>NC_139399.1:54421428-55662857 GCF_054392235.1 Sus scrofa
ATCTGGGGTTTCGGGGCCCAGAGAACGGGGGATGCTGGGCTGCTCTCCCAGGAGGTGACGGGCCCTTGTCTGGGGCCCCAGGAACACCGTCCCTAATGCTAGGCACATCCATTCTGCCTTTTTTCCTCCCAGAAAGACCCAGTAGGTTGGGGGGCTGAGAAGAGAGACAAAGGCAAGGGCAAGGAAATGGGCACCGCTGGGAAGGCGGCCTGTTGGAGGGGGCGGCTGCTGCGGGGAGGGGAAGGAGCGCTTCCTGGGGTCCAGCTTCCAGCCCCGAGAGTCCTATTGCAGGTCCTCCCCCCGCGCTGCTGTCCCGGCTACCTTGGGCCTTCAGGTCAAGGCTCCTCTGCTCCTCTGCCTGGCCGGGGGCATTCCTCTGGGTCTTGAAGGGTCTGTCCCTAACCCTCCCCCCAACCCACCCCCTAATCTTGAGCTGAGAAGGAAGGAGTTAACCCATCTCCTCAACCCAGCTCAGCTCGGCCCATAAGATCTTGTTTTTTGCTCTTAAAGGCACAGAGGGCTGCATGGTCTCTTCTCAGACCCAGGGAGCTAAAAGGCAGTTGGGAATCGAGCCTGATGTTGAGTTATCAGGGTTCCCGCTTCCTGGGGGTGAGGTCTGGGCACTGCACCTGTAAGACAGGGCGCCTCTAGGGGCGCAATCTCCCACCCTGGGTGGCTGTGCTGTCTGTGGGACATGGATTCAGCACCATGGCCAGGTCCCAGCCACGGTCCAGTTGGGGCCTAAGCATCAGCCCTTGCCTGACCCTTTGACCTCTCTTCTCCCTGAGAGATCCTTTTGTTCCACTCACTCGATTTCCAGATGGAGAAACAGACTCCGTAAAGAGAAAGGGCCTTGTAACCAGACTATCTGGTTTAATTCTTGATCCAGGCTGTTTCATTATCGGGAAAAGGGAATGATAATAACAATAATACCTATTTCTTCTAATCACAACCCCTTCTCAGGGTTACGGAGAGGACTGCTGACAAGCCGACATAGTTTAGTGTTCTAGACTGGCACTACTCAGGCTTGAGCATACGGTTCTGGTTCAAGCACAGGATACTGGGTCCCACTCCAGAGACTGTGTTTCAGGAGCCCTGGAGTGGGACCAAAGAGGTGGCATCCTAAAAGGCTACCAGGTCATGCTGATGATGCTGGTCCACCCATCCCCCTTTGAGTAGTTCTCAGTTTAAAGTATAGACTCTGAGGCCAGACAGTGCCCAGCAGGAGAGCCACCTTCCCCAATAATTCATCATGGATTGTTTTGGCAGGTCGCTGAGCCTCCCCAAAGCCTCAGTTTATAATCTGTAAAATGGAGCTAATGGCAGTACCTTCCTCGGAGGGCTATTGGGATGGTGAAAAGACACCATGCACAGAAGTGCCGAGAGCAGTGCCTGGCACGGTGTCAAGGCTCTGTTAATAATGGGTGTTATGAGGAGTTCCCATTGTGGCTCAGTGGTTAATGAGCCCAACTAGCATCTATGAGGATGTGGGTTCAATCCCTGGCCTCGCTCAGTGGGTTAAGGATCTGGCATTGCCGTGAGCTGTGGTGTAGGTCGCAGACGCGGCTCAGATCCCGTGTTGCTCTGGCTTTGGTGTAGACTGGCGGCTACAGCTCCGATGTGACCCCTAGCCTGGGCACTTCCATATGCCGCCGGTGCAGCCCTAAAAGGACAAGAAAGATAAAAAAAATTAAAAATGTAATAAATAAAATAAAAAATAATGGGTGTTATGAGATCACTAAAGCGCCAGGTAAAGGAGGGGTTGGAGTTAACCAAGGTCATGCTGACTCTCATCCATAAATTCTAGAGATGAGCGCGGAACAGCCCCTGCATGCCAGGCTCTATGCAAGTGGCTGGGGGTTTGGGAATGAATCAGACTGGCCTCCAGATGCCAGAATCTCCTCCTATCCAGAACTTCAGGAGCCAGGTCCCAGTGGCCAAGACTGGACAGGGGAGGGGCAGGGGGTGGTCCCTTCCATCACCGTCTCCCCAGGAGCCTCCAGAATAGTTCTTATTCAGCGTGAGCTCAGTGCTAAGGTGGCCCCTTAGTCAGGGATGGGACCACCCACTGCAATCCATTTGTGCCAAGTCTCTGACTAAGGCAGCCTACCATTCTCCTGCCTCTCCTGCCAGGGCCCTCCCCTTGCCCAGAGGCCCATAGTGGGTTCTTGAGGCCATGTAACCTGGTGGAAAGCACATGCACTCTGCAGTCAGATGGTCCTGGGTTCCAGTTTTCTCTTGAATGCTTACTGGCTGTGTGACCTTGGACAAGTCACTTCACCTCTCTGGGCCCCAACATTGTCATCTGGAAAAGGGGACTTTTACATCCTACCCTCAGGACTCCTGGGGGACTGAGAGGACGTGGACATGTGTTAAGTGTCTGGCACACAGCAGGAGCTTAGCGGATGCACTGCCTTCCTTCCCATCAGTCCTGAAGGGCCTTCCCTGCACACAGAGTATTTCCCAGAGGGCCCTCCCTGACATGGAGGAAGGGGAGCAAATGACCTCTGCCTGTCACCCTGGCCTTGCTTTTCTAGCTCTTGGAAAGGACAGGCCCTCCAGCCCTGTCCATGCTGCACTTGACCATTCACCACCCCACCCCCACGCCCAGGAGGTCCACAGGCGAGAACTACATACACATCTCACCACTCCTTTGCTCGGCAGCCTGCAGTGGCTCCCAAGTTCCTCCAGAAAGAAGCCAGAGTCCTCACAATGGCCTCAGGCCCCACTGCATCATCTAACCGTGTTTGGGTCATGGAGCCCTCAGCAATCGGGGGAAGCCTGTGGACTTTTCTCAGAATAATGCTTTCAACTGAATAACATAAAATACATAGGATCGTTAGATTAGGAGGGAAACCAGGAGTCCCCGTTGTGGTGCAGTGGAGGCGGGTCTAGCTGGGAACCGTGAGGTTTTGGTTCAATACATGGCCTTGCTTGGTGAGTTGAGGATATGGCGTCACCATGGGCTGTGGTGTGGGTCGCAGACGTGGCTCAGATCCCGCATTGCTCTGGCTGTGGGGTAGGCCGGCGGCTACAGCTCCGATTGGACCCCTAGCTTGGGGGCCTCCCTGTGCCACGGGCATGGCCCTAAAAAGAAAAAAAAAAAAAAAAAGAAGTACAGCTACTGACATATTTTCAAAACAAATTCATTACATAATAATATGTGTTTCTGTATTAACCCATCATGTTATACGATCTAGGGGCAGGAGTGATAACTGCTGTAATGTTGAAGTCGTGGTGGGTGTCACTGCCATGACGGTGAGGTGATGAAAATATCTGAGCGCTAGTGGTGACAATATTACAGGCACTGCAAACACCACCATGCTTTGTCGCCTACACGCATAATTGGAGACAGTGCTAAGTGTCAGCTTGAGATGACTGAAAATAAACCTGTAATTGTCCCAGTTCAAGGACTCCCTCCATGTACACACAGACCCCTGGGTCTGGGAGTCTCCGTGAAAAGCCGCGGTGCACGCTCCTTTCGGACCGCCTCTCCCCTGCCTCCCCGTCCATCCTGCTGCAGCCACATCACCCTCCTCATTATTTTTCAAACATGCCTGACATGCTCCCGCCTCAGGCCCTTCGCACTGGCTGTCCCCGCTGCCTGGAACTCTCTTCCTCCGATCGCTCTGTGGATTTCTCCCTCACTTCATTTTCTGCTCAAATGTCACCTGCTCAGAGAGGCCTGCCCCCATGGATCGCCCTATTTAAAATCGCCACCTGTCTCCCAGACGTCCTGGCACCCCCAATTCTGCAACCCCCTCTTTGCTCTATTTTTTTTCTTTTTTTCCAGTGAACTCACTATCTTTTGACACAACATCTCATTTTAACTGCTTATCACCTGTCTGCCCTCACTAGGATGTCCGCTCTCTGAGGGCAGGGCCAGCACTTAGAACAAGATCTGGCACAGAGGAGGCCCTCAATAAATAAGTGTTGAAAAGTGGTGCATTTGTAAGTCATAAGATGGTGCATTAAAAAAGGCCTTTGATTCTGGAAGCCTAAAACTGCTCTATGAAGTAAAGCTTATTGAGTCTGAGATAAATAAACTAAGGCTCAGAGACTCTAAGTGTCTTTTACAAAGTCACACAGCAACTAAATGGTTGGAGAGACACCAACGCAGCCCATCACAGTTTTCTCATAGAAGGGGCTAGGTGAGGGGGGGACAGTGCCTAACCATGACAATGAAGCACCAGTGGGTGAATTTCAGGCACCCACAGGGGAGATCGTCTGCCCAGAGATGGCTGATGTCCGGTCACACTGAGCAGTGACCGCGTAAGTCTGAACCAGCCTCCAGGAGGCAGAGATGGCAGATGGCCTTGGAGGCTGCAAGCCTCTCCCCTGGGCCTGGCTTCCTCCCCCACAGGATGGCACACGGCTCTGGCCTGCAGCTCAGTTAAAGGAGAAAGTCTCCTTGGCTGCCTGCCGGCATGACCCCGAAGCAGCTCCGAGCAGGACTGTTGTGCCTCTAAAGAGCAGCCCCCCGCCCCCGAGCACCCTCACTGGAGTCCAAGGGCAGGACTGAGGGAGTGGTCCCTGACAGCAGATGCCCTGCCAGGATAGAAGGCCAAACGTCTGGACCTGTCAAGGGCAAAGGCCTGATTTAGTTTCTGTTTCCATCCATTCGGAGAGCCCAGCTTGACCCAGAGGCTGGATGGTGGAGCAGAGCCTGGCAGAAGGATTTCAGGGTGAGCAGGGTTTGGTCCTAGCAGAACTCCGGCCTCGACTGCTTGGGGCTCCTCTAGGGCAGAGGCACCATCTATGAACTCAAATACACACATATGCACACTCTCGCTCATGCCCACTCACAACCACACACACATACACTCACACATATCTGCATTCACACACACGTGCACATACATAATACTCGAATATTTGTACATGCATCCATATACACCCACCCTCGTGCACACATATGCACAGACAAAAGTGCCACTCATGCTCAGACACAGGCGCACACATACACACCTGGACCAAATAGATATCACCCCCTGCCCCCCACCCCCTTCTCACTCTGCCACAGTCCCTCCCACCTCTTCAAACCAGCAGTTCCCACCTACTGCTGAGGAGGATGGAGCCAGCCCTCCACCCTGGCTGATCTGAATGTGGAGTCCGCTCGCTCGCAGCAGGGCTGCAGGGCCACTCAGTGAACATGGAGTCCCGCCCCTTATTTTACTAATAATTAAAAGGAGGCTCAGGAAGGGGCAGTGATAGCTCTAAGGTCACACAGCGTTTCCATGGCAGAGCCAGCCTGAGGACTTGAGTCCCTGCCTCCCAGTCCCCACCAGCAGGACCTGCTTTTGTGGAGCAGTCAGTCTGAGGATGAGGGCTGGGGGTTCAGGGACTAATCACCTCTCCCTCCCCACAGCCCATCAAACAGAAGGGGCTGTTCATGTTAGCTGTGAGGGTGGGGCCTGAAGTACTCTAAGACATCAGCCAGGAGTGCAGGGCAGTGTGTGTGTGTGTGTGTGTGTGTGTGTGTGTGATATTAGTGATATTGGAACTCATGTACTAACCTCCCATGACTCTGGGACCTTACCCACATCATTCCATCTCAACCACCTGCCAGCCCTGAAAGAGTGGATTACATTCCTTATTTCGCAGAAACTAGGAATCAGAGAGGTCAAGTGATTTGTCCAAAGTCACAGAGCATACGAGCAGCAGAGCCAAGCTTCAAGTCCAGGTCTACCTGCCCCCAAAACCTAGTCTAATGCAAGTTGCCAAGACACATTACCCCCTACTGTATGCCAGGCACTGTTCCACAGGGACTAATGAATTTATTTTTTATTGATTGATTGATTTTGCTTTTTTATGGCCACACCCACAGCATATGGAAGTTCCCAGGCTAGGGGTCGAACCAGAGCTGCAACTGCCGGCCTACATCACAGCCACAGCAATGCGGGATCTGAGCTGCGTCTGCGACCCACACCACAGCTCATGGCCATGCCAGGTGCTTAACCCACTGAGCGGGGCCAGGGGTCGTACATACATCCTCATGGATCCTAGTCGGGTTCATTAACCACTGAGCCGTGAAGGGAACGCCCCAGGACTGATGATTTTAATCCTCGTATAACCCTTTGAGGGAATTGCTAGCGGGATTCTCATTGAACAGGTGAGGCAACCGAGGCACATAAATGTAAAGCCAAGTCACCCAGCAATCAAATGCTAGCACAGGGATTTGAACTGACATGGTCTGGGACCCAGCCCCATATTTTGACCATAATATCATGCTGCCTCCCCTGGGAGCTTAACCTCTGGCATCTGGGAGGGAGGCTGGGGATGCGTAGGCTTAGGGGCTACCACTTAGGTATGTATAGGGCCCATGGATGGTTATAGAGAATAGGCCTTTGCCTCTCTCCGGGGTGTCCTCCTTCCTCCTGGGCTGGAGCTGGAAGTAGGGAAGAGCATACAGGAGTGGCGCTTGCCATCCTTTTGCTGGAGGACCTTGGACAAGTACAGCCTTTCTGAGTCTCAATGCACAGGCAGGGGTCAGTTAGGCTAGGTGATCATTAACCATCTTCCAGCCCGGAACTATTGGGCTGGGTCAGGAGCCTGTCTGGCCTCAAGGCTGTCCATTAGTGCCTACCAGCTCAAATGTTCATCTAGAGCCCCCTGGACATTAAGGAAAGACTTAGGAGGGGGCAGGCTCAGGACTCCCTGGAAGGAGCCCCTAGGACGGAGAACACTGATCTGCGAGTCAGGAACCATTGCTTCTAGTTTAGGTCTACTGCTACATTGGCTGTGTGACTCTGGGTAAGTTAGTTGCCCTCTCTGGGCTTTCCTTCTCATCAAGAAAAACAGGGACACAGTCCCTGCTCTGCCTTTCTCTGGAAGGCTATTGTGAGCCTCCGACCAGATGGGTAGGAGTTTGGGGCAATAAAGGGCTAGGCTGATGTTGGCAAATTATTTTTCATCCCATTTATTTCTTAAATATTTTGAGAAATTTAGCTATTGATTGTGAGGATGATAAGAATTTCGGCAAATTTCCCTGGCCAGGTCCATGTTTGGAGGCCAGGCTGAAAGTACAACCATGACAATGAGAATCATGAACTGAGTGCCATCTATGTACCAGACACTGTGTTGATACTATTATTAATACTTCCCTCTGCAACTAAAAAGCCCTGAAGCCCAGAAAGGGAAAAGAATCTGCCCAAACTCACACAGCAGAGCTAGAAATCCTATCCCAGGTATGTCCAGCTGTGCCACCCGCCCCTGTAACCACCAGGCAGCTCTACGCCTTGTCCCCGGCGCAGAGCTGTGTTCCTCTCACCATCAGCCACCAGACCCCTGGGAGGTATCCCCCCTCTCGCACCCCGGGGGCCCAGGACTGGGCTGGAGGCAACAGCATCCCCTCCAGTGTGTGACCTTTGACCTCCCTCCCCACACGCCCTGCCCGACCCGGGCAGAGGGTCCCCCCTGTGTCCGCCCGCCTTCCCGCCTTCCCCGCTCTGACCCTGGCGCCTGCAGGTGCGGCTGGTGATCGCCGAGAAGGGCCTGGCGTGTGAGGAGCGGGACGTGAGCCTGCCGCAGAGCGAGCACAAGGAGCCCTGGTTCATGCGGCTCAACCTGGGCGAGGAGGTGCCCGTCATTATCCACCGCGACAACATCATCAGCGACTATGACCAGATCATCGACTACGTGGAGCGCACGTTCACAGGAGGTACGGCGGCCGCAAAGGCCCAGACGGCGCCCCGGAACTGGGGGAAACCTGGGAAATGCGCCCTGGGCCCGGGATCCCGCGAGAGGAACCGCAGAGCCTGGCCGCAGGGCCCTAGGGACCCCAGAGATTTCCCTCTCTCCCAGGATTCAGGGGAAGGGCATGGCCCAGCGTCTCTTTCCACCCTCCTCCACCTGCCCCACGGCGCTGGGGCTACAGCCTCCTCCAAGAACGCTGGAGTCACAGGCTTGGACCCAGGCTCTCGGGTGCCCCTCAGGACCCAGACCCCCTTTTAAGTCCCCACAGACAGGGCCCAGCCCCCTGAAACCCTGTAAGCATAGTCGAGACCACAGACTCCAGGAAACCCACTGACATGGGCCCGGATGCCCCAGAACTTTGCAGACAGGAGCAAGGCCAGACATGAGCAAGGCCCAGAACCCCGGGAACACCAAGGCCTCCCCCTCCCTCTGGCCTTCTTCAAGTTCAGGAGCTCAGTGCCCATGGCAGAGGCTGCAGAGGCTGCTGAGAGGGGGTCAGGGCCCAGACATGCACTCTTCTAAAAGAATATGAAGTAGTTGCCAACATTTAAAAAAATGAAGGTGTGTTGTTTCAGACATCCAGATTTCCAGGTTCTCTTCAAGTCTGGTGACTCTAGGCCTAGACGCCCACTTGGCAACAAGCCTGGGCAGGTGAGGAGCTGCCCCTCAGGGGACGGCCTGGCAGGGCAGTGAGGAGAAGTAGGCTGGCGGGACCCCTAGGGTCCCCTGTTGGCCTGGTGGGGACTTTATCTCAGGGCAAGGAAAGCGGGTGGCCCCGAACCTCTAGCATTTCAGGGTTCCAGGATGCTGAGGTTGGGGGATGGGGGCCAGAAGCTGGTGTCCCGGAATCAGGGGCGGCGGGAGGCCGGCGACAGGGCCCTCTGGCCACCACCCGCCACCCAGCCCCAGCTGTGCCCCACAGATCACGTGGTGGCGCTGATGCCAGAGGCCGGCAGCCCACAGCATGCACGGGTGCTGCAGTACCGTGAGCTGCTGGACGCGCTGCCCATGGATGCCTACACGCACGGCTGCATCCTGCACCCGGAGCTCACCACCGACTCCATGATCCCCAAGTACGCCACGGCCGAGATCCGCAGTGAGTGTTGGGGCTTGGGGTCCAAGCTGCAGGGCCCTTCGGTAACCCCGTCTTTGCTCATCTCCTCCTTTTATTTATTTATTTTTTTCCCTCCTCCCATTCCTGTCTCTTACTCCCTTTCTTTCCTTTATTTCTTCTTCTTTTTTTTTTTTTTTGATATTCAAAATATCCCATCTTTTTTTTTTTTTTTGTCTTTTTGCTATTTCTTTGGGCCGCTCCTGCGGCATATGGAGGTTCCCAGGCTAGGGGTCTAATCGGAGCTGTAGCCACTGGCCTACGCCAGAGCCACAGCAACGCGGGATCCGAGCCACATCTGTAACCTACACCACAGCTCACGGCAACGCCGGATCCTTAACCCACTGAGCAAGGGCAGGGACCGAACCCGCAACCTCATGGTTCCTAGTCGGGTTCGTTAACCACTGTGCCACGACGGGAACTCCTCTTCTTTTTCTCCTTCTTTTCTCTTCCTCATAGATATCTCTCTGCCTCTGTCTCTCTCTCCATCCCTGTGTCTCTCTGTTCAGCTCTTTGTCTCTCTCCCTGGGTCTCTCTCTTTCTCGCTTTCCATCTCATTCACCCTGAATCAAACTGAATAGGTCTCTCTCCCTCTCTCATCCTCTTCTCCTGCCCCTCCTCTTGTCCTGCTATCCCATACAGAGGCTACAGGGCTATCTGTCCCCCCAGAGGCTTGTCTGTCCATGGGGAGCTGGGAATTCCTCCCACAGGCATCCCAGCCCAGGACACTGAGTGACATCAGGGCTGGTATCAGCAAGGAGGGCTGCCCAGATACTGCAAGGCCGCAGTGGGGTTTCTGATTTCTGATTCAAGCATCCCCCATATACTGTCCTAACTGCCAGCCTGAACATGCTCATGGCCTCCTTTATCCTTTCATTTTTCAGATCTCAGTAAGTGAGGGTGGGATTAAATCAGACCATCCATCAACAACTGTTTACAGGAGTTCCCGACGTGGCTCAGTGGTTAACAAACCTGACTAGGAACCATGAGGTTGCGGGTTCGATCCTTGGCCTTGCTCAGTGGGTTGAGGATCCGGCGTTGCCGTGAGCTGTGGTGTAGGTTGCAGATGCGGCTTGGATCCCTTGTTGCTGTGGCTGTGGCGTAGGCCGGCGGCTACAGCTCGGATTAGACCCCTAGCCTGGGAACCTCTATATGCTGCGGGAGCAGCCCAAGAAATGGCAAAAAGACAAAAAAAAAAAAAACGAAATAAACCAACTGTTTACAGACTTTGGCCCAGGCTCTCTGCAGACCCCATGGGGTCCTATGCACAGATGAAGCATGCTGATTCTAAGTACATAATAGATGCTCAGTAAATGGTCACTTCCTCCATCTGAAAGGAATGAGGGACATGTCTGAAGGGGGGCAGGTTGTGGAATTCAGTTTCATCCCTTTAGCGTGCCCTTGAACAAGACTCAGAATTTATCTATGTTGTCCTATCCCCATTAAGTCACCATCATTTATGAGGTCCTTTATGACCTGGGCCCTGGACAGGGTGCTAGGGACAGATGGACACAGTCACAGCTTCTACTCTCCCAGGGTCACAGTTTTGTGGAAGCAAAAATACAAATGATCTGGTTATTCTAGTGCAGGACTAATAAATTTGAACCCCTTAGGAGGGCAGTCTGACGCTCTGTACCAGATGTAAAAAGGCCCACACTTTGGAGATTGTCCTGCAATCACACTTGCATGTGTACCCCAAAGAAGTAGGTTCAAGGACATGCATTGCAGAATAGGTGGTAATAGCAAGAGGGGCTGAAATAACCTAGCTGTGTCCATGATTCGGGGACTGGGTGAATATATTACAGTCCTTACAAACAACGGAATACTATGCAGATCTTTAAAAAAAATAGGCATATGGGATGCTTTCTAAGATACATTAGTAAAAAGAAAGTGAAGGGCAAAAAATGCATCTAATATGCTATCATTAATGTATTTAAAAGGAGGTCAAATGGATACATAGGTGTTTGCAAACACGATGAGTATTTCTGGAAAGATGCAGGGGAAAGACTGGGAGAGCAGAACTGATGGGCTGCAGATTGAGAGGGGAGAGATTTACTTTTCACTGTAATATTGTTTGAATTTTCAAACAAGTGTGGGTGTATAACCTGTTCAAAACAAATTGATTTAAGTTTTTCCTACCTAGTACCGATCATTATTATGATAAGGGGCCCACAGAGGCTCTGGGGCCAGAGAAGATGCCCGTCCCACTCTCTGGAGTCGTGGAAGGCTTCTGGAATGCAGCAATATCCAAGAATGACCAGGAGTTGGAAAGGGAGAATCCTTTTGGGTTCGGGGGTAGGGGAGGGCAGGGTGTGTTCGGGGAGCTGCAGGAGGTTCAGTGTGGTTGAAGTGTAGCCCAGTAGGGGTATGTGTGGTTGTGGTGTGAGTCTGGGGAATAGGGCTGTGCAGAACTGGAATTTTACCCAAAGAACAGTGGAGAAACGGAAAGTGACATGATCACATCTTCATTTTACAAAGATCATTCAACCAGAGATGAGTGGGTGGGGCAGGTAGCGGGTAGTGGCTGTCATGAGCAATAACGGTGGCCTGGACTAGGTGGAGGGAGTCCCTAAGTGATTCTCGAAGCTTGGAGGTGCTGCTCCTTTTCTGAGCCATTTGAAAGTGTCAGGAAGTGTCTTGGTTGGGGGCAAGAGGATCTCAAGGCTCCAGCCCAGCTAGGGGAAGAGGAAGGAAATCAGAGGATGCTGAAGTCATCCTGCAGTGACCACTCCCATCCCAATTCGTCCAAGATCTTTCCTTGGCCTGGTCTGCCTCCTGGGGTTTGAAGAGAGCCACACAGGCAGCCCTGGGTGACTGGCAAGAAAGAAGATGCTGTACTTGACCTTCAAACTCATAAAACATCAATGAGACTTAATATAGCCCCAAAGCTGAAAGATCTGGGAATATGCTCACTGGGATCAGGCCAGGAGATGGAGTGGTGGATAGTGAAACCTCAGGGGACAGAAGCTGAACAATTGCAGTCACTCATCAATGCACTCATTTCATTCATTCATTCATTCATTCATTCAACACACAACTCCTTTTCTATGCCAAGCCTCTGCTGGGTTTTAAGGGAACGGAAATAGTCTGACATAGCCACTGCTCTCCAGAAACTTAAATCCTAGTGGGAGACATATACATCCAGAGAGAAGCACATTAGCATCAAAATCTCCATGTACAACAGTATAGGTTTTACACGGCCCAAGTCCAGGGGTACTTTATACACAGACTACAGTGTGAATGGATTAGGGCAGTGGCAGCTCTGATGAATGTGTTTGCTGTCTCGGGTGGAAATATGTACAGTGTACTCTGGAGGACAGAGAGATTGAGTGGTCAGGCCTCCTAGAGGATCAGGAAGGGCTTACAGAAGAGGTGATCTTGAGCTGGATCTGGAAAGCAATTTTCAGGAATATAGGAGAAGGCCATTCCAGGAAGGAGTGTGGGCGAAGACCAGAGGTTTGGGATGATCTGGCCCATTCAGAGAGTGTCAAGCATTTGGAGTGGCTGAAACGTTACCGCCTAGGGCCAGGCACAGTTGGGCAAACTCAGTGGAAGATGGGTTTGGTAAAGGAAGAAGAGGTGATCCTGCTGGGTCTTCTAAAGCAAGTTGCATTACTCAAGGGCCATGAGAGCAAGAGGTGGGTTTTCAGCAGGGAGTATATGGCCAAGTATGTGTCCAAGGAAGATCTCTTTGGCAGAAGTAGGGAGAAGGGCTTGGAGGGGTGAGAGTGCAGGTGACAGGGTGGGTCGCATCATCCAAGCAAGAGATTAAGGGGGGTGGTGGCAGTCCCTGAACAAAAGCAGAGTCAGAAGCGTGAAAAGAAGTTAAACATGGGAAAGATTAAACAGGAAAATCAACAGGACCTGGGACACGTTTAGTTTGGGGAGGAGGGAGAAGGCAGGCTTGAGGACAGCCCCCAGGCCCTTGGCTTGGCTTAGTGTGGGACAAGGGTGCTGCATTTTGGGGACAATGCAGACGAGGAGCTAGCTGATGGAGCAGAGAAGATGAGGAGGCTGGTTGCATCAGGATGAGTTTGAGGAGCCAAAGAGATGTCCAAGTGGAAGTGGGGCCCAGGAGAGAGATCAGACTAGGTTTGGGTACCACCACACATCTGAGCCACCAGGTCCCAGACCTACTGGCTAGGAATTCTGGAGAAATCCTGCCTCAGTCATGGAACAGACCTCAGGATCTCATCCCGCTTAATATTTTTACCTCGTCTTGTAAAACCCACAGCTTACAGTTAGATTTTCAAAATTAGATTACAGAACACTTCTTCTCTCCCATTAAGAATAATTCTCGGGGCATTCCCATCATGGCTCAGTGGTTAACTAATCCAACTAGGAACCGTGAGGTTGTGGGTTCCGTCCCTGGCCTCACTCTGTGGGTTAAGGATCTGATGTTGCCATGAGCTGTTGGTGTAGGTTGCAGATGCGGCTCAGACCCCACGTTGCTGTGGCCCTGGCGTAGGCTAGCAGCCACAGCTCCAATTAGATCCCTAGCCTGGGAACCTCCATATGCCGTGGGTGCGGCCCTAGAAAAGACAAAAAGACAAAATAATAATAATAATTCTTGGAGTTCCCATCATGGTGCAGCAGAAACGAATCTGACTAGGAACCATGAAGTTCGATCCCTGGCCTCACTGAGGGGTTAAGGATCTGGCATTGCTGTGAGCTATGGTGTAAGTTACAGACATAGCTCGGATCTGATGTTGCGGTGGCTGTGGTGTAGGCTGGCAGAGAACCTCCATATGTCATGGGTACGGCCCTAAAAAGAAAAAAAAGAAAAAAGGATAATTCTCAAGGTGCTGCCTTGAGTTCCATTATTGACTCACATTCCACCATCCTGGCCTTTTTGGCATCTCTAAAAGGTCAGTTTGGAGTTCCCTTGTGGTACAGTGGGTTAAGGATCCAGCGTTGCTACCGCAGTGGCTGGGGTCACTGCTGTAGCACAGGTTCAGTCCCTGGGCCAGGAACTTCCGTGTACTGTGGGTGTGGCCAAAAAAGAGGGCCAGTTTTTCCAGGAAAGATGGTCAGTGTACCATCTAAATCTTCAGGGACATTGCCTTACCAGAATCAGACAGTTCGAGACACCAAGGTCTCATAGTTATGTGGGATTTTCTGCATTGAACAAGTTTTTCCTTGTGGGTTAGTGAGTGAACATCAGACAGATCCAGGCTCAAAATCCACTTGTCCTTTACTAGTGTGGCATGTTATTTAGTGTCTCTGAGCCCGTTTCTTCACCTCAGAAAGGGGTTGGGGAGATATTCACGATGAGTTTGTCCAGGTTTAGGGTGATATTCATGTCTGGCAGACACCTAATCATCCCCTAGAGTCTCTTCCTCAGTGAGGTTTCTTGACACCTATGTCCTAGGCAGGTGGCCCTCTGGGTCCCTTAGCATTCTTTTCACTCTTCATTAGAGATTGATCGTGCTGTGTCAGAGGCATCTCTTAGGGGTCTGTCTGTCCCACTAGCCTGAACCTAGGGCAGGATGGCATCTTATCCATCCAGAGGTCCCAGCCTGTAGGGACATAGTGTCTACTAGTTATGTCTGTTGATACTGTTACTTCCCAGACTAGCGTGTGAACGGGACGTGTTCCAAGTCGGGTGGGCGAAGGGAAGGGAGGAGCGCCAAGTATCACAAGAACAGGACCTTCCCTGTTCTCTCCCCAGGACATTTAGCCAACGCCACCACAGACCTCATGAAACTGGACCATGAAGAGGAGCCCCAGCTCTCTGAGCCCTACCTTTCTAAACAGAAGAAGCTCATGGTGAGTACCTCCAGGCCTGCTCATTCCCACTTCCCACCATCTTTTCCGTGGAAAATTAGAACCGGGAGAAGCTGGTTCTAAGCAGAGAATCAGCCGATGACATAAAATGGGAAAACCACTGCCCTGCTTTTCCAGTCCTCTCTCCTCTGTCATGTACTGGCTTCTTGTCCTTGAGCGAATCACTGTCCCCCTGGAGCTTCACTTTCCTCATGTCTTAGGTTGTGTCCCTAAGAGCAGAGCACTGGACAGAGGTTTTTGGGTAAGGCTGGGGTTGAGGGAGGGCTCTAAGGAGAAGGCAGTAAAGATGGATTAGAATAAGGAAGGGGCCAAGTTCACCTGATACCATAGGAAGCTTCGGAGCATAAATGCTGCCACAAAGTTGATCCACCTAGAGACAGAGGGACAGATTTTTATACCCCTCTATCAGCCAGTCATTGACCCAAGTATTTCCGGGTGTTTCTGGGAAGCTCCTCATTGGCTGGGAGCAGTTCTCTGGAGAAGGGGCAGCTGTGAGCCACTATTGGCCAACGCTCACAGCGACTGGTGGATGAATGTCCCAGCCCATGAAAGGGATCTGGCTAGGAGAGCCAAGCTCACAGGACTGTTGTGAGCACCAGCTGAGGATGCTTTGTAGCAGTGGGGTATCCTATACACTCGAGGGAATATTTGGTTGGAGACTGGGTTTGCAGAAGGGGGGGTTGAACCAAGATTCTTCAATCTCTGATCATTCCCGCTCTACCGAGGCCAACTCAGCTCCTCTAGCCCCTGCCTGTCCTGTCCCCAGGCCAAGATCCTGGAGCACGATGATGTGAGCTACCTGAAGAAGATCCTCGGGGAGCTGGCCATGGTGCTGGACCAGATCGAGGCTGAGCTGGAGAAGAGGAAGCTTGAGAACGAGGGTGGGTGCCAGTTCTGGGGTAGGTGGGTGCTGGAGTCCATCCAGCCCACCCTGTCCATGATGGTCCCAGCATCTTTTTCCCTAAAGATCTCAAAGGACCATCTAGGTGGTTAAGAGCATGGGTCATGGCGTCAGCGAGATCTCGGTTTAAGTCCTAGCTTGGCCGCTTGCTAGTTGAATGACCCTGGGTTAAGTAGTTCACTTCCCTGGACTTCAGTTCCCCATCTATAATATGGGGATATTAATAAGACCTCATTCAGAGAGATGTTGAGAGATTGCATGAAATAATATGTGTAGAGTGCCTAGATTAGCGCTTAACACATAGTTGGTATTTTTAAAAAGCTTATTGAAGATGACGATGGTGGAATTCCTACTGTGGCACAGTGGGATCAGCAGCATCTCTGCAGCGCCAGGATGCAGGTTCAATCCATGGCCCGGCACAGTGGGTTAAATGATCCCGCCTTGCTGCAGATGCCTCGTAGGTCACAACTGCAGTTCAGATCTAACCCCTGGCCTGGGAACTCCATGTGCCGCTGGGTGGCCAAACACGTTAAAAAAAAAAAAAAAAAAAAAGGTGGTGGTGACTACTACTCAACACACCGTCTCACCTTTCCCCTGGTGAAGGATGTATTTTGGCTCCTTCACACTGTGGTCAGACATCTAGGCTCACCTGGACTCTCTGACCTTGACTCTATTCTCAAGCACCTCTCTTCTCTGGATCCTGAGCCTGCCAGCTCTATTCCCACCTCTGTGCCTTTGCTCCTGCCGCTCTTCCAGCCTGGAGTGCCCTCTCCATACATCTCTGCTCCTTTTTTCATCCACACACCGTCTTTGCCACCACCCTTCTTCACATTTCATTCTGAACTTTCCCATTTTGTTGTGTTTCTGGTGGGCTATCAGTCTGATCTCCCCAACAGTGAAAATTTGCGGGACCCATACAACATGCAACATGCACTGCTGTGCTCACACTTCACACACGCACACAGACATTTTGCACGTGGGAAGGTCATGGAGCGCAGTGTTCTAAAAGACGGGTTCGCAGTCAGAGTTGAGCTTTGCTGCCTGTACTGCATGACGTGGACAAGTTCCTTTCCCTATGGGAGCCTCAGTTTCCTCATCTGTGGAACAGGATGATAATAGTGCAATCTAAAACCTTACCTCCGGAGTTCCCATTGTGGCGCAGCAGAAATGAGTCCAACTAGTACCCACGAGGTTGCGGGTTCGATCCCTGGCCTCGCTCAGTGGGTTGGGGATCTGGCACTGCCATGAGCTGTGGTGTAGGTCACAGACATGGCTCGGACCCTGCGTTGCTGTGGCTGTGGTGTTGGCTGGCAGCTGCAGCTCTGACTCGACCCCTAGCCTGGGAACCTCCATATGCCGAAGGCATGGCCCTAAAAAGCAAAATAAATAAATAAATGAATAAAACCTTATCGCCAAGTTGCTGAACTCTTAAAAAGCCCTCAGCACAGTGCCTAGAACTTACTAGTTTATTACCTATGACAGCTAAAGGCATGTGTGTTCTCCAGATGAGGAAGCGGAGGCTGGGAGAGACCAAGTGGCTCTTCCAGTGTTTCACAGCTGAGGCCTCAAGCACAAACATATATAAGGTCCTAAATAGGTCCCACCATCCTATCTCCGGCCTCTGCTCCCTGTTGGCCAAACCCCACTGGAGCCAGGGGGCACATCAGAGGATCTAAGTCAGCCTCCTGGGGCTCAGAGCAGCATGGGGAAGGGAGGAAGTGCAGCGGTGGAGAGGTGTGGAGCACCACGGGGGCCTGGCTTTTGTGTAGGCTCATCACAGCCTGTGTCAGTGGGTGGCAAATGCACGGGCCTGGGGTTGTGGGTCTCATGGTTGAGGGTGGACTTTCGTGTCTGAAGGCTCCTGTTTTCTGAATGGAGCGTGAGGTGTCGACATTAGCTGAGAGAACCAACAGGCATGAGGAGAGAAGATGAAAGATGTGCGGTCATCTCCGCAGGGGGGTGGGGAAGCATCCAGAACCTGTTCCAGGAGCCGGGTAGCACTGCTGGCCCTCCTGGGCTTTGTGGTCAGGAATTGAAAGCGTAACTGGTCAGGGTAACTGCCTCCAGCAGATTCAGCTGGGAGAATTGGAGAAGGCTCGTGAGGGAGTGTGTCCAGGGCTGCGGCTTGGTGAAGGGAACTCACAGCTGCGGGAGGGGGAGCCAAAGGGGTCAGGCCCTCCAGTGACATGGCCAGAGAGCTACCGTGTTCGCAGACGTACGTGGTCCTGGCTAGCAGTGTCTGCCTCCAAACAAACATAGGAATGGACAGTCTTCAGGAGTCACACACGCTCCTGAACATCTGCCTGCAGGCCAACACCAAATGCACATGGGCGCCCACTTCACTCGTGCCTGCGGTGATCCCCCCACTGCATGCACACGGCGGCCCCTTTGAGCAGCTGGCTCTCCACGTGCCACTATGCCACCAGCTGTGTGGATTTGAGCAGGTGTTCACATGGGTAAACATACACATCAAACAGGCTGCAGGCACACAGGTCCACACACAGAGACCCACATAAAAATGCACCCATTGAAAGCAGCTTGCGTGGAGTTCCTGTCGTGGTGCAGCAGAACCGAATCTGACTAGGAACCATGAGGTTGCGGTTCGTTCCTGGCCTTGCTCAGTAGGTTAAGGATCTGGCGTTGCCGTGAGCTGTGGTGTAGGTTGCAGACGTGGCTTGGATCCCGCATTGCTGTGGCTCTGGCGTAGGCCGGTGGCTACAGCTCTGATTAGACCCCTAGTCTGGGAACCTCCATATGCCGCAGGAGCGGCCCAAGAAATGGCAAAAAGACAAAAAAAAAAAAAAAAAAAAAAAAAGCCTGCATGTCTGTGAAGACTGATATATGTGCATATTTGCACATGGGAAGAAGCAGCTTAATGGAGTGGATACAAGCACAGACTCTGGAACCAGATGGCCTAGGTTCAAATCCACACTCTGCTCTGCCACTTACTAGCTGTGCGGCTTCTACTAACTTTCTTAACCTCTCTGTGCCTCAGTTTCCTCACCTATAAAATAGGGATAGTAATAGCACCTATATGCTAGGATTGTTGTGCAGATTAAAGAAATTACACCACACTCTCCTGGTCCATCTCCCACCGCCCAGGCTGTGCCCTCTCCTGCACCTTAACTGGTTTCTCTGGTTGCCCAAAATCTAAACCTGGGAGTGCCCCAGGCAGGGCTTAGTCCTTGGTCTTGTTCCCAAATCTGTCTGCACTCATCCAGTGTGTCCCGGGGACTTCCATCCCTTGGTCCAGCATCCTGCTGCTCTCCTTCACCCCATCGGGATCTCACTCTCTCCTGACTTGGTGGTGACTCCCTAATCCATTGTTGTCAGCACCCCCTGCCTGCACCTCTGACTCTTCGACCCTCTCTTGCTTCCTCATACTTTGAAAAACCTCAGACCTCCTTAAACCCAACTCTCCACCTATTCAGCGCCTGTACCTGGGAAGCTAAGTGTGGCTGGAGAGACACACAAGGATGCTGGCTGGTCTCACTTGGAATTCACAGTCACTAGCCTTAGGTGGCTTTCCTGCTGCCCTAGGCCTCCCCCAGCTGCTAAATACCTCTCCTTTTTCCTCTACTCTCCAGCTGCTTCTCTCACATCCTCACTCTCAACTGCCCCCCTAACTACCCTCCCTCCAGCTTTAGTGCCCGTATATACACTGCATTTTATTGATTCCAAGATGAATTACATCTCAACATCTCTGAAGTTGGAAGGTTGCCCACACTGAGTAGTTTAATTGGCATCACTTGTTCTCTCTTGGGTGGATGTCTTACATTTGGTGGCAACTTAGATTGGTTGAAAGATGGTGCCCCTCTTGTTACCAAGGATGCACTGTTCTTGAACAAGCTAAGCCCAGTCCCTTCCCTTGTGTCCTTGAGGCCACCCAGGCCCATCCACTCAAGGACACCACATCAGTCATTCTCCCCACTCTCTCCTGTAGCATCACTTCCCCTCCGGGGTACAGCTGTACCTGCAGCATATGGAAGTTCCCCGGCTGCTAGGGGTCAGATGGAAGCTGTACACCAACCTACATCCAGGCGCTGCTTTTTTCCTCCCAACTTACAAAAACCCTCTTGACTCGTCTCATGTTACCCACAGATGCTTCCCATTACAACAAAACTCCTGGAAAGGGTGACCTTTCCTCACCGCCTGCAGTTCCTCTCCTCCCTTTCTCTCTTGGACTCCCTCCAACCAGGCTTCCGTCGTCAGCATCTTCTCCAGCTGTTCTTGCCAAGGTCGCCAGGCACCAAGTGCAGTCGCCCGTTCTCAGCCTCCTTTTCTGTGACTTCCGCGCAGCGCCTGAGCCCAGCTGAGCACTCTCGCCTTGGAACACTTTCTCGTCTAGGCTTCCAGGACACCACACACTCCAGGGGCCTCTCTCACCTCACAGGCTGCTCTTTCTCGTGCTCCTCTGCGGGTGGCTTCTTTTGCCTGGCGTCTAAATCTTGAAGCCCCAGCGCTCAGTCCTGGGTCCTGTCCTCAACTCTGTCTCCACTCACGCCCTTGATGATGCCCTTCCACCTCCATGCTGAGGCCACGCACCTGACCCTCCAGCTGCCCACACAGCAGCTCCCCTTAGACGTCTAATGGGCATCTGGAAGTTTCCATTATCAAGAACAAATTTTGTTTTTCTTTTCTTTTTAGGGCTGCCCCTGTGGCACATGGAAGTTCCCAGGCTAGGGGTCAAATTGGAGCTGTAGCCGCCAGCCTGCACCACAACCATAGCAACACTAGGTCCAAGCCGCATCTGCAACCTACACCGCAGCTCACAACAATGCTGGATCCTTAACCCACTGAGCAAGGCCAGGGATGGAACCCACATCCTCATGGAGACTGGCGGGTTCTTAACGCGCTGAGCCACAACAGGAACAGAAGAACAAACTTCTGATTAGAACCTTCCTTACACTTTAGCTCCTCCTCCCATGAGCCTCTTACAGGAAGACATTGTGTCTTATCTTCATGTCCAGCACATGCTGCTGAAAGGGGGAGGCTTGGGCTTTGAGGATGGAGGGCATTTGATCCATGGAATTTCTGAGCTGCAAGGAACACCTCTTCAAAGGGGTAGAAGCAAGCCTCCTAAGAAAGCAGACTTCACAGGAAGTGGAGAGGGAGGGGAGCGCATTCCAGGCCTGGGGTACAGCCAGGGCAAAGACCCAGAGGCTGAAGTGGGCATGCCTTGCTTGGGGGGGAACAACGGGCAGATGGGCAATTTCTGAGAAGTCAAGGGCAGAGAAATACACTGGAGCTAATTTAACTACTGAAAGGGCTTAAAAACCAGGCAAAGGAATTTGGACATTACCATGTAGTCAGTGGGAAGAATTTAGGATTTTTTTTTTCTTCTTACGGCTGCACCTGAGGCATACGGAAGTTCCCAGTCCCTTCCTACACCACAGCCACAGCCATGCCAGATCCCAGCTGCGCCTGTGACCTACACCACAGTTCATGGCAACGCCGGATCCTTAACCTACTGATTGAGGCCAGGGATCAAACTTGCATCCTCATGGATACTAGTCGTGTTGGTTTCTGCTGCACCACAATAGGAACTTGGAGAATTTAGGATTTTTGAGCAAAGAGGTGGTAAAGGAGACCAGAGAGGCTTCAGAATTTCAAGTCTAAACATCTGGGGGCATCAGGTTGCCCAAAGGAAGTGTTTCCTAAATATGCAGACTAAGTTGATTTTATTAATTTATTTTATTTATGGTGGCCACGCCCATGGCATGCATAAGTTCCTGGGCCAGGGATTGAACCTGAGCCACGGCAGTGACAATACCAAATCCTTAATAGCTGGGCCACTGGGGATCTCCTGCAGACTAATTTTAGACGGCCTATGACCATGATGATAAATAATGCAAAACCACATGGGAATTATTATTTTTGATTATATGAAAGAGTATCAGTATGATGCTAGTATTTAACCCCTATAAAGAGATTGTGTTAATATCTGCCCCTTTCTTCAAACAAAGAAACAAAACAAGTCTTGGGCTCAGAGATTTTTTTTTTTTTTTTTTTTTTTTTTTTGGCTTCACCCTCATCGTATGGAAGTTCCCAGGCCAGGGATCCAATTCGAACCATAACTCTGACCTGTCTACATCACAGCTGTGGCCATGCTGAATGCTTAACACACCATACTGGACCAGGGATTGAACCAGTGCCGCCAGAGACAGGCTGGAATTTAATAGCTTTTGTTTTGTTTTTATTATATGTACTTTTACCATTGTACATAGTTTATGACAAATGATACAGTTAAGGATACAGTTTCTTTTTTTCACTCATCACTCATTAAGTAAAGATTTAGTGAGCCAGGCACCCTTCTAAGGTGCAGGGGACACAACAAGACAGTCCCAGATTCCTGCCCTCGTGGTGTTTCCATTCAAGTAGAGGATGACAGACAATAAACAAAATAAGCATGTACAATATATGGTGGAATAACGGGGATAAACTGTATGGAGGAAAACAAAGCAGAGGAGGAGGACAGCGACTGACTCTGGGATCGGGGATTCAATTTTAACTGGGTGGTCAGCAAAGCCCCCCTGAGACAGTGGCTTCTGAGCAAAGACCTGAAGAGGTGGAGGAGTAATAAGCCCTGTAGGTCTGTGGGGGAACAGTGTTCCAGGCAGAGGGAACAGCAGGTGCAAAGGTCCTGAGGTGGGAATTGCCTAGAATGAGGAACTGCAAGGAGGCAGGTGTGGTTGAAGAAGAGTGGCAGGGGGGAGCAAAGCAGAATTCTGGGTCTGAACTCCCTGGGGGCCAGATCTCCTAGGACTTCCAGGCCAGTGGAAGGGCTTCAGCTTTTATTCTGACCGTGACAGGGGGCCATTAGAGGACTTGGACCAGAGAGAAGGACATGATCTGACTTAGGTTTTAACAGGCTCCCTCTGGCTGCTGTGCTGGGAATAGACCCTGGGAGTCAAGGGCAGAAGCTAATGACTGTTAGGACCAGGATGGTAACGGTGGAGGTAACATCAAACTTTGGATGTATTTTGAAAATAAATTTGATGGAGGGATGTGGAAAAGAAGGAAGAATTCGACATAGCATGAGGCTCTTGGCCTGAGTTGCTGGAAGGATGGAGGTGCTGTTACTGACATGGGGATGAATGTGGTGGGTTTGCAGGTGACAATCAAGAATTCAGTTCTGGGAGTTCCCATTGTGGCTCAGTGGATACGAATCTGATTAGCCTCCCTAATGACGCAGGTTTGATCCCTGGCCTCGCCCAGTGGGTTAAGGATCCAGTGTTGCCGTGAGCTGTGGTGTAGGTCACAGACATGGCTTGGTTCTAGTGTTGCTGTGGTTGCAGCTGCAGTTCTGATTTGACCCCTAGCCTAGGAACCTCCATATGCCACAGGAGTGGTCCTAAAAAGACCCCCCCCCAAAAAAAGAATTCAGTTCTGGACGCGGTTGTAATGCATAGTGGACACACAAGTGGAACTGAAAAACGGGTAGTGGGATATGAGTCCAAGGTTTAAATGCATATATTTGTACTTAATAAGTCAGTCGACTTAGAGAAAAAATAATAATAGAGGTAGTGTATGCAGATGGCCAAATTCATTAAAGAGTACAGGAGTGGGTGACCCAGGCAGGCAGGCAGAGGCCTTAACTGGGGGTGGGGTGGGGAAGGCCCCTCCGGTCCCACCCTCATCTCTCCCTTCCACTCTAGGGCAGAAATGTGAGCTGTGGCTCTGCGGCTGTGCCTTCACCCTCGCCGATGTCCTCCTGGGGGCCACCCTGCACCGCCTCAAATTCCTGGGACTGTCCAAGAAATACTGGGAGGACGGCAGCCGGCCCAACCTGCAGTCCTTCTTCGAGCGCGTCCAGAAACGCTTTGCCTTCCGGAAAGTTCTCGGCGACATCCACACCACACTGCTGTCCGCTGTCATCCCCAATGCGTTCCGGCTGGTCAAGCGGAAACCCCCATCTTTCTTTGGGGCGTCCTTCCTCATGGGCTCCCTGGGTGGGATGGGCTACTTTGCCTACTGGTACCTCAAGAAAAAATACATCTAAACCAGGCCCCGGGCTTGGTGTCTTGACTGTCGGTGTCTCTGTGCTGTGTGATCCCCGGCGAGCTCTTGGTAACACACCGTCTCTCCAACACTCGGACAGCCCCTCCCAGCCCTTGTTCGGAGTAACTCTGTCGTCAGTGTGAAAACCTTCCATAGTTTAGGAGTAGATGTTGCCAACGCCGTGAGTTGAGGCCATGGCTCTACTGAAGGAGAGAAAGAGTGAGTGGGAGAGAGAGAGAAACAAACAAAAACACGAATGCCTTTCTTTTCGATTCAAGGTCTCAAGATGGAACTGTGGGGACTGTTAGGATCTGAGGTGAGTCCCAGGCCATGTCACCCCCGAAGCCCAGATTCTGGGAGGGGCTGGGGGCTCGGAGGACCTGACCCCTCGCCTCCCCTTCCCTCTTGCCCAGGGAACTTCCACAGGACAAAGCCAATGTGAAGACTCTTCTAAGCGGTACCTCCAGGTGGGGCTGGAGACTCGGAGACCCCGCGGGAGGCCCCCACAGATCCGAAGGGGCTTCATTCTCCTCCTGGACTTAAACCGAGGCAGCACTGACCCGAGTCGAGGCAGTGACATCCAACCGCAGGCCGTGTCTGGGACTGACCCGTGAGCACACCCCTCCCACTCCCCTCCTGAGCTGGTCGGCGGGCGTGGTGTGGCACTTGTCGGAAGTCCCTGAAAGCAGCATCTGTCCTCCTCTTCCCTCCTGGAGTTTTCCCACCACGTGAAAGGGACTTTTCAGGAATGAACCCATGTTGACCTTCCCCCCGGATGCTCAGCCCTGGCCCCGGTGCAGGGTGGGTCTGGAGGTGGATGGCCTGCAGGTCTCTCCTCCAGCCTCTGCCAGAGCCCCCCCCATTAACGCCTACCTTCCCCATCACTCGCCATGCAGGGGGTCTCTGCCTCCATGCAGCCCACCCTGGTGGCCTCTCATTTCCCTGTGCGTTTTGCATGTTGGGAGAGGGCCTGGGTGTCACTGCTGCCCATGCTTAGAAACCACTGAAAGCCCCCAATAAAGCATCCAGGAGGAGCAGCTGCTGTTCATTTCTAAACGTGCATGGTCCCTCTGGCTCTCATTTCCAAAGGCTGGGGCCAGAGGGGTAGAGATACGATGTTCAAACTCAGGGCTGCGGGAGGGCACAGCTCTCCTGACTGCTAACTAATGTTTTGACCATTTCATTTATGGAGAGAAGGAAGAGATGACTGATGGTTTTTGGGGGGCGCCCAGGGCTTGAGCTGGAGAAATCAGGTTTTTCTCTGATGGGAAAGGACAGGGAAGATGTTAGAGCACATGTCCAATATTTTAAGCCCAGACTTGGAAGAGGGTCACGTGACTTCCACTCATATTCCAAGGTTAAGAATTTAATTACAGGGGCTCACCCAGATGCAAAGGAGACTGGGACATGTAGTCTCTGGTTGGGCAGCCTATTGTAAAGGAAGGAGAGACCAGATCTTGGTGGGCAGTGAGCAGCCTCTGATGTCAGGAGTCACGTGACTGACAAGAGGCCCAGGCAGACTTCTGGAGAGAACCGCAGACTCAGACTTCAGGAACTCCCACCTGCCTGATCTACACCTGGGGAAACAGAGGCCTTGGATGGGCCTGTGTCGGGTTTGGTCAGGATCCCACCAAGAGTGAGGCTAGTGCCAAGAGTCCCTTCCCTGGTCCCATTCTGTCTCTCGGAATGTCATGGAGAGCACCTCGGGTGAGGACAAGTGTCAACATGCAAACATTTACTCAGAATCCATCAGTTGCTGAGCCTTCCATAAGGAGCCATAGATGGATAGATAATAGACGGATGCAGAGATGGAGAGGGCGTGGGGCTACCAGAGTTCAGTCAAGGTGGGAAGACAGATGCCACCACCACCAGGGCTGCGGAAATGGACACCCCCAACGTTAACACTGTTAAGGACCCTCCAGCATTCATAGAAAGAAGCCTGTTGGGGAGGACGGTGAGGGCCACTGAAGGTCCTATTTTCTTCATCTCATTGGTTGCTCCCTGCCAAAGTCACAGACTCAATTGCCCAATTCATTCCACCATATCTCCAAAGATCTGTTTGGTCCTTCCCTAGCAACCTGGACCCACACTGCCTAAAGCCCTCAGTTTTCTCATCTCTAAACAGAACTGATAATAATAATAATAGCTGCCATCCTTGGGGTACTAAGTAGGAAATTCACATCAAGTATTTCTAACTCGGCAAAGCGTAGCTTTTTATGTTTCACTGATGAGGAAACAGAGGCTCAGAGTTAAGCACCCAAGGTACAAGGGGTAGACTGGATCACCGAATTCCCTAACAGGATTATACATCCACAGCCCTTGCCATGTGACTCTGTAGCACCTACCACTGACGCGAGTTTATTCCCTGCTCCTCCATCAGGGTGGGGCTTGCCCATGTGACCAGCTTGGGCCGGTAGAGAGAGTGCTAGTGGAAGGGTGTGATGGACACAGAAGCTTTAAACCTCTGTGCCATGTGGTTTGGCTTAGGCTCGGGTGCCTCCGTGTTCACCATGATAATAGGCTTCAGGTAGCTGCTGCCTGTTCATCCGGACCTTAGAATGAAAGTAGAGCAGACCTGAGCCCAGCTAGGGCCCTGGAACCAAGCCCAGCTGGCCCACTGCCTAGAGCAGAGCTCACCCGCTGAGGCCAGCCCACATCAGCAGAGCTGCAGCTAGTTGTTAAGCATTTGCTGTCGTAAACCATCAGGTGGTTTTGGGGTGGTCTCTTACAAAGCATTATTCCTGCAATAGCTGATTAATTACAGTGGCAGAGCTGGGATGAAGCCAAAGCCTTCCTTGTTTTCTCTATGGCCTAGGCTGTTGGGAACTACAGTTGAGATAATACAGCAAAAATGTTACCAGGCACTAGAACAAATGCTAGTTGTTATTAATTTTAGTCAATCCTACATTTGAAAGATTATATTAATGGAGTTCCCACTGTGGCATACTGGGCTAAGGGTCCAGCATCATCTCTGTGGCAGCGCAGGTTCAGTCCTCAGCCCCGTGCAGTGGGTTAAAGATCCGCGTTGCTGAGGTTGCAGCTGTGGCTTGGATTTGATCCCTGGTCCAGGAACTTCCATGTGTCTCAGGTGCAGCCAAAAAAGAAAAAAATTATATTAATGATACCAAGACATTTCAGGGTTACTGGGGACATGGAGACATGACAGTGCCCAGGCTTCTGAAAAACATTCACCATACAAAGTACATCTTTTCAATAATAAGCAGCCGTCATAGGTGCCCAACATTTTAAAGCTAACATATTTTCCTGGCCATGATTTCATTAAGCTATTCAAGGACCAGTGAGGTAGAAAGTATCATCCTTATTTAATAGTGGAGTAACAAGCCCAGAGAAGCTAAGTAACTTGCCTAAGATCACACAGTTGAGGGATTGATAGGCAGGATTTGAATGCAGTCTGCTTGATCCAGTCCAAAGCTTCTAATAACCCCAGAGAAGAGTCAGTTTACGCCACAACCCATTCAGCTTGGCATCGCTCCCCAGCAGTGCAAGGGCCCCTGGGAGCTGAAATAGGCTCAGGAAATGCAATGGAAGGCAAAAAGGCATGAGAGTGGAGTTGGGAAAGAGTGACAGCAGCTTGCTCAGGCGGGGTCTGAATACCTTTGCTCCAGAAATTAAGACACTAATCAGGGGCGGCTCCCAGGCTCCCCCACCTACTCACCTCCTAGGCCCTCAGACACACACCCAGGGGAGCCACAACCTGGCAGAGAAGACAGGCCAAGAGGCAAGCCTTCGTGATAAGGCTCCTGGGCCAGTCCCCCAAATAAGCAGCCTGGAAACCAGTCAGGCAGCCCTTAGCTTACCTGTGAGTGGACAGCACCTCAAACAGCAGGACCTGCTTCACCTTGACTGAAAGGACTGCACAGATACATGGATGCCCCTTCCCTTCAGCTCTTCTGGAAAACAGCTCTCTCGTTCTCCCCCACCCCCAGCTTAACCTTGGAACCAGACTGCAGTCTCGGAGATTCCCTTCATTGCAGAGATCAATGGGACACGGCCTTTCACCTTTCTCAACTGTACATTTCAGCTATCTCTGAATCAATAAAAATTAAAACTCTGTGAGTTCCTGTCATGGCGCAGTGGAAACGAATCCGACTAGGAACCATGAGGTTGCAGATTCGATCCCTGGCCTCGCTCAGGGGGTTAAGGATCCGGCGTTGCCTTGAGCTGTGGTGTAGGTAGCAGACTCGGCTCGGATCTGGTGTTGCTGTGGCTGTGCCGTAGGCTGGCGGCGGGAGCTCCGATTAGACCCCCAGCCTGGGAACCTCCATATGCCACGGGTGCGGCCCTGAAAAGACCAATTAAAAAAAAAAAAAAAAAAAAAAAACCTCTGACGTGTGGGGTTTCTCTTTCTTGATTTTTTTTTAAGGGCCACCCCCACGGCATTTGGAAGTTCCCAGGCTAGGGGTCAAATCGGAGCTGCAGCCATAGCACTGCCAGATCAGAGCCGTGGCCGCACCCTGCACTGCACAGGCTCAGAGTCTGACTTGACCGAGGGCACACAGCTTAAGTTCTAGTCAGCATGAACACACGGTCTTTCTGCATCTAGAATCCATGCTAAATATAACACCATTTAGAGTTGGTAGTGACTAAACTATACTCCTGACATAGTGTTACCATAGTTTATTTAAGCGACTGGCAACAGCTAGAGAAATCTTGACAGTGTTTCACTATCACAAATAAGCTGCAATCAAATCTTTGTACTTCTCTTTGCCCACGTCTACAAGCCTTTCTGTAGCCTAAACCCCTAGACTGAGATTGTTGGGTCTGTACATTTCAAGTTTGAATATGACAAGCTTACCATCTAATCATATGGGATCAAGCTACCCTCTCCCCTCTCTCCAGGGTAGGGAGGACCTGGTGTCTGTGCTCAACTCCCCTGAAACTGTATGAGGGGTTCTGGGCAATTCCTGAAGGTGACTCTGCTGCACTGGGTTTCTCTTAACAGAACCTACCTTCTCCTTGATAGACATTGACACTGGTTGGATTTTTAAAAGGTTTTTTAAAAAAGCCTTCTGTAAGGCATCCCTCTGGGAACTAGATTCCACTCCCCATGTCCAGGAAGCCCCTCCTATGAAGCCAGGCAGTCAGGTCTGAACAGCATTAGGCTGTCAATGCAGAGAAAAGCAGAGCTGTGACAAAGGGCACCCAGAGGTCGGTTCCCCCGTCACTCACCGGGGAGCCAGCTGCCACCTCAGCTGAGTGGGAGTGTCTTTTCATGTTGTTTCCTTAAATAAAAGTCATAACCAGCTTGGGAAGAACTTTTCTTTTCAAAGGCTGCACGTGCGGCATATGGAAGTTCCCGGGCTAAGGGCTGAATCAGAGATGCAGCTGGAAGCCTACACTGCATCTTGTGGCAACACTGGATCCTTAACCCACTGAGAAAGGCCAGGGACCAAACCCACATCCTCACAGACACTAGGTCAGGTTCTTAACCCACTGAGCCACCAGAGGAACTCCCGGCAAGAACTTTTCATCAAGCGGGCAGGGAAACAGAATAGCGTAGAAGAGTCAGCGAGGTTAACCAGTCCCGGCCCCTCATTTATCAGGTAAGGGAAGTGAGACCCAGAAATGTCGAGTGACTTATTCAAGGGCACACAGGAGAGAAGAAAAAAGAGGGGTGGGAACCAGCCCAAAGCCAGTATTCACACTTGTAGCCATGTGCTCTTTATGTGAGAGGAGGGCGCATCCAGGACCTCCACTGGCAGTCCTCTCAGTCTGCCTTTCCTCAGTCTCTTGCTCTTGAACGTGAGGGACAAGTTAGGTTTCTTGAGAAGGGGTATCTGAATGAAAATCATGGCAGCACATCTGCTCTGCTGTTCTCACGTTGTCCTTGGTCCTGTTCTTTGCCTGACTGTTTGAACTCCTCCTCATCCTCCGAGACCCCAAAGAACCATGTACTGTGGAAATATTCCGCAACTCCCCAGGGCAGCTGGTTGTCCCCTGCTGTCCCCAGGCCCTGACCCCAGCCAGCACTCAGAACGCTTTTGGTGGTTGCTGGTTCCTTAGGCATCTTCTCCACAGGACGACCATTCCTCAAATGCACAGATGCAGCAAGTGCACCTCTGTGACCCCGGCACATGCCTTCGCTTTGGAACGGGTGGACTTCGGAGCACAAACGCAGGCATGGAGGGTGTTGGTTATCCTGCCCCAGCTCCTGGCTCACAATACAAGCTCAAGAGGGTTTGGTGCTGCTGATGGAATCTGAACAGGCAAGTTCTGCAGTGTGAGGGGCTTCAAACCCTGGAGCCACTGAGCTTTCAACAGACATGACCTGTGGGGGCCACACAGGTCCGGTGGACAAAGGAGTGGGCACTAAAAAGTACGAAAAGTCCTTACACATGTATAGGCCTCCAAGGTGACAAGGCATTTTCACAAATGCCCTCATTTGAATGAACTTTGTAACTGCTGAATTACTCCCACACGGCTTAACCTCTCTTCTTTCTGCCAAGAAAACTGCTCCCCAATCTGGCTGATCCAGATCTCAGGATTCTGAGACACAGACGTGGCACAGAGGGAAGGAGTAAATCAGGCTAAGAAATACAGGACTGAACAGATCCTTAGTAACAGGACTTGGGAGGAAAAAAAATGACAACAACCTTGAGATGCGCTATAGACAATGAATAGCTCCAGTAAGAGTTACCCTCCTTTCATAAAGCGAGCTCAGCTCGCCTGGTTCGGAATTAAGGGTTTCAGAAAAGAACACACGAGACACAGGAATGTGGGATTTCATTATCTCCAGTTTACTTAGTTTGCCTGTTTACACACACGCTCCGTATGTGTACATAACAGTGGCAAGAGCCAGTCTCTAAATACAATCTGGTACTCAGACAATGACAGATGCACGTGGAAAATGAGGTGCCGCTGAATGAACCTCAACACAGAAAGGCAGAACGAGCAGGCTGTACCTGTGATCACAGATGCCCTCAAAAGCCTCTTGTTCAGCACCTGGGGAACAGACACCTTTCAAAGACAACACAAGGCTATTTCAGCAGGAACCCCCCCCCCCAAAATGACGCTCAAAAGGAGATGTTTGTCTCCCTGCCTTCTCTGGAGGAGCCTAGAAGCTCTAAGGCTTAGTGAGGAAAAGGGAGGCAGGATTATTACCTGCTAAGCACAAGTGCCGGGCATCTGACATGTGTCACTTCCCTTAATCCTGACAGAACCACCTCCTTTTTACAGACGGGAAACTGAGGCTTGCCCAGAGTCAAAGAGCGCCCAGTCCTGGTGACAAGACTTGGACCCACATCTCACTTTTGCCTAAACCTCAACTCTTTCAGCCGTGCCATGCTGTCTCACGTAGAGACTGAGAGCATGTTCCCAGGAGTCGGGCAAAGGTGCTAAGACTGAACGGGAAGTGGCAGAAGACTAATCAATACGTAAGATTCGGTAATGGATGCTTTCCGCAGGATAATTTAAGGCCGAGCCTGAATCGGATCTGCAGAAGCGTCTGCAGACTTAAGTGTGGCAAATGAAGTTCTGGGTCACCTTGAGCCTGTGGCCTTCTGGTGCTGAACCTGAAACTCAGGAGAGCTCTCAATCCCTTCAACAAGCCCCTGCACCCACCCCACCCTGACTCCACGCTGTTTATGGACCTAAAATCCTGAGGGCTGAACAAGTCTCCTGGGGCTCATCACATCTTGCCAATGCTCTCCGAGCACCATGGTGACACGGCTAAAATCTCACCGCCAGGTGTTTCTGCCATCTTTGGGTACAACATCATCACACCTTACATTTTGATGGGCACAGGTTAACCAGTGGGGATGGGATACGAACTACATATTTTAAGTACATCTTTATACGCAATACAATTTACACTCAAGATTTTCGAGACCTCAAGCTTCTAACAACCTAAGCTTGAGTTAAGCCAGTCAAATGTAGTGCTTATCAGTTAATGCCATTACCAGCCTTGGCTGGGGGTAGGAGGGGCATCAAAGAAGTTTCCAGGATGATTATCCAAAATGCAAGGGGCTGGGCTTGAAAGGTGTAAGGAGACAGCCAGAAAGGGGCAAGGAGTACCTTATCTCAGAGCGGTAACTGGGCCTTCGTGGGGTGGAGGGGACAGGCACACTCACGGTGAGGGCCACATAAGGCCAAGGCTGGAAATGGACAAATGTTGCAAAGGGGAAGGAAGAGGTGGAGTTCAAGGCCAGGTGAACAGGCACAAGTGTGGTTGGGTTCTGGTGGTGGGCCGAGGAAGAGGAGGGTGGGGCCAAAGTCAGGCCACCACTTAACAGGGACACTTTTGCCAAAAGGCTGGCTTCTTGCCATCAGAAGCAAGGATATTTTCCTCCACTTCGGACTTCCTTCTCGCAATCTTGCCCAGGAGGTAAAAGCACCTTGGGCTACAGCAACGGACAGAAGACTTATTCCCATATGACTCTGAAGAATTGTTCCATCTACACCACTGACATGTGGTCAGGACAGTTTCAGTGCAAATATGCATTGTGCAAAACTACTCTGACTCAGCTTAAAATTCATCAAGTTATTAAAATGTCTGCTTTCCGGCTTTATACTTAACAAAGAAAACAGCCCTATGAGCTTGAATTAAATACCATAAGCCAAGAGTTCGGTTTATTAAAAAAAAGGGTAAATTAGTGTTCTAAAAAACCCTCAGAGCAATCTACACATGTGCCAAAATGCAGCACTGGAGTTGTGAGTTTTTTTCAGGAGTTTTGTCAACAAAGAACAAATGCCACGGTTGTCATTAAAAACCATAGAGCATTCACTCAAAATAGAAGGGGGAGGGTAGTAACCTTATTGCTCCAGAAACCGATAGATAATAAACAACATAGACAGGAAATTATTAGTGTTCGTTACATAAAAAATTATCCAATACTCCGTCGCAGAGGCACTCCAGTTTAACTGTTTTGGTAGCTAATCACAAGCCAGTTGCAATATTTGACATTCCACAAATGAAACAAATAGTACAACCAGAGTGAGTCTTTCAGGAGGTTGGCTGTTTTATAAAGGATCCTGCTGGAAACAAATGCTTGTGCAGAACTGATCCGAGGGAAATACTGTTAAACTACAGCTTTAACAGCCGTTAACGGAGAAGACAAGAATCAGGGAGAGTCTGGTGGCGGCAGAGTCCCGAGGCCCTGGCCGCCCCCTTCAGCCCACAATAGAGGCTTTCCTGATTCTGTCCTCCCGCTGAGCCCGAGCTCGGCCCTCTAGGGACAAAAGGGATGTTCCAGATTAAGGTCAAGTCTTGCTGGGGACGCAAAGTGCCTGACTGGGAACGGCGGTGCTTGTGACACAGGGTAATGTCGCCAAGAACAGTCGGGGGCCTGACCTCGCTCCCCAGACTCCCCCGCCGCCCACCAAAACTGCCTGGTAAGCTTCCTCGTGGAAGCAGGATCAATAATTTAGTCCTGTAACGAAGAAAAATGGAAAGATCTATTAGCCACTGTCCTGCTGTCATCCCTTGTGCACCTCTTTTATCTCTTATAACTGTCTTGCTTCAAGTTCGAACTACAGCTCTGGGGAGGAAGGCCGGGGGAAAAGGATTTCAGGTACCAGAACCCGTATGTCCCGTACCAGCCCAGTAGCCCGAACAGGGTGCCAAACACTTTCTGGGACAAGTTGTGGAAGTAAACGGCCGTGCACAGGAACATCCACACCCAGATGAAGGTCAGGAAGCCCAGGGCGACCACCAGGGCGGTGATGGCCACGTGGAGGCAGTGGCTTCGGTCCGTCTTCACCTCGTGCAGCACGGCCATCTCCTCCACAATCATGAGGGCGCAGAAGGTCAGCAGGAAGGAGTGGCCGGAGATGTCAAAGCCGTGCCAGAAGCCTCCTTGCCCGTGGCACTGCTGCTTACTCAGGGGCTCGTTTCTCACCCCCTCCAGGGCTGGCGACTGGTAGCAGCTGCCCGTGTAGTGCTCCACGTTGGAGAAGATGGCCGTGCACACGTACCAGATGGCCGTGCCCACGAGCAGGGTGCTCAGCCGCCGCAGGACCAGGCCAGCCTTGCCTGTCAGGTGGTAGTTGGTGAGGGCGATGAAAGGCAGGAGGAGACAGAAGGTCCAGGCCCAGGCCACTTTGACAAAATACCTGGCAGAGGAGGAAAGTGGAAGTGAGGAGAAGGGGCCTGGCCAAGAGGGAATAAATGGCATGCCTCAGGTTTCTCGACTCTCAAGGGAGGGAAAAATGAGAAAAGGTGATAAAAGCTTTAGACCACAAGGCCGCCTACTAAATAAGGGTACCATTTAATCCTCATACACCTCTCGGAGGTAGTTTCTGCTATAATCTCCATCTTACAGATAAGAAAGCTGAGGCACAGAGAAGCTTCGTGCCCAAAGTGGAGGTCATGAGTGGTGGAGCTGAGATTCAAATCCAGGGTCTATAATCTTTCTAGATTTTTATTTTGGGGGCCGTGCTTGTGGTATGTGGAATTTCCCATGCCAGGGACTGCAACTGTGCCACAGCAGCAACTCGAACCACAGTAGTGATGACACGGGATCCTTACCTGCTGCACCACCAGGGAACTCCAAGTCTCTGACCTTAAGCACTATGCTGTTTGCTCAGGAAAGTAAAAATAGAGCTCTCACGTGCATCCACTTTCCCCTAGAGCACTTGCTGTCACCCTGGGAGGAAGGTGTCATTTGTTGCATATTACAGATAAAAAGACTAGTTCAGTAACTTGCCCAGAGTCACACTCACACGATCAGTAAGCGCAGATTAAACCACCATTTGGCCAGCCCCAAAGCCCGGGCTTTGTCTACACCAAAGCTCTTTTTCCTACGAGGTAGAAATGGTCAGAGAGAGCTCACTTCATGCTGGAAGACCCAGGTTTGAACCCTGACTCTGATTATCACCACACTTCTCTAGGCCTCTGTTTCCTCAAATGCTGAATAGAATTGGGGGACCAATCGATTCTTTTGTTGTTGTTGTTGTTGGTCTTTTTAGGGCCACACTCACAGCATACGGAGGTTCCCAGGCTAGAGGTCAAATCAGAGTTGTAGCTGCCAGCCTATACCACAGCCACAGCAATGCCAGATCCGAGTCACATCTGTGGCCTACACCACAGCTCATGGCAACACCAGATCCTTAACCCAATGAGCAAGGCCAGGGATCGAACCTGAGTCCTCATGGATACTAGTCCAGTTCTTTACCACTGAGCCATGATGGGAACTCCCCTAATCGATTCTTAAAATCCCCTCCAGAGCCAAGGATTCACTAGTTCCCTTTCATCAGTTAACCAGCACAGAGGTATGGAAGAGAACACCAGAATCCATAGCAACCTGCAAACCACAGGGACTTTACCAGGGTGCTCAGCTTCCAGCATCTCCCAGGCCAGATCAAGCAGCAACAGCCTTGTCTGCCTCCCCTGCACTTATCAAAGGTGGCTGACCTGGAGACCAGCTGCAGCGAACACACATGCAAGAGATGTGGGGCCATGACCACTTTCATAATCTGCCCAGCCTCGTAAGTGGGGGAGGAAGGTGGGCCAAGGACAGAAGGCCTCTTTCTTGGGTTCCAAAAATGTCTCAGACACTACCCAAGAGCCTGTCGCTAAAATCTTCCCTGGGACTGATATGCAGGGAACTGGCCAGAGCCATGACCTGTTAGGTATTCGATGAAGCTGCTGGAGAGAGAAACCAGGGTTTTAAGCAGATAACCAAAACTGGACTGACTTCTGGGAGATGCCACAGACACCATAATCCTGAAGAGAAAAAACTCACATCAAGGGAGAATTTTTATCTTTCAGAATCTCCCTTTACTATTCCAACAGTGTTGTTGTCAATAACCTTAAAATCCAAGAGGTTTTTGGTTTTTTTTTTTGTTTGTTTTTTTTAAAGGAGGGGGTGGGTAGACTTAAGAAATCTCAAAGAACCTGGCTGGGATTGTGTTCCTGGGCCACTGCCAGGAACTTTGAGTGGCTTAAGAAGATCCATGCAGATTCAGGGGAAAGGTCATAGACTGGAGGGTTCCACTCCTGCGACACTATCTTGGAGCGGGGTTGTCACAGGCTAGGATAGGGGGTGGGGGGAAGGGCAGGTCTTTCTACCCTACCCAGGTGTGATGGGATTCTGTCACGCTGGGGGTGCAGGGGGTAATAACTGGACTTAGGGCAGAGGCACGGCGTCTGATGCCGGCAGGCAGGAGAGACGTGGCATATTCCCCAGGGCAGCGGCCAACCCCTAAACCCAAAGGAAATCGGGGTGGGGGTGGGAAGCTGGTTCATCCCCTCTTGCCACCTCCCACTCCTACACACACACAGACACACACACCTCCCTGCCCGTCACCCCTGCCCAGTCAGCTCAGACTGTCTTGTTTGGTGTGCAAACGCGACTTGCTGGTGACACTAGCTATTTCGGGGTCCCTCCATTTCGACCCGGGTGCAGACGCTGCTGTCACGATGGGGAGAAGGACCTCCCCTTCCAATGACTCGTCATCAGGGCAGCCAACCCCCAGCTGTCTGGGCAAGGCGACAGCGGTAGCTACGGCGGGGACAGGAGAAACCCGGGGCACACTCACACGTTGAGGACGTTGCGTTTGTTGCTGAGATAGCTCTCGGGCAGCGGTGAGAGTTCCTTGAGGAGGGACCCCGCCAGCATGGAAGCTGCCAGGGCCCAGGGCAGGTACCGCCGCACAGCCGCCCGCACCAGTGTTCCCCTGAGGACCCACGCGCAGCGCTCCAGGTGCTCCATGCCCGACCTCTTCGGCCACCGTCCGCCGACCCGTGCCTTCTCGGCCACCGTCTCGCCCTTCGTCCCGGCCGGCGAAACCACCTCCCTTTGAGCGCATGCGCGCTGCCCTCAGGCCCCGCCCTTGAGGAGGGTGCGCGCTCTGGAGCCCGCGCGCTCCCCCTCCTGGCCACCGGCGGCCTCTGCAGCGCGCTTGACTCCAAATTCGTCGCTTTCTCTTCACTCAAAATCACCTCCCGGAAAATCACCTTAGCTCCATCCGGGTAAGGCAGGTTTGAACCTCAGCCTCTATGCCTTGCTCTGATCAAAGAAAAAGAGTTTGTGGGAATATTTGCTGGAGGTAAGGAAGAATAAACGTTTCGTTGTAGGAGCTGGGACAGTGGTCTCAGCCTCTTTTGTTTTCTCATCTGTAAAATGAAGAGACAAGAGGAGATCGCCTTTCCCAAGAGTTAATTTATGAACTCAGGGTTCATTGTGGTGTCCAGAAACAGTTGCATGAGAATATAAATGCATACAATCATCGTATTTACATTTAAAATTATTGGATTTATTTTCACCTTCAAAACAACCACATACTTGTATTGAGCGAAAATGCTGGATGCTGAGGGTTAATGACGATAAGATGAGGGTGTTGATGACTCAGTTACTTATTTATCACAGAGTTAAACCTTCTCATCCCCTGGTCTGGTTGGGTGTGTAATTCAGTGTTTCCCAACCTTGAGGCATTTCTTTGCCACTGTATTAATTTTCTAGGACTGCCATAACAAGTTGCCAGAAACGTGTTGGCTTAAACCAACAGAAATATATTCTCTGGCAAGTCTGGAGGCCAGAAGTCTGAAATCAAGCTGTCGATGGGATTGGTTCCTTCTGGAGGCTCCTAGAAGGAGACCTTCCATGGCTCTCTTCCAGTGGCTGCAGGCAGTCCTGGGCATCCTTGGCTTATGGCTGCATCACTCCAATCTCTACTTCTTTCTTCCCATGGTCTTCTCCCTTCTGCGTGTCTGTGTGTCTTCTCTCCTTCCATCTATTATAAGGACACTCGTCACTGGATTTAGGGTCCACTCAAAATCCAAAATAATCACTTCATTAGATCCTTCATTACATGTGCAAAGACTTTATTTCCAAATAAGGTCATATTCCCAGGGATTAAGACTTTGATGTGTCCTTTGGCGCGGGGGGGGGGGGGTGTCACCATTCAACCCCCTGTATCCACTTGAACTGTTTCTGCCATGTCCATACACCACCAGTACTATTATTTCTTCACATTTTTCTTTAGACAATACACATTTAAAACTGAAATACTTATAGACTCCCAAGCAGAAATACCCATAGAATAATAGATTCTATGTGCCAGCTGTATTTCTTCTGTTACAAAAATGACATTTCTGGAGTTCCCTTTGTGGCTCAGCGGTTAACGAACCCGGCTAAGATCCACGAGGATGCGGGTTGATCCCTGGCCTTGCTCAGTGGCTTAAGGATCTGGCGTTGCCATGAGCTGTGGTGTAGGTTGCAGATGCATCTCGGATCCTGCTGTGCCATAGGCCCGCAGTGGTAGCTCCTATTGGACCCCTAGATTGGAAACTTCCATGTGCCGCGCATGCAGCCCTAAAAAGCAAACAAAAAAAGACATTTCTATTGAAATATTTATCATCTCCAGCTGCCTAAAGTAATTTCATGTCACTGTCCAGGGATAGCTACCGTACTTTGGGAAACACTTGCCTGATTTATGCCTGTGATAGATTGATGTTTAAATTCTCTCATGCAGAGAGTCAATCAACTAATAAGAGTGAAAGTATTAATTCCTTAAAACCATCTCAAGATGATCCTCATACCTGTAAATTGCATTTATCTGATCGTAATTTTTATGTAGCAAGATGTCTGGATCTTCAAAGAGTTAGATTTAGAAAAGCAAATGTAAATCAACTTCAATACCATTTTTTTAAAAAGCAAATGTAGTGGTAATTATACTAATTTGGTTTTCCATGGTTGGGGATCAAAGCCACACAGCTGAAAATATTTTAACTGTGAAGGTAGATTGTGAATAGCACCTGAAACCATCTCTATCCCCTAAAGATTGTCAGGTAGCCAAATAATAGCAAGCTGCATAATGGTTAAGAAGGAGGGGAGTTCCTGTCGTGGCGCAGTGGTTAACGAATCCGACTAGGAACCATGAGGTTGCGGGTTCGGTCCCTGCCCTTGCTCAGTGGGTTTAACGACCCGGCGTTGCCATGAGCTGTGGTGTAGGTCGCAGACGCGGCTCGGATCCCACGTTGCTCTGGCGTTGGCCGGTGGCTACAGCTCTGATTCGACCCCTAGCCTGGGAACCTCCATATGCCGCGGGAGCGGCCCAAGAAATAGCAAAAAAGACAAAAAAAAAAAAAAAATTAAGAAATACGTGAGTGCAGCTGTGTGCTGGAACAGATTCATACAGGCCCATGAGAACAAACTGTTAAATTCTGCAGACCGATTGTTAAAGCTGTTATTTAAAAATCACATTATATAAGAGAACAGTTAAACACAAAAGAAGGCATTCCTGTCATGGCTCAGCGGTTAGTGAATCTGACTAGCATCCATCAGGATGCAGGTTCGATCCCTGGCCTCGCTCAGTGGATTAAAGATCCAGTGTTGCTGTGGCTTGGATCCTACGTTGCTGTGGCTGTGGTGTAGGCCAGTAGCTACAGTCCCAATTTGACCCCTAGCCCAGCTACAGCTCCATATGCCCTGGGTGTGGCCCTAAAAAGCAAAAACAAAACAAAACAAATACTCAAAACTCATCATTTATTAATCATTTTACTCTGTTGCACTATTCACCATGCCCTTGGAGTTGCTTACATCTGTTGTATAGTATGTCATTGTGCCATTCTTCCCAACTATGTCTTCACTGGTTACTTTTGTAGCTGGAAACCAGCTCTGGTGAGAGTATTTACACTAAGGTAAATGGCAGATGCTAAAATCAGGGCTTTACTTGCTTTGTTGATCATCTAGACCAAGATGCAACTCCATTTTTCTTTCTTTCTTTCTTTTTTTTTTTTTTTGTTTTTTTGCCTTTTCTAGGGCCACTCCCGCAGCATATGGAGGTTCCCAGGCTAGGGGTCTAATTGGAGCTGTAGCTTCTGGCCTATACCAGAGCCACAGCAATGAAGGATCCTAGCTGCGTCTTTGATCTACACCATAGCTCACGGCAACGCCAGATCCTTAATCCACTGAGCGAGGCCAGGGATCGAACCTGCAACCTCATGGTTCCTAGTCGGATTCGTTAACCACTGAGCCACGACGGGAACTTCCACAACTCCATTATTCAAAACATGGTTGAATTGAAACTGTGAGTTGATTATGGATGCAAAACTCCAGCAAATTCAGTAAAAGCATTCTGGGAGAATCAATTCATTATGCAGTAAAGAGTATTTTCATATTTTGTTTTTTTAAATTATGTGCTCCACATTCTTTATAGTAAGAGAAATTCATAATACACTTATGTACATATATAATTTTCCCCTAGAGAGATAGTTGTTAAATACTTATCAACAAATCACTGGTTATGATCTGATACACATATAAAAATATATATGTAGCATAAGTGAATATATATGCTACTAAGTATATAGATACAGCTATAAAATATAGTTTTATGACAATTTGTGACAGAATTTGCCTATACTATGTGTGAGGCACTCTGATATTTTCTTAGGGCCGTACCCATGGCATATGGAGGTTCCCAGGCTAGGGCGCTAATCGGAGCTGTTGCTGCTGGCCTATGCCAGAGCCACAGCAACGCCAGATCCGAGCCGTGTCTGCCCTACACCACAGTTCACGGCAACGCCGGATCCTTAACCCACTGAGCAAGGCCAGGGATTGAATCCAAAACCTCATGGTTCCTAATCAGACTCATTAACCATTGAGTCACAATGGGAACTCCATCTGATACTTTCTATTCAATTATAAATTCAGTTTTTTAAAAATACTGGTCACGGCCCATTGAATTGATTTTACCACTCATTAATGCGTAGGGATCTGTAGTTTGAAAAACATTTCACTACAAGATTTTAGGGCATTGGAGGACCATGCCTTGGCCTTCCCCACCAGAGGGAGATAAAAGACCACAAATATTAGGACTCTGCCCTGCCTGAGACTTCAGTGGTACCACCTAATTGTTGGATTTCATTCCTTCATTTATTTATTCAACAAATATTTGAAGTATATGGCCTCTGGCCTCAAGAAACTTAAAATCTAGTGAAGGTAATCATTATTAATTTATTCAGCCAACCAACACCTCTATTTGCTATGCACCAAGCATTGGACTAGATATTAAGACCTCCAGTGTTCTGGATATATGTTTCCTTAATGACTGTAGATTTACCGCTGTTAAAAAAGCAAACCATTTTTTAGGTTTGAGGCCAGATGAGGCTGGGCCATCTTGTCAAACCGGAAAGCAAGGAAGCCATAAGCTAGCAAAGACTGCTAAGATCATTTCAGGAGGACACAGAAGCCAATTAGAAAGGCTCCCATAAGGCAAAGATGGGAAAGTTTGAGCCTGAATAAGAATAATAACTGCAGTGGATGAAAGCACTATATGTTTAAATCCAGAGGTTCGTAGTGGTACTTAAAAAAGTAATGGGCAGGGGTTCTCATGATGGCTCCTCTGTAACGAATCCAACTAGCATCCATGAGGACGCAGGTTCGCTCCCAGGCCTCGATCAGTAGGTTAAGGATCTGGTGTTGCCGCAAGCTATCGTGTATGTCACAGATGCAGCTTGAACCTGGCGTTGCTGAGGCTGTGGTGTAAGCTGGCAGCCACAGCTCCTTTTTGACCCCTTGCCTGGGAACTTCCATATGCTGCGGGTGTGGCCCCAAAAAGACCAAAAAACAAAAAATAAAAAGGTAATGGGCCTCTTTGGAGAAATCAACTCATTATTTTGACAACTAGACAATAAAGGGTAAGAATCAAGCATCTTTCCTGCCTCCACTATGGGAAATGAACCACTGAATAACCAAGGAGTAGATGAATTTCTTTCTTTTCTTTTCTTTTCTTTTTTTTTTTTTTTGTCTTTTTAAGGCTGTACCCATGGCATATGGAAGTTCCCAGGCTAGGGGTCAAATTGGAGTCGCAGCTGCCACTAGGCCACAGCCACAGCCACAGTCATACTGGATCAGAACCACGTCTCGGATCTACACCACAGCTTACAGCAACACCGGATCCTTAACCCACTGAGCGAGGCCAGGGACCAAACCCACATCCTCATGGATGCTAGTCGGATTCATTACAGCTGAGTCACAACAGGAACTCCTAGATGAATTTCTTGTTAATGAACTTTCTCAACGAGTACATGAAGAAAGAACGACCGATTTAGACATGGAAGTAAAAAGGTTAGTTTGAAATACTGGCGAGTGAGATTCATTTCTTTTTAAAAAAGTCCGTTTTCAGCTATTCATAAAAAGAAAAGTTTGATACATACTGAGAAGCACTTTCAACTAAATCGCTACAAATTCATCTCATATGGTTTAAAACTTTTCAATCAGATTGTCATAATTTTGACCTTTGCTCAGAATTTTATATTTTAGGTTTCTTAGGCTCAGGCTTTACAAGCACAGGGCTTCATGTTTACTACAGAAATGGAGACCTAGAACCAAAAATATGTCTGTTACCAAAAAAGTAACATTTTCTTATTGAAAGCTAAATGTAATTTCATAAGGAAACCCCACATGTCTGTCACTTTTGTTGCAAGAGTTTGGATGTTATAGAATTTGTCTTGAAGTCAGAGTTTCTCTTGGACAAATAAACGTGCTTTTTGAATCTTTTGAAAATCACTTTTCCTTGTCTTTTTATTTTGATAGTGGTTTGAGTGTTTTTTGTTTTTTGTTTTGTCTTTTCTAGGGCCATACCCGAGGCATACGGACGTTCCCAGGCTAGGGGTCTAATCGGAGCTGTAGCTGCTGGCCTACACTAAGCCATAGCAACGGGCGATCCGAGCTGTGTCTGTGATCTACACCACAGTTCACGGCAACGCTGGATCCTTAACCCACTGAGGAAGGCCAGGGATCGAACCCACAATCTCATGGTTCCTAGTCGGATTTGTTAACCACTGAGCCACGACGGGAACTCCCTTGAGTTCTTTGAAAAATGTAAAATTACTAAATTTGTGAATGGTTGCAGAGAAATCATCTGAGGCTACAACTGGGCTTTGGCTAGGTTCAACATGAATATATGTTAACTACAGATGAAATAAAAGAAAATGTAAGCTTTAGCTGCCTTCTCATAAAGAATTTTTCTTTCTTATAACCATACTACATTACAATGTCACTGATTCATAATTAAATTCTGCCAGGGAAGAATACAAAAAAGTGTGTGTTTCCACTAGAAAAAGGAATCTTTTTTTTTTTTTTTGTCTTTTTGTCTTTTGTTGTTGTTGTTGTTGCTATTTCTTGGGCCGCTCCCTCGGCACATGGAGGTTCCCAGGCTAGGGGTTGAATCGGAGCTGTAGCCACCGGCCTACGCCAGAGCCACAGCAACGCGGGATCCGAGCCGCGTCTGCAACCTACACCACAGCTCACGGCAACGCCGGATCGTTAACCCACTGAGCAAGGGCAGGGACCGAACCCGCAACCTCATGGCTCCTAGTCGGATTCGTTAACCACTGCGCCACGACGGGAACTCCGGGAATCTTTATTTTGAAAATGATCTTGGTCTGTTTTAAGGTAAATTGGCCTGTATCACTTGATTAAAAGCAAAAAGCAGGAGGTCTTTATGGAGTAGGAGTATCTTCAAAGATTCTTTTAAAAATATTCTTTTTTAAATTAAATTTAATTTTTTTATATAATGATTTTTATTTTTTTTTCATTATAGCTGGTTTATTTCTACTGTACAGCATGGTGACCCAGTTACACATACAAGTATACAATCGTTTTTCTCACATTATCATGCTCCATTATAAGTGACTAGATACAATTCCCAGTGCTACACAGCAAGATCTCATTGCTTATCCATTCTAAAGGCAATAGTCTGCATCTATTAACCCCAAGTTCCCAGTCCATCCCCCTCCCTCCCCCTCCCTCCTGGCAACCATGAGTCTGTTCTCCAAATCCATGATTTTCTGTGGCAAGGTTTGTTTGCGCCATATATTAGATTCCAGATATAGGTGATATCATATGGTATGTCTTTCTCTTTCTGACTTGCTTCACTTAGCATGAGAATCTCTAATTCCATCCATGTTGCTGCACATGGCATTATTTTGTTCTTTTGTATGGCTGAGTAGTATTCCTTTGTATATACATACCACATCTTCCTAATCCAATCATCTGTTGATGGACATTTAGGTTGTTTCCATGTCTTGGTTATTGTGAATAGTGCTGCAGTGAACATGCAGATGCATGTATCTTTTTCAAGGAGAGTTTTGTCTGAATATATGCCCAAGAGTGGGATTGCTGGGTCATATGGTAGTTCTATGTATTGTTTTCTAAGGTACCTCCATACTGTTTTCCATAGTGGTTGTACCAACTAAAAATGTTCTTTATAAACTAACACAACATTGTAAATCAACTGCATTCCAATATAAAACAAAAATTAAATTTAAAAAATATATACTTTATAACTTACTTGTTTTCTGTCCCTTCTCCTTGAATATCAGCCTTAGAGGCTAGGGAACATTGTCTGTTTTGTTCATTAATGCATCCCAAGCATTTAGAACCATGTCTAGCACCTACTAAGCACTCCGAGAAATTATTTTTATTTTGTTAAATTAATTAAAGAATAATTATTAATATGCTGATGTAAAGGAATTTATTTTAAAATTTAAACTTCTGATATAAAAAGAAGAGAAACAACCGAAAATAAGAAACCATGAATTTTTTTTTTGATAGTAAAGGGTTCCCAAGATTGTATCACCGTGAAAGGAGTTTCTGGTCCATAAAGTCTTGAAAAGATGCAGCGGTAGAATGCTAATGGGTTAAACAGAGGGTGCTTGGGCCGTGAGGCGAGGCCCCTGTAGGATCAGGGAAGGGTCAGGGAGGAGTTCTTGGAAGAGATGATTTCTGTCCAAGCTGAGGTCTGAAGGACTGGCCGACGGGGTGGCCAGGGGAACAGTGGGAAGCAGTCATTCCAGGAAGAGCAACCAGCAGGTGCTTTCTTGTTGGCTGGTGTGTGTGAAATAATTCATTCCCGGTTTGGCAGGAAGGGCAGCAGGCAGCCCTCTTTGTCCCCAGCTCCTGGCCAGAGAGCAGAAATATTCCTCCAGCACCAATTCCTTCCTTCTGAGCTCTTCTCCGCACTGCCTCCCCCATCCTTAACCTCTGGCCACCTCTCCCTCTGGCCAGAGGAGACGGCTAGCCACTCCCTAGGGTGAGACAGCTGAGCCAAGCCAGCAGCTGCCCGAGGCCAGGCTGCCTGACTGCCTAACTGGGAAGCAGGTTAAATCTACTGGCGGCGCCCCCAACACACCACGCCAGGCACCCGTCCTCTGGGCCCATTTGGGCACAGGGTCAGAAGGGCTGACGCAGTGGGGCAGGGATCTGGCTTTGCTCATCTTCGGGCCACAGGGAGAGCGGCCGGAGGGGCTGCCAGGGACCCTGTGCCACCCCCAGCAGCCTTGAGAATCGGCCTGCTTTCTCCTCTGGCCCCTGTGTCCTGCAGACCCCAGACCCTCGCCTCTGAAGCAGTCACAGGGCTGAGGCTTGGAAGGTGGGGGCTTTTTTTAACCTGAAAGAGTGTTGGCAAAACTAGGGGTGAGAGCAAGGAAATGAGTGTCCTACCCTCAGTATCGCCGTTACCTGTAGGACAGAGGGAGGCACTGGGATCAGAGGGTTTTGGGGGGTGTAGTCCATGTGCTGGTTTATTCCTTGAGGACAGTCACAGAGATATTGGCTTTGAAAATATTCACTAAAATATATATTTTATAAATCTCATACATTTGTTATTTTTCACGATTTAAGAAACAGCATCCAAAAAAAAAGGAACATCACACTGGGAATAAAATACCTAGGTTCTGAGAAGAACAAGCTTTGTTTTTAATATTTATTTATTTTCATTAAGGTGTAATGAATCTACAACGTTTTGTTTTTAATATTTATTTATTTTTATTAAGGTGTAATGAATCTAATATTTATTTTTATTAAGGTGTAATGAATAAATGAATGTTTATTTATTTTTATTAAGGTGTTAGTTTCAAGTGTACAGCAAAGTGATTCAGTCATACACATATACATATTTTTCAGATTCTAAAAACATTTTTTTTGAGCCTTTTTTTTGGGGGGGCAGTTTTTCTCTTCACATTACAGCACAGAATCCAGCTTTTCTTACAGAGCAGTTGAATGCCCCCCTTCTTAAACTTGAGTTAAGCATGAATTAAATTTTCTATTTTTCTAGTTTAAACATCTAGCTAGTTGTTTTGTTTGTTTCTGTTTTTTATTGACATAACATTGATTTATAACATATTGAGCCTCAACCAGGTGCCAGAGTGGCACCTGTACTTGACTCTTTTCCTTCTCACAACCACACAGGTGGGGACTGTGACCACTCCATCCTATAAATGGAAACACGCAGGCACAGAGAGGCAAAGAAACTTAACCAAGGTCACACAGCTAACAATGCAGCAGGGGTGGGATTCAAGCTAGGGTCAGTGGGCCTCACGGGGCAAAGCGCTTAACCACGGGCCCACACGACCTCCCAGGTCTGACCTCACCTGCCTGCCAAAAGTAACGGCCACGTGGTCACAACAAAGTTTACCCACAGTTGATAGGATTTAGAGGCCACGTCGTATGTTGGTTAAAAATACAGTCAGACAGACATGGGTTCCAGTCTAGATTCAAGAGTTCATTACCTGTGTGACGAGGGCAAGTCATTTCTCTTTCACCTGAAAAATGAGAACGGTGTCCTGCCAGCTTTATTTCCCTGACAGGTGAAACCTTATTGGCCGGGTATCAGGCGCAAGGGAATCTCCTCTGAAATAAAGATGCTTGTCTTTGGCAGCTCAGGGTAGCCTAAGAAATAGGTAAAGCCAAGTGTCCCGTCCCCATTTAACAGGTGGGCGGTCTGGCCCAGTTCTCATGCCACTAAGCAGCGAGGAGTCCCAGAGGGTCCGCGGGTCCCTTGCTGCCCTCGCCCCGTCGAATCCTTCGGGTTGGGCGCCTGGATGTGGCCCTGCTCCGCGCCCCGCGCAGGAATGTGGGGCGCGAGCGGTGGCGAGGAGGGGGCGCTGACGCGGAGGCTTTTCCGCTCCAGCTGCTGTGTCCGGCGACACAGCAAATTCCGCGGCCACACCTGGCCTTGCAGCTGTCTGGGCTGGACCAGGAGGATTCTCCAGTCCTCCGACCGCGGCCCCCCCAGGGCATGGCCTTGACCCCTGGCCGCTGTGGGCCGGGATGGCTGGGCCAGGGCGCCGCGCACCGGGCGCTCCCCTGGGGTTCGGCGCGCTGGACCAGCCCACCCTCCAGCCCACTCCTCTTCGCCTAGCCTTTGGGGAAGGGGGCTCGTCTTCTCTGACACCCAGGAGCATGAGGGGCCCCCTGGCTCAGCCGCTGAGAACACCCTGCTCAGCGTGCTTACTGGGAGGGGGAGGATGGAGAGGGACCCCTCAGGGGCACCCCTCTAGTGTCAGGGTTCTGAGAGTCTGCAGGAAATCTGCTGCTCGGAGGACATCCTGAGGTGAGATGCTCCCATTGCCCCAAAGGGCTAAGCCTGGTCTAGTCTCCCTGCCTCCCTCTCATCCCCCACCGCCCTACCCCCAGTAGGGCACCAGGACTGGGCACTGGGCAAAGCAAAGGAGAATCGGAGGCCCTCACCAGCTCTGCAGCTGCCAGGGGCATTCAAGGCCTCCAGGCTTCAAAAAATGGCCTCGGGTCACCTGGGCCCCCACCCATCCACCACCTCTTCCCCCCTGTCCCCTCTTGTCTTCCCTAACCTGCTTTTCTCAGTTCTTCAAATAAATCCAATTCCCTCCAGCCTCAGGGCCTTCACCTGTGCTGTCCCCTCTCCTTGTACTGCTGTCCCCCTTGGCTCACTCGTATGTCCCAGCTTCACCCTCCCCTCACTTTTCTGTTTTCTTCTTGATCATCGCGTATTACTAATCCTATGACTAATGGAGTGTCTTGAAAATTCTTGGGCCATGACGCTCCCACATAAAATTCAGAATCAGCTTGCCAACTTCTTCCAGAAACCTTGTTGGAATTTTGGCTGGGATGGTATTGAATCTAAAATTTGGTGAGAATTGACAACACATGTAAGTTTACTAATAACGATGTGGTGTGAGTCATTAAGGATACAGAGACGGATGACACAGCTACTTCCCTCAATAAGCTTTTTTGCTTATGGTCTTTTGTTGTTGTTGGTCTTTTTGACTTTTTAGGGCCACACCCACGGCATATGGAGGTTCCCAGGCTAGGGGTTGAATTGGAGCTGTAGCTGCCAGCCTACACCACAGCCACAGCAACATCAGATCCGAGTTGTGTCTTCCACCTACACCACAGCTCATGGCAACGCCGGATCCTTAACCCACTGATTAAGGCCAGGGATCAAACCCACATCCTCCTGATACTATTCAGGTTCGCCAATTGCTGAGCCACGACGGGAACTCATTCCTTTTTAATATTTATTTATTATTTATTTATTTATTATTTTTCAACCACCCCCAAGGCATATGGAAGCTCCCAGGTGAGCTTCTGAGTCGGAGCTATGACCTAGGCCACAGCTGTAGCAACACTGGATCCTTAACCCACTGTGCTGGGCTGGGGATCGAAACAGGGCCTCCGAAGAGACATGCTGTATCACAGCGGGAACTCCCTTCCTTTTGATTTTATTTCATGAGTGAAGATCTTACTGGGACCATTTTGCAGATCAGGAAACTGAGGGTCAGAGAAATTACATGACTTGCCCCAGGTTCCAGTGAGGAAGTGGTGGGCCCAAAACCCCCACCCGCGTCTGTCTGACTCACAAATCTGCCCACCGAGTCAGTTCGGTCTGTGGGTTTGGTTTGTGTGTGTCTCTGTTTGTGTGTTTGCATGTGAGGTGTGTTTGCCACGCAGCCAGAGAGGAAAAGCATCTATAATAAAAGATGGATGTGTTGTGGGCTTGAGTGGGAGTGCGGGTATGTCTGCTCTATTGGACGGTGACTTCTTTTCCTGTCGGTGTCAGGGTCTTTGGCTGTGTGTGCAGTGTTGGGGGTTTTAGCGGGTGTATTGGGGAGGATATTTATGTGTATTGGGTAGGAAGTATGTGACGAGGAGACCAAAATGGTATATTTCTGTTGGTTGGGAGTTTTTTTCCTGTGTCAGATTTTAATTTTATACTTGTTGAAAGAACTCTTTTAAATTAAACGAAGAGAAGTTCCCGTGGTGGCGCAGCGGTCACGAACCCGGTTGGCATCCATGAGGACACGGGTTCGATCCCTGGCCTTGCTCAGTGGGTTAAGGATCTGTGGTGTAGGTCAAAGACAAGGCTCAGATCCTGCGTTGCTGTGGCTGTGGTGTAGGCTGGCACAGCTCCAAGATTTGACCCCTAGCCTGGGAACGTCCATACTCAGGTGTGGCCCTAAAAAAAAATACAAATTAAAAAAGATAAATCAAACAAAGTTTTTTGTTTGTTTGTTTTGTCTTTTTGCCTTTTCCAGGGCTGCTCCTGCAGCATGAGGAGGTTCCCAGGCTAGGGGTCTAATTGGAGCTGTAGCTGCAGGCCTACGCCAGAGCCACAGCAACTCGGGATCCGATCCTCATCTGCAACCTACCCCACAGCTCACAGCAATGACGGATCCTTAGCCCACTGAGCAAGGCCAGGGATCGAACCCGAAACCTCATGGTTCTTAGTCAGATTCGTTAACCACTGAGCCACGACAGGAACTCCAAACAAAAGATTTTTAAAACCATCTCTAACTATAAACTTTTATTAAAGTATAACTTAAAGTCCTCAAATCTTCAGCATACAGCTAGGTGAATTTGTATATACACGCACCCATGTAATCATCACTTGGATGGAAATATAAAACAGATACAGCACCCTCAGGAGGAACTCCCTCATGCCCCGCCCTCAGTCGGTACCCATCAAAGCAGCCCCTGCTCTGACTTTCATCAAATTAGTGTTGCCTGTTCTTGAGTGTCTTGTCAATGGAGTCACACGGTGTTTGCTTGGGAATGTTAATAACTAACCCTGAACAAACTTGCCTTGCGCGCTCACACTTCCCGTATCTCACTGAATTTATCATAATCGCCAAATAATGTAGCGCCTATTTACTGCTCCCATTACACAGATGAGGAAACTGAGGCTGGGCAAGGGTGCATGACTAGCCTCAGGTCCCCAGAGCGGGGTCCCCAACCTGAAGCCATAGCTCAGGTCCCTTGCTCACTACTAGGCCATCCTGTCTCCCTCTGGGTAACTTGCCAAAGGGGTGACATGGCTTATTGGGTGCAGAGACAGCAGGAGTCAGACCTGGGGACCCAGAGGGACTTCAGGGTGTGCTTCCTTTTTGGAGGAGTGGGTGTCTCTGAATCTGTGGCGAGACCTCTCCAGCTCCCCCTTGCTGGGTTAGGAACCACCACCAGCAGCCCAAACACCACTGTGCTTCAGAGTCACACCAACCACAGGAGTCAAGTGCTGGCTCTTGGAATTATTTGCTGTGTGATCATAAGGAAGTTGCCTCCTCTTTTGAACCTCACATCCTCAACTGTTGAAAGCAGCTTAAAACCCTCAAGCAGGGTTAGGGTGGTAACCGACGGATGGTGTCACTGCTGTTATTTTTAAGACTTTTTTATTGTAAAAAATAAAATATAAATACAAAAGTTACATAAAACAAACATGGAACTCAATAAGGAACCTTGTAACTACCAGTCAGATCAAAAAATAGAAGCCCTTAAATGTCCCACCCCAATCACGGCATGACTTTTATAGTATTTCTTTTTGTTCTTTTTAATTTTACCACCCAAGTGTGCATCCCTAAACAGTAGAGTCCATGAAAAAAGGTCCCCAAATAAAATAAGATGTAGGGAGTTCTCTGATGGCCTAGTGGGTTAAGGCTCCTGCGTTTTCACTGCTGTGGCTTTGATTGCCACTGTGGTGCAGGTTCGATCCCTAGCCTGGGAACTTCCACATGCTGCGGGTGTGGCAAAAAAAGAAACAAAACAAAACAAGACAGAATCTGAAATAAACGTTGCAACTCTCATTTTTTAAAAAAGTATATCTTTAGAGTGTACTGATTTCCATCTCTTTCATTTTCTTACCGTTTATCTTTTGGGAGAATCTCTAGCATTTGACCTGAAGAGTTTTGAAGAGCCTGGATCACCACTTTTGTTTTTCACATGTGCTCCCCTCCCTCCAGCTCCCCTCTCCTTTGCTTGGATTTGGAATGACACATATCTGGGCTGCAGTTCTGAGCCTGCCAGTTGCTGTGTGACCTTGCACAAACCACTTACCCACTCTGAACCTCTTTCCTCGACTGGCAAATGAGGGAATGACTTGGAAGATCTCCAAGAACCTTTCAACTTTCTGTCTCCTCTCTCAAGCACCAAGGTTCCTGTCCCACAGTCTCTTCCTTTTTATTTCTTTTTTTAAAAAATTGAAGTACAGTTGATATACAATATTATAAAAATTACAGAAGTGAGTCAATTTTTAAAGCTTGTACTGCATTTATAGTTATTATAAAATATTGGTCACATTCCTTGCGTTGTGCAACACAGTCTGTTCTTTCTTATAGGAGTATGGTCAGTTTACATTGTTGTATTAGTTTCAGGTGTACAGTTTTACCTATTTATATATTCATTCTTTTCCAGATTCTTTTCCCATAGAAGTCATTACCTAACATTGACTAGAGTTCCCTGTGCAATACAGTAGGTCCTTGCTAACAACTGATTTTATATCTAGTAATGTGTATATGTTAATCCCAAACTCCTAATTTATCCCTTCCCTCCATATTTTCCTTTGGTAACTGTAACTTTGATTTCGAGATCTGTGAGTCTGTTTCTGTTTTGTAAACAAGTTCATTTGTATCATTTTTAAAAATGAGAGACCATATATTACATGATATTTGTCTTTCTCTGCCTGATTTACCTCATTTAGTGTGATCATCTCTAGGTCCATCCAGGTTGCTGCAAATGGCATTATTTTATTCTTTTTTATGGCTGAGTAATATTCCATATCTTCTTTATCCATTCATCTGCTGATGGACATTTAGGGCTTCTATGTCTTGGCTACTATTAGATAGTGCTGCAAAACAGTCTTTCTCTCTCTCTCTCTCTTTTTGCTGTGCCCATGGTATGAAAAGTTTCCCAGACCAGAAATTGAACCTGCACCACAGCAGTGACCCAAGTCAAATCAGTAACAATGCTGGGTCCTTAACCCGTTGAGCCACCAGGGAACTCCCAATGTCATCTCTTAAAAGCAACTTTACTGGGTGAAAGAACACTGGGGTAAGAATCAAAGACCTGACATTGGAATCCAGTTTCCACTGGGATTAGCTGTGTCAACTTGGGCGAGGTACTTAACTGTCACGAGACATGTTTCTACAATATTTTCTTAGCCTTCTTTGCTGAAAACTCCATCTTGTCCTGCTTTACTTTACCCCATCTTCCTGCTTGGAAAACAGTCGCAGTGCTGGTAAATGACTTAAGCTTAAGAACAAAGACCTAAAGGCATAAGTTATTCATAGGGTCAGCTGAATGTGGACTTAATGCGTTGGTCTAGGCACACCGGACCTGTGCAGATTGGCACGCCATTTGCACAGCAAGATACGTGCATGATACGTCCTCTTAAGAATAAAAGAAAAAGGAGCCTCATGGCCCCAAGGGGTTTATGAGGGGTTGTTAGCAGGATATGTATTAGCAAGGAGAACCGAGGTGCAAACCTAGGCACTCCGGGTTGCTGCAGAAAGCACAAGGGTGATTCTCTAGATGCTATGCATAGATAGCTGACGCCAAGCTTCCTCAAATGCTAATGATTGTTAAATGCCTAAAGGCCAGAATAAAAGCTTAATCAGCAACCAGCTATGTGACTTTTAAAATAACTTTAAAAACCCCTATATCCTGCACCTACAACCCCCTTCTCACTTGACGTCATCCTCAAGAGCACAATAAAAGCAGTGTGGTTTCTTGAGGCAGGGATCTTGGTCCCTGAGACCTTGAGTCCCCCGGTCCCCACCTTTACTTAAGATAAATGTCTCTGTGTCTTGTTTTATGTTAACTTTTTTCCTTAATTTTCACAGCACTCGCTCTTCAGCCCCATCCTGCTGAGCTGGTCTCGGCACTTAACCTCTCTGAATTTCCACTTCCTCCTCTGTTGAATGGACATCTGGATGCCTAATCCATAAAACTGGATTAAAAAAATTTTTTTTTCTTTTGGTCTTTTCGCCATTTCTTGGGCCGCTCCCGCAGCACGTGGAGGTTCCCAGGCTAGGGGTCTAATCGGAGCTGTAGCCGCCAGCCCACACCAGAGCCACAGCAACGCGGGATCCGAGCCGCGTCTGCGACCTACACCACAGCTCACGGCAATGCCGGATGGTTAACCCACTGAGCAAGGGCAGGGATCGAACCTGCAACCTCATGGTTCCTAGTCGGCGTTAACCGCTGCACCACAACGGGAACTCCTGGGTTAAAATTTAAATGAGACCACTCCCCTACAGCATTTAGTGCTTGGCACCTAGTGTGTGCTAAATAAATGGTAACTGTTAGTATTTCTGTTATTATTAGCTATTATTATAACTAACATTTAATGCTTACTCAGGCATCGGGTCAAGTGTATTAATTCATTTCATCCTCACAACAATGCCATAAGGCAGGCCCACTTTATAGATGAGAAACCAAGGCCCAGAAAGGTTAAGTAAGTTGCCCACTGTCACACAGCTAGTAAGCCATGAACCTAGGCTGTCTGGATCCAGAGCCAGCAATGTTAGCTCACTGAGGTATATTGCCTCAAATATTACTGCTCTCTAGAAGAACTTTCTCTTCGCTTATCTAAGACCAGAGAGCATTCTAGTGGGGGTAGGGATGACGCAAGAGCTGAATCCAGTGTGATGAAATCCAGGGGCGAGAAAATGTATGACCCTAGAATGAGATCACAGCCCAGGGCGTTACTCTGGGCCATTCTCGTCTCCATCCCTAACATTTTTACCCACAGGCAACCTACGGAAGTGACCTGGGAACGATGACAACAGGAAAGGTCCTACCTAGTAGAGTGGCCGGGGGGGGGGGGGGGGGGGTGTCCCTGTATGCTTTGCCGCCACTGCGATTTGCTGGGTTTCCGTGGATGGTGAACACGTGGGGTAGGAGGTGGTGATTGTATACCTGGCTGTGCCTTCCTCAGATGTCTGTCTGTCTGCCTGTCTCTGGGGAGAGGCAACGTGACCAGGTTGCCCGGATGCCCATCCCACTTCTGACACCCACTGACTGTGTCACCCTAGGCCAACGACTCACTCCTGTGTGTCTCACTTTCCTCACATATAGAACAATGGATATGATGACAATAACAGTACTGACCTGATAGGGTTGTTCTGAAGATTGAATGAACATCTAGGAAAGGGCTTGACGTGGTTCTGAGCATTGAGATAAGATCAAATACATACTGCTTATTTGCATTAATAAGATTAAGTGTGTAAAGATGGGGTTCTGTATGTTTATGCGAGGGCACAGAGAAAGTCCAGCAAAAAGGATTGGAGGGGCTGGGGGAACCAGCTGTCTCTGTGATTTGTGGGAGGAGGGTATGCATATGTATGTGTGTACAAGTGTGTGTGTGTATGTGTGTGTGTGCGTGTGTTGTGTGCACAGCAGCTGTGTGTGCATTCTGTTAATGTGCAAGAATGTTTACCGCCAAAACCCCAGTTACCACACAAACAAGCTTCAGTCCCTGGGACAAATCACTAAGGTTCTGTGTCCCCATCTGTCCATGGGCGGGGTTGCTGCCTCAAAGGCAGCTCTGAGGACCAAGTGAGTCATGGATGTAATGCTCTGGACCATTGCAAGTGCCGGGTACATGGGAGAGGTCTGTGTGAAGCGTTCTGAGAGCGTGGGGTATAATCACTGACACCCCTGAGTTCGTCAGTACTAAAGCTGTTTGTTTCAGCTCCTCTGGGCTGCACAGTTCCCCCTGGTATGTCGTGGATCCCAGCCCACCTTGGGCAGAAAAGCCCTTAGTTCTGTTGCTCCAGTGGCCCAGAGAAGGACAGGGACTGGCCCCAGGACACACAGCATACGGGAGGCAGGGAAGGGGCTAGATCAGAGGCAGTCCCTCTCGTCTGTCTGGCGTGATGACAAAGCCCTGTAGAGGTTGGGGTCAGCAGCCCCCAACCCCCACTGCCTCTGTCTGCCTCACCTCTGCCAGCATCCAGCAGCCAGCGCCTGGGCTGGGGAAGCTGCTCCAGCGGGAAGGTGTGTGCTTTGGCAGCAGGCACTGTCTGGGCTGTGGAGGCTGAGGCTGGGCGGCTGCCTGGGGTGGGAATTCCATGCGTCTGGGGAGGACCCAGCTCCAGCAGCCCAGTCCCAGCCCCCAGCCCTGTATGGCCACGTGGGCCAGGGCTCAGCTTGGTACCCCGAGACTGGGTTCTGCCTAGGGATTCTCAGAAGTCGCTGGAAGAGGAGGTGGAAAGATTACAAAAGCTTCAACTTTGGTTTTTTAATATAACATCTTTCTTGTAAGTTTGTTCCTTCCCATTGCAAAAGCATCACTTGCTATTTGTGGCGAGTACAAGTAATGAGAGAAGAGAGAATAAAACTCCTTCTTAACCCAGAAGTCCAGCAACTCAGAGACCGAAGGGCCTCAGACCACACACACACACACACCCCCCTGCATGTTCACACATGTAGCTGTGCACACATACATATGACACAGGAACCATATGGATGTACATGTGTGTTTGTACACATTACATACAACCGCACAGCTACGCAAGTATGCACACTGGTACAGACATCTGCATGGTCATGTATGTATCTGCACACATCTATGGGACACACAATTCCTCATGCGTATGTCCACACGTGCGCACACACCTATCGCATAAATACAGACAAGTACACGTGTGCACTCAAGCATACACTCAGTGCTTCACAAATGCGAAGTCCTCTAAGCCTGGCATCACTGCTATAAGGTAGGGTCCATGATTTCTCCTATTTTACAGGCAAGGCACACATGATTGAGTAACCTGCCCCAGGATACCCAGTTAGTGAGTGAAGAAAAGAAAAATTTTAAAAAAAGAACAACCAAATAACCCCCCAAAACCAAAAAATCCTGGAGTTTTCATCATGGCTCAGCAGTAATGAATCTGACTAGTATCCATGAGGCCGCAGGTTCGATCCCTGGCCTTGCTCAGTGGGTTAAGGATTGATGTTGCCGTGAGCTGTGGTGTAGGTCACAGATGCAGCTCGGATCCCACGTTGCTGTGGCTCTGGGATAGGCCAGCGGCTACAGCTCCGATTAGACCCCTAGCCTGGGAACCTCCATATGCCACAGGTGTGGCCCTAAAAAGCAAAAAAACCCCAAAAAACAAAACCCCCCCAAAACAACAAACAAACAAAACAAAATAATGGAAATTTGAACCCAGCACCATGGCCTTAATTAATTAGGCTACCTGGTGCTATGTTTGAGTCACAGTGAATTTTCTCATAGGCTTTTTGCTCTATGCATTTATATTTAGTTTGGTTAGAGAAATGGCCTCTTTTTTACATACTAGCAAGGCCCTGGGCTTTGAGTTGGGTTTGAATCCTGGGTCTATTGCAGACACGCTGGCTTGACTTTGGGCTGCTCCTTCTCTTCTTTGGGGATCATTTTCTTCATCTATAAAATGGGGAGCGATGGTATCTGCTTCTGAGGGCTGGCTGAGCTTGCACGTGTCAAGCACTCACTCAGCTGGGCTCGTTCGATGGGGCCATTTGAACACCACCAACTCTGGGGCCAAAGGGCTTCGGGGGGAAAACAGAAAATACTGGGTGCAAGGTGGCCATGATATTGGGGTCCAGGAAGCAGAGAGAAGCCTCCGGATCTGGGGTCTCCGCAGGGGAGATGGTATTTGGTCCTGGAATCCCTGCCATGACCACATCCCTGTCCTGCCCAGCAGCTCAGCCCCAGCCCTGCACACACTCCAGGTGGAACAGCAGCGGCGGGAGAGGGAGGGAGAGAAGAGCCCACAAACCAGCAGGCGGAGCCTCCTGGCCAAGTCTGGCCTGGCTGGAAGGGGAGGGGGCTGTGGGGCTGGGACGTCAGATGCCATCAGCTGCTGGGGGACCGTTAAAGTCGCAGTGCTGCCAGGCGGGGCCAGGGTGCCTGCAGAGGTCCCCTGCCTCCTCAGCCGCCTCCTGCCACCCGCCTGGGCTGCCCATCCTGGGTACGCGCCTCCGGGATGCCTCTCTCTGGCTCGCTTATTTCTCTCTGCATCTTCTCTGCTTTTTCCTCTTTCTCTACCTTTCTTTCTGTTGCTCCCACATTCCTTCTCTTTTTTGCCCCTGTCATCGCCTCTCATTCTCTCTTGTATCTTCCTACCTTTTTATTTCTTTCATGCCTTTTCTCGGCATCTCTTTTTTTCAAACATCTTTGCAGCTTCCTCGTTTGCTTTTTCTCTGATGCTCATTTTTTCTTTCTTTCTGCCTCTTTCACTTGCTTTCTGGTTCCTTCTGTGTCTTGCTCTCAAGCCCCAAATTGTAGCAACTCAGGAACAAGAGGGCCCCTGCACTCTGCCTTGGGGAAGGTGGGCGCTCCCCCTCTGAGGGCACCGATGGAGTCCACTTCAAACAGGACTGGTGAAGAGGGTACCCAGGCTGGGGAGGACTGGGGTTCTGCCTCCTGGGCTGGGGGGATGGAGCCCTGGCTTTGAAGAGGCAGCATCATCTCACCGCAGGGCCTGGTCCAAATGTAGCCTCTGTCTGGGCATTTCTTCCCATTGCCCTAGCCACTCAGTCCACTGGAGTGGGAAGGACGAGGTGTTGTGCTGCTGGGCCAGAGCTGAGTCTGGAGGTCTTTGCCAAGTTCCCAATAGTTAGCATCCTCTGGGGTGGGAATGCTGGAGAGCACTCAAGGTTTGGTGCCCTCCTGCCCGCCCCCTCCAGGCAGCCGGCGCTGACTGCACAAGGCAGACGTGTGACCCCTCCAGCCAGCTATGCCCCTGCTGCCTGGCACCGTGGGCCTGGCAGGTCTGCTCTTCTGGGCAGGCCAGACAATGAATGCCTTGATGCCCAATGCCACCCTGGCAGTGGCCCAGACCGAGGGCTCAGCTGTGTGGTCTCTGAGTGGCCTGGGGGTGCCCCGGTACCGGCGGAAGCGCCACATCTCTGCCCGGGACATGAATGCCTTATTGGATTATCACAACCACATCCGGGCCAGCGTGCACCCACCCGCCGCCAACATGGAATATATGGTGAGTCCCCGTGCCTTCCCCGGGGCCCCTTCTGGGGCAAACACCAACTCAGCGCGTCCCAGATGGGCTGGACCATTCATGAGCCTGCCCTCACTAGCATCCGGGGCCGGGGAAAAGGGCAGGAATTTGTCCATTTTACAGATGAGAAAACTAAGGCCATTATATTGGTCCTTTCTGGAGGCAGGACCAGAGGGCTGCAATTTATGGAGCATCTACTGTGTGCCAGGCTCTACCCCTAAGCCTCAGGGTCCTCCTTTTTCTTCAAAGTGGGAATTACCTCCATGCTCCAAATAAATCAAGCTGTAGAGAATTCATTTGCTGAAGGTCATCCAGTTGGGCTTCCAACCTGCGTCTGCCAGCTGCTAAGCTTGTCGTCTTAACCAACACAATACCTTTTCCAAGAATTCTGGCTTCCCTCGGGGGACCTGCAGGGGAGTGCGTAGCTGGAGCTTGCTATGTTGTCTCTTGGCCTCAGGGGCTTGCTGGACACACCCCCGCTTGTCCTCAGCAAGCCTGTGGAGGTAGAATTTGCAGCGGTGGGGACTGGGACCTGGGTGGAAGCGAGGCGGGGGGTCTCAGGCTGAGGCGAAATAGCAACCAACCAGCCAAGGAAGCTGGGTTGTCTTCCTTCAAAGAGGCAGAACCGGGGGCTTTCACTCCACCCCCCCCCCCCCACACACCAGCCTCCCAGAGTGGAGGAGGGAACCTCTCTCCTTATCACGGCCCCTCCCCGCCGGACCATTGTCCCAAACTAGTCTGTAGAGATGGGCTTCAAGCCCACCTGCTGACTTCTTTAGGGAAGAAGATTGGCAGCCCGCCCCCCGACTGAGACAAATACGTGCTCATCAGCTTGCAAATTCTTATACTTTCGTAATATGTCCATTCACTTATGGGCCAGCCCCGGCTGGGAGCCAGGCACCACGTTAAGCCCTGTGGACAGTGTGAAGAACAGGATGGACGAGGACTCCTCCCAGAGCTTCCATTTCAGAGGAGAGGATAGAAAACAAAGATCAGCCACAAAATTTATGTATCATACGACGCCAGGTAGCAATAAGGTACTGGGAGGGGTGGGCAGGCAGCTAGAGATGGGGGTGCCGTCTATTTGTTCATTAACTGACTCATCTATTGATTAACACAGCGACTGGCACGTAGAAGGCCCTTCGGTTTTCAAACAATGACACATTTATTGAGCGCCAGCCGTGAGTGCAAGGCCCTCCCCACAACAGGTGTTTAATTATTGCATGCATTATGGAACCGAGAGAGCCGGGCGGCTCCCCAGGGACCCTGGGGAGGGTCCGTGAGTGTGGGTTTGATGTTTGCATCCCGTTCCCTCAGTTCGCCCCTTCGTGGCATGAAGGAAACATTTCTCAGTTTTTCCTAAAAAGGGACGAGTTCCGCAACCCTGGGGAGATGTCTGGACCCCTCTTTGGGGGCCCCCATTTCTTCGCTCGTGGCTTTGCCCCACAGGACAGGTATCTGGCTAAACATCCCTTGCTCCAGGAGCCCCTTCTCTCCTACAGCTCCAGGAAAGTCCAGGTCCACCCACATTCTCACACCCGCAATTGTAATGATTGTTTAACATCTCATTTCCTTGCTAGACTCTGAGTCCTTGTTCAATATTTGCTGAATGAACAGATGAAATGAATGAACCAATAACATCTCGGAATCCTGGGAAGTCAGAGTGGAAGGGAACTAGTATTTTTTCAAGGAAAACTTGGGGCATTCATACATTGGAAAATTAAGAAGCTGTTAAGAAAGATAAGGAGGGTATGTTCTATGTACTGATATGGACCCATCACTGAGATAACCTCTTATCTCCACTTACCTGGTTAAGTGAAAAGAGCAAGGAGCCAAACAGAATGTCTGGCGTCCTGCCATTTGTCCAAAAAATTTATATCTATATATATAATTATTCTATATACTATATAGAATATTATATATTTATATATGATATATAAACATGTATGTATATGTAATATATATAAACATATATGTATACATAATATGCTTGCAGGTGTAGAGTATTTCTGAACAGGATCAAGAAACTCACAGTGATGCCTGCCTCCAGGTCAAGGCGGCTGGAGGGATAAGTATAGAATAAACATTTCCTCCTTCAATATCGTACATATTAAATTTGTGCGTGTTTTCACTATTCAAAAAAAAAAAAAAAAAAAAAACCCTTGAATTAAACATTTTCAGGGTTGGCGTTCCCGCTGCGGCGCAGTGGGATTCGTGGCATCTCTGCAGTGCCAGGACGCAAGTTTGATTCCCACCCAGTACACTGGGTTAAAGGATCCTGCATTGCTGCAGGTGCAGTGTGGTTCCCAAGGCGGCTTGGCTCAGATCCCTGGCCCAGGAACTCCATATGCCACAGGGCAGCCAAAAAAGAAAGAAAGAAAAAAATACAATAAGGAAAACCCCCCCAAAAATCCATTTCCTCCCCATCACCCTGGGCTCAGTCACCTCTAGGGACTGCTGGAAACTCCTGGGCCAGTATCCTGGGGCCTCACTCAGAGCGAAGAGCCCCAGGTTTGAAGTCCAGTGAGGGGAAAAAAGCATCCATCTAGGAGTCAGAGACTTAGGTGTGGATCCCGGCTCTGCATGGACTTGCTGTTGACTTTGAAGTCCCGGGCCTTCTCTGAGTTCTCACTTATCAAGTGCATTTCTCGAGGGGTTCCGAGGAGACGGGGCAGTCCTGGTACTGTGATATGCGCATCTCTAGACACTGTTGAGATGATGGTTTTCCCCCAGGGGAGCTTCATGACCTGTCTTCTTCCCAGGTCTGGGATGAGCGGCTGGCCAGGTCTGCTGAGGCCTGGGCCTCCCAGTGCATTTGGGCCCATGGACCCTCACAGCTGATGAGATACGTGGGCCAGAACCTCTCCATCCATTCCGGCCGGTGAGTGGGCCTTTGCCCTTCCTGCACGCGGTCTTGCAACAGGTCACCAAGCACCTTGGCGGGAGATTTTTCTTCCACCTTCTGTGCCTCCCCAGGTACCGCTCCATAGTGGATCTCGTGAAGTCTTGGTCCGAGGAGAAGCGGCATTACTTGTTTCCAGCCCCGAAGGACTGTACCCCGCGCTGCCCCTGGCGCTGCAGTGGGCCTGTCTGCTCTCACTATACCCAGGTAACCCCAGGGATGAAGGGCTGATGGGAAAACAAATCCTCTACCTCAGAAAGAAAAGAGTGTGGTGGAAAGGAAATTAGAAATGAAACAGAGGCCCCCATGGACTTCCTTTTATATAATGAGCCTGTTTCCGGAAAGTTGTGTGTTCGCCAAATTGAGCTGAACTGGATCTTGGTTTATGTGTCTTAGTTGGCAAACGATGTTGTTTGACCCCAAAATGGAGATGTATGATTTGACAAGTTCAAGAGTGCTTTTGATTTCAATAGGTCCAAATATTTTCTATATTTTCTATTGTTTTCTGTTTTCTAAGGCTTTGAAAATTGTTTTTCTTGTTAAAGTATAGTTGCTTTACAATGTGTCAATTTCTAAAGCTATCCTTAAAAGAGAAATGCCAGAATAAGATCACAAAAAATTGTAGTATATATATCTTGAGTGCTAATATTGAATATGTAACCACTTACTACACATAAAAATACAACACAGTATCATGTTGTGAGAAATAGGACAGAAACTTTCAATTGCAGGGCAAATGTCTTCTTTCAGGCCTGCCAATCATTCTATGACTCATTTGCAGTAAATTAAAAAATTGAAATTCGAGACTGTCTAGGAAGTATAGGCCTAAATCAGATGTCCTTCCTGACAACCATGAGATGCTATTACCTCCATTTTCCCAAAGAAGAAACTGAAGCACAGAGTAGTTAAGTGAGTTGGTCAAAGTCACACAGCTCGTGATATTGAGATTCGGATCTGAGGCTGTTTAAGTTCAAAGTTTGCGTTTTAACTTCCAACGAAATAATGATTTTCAATAATGATTTTATTGGTCATTAGGGAGGAAAAAAAAAAGAAATCTAATAGAATGGTATAGAAAATATTAGCATATGTCATGCAGGATAAGATTAAATATTGGTTCAGAAAACATTTGTTCCAATTGTGTATAGGGGTGTGTGTGTGTGTGTGTGTGTTGGCACAATGGGTAACAATAAAAAAATTTATTCCTTACTGTTGATTATAGTTAAAAAAAAAAAGGTTTGAGAAACATCATAGTACAATATGCCTTCCCTTCACCTTGAGACAGAGCCTCCCCCAGGATAAACCTCATCTAATGCATCCACCCTGCATGAGGCAAGCCCAGGAGCCTTCCAGCCCCAAGTCCTCACAGACTCCCTTGTCTTTGTCCCTCCTCAGATGGTGTGGGCATCTTCCAATCGGCTGGGCTGTGCCATCCACACCTGTGGCAGCATCAACGTTTGGGGCAGCACCTGGCGCCAGGCTGTGTACCTGGTCTGCAACTACGCCATTAAGTGAGTGCAGCTCTGTGGCAGAGGGGGGCTCTGGGGCGGGAGGGTGGACCCTGAGGTGCAGTGGGCAAAATTCTCAGAAAATGAAAACACGCAGGACCCCCTGCCCTCCTCCATTCTAAGGAAACTTAATACCATGCAGTTTGGTAGTTTTAGAGATATAATTAAGAATTCTTTATCTTTACTTAATAGAAGTTTCAGAATCAATTAGGAGATGGACAGAGGACCAGGGTGGGTGGATAGGCAGCCTCACAGATGAAACCAATAGTAAAGAATGTAGCTGAGATCTGCCAGCAACGTGGGCTTGCAGATCTCTCACTGTTGAATTAGAGCTTCACATGCATCAACTGGCAACACTGGACAACCACAGGCCTCTTCTTCTAAGTGCAGTGCCAGCCCCTCTGAGCGTCCCACAAGAAACAGAGCAACCAAGCACGCAAGATCCAGAGTTCCCATTGTGGCTCAGCGGTCATGAACCCAACTAGTATCCATGAGGATTTGGGTTCGATCCTGGGCCTCGCCCAGTGGGTTAAGGATCCGGCATTGCCGTGAGCTGTGATGTAAGTTGCAGATGCAACTTGGATCCTGAATTGCTGTGGCTGTGGTGTAGACCGGCAGCTGCAGCTCCAATTCAACCCCCAGCCTGAGAACCTCCATTTGCCACAGGTGTGGCTCTAAAAAAAAAGAAGAATGCATGCTCCCTGCAGACAGGCAGATCTCATAGGAAAGAGGAAGGATGCAAGAGGCAGCTTCTGCCAGACTCTCCAGCCAGCTTGGTGGGAGAAAGATCAAGAGCAGTCTTCCCACTCAAGTCCCTTGGAAACACAGAGAAAGGGGAATGAAAGGTCCCACCTACCTTTATAGTATGCAAACTTGCAAATATTACAGATCCTCATACAAAAACAAGAACAAATTCTATGTATATATGACATTTAGAGTTTCAAAATTATACGATTACTGCCTTATAGTCTCTCATAGCCCTTGATCAGTTTCAACATAATTTCCCCTTATTTTCTCACTGAAGAGATGAAAGAAAGAAGAAAGGAAAAAGGGAAGGACACTGGGAAAATATTTTCCCTTTTTACAGATTAAGAAATGGAGGCTCGGAGAGGTGATTTACCAAAAGTCACAAAGCAGAGCTGTTTTAAAACACAAGTCTTTTGGTTTCATGTTCTGCCAACTGTACCATCCTGATGTTCTGGAAGTCACTGGTAGCTGGAACCCCAATTCTCGAGTCAGGATATTTGTTTGTGAGATGGAGACATCTATGGACAAAGTGTCATAGTGCAGCCCAGCTTTATTAGACCTAGAAAAATGCCACAAAGCAAATTCCTTGAGAAACAGCTCAGGGAACCATTCCAACTTGTTTGCTAACCTATTGGATTTTTGAAGCATTGACCCTTAACCACATCGTTATTAGGATTTTTAGGCTCTAGAATCCAGACTGGGTTTGAATTTGTGATTTTACTTAACTTCTCCATGCCTGTTTCTTCATCTGCGAAATGGGAATAAAATGGTATCTACTTAGAGAATTGTTGAGAGAATTTAGTGAGTTGACCCACGTAACAGCTCCGGGCTCAAAAGAAGTTTGGAATGCATGTTGGTTCTTATTACTAGGCCTGGGTTTGATTCCCAGCTCTACCACACACAGACCACAGACTCTGGCTAAGTCGTTTCATGCTCATGGGTCTCAATCTCTCTTTTTTTTTTTATCTTTTTTTCAGGGCTGCACCCACGGCACATGGAGGTTTCCAGACTGGGGGTTCAATCACCGGAGCTGTAGCCGCTGCTACACCATAGCCACAGCAACACCAGATCCTTAACCCACTGAGCGAGGCCAGGGATCGAATCTGCCACCTCTTGGATGCTAGTCAGATTTGTTTCCACTGAGCCACGAAGGGAACGCTTTTTTTTTTTTTTTCTTTCCCTCTTTCAAAACAGGGCTAATGTTACCTGCTTCACAGGGGATCATGGTCCATAGTTGCCCAGACTACATTCTAAATAAATCATGGCCAGGATTATAACTCGGTTATAAAGTCTTTGAAGACAGGAAATAGATCTGATTCATTCTGATATCCTTTTACTACAGTGATTTCAAAACTTTTTTTTTTTTAAGCTGAACTTTTTTCCAAGTGGTTAAACAAGGAATGACTTTTATTCCATCACCCCCTGGTGTCACCACCACTGACATTCCCTGCCCCCAAACTTCAGGGAGCACCTTTTTATAACTGTGGACTCCTAGCATCCAACACAAATCCTGATGCCTGAGAGATGTTCTTGAAGTGTTTGTTGAATGAATGAATGAATCCATATGAAACCAGATTTACATACTTTTCTAAGCACTTCGGTTGACTTTACTTACAGTTATTCAACAATCACTTTTGGAGGAAAAAAGACTCTACCTCTGCCCGCAAAGAGTGTTTGATGTGTGAGAAAATGAGGCAGGGGACTTGCAAAGATAACTAACACAATTGCCAGTGGTGAGATTATTAGGCAGCCTTGAGCAAGGGTTGGGGGAGTGATTTGAGGTCTTGAGAAGACAAAGGGGGAGAAAGAGAAACCTGCGGGCTGGGATGGTGAAGAGGGCTGTGAGAAGCTGGATCCATGCGCTGCTACAGCAGCCTGGAGGGCCTGATGAAAGCTGTAGATGGGATTCATAAGCTAGGGGCCAACAAACAATAGCCCACCCAAATCTGGCCTGCTGCCTACTTTTGTAAATAAAGTTTTATTGAAACACAGCCACACCATTTGTTTACATATTGTCTAGGACTGCTTTCATGCAATAAAGACATCTGGCCCACACAGACTAAAATATTTATTATCTGGCCCTTTACCTAAAAAGTTTGCCAACCCCTGCACAGGCAATGAGAAGCCACTAAAAATTCTTGAGCAGGAGAATGATATGATGAAGGTTTATTCTTTATTTAAAAAAGTACACAGCTTTAATGTAATTCACATACTATACAACTTATTTGTTTTTTGGCTGTGCCAGCATCATGGAGAAGTTCCCAGGCCAGGAATCCAACAGCAGTGAAAACATAAGGTCCTTAACCCACTGAGCCACCAGGGAACTCCCCAACTTACCCACTTGAAGTGTCCAATTCAATGGGTTTTCGTATAATACACTATTCATTTTCTTCAATCATGGTAAAATATATATAACATAAAATTTTCATTTTAACTATTTTAAAGTATGTAACTCAGCATTAAGTACACTCACAATGTTTGTACAATTATCACCACTATTTCCAAAATGTTTTCATCACCCCAGAGAGCCACTCAGTAACCTTTGAGCATGGCTCCCTATCCCCCTTCCCCAAAGGCTGTGGTTCCTTGAGAGGATTAACTCAGGAGCAGGTAGGATGAATTTGGGAAAAGGCTGTTGAAGAAATAAATGTACAGCAGGGGCCACAAGGAGGTCTCATGGCTCCATCCCCCATAATTAAATGACATTCAGTATTCTTAATTATTCTAGCTTTCATTTGCATACCACTCTTGCAAAATGTTTTCCCATAATTTTCATGGACACCATTTCATTCATTTATTTTATTCAGAGAACAAAATCAAGGCGCAAAAAATGAGGTAGTTGATCGGGCAGCAGCTGGCAGGTGGCAGAATCGAGGACCAGAACTCAGATCTGGGAGTTCCCATTGTGGCTCAGCAGTTAATGAACCCAACTAGTATCCATGAGGACATGGGTTCAATCACTGGCCTTGCTCAGTGGGTTAAGGATCGGGCTTTTCTGTGAGCTGTGGTGTTAAGTTGCAGACTCAGCTGGATCCCGCGTTGCTGTGGCTGTGGTGTAGGCTGGCAGCTACAGCTCCAAGATGCAGCCCCTAGCCTGGGAACTTCCATATGCTTCGGGTGCTGCCCTAAAAAGGCAAAAAAAACCCAAAAAACAAAAAAACACCTCAGATCTGCCTATTTGGGAAGGGGAGTGTATGGTGGGGGTGTATGGCAGTGATGGGGAGGGGAGGGGTGGGGGTGGGGTGGAAGGAATGAGAGAATCCGCCTTTCCTGAGGGTCGCTTCTCTGCCAAGTCAGGCAGGTGCTCAGGGCACGAGCACAGGGCTCCATCGTTACATCTTAACGCTGCATCCCCGTGTGGAAGGCAAGTCTTCCCTTGGTTTTACAAAGAAACTGAGGCTTGCAGGTGTGACTTGGTCACAAGGCCAGTCAGGGGCAGGGCTGAGATTTGGAAACCTGTGTGAAGGTGGCTTATGTCATGGTCCCCCAAACCCGCCTTCCTGGGACGTTCTCTCTTCCAGGGGCAACTGGATCGGCGAGGCGCCGTACAAGACGGGGAGGCCGTGCTCCGCCTGCCCTCCCAGCTACCAGGGCAGCTGCAACAGCAACATGTGCTTCTCGGGGCTCAAATCCAACAAGCTCCTGTGGTTCTGAATCTTCTCTGGGCTCTGGCTGGCCCTCCTGCTGGGCCTGACCCTCCAAAAGTCCCTTCCCAAAGAGCGGGTCAAGGAATTTTTTTTTCAAAGGACCTGAGCTGGGCTCGCTCTACCAATCCGAATTTTCCCACCTGATCCCATTTCCTAAATGTCCAGCATGTGCCAGAACAAAATGACCTCCCCGCCTTCTTACCTGTTACATTTTTTTTTTCCTCCAGCTTTTGGGAAAAAAACCTGCATCTTTTTTTGTTTTGTTTTGTTTTTTAGGGTTGTTTTGTTTTTTAGGGTTGTGCCTGCAGCATAAGGAGGTTCCCAGGTGTGGGATCAAGTCAGAGCTGCAGCTGCCAGCTTACACCACGGTCACAGCAACGTGGGACCTGAGCTGCGTCTGTGACCTACACCATAGCTGACGGCAATGCCAAATCCTTAACCCACTGAGCGAGGCCGGGGATCAAACCCCCATCTTCATGGATACTAGTCAAATTTGTAACCCGCTGAGCCACAACAGGAACTGCAGCGGTCAGCATCTTTCATTGACTCGGTTCTCAGAGAGTCAGGGCTGGAAGGAGCAGTGGCAGCAGTTCTGTGACTCTCAGGCCTCAAACCCAAAAGTCTTTGTCCATCCAATAAAAAGTATTTATTAAATCATCTTCATCCTATCACCTCCCTTGATTCATCCAATAATAGCCACCCAGCTCCTGGGTAGCCTTTGAGGACCTATGGTCTCCCTCTCTCTCTGAGTTGGGACCATTTGGGGTTCAAGTTTTTGAAAAATAACTGAAATCAGCTTGGGGACACTCCACCCTCCCTGCATGTTACTGGAGCCACTGCAGAGACCAGGCACCCCTTTTATAGATGGGCATACTGAGGCTTCGTGAAGGGGTGGCCTTGCTGAGAGCTACACAGCTTGTGTGCAAAGGCACCCAGGGGGAGGCTCAGGCTCTGACAACCCCTTCCGGCTGTGCAGACACCTCTCGGAATGCTTAGAACTGAGAGACAAAAGCCAAAGCTGGGCTGAGGGGACTCTTTGCAGGGCTTTTTTACTTCTCACTCTCTGGTCTTGCCTCTGTCATCTCCTTGTAGGCTCCATCCCTGTCTCTCTCTCTCTCTCTCTCCCTCTTTATATCCCCTGAGGAATTTCATTCTCCTTCCCATAAACCCTTTCCCCTCTCCCCACCCCACCCCTCCCAGTTATCAAAACACACAAAAGTCCTTTTGTCTCCGGAGATAGTAAAATCTCTCCCTCAGACCTTGCCCTCCAGCTGGGGCTCACTCCCTGCCCGGCTGGAGAGAGCTCCGCTCCAAAGGACGGGATGGAAAACAGGCCGCTTTCCCCAGAGTCTCCACAAGGTCCTGGACCAAGTGGGTTTGCTTCCTTCTTGATCCTTCCCACCTGGGCTACCCTGCCCCCGCCTCCCCCGTGCTATCAACAGGGTCCCCCCTCCGCCCCCAATAAAGACTTTTGAGATTCTGCACAGTGGCTCCTTCTGATCTCTGTCTCAGCTCTCAGGAGGGACAAAAGAGGAGGGAGGGAAATGGAGCAGGGGAGATGGAGTGAGGGGAAACCAGCTCAGGAGGAAGACCAGGGGAGGGGGGCCCTGCCCCTCGGCCCCTCCTTTGCACCAGGCCTAGCATCCCTCCATTCCACAGCTGAGAAAAATGAGCTTTGCATAAGGGCCCAGATCCAAATGCTGGAGGTGCCTGAATAAGAGAAACAAGGCACCGTTCTTTTTCTTTTTTTTTTGCCTTTTCTAGGGCTGCTCCCACGGCATATGGAGGTTCCCAGGCTAGGGGTCCAATCAGAGCTGCAGCCGCCAGCCTACACTACAGCCACAGCAACGCCAGATCTGAGCCGAGTCTGAGACCTACACCACAGCTCACGGCAACGCCGGATCCTTAACCCACTGAGCAAGGCCAGGGATCAAACCCAAAACCTCATGGTTCCTAGTCGGATTCGTTAACCACTGAGCCACGACGGGAACTCCACAAGGACACTGTTCTGAGGTCATTATTAGATGATATGCTTCCTACTTATTTGGGGGGCGGAGGAGGTGGATTTTAAAACATCCTTTCATTTATGACACAGTGGTGATAATAAATGTTAGATTTTTTTTAAAATTATTAATGTCCTTATACTGGGGAAAAAAAGTTTGCCAATCCTATGTCAAATTCCCCAAATGTTCTGGAAATTTTATTTTCTTTTTAGGGTTACACCTGCCAGCATTTGGAAGTTCCCAGGTTAGGGGTCGAATCAGAGCTGCAGCTGCTGGCACAGACACAGAAACACAGGATCTGAGCTATGTCTGTAACCCTCACCACAGCTCACAGCAACACTAGATCCTTAACCCACCGACTGAAGCCAGGGATCGAACCCTCATCTTCATGGACACTAGTTGGATTCATTACCACTGAGCCATGATGGGAACTCCCAATACACTCTGAATCTTATCAAATTATCCTAAGAAGTAGGTATGGCTCTCGTGCCCATTTTATGGACATAAAAACTGAGGCCATAGAAGCTGGGTTTGAATATGCTCTGAATGACCCCAAAGCCCAATGTCTTAACCCATTTACTCTCCTGCCTCTCAGCCAAGAAGGGAGGAACTCAGGGACTGGGCAAAGGTAGAGATGATTAAGCAAAAAGTGCCACGAGGGATTCCACATGACCTCCCGGGTTCTCCATTTCTGAAACTGTCAAAGGAGAAACAAGCCAGGTGGGCAGGCCTGCGTTTGCCCTGCCTTGGCCCCCACAGACCTGGAGCCTGGAACTCAGGCAGTGGCCTGGCTTGCTTAAGCGGCTGTTCCAACTGAAGTCGGGAACTTTTGCTGCAAGAAATCTGAAGCAATTTGCAAACCTCTGTAATATTTCATCCTTTTTGAAGCTCTTCAACCCCCATCTCCTCTGATTGCTCATTCACTCACACATTCACCAACCGAGAGGGTTGGGAGCGCAGAATCTGGAGCCAGACTGCCTCTGAACAAATTCAAATCTGTGGCCGAGTGTGCTTGGTTGGGTAAGTTGAGCTCTAGTCTCACCTATAAATGGGGATTCCAATTGTATCTGCCCCATGAGGTCCTTCAAGGCATTAAATACGTGAATACATGAAAGCACTTGAAACAGTATCTGGCGCTAGTGTAGACAGCTACTTTCAAAGTTCAACATCAAGAGGAGTTCCTGCCGTGGCTCAGTGGTTAACAAACCCGACTAGTATCCATGGAGACACAGGTTTGATGCCCAGCCTTGCTCAGTAGATTAAGGATTTGGAGTAGGTCAAAGTGGTGTAGGTCAAAGACACAGCCTGGACCTCGTGTGGCTCTGGCTGTGGTGTAGGCCAGCAGCTACTGCTCTGATTGGACCCCTAGCCTGGGAACCTCCATATGCCTCGGGTGTGGCCCTAAAAAGACAAAAAGATGGAAAAAAAAAAAAAGTTCAACATTGAGAGGAAGGAGAGAGGTAATGTCTCTGCTGAGATGGGAAAGGAAGCTATAGAGGGAAGATTAGTTCTCTAATAAAGAAGGTATCGTAGCACATTTCAATATTGATAGGACTCAGCTTCTAGAAACTTGTCCCACAGATATACTCCTCACATGTGGGTCAGGACATTTGAAGTTTATGAAGGTGTTCACTGTTTATAGTAGAAAAAGCCTGGAAACAACTGAAGTATCCAGCAATAGGACACTAGTAAAATCACTTATGGGCCATTCATACAATATGTAGCCCCTCAAAAGAATGAGGCAGATACACTGGTATAGAGTCCTAGATACCAAGGGGGGGAAAGTAAGTGGCAGGAGATTGCGTTTAATATGTTCCCATGTATTTCTACGCATTGACATGTGTGTATGTCTTAGTCTGCTTGGGCTGCCATAACAAAATACCATAACTGGGTGGCTTCACCAAGAGAAAAAACTTTCCCCAGTTCTGGAGGCTGGAACCCTGAGCTCAGGGTGTCAGTATAGTTGGGTTCTGGTGAGGGCTCCCTTCCTTGTTTGTGAACCACCTTGTCACTGTGTCTTCATGTGGCACAGAGACAGGGAGCTCTCATGACTCTTCTTAGAAGGACACTAATCCTATTGGATCAGGACCCCACCCTTATGACCTAATTTAATCATTTAATTTTAATCACTGCCATAAAGGCCCTATCTTCAAATACAATCACACTGGGCGTTAGAGCTTCAACATACAAATTTTGGGAGGACGCAGTTTAGTCCATAATAGTGTATAGGTATATAATTTCTGGGAACATTAATTATGAATATTAATATTTAAACAAATTAAGAATCTGTTGAAAAGTTCAATATTGAGAGATATGGAGACTAAGGAAGGAGGAAGGCTTATTTTTCACTATATGCTGTTTTTACAGTTTTCATTTTAAGCACATGAATGTATTACTTGCTTCATTTATAAAACTAAAGAAAAAAAGCAAGCGGAAAGATCACATCACATGGTTAAAGTTAAAAAGATTGACAACAGCCAATAGGAGCTCTCCTACGCTTCGGGCAGGGATGCAAAATGGTAGGACCACTTTGGACAATGGTTTTGGAGGGCTTTTTGTTTTTTATTTTTGCCTTTTTAGGGCCATACCTGTGGCTTATGCAGGTTCCCAGGCTAGGAGTCAAATCAGAGTTTTAGCCACTGGGCTATGCCACAGCCACAGCAATGCCAGATCTGAGCCACACTGGCAACCTACACCACAGCTCACAGCAATGCTGGATCCTTAACCCACTGAGTGAGGCCAGGGATTGAACCTGCATCCTCATGGATACTGGTTTGATTCCTTTCTGCTGAGCCATGATGGGAAGTTCTAGAGTTTCTTATAAACTAAACGTATACATACCATATCAACCAGCAATTCTTTTCCTAGAGATTTATCCAAGAGAAATGAAAACACAGGTCTATACAAAGACTTCTCCATGAATGTACATAACTGCTTAATTCATAACTGTCCCAAACTGGAGACAACCCCAACATCCATTACCAGGTGAAAGGATGCACAAATTGCAATATAGCCAATTCAGTGGAATACTACTCAGCAAGAAAAAAAAGGACATGAGCATAAGTGAATCTCACAAATGTGTGGAGTAAAAAAGCCAAACACAAGAGTAAATGCCATCTGATCCTATTTCTAGGACATTCTAGAAGAAACAAATCTAATCTAGAGTGGCAAGAAGCATATCAGCGGTTGTTGGGAGTGGGAGAGGTCAGGGGAGGCGGTGGGATCAACCGCAGAGGAATAAAGGAAACGTCTGTGGGTGATGGAAGGTTTCTGTACCTAAGTTAAGGTTATAGTTACATGGGTGTATACATTCCTCGAAACTCATAAAACTAGGCACCTAAAAAAGGATACATTTTATTATATGTAGATTATACCTCAATAAAGTTGATTTTTAAAGTTGAAAGAGGGAGAGGTTGAGTATATGGGAGAACGCACACATGGTCACGTGCAGCTGCTGAATAGTGGGAAGAGGCAGGGTGCAGACCCGAGTGGAGGGAAGGAGGTGAGCAGAGTGCAAACATGAGTGAATTTCTGTGGGGAGTTGAGGCTGGTCCAGGTTTAAGGTCCTTCTTCGTCCATGAAGAAGGTCAAGTCCCATCCTTGTTGAGAATGAGATGGAAAAGGTTTGAGGAGAGAAAAGACCTGAAATAGAGGTAGGAAATAGACAAGCAAGGAGAAGAGGAACAGGGCAGAAGCTCCAGGCAGTGTAAAGCCATACGTCGTGAATCTCTGGTGGCCCCAGAGATTCACCTAAATGATTTGGTTTCTCTAATAGTGATCGGCTGCTGGCATGTAGGCATGAAGAAAGCAAGGTACTTAGACGTATCCAGGCTTGGGTTTTTGTCAAGTGGTTAGAAGGAAAGGAACTGAAACAGAAGCGAGGGAGAAACTAAGATGATGGACCATGGGCTTCAAACGGGACAGGAGAAAAAGACGACAGGAAGGTACAACCGGTAGGGAGGAAATAGAAGAAAGGACCAGACACAAGCACAGTGTCCACCAACAGGGGACAAGCCCTTGAGGTGGCTGAGCAAGAACACTGGAAAAAGAGACTGAATAGAGAGGAACAGATCAAGGGGCTATTTCAGAAGTGGAGCAACACAGAGGCAGTTTTTACTATGGAAATGCAATAGTGGACCCCAAACCATGAAGCAAGATGGTGGTAGAGCTGAAGTTTTCTGACTTTTCTGAGTCCCACATTTTACTGCTTCTCATCTGAGCCACCTCAATATGACAAAAGACCTTGAGCTCAGAATCCCAAATCAGGCGGTGAGACCCAACACTGGGGTAAAAGAAATGGGATTATTCCCCAAAAGGCCAGATGGCAGTCTCGTATGCAGGACTTCTAAGACGCAGGATGGTTCTGCATCCTGAGGCCAGAAGGCAGAGTTCAGCAGTAGACTCCGCTGGGTGATGAAGGAGACCAATAGACCAGTGGAGGGAGCAGGCAGAGTGCCTTTGACCTTCAAGCCTGGAATCAGATCTGTGTTTCTCCATTCCTCGCAGTGCTCACTCTCTGTAATTGTATCTTTGCAATAGTATCTTTGAAGAACATCTTTAACGTTAACTAATTAATGCCCATCTCCTTTATTCGTCCACAAGTGTGCAGAGGTGATGTCTACTTTGCTCATGTCTCTATCACTGGAGCCTAGCCTGGTATACAGTAGGTGCTCAATAAATACACGATAGATGAAAGGAAGAACGTGGGTTGTAATTCTAAGCTGAGAGACTCCAGGCAAACAACTTCTGTGTCTCAATTTCTTCATCCTAAGCTTTAATTTCTTTTCTTTAAGGGCCACACCTGCGGCATATGGAGGTTCTCAGGCTACTGTGGGTTGAATCAGAGCTGCAGGTGCCGGCCTACACCACAGCCACAGCAACCCAGACCCAAGCCATAGCTGTGACCTACAGCACAGCTCACGGCCAGATCCTTAACCCACTGACTGAGGCCAGGGATGAACCTGCATTCTCACGGATACTAGTCGGGTTCTTAACCTGCTGAGCCACAATGGGAACTCCTCAAGCTTCAATTTAAAAGTGGCAATGCCTGTATGCAACTCCCAGCATCCAGTAGGTGCTCCATAAATACTGCCCCCCAGCTTCCTCCTTTTCCCCTCTGCCCCTCCCTCCTGTCTCATGCCACACCATTGTTTGGAGCCATAAAACCCAACCCATGTTGGACTCTCACCTCTCCATCCCCTCCTGGCCAGTCTTTTCCCTCGAGTTGGGGGTCAGGGGGCTAGTATACCCTACATCTGGCTCCAGGAGCCCCCAACCCCAGAGTGTAGGACTGGGGCCTGAGTGGACCTCTGGTCTGGCCAGGTTGTCATTGCCATGGAGACAGTGACAGTCCCCAGCCGCAGGTTCCCTAAGTGACTGGTTACTCTTTAACGTATCCACCCACCTTGGGTGATTAGAAGAATCAATAAGATAACCAGGCGGTGGCAGCTGGCTGCACTCACTGCCTTCCTGGTGGACTGGCTCCCGCTGCCTTTGCGTGTGGGGCCCCGGCTCCTCCATGCCCCCGGGTCTCCGGCTGGGCGGGCTCGGCCATGGTCAGTGTGAACGTGCCCCTCGGGGCTCCGGTGGAGAGTCCCTATGGTAAGTGGGGTCTGCAACTGGGGCTTGGCGGGAAGACTGGACATGGTGAGACCACCATCAAGTTTGAGAGAATATGGGATGCCCCTCTATGTGTTTCCTAGGGGCCCCCAAGACCATCTAGGGGCATCTCCAGAATGGTAGGAAGCCCAGGGGAGGCATGTGACCGGCTTCACTAAACTCCTAAATGGGGGCACGGAGGATCCGGTTTGGGAAGTGCTAGCAGGGGCCGCGGCAGCCCCAGGGTAGGGGCTGGGCTCACTTGCTGGCCCAGGATGCATCCCAGGGGTCCTTCTGAAAGTCTACAAAAGGTGGGGCTGGAAGGCTCGCCCCCACTTCACTGTGGGGAAGCCCGCAGAGAAGCCTGCTGGGCCTCAGGGGCAGAGCTGGCTCCTGGTCTAGGTGGGATGGGAGCTGAGGGGCGAGGGGGCCGGCCTCTCTCACAGCGCCGTCAGCTGAGGATAATTCCGCAAGGGGAAGCCATACAAAGCAACGCCCAGTGCGGGGCGTTGGAAAATGAGAAGGATCTTTGCTGTGTGAAACTTAGATGCTGGGGAAGGAAAGAGTGTGTTACTGATGGGGAAGGGCTGGGACTCTGCTTCTGGGGTAATTCCCAGGCAGGAAGTAACCCGACGTCCTGCAGTGGAGGATGGGTAAATAAAGCACATGCCTCTTTAGGTAGGAATGCTATCCCATTGTTGAAGAAAAAAACCATGCAGAGCTGTGCGCCGAGAGGGAAGGACCTCCAAGTGCATTCTGCGAAAAAAGGAAGCTGAAGAGTGTATAGCATGTTGCATTTCTGATAACAGAACAGATATATGCATATGTATGTACACACACGTTTGTATTTGCATAGAAAATTAGTGGAAGGACATGAAGAGACTGGTCACAGAGTTTTGTTTCTGAGGAGGGAGTTTCAAGAGAATGTTTTGTTTGTTTGTTTGCATATTTTGGATTTTCAAAACTTAGGTGCATTTTTTAAACGGATTTAAATCACACGCATGCGCAGAGCGTGGCCTCTGGAATCCAGTGTTTCTTGGCTCTTGTTCTGTGACTTTAGAGAAATTACTCATCACTTCCGTGCCTTGCTTGCCTTCTCTCTGAGGTGGACATAGGGTGTCTTAGGTGCTTCTTGCATGACTACAGGAAAGCCGGGTGTAAACCCTCTGTGCTACTCACATTGTTGGGACTCCATAAATATGACTTAATATCATCATTAGCTGAGGACAGATGGCCTCAATGAACCAGGGACCGGTCTCCTGACTAGTCCAGGAAAGCTTCTTTCTCTGACCCATCATCTAGCAGCAGTATGTGATTCCGTGGGAATATCAGAACTAAAAACAGCCTGGGGACCTATCCACACACCAGCTGTGTGACCTTGGGCAACTCACTTCCCGTCTTCAAATCTATTTCCTCATCTGTAAAGTGGAGAGAACAACAGGACCTATCTCACAGGGGGCGGTGGTTGGAGGAGATAGCATGGCTAGAGGGCTGGGCATGACTGAGCTGCTACATCCAAGGTTAAAACACAACTGTGAGACCTGGCTGACCCGGTGGCCGGGGGAAGACTCATCATCTCCCAAAAAGTCAGGCGGGGATGGATGCGGGGATGGATGAGTGGATGGATGGACAGGTGGGTGGGTGATGGATGTTCAGTGCCTATAAATTCATGTAATTCTGAAAACAGTTGTTTCGGATAAAAAACATGATTCACTCCAAGGGTAGAAGAGAAAACTAAAGATTGCTTTGAAAAAAATCACCTGACTTTAAGCTGATATAGTCCACTGGTCCTGACCCTTGGGTAGGCAGAGAAAGGAGCGCTCTCGCGGCCAGATTTGCAGGATGCATCACCAACAACAAAAGAACACTGATGTCCTGGGACAGCCAGGCATTTTGTGTGTGTGTGTGTGTGTGTGTGTGTGTGTGTGTGTGTGTGTGTGTGAGTGAGATACTGGGCAAAAGACCTGGCTTTTTAAATAAACCTGGGTTAGTATTCTGGATCTGCCTTTTTTTCTTTCTTTCTTAAAGCTCTGTGGCTTACACTTCTCTGAGTCTCATCTGTAAATTAAACTAGGGAAGTCTGCTGGGAGGCTCTGGGAAAGATGCGCTTTCTGATTAAAAAAAAAACAATAAGGGCTTTGAGTAAAATCCCTTTTTCTGGGATTTTCAATTGAAATTGGGATAATAAACTCTAAAGGTTGCAATCGCAGAGGTACATTGCTGGGTGAGAAACGCGGTTCATGGCAGAGCCTTAGGAGAGGCGATGGAGGCCAGGGTTGTGGTTAGGATGGCATGAATTAATACACAAGTGCTTGGAATGGCACCTGACACAGAGTAAGCACAAAAAAAATCGCAACCGCGGTCTCAGGTTTTGCAGCCGGTAGGATGGTCTTTAATGAGCTGATCTTTGGTGTGGTGGTAACGGTGAACTCGGCCCTTCCCTGGACTTGCAGGGCATCCATGGCACACTGGACTCTGCTTTGTAGTTCTCATCACTGCTCTGATCAAACTGTCATGTACGTTGTCACGTCTCTCTTCCCCACTAGACTCTAAACTCCATGAGGCCACAGACTTCAATGCTTTGTTCAGCCCTGCATGTCTCACACAGTGACTCACCCAGAATAAGTGCTCAATGCTCACAGAATAAGTGCACAGAATTCACTGTTGGATGAATGAATTGAGGCAGGTTTTAAGGAAGAGCCCTGGAGTTCCCGTCATAGCACAGAGGAAACGAATTTGACTAGGAACCAGGAGGTTGAGGGTTCGATCCCTGGCCCCGCTCAGTGAGTTAAGGATCCGGCATTGCCATAAGCAGTGGTGTAGGTCGAAGATGCAGCTTGGATCTGGCGTTGCTGTGGCTCTGGCATAGGCCGACAGCTATAGCTCCGATTAGACCCCTAGCCTGGGAGCCTCCACATGCTGGGGTGAGGCCCTAAAAAGACAAAATAAAAAAGGAAGAAAGAGCCCTATGACACTGGTCAGCCTTGCCAGCCAGGTCCATGCTCTTCCCTTCCCCCTTCTCTGCCATCCTCACTGTGTTGGCTTTTGGTTGTTGATTTGTCCCATTACAGACCCAAGGTGGCTGTCACAGCATCAGGCATCAGGTTTGCACTTAAGTGTATGAAGCTGGAATGGGTTTTCCTGGAAGCACTTGATTCTCTAAAAGCAAAAATTTCCCAGAAACCTCCCAGCAAGCTTCCTTAATTCAAGAAAAGCTAGGGAGTGTCTAGTGGAAAGAAATGGGAAAGCCAGCACTTTCCCAAGGATGGTCTTTTCTTAGGGTCTGGCCCAATGCTGCTGCAAACCAAATTCGGGTTCTCTTCTGAGAGGTTCCTCAACTTTGACACTATTGATATGTTGGCTTGGATAATTCTTTGCAGTAAGGAGATTGTCCTGCACAACGTGGGATGTTGAGCAGCTTTCCTGGCTTCAACTGAATAGATGCTAGTAGCACACCTCCTGTCAGTTGTGCCCACCGAAAAGGTCTCCTGCCATGTCATAAGGAAGCAGGAATAGCTGTTGGGCAGGATCTGCCACCACTGAGTATAGTGTGGCTCTTGTGTTGTTGCATTTGCTCTGGGTTCTAGCATTTGGTTCAGCAGCAATGAGATGGTGCCTTTAGCCACTGTGAGGATAAGATGCTATAGTGTGTGTATCTCTGTGCTAACATAATTCTTGGCTTTGTTATTTTCCTGCCCTTGTTTTGCCTTTAGCAAGCTTCCACTGATTCTTTATTTTGGCTCTTAGGGAATCTGTTACTTGTATAAGCATCTCAAATCTCCTTGAGGGTGAGGTCTATGTTTGTCTGGTTCTTTTTGTTCGACTCTAGGTTACCACAGGGCCTAGTCCCATGTAGAATTTGATGGAAGTTTATTTAATGAATGAATAAGAAGATGGATGGATGGATGGATGGGTGGATGGGATGGATGGATGGGATGGATGGAGAAATGTGAATGGATATGGTAAGTGGATGAATGAGTAACTGGAAAGATGCCTGCTTTGACGGATGGATGGATGGACGGATGAAAGAGGTGATGTGTGAGTGGGTGGATAAAAAGACAGATGGATGGATGGATGGATGGAGATGGGCTGGGCTGGGACAGCAGTACCTGTAAGGGACAGGGGGTGACTTGGCCACTGGTCAACAATCCTCCTTCAGGGCAATATAACTGCTTCTAAGTGTCAGTTAAGCCTGATTTTTCCTGGGGACATAGGCCTAGTTCCTTTGACTAATGGCATCAGCCTCAAGCCAGATTGGAGGCTATTGTCAGAGGCAGTTTTGTTAAGTGGCTTTCCCACTTAGAGCTGTGCAATGCCGGGCACTTTGCGCAGATCTCTGATCAGTTTCTTCATCTATCAAATGAACTGTTGTGAGGATTCCATGAGCTCAAGAAGGAGAAAAGGTATCATAAACTATAAAGTGCTTTGTCTCCCTAAAGGGCTGATGAGCCCAAAGTTGGGTAAAGCCCCAGATGCTGGTCATCTACGAGACTATGTCACACACAAGGCATGGCTGTTCCCACTTTTCATTCCCCAAAATATAGTCTCCCTCACCCTTTCCCCACGGTCCACGTCATCTTCTCATCCCACCTCAGCTTGATTTCAGGCCCTATGGTTTAACAGTTTGTAAATCTGGCTGCCTAAGGGAAACTTTCTTCAGCTGACATCTTTGGGGGCTCCACTCCAGACCTGGTGTATCAGAATCTCCTGGGATGATTCCAAGAATCTTTACTTGGTTAAGTTCCTTCAGTGATTGGGGCAGCTGGAGGTCAGAAACCATTGCCTTATTTTTGTCCCATTTTATAAAGGGAGGTTGTGGATACCCTGAAGCCTTCTGCATTCATTAATCATTGTTTGCCTGTTCATTTCTTCAACAAGTGACCACTGGGGGCTCATGGTACGCAAGGCATTCTCCTGGGCACTAGGGGATGCAGGAAAATCAAGTACAGCTTCAGGTCTTGGGGAGTATCTGGTCTGGTGGGGTAGACAGACAAAACAGTAACAATCAAAGACAGAATGCCGTGACATGGGTGGATAGGACACTATGGGAGCACAAAGGGACTTTGTGAAGGAGAATGGGTCAGGGACCTCTTGACCCTGGAGGAGTAAACTCGTATCTAAGCTGAAACCTGAAGGCTTAGCAGGAGTCAGCCAGGAGTCAGGGTGGCGGGGGGCTGCAGCAGCTGCACAGGTCCAGAGTCTGGCCATAAACTGCACTAACTTTTAACATTTGCAATTAATTCCATCCTTTACTAAATGTACCTTGGAACTTTTCTGATTATTTCATAGATGATTTATCTTGTTCCTAAAAAGATTATGAGATGCTTAAGTGCAGGAACTATGCTTTCCATTTTTTTTCTGACTCATATGCCTCTAGCATAAAGGTGGACCTCTGAAGAGGAAAGAAATTTATTTCCATATGAACTGCTTCTATATAGTGGGCAGGATGCTGGCTACTGTATAGGTTTTCTCTCTTTTAATCTATGCAATAATGCATCAAGCTGGAAAGTATTATTCCCACGTCTTAAACAGGGAAACTGAGATTCAGAATTGTTAAGTAAGTTTCCCTACATCACCCAGCAAGGGATTAAGATCTAGTCTGTCTGGCATCAAATCTTCATTCTTTTAGCTACACTGTCAGCTCTTACAAATAGCATCCGAGGCTGTAAAACATGCTGGTGAGCAGCTCAGACTCTGGAATCAGACTGTAGGCTCAAGTTGCCACCTACTGGACATGTGGCTTTGGGTGAATTAATTTTCTGTGTCTCAGTTTCTTCATCTGTCAAATGGGGTGATTAATAATAGCATTTATGTTGTTTTGTTTTTTGCTTTTTAGGCTGCACCTGTGGCATATGAAGGTTACCAGGCTAGGGGCTGAATCAGAGCTACAGCTGCAGGCCTATGCCACAGCCACAGCAACGTGGCATCTGAGCCACATCAGCCAACTACACCACAGCTCACGGCAATACCAGATCCATAACCCACTGAGCGAGGCCAGGGATTGAACCCACAACGTCAGGGTTACTAGTCTGAGCCACTATGGGAACTCCCAATAGCATCTACTTTGTAGAGTTGTGAGAATTAAATGAGGTTAGTGTCTGTGAAGTGTTATGTGTCTAGCACTAGAAAGTGCTATGGAAATTTTAAGCACTGCTGTTGTTATTATACCTACTATGTGAGAGAGGCTGAATGCTTCCTATGTGCTAGGTGTTTTTCAGCTGTTGTGGAACAAACAGAAATGAATATGTAACTGGTTCCAGGCTGCAACTGCTTGGCTGGACAAAGCTTAGTTCCAAGCCTTCAGATGCCCTCTTGATGCCTGAGGTCTGTTCTTAGAGGCCTGGCTTGTCTGGAGCAAATGGAGGCATGGAAAGAGGGGGACCAGACCTGCCTTGGCCACAGCCCTGAGAAATGGCTCTGGCCCCAGGCAGCTGCTCGTGACCTCAGTCAAGTTCCTCTCCTACTGGCTTCCTGCCTCTTCTTCTGAGAAATAAAGGCCAGTGCCTGGCTCGTTGCTCATCCTCAATATTCACTGGAGCCCTAGGAGTCAGGAAAGATGCCTGAGGGTTCACTCTGAGGCCAGTGGTGGGGGGGGTGGTGAGGGGCGATATTCAAACAGACCAGGCTCCTAGCCTCCCCGACCCCACAACTCTGGTTCAACCAGAGACTTTTGATCAAAATGTTTAATGAAAGAACTCCACGGTTCAGAAATGTTTAGAGAACCAGAGAACCAGATTAGTGCATTTCAAACTGCAATCTTGACCCATGACCAGGTCAAGCAATTTATCAGGTTGTATCAGTTAGGGCGATACTACCTGTTGGAACAAATGAACCAACCTAAAATGTAAGTTAGAACTTGACTTACCTCTGTCCATAGTCACCCAGGGACCCCAGAAGCAGCCCTGGCCCAGAGTGATATTTATCGTTTCTATTCACATTCTACTGGTCAGAACTAGTCACGTGGCCTGGGCCAAATGCAAAGGACTCTGGATTACGGGGTCCCTAGAGGGCCAGCTGTTTCCCAGGAATAGTTCTAAACCATGGAAGGAGGAATGAATTCGTTGGTACACAGTTAACTACCTCTGCCACGGGCCATGCTCACACATCCTCAGATAGGTATAACATATGTAAGTATACAATGTTTTACACTAAATATTCTAATTAAAAGCACAGAGAGATACACAGATAGTGATAAAGCAAATGTGGCAGAAAGCCACCAGTTGGTGAATCTAGATAAAGGATACTTCGGGAGTTCCTGTCATGGCTCAGTGGTTAACGAACCTGCCTAGGAACCATGGGGTTGCAGGTTCGATCCCTGGCCTTGCTCAGTGGGTTAAGGATCTGGTGTTGCCGGGAGCTGTGGTGTAGGCCGCAGATGGCTTGGATCTGGTGTTGTTGTAGCTGTGGTGCAGGCCAGTGGCTACAGCTCTGATTAGACCCCTAGCCTGGGAACGTCCACATGCTGAGGGTGCAGCCTGGGAAAAGACAGAAAGACAAAGAAAAAAAAAAAAAAAAAAGATACCTTGGTGCTCACTGGATTATTCTTTGCAGCTTTCGTGGGCTTGAAATTTTTTAAGGTAAAATGTTGGGGGACACAAAATTGTTAAAATTTTCTACCTTATGGATAGAATATTAATACAAATAGCATATAACTTAAGGGTTTTAAATTATAACTTTATTACAGGAGTTGGCAACCTTTTTCTACGAAAGGCCAGAGAGTAAATATTTTAGGCTTTGCAGGCCAGATGGGATCTGTAGCAATTACTCAGCTCTGCTTTTGTAGCACAAAAGCAGCCACAGACAATAAATATATGAATGTTTCAATAAAACTTTATTTATAAATATGGGCAGTGAGCCAGATTTGGCTCAGGGGGTATAATTTGCTGACTCTTGCATATTGAGAAATACATTGAATATATTTTTTAAAGGCTTTGAAGCACATATTTTTGGTTTTAAGATATATGATTCCTAGAGTACAATTCAACAGTCCTCACTAGAAATCATAGATCTGCAGGGCCCAAGCTATTAGAGACCCCAGATCTGCTAATGTACCCTCACTGTGCTGGGCAAAGTAATTTCAGCACATTTGCTGTTCATATAATCAACTAATTTCTTTCACTTCTTGCCTTTTCTTTGAATCATAAATCACAAATAGACTAGTAAAATTTTACAAAGACAAGCACTGTTTTTTGTTGCTGTTTTTTTGTTTCTTTTTTGTCTTTTTGCCTTTTCTAGGGCCGCTCCTGCGGTATATGGAGGTTCCCAGGCTAGGGGTTGAATCAGAGCTGTAGCTGCCGGCCTATGCCAGAGCCACAGCAACTTGGGATCCGAGCCACGTCTTCGACCTACAATGCTGGATCCTTAATCCACTGAGCAAGGCCAGGGATCGAACCCGCAACCTCATGGTTCCTAGTCGGATTCGTTAACCACTGAGCCATGACGGGAACTCCAGACAAGCACATTTTTACGTGAAGTAAAACAGAATAGAAAACATCCTGGTACATCTCATGTAGTCAGAGTAAATTTTGCATGTGAAACTTTTGTTCATTCTATATGCTTATGGATGTGTGTGAGGTTGTGACGATACCAACAATTTAGAGATCACGTACTAGGGCTGTACCCATATTAACACCTTATCTTCACAATGACCCTGTGAGGTAGGGGGGCTCTTATTTATACCCTTTTATAGATGAGGAAATGGAGGCACAGAGAAATTGAGTCACTCAGTGAAAGTAACAAACGCATTAAGAGGTGATGAAGATTCCGACCCAGGCAGGCTCCGGAGTCTATGTTTTGACTACAATTTTTATTGCCACCGTATACAAAGTATGTGACATGAAATGTATTACTTACTGAGGGTCATGGTCAAAAGGGTTTAAAAGCCACTGGACAGAATGTTCCCAAAGGTTCTTTACAGACCTAAAAATAGATTACTTTTCCTTAAGTATCCCCACAGGGAACAAGGACTGATTTTGGGTAGTCCATGGAAAAACAACTTTTAAATCTTATTGAATGTATTTTACTGTGGGTTAGAAAAAAATTATAACTAGCATATTCAAGCACTAATATAAAATATCCTTAAAAATTAATGTATGTCTTCAAAAGAAAGAAAATTAGCAAGTAAATAATTACAAAAAATTAAGATACAGATGGTGGGCAAATATGATAAAGATCACAAAGAGGAATGCAAATGCCTGGGGCTCTAGAGTCAAATACTGAACTTGGCATCAGAAGACAGAGATTTGGGTCCTGACATATTCATTCTCCAACTCTGGTTTATTTTATCTCTTATATAGTACTTATGATGGGCCAGGCACTGTTCTAAATACTTCACAAAAATTACTTCCTTTTGGGAGTTCCCATAGTGGCTCAGTGGTTAATGAACCTGACTGGTAACCATGAGGTTTCGGGTTCGATCCCTGGCCTTGCTCCGTGGGTTAAGGATCCCACCTTGCTGTGGCTGTGGTGTAGGCCAGCAGCTGTAGCTCCAACGGGACCCATAGCCTGGAAACCTCCATATGTTGTGGGTGCAGCCCTGAAAAGACAAAAGACAAAAGACAAAAAAATAAATAAAAAGTTAAAAAAATTACTTCCTTTTAAAGCAACAAAAATGTCCACAGACAGAGGGACTGGATAAAGATGTGTGGTACACATGTTCAACGGAATACTACTCAGCCACAAAAGAGAATGAAATAATATCATTTGCAGCAACATGGATGGACCTAGAGATTATCATACTAAGTGAAATAAGGCAGTAACAGAAAGACAAATATCATATGATATCACTTATATGTAGAATCTTAACAAATGATACAAATGAACTTACTCACAAAACAAAGTCTACAGACACAGAAAACCACGAGGTTGTGGGTTTGATCCCTGGCCTTGCTCAGTGGGTTAAGGATCCGGCATTGCCGTGAGCTGTGGTGTAGGTCACAGACGCGCCTCGGATTCTGAGTTGCTGTGGCTCTGTCGTAGGCCGGTGGCTACAGCTCCAATTAGACCCCTAGCCGGGAACTTCCATATGCCTCAGGAGTGGCCCTAGAAAAGGCAAAAAGACCAAAAAACAAAACAAACAAAAAAATTACTTCCTTTAATCCTTACAACTGTCCACTGAGTAGGTGTTGTCATCATATACATTTCTCAGAAGAGGTAACGAAGAGGTTAAATAACCTACACACAGACCCGGGCATTGTATTAGTAAGGACAATACTAGCTGGCATAATAAACAAACTCCAAATGTAAGATAGACGAGTTTATCTCCTTCACAGAGGGACCCTGGCTCCTTCCGTCTTGGCTGGAAGTTGGGTTTTATTTTAACCACCCCACTGTGATAGGTGGCTTTTCCTTTATCGCTCTGGGCTCCAGGTCCTCCTCAAAAAATACTGTGAATAATGCTGGGTCTGATCACCTCTCCAGATCTAGGGAATGGGTACAATGCTTTCTATAAATGCAACCAATTCCAGTGGATTTCAAGTGGCAGCAGCATTGTCATGTTGGCTAACACCTACCTACCTTGTAGGGTTACTGTAAAGGTGGAGATACTGCATGGAGAGGCCTTGGTTCATGCACGGACTCCATCAGCTGTGAACAGGGGTAATAATACTGTGGTTAGGCAAATGAAACGATGAATATCAGCTTATCTCCAAATTAGAAAATAGTTCATAGCATCTTTCCTATTAGCAAATTAACCCATTACACCTAAGACTGAAAAAAATCAAGAAGTAGCAGTATAAGCACGCTATTTAGAAATATAGAGGAAAACACTGGGAGGGGGAAAAATGCAGCTATAGTAGCTGCTAGTGGTTGCTGCTGAGTAATGGGAATCAGGTTCAGCAAAGAGTGGGTGGGCAACTGCCACTATTTATTATCTGCTTTGTAGAAGTATTTGATTTTTTCAATTGTGTACTTACATAGCTTTGATAAAATTTTTTTTCCAAAGCTCTTAAAAAGGAAAAGGGAATAACTAAACACCATTTAATTAAATAAACACCGGTTCAACACTCTCAACTGTACTTGAAAATGAGAGTCCTGGGATAGAAAGCAACAGAGAGACAAGGCAGAGTTATAAGTTAGAGGAGAAGTTCAGGACACAATTGCACTTAAAATCCCTGCCCCAGGGCCTTTGTACTTGCTGTTCCTTCTGCCAGGAACACCCTTCCTCCAGATGTTCCAGTAACTGATTTCTTCTCTTCGTTTGGTTCTGCTCAGATGTTCCCCACTCAGAAGGGCCTTCCTTGACCACCCAATCTAAGACTGCCCCTCCTCCAGCCATGTCTATCCATCCTATTATCCTCTCCAGCTCTGGAATTGTGAATTCACTGATCTGTTTATCATCTGTCTCTTCCACTACAATGTGAGTTCCATCAGAGCAGAGAATCTGGCCGTCTTGCTATATCCTCAGCACACAGAATGGTGCTTGGCACACAGTAGGCGCTCCATAAATATTTGTGGAATGAGCAAATACAGAGGGGACAGCTGAGTCAGTCCACTGAGGGGCAGGATGGGCCAATGACGTGGGGAGGAAGCTGTAGCCTCTGCCTGGGCCCTGCCCTGGGTAAACAGTCCTCCCTCTACACAGACAGCCACTGTTTGACAACTGTCTGCCACGGGACTGGCCAGGCCTGGGCCGTCACACGGCCAAGGCCCTTGGATTCCCTGGGACAAGCAGCAGAGGCAGCCACACCTCAGAGAGCACTTGTGAAGGAACAGGTCGAAAAGTTATCCAAACAGGCGTGAGGAAAGGAGGAGGAGGTGGTGAGACACAGAGAGCAGTTGGCCCTTCCCTGGCCGGAGCCCGGAGGGGCTGGAGGAAGGCCCTGGCCCACATAGCGGGCAGCTTTGCCGGCCAGGCCTGGCCTCCAGAACCCAACTCTGGTCCTGGTCGGGTGCTGGCTTGTAGAGGGGCCTCAGGCATTTGCCACCTCTGGGCCTCAGTTTCCTCTCCTCTCAGTCAAGAGACTGTGGGTTCATCAGTGGTTTTCAAACTTAAAAAAAAAAAAAAAAAATGGCAGTGGCATTTCTTCAAACCAGATCTTACTGAAAGTCGGTTCTCAGGAGGGACACAACAGGCACACCTGGGCTGAAGAAAGGGGTAGGTACAGGATGCTGCCCACCCCACAGCCCCTGGCCCTTCAAAGTAGCCCCAGGGTGAAAACCACCAGGCTCCTGGGTTCTGAGGTTCTTCAGCAAAAGTCTTAGAATTAAACCTAGACCCAGGTTCAAGCCTCACAGGGGGATCTTAGGCAATCACTCCCCCTTTCTGAGCCTTGGTTTCCCATCTCTAAATCTGCCATCATAAATAGTACTTCCTTCATGGCGTCAAATTTTCAGCAAAGAACCTGGCACCTAGTAAATTCTCAATAAGAATAGTGAAAAATCAATATTGGTTATTAGAGGAAGTAGCAAAAATGACCCAAAGAGCCAGTTCTTTGTCTTTGCTATGAGTTGGGAAAATATTTAACCACTCTGAACCTCAGTTTCCTCCTCTAAAGGAAACAGTTTCTTTCCTTAGTTTCCTCTAAAACACAGCCAAGAGTTTAAAGGAGATCAGAGGTTGAGACCCAGACCACTCAGTTTTGCTTTTAAATTAAATTTAATTGGAGTTCCCACTGTGGCTCAGTGGGTTAAGAACCTGACTAGTATCTATGAAGATGCAGGTTCAATCCCTGGCCTTACTCAGTGGGTTAAAGGATCCGGTGTTGCCACAAGCTGTGGTAGAGGTTGTGGATGTGGGAAGGATCTGGCACTGCTGTGGCTGTGGCCAGCAGCTGTGGCTCCAATTTGACCCCTAGCCTGGGAACCTCCATATGCTGTGGGTGCAGTCCTAAAAAAAAAAAAAAAGACACACACACAAACCACTTCAATTGACTGTTAACCTTTAAAAATCCCAATTTCCAGCCTCTTTCAAAAAGTCAGAAGTTCTAGCAACACTGACCCCTCCCATACCCATGAGACAAAAGGTCACTGGAGTTAATTTAGACTGGGCATGCTTTCCTCTAACTTGCCACAGTCTCCACCATTCCTTAGTGTTCTCCACTAATGTTAGATTAATAGATATAGACCATATGTTTGCTGTGTTAATTTTCTTATAGGAAACAGTGAAATTTGCTTACACTTTCTCTGTTTTATATACCTCTATTATCTATTTGGGCATTGAGGGCACTTGAGTTTAGGACCCCTAATTGCTAAAACCAAGAGAAAGCTCATTATTTGTGCACACGATTTCCTATTTCATAGATTTACTTTTTTTTTTTTTTTCTTTTTACTGCCACACCTGCAGCATATGGAAGTTCCTGGGCTAGGGGTCAAATCGGAGTTGCCACTACAGGCCTATGCCACAACCACAGCAATGCCAGATCTGAGCTGCATCTGTGACCTATGCCTCTGCTTGCAGCAACACAGGGTCCTTCACCCACTGAGCGAGGCCAGGGATCAAACCCGCAACCTCATGGACACTGTATCAGGTTCTTATCCCACTGAACCACAACGGGAACTCCTAGATTTGTTTTTAAATGTGACTACTAGGACATTTTAAATGGCACATGTGGTTCACATTCTATTTCTGTTGGACACTGCAGCTCTAGCCCCTTGGATTCTATAGCAATGATCAAGTTCACTGCTAACTCATCCTGCCTCTGTTTCCCATTCGGACTAGACCAGTTCTAGCCAAACATCTTGGGCTGGTGTCCCGACCTGGGTCTCTTCTCCAGTTCACAGTTATCTCTGGTGTCCCCACCCTTGTTGCCTGCCTGTCAGGAGGCCCAGGCTCTAGAACTCAAGACCTGTCTTCTAGAATTCTACACTGGGAAACCTCACCTCCCAGCCCTCATCTGGCAGCCATTGTGTTTTCTTTATCAGACGTTCACATAAAACAATAGTCAATTTGAAAGTTAATTACACACTCATTCTTCTGTCTCCAGCCTGTGAATTTACCCCCCAATCCTATGATTTGGGGGGTGGAGTTGGGGTGGGGAGAGGATTAATTTTTTTTTCCCCTTCTCAGGGCAAGTCATAATTTTTCTAGAGATAAGGTAGACTGAGTTTGGGGAAGTGACACAGGTCCTTCCACAGTGAAGGTGCTGACTTTTTTGGAGGAGATTAATATCCTCCCATTGCTCCTCTGAGAGGAGAGGATTCTGAATGACTTCAGGAGCCAAGAGGAAAGGGAATCTTGTAGTGTTGAAGGGAGGGAGGCCTTATCTGGTAGTGGCTGGGAATTTGTGCTGCAGAGTCAGAAAGACTTGGGTTAGAGCTCGGCAAGCTGTGTGACCTTGGACAGGTGACTTTACCTCTCTGACCCTCAGTCTCCTCATCTATAAACTGAAGGTAAGAACAATTTTATTCTAGCACAGACTTTGGACATATGTATTCCGTAAATGCTGGCAAGCATCATATCTTTCGAAAAAGGGCCTCCGTCGGCAGGTGGAGTCAATTGAATTCTTTTTCATTTCACTGCTGGGCATTTTTGTAATTATTCTACCATGAGCCTGCTGCAGTTAAGTCATTAAAAATTAACTGAGGGAAGACGAATAAAATTGAGTGGAAATGTCATCCATCCTAAGTCTGGGCTCCAAAGAAGGGGTTTTTGAGCTGGAAACAGGTAAGAGGTCTTGGAGTCGAAACTTCACACACCCATTTAATAAACATCTTAATTAACTGAGGCCCCGAGAGGAAAGATGATTTGGCCAAAGTCATCCAGCAAGTGAGTGGCAGAGCCAGGACTAGAATGCTGACAGTGAGGATTGGAAGGCAACTTGGAGGTGACTAGGTCAGCCTTTCCCAAGGCAAGGCAACTCAGACAAGAAGGATTCTATTCTGCAATGTCTGAAAAATGCTGGACTGGGAATTCCTGTTTTGGCTCAGTGGGTTAAGAACCCAACTAGTGCCCATGAGGATGTGGGTTCGATCCCTGGCCTCGCCCAGTGGGTTAAGGATTGCTACAAGCTGTGGCATAGGTCACAGATGCGGCTCGGATCCAGTGTTGCTGCGACTGTGGCCTAGGCCTGCAACTGCAGCTCCAATTCAACCCTGAGCCTGGGAACCTCTATATGCTGCAGGCACTGCCGTCAAAAGAAAAGAAGGAAGGAAGAAGGAAGGAGGGAGGGAGGAAGGGAGGAAGAAAAAAGAAAGATAAGAAAAATGCTGGACTAAAGAAAGGTGTATAAATTTCATTATCAGAGAACTCCTCAGAGCTCCTGACACAGGACGATGCCTTGGGCACTCACTCCAAGAGAGGCCTCTCATGTGTTCATATAGGGGCATCACAGAGCCCCCTGAAAGCATGAACACCCATTAAAGCACTCCCTGCCCCTAAACAAAGGAATCCTACAGCTTCTTACAATCCTAGATATAAGAAAAAAAAATTGTATAGATATTTTTTCTTTTATTTTTTACTTTTTGTCTTCTTAGGGCCTCACGCATGGCATATGGAACTTCCCAGGCTAGGGCTCGAATCAGAGCTGTAGCTGCCTGTCTACACCACAGCCACAGCAATGCAGGATTCAAACTGCACCTGTGACCTACACCACAGCTCACGGCAACGCCAGATCCTTAACCCACTGAATGAGGCCAGGGATCGAACCCACAACCTCATGGTTTCTAGTCGATTCATTTCTGCTGTGTCACAACGGGAACTCCCTTAGATGTTTTAAATAGCATGATTTTTAAAATTATGTTACTGATTGTCTTGCTGGTATTTAGAAAGACAGTTAATTTTTTTTTCACCATCTCCTTTAAAAATATTAATGCAATATTGCAAATGAACTATAGTTCATTAAAAAATGTTAAAATGTATCATGTTTCCTAATATTACAGCAAAGCAGAGAGACTAATACCCTGAACACTGATGTATCCAACACTTGGTTTTGTCAAATCCTACATGCAGGACCATATTTTCACTAGGTTCATTTCTTTGTTTGTTTTAATGAGAAATGAAACATTCCACTTAGACTTGAACCCCCACTTGTACTCCTCCCTGATGCCATTGCTCTGTCACCCTTCTCAGAGGTGATCCCCCCCATAAACATTTGCTGTTGCTCTTTGCTAGCCATGTTTTTATACTTTTATTCTACATAAACTAGATATAATATGATTTTGCATGTCTGAAAAACTTATTCAAATCTCATGTGTCCTTCAGCAACTTCCTTTTATTTTTGGGACAAGCCACACTAGGGCACTCATTTAAAAAGCTGTCAATGGGAGTTCCTGTCGTGGCTCAGTGGTTAAGAATCCGACTAGGAAGCATGAGGTTTCAGGTTCGATCCCTGGCCTTGCTCAGTGGGTTAGGATCTGGCGTTGCCGGGAGCTGTGGTGTAGGTCACAGACGCGGCTCGGATCTGGTGTTGCTGTGGCTGTGGCGTAGGCTGGCGGCTACAGCTCCGATTCGACCCCCAGCCTGGGAACCTCCATATGCCGCGGGAGCGGCCCAAGAAATGGCAAAAAGACAAAAAAAAAATAATAATAATAAAATAAAATAAAAAGCTGTCAATGAACATCCCAAGGATATTCATTCCAGTTTTGGCCAATGGAGGTGTTTCTGATTTTTCACTATTTTAAACACTGCTACAAAGAACATTCATATACCTGTGGGTGAGAGTGTCTCTGGGATAATGTGCAGGACTGGAATTTCCGGATCTCAGATGACGGGCGTCTTCGCTTTGATGAGTTATTGGCACATGGCTCTATCTTGCCCACCAACCACCACTTCATCAGGAGCGTCTAGTTCTGGTTGCTCCACATTTTCATCTGCATTTGACTCTGAAAGATGATGAATGGAAAATGAGAATTTGCATTTCCCCACATTGCTAGAGAGAGATGAGTTCCTTTTTCCATTTGAATTTCCTCTGTGAGTATGCGTGTTCATATTCTTTGCCCATTCTGCTACTGCATTATTTATCTTAACAATTTGAAGGAATTATTTATTCTTGATACAGATCCTTTTCTCATTTTATTAGTGGAATATACCTTTAATCAGTCTGGGGCTTGCCTTTTCAGTCTCTTTAGAATATCTTTTGTTGTATAGAAGTTTACAAATTATAAATAAGGTCATTACATTTAGTAAACTTTTCCTTTCTGCTTTATGATTTTTGCTTCTTTTAGGGCCCTGAAAGCATAAAGATATTAGGCTAAATGTTTTCTATAATTTGTAAAGTTTTATTCCTCATGCATAGGTCTTTATTCCATAGGAACTGATTTTTGTGGAATAAAAGAGAGATGCCATTACATTTTTCTTCATATGGATTACCAACTGGCCCAAACCATTTACTGACTAGGACATCCTTTCTTGACTGATATGTAATATCATCACTTTTTTTTTTTTTTTTTTTTTTTTTTGCTTTTTAGAGCCACCCCTGCAGCATATGGAGGTTCCCAAGCTAGGGGTCAAATGGGAGCTACAGCTGATGGCCTATGCCAGGGCCACAGCAACACAGGATCTGAGCTGTGTCTGCGACCTACACCACAGCCTACAGTGACGCTGGATCCTTTACCCACTGAGCAAGGCCAGGGATCTAACCCGCAACCTCATGGTTACTTGTCAGATTCCTTTCCACTGTGCCACAATGGGAACTCCTTGTCTCCTCCCATTTTCAAACACATGTAGATCTTTTTCTAGGCTCTCTATACTGTTCTACTTATCTCTAGTAGCTACATTGAAACAATGAAAAGAAAATAGGAAAGGGAATCATTTAATTTTTTTTTTTTTTCCAGGGCTGCACCAGTGCATATGGAAGATCCCAGGCTAGGGGTTGAATTGGAGCTGTAGCTGCCAGGCTACACCACAGCCACAGCAACGCCGGGTCCCTGACCCATTGAGTGAGGCCAGGGATGGAACCCACATCCTCATGGATACTAGTTGGGTTTGTAACCCACAGAGCCACCACGGGAACTCCTATAACATTTAATTTTTTAAAAGTCTAAAAGGATTTCCCGCTATGGTACAGTGGGTTAAGAATCCAGCATTGTCTCTGTGGCGGCTCAGGTTGCTGTTGAGGCTCACGTTGATGCAGCTGTGGCGTAGGTGGCAGCTGAGGCTTAAATGCCATCCCATCCTGGGAACTTCCATATGCTTTGGGTGTGGCCAAAAAAAAAAAAAAAGGAAATAGTTAAAATTATTTAATAATATTTTATTCAACCTACTATAGCTGAAATACTATTTCAGTATCAATAAAAATAATTCATGAGCTATTTTTCTTCTTTTATATACTAGGTCTTCAAAATACAATGTGGATTTTACACTTACAGCACATCTCAGTTTGAACTAGCCATGTTTCAAATGCTTAATTGCCACCCGCAGCTAGTGATTACAACACTAGACAGTGAAATTATAATTTTATGTATTAGAGAGCATGTCCTCCTATTATAATTTTTAAAAAACTGTTCTTTTTTCTCATTTACATACATTTTAAGATGAGACTGAACAGGACAGAACGAGTTTAGAGGCCAATGGCCAATTTGTCTCCACTGAATTTCACTAAAGGAAACTCCATATTTCAGTTGCTTGCAATTTTCCAAGTACTGTGCTAAGTGGCTTTGTGCTGTTGATCTTCTAATTGAAATTACATTGAATGTATTGGCTAATTTGGGAAGAACTCTCATCTCTGCATAATGAATCTGACAACCTAAGACAGCAAAATAGCCAGTTATTTTTACCAGCAAAACTGGGTTTATTTGGGAGCACCAAAGAAATGCAATTTAGGACAAGCAACGACGGCAAACCTCATGCAAGTTTGAGAAAGCAAAGGAGAGAGAACTCTTTTATAGAGGAGAGCGGGAAGCTGGGATGAGCTGCTATAAACAGTCCATCAGAGGAAACTGGGAGTTTGAAGCACAGTGATTTTTCATTAGCTGAGTTATTGGCTGAGCTGTTGCCAAGCAAGTAGAAAATCCTTCTTCCTCCTGCTGCCAATAGTAAGATAGCGTCGCTTCCTTCCAGAGATGTAAGGTATAGGTCTTCCTGTTGGGATATGTACTGACATCCAGTAGCACATGCATGACAGCTCCCCCTTCTGGGCTTCTGACTTCATTTTAATGAAGTTTCCCTGGATTAATTTTCAGAAAGCCTTCTTTCTGAACATGGTACATTTATATAGGTCTTCATTTATATAGGTTGGCTTATGTTTTTTCAAAATAAGGTTAGCCAATTTTAATACATAAAGGTCTTTTGTTAGATTATCCTAGAAGGAGTTCCCGTCGTGGTTCAGTGGTTAATGAATCCGACTAGGAACCATGAGGTTGTGGGTTCGATCCCTGGCTTTGCTCAGTGGGTTAAGGATCCGGCATTGTCATGAGCTGTGGTGTAGGTCACAGACGAGGCTCGGATCCCGCGTTGCTGTGGCTCTGGTGTAGGCCGGCGGCTACAGCTCCGATTAGACCCCTAGCCTGGGAACTTCCATATGCCGCGGGAGCAGCCCTGAAACAAAAAGGCAAAAAGACAAGAAAAAAAAAATTATCCTAGCAATAACTGCTGTTGCTATCATAAGTAATTGGGGGGAGGAACAATGCCTCACCTGCAGCATAAAGTTCCTAGGCTAGGGGTCTAATTGGAGCTGCAGCTGCCAGCCTACGCCACAGCCACAGCAATGTGGGATCTGAGCTGCTTCTGCGACCTATACCACAGCTCACCCCAATGCCAGATCCTTAACCCACCGAGCGAGGCCTGAGATGGAACTCATATCCCCATGGATACTACTTGGGTTTGTAACCTGCTGAGCTACAATGGGAACTCCCTTAATTTCTTAACTTATTGTATTGCTTGGGTCTCTAGTAAAATATCAAACAGAAGCAGTAATAATGGGTATTTCAAATAGGGTTTAGTCTGCCTATGAGTAGCTGAGATGTAAAATAGCAGTAGTTTATACAAGATAGATTATTCCTCAGTTTTATAAAGGTCCAGGGGTAGGCAACCTAAGGTTAGGATGGTGGCTCTTCTCCAAGGCAGTGCTTAGGAACCCAGGTTCCTTCTACCTCTGTGAGGGCCTCATCCTCATGGTTCAAGGTGGCTGCCAGAGCTCCAACCACACAGCCATGTTACTAGCAGAAAGATGGAGCAAGCAACAAAGAAGAAAAAGGAGTGAAAGTCAAGTTCCCTCTTCTAGCTTTTCTTTCAAGAAAAGTTCCTGGAAGCTGCCACATTACATTTCTGATTATACTTCATTGGCTAGGACATAGTCACGTGGTCTCACTTAGCCTTTTTTTTTTTTTTTTTAATGGCCACACCTGCAGCATATGGACGTTCCCAGGTCAGGGATTGAATCTGAGCTGCGGCAATGCTGGATCCTTACCCCACTGCGCCACAGCAGGAACTCCTAGCCTCACTTAGCTTTATGGGAAGCTTGAAATAAGTCTTTTGAGGGGGCATCCATGTGCTCAAATGAAAATTGGAGGTTCTATTACAAAGGAAGACAGGAAGACTACATAATACAGGACAAACTGCAGCCTCTGCCACAGTGGGCAACCTTGTTGCTACACTGCCCCTTCCTCTTCTCCAACAATCAGCCCAGAATTCTTTTGGATCTTTCAGTTATTCTCTAAAGGGTATGGTGAGTGTTTCTATTAAACTTCGATTCAAACACAACTTTTCATGTATGGTTCATGTATCCCAGTGGGCTTCCTAGCTCCTTGGACTGGAGCACTCCATCTTTTTTTTTTTTTTTTTTAGGGCTGCACCTGCGGCATATGGAAATTCCCAGGGTAAGGGTCGAATTGGAGCTGCATCTGCCAGGCTACACCCACAGCTACAGCAACACGGGATCTGAGCCACATCTGCAATCTACACCACAGCTCAAGGCAACACTGGATCCCCGACCCACTGAGCGAGGCCAGGGATCAAACTTACATCCTGATGGCTACTGATTGGGTTCATTACTGCTGGGCCACAACAGGAACTCCATTGTTTTGTTTTTTTCCTACAGCACTAGGTCTTCACTAATGGCACGTGGGGCTGGGTTAGAGGTTCAGGCAGCTGCTTCCAAGTGAAACCTCTAGAACTTCATCATGTCACCTGCTGCTGAGGCATTCTCCTGCCCATCCACACTGTCCAGGTGACTTATTTTTGGCCAACACCGAGGATTTTTCTTTCTTCTTCATTGAGTTCAAACATTTCTCCAAACCCACCTGATCTTGATCCTGCCATTAGTTTATTGTCAACCCCTGTGCAGGTACTCCGTGCCAGGCAGAATTCTAAGCCTTTTCTCTGTATTGACAGAAATAACCCCACAGCAACCCAAAGACATACACGTCATTGTCATCCCTATTTTGCAAATGAGGAAGCAGTCACAGAACAGTTAAGGAACTCGACAAAGGTCACACAGCCAGTCCAGGGCAGAACCAGAATTCAAGCCCAGAAAGTCAGAATTGGTGCTCTCCAGCCTCCATACGGGGCTTCCTCTAAACATCTGATGATCTCAGTCAGCTTTGGGCGCCCAAAAGATTGACACACAGAATTGTCCTCCTCTTTTTTTTTAAGCAAAGAGAGAAGAGACCCAGGGCCCAGAGGCTTGAAAGGCAACAGTATTAATTCAGAACATAAAATAGTTTATTTTATTCTGCTTATTTTCCCCTTGCTTTCTACTTATGACACTGGTGTTTGATTTGGAGGTAATAACGTTCCTTTTACATTAAATCTAAGTAAAAATAAGTGAGTTGATGTCAGTAAAATGTTAAGTAATAGAACAGGTGGTTTTCAGATACACTGAAAATCATCATGGTCACAGGAAAGTCAGTGAAGCCTTGAAAAGACCACACTCAGTCATGTCAGGAAAGGCAACGCTGCAATTAAAAAAAAAAAAAAAAAAAAAAAGGCTCAAGTCTTAATGGCTTAACTCAATGGTTATTTATCCCTCACTTACCCTACTAACATGAGTCGGCTTGTCCCTGTGCTTGTCCTCATGACTGCAGATTTCCCTTTGCTTCCATACCAGCCACGGCACTGACTCTTAAAGCTTCCGCCCAGGTGTGATGCCGATTGTTTCTGATCACATTTCATTGGCTGAGACCAGTCACATGGTCACATTTAACTTCAAAGGCAGCAAGAAAGGGTAATCTTACCAGGTGCCTGAAAAGAGGGAGAAGGAAAAGTCAGCCCACAGGTAGATTATGAGTCAAGGAGCCTGAAAGATGGGTCTGGAAAGCTCTGTCTGACCACAAAAGCCAACCCTCCCAAGCGGCCTTTGGCTCCTGTTCTCAGAAAGGCACTCTGGTCCACCAGGAGAAGACAGCCTGGCAACACCATTAGGTTGATTCTCCTTGCAGGCGGTGACTCAGGATTCCTTTGGTTGAGGTGCCTTCATTTCATAAGAGGTTTTAGCTGGACCCTGTGGTTCAGCTTTTGTTTCTTCCCTGAAGGTAGATGTGGCAGTTTGGGATTTGGCTGAGCGAGGATTTGGTTCCGCCACTACTCTGAAAATATATCCAGCAAAGGATAATCGGAAAGGAAAGGAATTCAAGGATAGGGTCCAGGTTGGTAGGGAGTCTTACACAGTGTTTGGTTATCAGGCTATCAGGGAGACTTCCTGGAGGCGTTTTCCTGGGGGCTTCCTGAATCAGAAGCACCTGAAAGTTCATTAAACATGTACTGGGTTAGCTGTTGACCCTGGAACCTGGAGGTGGGTGGGACCTGAGGCATCGGAATTTTTGTTAGATGAGTCCTATGGTCATTGAAATTTGAGAAACGCTGATTTTTGGGCAGAAAATTTCCATAATGCTAGAGGCCTAACATGGTGGTTCTTAATGGGGAGTGACTTTGAGACACCCCCCCTGGGGGGGGGGGCATTTAGAAATACCTGGAGATAATGTGGGTTGTCATACCTTGGGGGTCAGGAACAGGTGCTAGTGGGTGGATTCCAGAGTTGCTGCCAAGCATCCTATAATACATAGGACATGCCCTTCCATTACAAGGAATTATCCAGCCTCAAATGTCAATAGTGCCGAGGTCGAGAAATTCTGGTCAACAATTAAGAGTCTACAAACATAGGAACAAATGTGATTTTTAATCTCCTCTTTTTATTTTACTTCCCTGTAAGCATGGAATCCTTCTCATTGAATACATACTATGTACTAAGCACTTCATGTACATGATATCAGTTTCTCCCCCCAAATCTCTTCAGTTATTCATCCAACAAATATCTATTAAGCACTTGTTATATGTTTGCCTTTAAACCGTTCAAGATGTGGGATCTACCCTGGGAAACACAACAGACAAGGATCATCTCCTCCATAGGGGTGGAGGAGATAGAATGAGATACATAAATAAACTGAAATATGTGTAATTTCATACTGTGAGAAGTGGTAAGAAGAAAAAAGGTACAGGGACAGAGAATAAAGGGGTGAAGGATGTGGAGAATCTACCTAAATACATAGAAGAGTCCTCCAAGACAATTAAGCAGAGATCCGAAAGATCTTTATTTGCCAGCCATGCAAAGAACCAAGGAACCATTTTCCAGGCAACCAGAAAAGAATGTGCAAAGGACCTGAGACAGGAAGAGGGGTGGGGGAAGCCCAGAGTGGCTGGAGCCACTAGGATGGGAATGAGTGGAATAGGTTGGAAATGTAAGGCTATTGAAGCAATGTCATGCAGGCCTCACAGTCCATAGGAGTTCTGAATTTTATGTTTTAGTATAAATGCACAGAAAGCTGGAACAGTGTAAGGGAGGCACCTGATCCAATCTGTCTGTGGAAAATCATCCCTTGCCCCCGAGTGTAGAGTGAGTGGTAGAAGTTCCAGAGCAGCAGGATAAAAGACTGATTTTAATTTTAATTTTGCAGACCTAGAGAGAGGATGGTGATGGGGACGAGGTTGGCTGTGGTGGAGATGAAAAAGGTGAAAATTTGAGATACTGTTGGAAGTGGCAAGAACTGGATTTTCTGATTAGGTGGGAGGAATGGGAGGAAGGTCACAAAAATCCTAGGATTTTGGCTTGAATAACTGAGATGGGGGTGAGCTGATGGATTACAGACAACTAACGTAGGTATTGTCCTACTTCAAAGATAGTAAACGGACTCCAATTTTCAAGTGTGTTTAATTCCAAAGGTCATGCTTCCCACTCTCCTGGACCCACATACAAATTTTTATAGGGGAGGAGGATATTTAATGATCTATCAATAACTGCTAAGATATATAAATACCCATGAATGCAAACATGGGCTTCCACATGCAGCCCGCACAAAGACTGGAACGCTCCCTAGAGGTGCTTGCACGTTGCGACGGAAGGTTGGGAACAAAAATTTCCTATATGATAACTGCCGCGCGGTACCCGCTTTAGGGAGCCGGTTTTTAGATATTGCGTTCTGATTGGCGTAGTGACCATGTGCTGGTGTGTGATAGGAGGAAAGTTAGCTCGTCCATAACTAAACCCAGCGAGTTGTGATTGGTGATCATGTCAATTGCCTTCCGCGGAGTTTAGAGAATCATAGGTTGCTGGGCCTCTGATTGGTGGGATTACAATACGACCTCTGTGATTGGTGAAGCCCGCGTAGTTATTTAAAAGTTTCTATACGCCAGTTCCTGCGTTGACCACTAGGAGGAGCCCAGGACACGCAAAGCGCTGCGCTGGGGCGCCTCGAGCTGCTTCCTCCAGCAGGGCCACCGGCTGTGCGCATCGCAGGTTCGGACCTGAGCCCTGGGTCCCACCAGGGACAAGGGTGGTGGGATAGGGGCGGGGGGACGGTGACAGAGCTCCCAGCTCCGGCCCAGGTGGCTACGCTTATCTACACAGCCCCTTTGCCTCCTTCCTCCGGCTTTCAGCCCCGCAAAGGAACTTTGGCTGACCGAGGGGGTGGGGCTGCGAGTTCCTGAAGGTTTATGAAGGCCCAGATAAGAACCGCAAAATTACGGAATCTGTCAAGTGAGACTCCGCAGCGACCCCCGGCTGCGCCCTCTGCTCGCCTCTGAGCCCTGTGTCAATTTTTACAGCCTCCACTCCCTTTAAGAGCCTCAAAGGACTTTTCCAAAGTAGCATTTCACCGGAGCTTAGAACTGTCCCACGAAGGTAAAGGCTACCAGCTGGTGATCATCTTATCCACAGATGGCCCCTTCCATCCGCAGTCGCTATCACATTGTGCTGTCATTGTCTTCACTGCACTTAACCACTATTTGAAACTCTTTTATTGATTTACTTCCTCACTGTCTGTTTCCTCTGTGCCTCCCCACCAAGATACAAGTTCTGTAAGGGGGACAATACAGTGGCCAGATCCAATGCAGAATGCCCAGTTACATTTGAATTAGAGATAAACAACAGGAATTTTTCAAAGAGTAAGTATGTACCATGTGTTATTTGGTACATACTTGTATTCAAAGAATTATTCGTTGTTTACCTGAAATTCAAAGTTGATTGGGCATCCTGTGATTTTGTTTGGTAAAACTGCAACCCTGTTGAGCAGGGGGTCTTACCTATTCACTGCTGTATCTCCAGCACCCACAGCAGTGCACATGGAATGTGCTGGATAAATGTTGAACGACTGGATGGGCAAATTTCTTCATTCATTCATCCAACTCAATATACTGAGTGCCAGCTGGGTCCTGGAACTTTAAGGGTAAAAGGAGTCACAGTCCAAGGGAGGAACCAGTAACCACCATTTGATTAAACTTTGATGATGCCAAACATGGGGGCTGTGGGAGCTCCAAGGGGGAGCCCTGATCTGCCTGATACAGCAGGACTGCCTGGAGGAAGATGACTAAGGTGGGACTTGGAGGATGAGAAGGTGAAAAGAGAGGTTTGACAGGTGTTCTGGACAGAAGCTTGTGCAAAGGCCAGAGACAAGGCAGGGGCTACTTACCGGATTCTGAAAGCTACAAGTGGCTGGGGTGGAGGGCAAATGTGCAGTCAGAAAGGGGTGGGAAGGAGGCTCACAGCTACTGGGCATCAGTACCTACCAGTCAGGCACAATTGTGACTGTGCCCATTGTATAGATGAGGAAACTGAGGCTGGGAGGAGTGAAATGCCTGGCCTAGGTTTACAGGCTGAGTGGGAAAGGCCTAGCTACGAACTCAGGTCTGGCAGACTCCAAAGCCTGAATCTTCCAGAAAAGCCCCCGGGTTAAGGATTATAACTCCAGTTGGAGAATGAAGAAGCTGAGGCCCAGAAGGGTGACAGGGCTCTCCCTGTGAGGGTGGCTCAATCCAGTTTCGCAAGAGAACACTGAGGCTGTATGAGGGGTATGGTTTGTCCCAAGCCCTCTGGAGAGCTAGCAGGAGGGATGGAGCAGGACCTGGGAATTCAGGTCACTGTGTCTCTTATTTGGGTTGGGTCTCTGGGAGTCCCATACTGAGGCCTGTGGCTAATTCCTTGCATGGGTCCTGGGCTGGTCTGTAGTTTCCATGGAGACCGCCTCCCTCCATCTCTGAAATCTCATTGTGACCAGTATTAAGAGATTAACTCTGCCCGGCAGCCCTCACAGGGTCTCGGGTGCCAGAGTGGCTGCGGGAGCTCCCTCAAGGATGAAGAGGTATGCGACCCCATAGCACCGGGAGGAGGATGTCAGACTGGGGCCAGGGCTTCCCCCGGGACCCCCCAGGTATGACCCTGACTCCGCCTCTACCTGGAGAGGAGGATGAGGTGGTGGGAGAGAGACACAGGACCAGGGGGAGGAGTCCAGATCTTGGAGCCGTGTAGAGACGCTGTCACTCCAGGGCCTTGATGGGCAGACCCCATTTTGATCCAGGCAAGGTCCAGATTCCCTTAACAAGGCAAGGGGAGCCTCACAGAGTCTCCTAGGGGTGCGCCAAGGTAACAAAAGGCTGGCTGCCTAATCTCCTTCCTTTTGCACTGGGGAAACTGAGGCCCAGGGTGGGTAAGTGTCTTGTCCAAAGTCAGTGCGTCAGTGAGCTGAAGCAGGTCGGGAATCCAGAGGGAGCCCTGAGGTTGCCTGAGCAGAAAGCATTTGGTTAAAATGTCACTGCCCTCTCTGCCATGAACCCCAAACCCCCTTCCTCACCTCCGGGAATGGGGTCCCCTCAGTCTCCCCTCCCCTGGGTCTGTCCCATCAGCCACGCTCACCTTCCCTCCCCGCCTCTCCCTCCCCTCCCCCACCACCTTCAGGGTCTGAGGCTGCCAGAATATTCCTGGCAGGCTCCACCGCACTGGAGGGCATGGCCACCAGGCCCTAGCTGTCCCATCTAGGGGACATCCCCTTACTGGGTTACTGTCTGGATGACTATGGATGTTTTTTTGTTCCACGCTTCAGCCCCTCTGAGATTCAGGGCCCGGATACAGTGGGGGTCCTGAAAGCCCAGCCCCAGCCCCCCTGCCCCCCCATCCCTGCCAGGGCGGCAGTGGAGAGATTTAGGCCAGGCTCCAAGGCTCTCTGGACCAGGCTTCCAGGAAGGCCACACCGGGGCAGGGGAACAAACACTGGCTCTGGAGCAAAGTAGCAATAGTTCAAACGCTCTTGACTCAGCAGTTTGAGCCTCAGTTTCCTCACCTGTGGGGGGTGGGGCCAAGAGCTTGCTCGCCATTGCTAGGGCAAGCCTGCTTTCAATCAATATGGAAAAAAATCTCCAGGTTAGGCTATTAAGTGGATAAGGCAAGACGCCGAATAGTTTAAGCCGTGGGGGATGATGCCGGATGATCTCACATGCTGCCTGGTCTGCAGAGGAAAGTTAAGAGGAGTGGTCGGCTATGGTGAAGACGGGGGCAGACTGGTGGGCAGGAGGTGGAGGGGGGGGAACGCAAGGCTCCTCAAGTGCACCTTCTATATGGTTTTGATTTTTGAATCATGTGACTGTAGAGCTGATTCAAAACTAAATTTAAGGAGTTCCCATCGTGGCACAGTGGTTAACGAATCCGACTAGGAACCATGAGGTTGCAGGTTCGGTCCCTGCCCTTGCTCAGTGGGTTAACGATCCGGCATTGCCGTGAGCTGTGGTGTAGGCTGCAGACGCCGCTCGGATCCCGTGTTGCTGTGGCTCTGGCGTAGGCTGGTGGCTACAGCTCCGATTAGACCCCTAGCCTGGGAACCTCCATATGCCGCGGGAGCGGCCCAAGAAATGGCAAAAAGACAAAAAAACAAAAACAAAAAACAAAAAACTAAATTTAAGTTATTTAGCAGACTGGGTCAAATATCAAACCATAAGAATCATCACTCATATTGCACTAGTCTGACAGGTAGGCAGGCAAGATGGAGACCCATGTACCAGGACTTGACATAGGAACAGAGGAAGCCTAACTCCAAGTCTCTGAATCCTTGACCTGGAGGGGTGTTTTATTTTCAGCCAATTTCATTTTGCCAATAGCAAAATAAGTCATTGAGACCAAGAGTCAGGAGCTCCCTACATGCCCACCAAGCACTGTCTGATCTGGCATTCTGACCTTATTATTATTATTATTTTGCTTTTTTTTAGGGCCGCACCCACAGCGTATAGAGGTTCCCGGGCTAGGGGTCTAATCGGAACTACAGCTGTGGGCCTATACCACAGCTCATGGCAACACCAGATACTTAACCCACTGAGCGAGGCCAGGGATTGAACTTGCAACGTCATGGTTCCTAGTCGGATTCGTTTCCACGGCGCCACGACGGGAACTCCCATTCTGACCTTATGAGGAAATTATCACTGGTCCCATTCTACAGATGGAAATGGAGCCTCCTTGAAGTTGCAACTAGATGTAGAAGGTGAAGAACTTAGATGTACACCTAAGTCTTTCCAGCCCTATATTTCAAGTCCTCCTACAATGGGTCTCAACCTTGGCTGCATATCAGGAGCACTTGGAAACTTTAAAAAAAAAATCCTTTGTTTTTATTTGCTATATTTACAGATATTTGTTTTATGAAATTCAGATCACAGATAGACATAGATTTTGTACCTTTCTGTTTTGTTTTGGCTGCGCCCACAGCATAAAGAAGTGCCCATGCCAGTCACTGAACTCTTGCCACAGCAGTAACCAGAGCCACAGCAGTGACAACACTGGGTACTTAAGCACTGAGCCAGCAGGGAACTCCCACGTGGGAACTTTAAAAAACACCCATAGGAGTTCCCATTGTGGCTCAGCAGGTTAAAGACCCGACGCTGTCTCTGTGAGGATGCAGGTTCAATTCCTGGCCTGGCTCACCGGGTTAAGGATCCTGCATTGCTGTATGCTGTGGTGTAGGTTGTAGATGTGGCTCAGATCTGGTGTGCTGTGGCGTGGGCCCCAGCTGCAGCTCTGATTCAGCCCCTGGCCCGGGAACTTACATGCTACAGGCACAACCATGAAAAGAAAACAAAAACAAAAACAAAAAACCTCATAGCTAGCACTCACCCCACCCTAAGATTTGATCATTGGACTATGATAGAGCCTGGGCATTATTATTATTATTTTTTTTAAAGGTCACCATCAGGACTGAGTCTTTGCTTGACGCTAGACAAATTTTCAAATGGGAAAACAAGGCCCAGGAGGGAAATGACCTTGCCCAAGGTCACACAGTGGCTGGAAGCAGAGTTGGGACAGGGCTCATACGGATCCTTTGTGAAAATAAGTGAATGGTGCCCCCTACTGGGCAGGCAAATCTCCATGGGCAATTGGCTGGGTAAGTGGAACCATGGCTGGATTTCCATCTCCATTTGCCCCCTTAACAGGAGAACCTTTGTGCAGTGAACAACTTATACAACCGTACACAGGAGCCCTGGCCTGCCTGAGTCTCAGGATCCCAAACACTCCATCTCAGTGACCTCTAGGCAGATTTCTGGTGCCCTTCATAACAAGAATATGGGGACGACCAAGGGTGATTCCTGGGCTGTGGGTTCATCCCTCACCTGAAGACCAGGGCCTGGGCAAGGCAAGGTGTCCTGTGATCCTTCAGACCCAGCAGGGGCTGAGCAGACCCCATCTAACGCCCAAAGTCACTTCTGTTGATGAAATCAGGAATGTAACCAGTAGGGAGGAACATACACAGGAGAACAGCAACGGCCTCGCCCAGAAGTCACAAGTCACCTGGCAGAAGGCAGCCTGCAGGGAGGCCCAAGTCCTCCTGGCTTTCTTCCCGATCATTCTCTGGCCCAGACTCTCTAGCCTACCCCTTAAGCCTTGCAGTCAGCAACTCCCATCATGCCCTGCTCTCCAGCCAGAGAGGTGGCCTCCATGCCCTTTCACCCTCACCCATCCTGCTCTCCGCTGCCAGATGTCCCCTCTGCCCAGGATGCTGCCTTCTCCAGGAGTCCCTCCCTGACCACTCCAGCCCAGAGATAGGTCTTCTTCCTCCCACCTTCCAGCCCTCCCAGGCCATACACACTGCCCACCTGGGCCTTGGGATGGAGCTTATGTTATCATCCTACTGGCCATTTTTCAGTGAGCACTTACTGTGTGCCAGCCCTGGAGGGGCAGGGGCGGACAGGATGGCCTGGAGTTAGGAGCACAGACTCGAACCAGAGGGCTCAGGTTGGAATCCCAGCTTTTGCTTCTTACAAGCTGTGTTATGACTCAACCCCTCCGTGCCCCAGGTCTATAAGATCGTGATAAACACACTGCCCCTTATAAAAACTTGGTATGGTATGTAATTTACAACAGTATTGAATCACTGCGTTGTATGCCTGAAACTAATATAACTGATGAGTCAACTAAATAACTTAAAATATCATAATTCCTGAAAAAAAGAAAAGAAAAAAACACTGCTTTACGTCACAGAGAGGCTGTGAGGACAAATGAGTCAACACATGGAAAGCCCTCAGAACAGCTTTATAAACACTGGCCAGGGTTATCACGGCATATATCCTACTCCATTTCATCCTCATGCCGACCCTCCGAGTTAGGTATGCGTACTCCCAATTTACAGGTAAGAAAACTGAGGCTCAGAGAGGTCAAGAGAGTCAGGCCAGGGCCCTGCATCTTTTTCTGTAGCCAGAGGCCTCCAGAGAGAGAACATGGCTGAGATGGGTTATAACTCTAGGCCTCTGGTTTGCAGCTCGTGGCTGCTTCCCAGAAGGCCCACAGGACACAGGGCTGGGTGAGACCCCTCTCTGCCCCCGACTCCCTGACTTGGGCCTTCTGGCAGCTCTGAGGCACGGCTCTGCTTCCGGCCCTGGGAGGGAGGGTGAACAGCCGAGGAGGCCTTATTCGGTACCGTCTTGTTCACTAACATCCAGAACACATCACTGAGTCCCAGAGACAACTCCTGTCTGTCCAGCCTAGCTGGAGACTCAGGACACCCGGTGACCTTCTGTCCCTGGACGAGTCATTGCCCCACTCCGGCTTCCAGCTCCCCATCTGTGCAGTGAGCAAGGGCACTGAGCTGGACCAGTGATTTTCTGGCTCTCCTTAGCAGCAGCGGGCTCCATTCTCAAAGGAAATGCTAAGGAACGGTGCCCTCTGGGTGAAGCGGTGCCTGTGCACACACCCCTTTGGCTCCTGGGACCTCAGAACCTAGTCTGAAAGGCCCCAGGCCGCATCCTCCGAAAGGGCTCTCCTGGCTCTGACACTGCAGGATTCTAGGACCCCAAGCTCAAAGCTGCCGCTTCGCATCCCCGTTTGGAACGCGCTCCCCCAGCGGCTTTTATCTCTCTTTGGCAACACAGCAAATTTGCTCAGGACCCGGAGCAGGGAAACAAGCAGACTGTTGACTCTGGAGAGCAGCGGAGGAGGCGCTGGCCATGTGCGGGGAGGCCAACGGCCTCTTGCATAACCCGGCGGCCTCTTGCCCACCCAGGCCTTTGCTTTGCAGGGTTAGGGGTGAAGCAAACCGCAAACTCATGCCCAGTTAATTTTTTAAGGCAAAATCAACAGGTTCAGCAATGATTAGCAGGTAGGTAAGTTCGTCTTAATCATGCTGAGGAGAGGGAGGAAGGAAGCTTCCAGGGGCCCAAGGATGGGGCTTAGTTATCAGTTAACCACATAAATGTTTCCTTCCAAACCCACTGGCCTTCAGCTCCGAGCTTCCTCATCTTCCTCTCGGAAGTACTTCCATGGCATCCTGGGGAATGGCCATCAGTCACTTAGCGATCAGACATTCCCCTGCTGGGGTCTGTCGGAAGCACTGCCAGGACCCTTGAGGGCTGTGATGAAGCAAAGGGGACCTCACCAAGCTGGTGGTCTTCCTGTCAGGGCCAATGTCCCCCCCCCCCCCGCCGCCCCCGCTGCCTCGGCCTGGCTTGGAGCATGCATCTGCCATCCTCAGGGCCCAGTCAGGGGCCCTGGGTCTCTCTCCCAGGTGCAGCCTACAGTGGCCACTCCCCTGGGGGTCTCAGTATCTCTATCTGCCAAATGGATGGGTTGGTTGAGACACCCTTATCCCGGCCTTGAAGTCCTATGAGGTCATGATCGGATTAAGCCACCATGGCCTGGCCTGCACCCAGGATAAGGAGGGTGGAATGAGCCCTGTTTTAGGAGCTCCAGGGGGCGAGAAGATGCCCAGGACAGGGCAGGGGCCTACCTGGTGTCTGCTGTCGGCACCAGCCAGTGTCAGATCCCAGCTCCATGAAGAGGGCCGTCCTCTCAGGTGGGGCCGCAGGGATGGCCTGACGGACCCCGGTGGGCCCAGGACCCCTCCCCCTAGACTTTGAGAGCTGCCAAAGGAAGCGGCCAGGCCACACCAGCCCTGGGCCTGCTGGCTGCCTGGACTGGAGTTTGGTCAGTGGTTGGGGACCTATATTGTGAGAAAGTTAGGACTTTGTCCACAAACTGGAATTTGAAATTTCAAAGGGGCGAAACTGAAGGGCCCTACCCCAGTGTGGAGATGGCTCTTGGCTTCTTTCCCCCACGACTTTTGTTCTCTGTCTTGATAAGTCCCAGGTTCCCTGCACCTGCTCCCTTGGTGGTGGGTGTGGGAGGAGAGACAGGCGATAGTGGGGAGGTGAAGACTCAAGGCGGCCGGGGGCAGCCGGTGTCTGGAGGATGCCTCTGAACTTGCACATGCCTGGGGACAGGCTCCTTGGCTTCTCAGACGCCTGAACTCCCCTGCAGTAAGGTGATGACAGAACCAGCAGACGCCAGCGCTCTAGAATTTCGGGGTTCTTTCCAGGGTTCCAGGAGGGAGGCAGCATGGGAGGGGGTGAAGCCCTCAAGCTCTGGAGTCAGACCCAGGTTCAAATGACAGCCGCCCTCCCCCGCCAGGACATCTGTATGGCCTTAGGCAAGTCACTTCACCTCTCTGAGTCTCAGTTTTCTCAGGTACAAAGCAGGACAGATAAACAGACCTGCCAGCAGCAGGTCTGGCACAGAGTCTCTCCAGAAACATTAGCCATTATTGTAATTTAGAAGAAAAATCACCTGGAGTTCCCAACATGGCTCAGCAGTAACAAACCCAACTAGTATCCATGAGGACATGGGTTCAATCCCTAGCCTTGATGAGTGGGTTAAGAATCCAGCATTGCTGTGGCTGTGGTGTAGGCTGGCAACTACAGCTCTGATCCAACCCCTAGCCTGGGAACTTCCATGTGCCTTGGGTACGGCCCTAAAAAGACAAAAAGAAGAAGAAAGATCACCTGGTCCAGAGCCCCAGCTTCTTTAACTACCGTCCACGCCAGAGGCTTGAGCACCCAGCCCATAGCTGGGTCTGCGGCCGCCCCTGCCCGACCCCTGGCTACCCCGGGCAGTGCTATCAAAACACCCCTCCCTCCCTTCCCAAGGTCCCTGCTTCTCCATCTATAACAGGAATGAGTGGGACCTGCAGGTGAACTTGAGGCCTCTCCATTAGCCCCTTGGAGCTGGAGTAGGTTGAACTGGGGTCTGACAGCCCTGGGAGGGAGGGGCAGGGCAGAGATGAAGAAGGGCTGCAGGGTGAATGGCCCAGAGGCCAGGGTTTGCTCAGGGCTGGATGAGCTGTCCCTGGAGTTCTCCTGTGTAGGGATCCTGCCTCCAACTGATTCCGAGGCCAAGGTCAAGGAGTCAACCACTGAGGACAGCAGCCACTGCTGTGGCACTGTGTGCCTATACTCGGTCACTTAATGCCCACACTGTCCCCGTAGAAAAGGCATCAACCCACATGATGCCAAAATGAAGGCTGGGGAAGCTGAAACCTGGGGTCACACAGTTTGGCGGTGTCTGACTTTTGACCCAGGTCTTTCCGATTTCAAGGTCTGTGGTTTATTTTTTAAGGGTGGGGCAATGTTGGGGCAGGTGAGAGAAGGGCTAAAAACTTTGTAATATTATCTCATTTCCTCTTCACAAGAAACTTCGAGTTAGGCCCATTTTCTGGAAGGAGAAACTGAGGCTTTGAAGTAACATGCCTGACACCACAGAGCCAGCAGACCTTAGAAACGGCGGTCATTTACATGAGGGATGTGTAATTAAAGATACTGTTTGGGGTCAGCTAAGAGCTGGGTGAGTTGTGTATGTAATAGACAATGCGAGTTCTAGTTCATAGGTGGGTAGATTTACTTATGGGGTAGGTTGTGATTGGTGGGACATGGATGGGGTATGAAATAAGTTTCTGGAACATGCCTCACAGGCAGTGGGGTCACGTGGGTTGTGCACTTGGTAAAGCACGTATGTCACAATTTGTGTACGGAGTAGCTTACTGTGTGCCATTCTTATGTATAACAGGCATGCAGGTGGCATGGCATGGCTGACCCTAGTTGATCACTGACCTTATTTAATTCATCTAAGATGCCAACTATAGAGACTGAAAAATTATTTCTGTTGCTGACTAAACTTTGACATACCAACGATCCTACTTTTCTTTTCCTTTACTTTTGGATTTTTTGGGGGGTTTGTTTGTTTGTTTGTTTGTTTTTCTTTTTAGGGCCACACTTGTGGCCTACGGAAGTTCCCAGGCTAGGGGTCGAATCCGAACTGTAGCTGCTGGCCTATGCTGCAGCCACATCAACACAGGATCCGTGTTGCATCTGTGACCAACACCACAGCTCATGGCTTAATGCACTGAGCAAGGTCAGGGATTGAACCTGCATCCTCATGGGTACTAGTCAGGTTCATTACTGCTGAGCCACAAGGGGAACTCCCCCACTTTTCAAAATATGGAGCTGTGCCCCTTAGACTCAATGAGACTCTGTATGTGTAGGCTTGTGTGTGGCTGGTTGCAGGTGTCAGACAGGTGGCAGCACCCAGAACCAGCACTGGGGGCCCGTCCCAGGGCTGCCCCTCCTTCTCCTCCATGTTTACCCCTTAGTCGGGTCTCCCGCCAAACTCAGCCTTACTCCAAGGCTGCTGGAGCCAGGCTCAGATGTCCCTGGCAAAGCGCCGGAGGGAACCTCCAGGAGTTGAAGTTTCTCCATCAGACCCATGTGAAGGAGTTCCCACTGTGATTCAGCAGGCTGAGAACCGAACATTGTGTCTGTGAGGATGCGGGTTTGATCCCTGGCCCTGCTCAGTGGGTTAAGGATCTGACATTGCCATGAGCTGCGGCGGTAGGTCACAGATGCAGCTCAGATCTGGTGTTGCTGTGGCTGTGGTGTAGGCTGGCAGCGGCAGCTCCGATTCGACCCCTAGCCTGGGAGCTTCCATTTGCTGCAGGTGTGACTACAAAAAGGAAAAAAAAAAAAAAAAGACCATTGTGGAATCTTCCTCCCTCCCTCTCTCAGGGTCTTGCCTTTTTTTTTTTTTTTTTTTTTTTTTTCGGTCTTTTGTCCTTTTAGGGCTGCACTGCACTCGCAGCATATGGAGCTTCCCAGGCTAGGGGTCCAATCAGAGCTGTAGCTGCTGGCCTACGCCAGAGCCACAGCAACATGGGATCCAAGCTGCATCTGCGACCTACACCACAGCTCGTGGCAATGCCAGATCCTTAACCAACTGAGCAAGGTCAGGGATCAACCCCAAAACCTCATGGTTCCTAGTCGGATTCGTTTCCACTGCGCCATGAACTCCTTAGGGTCTTGTCCTGATCAACAAACAACTGGCCCAGGATCTTCACTCCAATTTACAGATGGGAAAGTTGAGGCCCTTAGAGAGATGTGAGTTAAACAATGTCATCCGAATAGTGATAGAGGTAGTTCCTAAGGTTTCCTGAAGCCAAATTCAGTCTCTCTTCTCCTCCAGAACAACTTCTCCCCCCAACTCCCCTCCCCAGATATCTCAGCTCCAGGAGGAAGGTGGAGGGAGGAGAACAGATCGGCATGGGGCAGAGAAAGGGCTACTGATAGTTGGGAGAATATGCAGAGGCTGCCTCCGCACCCCCAAACACTGGCTGCCTCTCCCACCAATTTGCCCACTCGTCCCTTCACCCACTCATTTCCTCATTCACTCATTCACACTTGCAGTAATTCACTTGCTCATCAATTCCCGTCCTCGCATATTAATTTGCTCAGTCTTCAACTCACTCACCTTCTCACTCGCTAATTCACCCATTCTTGTAACCAAATCCCCCTGCCTGGCCCTTCCGGCCAGCAGAAGACAGGTTCCCAGGTCTCTGGAGTCCCAGGTCCTTCCACCGTGGCCTGCACTTTCCACGTCTACCTTGTGACCTTACTTCCCCAGCGAGATCAGGAGCTCTTGAAAGTGTCGCTATAGCGGGCACTGAGGCCTGGAGGGTGTAGGAAGAGAGAAGTGAGCCAGGAGTTGAAGGCAAGTAGGACCAGCCACATAATTATCAGGGCCCAGTCTGAAACAGAAATGCAGGGCCCCTTGCTCAGAATAGCACTGATCCAAACACAGGAGCCTAAGTGTGGAGCGCTGTGCCCTGCTCAGGTGGCTGACCCACAAAGCCCACGCTGGCCGGGGCATGAGGATGGGGAGAAACAAGGGAGCTAGAAAAGGGAGGCCAAGGGGGCATGGAGGAGAAGGGGGATGGATGCTTACGAGGCACCACCTGCTGTTTTCCTAGTGCCATCTCATTTAATACTCAGACCACCCTTTGAAGTTGATTGTGCATTTTCTACAAGAGGAAACTGAGGCTCAGAGAGGAGAATCATTTACCCAAAGTCACGATTAGCAGGTGCTAGGCGCCTGAATGTTAATCCAGCTCTGTGGGGCTGGAAGCCTTGTCTCGGTCTGTTCTGGGGGGTGGGGGTGGGGGAGGAGAGCAGGAGGAGGTGACAGGGAGATGGAGTCCGTCTGGGCCTGAGCAGCTGGGCGCTGTGGGGGCTGGTGGAGGCCAGAGCAGAGTCATGGGGAGCAGGGGAGGAGAGGCGGTCAGGAGTCTGGCCCTCTCAGTCCTTCCTGTTCCCAGGTGAGGCAGGAAACTGGAAGGAAGCTCCCAGAATGAGATCTAGAAGATTGGTATCTGGGGCCTGGATTTACATGTTTGATTTCTGAGCCAGGAGGCAGCTTTATCCCTGCAAGAGCATTGAGGGCAGACGTCAAAGATTTGGGAGGTTACTGAATTAGGGCATCGTGGAGGTGGGCTGTCAGGGTCCGAGGGTATATGTTAGCCTGTCAGCCTGACGTGGGGTGACGGTGACATGGAGGGTGGCTGAGTCAGGGTCAAATGAGCGCTGGTGACTTAGTGCCCGTCTTATAGAATTGATAACACAATATTGGGCCCCATCCATTGTAATAGCACCCCCGGGTGTCAGCCAGAAACCAACAAACAGCCCAATCCCCGCAGCCCCGCCCAGCCCGTCCACCAGTGGGGGAGCCGATTAACCATTAACCCCCACCCCTCCCCGCAGAGCCTCCACCCCTTCGGAGAGGCTAGGCCAGGACTCCCGGCAGATCCTCCCAGAGGACGGTTTGAAACCCAGGAAGGCAGAGGGGGCACCTGGGAGGAGGCAGTGGGAGGGCGGAGGGCGGGGGCCGGGGCTCAGCCCAGAGCCTTCGGGGTGGACATCCTGGGCAGGGCAAGTGGCCGAGGTGTGGAGAGGGGAGGATGCGCCTCTCCAAAACCCTGGTCGACATGGACATGGCCGACTACAGTGCTGCGCTGGACCCAGCCTACACCACCCTGGAATTCGAGAATGTGCAGGTGTTGACCATGGGCAATGGTAGGTGGGGGCGGCCGTGTCCAGGCGCGCCCGCTGGGGGCAGGTCTGCCCAGGGACGGGAGCGAGTCTGTGGCGCTCAGTTTGGGGCTGGGAGGAGAATGACAGACGAGCCCGGTGGTCCCATAGCTGAGCCCAGGTGTTGCCAGGAAAAGCAAATATGCCCAGGTAGGGTGACCCTGTTACCAAAGCTCTTCCCGCTCAGCCTGTGGGGGCGGGAAAGTGATGGTGAGCTTCCTCTTGGCGTCCTGCTCCAGGCATTGGCCCAACCTGGCCCCTTCCTGAACCCCTTAGGCCCAGGTGCTGAGAAATGGCAAGGTATGTCCTGTCCCCAGAGACGGTGGATGGAGCACAACTGTGTTTCAGGGTGTCTTTGGGACTTTTTGGGGGAGAAGCCCCACTTAGAGAGGTTCTGCTAAATGAGACAGATCAGCAGTTGTGTGTGTGTGTGTGTGTGTGTGTGTGTGTGTGTGTGTGATCATGACCTCCTCTGGGCTTGCATGTATGAGTTTCCACATAATGCGTGTGGGTGGGCAGTGGACTATATTGCAAATGTGTGTCTATGGGAATCCATTTGCACATCTGTGTTCCCCTGTGTGTACGTATGTGTGTGTGTTCTGCATTCGTTTTTATTCTCATTTGTTCACTGAGCAGGTCTGTGTTTGTTGATGTCTCTGAGGACGCCTGTGTTTGTTGCTTAGGTCCAGGAGCGGTGACGAGTGTGTGTACAACTGTCTGTGCATGTTTGCACACCTATGCTGTGGATGTGGGTTGTCGTGGGTGCCCTGGGCTTCCTGGACGTGTGTCCCATTTGGGCATCCTGTCATCTTGTGCCTCTGTTTGTACCGCTTGTGTACGCATGTGCATCCTGCCCTGGCTGGTCAGCGCTCTCCAGCGCACACGTGACTGTATAGACCTGATGTGCAGGATGGCCATTGGACAACGCAATTCACATCAGCAACATGTCCATTTGACTCAGAGCAGATTGTGTCGCCTGTGTGTCTCTCCCCGGGTTTATACGTCTGCTCCCCTATCACCGAGGGCACATCTGAAAGCAGGGGGGGGGGGTCTCCACAAGGAGGTGGGGAGAGGGAGGAGGCCTGGGAAGCCAGGATGCCAGGACTTAACTGGTCGCAGGCCAGCCTCAGAGGAGAGGGGGCAGCTGGCCGAGGCCAGCCTCCACCTGCCTTCCTTCCATGGCCCCGTGGCTTCAGCTGAGGGCTACAGAACTCGGGTCAGCTCAGCTCAGCCAGAAAGAGGCGTCTGCCCTGCCCATGGTCAGTCTCACCAGCTGCTCACCTGCCCCAGCCACCCACTCACTGTGTGACCTTGGGTATGTCGCCTCTCCTCTCCTGCATCCTCTACAAAATGGGCTTAGTCACTGGAGGCCCGCTGGCTGGCCGGCTCTGAGGAGTGTCCGCGGATCACGTGAGGGCAGTGAGGGGAAAAGATGCAGGAAGTGGTAAACAACACACCGCTGCACGAGGCAGGGTGTGTGTGAACCCAGAGGGACAGGGTGTGCTGCTATACCAGGCCACCGCCCAGCCCTGGACTGCTCCCTGGGCCCGGCCCCGTCACCCTTCAGAGCATGCACCTCTAGCTCCTGGGAGCTGTGTGTTCCCGAGGCAGAGGCCAAGCTCCTTACTGGGTGTGCTGAAGACAGGAGAGCCTCCAGCTCTGGAGCCAGAAAGATCTGGGTTCATATTCTGGCATAGATCCTTCCTACCAGTGTGAATTTGCCAAGCTATTCTCTGAGCCTCAGTTTTCTCCTCTGTAAAATGGGAATAAATCACAGCACCTGCCTCCCTGGGCTAACCAGAGGATTCAATAGATAAGGCACCCATGTGCTTAGCACGGATAACTGATCCTGGCCCCATGTGAGTCTTCTCAGGAACTCTGAGCATCTGTAGGAAGATCTACATTCCCCACTGGACTGAGAGATGAAGTGGACTGAGAGTTGGGCTTATATTCTGCAGACATCCTGGGCTGGTAGCTCAAAGCCTCCAGGGATAGCCCCCCACCTGTCTCTCTCCCCCGACTCAGAAGCAGCAGGGGGTCCTTGTTTATGAGACATGCCAACAGACACCCCAAGGAGGGAGGACAGCACTGGCCTGTACCCCTGGACCACAAATCTAGCTCCTCTACTTAACAGTCGTGTGATGGCTCTGGGCCAGTCCTGTCCTCTCCGAGACTTGACATTGTCCCCTGGAGAATGGGGGCCATCAGCTAACCTGGGGGTGGGATGACATACTTGGCAGCACCCAGCCTATCCTGCCCAGGATACGGGAGCCCCTTCCCCCAGCCTCTGCCTTAGTTGTGGGGTCAAGCCCTCCCGGGGTTTGGAGGAGGCAAGGCTCAGGGAGAAAGGGCACCAGCACAGCTTAACAATTACCCCCATCTCCAGGAATAATTCACCAAGTGGAGGGGGCCGCGCTCCTGGGCACCCTCGGGAGGCTAGGAGAGGTTCAGCCAGGCCACTGCAGAAATGAGATGTGGCGGGGTGGCTGCTTGCGCATGGAGGCTGGACGTCATCTGCCCCCTGCGTTGGAAAAGTTTACATTTCACAAATGCCGATACGTGCCAAGCGCTTCCCATAGACTGATTCACTGAATCTTCATAACAGCCCTAGGGATTATTTCGTTTCCCATTTTATAAGTGAGGAAATGAAGATGTGGAGAGGTAAACTAACACGGCCAAGGCCACACGGCTAAGAAGAGGGCGAGCTGGGATTTCGCCCTGGCAAAAGGGCTACGGAGTTTGGGCTCTGACCTACAGCCCTGTTCCCCTCTCCACTTCTCAGCTAGATGTTCCCTAGGAATTCAAGGTCGGATGCAGAGTTTCTATGACATTGCGTGTGTGTTTTTGACTTTGTGTGGTTTGTGTATGCGGGCATTTTTCCGGGAAGATGGTTCATAGTGTTTTCATCTTCCTTGGCATAAGATTCGCTTACAAAAAAGAGGGTTTGGCTGCTGAAAATTCTTTAAGAATTGAAAAATAAATTGGACCAGTCAAACTGCCCTCTTTTATAGTTAGGGAGACTGAGGCCCAGGGGAAATTGAAACAAGGAAAAGGAACTGGCCCAAGGTGACAGGAGAGTTAGTGGCAGCACTAGCAGCCAGGACCCCAGCCACCTGCCTCTTCTCCCCCTCCTCACATTTATATGGATGCAGCAGCTTTTACCGTGATGCCCAGATCCTTGACATGATCCTCCCAGGAGGACAAAGAAGCCATTGTCCTTGATGTATGTCTTTCTGTTCCCTGGGGGAGTTTGCAGGCCCCTGGGTGCCAAGCTGAGACCCACCCAGTCCTGGTCACCCAGAGAGGCTCTGGGCAGATGCTGGGGGAACACAGCCCCCTCCCCACAGCCCCCTCCACCCTGTCAATCGGGGTCTATAAGGGTTGGATGCATCCTAGGAGCCAGCCAGGTGTTTGTCACTTCCCAGAGAAAGCTGGGGCTAGAGGTCTCTGCCATGGAGAAGAGCAGACCCGCATAACAACGCTGCAAAGTCAATGTCACAACCCTCCATAAGTTACAGATGCAAAATGGAGGTTCCAAAATGCTCTGGGGCTCGCCCGAGGTCTTTGAGGGAGTAGGAGCAGCATGTGGGTCTAGCTGAGGCTGAAGCCCTGGGGAGACCCCCACGATGCGGCATGTTGGTTTCTGAATTTAAACCACCAAGACAGCAAGGCCTCCAGGAGGTGACGTGCTGCTCCTCCTGCGTCCTCACTCTTTTCTTTTCTGGTACAGACACATCCCCATCAGAAGGTGCCAACCTCAATGCGCCCAACAGCCTGGGTGTCAGCGCCTTGTGTGCCATCTGTGGGGACCGGGCCACAGGCAAACACTACGGGGCCTCGAGCTGTGACGGCTGCAAGGGCTTCTTTCGGAGGAGTGTGAGGAAGAACCACATGTACTCCTGCAGGTGAGGACCCTCGATTTCTCCAGCTGGGAAACGGGCATATTTGGGCTGATGTCCCCCAGGGTCTGTCTTCTCCCTGCCCAGGTCCCAGAGGCATCCGCCTTTCAAGGCCTTCAAGCCTCTTCTGATTGCTTAGTCCTTGCAGACCCAGACGGGAATGTCTATTCTAGAAACCTCATTTACTGATCATAAAGCTATCAACTGCCTTTTACTGAGCACTTACTATGTGCTAGGCATCATATTAAGTCTTTGCGGGTGCTAATTATTCCCACCAGTTCCCCATTATTTTTCCTCATTTAGCAAACTGGGACCCCTGAAGCTTAGGATCAAGCCTCCTCTGAGGCCTCAGAGGATGAGGCCCGTCCCCCAACCTGGGGCTTTTTCTGGGGCAAAGAGGGCACTGATCCCAGGTCTTCCCACCTCTCTCAAGACCCTGGAGCTCTCTCTTCGAGAGCATCTCTCATTCTAGGTGACACGATAATAAAATAACAGCAGATGTCAGTTATGAGCACTTACTATGAACGATACTCTGCCAAGGCCCAGTTGGGTGTGATCCCATTTTCACCAGTCAACACCCCTCTGCCCTGGTTACCATTGTTCTTCTCATCTTATAGATGTGGCTTGGAATGTGCCCAAGGTCACCCAGCTTGAATCAATGGCAGGGCCTGGGTGGACTCCCCATCCCTAGCCACTGTGGGTCCTGCCTCTACTTCTCAACCCCCTCCAGAAAGCAGCTTATGTGGACCGAGTATTGATTCTGATCCATAACCAGGAGCTCACTCTGGGCGGTTATGGGATATAGTGGAAACAGCAGTGCCCTGGACTTGCAGCTGAGTGATCTGAGGCCATTGTCACCTCTCTGAGCCTCAGTTTCTCTGTTTAGTGGGGCAGGGTTGAACTCCTGGCGTGCACAGGGCCTTTCCAGCTCCTGGTTGGTTAGCATAAGAACTCCTGGGATGATGGGTTTGGGCAAGGAGGCAGGGGGGCAGGGGGCTCAAGGAGCCAGCCAGGATTCTAGCTCAGTCCCGGGAGAGGGAGGGTGGTCCCTTCTCCAACCAACCATCCAAAGCCCTCCCCAGATTTAGTCGGCAGTGCGTGGTGGACAAAGACAAGAGGAACCAGTGCCGCTACTGCAGGCTCAAGAAGTGCTTCCGGGCTGGCATGAAGAAGGAAGGTGAGCCTCGGCCCTCCCCCGTCCACCCCGCTGCCCCACCCGCGCCCGCAAACTCCTGACAGCCATTTACAACAGCGACTACAATTTTATGACTTGGTGACAGGCCCCAGGACACTGGCTAATGGCTGAGAGGAGGGAGGGCCTGAAAGTCTGACCATAGGGAGGGGCTGGGCTTGGTCTTGAGAAAGATTCCAAGAGATAAGCTCCCACTTTCAGCTACTCAGGTTCCCGGCGCCACCACCCCTGCCTGCCGTCACCGCCACGAGGCAACCGAGCTGGGGGGTTTTTCTTAACGCACTATTTCCACCATCAGGAAAAGTGTGGAGAACAGGGTTATAAACATCCGTGGACCCACCACCCAGAGTCAGCAAATGTGAATGGGGGCAGGGTGCGGGCGCTGTTCCTGAGCCTCCTGTCCCAGGAACAGGCACCCCAGTTCCTCAGTCTTCGTTCTTGGGTAACAGGTGATCCAGGGTTCTCACATTTCAGGGAATGGGAACAAGGTACCAGACTCTCCCTGGGTGCAGTGGGGACAGTGGGGCACATCATTTATTCGGGTCTCTCCCGGCCTCCTGCCACCAGCAGACACTGATTACCTGGCTGGGCTTTCCATTCTTATGACAACTCTGTGTGGCTGGCACATTATCACCTCCCCTACCCCCCTTTTCATGGACGAGGGAACGGAGGTCCAAGATGGCTCAGCAACTTTCCTAAGGCCCCACAGCTGCTCAAAACAAGCTTCCAGGTTTGAACCCAGAGCTCTGGATTCGAATTCACTGCTGTTTGGACAATACCTCGGTGTGGTCTCCGAGGCCCTCCAGACCCCAAGAACATTTAAAAGTTTTTCAGCCCAAGCTCAGGAAGTAAACGTCTTTTAACTGTTTCTCTGAGTAACCTGAGCGCGCTTTCAAATCTCTTTGTATCCTCTGCTCCACTCGGCTTTCCCAGCCCTGGGACTGGCCTCCAGACCTTCACTTCCAGCCTGCTGCTGTGGCACACCAGCCAAAACCCTTGGTCTAGTTCTGTACAAACACACACACACCCCACCCCACCCCACAGCAGGATCCTGAGACCTAGCCTTCCCTGGGACAATTAGAAAGGAGGGGAACTTGGCTTTGGCGGTGTCCCCTCCCTGACTCTACCTCTGAGCCCCTGTTTTCTCTGCCTCCCTCTCTGGGTTATATCTTGTGGGTTTTGAGTTCATGAGCCATGTTGGGAAAGCCGGGCCTGTGGTCCTGATGAAGGGGTGGGTGGTCCCCAAGCCCCCTCCTGCCCACAGCGCCATGACTCTCTCACTCAGACCACAGTGGTTCTCAAGGTCACAGAGGGCCTTTCTTGAAGGGCAAGTGCCCTCCTTCTCTCCCCTACCCTGTTTTCAGTGGGATTGAGCCACTCTCACCTTGAGGTTGAGAATGACCCTGTGGAATGAGAAATGTCATAAATGGGAATGTGATGTACATGTGTGAACAGCCGGAGGCAAGAAAAAGACTAAGAGCCACAGTCTAGGGGCCACACAGTCTAGGGTTCTAAGAACCACTGATTCTCTTACCATGATGGCATCAGATTTTAGCTTTGAGAGAATGAATCTTTGTGTTCAAATTCCAGGCCCTGTGACAGGCAGGCTGGAGAAAGTTGGGCAACTCACCTGAGCAGATGGCTACCTTCCTAGGTTGTAGGTGGCCTGGTCCTGCATCTGGTTGGTCTTTCTAGATGTCTCTTGTTAAACAGCCAGAGTCCCTTTCACGGGGGTCACTTCAGGGAAGTTTCTGCCTCATCTGGGCTCGTGTTCACATCTATAAAATAACAGTGGTGGATAACGAACCCTTCCAGCTCTGTCAGTCTAGCTTCACGCTCACTGGTCCACCTGCATGAGTACACACCGCCTACCAGTCAAGTGTATTTGTTCCCTGGTCCTCCCACTGAGCTGCCATAGCGGCATCAGTCCCAGATCCTGGCCCCTGGAAGGCCCCCCATGCCCACCCCTAGCCATTCTGCCTTAACTTAGCCTTGAAAATAGCCGATTGCTTCCTCTCTCAGAGAAAGTAGAATTACACAAGGAGGACAGGCAAATCGGCTGATGGCCAGTGACTGTGGGCTAGTAAAGGTGGATGCTTATTTATAGGCTCGGGTTAACTGGGAGATCATGACACATGCAGTTGCTTGGCTGCTTTGAGAACAGGCCGGGGCAGCGAAGTGTTCCATCGTTACTATGGTCAGGCGCTGGGAAGTAAGGGCATTCCTAGCTCTACCTAAGATTCAGAGACCCAACACCCGTCCTCGGCCTTGGGGAGGTTTTCAAGGCCAAGAGAGAAGAAAGTCTCGATGGAAGCCCCAGTGATTGGAAATGTGGGGACCAGTTTTATTTCTCTCCCTCAATGGCCTCTGCAAGATCTGGGGATTAAAACTCAGCTGTCCCTGAGGATGGGGAGCCATGGGCCGCAAACACAGCATTTACAGACCAGCTGGATGCACACAAGGTCATCGACCCTCCCCAACCCCCCGTTTTGCAGATGGGGTAGTTGAGGCCAGAGAGGTGATGGGATTGGGTCAGGGGGAGGGGGTGTGGCAGTCAGGACGAGAGCTCAGGCTCCCCAGAGCTGAAGAGACACCAAAGTCCCTGGATGAAAAATAGGAGAGATGGCCTTGGGGGTACCTTCTTGGTCTAGATTCCTGAAACTTCCTCTCAACCATAGGAAAAGGCTCAAAGTCTTCTAAGTTTGGTCAGAGGATATTCCAGAGTGGTCAGAAGTGGGTTTCCTCAAAGAACAAAGACCCCCATGGTGGGGAGAGAAACCCAGGGGTCAGAGGGCCCAGCAGCAGGCCTCACATTCTTTCCTGTACACCTACCTGGGCCTCCGCTGGCTGACTCAGGACAAATGTCCAGCCCCCGGGATCCGAAACCCAGCCCAGGAAGCAGGGCCAGACATGCAGGAGGTACAAGTTGGTGGCACACCAGGGGCCGTCTGATGGGCCCTTCCTGGGAACCCCGGCCCTGCCCCCCAAGGCCCCCCACTCAGGGGTTCTCTCGGAAGACAGGCTCGTCCTCCTCTCCGCCTCTGCCTGGGCCGGTTAATATTCAATAGAAGTTACATTAGGTCCCCGACCCTGCTAATACTGAGCAAACATTTGGAAAACATCATTCCGTGACTGAGCTCGCGCCCGGCACTGATAAGGCCGGCCTAACCTTGAGGAGCCCAATCCCCAGCTGCTGACTGCAGCCCTTTTCTTAGGCCCGCCGCCACTTGGCGCCCTGTGGGTGCGGGCTGGCAGCTGTGGGAGGGGTGTCGTGGGTGGGGCGGGGCTCTGCAAGGGAGCTGAGCTGGGAGCCGGCTCTGTCTGGGCACTGGGTCTGCAGAGAGGAGATTTCCCACCTTGGGACCTCTGTTATAGCCCACCAACCACGAGGCACCCTTTACACTGACTTTCATTCTCTGATTGCAACAATGTGTGAGTTCGAGAGAGAGTTCCTTAGCGGGGATGTCAATTTCCACTGAGAAAAAGGACCTAAGACGTGCCTAAGAATCAGAGGCTGTCTCATCCGGCACCTTCTTTCAGCCGCTCATCTGATATTTATTGAGCACCCACTGTGCACTGGGCCCCATTCTAGTCACTGGAACTACAGTTACGGACAAGAGAGATGATGTTCTGGCTTTCTGGAGCTTTCCTTAGCGAGATGGAGAGTGAAGAAAGGAACAGAGAATCAGGACCAAGAAGCAAAGTCAAGCAGGAGAAAGCCTGCGGGGAGGATGGTGCTGCGCGCAGGGTGGTCAGAGAGGGTGTCTCTGAGAAGGTGACACTGGCGCGCAGACACGAGTAAAGACAGAAGTAGCAGCTTAGCTCAGGGGAGTGGAGGGGAATCCAGGCAGCAGGAACAGCAGCGGCGAAGTCCCTGAGGCAGAGTGGCGGAGTCCCAGAGTCCCAGGAACAGCAGGGAAGCAGGTTTGATGGGCAGAGAGAGTAGAAGTGAGAGAGGAGAGTCCATCGCGAGGAGGTGTGACTTCACCCCACACGAGACGGTGAGGCCCCGGTTTTGAGCAGAGGAGGGGTGTGACCTGAGGTGGGTTTTACCGGATCCCTTTGTCTTCCGCGAGGTGGGCAGCCCGCAGGGGCAAGGCCAGAAGCAAAGGGACCAGTGAGGAGGGTCTGAACTACTCCAGGGCCCAGCCCGAGTGGGAGCCGCAGAGGGACTTTGCTTGGACAGCATTTGGGGTGTGAGCCTCGGGGGAGAGTGAAAGAAAGAAATGAACACCAGGCTGGGAGGAAGAATAAACCTGCCTGTTCTAAGACGGGAAAGACTCAGAGGAGCAGGTTTGGAAGGGAAAAGCTTATAGAGGCCCAGAGGCAGGATGTGACCGGCGCCAGCATGCAGACAGAAAGGAAGCCGGGTCTCCTCCCACCTCGTCCTCCCTCCTCCCAGATTCAGCGAAGCGTCACTCCACAATGAGGCCTCCCAGGCTCCAAGGGACAGGGTCAGGGCAGCAGAGGAACCATCTTGCATCTTAGACCAGGGCTGACTGGGAGGGGGACATGCAGCAGGCGGGGCCCTGGTGGACAGACGACCTGGATCTCTGAGTTCCTGGGAAGGAGCCCGGGGGTGGGGCAGGAGAGAGCCAGAGCCTTCCTGAGCCATCTCTGAGATTACTCTAGAACATGTGCACTTCCTGCGGTGGCTGAGACCACCAGGGCGGGTGGTGCCTCCAGATTCCCCCCCCTCCGCCCCCCATCAAGGGCTTCTGCTTCCGAACTTGGGAATCCCTGCCCACCTCCAGGTCACCTGGAGCCATTCATTCTGCCTGTTTTACACGTTCATCTGGAAGGAAACGGACCCTTTTCCAAAACAGAGGCTGAAAGCCTGTCACTTAGTCAGCTCTTCTCTTCAATGCTCAAGACCCCCCCTTAAGCCCTCTGCCAAGTCATCACTACCTTGCATGCCTCCCGTGATGGGTGGATCATTCCCACAGTCACCCCAATGCGTGGGTGGGGACAGTTGTGACCCTTGGCGAGTTCTTCCATCTCCCCTCATTCCCACATGCTGATCAGAGCTCTGTCCCCTGAACACCCCCATCCCCCAACTCCCACCCTCAATTGTGCTTCCTTTGTTCCAGGACAGCCCTGCAGTACTTTTCTCTGGGTTTAACTCTCCCTGTGCTCCTCAGCCACCCCCCATCTGCTGTCTCAAAGACCCCCTCTTCCCCACCTGCCCTCCACCCCCCTCACCTCTCTCTGCCTCCTCCCAGCCGTCCAGAACGAACGGGACCGGATCAGCACTCGCAGGTCAAGCTACGAGGATAGCAGCCTGCCCTCCATCAACGCGCTCCTGCAGGCTGAGGTCCTGTCCCAGCAGGTACCGGGGGACCCTCCACCCACCTGGGGATCTCTTGCTCCAAAAGAGAATCTCAGCTCCATCCCTGTCCTGCCCTGCCAAGCTCTGGAGCAACAGATGGAAGGACCCTTGGATATCACGCAGGGGAAACCTGAGTCCAGGGTCATGCAGCCAGTTTAGTGGCAAAGATTCGAACCCACATCTGGTGCTGGGGGTGGGGGGGGTCCTGCGGGGCCTGCACCTTGGAAGCCAAGCAGTTTTTGCTCTCACTGAGGGCCTGAGATCACTTAGTCTTGAGAGAGCAGACGAGTGGACAAGTGGACAGAGCAGCAAACCGGGCCTCAGCCAATCCCTTGCTGTGTGACCTTGGGCAAGTCACAGGACCTCTCTGGAGAGGGCTTTCTTCACTTATCCAATGAGGATTTTTGCCCTGCTTCCCTTCTAGGGCTGAGGGGTCCGTTAGGGTTCTAAGGAGTTGGTGGAGGAGGAGGAAGGGGGAAGGTGGCAGGTATGGGCCCAGAGACAGCCCTCCTCTCCGAACTGCCCCCTCGGCGTCCCCCCTCTCGGGTTTCCCTGAGCCTCCTTCAGAGCTGAGAAGGCACCCATAGTCCAGCACCTCTTTGCCAGACAGGGAAACTGCCTGGGGCGGGGGCTCGGTGCAGGGCACCGACTACATAGAGAGGGCCCGGTGGTCCCCAGCATTTTCCTCCATCTGCCCCAGATCACCTCCCCTGTCTCTGGAATCAACGGGGACATCCGGGCGAAGAAGATCGCCAGCATCGCAGATGTGTGCGAGTCCATGAAGGAGCAGCTGCTGGTGCTCGTCGAGTGGGCCAAGTACATCCCAGCTTTCTGTGAGCTCCCCCTGGACGACCAGGTGAGGATGGACGTGGACTGTGGGCAGTGCAGGCCCTGGGCAAGTGGGTGCTGCTAGCCCACCGGGATACAGCCTTGGACTGATTTGACTGTACTTATACACACACACAAAGTGCTCATATGTGCCCGGAGCTGTTTAAATCACTTTACAAACATTAGTTCATTTAATCCTTCCAACAACCCTAAGGGGTGAATACTATTATGATGACCATCTTATGGGGAGGAAACTGGGGAACGGAGAGATTAAGTAACTCGCTCAAGGTCATGCAGCCAGCATTGGAACAGGCAGGCAAGCTTCAAAGTCCAGGCGAGTCGCCCCTTCGCTGCTGCCCCAGTCAGCTCCCCAGGGGAGGATGTTGGCAGGGGCTCAGCGACAGGGATCTGGAGATTTGGGCTTGAGCCCTGGCTCTAACGTAAATGTTCTATGGGATCTTGGACAAATGACTTCCTCTCTCTGAGCCTCTGTTTTCTCATCTGTAAAGTGGGACCTGTAATATCCGCTTCGGAAAGTTGTTGGGAGGATTGAGGTCAATACCACTTGAAAAGCATAAAGCATGTACTGGGGCACCTGCAGGGTCCCGGGCCACAGGGGGCTCCCTAGATGTCACCTTGTATCCCACCAAGATGGTTTAGCCCAGCCTTGTATTTCCCAAAGTATGTTCTTTGGGAGTTCCTGCTATGTGTGGCTCAGTCAGTTAAGGACCTGACATAGTGTCCATGAGGATGTAGGTTCCATCCCTGGCCTCGCTCAGTGGGTTAAGGATCTGGCGTTGCCCTGAGCTGTGGCATAGGTCATAGAGGTGGCTCAGATCTGGCGCAGCTGTGGCTATGGCGTAGGCCGGCAGCTGCAGCTCCAATTTGACTCATAGCCTGGGAACTTCCATATGCAGCAGGTGCAGCCCATAAAAGAAAAAAAAAAAAAGTACATTCTTTGGAATACCAAAGACATCCCAGGGGAAAGGGGCGGGGTGGGGGTGCTGAGAGGTGTGAGCTGAGGACAAGGGAATTTCTTAGATACTGCAAATGGTAGCTCCTGCCCAGGGCACTCCAGGCCTCTGTAGACATTTTCCTTGTTTGGGGAAGAGGAGCAGGACTGGGTCCCTTTCTCAGCTGTGAGGGAAGCTGGGGCCCCCAGGAACAGTGTTGCAGACACCAGTTCCTGGTGCATCTGCTTCTCTGCTTTGCACAGTTGTACAAAAGATCAGCTACATGTCTGTCTATTAAAGTTTTGAGAACCTCACAGGCAAGGAAGGCAGCTGTTGAACTTTGGGAGCCCAGGGCTCCTCAAAGCCCTCTGATGCCCAGGCTCTCCTGGAATAATATGCGTAGGCCATGATGGGACATGCTGTGAGAACACTGGTTTGGCTGGCCCTCACCCCGACACAGGCTAGGTCACACATCCTCTCACACGGACTCCTCTCTGCTTTGGGAAGGATGACAGGACAGGGATCTTGGCCGAGCTGCCCCTGCCTTCTCCCCTGTTCCTTATGTTCTGGCCCTGGTCCCCTCTGTTGGAGAGTCTGCATTAATATTTAATCCCTCCTGTGCCTTCCCAGAGGCTCGGCAGGGCAAGAAGATCCCCCCAAGCTGAGCAATTGTTAACCTCGATTTCCCACCCAAACCTCCCTGGCCGGGGCTCAGAGCATTCTCAGAGAGCAGTGATGGGTGGACAGTAACACAGGACAATCATTAACATCCTCACCCCCACCCCCCAGAACAGGTGCCATGTTAGGGGGCTGGACCCAGGGCCAGAAGGCTTCCCAGCTCCCCACTCATGGTGCATAAGGAGCTCACCTTGTCCAATATGAATGAAGCACAAGTGGGGGGGGGGTTTGCCCGCCAATGAATGCCCTGTGTCTGTCAACACCGTCCCACGAACCACCTTCCAAGTTGTTTGCGTCTTGATTTGTTTTGGACACCACCCCATTGAAACCTAGGAGGCTGGGTAGCATTGGATACGGGGACTGAGGCTTGGTAAGAAAGAGTGATTTGCCCAAGGTCACGCAGCAAGGCAGTCAAAGAGCTGGGCGTTTGAGTCCAGGTCTTCTGCCTCTCGATCAGAAAGGCACTGGGGTGAGTGACAGAAGTCTGCATGGTGCCTGCAAGGGTTCGATAATCAGCATCCTTTGGTTTTACAGTTCAAGCAGGTAAAGGCAAGAAGCTGACTTGCCCAAGGTCACTGAGTTGGCCAGGAGAGGCCTTCCCAGGGGTGCCAACCTCAGACGCCATTCCTTCTCTCTTCCAGGTGGCCCTGCTCAGAGCCCACGCCGGCGAGCACCTGCTGCTGGGAGCCACCAAGCGCTCTATGGTGTTTAAGGATGTTCTGCTTCTCGGTGAGGATGCTGTCTGCCCAGCCAGGGTTCCACAGAGGGCGTGCCCAGCACGGAGCACACCCAGGCATGGGACATTAACACAGCTGTGCAGGGGCAAGGGCGACAGATCAAGAATGGGCCTGTCCTCAGTATTCTTAACTGAACACCCCACTTAGATGCAAGGAAATATGAACGCAAGGAATTAAATCCCCCAGCATTAAATTAGAGCACAGTCGAGGTCAGATCTGTAATAACCTATGCATTCTGATGCGCTTGTTGGAGTCAGAGAAAAAGGCAGCCAGGAATGACACAAACCCCCAAGCCTATGTCACCGAGCCCTTCATAGCATGTTTGTTCACTATTTTACATGCTTATATAGGACACATCATGGGCCCTAGTCTGAGTACTTTACAAATATTACCTCCTTTAATACAACAGGCCTATGAGAAGTCTATAATTCATCCCCATCTTACAGATGGAAAAAAACGGAGGCACAGAAAGTAATTTATCCAATTACATCTGACTGGTCAGTGGTAGAAGCAGGATTCTACCCAGGCAGTCTAGTTCCAGAATCTTAGCCCTTATCCTCAGTGCTTTTATGCCTCTCCAGTGGCCTTGAATGTCAACAGTCTCGTGGGTCTGTTGCCACACTGGAGAATGGAGCTTGGGTGATGCAAAAGGGGTCCCAGGAAGCCAGACTCCCCATCCAGTCCAGAGATTTCAAGCAATTCATTCCTTTCATCTGGGCCTCATCTTCCTCATCTGTAAAATGGGTGTGACAGTCCCTACAGTCCTCCCATGGGCACCAGTTCATTGCTGCAAAGGGCAGGGCCAGTCCGAAGCTAGAGGAAGGGGTCCACCCATGCCCTCACCTTCCCAACCCATCCAGGCAATGACTACATCATCCCTCGGCACTGCCCGGAGCTGGCAGAAATGAACCGGGTGTCTGTGCGCATCCTGGATGAGCTGGTGCTGCCCTTTCAGGAGCTGCAGGTCGATGACAACGAGTACGCCTGCCTCAAAGCCATCATCTTCTTTGACCCAGGTACTGCCCCCACCTGCCACCTCCCCCTGATGCTCCAGATGCCCTATCAAACTCCTCCTACTGGGGTACATACCCCAGGTTTACCACCTCATCTCTTTAGTACGACAACCAGGAGAGGCCATTCTTATTAGCTCCATTTAACAGATGAGGAACATTAAGGCTGATAGGACTTGACAGGGCGCACTTACTCCAGAGGCTTGGTTTTTTCTTTCCCACCTTATCCTCCTTTCTTTTCCTCTCCACTTTCTGCTCCTTACTTTCTACCCCCTTCTTTTCTCTCCTTTTGTCTTTTTAGGGCTGCACCTGTGGCATATGGAGGTTCCCAGGCTAGGGGTCCAAGCGGAGCTACAGCTGCTGACCTGTACCACAGCCACAGCAACACAGTATCCGAGCCACCTCTCACAACAATGTCAGATCCTTAACCCACTGAGCGAGGCCAGGGATCGAAGACACAACCTCATGGTTAATAGTTGGGTTCTTTAACCACTGAGCCAGGGGAACTCCTCTCAAAAATTTTTAAATCAAAATAATATCTACACGAAGTTCCCTGGCGGCACAGTGGATTAAGTATTCCTCATTGCCACAGCTATGGTGCAGGTCACAGCTGTGGTGCGGGTTTGATCCCTCGCCTGGGAACTTCCAAATGCCGCAGGTGCAGCCAAAAAGAAACAAAACAAAACCAAAAAACCAAAAAAAACCCGACGCATACTTGAAATCGAAACACTCCCCCACCCCACTTTTCCTGTCCAGAATCTCCTCCTCAAAGGGAACAATTTCCGATTCCCTTTTTTTCTTTTTTGTCTTTTTAGGGCCACACCTGTGGCATATGGAAGTTCCCAGGCGAGGGGTCAAATCAGAGCTGCACCTGCTGGCCTACACCACAGCCACAGTAGTGCCAGATCCAAGCTGCATCCGAGACCTACACCACAGCTCATGGCAATGCCAAGTCCCTCACCCACTGAGCAGGGCCAGGGATTGAACCCTCATCCTCATGGATGCTAGTTGGGTCCATTACTGCAGAGCCGCAGTGGGAGCTCCACAATTTCCGCTTACTTTTCCTGTTCCTCTGCCAGTGACCTCTCCAGCTCTAAATAAAATGCCAAGCCTTCTAGTTCTTGATTTATCTGTTTCAGAACATAGTTGTTCCTCCTATGATGGTTGAGGATCGCACTTTTCTTTATCACACTCCCATCTTTTCTCCCCTATCCCCCTAATATATTTTTCTTGCTATTTCAGTATCTCTACTGATGGCCTTTATAATGTCATGGCTTATGCTTTTATTTTTTGTCCTATCAACTGTAGGCAGTATCTCCTAACCCTGCATTAGCAGGATGAAAATATTGCTTCCCCACTCTCCCCATTCCATCTACTGACTTTCCACCTGCATTTTTGTTTGGTTTTTGTTGTTGTTGTTGTTGTGCCCATGGCACATGGACATTCCTGGGCCAGGGATTGAACCTGCACCACAGCAGTGATAATGCCAGATCCTCAACCCACTAGGCCACCAGGGAACCCCTCCACCTGCATTTTCACACAAGCTCATTGTAGTTCTGCCTTCGTGCAAAGCCTGATTTCACTTCATAATGTCAAGACATCTGGGCTCTGAAAGCCTGCTTGCTTGCTTCTCTCCTTCCATATTAGAGAGGACCTACTGCCTGCCAGGCACTGGGCTTAGTGCCAGGCCCTCCCTGCTTGGAGAGGGCCTCTAGTAATAACAGTGATGGAGAGCAAATGAGCACCATCGATGGAGCACTCACCATTCTCAGTGCTCCATGTGGGTTATCTCACTTGTTACTTGCAACACGGTACCTGTGAGGTAGGAATTGTTATTACCCCCATTTCATAGATAAGAAAACTGAGTCCCAGGGAGATCGGTGAACTTGCCCAAGGTCACACAATCAGGAAATGGCACAGCTTGGATGTGAACTTCCGACCAACCAGCTCTCTAGCTCATGTTCCTACCTACCACACGCTCTTCCTCATTTCTTGAGGGGCTAAGATCTCTAGTTCTAGTCTCCTCAAGAGCCTGGCCCAGGCTGTTTTCCCCCAGTGCTCCACACGGGGCTGGTCAGATAACAACGGCTCAGTACAACATGCAGGATTCCTGATGCCTGGTCAAAGTCAGCAACCTGCCCTGGAGGGGCAGGCGACTTCAGACAGGGCCAGGCATGTTGGTGGCGCTCAACAGATGTTTCCTAACTGAACGAAAGAATGCACAAATATGGCCCAGGAGAGAGAGCCCTGGGCTGGAAATGTGGGTAAAATTCTCTTTCTGCTATTTATTTCATCCATAAAAGAGGAGTTAAATGTGTGACCTCCTTCATGGAGGTTAATTACTGGATGACCACTTGAATCACCTTCTAGGTTAAGGCTCTAGAATGTATCCACTGACTATTTTTTCATTCCTTCATCCTTCTATCCAGGTACCCATCCCTTCATCTAGTTATCTATTCAGCAAATACTGACAACACATGGTGCTAGACGGTGGGTTTAAAAGGACAGAAGGGACGTGTGCCTGCCTGTAGACAGCTCAGAGTCTAGCAGGAGAGACAGTTACATCCTCTGTGGTCAGCAGTGATGGAAGAGCCACAGAAATCTGGGGACAAGATGGACACTTAGAGTTCAGACTTGGGAGGGTGGAACAGAGGAGGCTTCCTGGAGGAAGCATCAATTATACTGAGACCCCAAGATGACACAGGCAAGGGAGCAGGGGAGAGGGGAGACTATTCCAATGCAGCAGAAGCAGCACGTGCTGAGGTCGGGACGGTGGGACTTGAACCGAGAGTCAAGAACCCTTAATTCCACATCATGGCGCAGCCGACAAGCGGCTGTGTGACCTGGAGCTTGCTCCCTGCCTCGGTTTCCCCCTAGGTTTCCCCCTCTGTAAAATGAGGAGGTTGCCAGGTTCCCTCTTGGGTGTGTTCCTGCAGTCCTGCTCTCCACCCTGCCCTCCCCTCTCCCAGGTCTGCGTCTTAAAAAATGTGACAGAAAACTCTTTTTTGCCTGAGTCCAGGAAGCTACAGTTTGCCCTAGTGTACCCTGGTTCTTGAGGATCCAGAATCCTCATCCTGGCACTGCTGAGGACTCCCTCTGTGACCTTGGGCATCAGGGCCCCAGGAGTAAGGGGACACCTGGGTCCCACCTCCCCAGATGCTCCAGCTGCGCCCCACCCCTTGTGTGATCCCTTCTGTTGCAGATGCCAAGGGGTTGAGCGACCCGGGCAAGATCAAGAGGCTGCGTTCCCAGGTGCAGGTGAGCCTGGAGGATTACATCAACGACCGCCAGTACGACTCGCGCGGCCGCTTCGGCGAGCTGCTGCTGCTGCTGCCCACCCTACAGAGCATCACCTGGCAGATGATCGAGCAGATCCAGTTCATCAAGCTCTTTGGCATGGCCAAGATTGACAACCTGCTGCAGGAGATGCTGCTGGGAGGTGGGTGTTGGGCCCAGGGGGCACTGAGAGGTGGGTGGGGTGGGCAGGCTCTCGTCAAGGGATAAGGCTCAAGTGGACCTGGGTTCACCTCTCAGCTCCATCACTTCTTCGCTCTGTAGCTTTGGGCAAACGCTGTTACCTGTCTGAGCCTCAGTTTCCTCATCAGGAAAATGGGGACAATGGTCTGTTTATTCAGTCACTGAGAAGCTAGCCTGTTCCAGTCACTGTTCTAAATGCTGGAAGTTCAGCAGAGAACAAGGTTCTGTCTTCATGGAGGTTGCATATGAGTGTGTGTATGAGTGTATGTGTGTGTGTGTGTGCACGAGTGCACGTGTGCATGTGCCACTGTGTTTAAACGCTTGTGGAATCAGATGATAATCAAGTAGATAATAAAGAAGGCAGCTGCAGACTTTGAAATAACCTGGTAATATGATTAGAGTATAACTGAAAAGGGGCCTCTTTAGATAGGCTGGCCAAGGAAGACCTCTCTGAAGTGATGACTTTTATGCTGAGGACCTGATGGAAGGAAAGACACATTTAAAACCCAAGAGAGGCTCAGTGGTTAACGAATCCGACTAGGAACCATGAGGTTGCAGGTTCGATCCCTGGCCTCACTCAGTGGGTTAAGGATCCCGAGTTGCCATGAGCTGTGGTGTAGGTTGCAGACGCCGCTCGGATCCCGCGCATTGCTGTGACTCTGGCGTAGGCCGGCGGCTACAGCTCCGATTCGACCCCTAGCCTGGGAACCTCCATATGCCGCAGGTGTGGCCCTGGAAAAGACAAAAAAGACAAAAACAAAAACAAAAAAAAAGAGAAACATTCTGAGCAGGGAGCAGGGGTAACTAGTGCAAAAGGCCCTGAAGCAGGGGAGGTTTGTGTGTTCAAGAACTATGAGGAGGAGGGAGTGGGATGGACAGAGAGTTTGGGGTTCAGAGATGCAAACTGTTGCATTTAGAGTGGATAAGCAAGGAGGTCCTGCTGTACAGCACAGGGAACTCTATCCAGTCTCCTGGGATAGACCATGATGGAAGATAACATAAGAAAGGGGATGTGTATATTTGTATGACTGGGTCATTTTACTGTGCAGCATTTAAGTCAATTATCCTTTAATAAAAAAGAAAAAGAAAAGAAAGAGAAGGTTGCGAGATGGGAGGAGCTGCATGAGATGAAGATGGAGATGGGGCAGAAACCACATCATAAACATAGTCTTGGAGGCTAAGGTCAGAAATTCGCATTTTATTTTCACTGCAACTATTGTAAGAAGAGTGAAAATCAGACTAATGTTTTAAACTATCCTGATTGTTTAAATCGACTAGAAAGTGAATTTCAGGAGGGCAAAGAAGAGACAGGAGACCCCGAGAAACGTTAACATCTCCAAGCAGGGGAAGGACAGGAGGCCTGGACTGAGATAAATCTGAACATCTTTTTGGAGGAAGAACTCACAGGATTTGCAGATTGATCAGATTGGGCAGTGAGGGGGAGGGGAAGAGTTCAGAATGAAACCTACATTTTTGCTTTGAGGAACAGGATGGTAGGAGAGTAATTTACTGAGATGGAGAAGATTGAGAAAAAAACAGTCTAAGGCTGGGGGTGGCTGCGGGGAGATAAGGGATGAACCAAGAGATCCATTTTCGACTTTAGTTAGGCTCAAGAGGACTGTTAGATATCCAAGCTGAGTTATCCAGGAGGCAGTTGGATGCTTGAGTCTGTTGCTCAAATAAGCCCAAAGTTGAGGATGAGGCAACTTCGTGGTGTCCCAAAACCAAGGTGCCACAAAAGGAGATGGAGGGAGACCAGCCAGGGGGACAGGAGCAAAGCCGGGGAAAGTCCCAGAGTCCAAGAAAAGAGTATGTTTTAGTGGGGACAGAGCATTTCACGGTGTTAAATTCCACAGGGGAGGGAAGGAGCCGTCCACTGGACTGGCGACCTGGAGGCTCTTGGCAACTGAATTATGAGCAGTGTCAGAAGATCGTGGGAAAGGAAACCAGACTGGGGGTGTTCCAGGGTGAGCGAGTTGGGAAATGGGGACAAGAGTAGGCTGCCCTTTGGAAATGTTTTGCTAAGAAGGAGAGCCGGGAGAGAGTTGAGGACGACTGCAAGGGAGCGATTATAATGATGGGCCCGGGGACCTTGGCTGGACTAAACAGAAAGTAACAATGGCAACAGATTGTGAAAGGTGAGGGTCAGGGAACTGACAGCCTCCATGGGCAGGGCTGAAGGAAGTGAGCGGGAAGGGGCGGAGGCAGGATGGAACTGAGGATGCTGGAACTCAAGATTCTGGAGGTGATGCAGTTTCTGGTGGTGGTATGGCCAAGGGCAAGGCTTCTCAATCTCAGCGGGTATGTGGGACTGGTTGATTCTTGGCTGAGGGGGCTGTTCTGTACCTTGTATAGCCACATGCCTGGCCTCTACCGTGAGATGCCAGCAGCCCTCCTTCAGTGGTGACAAATATTCAGATATTGTTGAAGGTTCTCTGCGGGGCCCAAATCACCCCCAGCTGAAACCCACTGTCATCTGGTAACTTATTTCATTCTCACTTTGACCCTGTGAATATGGGGTCGTAATGAAGCAGGTGTCACTGAGATCAGGCTCAGGAAAGAGCTTGTGCTCTGTTGCCAGATAAACTTGGGTAAGATAAATAGTCTTTTGGAGCCCTGTAATCTCATTTGTAGAATGGGTTAATAATGATACCCACACTCAGGATTGTTGTATTAAATTATGTCAAACATGAAAAGTGCCATAAAACAATACCTGGTATATAATAGGTGCTCAATAAGTGATAGTTATCATTGAAACAGGTGTACTTTAGAGACCCCTTGCAAGCCCTAAAATTCTATCATTGCATATTAGTAACTATAGCCTATTATCAAACCATACCCTAGATATATGGTATCATCATTCACTGACACATTTTTTGAAGCAGTTACTGTGTTCCAGACAGTTTGCTAGGACCTCAAAGAGAGATGAAAAATACACCTGCAATTGTAATGCTCACAGACAGAGGGGTTGTTCCAAAAGCTGGGTTACAGATAAATAACTATGAGCATTCCAAGGAAGGAGTGGTTTACTTGCTACTGGAATGGGAAGATTCAGGAGAGGCTTCCCAAAGGAAGAAATATGTGAGCTGGAATTTGGACTTGTAGACACTGGGGTAGAGAAGGCATGTTCAGTGGAAGCACCACAGGAGCAAAAGCACAGAGCTAGGGAGTTCCTATTGCGGCGCAGCAGAAACGAACCCGACTGGTAGTAACCAAGAGGTTGTGGGTTCAATCCCTGGCCTTGCTCAGTGGGTTAAGGAGCTGGTGTTGGCCTGAGCTGTGATGTAGGTCACAGATGCAGCTTGGATCCTGCATTGCTGTGGCTGTGGTGTAGGCCACTGGCTACAGATCCGATTCGACCCCAAGCCTGGGAAACTTCTACGCTGTGGGTGTGCCCTAAAAAGCAAAAAAGAAAAAAAAGCACAGAGCTAGGAAAGTACAGGGGACACAGAGATGCTATAAGTAGGTCAGTTGGGCTAAAGGTATGGGGGATGAGGCTGAAAGGTGAGTTGGGACAGGATGGTTGAAGGACTTACATACCAAGGAAATTTGGGAGCCATTGTATTAACATGCAATCAACACACTACTTATTGCAATATTTAAATGATCTCACAGCTTCCTTATATGCTCCTTGTTTCTTTCAAATCACTTTTGTTCTCTTGGTTTGTTGGTCCTCTCAGTATCTTCAGGAAGCCCGTGGATGGGAATTCACTAACCCAGAAACTAGAACTCAGCAGGCCCCACTGGTGTTGGATGGGTAGGCTTCTTGGCCAGACTTGAGGAAGATGGTGCCTCAAGGCCTGTGGCCCTTATCGCAGACTCTCCATCCTCACTGAGTACCTCCTCTGCCTGCAGGGTCCTCCAGCGATGCACCTCATGCCCACCACCCCCTGCACCCTCACCTGATGCAGGAACACATGGGCACCAATGTCATTGTTGCCAACACAATGCCTGCTCACCTCAGCAACGGACAGATGTGTGAGTGGCCCCGGCCCAGAGGGCAGGCAGGTGGGCAACTTCGGCTCTACCCAGGAAGGGGTGAGGTTGGGGGCTACATGGGAATCTGGAGACAGCTGGGTCTAGAAGATGGGAAATGGGTTAAAACAGTTCTCTGGGCTCCGGGGTAGGGAAGGAGGAGTGAGTCTGTCCACTTGCTAAGGCTGTTGATACAGTGAGGCGACCGACAGCCTGGACCGAGGGAGGCGGCCCACTTGGGGGAGGACGTCCACTGGGGTGAGAACTCCATCAGGGCATGTCCTCTAGGTCAAATTCTTCAATGAAGGGGGGCTACCCAACCAGGAGAGGCTATTAGACAACTGGGTGAGGCTCTCACTGGCGAAGGACCCCCACTGGGCTAGACGCCCTCTGAGGGGAAATCGCCCAAGAGTATGTTTGTCACGGGCCAAAGTTCTTCGTCGCTTGTCACTGGGACGTGGTGGTGCACTCCAATGGGATCGCATGTCGTTGAGATTGTGCTTTGAGAAGGGTGGCCATTTAATAAAGGTGGCCAAGTATGTCTTGGTCAAATTTACTTTCTGAACTTGTAGTTGGAGTGGGGCCATTAGTTTCTGACACTCATCTACCTAAATATCAAAGAAATGGTCTTTTTTTGAGCCAGTTAGCCAGACCCTTGGGTCTCATCTACTGCCGCTCTTTTTCTCCAAGAAAGGGTGTTCCTGTCATACGACCCTGGGCCCTGGTTTGGGAGAAGCAGCTGCAAAGTCTCCACGTCAAATGGTGGAGAAGATGGGCGTTGTAGGGACCTGGGCCCAGTCACAGGCTTCCAGATCTCAGGGAACTCAGACTTTGTGACCTGGGACTCAGAAGGGTTAGGCTGTAGGAGACCTTAGAGATATCCCGTCTAATTCTCTGTACAAGAGGAAGGAAACAAAGTCTCAGAGAGGGGAAGAACTTTCCCAGGACTCTTCGTTTACTCCTCAAAAGGCTGGAATTCTGAGCAGCCCTTGTCTGTCTCTCTATCCCTCCAGCCACCCCTGAGACTCCACAGCCCTCGCCGCCAGGTGGCTCGGGGTCTGAGCCCTACAAGCTCCTGCCAGGAGCCATCGCCACCATCGTCAAGCCCCCCTCTGCAATCCCACAGCCGACCATCACCAAGCAGGAAGTCATCTAGCAAGTCACCAGGGGGCCGGGGGCTCTGATGACCCCCCAGCCCCCTCAGACAGCCCCTGAGGGTCACTTGGTCACAGTGAAGAAAGCTGTGACAACAGGGCCAGTCCCAGAGTGGTAGTGGAAAGGGTGAGGCCCTAGAACTCAGGCCATGGGCCACCCGCCAATGCCACCCTTCACCATCTGCTTGGGATGATGGGGCTGTGACTTGGGGAGCCCCCTGCTGGAAAGTGCTCTGCTGCCTTGGACAACTTCTCTCCTGCCAAAGCCACTGCCTTCCCCATTCTTCGCCCCAATTTCTTCACCCCCAAAGGACTGCTGCCTGGAGACAACAGGGGACCTTGATTAAACATGGCTCCCTCCCACTCAGACTGGGACTTTGCCCCACATTCTGCCCTTGTGTCAGACACAGAGCACGTCGAGGCTGGGTCAGACGGCAGCACCTCACCCATCCCTATGCTGCTGCCCCAGCCGCCAAGGCTCCTCTCCTCTTGCCACCATCACCCTCCCCAGCCCTGTTCATTTCTCCAAAGCCTCCTCTCCAGAGGTTGAGAAAGACTTGCAGACAACTCCCCAGCCATCCCGGGAGCACTGTGAAAGCACTGACGGGGGCTAGGCAGAGTGCAGGAGGTTGTTGAGAAAGAAGATGCAGTTTCTCCTCTAACCCATCTTCGGGGACTTGGATGGATTCTCTGAGTCAGAGAGATGATCCCTACAGGCTGCCAACAGGGAGAGAACAGTCCAAGGTGGACAGTTGCCACTGGAACCCAGAGGGCTGGGGGTGGTCCAAGAAGGCATCCAGAAAGGGGCAGGCTAGGTGCCAGGCCTTTGGGGAAGGGCTGGATTCCTGCTGATGCAGCAGGTGAGACAGGATGTTCTAAGGAGGAGCAAACAGCCTGGGCCAGGCCTGGGGGGTCAGAAGGAGGGTGTGGAGGGAGGTGATGAAAGATGGGGCTGCCTGGAGCAGAGTGGGCATGCTGGACCGCCTTGAATGCCAGATGGAGGCGTGGCGACCTGGGTTCCCAGGCTGAGTAGCTGGGGAGGGATGTACAGTGAGCTGGGCTTTCAGAAGCTGAAGACAGCCGTCCTACGTAGGTTGGAAGTTTGGGAGGGAGTGGGGAGATCAGATGGGGCCTAATGAGGTCCTCCAGGTGAGAGAGATGAGGCTGAGGATGGAGGAGAGAGATGAAGCTGGGGATGGAGGAGGCAGATGGGGGACTCTCAGAGTGATACCTGGGAGCAACTATCCCACAGGGCCTGTCTCCTGCTTCCTCCTGGCACTGTCTCCGGGCCCTTGATGTGTACCATCTCCTCTCATCCTCCCTACTACCCAGAGATTACCGAAGGTGGAATTGAGATCTTAGAGGTTAAATCATTTTTATGGAACTCAGACAGCTAGTAAGTGACCAAGTCAAGAGAGGTGCCAGGTCTGCCTGGATCAGGAGCTCTACACCTGGCCGAACATGTCCCTTGAAAAGGCCCTTCTGCCCTCACTGTGATTAAGTTAAGGGACTCCCTGCCTCTTCACCAGCCTTAGAAGCCAAAGCCTCGTTCTTTCCAGGACCCCTGCCCACACTGGGAGCTAAGATTGGCCTGAGGCTGCACTAGAATCCAGTTAGGGTCCAGAATCCTGTTTGCTGATAAACAAGGAGAATTCATGGCTCCTGTACCCCTTTTCTCTCTTCACTCCCTACATCTGGGGAAGGGGCATTTAGTGGTCCACTGGGAGATGGACCAATGTGACCTGGTATTTTGGAAATGGGATGGCTAGGGCGGGGGGAGGAGCGAGGTAAGAAGGACTGGGTTTGAGACCTGTGCTGGGGACCATCACTCAGGGTCCCTTCTGGAACCATTAAACCCCAGGATGGAACAGCTAGCACCTCATCCATGCAGAATTTTGGAGGCCTGGGGAAAATTCTGGAAAATGCCACTGTCCAGTGGGAATTAAAGAGATGTGTCCCAGAACTGGACCTGTGCTTAGGTGGGAGACTAAACAGTCAGACTGACTACCTACCCACCCCCTCAAGCTGACCCTTCTGAATGGATGGGGGGGCCGCACCCCAGTGCCCTCAAATCCCACCATTAGTGCTCATTTCTCTTTGTGAAGGTGGTGTGAAGGGTACTGGGTCCTAGAGCAATTGCTGCCTCTCCACTAAGCCAAGGCCACAGTCGCAGGAGAGAATGTCCCCCTGGGCAAGGTACCCCGGCCAACCTCAGCCACCCCTCACTCCTGGGGCACTTCCCCAGAAATCCCAGCCAGGGCACTCAGACTGGCCGGGGGCAAGGCAGAGAAGCTGGAATCATCCTGGTCCTTGTCATTCCCACTCTTTGCTTGCCCCTGCCTCCAACCCCGCTAGAATGTCTCCCAGGCCTCTGTCTGTCGTGGGAGTAAAGCTGAGGTAAGAATTTCCCATGGAGGGGAGTGGGATAGCAGTGGTTTTGAAGGTAGCGATCTTCTGAGCCAGGGAGCCAGTTCTCAGGCCCAAATCAACCTCCCTGGAGGAAAAATCCTTTCTACTTTCACAATTTTATTGCAATGCAGGGAACACAAAACAAAGAGGATTTATTGAGGACACGACACCACATTGGAGAAAAAATTTTTTTTCCACTACCCGAGTCGTGGTCCCGAAACATAAGATCTAGTAGACAAAAAGAGGGATGGGAAGGCAAGCACAGACCCTGTAATTCCTTCACTGAGACCACCCCTTCCCTAGGCAGCTCTCAGCAGCTTCCAGAATCTACACAGCTCTCCCAAGAGTGGATAAAGGGGAGCAGAGCGTCGGAAATGGGTGCTCCTTGATTTCTTGTGATGACCAAACCAATTATGATCACCAGATTGCTCTGTGATTTGCCCTGATTGTCATGGATTCTGATATTCACATCAAGCAATTCTGGAAGTGGGCTGCATCCCACCAGACTGATCAGCATCTTCCTGTGGGTGTGAATGCCATTGGGTTCTGTGCGTCCCCTGAGCCCGTCACTGCCGCCCAATGGGGCAAGGAAGCAAAAAACATTTCTTACTCTTATGTGTTTTAACAAAAGTTTATAAAACAAAATAAATGGCGCGTATGTTTTCTAAGATCTTGGATGGGTGTCTTTTATTTCCCCCTTCAGGTGTTAGAAATAATGAGAATAATCGGGTAGTTCTTTATAACAGGCAAGATGCTTTCACAGCCCTTAATGGTTCGTTAACCTTCACATCAAGGGATGCAGGGTAAATGTTATGACCTCCCTCTTTACAGATGAGGAAACTGAGGCTCAGGGGAAGCAATTTTCCTTGAAAGGTGGGACTCAAATCTGGTCTCTTGATTCCAACTACTTAGTAGATAGAGTGTGGGAGGGATAAGAGATGATGGAAAGATCTAGAAGAATGGCAAGAGGTTCCAAGGGTCTGTCTTTACCATCAGGGTCCAAGATGAAACCCTATTCTGGGTCACTTCCAGGGAAGTGGGTCAACCTGCCAGCAACAGGGGACAAGTAAGCATAGGGAAATGTCACAGAAGCGAGCAGTGGTTTTAAAAAAAGAATAAAAGCAGGGATGCACTTGAGAATCTCCAGTCAGGTTGGTAATTCCTTGGTCTTTTCCCTTGATAACCTAGGAGGACAGTTTTGTGCCTTGGCCACCAGAGACCACAGCCTTGCTTTCCCTTAGGGGTGTGTTGGAGATGGCTTGTGAGACACAGTTTTTAGCTGCTCTTTCCAACTCTGTGTTCAGCGATGCCACATTGATAGCAGCTGTGGGAGCATTTACACCACAAGAAGTGGCAACCACTGCAACTCAAGGCTTCTCCTGATGGACCAGTTGTTAAAAATTCACCAGCACACCACGGCATTCAGTGATATGTGGATGGGGCTTGCTGATGACTGGATGGTGGATGCCTAGGTGTGGAGATACTCGAAGATGAGGGTAGAGCAGAGTGACCTTTTTCACTTCCCAAAGGGAAGTGACAGAAGTTCTGGCCTGGGAGTCACACAGCTCAGTGATTGATGTAACCCGTCAGGTCACTCCACCTCTCTGAGCCTCATCTGTAAAACAGAAATGATAGCTTTCTCCGGGGGTGTTGTCAGGATTGAACTGAATGAGATCATAGCAGCTATGAGAGCTGCCGTGCATATGAGGTGTACAGAGTGCCCAACTGGGGGGCTCCCTGAGTATGGCCCCGTCTACTGAGAAGCTAACCATTAAATTCTCCATCCTCAAAAGCACCCTCTGGCTGCCTGCCTGATCCCTGGGCCACCCCCATCGTCCCTCATGCCTTCCCTCCACTCCTGTGCACCAGGAAATAATCTGCATAATGTTGCAACAGAAGCTTTGTCCACGCTGCTGCCAGCACGGACATGGGGGTGGGGGCCAAAGGAGGCTATTGCGGTCCTAGAATGTGCTTAATCAATCTGTATCAAAACCATAAACCCTGGGCTGCCATAAATCCCTCTGGCCTTGGCTCCTCCACCTCATCAGCCCTTTGCCCCAGTTAATCTCAAATCTCTGCGTGGGTGGCCAGAGCTGCAAGTTTGGTTTCCATTTTAGTTCCCAAACAACATGACAAACAGCACATCCAATTATTCCCATTTTAGAGATAACGAAACTGAGGTTTAGAGAGATGAAGGAACTTGTCCAGGGCACAGAGCCAGGGAGCAGTCGAACCAGGACTTGAACCCATGCTTCTACCAAACCACATGGCCTCACTAACAATCGGGGATTCGCCTCCCTCCCTGCAAAGATTGCTTCCCCAGCCATGATACTAGATGCTTTTATTTCTTTATCCCAAATGGAGCCTCTCTGCTCAATAAACAGGAAGGAGAAGGAGGGACTCTGGGTGACGGCTGAATGAGGATCCAAAGGAAGTTCCACGCAGTGTGAACGACCTATCACCCCAAACTGGTGGGATCGCCCTACTTCCTCTTTTGTGGAACCCAGATCACCTTTGTCCTATATTTCTCCAATCAGTGTTTCACATGTAAATTCCAAGGCATGATCTAAGAGACCTGAATCATGGGATCCCATGAAGCTGTTTGATGATGGTGGAGCTAAAACCAGATCCTGTTTCCAAGGACCACATTTATTGACAGCCTCTATGCCAAACATTGCTGGACACAATTTAATCCCCACAACAACTGCCCGAGTCTGGTATTCTTGCTATTCAGTTTTACAAATGAGGAAGGGACTTGTCCAACGTCCATTGCTGGCCCAAGAGCTGAGACCCAAACGCCCATTTTCTGACTCCAGGGGCCACCAAGATGGGACAGGGGAGGACGCAGATGACTCAATCACTGTGTGGCGAGCACAGAGGTTGTGTGAACCACGGAAAGCTCATCATTTGACAAATATTGATGGGCAAAGCCTTGTGCCAAAGCATCCTGGGGGTTATGGAGAAGCAATACCATGAGGTGCCTCCCTCTTAAAGTTTACAATTATCACTTGAAGAGAGAAAAATTACAAACAGTTGAATGTTTAGAGTCAAAGGAGCAAAAGAGACAGTGGGGGAGATGGTAGTTTGGGGGGTGGTGGTGACTGCAGTCTGGGAAAGTCTCACTAGCTGGAGGATTCAGAAGCAATAGTCAGACAGACATGCAGTCGCGGCTGAGGCGAGGGATGGAGCGGGAAGTCAGGGCTGGCAGAGGAAGCGCAGCCCGTGGATGAGAGGGAAGATGGAGACGAGGGAGCCCCAAGCTGCAGTCATAGTCCACACCCCCTGCTCCTGTCCACACCAAGTACCACTGCACCTTCCCTTATTTATGGTTTTTCTTTAAATCAATTCGTGAACATTCTCCTTACACGGACCACTGACCTAAATGGGAAAGCAGTGTCACTTGCTATAAATAGGTGACTGCAAAATTAGAGTGAAAAGAAAACAATATTTTTAAGGTGGAGCCAGATAGGATTGCCCAGGGAAAGCTCTGCTCTTTCTTCTTCCAATGGGAAGCTGACAAGCATTTAGAGAGATGTGAAAGGCACATGCTATCCAATGGAGAACTTTCTCTGCAAAGTTTTTGGAAGGAAGTAAGACCTGTAAAGAGACGGGCTTTGGTGACAATGTCACTCAGTGCCATTCCTGTGTAGCTCTAAAAATCCCTCAGCATGCCACTGACGTCCTCAACCCACACCTAGAAGCATGCCATGGCTGGTCAGGCCCGGGTGGTGGGGGCCTCAAACACTGGGCAACCAGAAATTCTTCTGGGGAAACAGAAAAGCACTGGAGATTAGAAACGAGGGGAAGGCTATGGCCAGATCCGTATTTTTGTGTGTGTGTGGTCTTTTTATGGCCACACCTGCAGCATATGGAAGTTCCCGGGCCAGGGGTCGAATCAGAGCTATAGCCGCTGGCCTACACCACAGCCATAGCCAAATCGGCTCTGAGCCTCATCTGCAACCTACACCACAGCTCACAGCAATGCCAGATCCTTAACCCACGGAGCGAGGCCAGGGATCGAACCTGTGTCCTCAAAGAACCCAAGGCCAGAGAGACAATGTCAGGTCCTTAACTCGCTGAGCCACAGTAAGACCTCCCAGATCTGCATTTTTAAAGGGTCATTCTGGCAGCTTCCTGGAAGATGGGTTGGACATGGTGGGACTGTAAGCGGGGAGATGGGTGAAGATGGTCATGTGCTGGAGCAGGTGAGCGAAGGTGAGGTCTGGACCAACGGAGGCAGGAGGGATGCAGAGGAGGGGCCCGATCCAAAAGACGTCCATTCATTCCTTCACCCACTCGACAAGGACTCAGTGGGAGCCCATTCTGTGCGGTGCCCCTCTCTGGGTACCAGGGTACACAGATGAGCAAGGCAAAGTTCCTGACTAGAGGGAGCAGGCAGACAACGTTTGAATAAATAAAGATAATTTCAAATAGTCCAGTCAGACTCTCAAATGATCAAGTTCTTTTTTCCCCATTTTTTTCCTTTTTTTTTTTTTCTGGTTTTTAAGGCCACACCTGCAGCCTATGGAGGTTCTCAGGCTAGGGGTCGAATCAGAGCTGCAGCTACCAGCCTACGCCACAGCCACAGCAATGCCAGAGCCGAGCCGCGTCTGTGACCTACACCACAGCTCACAGCAACACCAGATCTTTAACCCACTGAGTGAGGCCAAGGATCGAACCTGCGTCTTCGTGGATATTAGTCGGGTTCGTTAATCACTCAGCCATGACGGGAACCCCCAATCAAGTTATTAAAAGTAAAACAAGGTATTGTGAAAGTGTGAACATGAAATAAAAATAATAAAATAGGTTAATTTGAAAATGCTAAGGATGGGATAACATTATATTGGGAGTTCAGGGAGGGCCTCCCTGAGAAGGAGAATCTAGGCTGAGATCTGAAGCTGAGAAGGGGCTAGTCCTGCAGAGCTGGGTGTAGGGGGTGGGGGAGGCAGGCCAGGTGGTGGGAATGCAAGTGTTAAAGCTCCGAGGTGGGAGCCAGCTGAGCATTTTGGAGGCTGAGCGCAGTGGTCAGTGTGGCGGGAGCAGACTGGGAGGATGTGAAGTCGGGATGGGCAGAGGAAGGACCGGGGGGCCTTCTAGGCCAAGAGAAAAGTCACTGACTTCATTTTTGGTGAAACGGGAAACTCTTAGACATTTTTATAGGGAGATGATGTGATCTGATTCATGACTGTTTGTTTGCCTGGGCCAGGGATTGAACCCTTGCCACAGCAGTGACAATGCTGGATCCTTAACCACTAGGGCACCAGGGACCTCCAGATTCATGTTCTTAAAAGGTCACTCTCTGCTGTGTAGAGAACGGACTACATGAAACAAGAGTGGAAGCAGAAGAGCCCAGGGTGGTCTTCTGGGGAGAAGACAATGGCAGCTTGTCTTCAAGCTGGTTCAGGGGAGAGACAATGGCAGCGTGGACTACAGCAGTGTTGCAGGCAGAATTCTAATACTCCTACCCACGGTCTATACACACTGTCTTTAGATTAGTCAATCAGACATGAACCTGGGTGCTGTTGTGATGGGATCCTGCAGATGTAATGAAAGTCCCGCACCAATGACTTCGTGATATTAGAGGTTAATGTTGGTGGGCCTTCCCTAATCAGGCGAGTCCTTGGAGGTGGGTCTGGGCTCTTCCTGACCAATAAAATTAGAAGCAGGAGAGGGAGTCGATGTAGATTCTCCGTGGCTGGCTTCGAAGACAGAGGGGACCACGTGGCAAGGAATGCTGGCAATCCTCTGGAAGCTGAGAGTGACCCCCCCTAATTGACAACCAGCTAGGTAATAGTAACCTCAGTCCAACTGGCATGAAGAACTGAATTCAGGCAACAACCTGAACAAGGCTGGAAGCAGATCTCTCCCCAGATAGGAACTCAGCCCTTGACCTCAGCTGTGTAAGACCCTAGGCAGAGAACCCCATCTGAAAAGGCCAGGTCACAAGTATAAGATGTGATTTGAAAGCCAAATACTGCTCAGCAAGAAAAAGCAGAGGACTACTGATCAAGCAGGCTGGATGGCAAATGCATCATTCTGAGTGCAAGAAGGCAGACCCCCAAAGCTGCACATGCTATGATTCCATCTATAGGGTATTCTGGAAAAGGCAGGTGCCAGGGACTAGGGCTGGGGTGGGGGTCACACAGAAGGGCATAGGTGAGGGGCCTTGGGGTGGTGGAAATATTCTGTATCTTGACTATTGTGGGGGTCACATCACCATATACATTTGTCCAAGATCGGTAGAGCCACACATTGAAAAGGGTGGGTGTTAGAACATGGAAATCATAACTTAATTTTTTTTCAGCCATAAAAAGGATGAAATAATGCCATTTTCAGCAACATGGATGGACCTAGAGATTATATACCAAGTGAAGTCAATCAGACAGTGAAAGACAAAACATCATGTGATATCACTTATATGTGGAATCTTAAAAAAGGACACAAAAGAACAGAAACAGACTCACAGACTGAAAAACTTATGGTTACCAAAGGAGACGAGAGGGGGTAGGGAGGGATGACTGGGGGTTAGGGATTGGTATATGCACACTGAGGTATGTGGAATGACTGGCCAACAGGACCTGCAGCATAATACGGCACAGGGAACTCTACCCAACATGCTGTGATCATCTGTCTGGGAAAAGAATCCAAAAGAGAATGGATGTGTGCACATGGATAACTGAGCCTCTTTGTGGCACTGCAGAAATTATCACAATGTTGCAAAACTACTATACTTCAATAAAACTTTTTGAAAACACCTTAATTTTTTTTTTTTTTTAAGGAAAGAAAAAAAAAGGCCAAAGAGTTCCTTGAGCCCGTTTAAGAGGGAGCGTAGGCAGCAGAGAGACGTGGGCGGGCCTTCACTCTGGGGCACTTCACCGTCCAGCTCCCAGCTTGGAGAGGGGAAAGGAAGCAAGAACAGATGAGACAGATGTCGATGGTGAGGGAGAGGGAGTACAGCGAAGTTGATTGTGGGCCTACTATGTGCCAAGGGCACTCCTTGTCTTATGCAGCCGAATCTATGAGCTGGGAAGTAGGTTAAAGGAACTGTTCTTGTTTTACAGGTGAGATGAAGTGATCTGCCCTGGGTGCATCAGACCATCTGAGTGGTGTGCCCCAAACTGGGTTTCCTGCTGGTCGAGTGAATGAACGAATGAGGGAACAAATAAATGAACAAATGAATGAGTATCACTGGGCCCCAGGTGCTGAGGTGTCGCCAGCAGGTTCAAACTGAGGATATGAGAACGTGGTCTTTTTAGAGAAGTCGGGGCCATAAAACCTGTGCCATTTCCCGACTTGTGCAATGCCTGCCCCTCCCCCTGCGGCTCTGAGATTGCTCCCCGGCCTTGAGAAGGGCTCCTCGGGCTTATCTCAGGGGGAGAGTGAAACCGTAAAAGACTTTATGGCTTTGAGATCACGTCTGGCAGCGGCAGCGATTGTCGCCATAAACTCGAGCGGCTGTGGAAGGGCGATGCCCAGGGCCTCGAGAGTCAGGGGACAGTTGAGCAATGCCGAGGGGCAGCCCCTGCAGAGCCCATCCCACACTTCCCACCCTTCAACCCTGCAAACCCCGAGAGGCGGCAGTGATTGGGATATTTTTAAAATTCTACAATGCACCTTTTTTCCACACTGTATCTCTGATATTAAGATGTGTCTTTAGGAGTTCCCGTTATGGCTCAGTGGTAGCGAACCCGACTAGTATCTATGAAGATGCAGGTTTGATCCCTGGCTTCACTCAGTGGGTTAAGGATCCAGCATTGCCATGAGCTGTGGTGTAGGTCGCAGATGCGGCTCAGATCGTGAGTTGCTGTGGCTGTGGTGTAGGCCAGCGGCTACAGCTCCGTTTCGACCCCTGGCCTGGGAACTTCCATATGCTGTGGGTACGGCCCTAAAAAGACCAAAAAAAAAAAAAAAAAAAAAAAAAGATGTGTCTTTAAATGGACAGCATCCTACAATCACACTTGGTTAAATGGGGTGGCGGCCATAACTGGTTTGGCTGGTCTGGTCATTAGTTCTGGTGGCCTGACTGGTCAACTGCATCTCCTGTGTATTTCCTCACAAACGATTTAAGGACCATTTTGAGGGAGGGACTCGAGTCCTGGTTGTTTCGTGAAAACCTTCTGATAAGAGAGAGAAAGGACCAGGGTCAAACCTGCAGAATCAGAGTAGGCGTGTTGGTGCTGGAGGCCGTAGTGGACCATTCTTTCAAAAAATGGTGCGAGACCAAACCTTCTAGCAGTATGGAGGACAGCGTTGCATGAAAAAACACGGACAAGGGAGATTCCGGGTGGAAAAGACATCTAGTTGAGCTGGATGCTGATTCGGAAGAAGTTTTAGAGCTTCCAGAACTCCCAAATATAAGTGAAATAATCACTTCTATTTTCCTTTACATTTATACACAAAAGTGCTGTATGATTTTAAAAACAATGTCTCAGTAAGTCTCAGAGCTCTTTAAATGAACATAAAATAAAAATTCTAGGAGTTCCCGTCGTGGCGCAGTGGTTAACGAATCCAACTAGGAACCATGGGGTTGCAAGTTCGATCCCTGGCCTTGCTCAATGGGTTAAGGATCTGGTGTTGCCGTGAGCTGTGGTGTAGGTTGCAGACGTGGCTCAGATCCTCTGTTGCTGTGGCTCTGGTGTAGGCCGGCAGCTACAGCTCCGATTAGACCCCTAGCCTGGGAAACTCCATATGCCACGGGAGCGGCTCTAGAAAAGGCAAAAAAAAAAAAAAAAAAAAGCCAAATGAAATAAAATAAAATTAAATTAAAAATTCTGAGACAAGAAAGCACCATGTCATAACTTGTCATGGTGTGTTCTCTTTCTTGATGGTACACAAAATGCTAGTGCCTGTTAACAATTGAAGCATCTTAGGTTGGATTCTACCCATTTCTTAAATGAAAAAACTAAGGACACAGAGGGCATGGGGCACATAAGTGGTGGGGCCAGGCTTCTTAGAAAGATCCTGTGCTCTTTCTAATACCCAAGGCTGACTTGTACATAAACACTGATTTCCCATCTCCCCCAAAGGTTTTGCCCACAAACAACTCCAGCCTGCCGACACAAAGGGCTCTAGAAGGCAGTGAGCTTCCCGGCTGTTCAAAATTTAAGCAGGAGAGCGTTTGCAGGAAGCTTTTTGCCCAGTGGACCAACAGCCCCTATTACCCATCTCCCAGGTCAGCGAGCCTGGCCTGGTCAAGCCCACCCTAGTCCGGGCATCACACTTTCTTGGACTCTCCCTAGGACCATGGGGGCATGTGTCCAGCACAACCTCACCTTTAATCACCTGTCTTGCCCCAAGCAGATGGGACTCTCACCTTATTTTACAGATGAGGAAACTGAGGCCCAGCAGGGTTGCCTGATTCTCTCACGGTCATCGGTGAGTCAGCGTCAGGGAAGAGTCTGGAATCCGGGGCTCAAAATCAAATGCTCTTTCCAACTTCACAGATTTCCTAGTTCCAGAGGAGGCAGGCTGGGATGAGAGAGCAAGGACTCTAAGTGGGTCAAAAGAAAGAACTTTCTGGCCAGAGGGTTTGCTGAGTCCCGAACATGTAGTCAAGCAGAAACGCCAAAGGCCTTCACCTGGTCCTCGTTAAGGCCGACAAGTTCTGGGACAGTGGCATTGAGGGGGGCAGCGGAGGTGCTGCTCTCCTCAGGGGTGGGGCCAAACTACAGGAGTCACCTCCCCCAGCCATCAGATCCTACCTCTCCCTCTTAAAACCCTGCAATGGTTTCCCCTCATTCCTAGAACAAAATTCAAGCCCCTCACTGGGCCCCCAAGACCCTGACCACTTCTCTGAGGTCATCTCCTACTATTCTGCCCCTTGGTCACTCCATTCTGGCTCCCCTGGCCTCCCCTCTGTTCCTCAACACACCAAAGCTGTTCTCACTTCACAGCTTTGCAGCCTTTACCCCAGTGTTCCCTTTCTTCTGGAACATTCTTTTCCCAGCTCTTCCCATGGCCACTTCCTTTGAACCATTCATTTCTCTGCTCACATGTTGCCACCTGGAGTGGCCTCCTCTGATCAACTTAGCTAAATCCATGAGGCTTTGCAGGCCATTTGGTCTCTGTTAGAACAACTTAAATCTGCCGTTGCAGCGTGACGACGGCCATAAACAGTGTGTAAGCGAATGGGCACGGCTAAGTTCCAATAAAACTTTATTTACAAATGCAGGCAGCAGGCCAGATTTGGCCACTGATCGTAAGTTGCTGACCCCTGCTCTAACTTATTGTCCTCTTTGATTTTCGTCACTGTGCTGACAACTATCTGAAGTTATTTTTTGTACATTGACTTCTTATCGTCCTCTATCCTTTCCCCACAGACTCTAGACTGTGGTCAGACTGAACGCTGCGGCGGTAGCCAGCCTCCAGGATGGCCCCCAAGGAACCCCCCTCCCTGGAATTCACCCAGGCATGTAGTCCTCTCCCGGTCAGGTAGTCCTCTCCCAAACCGAACAGGGCAGTCCTGTGTGATCACTGGGATTCTGTGGAAGTTAAGGAGTGTGACTTTCAAGGCTAGGTTATAAAAGGCTTAGTGGCCTCCATTTCGCCATCTTGGATCACCTGCTCAGAGGAAGCCAGCAGCCATGTGGTAAGGACACTCAAGCCGCCCTGTGGTGGGGTCCACATGGGGAGGGGCTGAAGCCTCCTGTCAACTGCTAGGCATGTGAGCGAGCCATTTTGGAAGTGGGTCTTCCAGCCACAGTCAAGCCTTCAGGTAAGCGTGGCCCTGGCTGACCCTTTGGCCACAACCCCATGAGAGACCCTAAGCCAGACCATCCAGCCAAGCCACCCCTGAAGTCCTACCACACAGAAACTGCGAGATAAGAAATGGTTGCTGTTTTAAATTGGTATAATTTGGGGAGTTCCTGTTACGGCTCAGTGGTAACAAATTCAACTAGTATCCATGAGGACGTGGGTTCGATCCCTGGCCTCGCTCAGTGGATTGAAGGATCCGGCATTGCCAAGAGCTGTGCTGTAAGTCACAGAGACGGCTTGGATCCTACTTGCTGTGGCTGTGGCATAGGCTGGCAGCCGTAGCTCTGATTCAACCCCTAGCCTGGGAACGTTCATATGCCACAGATGCAGCCCTAAAAAACAACAACAACAACAAAGATAAAATAAATTGGGATAATATGTTAGGCAGACATAAATAAAATATAGTTGCCCCGTACAGTGTCTGCTATATAGTATGTGCTCAATAAATACTGGTTAATAAAAAAAGTTAGGTGTTGAATAAATACAGAAGGACACATTATAGAAATAAATATTTGAGAGGCATACATGTAATATTATGTACATATATGTAAAAATATAAACTCAAGACTATAGAAGGGTACAATCGAGACTCTTCCTACTCCATTAACTATCCTTGGACAAGGTGTCTATATGAGAATTCTTCCAACCTTGAGATCCTAAGCTTCTGGGCATCTTGGTTTCTGTGTTTCTAGTACTCTCTACATTTACAATCCTATGACTCTGAGATTTTAGGTTCCTGTTTCACCAAGTCCATGATTCTAAGATTTTGAGATTCTATGATTCTGACATATTGTGACTCATTTATTAATACATATCTTTGTTCAGAAACTCTTCTCTATCAGGCACAATGTCCAGAGCTTGGGGTTCAGTAGAGAAAAGACACCCCCTGTGTTTGCCCTCCTTTGGGTCACGAGCAGATAGGGACACGGGCCAGCAAATGGGCATCTATGGTCCATCAGGCAGGTGGGCAAAGGAACTGTGGGTGGGGGCGGGGAAGGAGGTACCAACCCAGCCTCTTTGGGAGAGGTGTGGGCAGAAATGGCTTCCCAAAGGAGCTAGGGAGAAAGAGAGAGCGAATATCCCACCCAGAGGAAGGGGGTGTACACTGCGGTCCAAGTGGGAAGGTCCAGCAGCTGGAGGAAAGAGGCCACGTGGCATATCTGGTGAATTTAACCAAGGTCCATTTGAGTTGGTACAGAGTTGGGGGGGGGGGGTGCCGGAGAGAGGCAGAGCAGCAAGAGACTATGGCCACATGACAGAGGACCTAGTAAACCATGTCAAGGAGTTTGAACTTTATCCTGAGGGCAAAGGGGAGTCAATGAAGGGTTTTAAGAGGAAGAGTGACACAGTCTGCTTAGAGTTTAGAAAAGCACTTCTGGTTGCTGCTTGCGGGTTTGGAAAGAGGAGAGACCGAGGAGGAGGCTGGAACAAGACTCCAGGTGAGAGAAGAAGAGGCCTGAATGGATGGGAGATGGGCCCAAGAAAGAGGTTTCATCTGCAGTGTGGCGAACAGATGGGTGTTGTGGATTATACCGGTAACCTGAGACTCCAGGACTCCCAGACTTTGTGATTCTAAGATTCTCTGATTCTGTTGCTCAAAACCCCATAATTCTTCCACACAAAATGCCTGTTGGTATCACTGTACGTTTACAATCCCCGATCTCACATCATCTCTCCTTTCTGAGCCTCAGTTTTCATTGTTTGGAAAGTGGGGAATCATTAATACTTTCCTTGCAGAGTAGGCAGGAGGTGAGAGCTGGTGTGTGGTCAGCACTTAGAACAAGGCAAGTGGTCCATCCATGGTACACCCCTTGGCCCCAAGTGCTGGACATACAGGCATTGTCAGGAAAGAACCAAGTCTTAGGATGACAAGAGAGAGCAGAATGGAAGAGCAGAGGTAAGGAACAGCCCTGTTATCTGCTCCTGGTGACCTGGGTTGTTCTGGCTTCTGGGCTTCTACTTGGGCATGTGGTGCTCAGATTTGGTGTTTGCTTCCAGGCACCATCATGTTTACCAGCTGGCCATCAGGCTCCCAGCTCCTCCTTCTTGTCTTAAACTCCCCCAAGAGTGGTGGACACCAACTAGAGGTAGCCAGGCGGGGTCTGGTCTTGCCTGGGCAGGTTTGAGCCAAGCCAAGTGCCACCCAGTTGGTTGGCGCCAACCTGCTCCCAACCTAGCCCATTCTCAAGGTTATATTATCAGCATTCTCCTCCTAGACAACTATTGCGTTGGCTTAAATAAGAGCAGATCTTTGGAGACAGAAACCTCACTCATCTCCACAAAATGACAATACATGGGCCTGAGAGAGACCCAAGGTTTATGTGTGCTCCTGTACTACAATTTGCTCCTTGCCATGTTCAGCTTTTTTCATTTTTTTTCTGTCTTTTTAGGGCCACACCCGTGGCATATGGAAGTTCCCAGGCTAGGGGTCGAATCAGAGCTGCAGCTGCAGGCCTACACCACAACCACAGCAATGCAGGACCTGAGCCACGTCTGCGACCTACACCACAGCTCATGGCAACACTGGATCCCTAACCCACTGAGTGAGGCCAGGGATCAAACCCATGTCCTCATGGAAACTAGTCAGTTTCGTTACCGCTGAGCCACAAGGGGAACTCCAGTGGTTCGGCTTTAATTCCATTGAATCCACAAAACATCAGTTGAACAATACAACTGTGGGCAGAACTCAGAGGACCCTTGGAGGTTAACTCCTTTTTTGGAGGAGGAAGTAGGAAGCTGAGAGTGATGTGCCTAAACCACTCAGTGTTCAGTAAAGGGTTGGGCTTAGATTCCGAGGCCAGAGCTCTCCACTCATTTCTCTGCACACAGTAGGGGCTCCACAAACATCAGTGAAATTAAGTCAAATCAGGAGTTTAAGTGATATATATCATATACATTACGGGCTAGTATTTGCACTGACTATTTCTAGAAGTGAGAAGAGACTGAAGAGAAAGATGGCTTCGGGGAGGTGAGTTGGGGTCAGGGGTAGGAGGAAGACCTGCTTTAAATTTTATGCCCTTTTGTACCTTTTGAATGTTTTATTTTCACCCAGTGCACATAGAACAGAGTCAATCAATCAAACAAACAATCACAATTAAATAAACAATTAAGGGAGCCAGGCTATTTTGCAACTCCATGCTTTTGTACATGCTGTTCCCTCTGGCTGAAATACCCTTTCCTGGTTTGCTCTATCTGGAAAACTCCTACGCAAGTTACAAGACTGAACTCAAATGTCCAGTGTCTGTTGCAGTCTCCCCGTGATGGTTACTCTCTGTTCATCCACCACCTCCACATACCCTCGTCTCCCTGCTCTGTGCCCCAGAAGGCACCCCTTCCTCCTGACTTCTCGTTGGATTCTGCCAAAGGGAGGAGCCAACGGGAGATTAAAGGGCAGGATGAGGGAGAAAAGTGGGGGTGTTTATGCCACCTGCCCCCTCCCTGTTTTGCTTTATTCTTGGCAGGGGCCGATTTCTCCATGGTCTCACTTCCACGGTTCCAGCTCCTTCCAGGAGCAGTGACACTGTTCCCTCTCTCACTCCTTCAGGACTGGGGATGATAACAGCCCCCCACATTTCTAGTTTCCGGGTGCTTCACTATTCCTTGAAGATTCCCTTAGCCAGCCCACACCTCTGTAATGCTCTCTTCATTAAATGTGCTTCAGTTAGGCCAGTGATCCTCAAACTGGAGTGATCTTGCGTCTTAGGGGATATCTGGCAATGTCTGAAGACATTTTTAGCTGTCACGAGTGGTGTGGGGGCGCTGCTGGCACCTAGTGGGTGGAGGCCAGGGATGCTGCTAAACATCTTTCAGTGCACAAACCAGCTCCCCTCCCCAACATAGAGCTTTTCAGGCCTAACTGTTAATGGTGCTGAGGTGGAGAACCCCTGATTTAGACTTCTGAGATTCCAGCTGCTCCCTGCCTGGACCCTGACAGTTCATATCTGGGGCTTCTAGACACCTGCTGCCCTCTCTGTGCTTGTGGGGTGGTCTATTCGCTTACATGCTTGCAGTGGGCTTCCTCTTGATGGAAAAATGATGAAAGACCCAGTCTCTGCCCTCAGATCATCAACAGGACAGGGAGGAGAGACTCTGGTGAGCTGGGTCCCCCACCAGACTTGAGTCTTTCAGGGCAGGGTCTCAGTGTCATTTACCACACAGCCCCAGTAGGAGGAGGTCAGCAGACATTTGCCAATTGAGCCAAGAAATCCTTCCACAACGTCTTAAAACAAGATGTAGACAACAAGGGACTAGACTCAGGGGCTAAACACGACCCAGGGAACCTGGGCAATTTCCCCTGTGATCAGATGATTCGCCTGCCCACAAAATTTTAAAAACAGGAAAAAGCTAGCATATGTTGAATATTTATTATGTACCAGGTGCTTTTCTAATGACTTTGTAAGCCATTTAAGCTCATTCAATCTTCACAAGAACTTGGTGAGGTAAATACTAATATCCTCTTTTCACAGTGGCACAGAGAGGTACCATAATTACTTGAGGCCACACAGCCCCTGAGTAATAGAGCCAGGATTTGATTTCTAAGTCATCTGGGTCCATATTTAATTACGACTTCTATTCTACATTGGAATACAGTGGACCCTGACCAAAGTGGGGGTTATGGGCACCCACCCTCCATATAGTCAAAAATATACTTTAACTCCTACTTGGTCCTCCTTACAAGAGGTTCCTCTACAGCCCTGGTTTCTCCAGTATCCACAGTTCTGCATCCACAGATTCAACCAGCACTGTAGTATTTATCATGGAAAAAAATTCGTGTATAAGTAGATCCACGCGGTTCAGAACCATGTTGTTCAAGGGTCAACTATATATTTTAAAAGAACTATTGAAAAGGTAGTAATAACGATAGTAATGGAAATACATTTTTGGACAGTTTTTGAGACAGTAATAATGATCATCATAATGTTTTGAGCATTCACATATGCATTCCAAACTTTAACCCAGTGGACACAACTGATATTCTAACTTGGGCTGCCAGATCTACCTGTTGGGTAGACTACAGAATAAAGCATTTGGGGGCCGCCTCTGCTGAATTAAAGCTGGAGAGGAGGACTCCAATGGTTACTGGGCCAAGGGGGCAATGTTGGTGAGTGAGGTGGGCCTGTGCAAAGGGGCGTGGTGGGGACTGTGGCAAAATAGGAATGGAATGCATCGCTGAGAAGGGACAGCCAGGACTCAACTCTAGGCCCTTGAAATTGGGGGCCCAGATCTTCCAAGAGAAGCCAGACAGTCATCTGTAACACCAACGAAGACACTACATGCAGAAAACAAAACTTATCTTTCAGCAAACTTAGTTCATGCCTGCTATCCCATAGTGAGCTGCTAAAAGAAAAAAAAATCACTATTTGAAATTGTGGTATATTTATACAATGGAACGCCCTGCAGAAATAAGAATGAATGAACCCTAGCTATAAAAATATGGATAAATCTCACAAGCATAAACCAGACATAAACAAATACATCCTGTAGTCCACTCCCATAAGGTTCAACAACAGACCAAAATAACTGAGGTCGTTAGGAGACAAGACCGTGGTTCCTTTTGACAGGGGTGGGTTGTGAGTGACTGGAGAGAGCACAAAGGGGACTTCTAGGAACTGGCTGGGGTCCCCATCTTCATCTGGGTGCCAGGGACACGGTGGTGTTCCCTTTGTGATGATTACTGAGCTGTCCCTTTACGCTTGGTGCTTTTTTTTTTTTTTTTTTTTTTTTTTAATGTATGTTGTATATTTTTAATTATATAAAATTTTGGGAAAAAATATACAGACTTAAACTGTTTGGAAATATTTCTCTGGATGAAGCAGGATTGCATGTGAATACAAAGGAAACCAAATGCTGAAATAACTGTATCTGGAGGCTGGGCTTCCCTGCAGGAAGCCCCTGATAGTTCTTTGTTGGGTAAATGGAAAGAACGCAGTTGTCGGGGGATGCCCTCATTTGAATCTGTGATGTTTAATAAAACACCCTCATTTTTCTTTTTTTTTTTTCTTTTTATGCTGCACTGGCTGCATATGGAAGTTTCCAGACTACGGAGTCGAATCGGAGCTGCAACTGCCGGCCTATGCCACAGCCACAGCAACACCGGATCTGAGCTGCATCTACCACCTACGCCACGACTTGTGGCGAGGCCAGACCCTTAACTCTCTGAGCCAGGGCAGGGTGTGAACCTGCATCTTCATGGACACTATGTTGGGTTCTGAAGCTGCTGAGCCACAGTGGGAAACCCCAGCCTCATTTTTCTTGATGATTGTCTTATGTGATACTATTTGTGCTGAGAATCACGTCTACTTTGTGCATCTCTTTTACCCAACTTCTTGGCTGTTTGAAATTATAAAATAAATTTCTACATATCAGGATTTCATGGGAAAAGGGTTTCACAGCTAAGAAAATATGAGAACCTTAAGGCTGAGGTTCTAAAATTCTGCCTATCAGGAGTTCCTGGTGGCAAGCAGGTTAAGGATCTGGCATTATCCCTGAAAGGGGCTGCAGTTGCTGCTGTGGCACAGAGGGGATGCCTGGCCCAGGAACATTTGCATGCTGCAGGTGCAAATGATATAAAATAAAATAAAAATGATTCTGCCTATCAGAAACAATCTCCAAATGGCAAGATGGGTTGGGGGTGATTCACAGGCAGGAATGGTGGGAAGGGAGTGCCCACAGAAAGGGGTGGGGCAGGCTGGAGGCCTCAGCAGCCAGTTCTCAAAGGGTGTGTCTCCATTTACAAAGGGCCTTTCATCCCAGTCGTCTCTTCAGCAAACTTATCCCAAGCACCCACTCTGTGCCAGGTTACAAGGGTGCAAGTTAATCCAGTAATCACAAAGATGAGACAGCTGACGGTGGCGAAGTACCATCCGAGCCTGGGGCCTGGACCCTCACTGCTCTCCACCCCGCTCCCAAACCCCCCAGCTGGATCCCTCCTCACGGCCTCCGTTCCCCAGCCTGGTCCTGACCTTTGCTGTCTCCAGCTCCAGAGTCCCCACCGCACTGATCTCCTGGCCCCTCTCAGGCCCCTACATCAATTCTCCCCAGCGTGTTTTTATAAAACACAAATCAGAAGATGCTGGAGTTCCCGTCGTGGCGCAGTGGTTAACGAATCTAACTAGGAACCATGAGGTTGCGGGTTCGGTCCCTGCCCTTGCTCAGTGGGTTAACGATCTGGCGTTGCCGTGAGCTGTGGTGTAGGTTGCAGACGTGGCTCGGATCCCGCATTGCTGTGGCTCTGGCGTAGGCCGGTGGCTACAGCTCCGATTGGACCCCTAGCCTGGGAATCTCCATATGCCGCGAGAGCGGCCCAAGAAATAGCAAAAAGACAAAAAAAAAAAGAGGATGCTCACGCCTATGCTACCCCAACTCGAAAGTTGTAGCCAGGCCACAGAGAGTAACATCCAAATTCCTTCCCACGGCCCCCAGGCCCCACCCGTGATCGCCTCTGCTCCCCTCCCCCCGGTCACACTGGCCCAGCTCAGGGCCTTTGCTCTTGTTGTTCCCTCTGCCTGGACTCCTCTCACTTCTTCAAGTGGCTGCTGGTTCTTGCAATTCGGACATCACCACGAATGTCATCCACTCCCAAGAAACGGGCAGCACAGGGGCCTTTCTGAGGGAGGACTGCAAAGCTGGGGACAGGGGGGATGACAGGGAGAAGCACTTGCGACTGGGTGACGTTGTGCACTGCTTGAATTTTGAGCCCAGTGCAGACTCAAATAAATTCTTATTTTTTTCTTTTTGGCTGCACTTGCAGCATGTGGAAGTTCCTGGGCCAGGGATCGAACCCATGCCATAGCAGCAACCCAAGCCACAGCAGTGATGATGACAGATCCTTCCTTAACCCACTGAGTCACAAGGGAACTGCTAAGTTATTAATTTAAACAGAAGTGTCTGCTTGGAGAGGCCTTTCTGGAAAGCCACCTTTCCCAGTTACCTCCTCTTGAGATGCTCTAATTCTCCTTTATGAGGTGTTTAATACAGTTCGTAATTGTCCTGGTTTTTCTTTTGTTTTGTTTTGATCTCTTTTTAGGTTACTGTCTATGTCCCATTTATAAGGATAGGGATTTTGCTTGTCTTATCTATCACTTAGCATAGTCCTGACACATTGTAGGTCCTCAATATATAGTTATTGAATAAGTAAAGAAAAGAAGCAGGGCTGGGGGGAGAAGAAAGGACATACAGGATGATAACGGAGAGTTAACCAGGCAAATCTGGGGGTGGGAGGGTTGAGCTCAGTTCCAAAGAGAGGAAATGGACGGTGGTTTGAGGACTTGAAGAAGGACAGGCTGATGGGACTAGGGATCTGAGGGCCAGGGTGAGAAGCAGGCAAGATAATGCCCATTTTACAGATGAGAAATCTGAGGCTCAGAGAGGGCAAGAGTCTTGCCCAAGGCATCCAGTAGGCCAGGGTCTCAGTTTAGAATCTAGGTCCTAACTCAAGGTTAAATAGAATCCAAGAGTGTTTGAGCACCTGTATGTACTAACTTATGAGTTAGGTATTATTATTACTTCATCATTGACTGATGAAGAAAGGCACCAGGGAGGCTGAGTGACTTTCTGTGGTCACACAGCTTTGGAAGTAGCCAAGCCTAAAGCCTTTCCCTGGCTCTCAATGGCTCCAGGTTTCCACCTCCCAATTCTCCCAAGCCTCTGGCCTCACACAAAGCCCCAGCTTAGCCCCCAAAAGTCTGTGAGTTCAAATCCTGACCCACTCAAATTCCCTGAAACCCTCTGGAAGCTGGATTCCTCCCCAACTCCAAACCAAAAGAGAATGAAACTAGCCCTGTTTACAAGGCTGCTGTGAGGAAAAAAAGTGATAAAAAATTATTATAGGACTCATAAGTGATAAAAAATAATTGTAGGGCTCCTGGCAAACAGCCCGAGCTATAGAGATACTGTCTAATGATAGTAGGAATTTATGGCTCTGTGGGCCCAGCCTTTTTGAGGCTGGGGTGATAGGAACTGGGGTTACAAGTGGGGTCATGGGCAGAAAATTCCCGGCAGCCCCTTCGTGGGGTGAGGCTTGAGCCACTTTCCTACCAGCCTGGGCATCGATTTCTGTGGCTCTCCAATGGCCACGCCCCCCCATCCCATTAGTCATTCATCTGGTTGGAGCTTATATCTCTTGCCACTTGCCTTTTTAAAAACCTAGAAACTATTAGCACTTTATGGTGATGTGGTTCATTCACTAATTTGGGGGGCCCCAGGGGATGGCAGGGAATAGATGCTAGAGGTGGAGCGAGATCCAGGGGGCACTGCAGGAGTGGATGTTTACAGAGGCCCTACTACATGCTGCAAGCCTTGCTGGGAGGAAGGTGGTAACTAGACATCGTGACTTGTCCAGAGTCACAGAGTGCCCTGGGGCGGGGGGATGTCAGAGCTGGACTGTGGTCTCTCCACCACAAAAAAAATGGGGATTGGCCTGTCCCTACAAGTGTTCACAGCTAATTCTCTGTTGGTGGTGGTGGTGGTGGAAGTGATCTAACTTTTAAAAATTAAAGTATAGTTGATTTACAATGTTGTGCCACTTTCTGCTGCACAGCAAAGTGACCCAGCCATATATATATATATACACATTCCCTTTTTCATATTATCTCCCATCATGGTCTATCCCAAGAGACTGGATATAGTTCCCTGTGCTGTACAGTAGGGCTTCTTGCTTTTCTATTTCAAATGTAATCGTTTGTGTCTACTAACCCCAAACTCCCCATCCATCTCAGTCCTTCCCCCTCGGCAACCACAAGTCTGTTCTCTATGTCACAGCTAATTCTTAAAGACATCAAAAACCCACCTTAGAACCCTACGGTAGTGGGATTTTTTTGTTGTTGTTGTTGTCTTTTTAGGGCTGCACCTGCAGCATGTAAAGTTCCCAAGCTAGGGGTCGAATCAGAGCTGCAGCTGCCAATGTGGGATCCAAGCCATATCTATACCCATAGATCACGGCAACGCCAGATCCTTAATTCACTGAGCGAGGCCAGGGATCAAACCTGCGTTCTATGGATACCGCGTTAACTGCTGAGCCACGACGGGAACTCCTAGTGTTGTTTTTACAAAAACAAAATTTACATATCATCAAAGTTCAAGTAATGCGAAGAAGCGTAAAGAAGAAAGTTCAAAACACTGAAGTTTTACTGCCCAGAGAAAAACAGCCTTCAGTAGAGGTAGTAGAGCTAAGGGGTCAAGGGCACAACCTCTGAGGCCAAAGTGAAAGGGTCCAGGCGGCAGCTGCAAGCCACCTGGGCAGCCTCGAGAGTGTGACTCCCTCTGCCTCAGTTTCTAGACCTGCACAACGGTCTAAGGCAGGTCCGTTAGGAGCATTAGAGGAAGCAAGCATTTTCAGAGCACCGAGGACAGCACCCACTCAGAGGAAGTGCTGCTGCCTAGGTGACGGCTCAGTGAGTCCTTTTCACACATGCTCGGAACATACAAGCTAAACCAGCTTGTGGTTTTAGAACTGGGTTTTCAAATATACTCAACAAGACATTCTAGGCATCTTCCCATGTCTTTATGCTCGTTTACGTAAGAAAGCTTTTAATTTAAGGCTTGAGCTTTTAATTTAAGGCTCAGTCCTTCCCCCTCGGCAACCACAAGTCTGTTCTCTATGTCACAGCTAATTCTTAAAGACATCAAAAACCCACCTTAGAACCCTACGGTAGTGGGATTCTTGAGCAGTTTTACACATTCAAAACCCTCCTCCCACAGCAGAAATTGGCACAAAATTGTAAATCAGCTATACTTCAATTAAAAAACAAAACAGGAGTTCCTACTGTGGCTCAAGGGGTTAAGAATCTGACTAGTGTCCATGAGGATGCAAGTTCGATCCCTGGCCTCACTCAGTGGGTTAAGGACCTGGTGTTGCCACAGGCTGTGGCATAGGTTGCAAGTGTGGCAGCTCGGATCTGGCATAGGCTAGCAGCTGCAGCTCTCATTCGACCCTTAGCCTGGGAACTTCTGTGTGCGGCAGGTGAGGCCTGGAAAAATAAAATGAAATAAATAAAAAAATGAAACAAAATCAAAAGCCTCCCCTCTACTGGAGATCCCCACTACATCCCTTCACAGGCTGTTCCTCCTCTGCCTATATCTGCCCCCAAGAGCTTTCTGCAGATCCCTGAGGCAATCCTGCACAGAGGTGTAGAAACTAGGGCTCACACACAGCAAATAACTGGCCCTGGGTCGCAGGCAAACTCTGGGACTTGAACCTCTAACACCTGGACTCCAGAGGCAGAGTTCAAGACTGAGAAACCAGCACTGAGAAATCCAGGAGGGTTTTGGAGTAAGGAAGACATGACATGGAATTACTGTTCTGCCAGTCCTAGCTGTGCCACCCCAGGCCAGCTCCTTAACCCCCCTGAGCATCAGTTTTCTCATCTGTAAAATGGGGCAGCTGAGCCCCATTACACTCTATTGCCACAGGACCGCTACTTCCTGGCTAACAGCTGTTGTTTCCGGAACAGTAATGCCTCTGAGGCTCCATGCTAAGTGCCTGTCAGACATCATTTCATGTAACTAACGAGAAGTTCAGATAAAGTGCAGGTAGGCAAATACCAACAGGAGCGCCTCAAGAATGTATATTTCATAATGGCAGAAGCTCTGGCTGTTGTGCTCATCGTGTCCCTTCAAGGCCTAAAACAGTGCCTGGTGCATAGCAGGTGCTCAAAAAATATTGTTGAATGAATGACTCAAATCTATGGCAACATAAAAAGGAAAAAAATAATGGCATTTGTACATAAATTTTGTACATTTATCACTTTCTAAAAACTCTTTTTGGAGTTCCAGTCATGGTGCAGTGAAAACGAATCTGACTAGGGACCATAAGGTTGCAGGTTTGATCCCTGGCCTTGCTCAGTGGGTTAAGGATCTGGTGTTGCCATGAGCTGCGGTGTAGGTTGCAGACTCGGCTCATATCCTGCATTGCTGTGGCTGTGGTGTAGGCCGGCAACTATAGCTGTGATTGGACCCCTAGCCTGGGAACCTCCATATGCTGTGGCTGCAGGCCTAAAAAGACAAAAAAAAAAAAAAAAAATCACTCAGGTCTTTGATGCCAGAGTGCACTGCTTAACATTATCTATGCTGCCTTTCTAAGAGTAACCCTCCCTTCCTCTCAACAGTAGAAAATAAACAAATATGTTGTTATATATATTTATACTCATGGAATGGAATACTACACAGCAATGTAAAAGAGTAAGTTATCAATAACCAAAACAATGTGTGTGAATCTCACAACTACAGTAAAAGAAACCAGGCAGAAAAGACTACTTGAGTAGCTAGATAATACATAGGATATTCAGTTAAATCTGAATTTCAGATAAACAATGAATTTTTTTAGAATAAATCAGAAATTCGAATTTAACTGGAATTCTAGATTTTTATGTGCTAGACCTGACAACCCTAAATATTATATATGTATGACTTCACTTATATGAAGTTCAAAAACAGACAAAATGAATAAATGGCAATAAGAGTCGAGGTAGCAGTTGCCTTGGGTGTGAGTGGAGGTGAGTGGAAAGGATATTAGAAAAATTTTTAGGAGTTCCCGTCATGGCTCAGTGGTTAAGGAATCCAACTAGGAACAATGAGGTTGCGGGTTTGATCCCTGGCCTTGCTCAGTGGGTTAAGGATCCGGAATTGCTCTGAGCTGTGGTGAGGGTACAGATGCGACTTGGATCCTGCGTTGCTGTGGCTCTGGTGTAGGCCAGCGGCTACAGCTCTGATTAGACCCCTAGCCTGCGGACCTCCATATGCTGTGGGAGTAGCCCAAGAACTGGCAAAAAGACAAAAAAAAAAAAAAAAGAAAGAAAAGAAAAAATTTCATATCTTGATCTGGGTGTGGGTCACCTGTGTATGTACCCTTGTAACAATTCATGAAGCTGTACACTTAGTATTTGCACATTTTACAAGATTTGTTAACTGTGACTCCATAAAAATATTTTTAAAATTCTAAAGAGCAATATGTCCTATCTTTAAACTCTTTGGTAAGAGTATCTAACTGATGTGGTGTTTGGAAGAATAAAATGAGATTAAGTCTGCGAGTCTCTTAGCACATTTTAGGAGCTCATAGTAAAACCGCAGTAAGTGGAAGCCATTGTTAAATGTAATAGCTGCATTCAGCTTTTATTATCACTCCCTTTGTAATTTCTCCACTGCAGATTGATTGGAGCGCCCTCACGGGTCTACATATTGTCATAGCACTTCTGTTACTGCAAAAAATACCCTTTATCCAAGCTTGGAGTCTCATTTCTAAAGGGCAGTGCTTTGCTTTTGCTCCAGGACCACATAAGAAAGTACCAGAATCCACATCAGACAAGGGGTCCAAGTCCAACTTCAGCCATGCCCACAACAGCCCCCTGAAGTAAGTCAGAAGGAAGGCAGAGAAGGGAATGCATGGGTTTGTTCTGACTCACTGTCAAAGCGTAATCACAAACATCATCTCACTTCACAGGAACTCACATGATAATGTTTGAAAGTAGCATTGGCTGGGCTACAAAAATGCTTCACATTAATAATAATCATAAGTAGCTTTCTTTTTTCTTTTCTTTTTATTTTGTCTTTTTAGGGTCGCACCTACAGCACATGGAGGTTCCCAGGCTAGGGGTTGAATCAGAGCTGCAGTGGCTGGCCTACACCCCATCCACCCGGGATCTGAGCCACGTCTGTGACCAACACCACAGCTCAAGGCAACGCCAGATCCTTAACCCACTGATCGAGACCAGGGATCGAACCCATGTCCTCATGGATGCTAGTCGGGTTCGTTAACTGCTGAGCCATGATGGGAACTCCCATAACTAGCTTTCAGCCAGCTCTTCATGTGTGCAGGCACCATGCTAAGAGATACATGTCCATTTTTTTCCTTTAATCTTTAAAGTGATCCATGAGGCATATATTGCTTTGTAGCCTGCTCTTTTTCCTCTCAAGAGTATGCTTTGGGCATTTTTCCATGTCAGTAAATATAGCTGGGGCGGTAAGTACTTAATTCAAAGGCTGAGAAACTTAAACAGTCAGCAGCCTCTGCGCAGGTGAAGATCAATAGCAGTTAACATTTATTGAGTGCTTTATTACACACCGGGCCCTATGCTAATTGTTTAACATGAACTATCTCTCATTTGATGCCGGAGGCAATCGTGAGGTAGCGTCTGTTAGTATTCAGATGAGGAAGCTGAAGGTCAAAAAGGTAAAGGAACTATCCAAGGTCAGACGGTTGGTGTAAATGGCCAAGCTGGGATTCAAACCCAGGTCCCTCTGATTCGGGTGCCGGGCTCCCCACCAGCATGTTTGGAGGACAACATGGGGGAGGACACAAGAGAAGGTTCCAGTGCTCAGAGAAAGGAGCCACTGACAAACCCGGAAGGCAGAAAGGAGGGCAGTGTGGGCTGAAGCCACAGGGGGTGCAGTTTCCAAAAAAACCCACAGTTCTCCTTGGAGGGGACAGGAGGGCTTCCTGAAGGTGGTACCTTGTGACGGTCCATCCCCAGGGAAATGGGATAAACAAACTAAAACATATATATCCCATTTCCCTGGGGATGGACATTTATTTTCCCCCAGTTTTTTCGTTTGGTTTTTTTTTTTGGCTATTATAAATAAAGCTGCTAAGAACACTCATGTGTTTGTCTTTGAGTTCACGAATGCTTTTCTTACTCTTGGGTAAATACCTAGGAGTGTGGCTGCTGGGTCGTGTAAGTGTATACTTAACTTTTTAAGAAACTTTGCAAAGTAGTTGTACCATCTTGCATTTCCACCAGCAGTGCGGGAGCTCCAGTTGCTACGATGAGTCTTTTACATTTCAGCCGTTCTAGACACACTAGTTTTTAGATTTTTTTTTTTTAACATGTGGACCCCAAGGACATTAGACTTTCTGAGCCTCAGTTTTCTTATTTTATAAAATGGAGATGATCATGTTAGCCTTGAAAGGTAACATATAGTGAACTAGCACATACAGAGACTAGCAAACAGTAAGTGCCTCATAAAAGGTGGCCATTTTGGAGTTCCCACTGTGGCTCAGTGGTTAACGAACCCGACTAGGAACCATGAGGTTGTGGGTTCGATCCCTGGCCTTGCTCCGTGGGTGAAGGATCCGGCGTTGCCGTGAGCTGTGGTATAGGTTCCAGATGCGGCTCGGATCCTGTGTTGCTGTGGCTCTGGCATAGGCCAGCGGCTACAGCTCCAATTGGACCCCTAGCCTGGGAACCTCCATATGCCGTGGGAGCGGCCCAAGAAATGGCAAAAAGACCAAAAAAAAAAAAAAAATGCATTCAGTGGGAGTTCCCATTGTAAGTAAGAGGTAATGAACCCAACTGGGATCCACAAGGATGCGGGTTTGATCCCTGGCCTCGCTCAGTGGGTTAAGGATCCAGCATTGCCATGAGCTGCAGTGTAGGTCACAGACGTGGTTCAGATCCTGCGTTGCTGTGGCTGTGGCGTAGGTCTACATCTGCAGCTCTGATTCGGCCCCCAGCCTGGGAACTTCCATGTGCCACGGGTGTGTCCCTAAAAAGACAAAATAAAATCAAACATATTCAGTGGAGAGATGGTTTCCCTGCCATGGGGTGAAAATTCATCTCCATTACCTTTTAGCTCACTCTCAAGAAATAGTTCTATGGTCACTTTAGGTCGCAAACGCAATATTAATTCAGCAATTAGAATGTCCAGTTAAGCTACCAGTCAAAACGCCCAGGCTGATTTGGGTTTAGACCTTCTCCCGTTGCCTAGCTGGGTCCTGCTTCAGGCGGCGGCCCCACTGTAGCCACAGGGAAGACGGTGGGGGTGGTGCCTCCCCTTCTTCTCCCCTCCCCCACAGGTGGGGCTGAGGGGGCTGGGTAGAGACAGTGAAAGGAGAGGAGGGTCTCACTTGATCTGCCACTATCCTGGCTGGCTCTGAGCTCTCTGTGCCCAGCAGACATTTAAAGCTGCCCCTTTCTTTCGAGGGTCACCCGAAATGGCTCATGGAAATGGCCATTGTGCAGGACTTTCTCACTCTTGACCTTGGTGGGTACACCTTTCTTCCTGGGGGTCCCTAGCAACTCCTTCCTCAGGCCTTAGGAATGTGACACCCAACTGCAGCTTTCTGCTACTGCCACCACCAGCACCAGCACCAGCACCAAAACCCCCGCTCCCCACCCTGCCATGAGGCCCTCTGGGGTGGGGCTCAAGTTGGCTCCTAGCAGGTGCTGGTCCATGGGAAACACTCGAGCAGACTTTGCCCTGAAGCATCTGGGAGTGTGGCCTGACCTCGGCACACCATGCTCTTGGACTCCTTCCCCGGTGCAGCCCCGAGGCCCATTTCTCCCAGCCTCTCCCCTGTGCTCACGTCGGACCACAGGGCCAAACAGTCACCTCCCCCAGAGGAGCACCCATCACCCTACTCTACCCTTTCCAGAAAACTCCTGGCTCCTTCTTCCCATCACAGGAGAATGTGGGTGAATGTGGAGGTAGTCACACATACAGGGTTTCCAGTGACTGCAGCCAAATTTTAGCAGTTGTGAACTTTGGACTTGAATCATGATCATTGGCTGTCACAGAAGAATTTTCTAGAAACACTGTACCAGTTACATCCACCTCCCTGAGCCTCAGTTTTTACACATCTTCATGGAGGTGACAATACTTATCTAACTGAGTTGTTGTAAAGGCTGAGTGAATCTCCAGAGTGTTGCTGGATCTGACTCTTGGATTCCACAGCCAGGGACCAGCAACTTCATCTTTGTGAGGAAGTTTCCATGTGATTTTGCCTCTCTGGGTCTCAGCTTTCTCACCTGTCAAATGGACTCATGAGAGCCCCCAATCCTAAAGACGGCATCTCTGCGAGATTAGGTGGGTGAATAGATATGAAGTGCTTAGCACAGAGCCTGGCATGTGGCAGGAACTCTGTCTGCTGGATGTCAATACAAGGGAGGCTGGACTGGGCAGGCTCTTAGGCTGGTACTGGTGGGGGCAGGGGTGTGACGTGTCCACCCCTCCTTGTCCCCTCACCATTCTAGGCCTGGTTTTGGAAGTGCTTCAGCCCGACTGGGACCCAGGGCCCCTGGAAGAGGACAGCCTGTGCTTCCAACAGTCATGCTGACTCAGGTTAGAAAATCAATGTGTGACTAAAACAACACAGCTGGGCTCTCACCTCTTCTTGGAAATCCACAAAGCTAGCCCAGGGCACATCTTTATCTCAAGCTCGGAGAGGTGATCAGCTCTATTCTGGGTCCTGATTCTGAGGATTATGAGCAAAAGGCTTGGCACGCAGAGAAACAGAAGTCTCTCTGGCTCACCGGGCCCATGGGTCACAAACTTTGTGTGACCCCCACGAGATGGGGTCAGGCATGCCTGGCACCTGCCAAGCCCCTGGCTTCTCCAGACCTCGGTCTGGATCCTTGTCAGGCTCCAGAGGGTTGGCTGGGCAACCCATGACCTGAGACCGGGTCAGACAGATCCATCAGGTGAGCACCGGTTTAAAGGCCTGGAACACTTCGTTCTTTAGAATCACAGGGCAGGCTATGAACCCTCCCCATCCACAACTCAAACCCCCGGCACGGCCATTTACTTTGGGCAAGTTCCTTCACCCCTGCGAGTTCCCATCTGCCAAGTGCACACAAACGAGTACCTCTACCTTCCAGGATCGTTGTGAGATCCAGCTAATGAGTGCCAGGGGCTGGGGTGGGTTATTAGCACAAACAAACAGAAAACAGTAAGGTATACATACAGTGGGTGAGCGTCATGGGGAGCTCAAAAGCAGGCTGCTCTATCACCTTCCCTGTGGCCATGGAAGACCTTTCGCATCTCAGGTTTCTCCTCTGTGAAATGGGAATAACAATGATAGGCTTATGAGGGTTCAGTTGGATTAGATGGATTGGCAACAGTGCCTGGCACATCATAATCACTTGATAAGCATTAACTATTTTTTTATTTTTATTATTATTATTATTTTTGGCCACATCTGTGGCAGGCGGAAGTTCCTGGGCCAGGGGTCGAGCCCACGCCACAGCAGTGACAATGCCAGATCTTTAACTGCTAGGCCACTAGGGAACTCCAATAAGCATTGATTATTTTTGAATAGTCACTCAAGTTAGTAATAGCACTGAAATCCCACCGATAAGGGTGTGTGACAGGAGTAAGAGGGATGGGAACTCATATTTATTGAGTACCTATGGTGCACCTGGTGCTCCCAGAGCCATATATTCACGGATGTGTAAATGTACACATATCCACACACACAGTGAGGGAGGTGCTTCTGTTTTCATTTGTAAAAACCTTTATATTGTAAAACAAACTACAGAGGCAGAAAATCATACAAATTAAAATTGTAGGTTAGTGAGTTATTTCAAAGAAAATACCTTTGCAAGCTCCACCTGGGTCACAGAACAGACCTTTGCAAGTCACCCCAGGGGGCCCTCCATGTACCCCATCCTGATCACCGTCCCTCCCCGCCAAAAGTAACCACTCACCTGACTTTTACAGTAATTATATCCTTGCATTTCTTAATGGTGTAATCATCTCTGTGTGCATCCCTAGATGTTAAAGTTTAGTCTTCCCCATTTTTAAAAAACTTGAGGAGTTCCTGTCATGGCTCAGCGGTAACAAACCTGACTAGAATCCAGGAGAACGTGGGTTCGATTCCTGGCCTCGCTCAGTGGTTAAAGATCTGGCATTGCTGTGAGCTGTGGTGTAGGTCGAAGACTTGGCTCGGATCCCTCATTGCTGTGGCTGTGATGTAGGCCAGCAGCTGTGGCTTTGATTCAACCCCTAGCCTGGGAACCTCCATGTGCCGCTGGTGTAGCCCTAAAAACAAAACAAAACAAAACAAAAGGTGAGTAGGCATCATGCCCTCCTTGGAGGGCCTGAAGAAAGAAAAAACTTGATAGGTCTTTTAAACCTCTTTCAATCCAGTTTCCCTCTATATCTCCTTCTTTCCCTTTGCAGTTCATCTGTGGAAGAACAGGCTGCTTGACCTGTAGAGTTCCTCAAAGTCTGGATTTTGTCAATTGCATCCTCACAGCACAGTTCATAATGGCCCTTTGACCTCTTCATTTCTTGCAAATTGGCAGCTGGATCAGACCCAGGTTCCATTCTGTTGGCATGATTATAGGTGGTTCTGCGTTCTTTTATCAAGAAGAACCTACACGGCTGGAGTCTTGCTCTCTTTTTTTGACGTTAGCTGCTATTGTGTAAAATGGCTCTATAGATACATTAACACACTGCAGGTTGCCAAATGGCCATATTGCATCATTTTGTTTTCATGTATTAGTTGTAATGATTTCATAAGACGATGCTTTCCTTAATCCATTATTTGGTTCCCTTGTAGTAAACACAAGAAAGGCAGTGTACTTGTTTCAGTGCCACCTTCCAAAGGGAAGCAGTTAGTGTTTTGGTCAAATATTATTATGAGCTCAGGGACTGATACTTACTGAACTTATCTGATAAGTTTCAATCGACTGCAGCTGAAATTATCCCATCTTCAGGTCAGTTTCTAAGTCCTTTGGATGTAACCCCAGAGCCTTTGACAGCTTCCTTGTTCTCTGATGTGACAAGATATTCCAGGCTTATCTTGTACACTTCCTGCTGCTGATCTAGAATGAACAATTTCTCCAGGAAGTCCTTTTGTTTTTTTATATAGAAAATGACATTTCAAGACTAGACTCTGAGTGGTAAGTACTATTAGGTTGGTCAATGTTTCTAGACCTTTCTAGCGGATAGAACTAAATATTTTATAAACACAAATATATATACTATATATACATATATATGTATATATTCACACATATGTGTATATATGTTTTGTGTGTATCTATATGTATATGTGTATATACATACATACGTATACATTTCTTTTCAAAAATAAATTATCAGAGTTCCCATTGTGGCTCAGCGGGTTAAGAACCTGACTAGTATCCATGAGAGTGTGGGTTCAATCCCTGGCCTCGTTCAGTGGGTTAAAGATCCAGCATTGCCATGAGCTATGGTATAGGTTACAGACGTGGCTTGGGTCTGTGGTGTAGGCCAGCAGCTGCAACTCCAATTTGACCCCTAACCTGGGAACTTCCATATGCTGCAGGTGCAGCCCTTAAAAAAAAAAAGTAAAGATAAATTATCTCTTGAACACATACTGGTATTTCCAATGCAAATAGAGCATTACAGGGCTTTTAATTAACCCCTTCTATATGACATCTGTATCTCCCTTCTTCCACTCTTAGACTCTGGTTTTCAAGGACACAGGAGGTAATAAAATTGAAAGATTCTATAATTACTGATTTGCATAAGCCCACTTCACACATACAACAGTCTCAGAATAACTATAGTAAAGCTATCATTGCCAATTTGAATACTTCTGAAATACCATGACCTTTCTCCACCAGTCTGAGAGACTATACTATTGCTAGATTGTCAGAGCATAGAGGCATTACATATCTTAGGCTTTTTTTCTTTTTCGCCCTTTTTTTTTTTTTGGCTTTTAGGGTTGCAACTGTGACATATGGAGGTTCTCAGGCTACAGGTGAATCAGAGCTGAAGCTGCTGGCCTACACCACAGCCACAGCAATGCAGGATCTGAGCCACCTCTGAGACCTACACCACAGCTCACGGCAATGCTGGATCCCTAACCCACTGAAGGAGGGCAGGGATGGAACCCGCATCCTCATGGATACTACTGAGATTCGAGACTACTGAGCCACAGTGGGAAGTCCCTTCATCTCTCTTTTAACCATCATTTAGCCTTAGTTCTACCAGTAAATATATATTGAAGGCTTCACCAGTCCTGAAGCTCACTCCCTAGAAGACCCTTCCGGAAGGGCTCATGGATAAAGTACTCTCTGAGTGCTTTAAAGCTGCTAATAGTTCTTTATAGAAAGTCAGTTTTTACCTTTGACTTATTTTTTCTTTTATCTTAAACATATACCATTTTCTTCTGGCAGAAAGCACCACTGATGAAGAGTCTGTTGATAACCTCATTTTATTTCCTTTTGTCTAGATACACAAGATGCCATATGAATTTTTCTTTTCTCTTTAAAAATGTGTCATTTTACCAAACTGTGTCTTGACATTGGTCATTCTGGCGGGTCACTGATGTATTCCGCGGCTTTGATTCTGTTTCCCTTCAGTGACTCCTGTTATTCACATGCTGGATTTTCATTGCTTATCTTCTATATACGTTACTTCCTCTCAAATTCTTTTGCTTTTAATTTTCATTTTTAAAAATTACACCTTTCCCCTATTTATTCCAAAACGCTATTTGCTGATTTTATTTTATTTTTGTATTTTTAGGTCCGCACTGCAGTATATGGAGGTTCCAAGGTTCCTATGCTAGGGGTCAAATCGGAGCTATAGCCACTGGCCTATGCCACAGCCACAGCAACTTGGGATCTGAGCCACATCTTCGACCTACACCACAGCTCATGGCAATGCCAGACGCTTAACCCACTGAGCAAGGCCAGGGATCGAACCCACAACCTCATGGATGCTAGTCAGGTTCATTAACCACTAAGCCATGCCAGGGACTCCTGCTGATTTTATTTTTGCTTTTATATTCCGTTTAGTTTAGTTTTCATTTTCTAGTTTTTCTTTTATCTTTAGTTCTTTTATAAATTGTCACTTTTCTAAATTTTTATTTTTTTATCTTTAAATGTTTCTGGATTCACCTATGGCATGCAGAAGTTCCCAGGCCAGGGATAGAACCCACGCCACAGCAGCAACCTGAGATCCTTAACCTACTGTGCCACAAGGGAACTCCATTAATTCTTATAATTCTGATTTATGTTGCTATTTTTTTGTCATATCATTGTGTTGATATCTTTTAACCTGTTTTAATCTTTCTAAAAAATGTCTTTCTGGGAGTTCCCATTGTGGCCCAGTAGTAACAAACTTGACTAGTATCCACAGGGATCCGAGTTCAATCCCTGCCCTTGGTTAGTGGCTTAAGGACCCAGTGTTGCCGTGAGCTATGATGTGGTGGCAGACATGGCTTGGATGCCATGTTGCTGTGGCTGTGGTGTAGGCTGGCGGCTAGAGCGTTGATTCAGCCCCTAGCCTGGGAACTTCCATATGCTATGGGTGCAGCCCAAAAAAAAAAAAAAAAAAAAAAAAAAGTCTTTCTGGAATGGTTTCACTCTCTGCGAGGATGTTATTTTACACCTTCTGTCTCTGTCTTCCTCCCTCATAGTCATTATGTATTCCCAGAATTTGACTTCGATACTTTTCCATTACTCATTTCTTTTATTTTAATTTTATTTTTTCCCATCATAGCTGGTTTACAGTGTTCTGTCAAGTTTCTACAGTACAGCAAGGTGATCCAGTCACACATACATGTATACATTCTTTTTTCTCACATGATCATGCTCCATCATAAGTGACCAGATACAGTTCCCAGTGCTATAGCGCAGGATCCATTGCTCATTTTTATGTGAGATTAGTTTTTCGGAACTCTTAGAAGGAGGCTTGGTTGAGATAGCTTTTCTCTCTCCACAGAGCTCTCCCTTCTGTTGATTCTACATATTGTTAATCTATATATGGCTTGGTCTCTGAGGTTTTCTGGCTCTGGTCCCCATCCCCACTTTCATCTAGCCCTTCTCTCTCTCTTTTAGGTCTGCTTTCCCTATTCTGCACAATTTTGATTCCCTTCCCAATAGTTTCTCCTCATCATGAAGCCTGTCCTGGAAGACTTGGTGGTTATTTCAAGAATTCAAAGTTAAACTCCATTAGACCTTGGGCCTGACGGCAGGCCCCTTACCCTTACCCACAATAGGAGTTGGCAAAATCCCCCCCCCGTTTCAGCTGCTGTTCTCGGATCGCGCCCCCCGCCCCCCACGCTTTCTCAGGAACATATGTTGCAGCTTGTGGTTTCTCCAGTTCTCAGGTCTGTCAGAGACCTTGTTGCTTCTTTTTAAGTCCCCTTCACAGCGGCCCCAGTGGCACACAGGCCTCGTAACTATTGCGGATTGGTCCTCATTCACTGTTTTCTGGAGCTCATGAAGATATCTTGTCATCTATTTTTGTTGTAAATAGGTGTATGGAATTTTCTGTTCTATTTCTAACCTTCCGTTTCTTTGCGGGGATTGGGGAGGAATCAAACCTATGCTGGGCTTCACCGCCTTCATCCTACCAGAATTCCCACCTGCTGTCATTTTTACAGATGAGGACACTGAGCCCCAGGGTGATGTGCCCAACATCACAGAGCAGGTGACAAAGGACACATACATGTGAGATGCTGTCCTGTGTGGTACAGAGAAGATGCTTAATGTTCACTACTCTCCCCTGTTTCCCTCCCTCCCTCCCTGTTTCCACCTGTCAATGGCCCTTCAGGATTCTGTTATTGATACTTCACTGAGATTATCCAGGGAAAGAGCTCAGTGTGTTTGACAAATGGTAGCTGTTAGCATAGAATTTATGGTGGAAGAAACCAAGGGTGAGAGAGGTAAAAAACCGCTCCAAGGTCACGCAGCTGGCGAGAGACACAGAGAGGATTTAGACTCAGGTCTCTCTGACCAAAAGCTTTCTTCCTCCTTCCAGAGTTCTCAGCTGGGGGCAGTTTTGTCCCCCAGGGCCTATTTTGCAATGTCTAGAGAGATTTTTTTGGCTTTCGCTATTGTGAGTGTGGGATGCTTCTGTCAAATAGTGAGTAGAGGCCAGGGATGCCATTAAACACCCTACAACGTACAGGATGGCATAATCCACTGCCACGAAAGACTTGTCCAGCCCCAGATGTCAACAGTGCCAAGACTGAGAAACTCTGTCCTATACCATGGTACGATCCCAAAAAGCCTTACCTTCGAATCAATACTGAAGCTGGTTCTAGAAGATTGTCTGAGCTCAGAATCACATGCCTTGAAAACAGAGACAGCTCAGGCTCCTCCAGCTCCTAGCCAATGCCCAGATTTGTTTTCTACAGAGACTGGATGAAGCTAGGAGGGCAGGATGTTTACAGCCCTTGCAGGGCAACTGCCTTCCAACCGGTGATCCTTCTGCTCTCCAGTGGGGTGGTCATTACCAATCAACAGATATTTCACGAGTCAGTGCACCAGAATTCTGCATGTGCCATTCCACTGACTTCGCCTAAGGACCCCTTACACAAGGGACACCACCTCTCATTTGACACATGAAGAAATGGACCTTTTCAAGGCGTCGTTCAAAGTCTGTTACTTCTGAGTGTCCGAGGTTGAAACTTAGATGTTCAAATCCCAACTCAACTATGGAGTCATCACGGGACCCGAGGCAATTCCTTTTCCTTCTCAGAGCCTATTTCCTAACCTGTGAAAATAAAGAGGCAGGTCTACATGACCTCTAAGACAAAGTAAAATCGAGGGCTTTAGTGTCATACAGATGTGGGCTCAGATCCAGCTCTTTCAATGAATGTCTTAAGCTTCCAGGCAGGTGCATTTCCCTTTCTGGGTTCCAGTTTCCTCATTTGTAAATAGGACAATCCTAGCTTGCTATTCACAGAGTTGTGGTGAGACATAATTGAAATCATACAAGTAACCTATTTAGCAGAAAGCCTGGAGTATATACTCCCTCAAAAAAACAAACAAACACTTTTTGATGTTATTATTGTATATCTGAGACTCTTCCAATCCTGAGGTAAGTGGGTTCTATAAAATGTAACATCAGAAGGAACCAAACATCATGAGCCTCAGTGGAAGGATGGGGCAGGGACGTCTGGAAAATCTCCAAATCCCTTCTCAACCCTCCCCTGACACTGAAACCAGGTTTCAGACCTGCACTCTCCTCCCCCTGCTGGCAATATCTGGTATTGCAACCTGGCCTCTGGCAACCACCAGTTGTAGGCCTGGGTTGAAGAAAGGTGTTTATCCCAAATGCCCGGGACAACATGGTTTGGACAGGGTCATCCCTTGCCCTTTTGCTACAAAAGATTAAAGCATGTTAAAATGTTTTACATTTGTAAAAATATTGTTTGCCTGGAGTTCCTGTTGTGGTGCAGTGGAAACGAATCTGACCAGGAACCATGAGGTTGCAGGTTCAATCTCTGGCCTCACTCAGTGGGTTAAGGATCCGGCATTGCTGTGAGCTGTGGTGTAGGTCACAGATGCAGCTCGGATCTGGTGTTGCTGTGGCTGTGGTGTAACCCAGCAGGTGTAGCTCCTATTAGACCCCCAGGCTGAGAACCTCCATATGCCAAGAGTGCAGCCCTAAAAAGCAAACAAACAAACAAACAAACAAAAAAACTGTTTGCCTTACATGGGGCAAGGTGTTTCCTCTTATGAACATATTTAATCAGCTTTTTGCCCATTGTGAACAAGAGCCTTTGACTTGGCCAAGGTCACATAGCTAGGAATAGGGATGACAGACTGTGGTTGACTAAACATTGGCACCTCAAATATGTCCTTGTCCTATCCACTGGAACCTGTGGATCTTACCTGATATGGTAAAAGGTACTTTGCAGATGTGATTAAATTAAGGTCTTGGGATGGAAGATTATCCTAGATTATCTGGGTAAACCCAGTGTAGCCACGAAAGTCCCTATAAGAGGGAGGTGGAATACACTGTATCTATAGTCAACAATAATGTACTGTGCATTTAAAAACTGGTTAAGAGGGTAAATCACATGTCATGTTCTCATCACAATCTTTTTAAAGGGGGAGAAGGGAAGATCAGAGCCAGCAGTAGATGTGACACCAGAAGTAAGAGATTAAAGTGATTCCAGGAAGGGACCTTGAATTATGGAATGAATGCAAGTGGTCTCTGGAAGCTAAAAAGACAAGGAAATGGATTTCTCTCCGAAGTCCCCAGAGAAAACACATCCCTGCCAACATCTTGATTTTAGACTTCTGACCTGCAGAATTATAAAAGAATAAATGTGCATTGTTTCAAGTCACTAAGTGTGTAATAATTTTTATAGAAGCAATAGTAAACTAATACATAGATTTAGAGAAAAAATAAAACAAAAACACACGATGCCCAGTTAAATTTGAATTTCTGATAGACAACAATTTCTTAGTATAAGTGCATCCCAGGGTTGTATCTTAAAATTGTTTGTGTGAAGTTCAAATTTTTTTTTTTTTTTTTAATGGCTGTACCCAAGGTATGTGGAAGCTCCTGGGTCCGGGATTGAACCTGAGCCACAGCTTCCACCTACTTGGGGTCTTTTAATCCACTGCACCAGGGCCTGGGATGGAAGCCATGTCTCCACAGTGACCAGAGCCACTGCAGTCGATTCTTACCCCACTGCCCCACAGTGGGAATTCCATGAAATTCAAATTTAACTGATGTTTGGTACTTTATAATAGAGGTAGTGGAGCCAGAGCAGGAATAAAAACTCATGACTTCCAGGATTCTCTCTGACCTCAACCTAGCATCTGACAAAAACTGCTGTGTTCTTGCGGCCCATAGGCATCAGTTCCCATCTCCCTGGGACTCCTCTTGCCCCTAGGGTAGGGAAAAGAAGAGACTGTTTAAATCCACCTTTTGGGTACTCCTTTGGGCTCTTGAGTCCTCCTAGACCACAGAATTTCTCTCCAGAAATGATTTAGTGTCATTACCAAGACACTGGCATTACTCTGCTTGAACGAGGGTCCTAGGAAATTGTGTCAAAGTTGTAGCTGCACAAGATATGCGGTGGTGCTGAGGACTTTAACCGACTGGAGGTTGGGGCTAGTAAAACCTTTTTCAAGCTACCACTTCTGAAAGGGACTTCATGAACCTCAAAGCAGGAAACAATTATTGGATCAAGATTCCAGAGCAAGGGAGTTCCCGTGGGGGTGCAGTGGTTAACGAATCCGACTAGGAACCATGAGGTTGCGGCCTTGCTCAGTGGGTTAAGGATCTGGCGTTGCCTTAAGCTGTCATGTAGGTCGCAGACACTGCTCAGATCTGGCGGTGCTATGGCTCTGGCTGGACTGGCGGCTACAGCTCTCATTAGACACCCAGCCTGGGACTCTCCATATGCCGCGGGTGCGGCTCTAGAAAAGACAAAAAAAGAAAAAAAAAGAAAAAAGGATTCCAGAGCAAGAATCGTGTTATAGATGAGGAAACTGAGGCCCGAGGGAGAATGGGAACTTGCTCAGTCACTTGGCTAAAGACAGGCAGACAGATGTCCCCTGAGGAATCTTACCCTTTGGAGCAGCCAGTCCTGGGGGCAGCTCTGGTAGAAAGAAACCTGGACCGCTAACCCCTGGGTCCAGATTTGAAGCACTATACTTCATTGATTGTGTTTTTCCTTTCATAAAATAGTAGCATTTGATTTGAAGATTTAACGAGATGACAGATATAAACTACTAGGTACCTGGTAATCTGTTCTCAGAAAACGACAACATCTTCCCTTGCTTCTCTGGTCCTCAGCTTCCCCCAACTACCCTAGCCAAAGCTGCTCACGCTCCCCGAACCTCCCACGCCGCCTTCCTGACCGCCAGGTGGGGACCGAAAGCTAAGACTGCCAGGAGACACCGCACATGCGCACTCACAGTGGCGCGGCCGCCTTCCCACGCCCTATGTACGTCACTTCCGGCGAGCGGCCGGGCCGGCCGGGCAGGGAGTGCGGGTCGCTTCTGTGTACGCTGCGGACGAGGCTCCCGCTGCCGATTGACCCGCGCTCCGCCCCGTAGCCGGGCCGGTGAGTGCCCGCGAGCCCGTGTGCCCCGGGGGCCGGGGAGAGGGACCCCTGAAAGGGAGGGATAAGCAGTAATGGGGCACCTGAGTAGAGAGAGACCCCAGGAAATGGGGACACAGGGGAAGGGGTAACAACCGGAAGTGGGGGGGGGCCTCGGAAGGTTGTGAACAGGACTTGGGGTCTCTTGGCTTCAGGAACGATGGGTTCCTGACCTCTCCTTGAGGTGGGGTGGGGAGAGGAGAAGGGTGATGCTCGAAAAATGACAGCTCCGGGTGAGGAAGATTCCCGGCTTCACCCTATCAAATGGTGGTTGCACCCATCCCTCAGTTCATTCACCAGCCTATGACTGGGTCCTGCTCAATGCTTGATACTGCTGAAGCCCTGGAAATTAAACAGGACGCTCTAGATGCGGTGTAGAGCCCAGTGTGGGGCTAAGTACATCCTTGCTCTGCCTCACTTGCTGTGTACCCTTGAGCATTTAACGTCACATCATCCATCACTAGTATTTACAGAACACCGTCATAGGTCAGGCACTGGGGATAGCAGTGAATGTGGCAGGCAAGTGGGAATTTACATTCTAGTGGCCAGTTATCCCCTTGTAAAATAGGAACAGTATGAGTGCTCTCACCGGATATTGTGAAGAGTAAACAAGAGATGGATGTAAAGTGCTTATCAGGGAGTTTGATTCATGATAAAGCATTCAAATGCATACAATCTCTTTTCATAATTACACTGTGAGTTGAACTTCATAAGGCAAAGAATTGTATTGTTCGTTTTTGTGTGTCCAGTACCTATAAGCACAGTATCTGACATACCAGGTGATCGATAGTTATTTTATAAATGTATGGATGGATGGAACTGAGGAGTTTTAGGTAAGCACATAGCATACTGGACTGCAGTTCTAAAAGGAACTCAGTTCTGTGGAAAACTGGAGGGAGTCACCCTGGGGGAATCAAGGAAGGCTTGGCAGAGTAGGTGACATTGAAGCTGGGCCTGGAAGGTGATGATTTATCTGGTTGGGAACAAACAAGGTGAGGAAATTCCAGGCAGAGGTATCAGAAATGCATGAGGTGTTCCAAGAATAGTAGGTCATTAGTTTGTTATGGCTGGCATTTAATGTGCATTGAGAAGGGGGAAGGTGGGAGAGTGGCTGGAGAGGGACTTGGAGCCTAGGCCTGTAGTCCATGGACACTGCAGTCTGTCCGTCTCCTGGCTAAGTGCTGGATTGGGATTATAGGTATCTGCTGGCAACTCCCAGGAAAAGAAGCCAGGGTGGGTCCCATGAAGCACAATTGTTGATCTGTTCCTCACTCAGCATATCTCTGCCAAACAGATTAAACTCATTTAACAAATATTTATGGAGTGCAGACTCTGTGTCTGACACCCTCTTAAGTGCTGTGTTTAAGGTGATGAACAAGCCAGATGTAGATGTTGCACACAAATCACATGCGATTACAGCAGTGAGAGACATGCTATGCCGGAGAGCTCCTGCAGGGGGCGAGAGGGGTTCCTACTGGGAGCCTGGAGACAGAGAAACCTTCCTGCTTCAGCTATCATCCCTCACCTGGGTTATTGCAATAGCCTCTAAGTGGTCTCTTTGCTTCTTTCCTCATCCTGTTATAGTCCATTCTCAAGACAGCCCACTGATCCTTTTAAAATCTAAATCCGATCATGTCACTCTACTCAAAACTCTTCATGGCTCCCACCAAACTCAAAGTAACTAAGCTCTTCATGGCCTAGAAAGCCAAGATCCTCTCTAAATTCCTCTGCTAATATTCTCCGCCTTGTGCTTTTGGCTCTTGCCATACTGGCCTCCTCTCTGTTCCTTGGAAATCCCGCACGGTCCTGCCTCAGGCTTTGTACTTTTTCTTCCCTGAGAGACCTGCATGGCTTGCACCTTCATCTGTGCTCACACGTCACTTGGATGAGGACTTCCCTGATCACCCCACCTAAAATGCAACACCTATCCCCAGGCTCATCCAACCCCCTTGCCTGCTTTATTTTTCTCTGTAGCACACGTCATCTTCTAGGAGACTATGTGGTTTATTTTGCTATAGTCTGTCTCCTTAATTCAAATCTAAGCTCAGGGAAGGCAGGATTTTTAAATTTGTTCACTGCTATATCCTTCAGTGCCTGGAAGAAGGCCTGTTACCTACTAAGTGCTCAATATTTGTTGAATTAATGAAATGGTATCTAATGGGGACTGAAGGGTCAATTGTTATTGGTCAGAAGAACTGGAGGAAGAACATGCTAGTGAGAAGAAACAGGATGTGCCCAGGACGATAAAACCACCTTTGGGAGGAAGTGAAAGAAGCTTGGGTGGGGCTGGAGGTTAGAATGTAGTGAACAGTGGGCAGATCTAGAAGTTAGAGGGGGTGACCTGCTCACTCTGGCTGCCGTGACCTCTGGGGAGACTGGCTTATGTACAGAGACCCCAAATGATCCTTGCCTTCCTTGTTGAGCTCAGAGTGGGGGAACAGTGACAACCCATGGACAAGAGCTTGGGCTTTGGAACTGGCAGCCTGCTGTGACCTTATTTCAGGAATATCAAGGCAGCTATGCTATTTCGGGTTTGGTTTTGTTTTGTTTTATTCAATACATGTGTTCAGGTCTTCTAAGAAGCAGAACACCAGGATGAGATGAGACATGCAAGAAATATATTGGTGGCAACACTTAGAAAGGAGAGGAACTGGAGACATCAGGCAGAGCTTCAGACAGTGATTGGAGGCCAGTCCCTACGTAGGAGGTTTGGGCAGGGGGTCTTAGGCTGCAATGCGGCCCCCAAATGGTTCAGCCAGGCTGGGAGTTCCTGTTGTGGTTCAGCAGGTTAAGAACCCTACTGGTGTCCATGAAGATGAGCATTTGATCCCTGGCCTCGCTCAGCAGGTTAAGGATTTTTGCCACAAGCTGTGGCATAGGTTGCAGATGTGGCTCAGATCCAGCACTGCTATCACTGTGGCATAGGCCATATAGCTGCAGATCCAATTTGACCCCTTGCCTGGGAACTCCCAAATGCCACAGATGTGGCCTTAAAAAAAAAAAAAAAAAGGTTTAGGAGTTCCCATCATGGCTCAGTGGTTAACAAATCCAACCAGGAACCATGAGGTTGCAGGTTTGGTCCCTGGCCTCGCTCAGTGGGTTAAGGATCCAGCGTTGCCATGAGCTGTGGTATAGGCTGCAGATGCGGCTCGGATCCTGCATTGCTGTGGCCCTGGCTTAGGCCAGTGGCTACAGCTCTGATCAGAGCCCTAGCCTGGGAATCTCCACATGCCGCAAGTGCGGCCCTAGAAAAAGAAAAAGAAAAAGAAAAAAAAAAAAAAGGTTTAGCCAGGCTGATAGGGAGCTCTTGAGATAAAGTTGCCCGTTCACAGAGTCCTAGGTTTCATTGTCATTAGCCAGGGACAGTCTGTGGAAAGTGTGCGTCCACTGGATGGTGGATCCAGAGGGTCAGCAGCTCCACCCGCCACAGAATAGCTGATCAGCTCAGTTTCACAGCCACCGTGCTAACTCACATGTATATGTAAAAATTTAACAGTGTAGTGAAAAATCTCTTTCCTTAAATGTCCAATTATCTAGTTCTCTTCCCTAAAGGGAACCATGGTTAACAGTTTTCTTGTGTCTTTTCCCAAAAATTTTAGATGCATTCACATGTATGTGCAGTAGGCCCTTGTTGTTTGTCTATTTTATGTATAGTAGTATCTGTCAATCCCAAATTCCTAATTTATCCCTCTCCCCCTTCCCCTTTGGTAGCCATTAGATCGTTTTCCATGTCTGTGAGTCTATTTTTGTTTTGTATCATTTAAAAAATGTTTTTGTTTTGTTTTTTGCTTTGTAGGACCACACCCATGGCATATGGAGGTTCCCAGGCTAGAGGTCGAGTTGGAACTATAGCTGCCGGCCTACACCACAGCCACAGCAACATAGGATCCAAGCAGTGTCTTCGACCTAAACCACAGCTCACGGCAATGCTGGATCCCTAACCCAACGATCGAGGCCAGGAATCGAACCTGCGTCCTCGTTGGGTTTGTTACTGCTGAGCCACAAGGGGAACTCCTGAAATCTTGATAAGATATTGATAAATTGCCCTAAAGAGGCTATGTTAGTTTGTTCTCCCACCAACAGCAGGCATACCAAAGCACCTGTTTTTGTATTTTGGCTAATCTGAATTTCAAAGGTGTTTCAGTTCCCATCTCTTTAATTACGGGTTAGGTCAAGCATCTTTTCCTCAGTTCGTATGTCTGTGAGCAAGGCCTAGGGGCCTCCAGAGACGCTACCTTCTCACATTCTGGGTTGGGCCAGGGCACGTGGTTCAGATCCAGTTCACTCCACTACTCTGCGGTTCTTGGCTTAACAAAAAACATCCCTGTCCACGTCCCTCGTGCTGCCCTGGGATTTGAAGTGAGCAGCACTGGGCTTTCCCCACTTCTCTCAGGGCTTCTGTTTTTGCAGGGATCCTGGAAGCTCATGTCAGAAGAAAGTGACTCTCTTCGAACCAGCCCTTCTGCGGCCTCACTTTCGGAGAATGAGCTGCCGCTGCCACCGCCACCCGCACCCATTGGCTACGTGTGCTCGCTGACCGAGGAGCTGGTTGCCAAAGCCAGGGAGGAGCTGCAGGAGAAGCCAGAATGGAGACTTCGCGATGTCCAGGCCCTCCGTGACATGGTGCGGAAGGAGTACCCCAATCTGGGCACCTCCCTCGAGGACGCCTTCCTGCTGCGCTTCCTCCGAGCCCGCAAGTTTGACTATGACCGGGCCCTGCAGCTCCTGGTCAACTACCACAGCTGCCGGAGAAGCTGGCCCGAGGTCTTCAACAACCTGAGGCCGTCGGCCTTAAAAGAGGTCCTGGCGTCCGGATTCCTCACCGTGCTGCCCCACACCGACCCCAGGGGCTGCCACATCCTCTGCATCCGCCCAGGTACTGGCCTCACTGTCACGGAGGGCAGGGTGTGTGTCCTAGTAGGGATGTGTCTGCCTGCCCCCCGCCCCCCACGTCTGATTCACGTTTGTCCCCTCCTGGTCTCAGTCAAGGTTCTTTTGATTGCAAGAGGACAAGGCAATCAAAAGACAAGGCCCTACTGTACCTGGCTTAAGATAAAAAGGAGGATTTAGTTGAAGGAGACAGGAATATAGCACCTGAGAGCTGAAGGCACACACCTCCCACTGGGCCCTGGAGCCAAGACCCAGAATCCACCTTCAGGAACTAAGCTGGCAGGACCTGAGACACCCATTCTCCCTGTCTCTGCTTCTTCTTTTTCTTTTTCTTTTCTTTTTTTTTTTTTTTTTTTTTTTTGCTTTTTAGAGCCACCCCTGTGGCATATAGAGGTTCCCAGGCAAGGGGACCAATTGGAGCTACAGCTGCTGGCCTGTGCCATAGCCATAGCAACAGCAACCCCAGATCCAAGCCGTGTCTGCGACCTACAGTTCCCAGCAACGCCAGATCCTTAACCCACTGAACAAGGCCAGGGATCGAACCCAATCCTTGTGGATCCTAGTCGGGTTTGTTAACTGCTGAGCCCTGATGGGAACTCCTCCATGTGTCTGCTTCTGACCATCAGTCTGGAACACTTTGCTGCCTCACCCATCTTCTTCACACTTCTGCCCGTAGACTGGCTTCTGTACCCTTTGTGCACGTGGATAGAGCTGGCACCTCTCAGCTCCCAGGTGTACCTGGCTAACCACCTAAGTTCCTTTGAAGCACATTCCAAGTTTCTAGGGATGAGAATCTGTTGGGCTGGGAAAGTGGCCCTGGTCATAGGGTATAAGCAGGACTGTGAGGACACACCCCCTGCCCCCCCCCATCACGCTGCAGAGAGCATGTGAGGTATGGCTATCACTGAGGGGGGTGGGGCTGGGCAGGTGCCTGGAAAGGTAGCTGCCTACCACGTGCCTCCTCCCACCTTTCCCTCCCTCTGCTTTAAGCCACTGAGAGGGCTCACTTTAGATCCACTTTTTGATTTCAGCCCCGCAGGATGGTGCTCAGGACAGCTGACATTTCTTTGGCACACAGCACTCAGGGGCAGCTCCTCTCCCCCCTCCCCCCAAGCATTTAGAAACGTGTGGGAACATTCTTTGGTTGACCCAGGGGTCCTAGATCCCAAGCCTTCTGAATCTTCATCCTCTTCTCTTCCATGATACCAAAATGCATTATGTAACTCACTCCACCCCCAACCTCATCATTTTCCATCAGAGCAGAGATGAGAAAAACATGTGAAAGTAAGATTGCTGTGTTTTTCTTCCCAACCACGCTGGGAAAATGAGAACCCGCTGGCTGCCGTCTTCTGCCTCTTGAAGGGACATCTGATGGGGGGGTGGAAGCTCCCAGCCCCCTCCCTCTGCCTTCAGACCCCACGATACCGTTTCCTTTAGTCATTTACCAAAACCCTCTTGAGAGACTAAACCAAATTCTCTTGAGCCTTTACTGTGTACCAGGCACAGGGGTAACTGCTTTATCTGCCGTTTGAGGCACTTTCCAGAATCACAGGATGTGAATTTTAAAATAAGCAATGCAGAGGAGATGTCAGAGCACCAAGAAACCTAAAAACCTGTCAACAGATGTTTCTGCTGCTCCTCTCTACTCAGCTCATAGGAATATTACACAACAGTCAGATGTTACCACACTGGTTTTGCCACTTCGCTTGCGCGGTTTCAGCTCTTTGCTTGTGAGATGAATTTTTCCCTATATGTCTGGAGCAGATCTGGACCTCTCCCCACCAACTCAACTTTTTAGCAGGAGGAAGGGACAGATTTTGTTCTCAACTAGGTACTGGCTTTGCCTTTTTATAAGCTCTTTTGAGACATAAGTGATTGCAAAGGATGACAACCAGTTATATAGAAGCAGAGGGGTTAACTGGCCCAACATTAAACAGCAAGCTGGCACAATTTTTAGACAAAGGTTTTTTTTCACAGGAATTTTGCATGTATTACATGTCCCACTGGTGGCAAGTGTGTGGAGTTTTACCTTCCTAAGAAAGAGACACACAGATCTTGGTGAGATTGTCTTGAGAATAGTGGTTAACACTCAAAAGTTACCATTTTCGTCTTTTCTCCAAAGAGGGAAAGACTCCTTGCATACATGGGAAGCATTAAAGGAGCGTCCAGCCTGGAAGGGGGGATTTGCTCAAACTACAGCAGTAGAAAGCTATCCACATCTCTGCTGTCCTTGGTCTGGGCTTCATTCTCAGATCAGCTCTTGCCTCATGGGGTCCCTGAGTCTCAAGCTTCCAGCCTCACCACTCACTACAAGAGGGATGGGAGGTCTTCTCTTTCCAAAGGGTCAGTCACAGAACTGCGTGCCCATGGTTCTGCTTGCCCTGGCTTGGATCACGTGCTCTGGCCAGGAGGATGTAGTACTCATTGGCCAATCCCACCTCTGGACATAGGAGTGAAGTCAGTTCACCCAAACTGTATAGCTAGCATGGGAAAAGGTGGTTCCCCAAGGAAAATCAGGGTGGTCGTACGAAGGTAAGGGGACATGTGGTGGCAGAAGGCACAAACAAACAAACAAACAAAGGCACAGATGTCCATTAAGGTAAGTATTAATATCCAATTCTACTTATGAGGCAATGTACTTATGAGGCCCAGAGTGAGGAAGTAATTTGCCCAAGGTCACACAGCTAGTAAAAATCAAACCCCCAGGTGTATCTGACTTCAGAGTTCATTTCCACGTCAGTCCTCAATTGTATTTCCGTTCCAGAATGTGATGCTGTGTTTCAAATTAAGAAACATCAGCTACTGCTTAAGGACCTAAGTATTCATGGTAGTAGAATTCTTTCCATTTTTAAACAACAGTTTTAGCATGGCAATGAGTCTTAGCCGGTGTGTTTACTTGTTTGTATTCATTTCTGTAATATACTGTCCATCTCTTATGACCTTAGACAGATGGATCCCAAGCAACTATCCAATTACCGAAAACATCCGAGCCACATACCTGACGTTAGAAAAACTCATCCAGTCTGAAGAAACCCAGGTGAATGGAATTGTCATTCTTGCAGACTACAAAGGAGTGAGCTTATCCAAGGCATCTCATTTTGGCCCTTTCATTGCCAAAAAGGTGATTGGCATCCTTCAGGTATGGCCCCTATGTATCTTGTGCCTCTCCCGTGGTTGTTTGGCTTCCCCAGGGCGCTGTCCATTTACTTCCAATTCCACAGACCCGCAAACCCCATTTCCCACTCCTCCCCACAATCAGGAAGATACAAAAGCTTTATGGGAAGAAATTTAAAAGTCCGGTTCACCACTCATTCTCATCAGGGTCTCCAGTAGTTTCTGGGCAAGATCAGCTTTAGGGTAAAAGTCCAAGAATGAGAAAAATGCTTTCTGCATTTTTTTTTTCTTGGTCCCAAAGGCAGAGAAATTCTCAACAAGTAAAACTGAGAAAGTGTGTTTCTGCCAAAGTGATGGAGCCTTTCCTATTTCTGTGGGACGTGGGGACATGAAGCCCTATTGGGCTGTTTTGGTCAGATGCAGTCACATCTCTCTCATGTTCTTTACACAGGTCTCTGGGAACCATAAAGTTCCTTACACATCTCAGTGTATGAGATGATTTGCAAATGCAAAGCCCTTTTTTAAAAAAAAAATTGAAGTACAGTTCATTTATAGTATTATAGTAGCTTAAGGTGTATAGCATAGTGATTCAGTATTTTTATAGGTTATACTCCATTCAGAATTATTATTAAAAAAATGGCTGTAATTCCCTGTGCCATACAATAGATCCTTGTTGCTGTAAAGCACTCTTACAATCATTATAAGCTATTCAGTTCTTCAGGGAATCTGCTGAGATAGACAGGGCAAGAATTATTTTTCCTTGTTGATAGAAGAGGAAACTGAGGGCGTTCCCGTCGTGGCGCAGTGGTTAACGAATCCGACTAGGAACCATGAGGTTGTGGGTTCGATCCCTGGCCTCGTTCAGTGGGTTAGGGATACGGCATTACCGTGAGCTGTGGTGTAGGTCGCAGATGCGGGTCAGATCCTGCGTTGCTGTGGTTGTGGTGTAGGCCGGGGGCTACAGCTCCGATTGGACCCCTAGCCTGGGAACCTCCATATGCCGCAGGTGCAGCCCTTAAAAAAAAAGAAAGAAAGGGGGAAACTGAGACGTACACCTTGTAGGCTGGCCCACATCTCCCACCTCTGGCAGGTTGGACCCACATTCTTATGACCCAGCTCATGGGGTGCTATCTTATGTAAGCTGTAAGGCACCAGTGACACCCCACTTCTCACTGAACTCCACCATGTGTTTGAGCCACCACAGTGCCCTCAGCTGGTTACTTAAAGATTTAAATGTCACCTTGGTCTCGCTGGAAATGGGAATTCTGGCTTTCCTTAGCTTCTGCTCTTCTTTGGATGCCTCTGCTAAATGTTGTGCAGACCTAGGTGTCAGGATAATGCATTTGGATCAACTAGCCCAGTAAGTTGATGGGAGACAAAAAATAGTTCCAAATGGCAGTCTAGCATGTTCCTTTCTTAAGAATTTCACTGTAAACCTAGGCGTATGGAAAGCCCTGAATGGTCCTGCAGGTAAGGAAAGCTGTTTGACTGTATTTAGTCTACTGTTTCTCAGATTTGGTTGCCTACTGCATCCCATCTAGTAACATCCTGAGAAATACACTTTGGGCAACACTGATCCAGAAGGTCTGGTATTTGTTAGGTTATGCACACAGGCTCAGACCACTATTTTTTCTTTTTTTTTCTTTTTCTTTTTATGGCCACTCCTGTGGCACATGGAGGTTCCCAGGCTAGGGGTTGAATCACATCTGCAGCTGCTGGCCTACACCACAGCCACAGCTGTGCCAGATCCAAGCCCTGCAACCTACGCTCATGGCAGTGCAGGATCCTTAACCCACTGAGCGAAGCCAGGGATCAAACCCACATCCTCTCGGACACTACGACAGGTTCTTTACCCACTGAGCCACAACAGGAACTCCCAGACCACTTTTTCTTTTTCTTTTTTTTCTTTTTTTTTTTGCCACAAGAAAACCAGCTCTCCATTTGTTTGCCTCACTCTCTCCTAACCCAGCTCTCATCCTAAGAAAGACCCTGTCCCTAAGACCCATGTTTCTGTTTAGCCCAGACTTGTGCTGCCTTTGAGGAGATGAGAATCAGACCACACTGATGTTGGGGCCAAAAATGAAGATGAAAATGGGGAAGGCAGGTGGTGGTAACAGAGTTTCCAGATGCTCCACGCGTTCTAACGTCCCCTCCCCTTCCCCCACAGGACGGCTTCCCCATTCGGATAAAAGCAGTCCACGTAGTCAATGAACCTCGAATATTTAAAGGCATTTTTGCCATCATAAAACCATTTCTGAAGGAGAAAATAGCAAACAGAGTAAGTAATGATTCTGTCAACCTAAGATACTGTAATTTTTTAGTGCCTTTTTGGTGACATCTACAAATTTATTGCAACAACAGTAAACTTAGTTTATTATTCTTGCCCTGGGACTACTAATTTGGAAAGTACAGGGTTATAGATAAAATAAATGAACAGTCCTTTCTGTGAGGGGAAGGTGAAATTGATGAGAATATAATGTTTGACAGTGGAGAGAGCAGAGCCAAGATTTTTATTGTAGGAGCTTCCCTACTCTGTGATCATTTAGACTTTTTAATATCCTGGCTTGGGCATTGTGAACCAACATTGTATTTTACGTGGAAGAAGACATGGAAAAGGGTAGTCATTGGGCACGTAGTTAAAAAGACTCATGATGATTTCTTACGACAGCTCCTTGGGCTTTAAAAATGCCATTTTAAGCCTTTCCGTTTACCTCATTGTTGTCTTGCTGTGTAAAGTTTGTGGAGTAATTCAAGGTTTATGAGATATGTGAGGGTGTGTTTGTCTTGTTTTGTCTTTTTAGGGCTATACCCACGGCATATGGAGGTTCTCAGACTAGGGGTCGAATTGGAGCTGTAGCCGCCAGCCTACGCCAGAGCCACAGCAACATGGGATCCGAGCTGTGTCTGCAGCCTACACCACAGCTCATGGCAACGTCGGATCCTTAACCCACTGAGCGAGGCCAGGGATCGAACCTGTGTCCTCACAGATACTAGTCAGATTCGTTTCTGCTGAGCCACGACGGGAACTCCAAGATAGGTGAGTTTTTAGTTTAACTCCTATTTAAGAAAGGCTAGGAGTTCCCGTCCTGGCTCAGTGGTTAACGAATCCGACTAGGAACCATGAGGTTGCAGGTTCGATCCCTGGCCTCGCTCAGTGGGTTAAGGATCTGGCATTGCCGTGAGCTGTGGTGTATGTTGCAGACGCAGCTCAGACCTGGCGTTGCTGTGGCTCTGGCGTAGGCTGGTGGCTACAGCTCCGATTAGACCCCTAGCTTGGGAACCTCCATATGCCGTGGATATGGCCCTAGAAAAGACAAAAAGACAAAAAAAAAAAAAAAAAAAAAGGAAAAAAGAAAGAAAGGCTAGATGACAATTTCAAAGACAGTCTTCTTCTCTTATCCTGAAAAGCCACTTCTCTTTTAACCTTTCCCAGGACTGCGATTGAAATGTGACAGGCGGTATTCTTCTTATTTCCTAAGCCTGGGAACATGGTTTTGGTCACTTAAATACTCTTGAACTTGGTACTCTTTTTCAAAGAGGAAACATACAGGGAATCTCAAGTTTGTAAGGGCGGGAACTTCAAGTCCAGATCGATTCCCAGGCCCTTTCCCTGAAGGTTTTAACTCATCTCTTCGAGGGTAGAGCCCAGGAATCTGTGCTTTTAAAATCTCCTTAGGTGATTCCGATTGGCAAGTTTGAGAACCACTCATGTAGAGGCCTCCATGCCTGGGTTTGAACCCATGTTGGCTCCTGTTTGGAGCCTGCTTTCACCAAAGCAGCCTTTGGACGAGGTAGTTTACGTCTGGTGGCCCATAATCTTGTTCACTTGGCCCTTTGTGTGTTCATTCATTCACTCAAAAATATTTGAAGATCAACTAGTAGGTGCAAGTATGTTCTCAGTAAACAAAACAGACCAAAATCTCTGCCCCCAAGCTTACATTCTAGAGACACAGACAGGGGAGGGTATGTATGTTGGCGAGGATTAGGACGTGCCAAGTGCTATGGAGAAAGATAAAGCAGAGAAAAGGGACAGCGAGTGCTGGAAGGGGGGAAGGGGTGGTAGTATTCAGTACGGCACTTAGAGGTGGCATCATTGAGAAGCTGGCATTTGCGCAGACTTGAAAGAGGTGAGGCCGTGAACCTTACAGTTACCTGGGGGACCAGCAACCCATGACCTTGAGTGGGGAGCAGGCCTGGAGGAGAAGCAGGGAAGATGTGGGAGGAGCTAGAGGCCAACGAGCAACAGGCACATTGTGTGGCCCATTGTATGGACTCTGGCTTTTGGTCTGTGTGAGGTAGGCCCCCTGCAAGGCTGTGCATATAAGAGGAGTGACTTGATCTGACTTGAAAAGATCTCAGATTGAAAAGATCTCAGAAAAGAGCTCAGATTGTGGTGAGACAAGGCCATGAGCACGGAGACAGAGTAGGAAGCTATTGTGGGAAGCCAGGTTAAGAAGGGGTGGTGGCTTCGTACCATTTGAGTGGCAGGGAAGTGGTAGAATTCTCGATTTTTTTCCTTCTTTTTACAGCTGCACCTATGGCACATGAAGTTCTCAGGCTAGGGGTCAAATTGGAGCTGTGGCTGGAACCTACACCACAGCTACAGCAAAGCCAGATCCAAGCCACATCTGTGACCACAGCTTAAGGCAACGCTGGATCCTTAATCCACCAAGCAAGGCCAGAGAGACACCATGTTGGGTTCTTCACCTGCTGAGCCACAACAGGAACTCCATGGAAGTATTTTGAAGGACCAGCCAAGAGGACATGGCCTGTAAGAAAAAGAGGATTAAGGGTCCTCAAGCTTTTCAAAGAACCAGAAGGGTAGAGTTGGCATCACCCATTCCTTTATTCACTCAACAGATACTTGTCTGAGCACCTCCCGTGAAGGTTCCTAAGTTGCTGATTAACCTAAGGACATGTGTGCTTTCATCTCATTTCCTTTAGTTTTTCCTTCATGGGTCTGACCTCAACTCTCTCCACACAAACCTTCCAAGAAACATCCTCCCCAAGGAGTACGGGGGCACGGCTGGAGAGCTGGACATCACTGCCTGGAACGCCGTGCTGCTGGCCTCGGAGGAGGACTTTGTGAGGGAGTTCTGCCAGCCGGTCCCTCCCTGCGACAGCATCCTGGCCCCGGCGCCCGAGGCGCTGGGTCCAGATGCGCCGTGTGATGACTCCACGCGGGCCGTGAAATCACAGCTGTACTCCTGCTATTAGCCAGGCCCCGTGCATGTCGCCATCCTTAAAACCTTTCCCCCTCCCTCTGGAGAGGCACAAGGGGAGTTTGAGGTGCCATGGATTGTCTTGCTCCTTGTAATTAAACTGCAGCTTGGAAGCCAAGCCTGTAGAGCCCCAAGGTGAGCCATGGGGCCAGCCCTCGGTTACTGAGTCCCTCTCAATGGACCCGGATGAGGCTCCCCCCAGTGATCCCACATGTTTGAAATCCCAGTGTATAGCCATTGATTTAGAAGCCGTGTGTGGTTCTTCTACATCTCTGAGCAAGAAAAACCAGGACCAAAGTCACTCTGATCCTGTGTTCCAGGATAAAACAGCCTGATTGGCCGTGAAAAGTTTGGCCCAGCCTGCAGGATGGCCACACAGATGGTGGGAGTTTGTGTCTGTCACGTGAACCCTTACTACAGACCTCGGCTGTGCCTCAAGAAACTTCATGACGAAGGTCCATCACTGGGGCTGGACAGCACCTTCACTGAACGATGCAAGCACCAGGACAGAAGCAGCACCTCCTGATCAAGTTTGGGAGCCAGGGACCTCACGCCTCTGGGATTTATGGGTTGAATCTTGCAATAGGAACTGAAGTTTTTCCCAAACCCATAAAGCCTTAGTCCTGGTTCTCAATAGAGTCATACATGATCCTAGATTATTGTGTACCTAAAACCCTGGATGCCAGGAGGTCTGCAGAGCTTAAACAGTTCTGGCCTAAGAATTGAGAGACCTGGGCCCAGCCTCAGATGTGTGACTCTGGATAAGACTGAGCCTCTGTGGGCCTCCGTTTTCTCATCTGTAAAGTGAGGCCGAATGAAGTGATGCCCAGGGCCCTTTTGGCTGCTACTGAGGTTCTGGGATTTGATTTAGTTATCTATTAAATATTAGATAGCGGTTTCCTGCCTAGAAAGATGACTCTCTAGGTCCCAGTGGTTGGTTTCTGATTTTCGTGGTATGCACGGGCCTTTCCCAGAGGCATACGCCACTTTTTGGTCCCACCTTTTAAAGAAACTAACATGTATATTCCTGGGACTCAGCAGTACCCAATTTTCTTTTCATGGTGAAGACTAAATTTGAAAAGGATGGCCTTCGTGAGAGCAGGTGAGATGCCCAGGATCTTGGGATGAATACCTTTCATCCCTGAGACTCTGGCAATATATTTTAAACTTGGCAATGATGGATGGTTAAGTTACTTGGGGTTCATAAATTCTGGCTTCTGAATATGAACACAAGGGGAAGTTATTCTGGGACCCCCCACTCCCCTCAACCCACTTGAGTTTCTCTTTCTTGTGTCCAGCCAGACTGAATGTTAGTTCTGCATTTCGGCACTTTAGACCCTTCCTGTCAAGAAATGAGCCTTAGCCCAAGCGTCATATTAGGTGATTCATCTGATGGCTTTTGACCTATTTCCTTTCATATTCATTCCATGCAAATTGTGTTAAAAAGTGACAAGTACCACACGTTGTGTATGTACCTTCTCTGTGCATTTGTTAGACCAGCAGGCAAGGTGGATGGCTGTTAGGACTAGAACTGTCCTGTGAAATTCAAAGGCCAGTCAGTTGTTAATAAGCTGTTCAACGCTCTAGCACTTTTTAAAATGTCTGGAGAAAGCTGTTGATGGAACTTACTTACCTCGTTAGTACCAATTCCAGGGAAAACTCTTTTCACCAGATATAACCCTGGATGCTCTAGGGACCTGGCTGGGCCGGAAGTCAAAATGCACACCCTTGGCTGCCGCTAGTCCCATCTGACAATGATAATGTGACCAGCACTGCTGGAAAGGTCTAAATAGGACGACTGGGATGGCTATAGCAGAGGGTTCAGAACCCAACTGCCTGGATGGGAGAACTGGTTAGAGGTTTTCTTAAGTCCCAGAGAGGACAGAGAGTTAAAAAACAGTTAGACAGGAATCATTGAGCCTCACCAAGTTTCCAAGGTTTAAGCTGTGCATTGCATTCCTGGCCAAATTGCCTTTGTCCGTGTGTCCTAACAGAGGGATGACCAAGCTCATCTAGAGAAATTTCTCAAAGACCAGGAAGGATGTTGCCCATTTCCCAGACGTTTCCAGTTGGATCAAGGAGCTATTTCATTCAGCTTCGGAAAGGAGTCAGAGCCAAGGCTTGTCTACCTTCTGGAGCTGCTATGTTTTCTTTTGGCTCTGGAGAGATCAAATGGTTTTGGCACATCAGGAGGTTTGAAACAAGCTGGGAAACCAAGACCACAGTGGGTGGGAAACATGGCGGTCTCCACACGGCTTGACCAGGTGTCTGCGTAAAGTTGCCCCAGCGGATTGGGGGGAGCCCATAGGAGCATCCGGGAGCTTCGCTCAGTAGTGAGGTCACAGTGATAGAGCAAGTAAGAGAACACTGGTTTTCCTTCAGGGAAAAGTTCCGACGCATTTCACCAACACCTGAAAATTACCTTTTCCTTAAATTCAGGGTAGTGTGGTGTAGGTAAGGGAGAAGAACAGTAAACCGGGAGACCTGTCAGCTTTACTTTGCCAGGGGGCCTTGCATCAGCCACTTAACACTCCTGAATCATCTATATGGCAAAGGGGAGCTACACTCTTGAGCTCTGAACCCTTTGTTCCTGGCATCGAAGGTTTTGTTTTTTCCCCATTTGGGTTATTCTTTAGGAAATTTAGGTCTGAATGAATTGACACCTAAAGCTTCCAAGTGAATCTGTCAGCCTGGTGATGTGGGAGATTGTCTTCCTCCTTTTCTAAACAAAATTGTGGAATACTATACTTCTTCCTGGAATCCTATTCTCCCTTCACGGGCAGAAGCTGGACAAATCTATAGAAACAGCCAGAAATGCAACCCTGGCTTGCCCTCCTGTGTTTCTTACTTGCTCTTGGCAAAGGTGGCTCTAGCTCCCCTATACTTCATCCTGCTTTCACAAGAAGCCACCTGTCCTTAAGGGTTTCCCAACATTTCAGTTCAGATACTTTTTTGCCAGAAATAGAGTCAGGGTAATGAGAGATATTTTTTCTTAATTCCCATGAGCTATTAAGCCTTTCAGAATTCTTCCTGGGTGGGCAGTTGCTTTAAATGCCCTGATTCTCAGATCAGTCATAGGATTGCTTTTTCATTTGGGCAGGTGAAAGCTCCAGTACTGTTGTGGCATTATTATAATGCCTCATTTTAAGGTTTTTTTTTTTTTCTTTTGCTTTTTTGGGACTACACCTGTGGCATATGGAAGTTCCCAGGCTAGAGACTCAATCAGAGCCACAGCTGCCAGCCTACACCACAGCCACAGCAATGCCAGATCCTTAACCCACTGAGCAGGGCCAGGGAGCGAACCCACATCCTTATGGATACCAGCTGGGTTCTTAACCTGCTGAACCAAGACGGGAACTCCCTTAAAGTTTTCCTTTGAAATCTCTTCTTTCATTTAGGAAGGAAAATAAGTAGCTGTCGTGTGGCCAGAGAATATGGAGATGCCAAATAGAAACATAGCGACTGTTCAGGAGAGGTGTCAGTTCTGCTCATGCGCCTCAGTCCTGGGATCTGTGAATTTTGTAAATCTCAAGTAAATGCCCTTCTGCTCTGACTCAGAAATGGTCTGCTTGAAATAGAAATAATAAACAATGTCAGAGTCAAATATTCTTTTATAGGGTCTGCTCCATGGAAAGGCCCAGGCTGATTTGTGGATGGCAACGCTAGTGACCAATTGACTCTTTGCCAATTATCTGCTTTTCCTTTCATCTCACTGGCGCCATGTTTAGTTGGGCAGTTAAGTAGCTGCCATTGGGATTCTGATGGATATGCCTTGGCCTCTCGGCATATCAGGTGGGAAGCTGTTACAAACGAAACACTTGAAACTTCTCTGGGGCCAAGAGCCTCTGACACCCCCTCCGAAGGGGTGAGAGGTGGACTGTGTGACCAGACAGGGGCACCATTTCAGCCACTGGTCGCATTCCTCGCTTCAAACTGAAATTCAGTTTGGCTTCAAGTATGGGGACACGTGGTGGATTCATCTACTTCAGTGTTTGTTTCGATCAAAAGTTTATTTTTCTAGTGCATTTTCTAAGTCAAAATGGTGAAAACATGTACTTTTAGTATGCATGACTGGGTCTTAAATAATAAAAATCTCTGTAAGGTTGAGTGCGTGTGGAGCTCCTCTGTGACGACAGCTTGGGGTAAAAGCTCTGAGAGTTTATTCACGGTGCACCACGGCCCAGGCAGAGCCTCTTTCCTGGTGGGGCCAGAAGTACTGCGGCGGCATGTGTGTTCCCTGGCTGGCTGCCTCTGGAGATCGTGTGCAGTGAGAGACACCGATGTGAAGAAAGGAGGTGCAGCTAGAGGCACACAGTGACAGAGGTGATACACAAACTTCTAGCAAGACCCAGATGGACTTCCCAGACTGGCCTTGACTTGATAGCTAACAATTCCTGAGTGCTCATGTGGGCTGGGCATCTGTTGTGTTAGGTGCTTCACATACATAATCTCATTTAAGGCTCAAGGACCCTCAATAAAATTATTGTCCCTGTAGAGAAAAGTGAGGCACAGAGACGTTAAGCAGCTTGCCCAAGGACACACAGCTTAGTCAAGAAGTAGCACTAGGATTCAAGGCCAGGCAGTCTTACGGGAGGGCACTATTTCCTCCTGATGGTTGGAGCCAGGCTGTGCAGTTAGCCCCCCAGACAGACTAGAGAGGGGAAAAGGAAGGACTTATAGGGTAACCAAGTCAGTGTAAAAACTGACTTGTTTTCTGATTTCTTGGGAAATACAAAGCACAAGTTCTTAACCTCTGAGACCCAAGTCGTTGAACATTTTTCTCTGGAAGCACCTATGAGTGACTCCACACTCCTTGAGGGGTGACTAGGGCATGGCTTGATCCGCTCTGGTCCCATACTGTTTAGCTGCCCCCCGTCTGTCTCCCCAGAGAAGAGGCTAGGTCGCCGTGGTGGGTGTAGTGTGCTAGGGATGGGTGGATTGAGAACACTCAGGATAGCCATATCCTTACTGTTGGCTTCTGATGATGCAATAGGCAGGGACTTAAGCTGCAACATACCAGCTCTCCAGGTCAGCTTCTCTTAGGAATCTGAACTCAAGTCTATTTCTCATATTTGGAAAAACTACAGCTACTGGCTCCAATCCTTTTTACCTCATAACAGTATTACAGGGATCAACTTAAGTTACTTTACAAGCCATGGGAGTTACTTTCAATGTTATGAGTCAGCACTTTCTGGCTTTTTTCTACAACACCTCCTCATTTTCCCCAGTGCCCACTCTTCATATAGGACTGGTCAGCACGCCCATATAATCAGTGGTCCCAAATCTTTCATGTTATTATATTTAAGGTAGGGATATAAAATCTTTTAGGGTACCACTTTTCTGGAAAAAAATTTTTAACAAAATGCCCACCCTCTTACCTGGTAAGACGCCCCTCACCTGGGAAGATAGCAGTTACTGCCTTCAGGGAGCTGCTAACTTTCCTTCATCAGTGATGGGTAGTTTAGAGACCTCACTGGTTCCCCTACATGTCTCTAAACAGTTTCTAGTTTATCTTATTGCCTACATCCTAATAGGCCAAGGGAAACTGGGGTTTAATTGAGGAGAAAAAAAAAAAAAAAAAAAAAAGCCCTAGGTTTGTTTTTCTGTTTTGCCTCTTACTAACTGTGGGCAAGACACGAACCTTTCTAAACCTCAGTTTGATCTATAAAATGGGACAAATGTCTACTCATTGCTTGGTACCAGATGCTATTCTGAGATGGCTCTTATTTTTCCTTACCTGAGGATTTAGGCATAGTGTGGCTTGAGTCACCCAACAGTAACTAGGAGACCACTCAGTAGGTGTCTGATTTGATCTCCTAGGTAACACGATGGATAGATGAAGTGTAAAGAGATGAACATGACATCGATAGGCATAAGCCTGCTATCTGCCATCAATCCACTGAGGTCAAATGCACAGCTCATATTATCGAATACTCACTTCAGCTTGAATGCGTGAAAAACATAATCAAGCAGGGACTTGTAATGGACAAAAAGGCTGTCCTGGTTTAAATTACACCTGAGTTATGGTTTTGGTCCAGAACATCAAAAGCACTGAAAACCAGGTCTATGACCATTCTTTAGGAGCATCTTTGATTGTCAAGAGAGTTTTATTTCCCATCCTAGCAAGAGCAACCTAGAAAGTGAACATTCAGCAAGGGCCTACAAGCTTTCTCCCAGCTTGAAAGCATGTAAAAGTGGCGGCCACAGCTGCTGCCTTTGATGAATCCCTAGAGCACACTGCTGACCTCAAAGCCAGGGCTCCCAATCTGTGAAAGTGGTGGGTAGGTCTGTTCCTGGTCATGAGACACGAGGTGACTCTCCTAATCAGATGACACCATGAGGTCTGAGGATTCAAAATGCTTCTTGCTTTCAAGTATGATCTTGGGCTTACTCAAAATCCTGAATTTTTTCATGCTGGTATACAATTTAGCACTCAATATGTATAATTCACTTGAGTCCTGAGTAAAATACCAGGTGTCCTAGCAACAGGCCAACTTTAATTTATTCTTAGGGCATAACCAAGTAAAGCAGGGACACTGCCCCCTCGTTTTTAAAGAGAATTTTTGTTATTTCAAATTAGGTCAAAGTTATCATCATGAGAAAAAAAATAAAAACTTTATTGGACTTTGTTACACTTATTTTACAGCTTATTGCTTTTGGTTTAAGGAACATAAGGTGGGGGAATGGTACATGGTCATGTTTTTGAAGTTCCGGACCTTTAAAAGTCTTAATCTGGCTGGCTCTGCTTGAAGGAAAATGGAGTGATAGCTTTATACTAGCAAAGTAAGGTGCTGTACCTCCCCTCTCTGTCCCCTAAATCCCCCGCAACTTTATCTCCGTACCATAGCATAAAGTACTGGTTTAAAAGGTGGCAGTTCAAACAATTCCTATCAAGCCCTGCTTCCTGACCCTTCACCTACAGCTCAACTGAGATTGTCTCCTCTATGTCCCATGGGTTTAATCCTGTAAAAAAAAAAAAACACCTCAAGTCTAACCTCCATTAGATTATGGCTGAACAACTCTGACCTTTAACTATTGTCTAGTCTCATTTTAGCCCAAACTAAGATTAGCAGCTACCACTTGAGGGCTTAAAAGGGGGTCAACACTTTTACAAAGTGACTTTACTCTCTAAACAAGTTTATATACTAGGTACTGTCTTTTGTTCAACCGAAAACACTGAGGCTCAGATAGCTTATCATTTGCCCAAGGTCATAAAGTATCGTGTATATACTCAATAAATATTAACTGACCTGTTTAGCTCATAGGAAATGACAAAGCTGTCTGCAAACGCAAACAGCCCAACTCCCAAGCCCATTCCCTTGGCCATTCTTAGGGACTATCTCCATCTTCCTTCTGGCACAACTTGTTCCTCCCCTTCCTGTTTTTCTCACCGTATCAATGGAACCACCATGGACTCAGGCGATTAAACCAGCCTCATTCAGGAATCTACCTCTCCCCCAGAGCGCATCAGTTGCCAATTTGAAAATTTTAATTACTAAGTAGCTCTTGTCTGTCAGTTTTTCTCCATTTTGACTTTTCTGTTACAGATCTCATGTGGACTGTCTCTGGTCTCATCCCTCTAAATCTCTTCTCTATGTATCAGGCGCAGTGACTGAAGATGCCATTTGTCTTATGTCACTCTGAATATGTTCTCTGCTGCCCTCACTTAAGGTCCAAACTCTTTAGTGTGGTTTACAAAGCCCTCCAATGACCTAGTCCCTGCCAACCGCTCCCCATGCCAGCTTTACTGAACACCTTATTTTTTAAAAAAATCTCCCAACCCTTAACCACGGTCTAGTCTACCCTCAGCAGTGCCATTCCACTTCCCCCGTTTCTCTCTTACTAGCTAACTTGTAACTCTTCTTGGCTTAGACAGCACTTTTTCCAAGAAGCCTACCATGACTCCTGCCCCTACCCAGCATCACTCCTGGGAGTTCTCTGCAATTCCTAAATCACAGCACTAATTACAACATACTGTATCACCTGTCAGCTCACTTCACCCTCCGGAAAACTCTGAGTCCAAGATGGCAGAGCTCACGTCTGTCATGGTTAAAGCTGTATCCCAGCACCTGACAGGGCGCTAAAAGAAAGAACCATTCTGCCACCCTCTGTGCTACCTTTCTTGAAGAAGTTTCCCAAGGTGCTTGTCTTATCTCTCATCTATCCAAGAGTCTTCACCAGAAAAGATATTTAGTATAATTTTTAGTATAAGTTCAAAACTTACTCACCAGTCAGACCTTAAGTTTTAGAAAAAAGAGGAGCATTCTGCTAGGTGCTTGGTAAACCTGACTGCCCACAGAAGTCTACGAAACATAGGATGGCTGCTAACTCATAAAAGCTGTTAAAGAAAGGGCCTTAAAAGCTTAATCTTTCTGTTTTAATCAAAGACTTTTATAGTGCAAATATAATAAATTCACATGCATTGTACTTTTACATACTGATAACAAGAGAATTACAGAGACCAAAGTCGCACTGTTTTCCCAAGTGAATCTTCACTTTAACCAAACCTACAAAGCACTTATTGAAATTAACATTTCTGGCAAAGCCACAGGCTTGAATCAAGCAGCATCAATGCTGTAGTATATAAAAAGTAAATGAAAAAACTCAAGATGGAGAAGCAGCAGCCATATCATCAACCCCTCTTCTGTGCCAAGACTCACATACTTACTCCTTCCACCAAGCACTGTGAGTTTAAGGACTGAACAGAGGCCTGCATCACACAAGTAAAGACTTCCACAGAGGAAAACTGTCATAGAAAAGCATCATTATAATTATTTTGCTTTTTAAGGATACTACAATAGAAATATATTAATGATGGCCTCAAATATGCAACATTTTTCTCTCCCACATTTTAAATCAAAGTTGTAGGAACCTCCAAGTCTTAATAAAGAACTCTCTTCACAGCACAGCTGTAGTTCACTGTAAAACGCAAAATGTTCCTTTTGCTCTATAGCCTTACAAATAAACATAATATAGATATAAATGAAAAGTTCTGATCCCGCATCAAGCATTATTCAATCTGGCCCTCAGATATAAACTTGGATATAGTCTTATTTGCACAGCATTCGCTTAGTATTTTAGTTGAAGCGAAAGTAAAACGGGTATGAGCTTTCAGCAAAGGAGACCTTTATGAATTCCAGAGGCGTCCTTGGCACTCATGCTTCAGCTGAAGTCTCGATTGGTGAGGACGAGTGGGGCCACAAGGGTCCAGACGTAGAGGAGGAGGCAGACCCAGCTGGAGCTGATCTTGACCCACACAGCCGGCCACTTGCTGGTCATGCTCTGGAAGTTTGCGTCAGGGCTACGAAAACAGCAGAGAGTTAGGTAAAGGAGCCTTGTTTCAGCATTCAGCGGCCCCTCAGCAAAAGCTAAGAAATTCTCCACTGAAACTTGACAGACACTATTCCCTAGCTAAGTTTCTAGGAGGGACTTAAGATGCTTTTTTCAGTTTTTATGAGCAGGGGACTCTGCCTCTCAAACAGCTTTTATCTTCTCGCCTACGTGAAGAACCCCGACTATTCCTTGCAAAGAGTTCTTCAGGAACATCTGGCTGTTCTACATACTGGTGGAAGTCTAGATGGCCATGACCACCCTGAAACTCTCCTTTCTTACCACGTGACTGCTGTCATCAGAATACTCAGTATATGGCCATCTCCAGACAGAAAAATCAGGGAACAAAGACAACTCAAGTCACTTTACATCATGATTTTCTCTCTCAAGCAACTCAAGTTTGGAAGAGCTCCCCAAGATTTTCACTGTAAGAATTCCAAATGGATCTTAAATGCAAGAGGAGAAAAAGTCAGAAGTATTTCAGGAGAGGGAGCACTGAACACAACTTCATTGTGTGGGTAAAAGAAAGGGATTCTGAGGTCAGGACAATGGATGGAGATTTCACAGGTGACCCAAAGGGGCTGCGTGGTCTTCCCTCGACTCTGTCTCTGCCTCCTACCTGTACCAGTTGGTCAGGGTCATCATGATGTAGAGGGAGGCCGAGAAGAGCATGAAGTGGAACATGGAGTAGCTGTACTGCACCCCTTCTCGCTCGTTGTCCACAGCCCTCCGGGGCCGCCCATCCTCCTCGTCACTGGCGCCATTGGCAGCTGTATCTCGGAGGATCACGCTGTCACTTCCCGACAGGGTCAGCTTATTTACTTGGCTATTGGTGGAATTGCGGAAGCTGGAAAGTGATCCCAACAAGACAAGTCAGAAGGGACCATGAAGATGAAATGCTGTCAGAGGCCTGTACACATGAAGGCTATTCCTGAACTGCCCTGGCTTTGGGGCCTGAAGGGCTTCTCGAGGATCTGCTGGAAGTTCCGAACTGCCGCCTGTCATCACAAGACACAGAGAGAGAGAGTACTCTCCTCAGTTAAGATTTGATGGTTTAACCGCCTAGGAGTTCCCCCAAACATACTATGCTTTCAATGTCTGCCTCTAGAACTTCACAAGCACCTTTTCTGTGTGTGCAATGTACTGCCAACCTTCTCCCAGTTAATGTACTCATCCTTTAATTCTCGGATCGTGCCATGCCCCCTAGGAAGCCTTCTCTGACGTCATCCCATCACTAGGCTGGATTAAATTCCCACAGCTCCTTACTCTTCCTTCTGGCACATCATTTCCCATCCCTGTCTTCCTCGCTATTCATAGAGCTTTTGGACAACAACGGCCTTTGTCATACATGCATTTCTAGTACATAGCAGATGCTGAAAGTTTGTTAAATGACTGAATAAAAAAGTACATACTAATAAAAAACAAAACCCAGATGATCATCTCAACAAACATTAAAAAAAGCATTTGACAAAAATCTGATACTTTTCAATGACAAAAACTCAAACTAGAAACAGAGAACTTCTTCAAAGTGATAAAGGGCATCTATGAAAAACTCAGGGCTAACATCATACTTAATAGTGAAAGACGAAAAGCTTTCCCCTAAGATCAGTAATCAAAGGAAAACAAACAAAAGCAGTCATGGACAGTATGAGAACAAATGAATGTGGTGTGTGCCAACGAAACTTTACTTGTAAAAATAGGAAGCCAGACCAAGGGCTATAGTCTGTCAACTCCTATTTTTTTTTTTTTTTTTTTGTCTTTTTGCCATTTCTTGGGCCGCTCCCGCGGCATATGGAGGTTCCCAGGTTAGGGGTCCAATCGGAGCTGTAGCCACCAGCCTACGCCAGAGCCACAGCAATGCTGGATCCGAGCCGCGTCTGCGACCTACACCACAGCTCACGGCAACGCCGGATCGTTAACCCACTGAGCAAGGGCAGGGACTGAATCTGCAACCTCATGGTTCCTAGTCGGGTTCATTAACCACTGCGCCACAACGGGAACTCCTCAACTCCTATTTTAAGCAGTCATTAAAAAAAAGAAAAAAGAAAGGGTAAATCTACACGTAATGTGCAAATTTGTCCAAATTATACTGACAAATTCATATTTAAGAACAGTATATATACTGTTATACTGTTGTATAGTGTATTCCTAATTTATTTCAAAAATTACATATTGTGATATAAATTATACATGTAACTATTTCTAAAACATACATAATTATATAGATACAGATAGATCAATACACAGTAAGTATTAGCAAATGAAAAAAGCCCTGAAATAGTATGTACCAAAGTGTTCACCATGGAAGAGGTAAATTTAGAGGAAAGACTATTTCATTTCCTACTTTACACTTTTCTCACTTGTGCTATTAACTTATATAAATATATCCTTGCCCATTTTCATTATTCCACATTTTCAAATTATTAAAGTAATATATACTATTATATAGACAATATCAATAAAAGTGGGTGGGAGGAGTTCCCGTCGTGGCGCAGTGGTTAACGAATCCGACTAGAAACCAACCATGAGGTTGCAGGTTCGGTCCCTGCCCTTGCTCAGTGGGTTAACGATCTGGCGTTGCCGTGAGCTGTGGTGTAGGTTGCAGACGCGGCTCGGATCCTGCGTTGCTGTGGCTCTGGCGTAGGCCGGTGGCTACAGCTCCGATTTGACCCCTAGCCTGGGAACCTCCATATGCCACGGGAGCGGCCCAAGAAATAGCAAAAAAGACCAAAAAAAAAAAAAAAAAGAAAAAAAAAAAAAAAGAAGGTTGGAAGGAATTATTTGATGAGGGGATTTACTTAAGTTTAAGAAATGTACACAGCGTGGTAACTGAGGCAAGTCAAGGATTTTAATAAAAAAACGTTAAATTTTCAAAATTCTTCACACTGCATTTTGAAAGCAAAATAGCTTCTTCACTCTATTATTAACCTTCATGAGAATCTTGTCCTAAGTACTTTTTAACTTACCTAGAATACAAAAGGGAGAGAACAAAGACAATCAGCCCAATAAAATTCTCTCGACTCAGAAAAGGCCCACTCTGCGATGGTGGAGCAGGGGTAGGGACCGCAGCAGTTGCATTTCCAGGAGGAGCCAATGTTGGTGAGGTCATGCGTGTAATGATGCTCAACAGGCCAGGGTTGCAGGACTGATCTGAAAACGAGAAATTTCTATTATCTGCAGAGATAACTCACCTTGTTCCCAAAGGATGTGACGGGTGTGCTTACACATCATTCAGTGGTGAGGTAAACCATAAGAATGCTGTGCTTTCGAGAACTGATAACTGGGCAGTCAGTAACACATCTGTGTTGAAACCTACAACTTCAAAGTTGTAGAAACAAGGAAAAACTACAACAACAAAGTATCTGTCAAATCTTATAAATGTCAATCTTGAGTTCACTGGTTTTGAAGTTTAATCGGCAAATCTTTTTGATTCTACAGTTGTGCTTAAAGCACAAAGAATTTATCTCTGGTTTTGTTTCTATATAGTTACATAGGAAGACAATAAAAATAAGTTGAGTCATCATTGGAAGGTCTGCAAATAATGGTTTTCCTTGAAAACCAGTCCACAGAGTACCCTATTGAGACATAATCCGTTAACGACTACAAAAGGAGATTTCCTGCAGCTGTTTCTTTTGAAACCTATAGCAGCAAAGTAAAATTCAATTAAAACAGTTCTACCAAAGGGCCAAAACAATGTTGCCTTGTCCAGTTCTTAACTAGGCTGAGTCTGGGAAAAGCCTAGGCTATATAAAGGACTGTGGTCTTTTAGACTGTCAGCCCTGAACAGCTATGAATAGTCATGAGGAATAAAACCTGACAGGTAAATATCTATAAACACATCATGAATACTGTACATTTAAGTGAATTTTTTGCTTGTTCATTTGTCTAGAGGGGTCCAGCTCTAGTTTTCATGCCCACCAAAGGAGTTATTGCTTACTTTCTTTTTATCAAATGAATGTTCCTTACCAGGTTCATTGGACATGGCTGACCATGTGAGGTATATGGTGTAGAGGGTTATGACAGAGGACTGCAGGAGGCCAGAACGAGGCTGGTGTTCCTACGGAATCAAAAAGAAAACAATGCCATAGGAATGGCAAGGGCTGAATTTCTTTATTTTCTTTCCTTTCCTTTTTTTAAGGGCCACACATGCAGCATATGGAAGTTCCCAGACTAGGGGTCCAATCAGAGCTAAAGTTGGCAGCCACAGCCACAACGACAGCAATGTGGGATCCGAGCTGCATCTGCATCCACACTGCAGATCACAGCAACACCGAATCCTTAACTCACTGAGCTGGGCCGGGGATCAAACTCACCTACTTATGGATACTAGTCGGGTTCATTACAGCTGAGCCACAAAAGGAACTCTCACAAGGGCTGAATTTCTAAAACCCAGTATACTTTCTGGGACTCAATGAATTGTCATTAATTGAGAGCCTTCTGATTCTGTTTGACAGCTGAAAGATGACAAGTAACCTTTCAGTCTGAGTTAACTTGAAAAAGAACCAAAAAAGAGGAAGCATGTACTACTGGTTCTCAAGTTTATTTCATAATCCTAGAAATTCCTGTGTAGCATACAAAGGCTTTAATTTACTACTAGTCCCTTGATATAGGGAAATGTAAGCTAAGCTCTGTCACCAACTATCTAGGTAACCCATCACTTCTCTGGAACTTCAGTTTTCTCACTTTTAAAAGGACAGGTGATGTCTAGATGTTCTTTTCATATTTCATATCTAAAACCCCATGAGGTTTTTTTTGCTTTTTAGGGCTGTACTGAGCAAGGCCAGGGATCGAACCTGCATCCTCATGGTGGATACTAGTTGGGTTCATTACCTCTAAGTCACAACAGGAATTCCTAAAACTCCATGAATTTTTAAAATATGGGGAGTTCCTGTTGTGGCTCAGTGGTACGGAACCCAACTAGTATCCATGAGGACATGGACTCGATACCTGGCCTTGCTCGGTGGGTTATGATCCGTCATTGCCCTGAGCTGTGGTTAGGTCACAGAGATGGCTTGCGGCTGTGATGGAGCCGGCAGCTGCAGCTCCGATTTGACCCCTAGCTTGGGAACTTCCATTTGCCACACATGCAGCCCTAAAAAAGAGAAAAAATAAAAACAAAATATGGTATTTAATGGTATTTATGGTATTTAGATGATGAAACTCAGGAGCACAAGCTCTGCTTTAAATATTAAAATCAATTATTTTTTCTAGTTTAATTCTCCTAAAATACCTTTGCTAAAGATTCATAAGAATCACTGTTGTGATGTAAACAACTGTGTAAGAACTATAAATTCTCAAGTTACATAGTTGGTTTTTTCCTTAAACGACAGGGAAACTATTCATTTAATGATAATGCTGGTGCTCAGTGGCACATTTTATAGTGATTACATTGCAATTATGAAGACTTTATTATGCTTAAGTAAACTTGGACATAAAGTCATATAAAAGGTTACCTAGGTTTCAAGTTCCACATTAATTAAAAATTCTTTCTCAGGAGGAAGAAGCAGAAGTCACAATCATACCTGAATTTTTGGATGGATTGATATAATAGAAACCACAACGCAAAGGATCAGATTAAAACTGATGAAGAACTTGTTTTCTGTGCAGCCATCGGGTTTGGTGTAGTATGAGTAGAGCAATGCGACAAAGACGATTGACAGGATGTAACAAAAGCTTGTGAAAGACAGTAAAGCTAGAAAAAAGAAACAGAACATGAATGGCCACAATTGTAATAGCAAACTTTTATAATGAAGACCAATTTTCACCCTGTTTAACACAGCCCAACGCAGTGTGGCTCTCATAGAGGTTTAGATACCTACCAGCATACCAGCACCTTGGGTTTCCTTCTTCCATTTTATTTACCCATGATTCATTCCAAGAGTGAGCAAAGTCTACCAACAGCACCAGCTGGATGAGGATGAAGAAGGCAGCCCCCACCATGCCAATAATAAACCAGGCTACGAAATCAAAAGCACAAAGTTATTCTTCACTATAGGAGTAACATTTCAGATTACTGTCCAAACATTCTAAAAAGATTTCAAGTAAGAGGAGGTGATAAAGGCATATTGTCTCCAGCAGTTTTGCAAGATTATTGCAATTCCAAATTCAAAAGGCATTCTCTGAGAAGTCTGCTGGGTTTCAGACCTTTTAAAACTTGTTCTAGCTTATGCCAAGGGGAGCCTAGGATCTGACATTCCAAATGGAAAAGATATAAACCTTTTCCTTTACTTACAGGGATAAAAATCACAGTGGAAATCCACAGATGTCACTTGATGTCATAATAAGTAAGCAGGTTAAGACAGGGACGGTGGAGTGTATGGTTACAAGTCCTTGTGTTGACAAGCTCTCTGATTAACTTGGTATTGCCAAGTGAGAAGGTAAACTATTAAAATATTGGCAAACAATTAATATATGGTTCCAGAATAGCTGAGAAGTGGGCTGAATGCCTCCTGGCTTTAATCAACCAACTAATATCTTAATAACAAGTCATGGTAATTGGAGACCATCTCATTTCTCAGTTCTGCAAAATCGATAATGAAAAACGAAGCTTTAACACAATCACTTGTAGAGTTTGTATATATTATAGTTAACCCCCCAACAGTGAACCATACCTGTGGTGAAGTGGCCCCCAGGGATATAGAAAGATCCAACCATGATACCAATAATGGCAGCAATTTTGAAGAACCAAAACCTATTAAAATATAAAAGTGCACTTATGAAATGCTAACTTCTGCCTCTACACTGAGAAAAATAAATTTTTGAAATGCACAAATAAAGCCTACCCATTTCCAACATGATTGGGCTCATTTCTTCATTTGACATGAAGCTACTTCATTCAACATTTCACATAATTTAAGAACATTAGCACAGAGACCAGATCATTCATATTCACCAGAAAAAACATTTAACATGAGTTTCTCTACTTTTAGCACTTAAACGTAGGAATTTTTCTAGAATTCTGGAGCATTCTAAACTAACAATGTGGCATTCCCATCATGGCACAGCGGAAACGAATCCCACTAGGAACCATGAGATTGCAGGTTTGATCCCTGGCCTCGCTCAGGGGGTTAAGGATCCGGTGTTGCTGTGAGCTGTGGTGTAGGTCACAGACTCGGCTCACATCCTGCATTGCTGTGGCTGTAGGCCGGTGGCAACAGCTCCGATTAGACCTATCCTGGGAATCTCCATAAAAAGACAAAAGACAAAAAATAAAAATGAAATAAATAAATAAACTAACAATGTTAGCCAAATATAGAGCAATCAATTTGCTTGCTTAATCAAAAGTTAATCACGGAGTTCCCTTCGTGGCACAGTGGTTAACGAATCCCACTAGGAACCATGAGGTTGCGGGTTCGGTCCCTGCCCTTGCTCAGTGGGTTAACGATCCGGCGTTGCCGTGAGCTGTGGACGAATCCCACTAGGAACCATGAGGTTGCGGGTTCGGTCCCTGCCCTTGCTCAGTGGGTTAACGATCCGGCGTTGCCGTGAGCTGTGGTGTAGGTTGCAGATGTGGCTCAGATCCTGAGTTGCTGTGGCTCTGGCGTAGGCCGGCGGCTACAGCTCCGATTTGACCCCTAGCCTGGGAACCTCCATATGCCGCGGGAGCGGCCCAAAGAAATAGCAAAAAAAAAAAAAAAAAAAATAAGCACCTAATCTTTCTTTTACAACATAGTAAAACCATGCCCTGTAGGACTAAAAAAAAACCATCCTGAAACCATGCCCCATGTTAACAGAAACTGGTGCCCGAGAGAAATCGCTGAGCTTGTCTTACAGAGCAGTGCTAAGGAAAGAGCTTGATCCAAAATCTCTCTGCTTGTAGCCTTGCCTTCCCTGAGCAAACTCACCTCAACTGTTTTTTTTTTCCCCCAACTGTATATCCTCCAAGCTTCACATAACCTAGATAATATATCATAAGACTCTTTAACCAACCCTAAAAATAACACACCTCTAAGTCTCTGACATATGGGTCACTAAAGTAATGGAGGCCTAAGCTGTTTTTCAAAAACTGGGAGTTAGTTCTTGTCCAATTCAAGCTGGCTAAGACTGGCTGGGAACACTGACCCTAAAAAGGTGCCTGCACAGGTGTTCAATGGATGACTTTTCGATGTCAGAGTACCAAAAACTCCACACTCAGATTATGCTAAGCATCTCCATTTTTGAACATATATCCTATTAAGAAGCATGTAACTCAGATATGCCTGCGCAGAACACCAATTACCTCACCTTTTCCTTACCTGCAATCCCCTTTTCCCAAACCTAAGACTACTCTGCTTCTTTATCCCATAAATACCTAAAGCCTCTTGCCTTCAAAGAGGCAGATGGGAAATTTGTCTTCCAGCTCTGCTGCAAACGTCAGCATCTGTTTGGCTTGCTGCACGTCAGGCAAATGAACCTGGTTCATTAACAACTGAACATAAATATCTTGCCCTCAGTCATAGAGTCTGTCACTGGCAAAGCTGGGACTAAACCTGGCTTCCAGTCTGTTTCTTTTAGAGCCATACCTGTGGCATATGAAGTTCCCAGGCTAGGGGCTGAATCGAAGCTGCAGCTGCTGGCCTAGGCCACAGCCACAGCAGCACCAGATCTGAGCCACATCTACGACCTACACTGCAGCTTGTAACAATGTCAGATCTTTAACTCACTGAGCGAGACCAGGGATTAAACCTGCAACCTCAGGGATACTAGTTGGGTTCTCTCATGGTTCCGCAGGTTAAGGATCTGGCATTATCAGTGCTGTGGTACGAGCTCCAACTGAAAATGGTGTTCAGAAAAACAACTTCCCAGAGTTCCCATCATGGCGCAGAGGAAACGAATCCGATTAGGAACCATGAGAATGTGGGTTCAATCCCTGGCCTCGCTTAGTGGGTTAAGGATCTGGCGTTGCCATGAGCTGCGGTGTAGGTCGCAGATGCAGCTCGGGTCCTGCATTACTGTAGTAGTGGCGTAGGCCGGCGGCTACAGCTCTGATTAGATCCCTAGCCTGGGAACCTTCACATGCCCTGGGTGAGGCCCTACAAAGCAAAAAAACCCCACAAAATTTCCCATATATAACAGGTCAAAAATTCATCTGGGCCACCAATTTACATACTCTACTGCTTTCATCAAAATGGCAACATTATGGAGATACCTTAGAAATCTATACATAGAACTACCATGTGACCCAGCAATCCCACTCTTGGGCACATATCTGGACAAAACTTTCCTTAAAAAAGACACGTGCACCTGCATGTTCATTGCAGCTCTATTCACAATAGCCAAGATATGGAAACAACTCAAATGTCCATTGACAGATTGGATTAGGAAGATGTGGTATATATACACAACGGAATACTACTCAACCATAAAAAAGAATGAAATAATGCCATTTGCAGCAACATGGATGGAACTAGAGACTCTCATACTGAGTGAAGTCAGTCAGAAAGAGAAAGACAAATACCATATGATATCACTTATATCTGGAATCTAATATATGGCACAAATGAACCTTTCCACAGAAAAGAAAATCATGGACTTGCAGAATAGACTTGTGGCTGCCCAGGGAGAGGGGGAGGGAGTGGGGTGGCTGGGGAGCTTGGGGTTAATAGATGCAAACTATTGCCTTTGGAATGGATTAGCAATGAGATCCTGCTGTGCAGCACTGGGAACTATGTCTAGTCACTTATGATGGAGCATGATAATGGGAGAAAATAGAATGTGTGCATGTATGTGTAACTGGGTCACCATGTTGTACAGTAGAAGAAAACTGTATTGGGGAAATAACTATTAAAAAAATAACAAAAACAAACCAAAAAATGGCAACATTAAGTGCTGATCGGAGGATCCACATCAACATATAACAAGTTAAGAATAAATAATTCCTACATACCCATTGTGTATCGCTGCTCTGGGATCTTTACTCGTTTTCACTTTCAACATTAACAGAGAGAAAGCAAAGAAAAAGATGGCCAAGGCAAAGTTGATTCGATATACAGCTTTGTAACGAACCAGCACATCACAATCTTTATCCATGTTTATATCAGCCACTTTGGTTTTAAGTCCTTCATCACAGAATCCAGGAATCTGGAAAAAGCAATTTTAATGCTATAGGAATATCCGCATTTAAAGAGAGAGTCTATTCCACCATAGCAAAGCTCAGATTTATAAAACTGACCATGTCAACAACTGCAAGACTGTCCTGTGGGATTTTTCTCTTTGCCTTCCATTTCACTTACAAGCTTATCCCTAAACAGTCTAAACAAGTTACATTTTGAAAAAAATGTCAAGCGCTCTCTTTTTCACTCTTGTCCGCTGATGAGGCGACCTCGCATTTTCTCGTGACTTTTCACGCTACAACTCACTCTTTCCAAAGGTGAAGGGCTAGTCTAGTTTAAATGTTGTTAGACTAAAATGTTCCTTTTGACTACCTTTACTTTGGGAAAAGATGAATACCTTCATATTCTGTGTCTTGACTAGAACCAAAACTTAAAATCCCAACAAACCCAATGAATGAGTTTCACACAGTGAAGAAATAAATATTAATTACAACTAAAATTTTATGAAATATGAAAATACTAACAAAGAACTACCGCATTATGGCTACTGTTACTTCTACTTACCTTTTTCAGCTGAGTTTCCACCCCTTCATGAAACATGATACAACATACAATAGTGCCCAGGAAGAGAATAAAAGCATAGATGAGGCGAGTCAGAGTGGAATTCTTACTGTTGGGACAGCAACCACACAGCAAACAGGAGGCACCACCACAAAGGCATGGAACCTGTAATAAGCACATCATCGCCATTTGAGACCTTCTTCAGTGGGCTCCTTCGTGACATCCAGAACAGAAGATGAGGCAAATCAAGCTTTGAGAGGTTTTCTGTTTTTTGGGTTTTTTTGAAATAAAGATGCATTTATTTGAGGTTAGGACTGCACATATGAGAGGCACGGATTCAAGAAACTTATTGTTTTCCTCCTCACGACATAATTAAAGATGTTTGTAAAGTTCCAAATCATAAAACCAGTTAGTTGTGCAGGTTATTTGTCAAGAATTATAAGTGAAGTTGGCAAAAAGCAGGGGCTCTTGTTTAACAACAGAATTGGTTGGGATCTGAAATAGTTGCCTAGTTCCAACAGGGGAACCTCAAAACAAAGCTGCAGCTGGCAGGTGTTGTTCCAAATACAAGCTCTGAGAGTTTAACTAACAGATTTATAGCTTCTTCTACAGCTGGGAGGAAGTGCTCTAGAATCAGTATTATTTCTGCCACTTTATCTCAACAAGTTACATTAATTTAAGCTTATTCCTCCATCTGTAAAATAAACTCAGTAACAGAATCTTCCTCTCTCAGATGCTGCTATATTAAATAACCCTCAACACAGTGCCTAACACATTGTAAAAGCCCAATAAATGTGAGTTATGGTCGCATAAAGAGCATATTTTATTTAAAAACAATCTATCTTGGAGTTCCCGTTGTGGCACAGTAGAAACGAATCCGACTAGGAATCATGAGGTGGCGGGTTCAATCCCTGGCCTCGCTCAGTGGGTTAAGGATCCAGCATTGCCATGAGCTGTGGTGTAGGTCATAGATGTGGCTCGGATCTGGCATTGCTGTGGCTGTGGTGCAGGCTGGCAGTTGTAGCTCCAATTCAACCCCTAGCCTGGGAACCTCCATATGCTGCGGATACAGCCCTAAAAAGCAATAAATAAATATAAATAAATAAATAAATAAAAACAATCTATCTTAATACTAAGGAAAACAGAAACCTAACTCCACTTGCTGTTTTCTGAGAATCCTAGCTACCAAATCTGATGTTACAGAATAAGGCAACATTACATAGACACCCTTATAAATAATGAAAGCAAGAGACATTTAGCTCCATTCTAAGGTAAACTAGAGATTTCTCAAAGTTAAACAGAAATAGCATATGACCCAGCAACTCTACTTTTATATATACATGCAAAAGAACTGAAACAGGTATTTAAACAAAAACTTGAGCATGAATGTTCAAAGCAGCACTATCTACAATTGTCAAAAAACAGAAACAACTCAAATGGCCGTCAACTGATGAGTGAATAAGTAAAATGTGGTATAGCCACAAAATGGAATATTTAGCCATAAAAATGAAGTATGTTACCTGGCACAACATGGGTGAGCCTAGAAGACATCATGTTAACGAAAAAAGCCAGACACCAAAGGTCACATATTTTATGATTTCATTCAAATGGAAATATCCAGAATGGGTAAATCCAGAGACAGAAAGCACATTAGTGGTTTCAAGAGGCTGGAAAGAAGAGAACTGGCTGCTACATGGGTTATCAAGTTTCTCTTTGAGATGATGAAAATGCTTTGGAACCAGAAAGATATGATGATAGCACAACACTGTGAATGTGTTAAATGTCACTGAATTACACACTTTAAAATGGTTAATTTTACATTCTGTGAACTTTATCATTTCTAAAAAAGAGTAACCTAGATCTTTGGTCAGCTGATGCTTTCCTAACGAGCATTCCAGATGACAGGACATAACTTGAGTCATTCTTCACATGCTTGATGAGGAAGTCACCTGCATTGCTTTCACAGGTGACGTTATTAAGTCACATTCAAGGACAGGCTAACTCAGAATCCTCATAAGCAGCAGAGGCAAAGGCTGGGGGATTCTGGTTTTACAATATGGCCCCAGTAATAATTTTTTATGAGATGATGTCAGGAGTATGTAGCACCTAGTATGATGCCTTTCATAGCAGGGACTCCCAGTAACCATTAATATCCATAATCACAACAGCCATGGGAATTGACCACCCGGCATCAGCTTCCAATTCTTCACTATAATCTAGGTCAAAGGTAAGAGAAGTCTGTATCCGCCACCGACAGAAATACAGGCATTTTACAGCTAAAAACAATGATACTAATTGCTTCAGGTTTATTCTGTCTGCACTCTCACATTCCTGACTCCCTTTCACTGTTTTTCCCCCAGTCAATTAAATAAACCAATGATAATTGCCTACTGTTTGCTATAGGTTGAACTGTGTCCTCTAAAATTCCTACGAAGTCTGAATCCCCAATACCTCAGGATGTGACCTTATTTGGAAAGAGGGTCATTGCAGATGTAATTACGTAAAATGATGTTACACCAGGGAAGAGTGGGCCCCTAATCAAACATGACTGATGTCATCATAAAAAGGAGAAATCGGACACATACATGTACCACAGGGAGAACATCATGTGAAGATGAAGACGTGGAGACCTAGAAACCAAGGAACACAGAAGACTGCTACCAAACCACCAGGAACTAGGAAGAGGCCTGGAACAGAGACTCCCTCACCACCTCAGAAGGAACCAACCTGTGCTGACACCTTAATCAGACTTCTAGCCTCCGAAACTGTGCAACAATAGAGTTCTGTTATTTAAGTCACCCACTTTGTGGTATTTTGTTTTCCGGTCCTGGAAAACCAATATACCTACTTACTTATTTGTAACTGCCTTGTACCTTGACGGGGGACCAACTCGTGTTATATCTTTTGCACCTTTACACAGTAGGTACTCTGTCTGCAGAATGAAGAGTTCCCGTTGTAGCTCAGCAGGTTAAGAACCTGAAATAGTGTCTGTGAGGATGCAAGTTCAATCCCTGGACTCGCTCAGTGGGTTGGGGATCTGGCACTGCCACAAGCTGAGGTACAGGTCACATATGCAGCTGCAGCTCCAATTCAACCCCCAGTTAGGGAACTTCCATATACCACAGATGCAGCCATAAAAAGAAAAAAGAAATCTGTAGAATGAACTTGTCCTATTACATATACATCACTTTCCTATCTCAGTAAATAACAACTCTATTAGAGACCGGCTAGGACCTGGGACTCTACTAGGAGTGCCTGCACCTGGACCAACCCTTGAGCAACAGAATACAAAGAAACTATAAGGGACTATAACTGCACACATGAGCAATAAGATACAAAAAGGTGGGCAGGATCCCTGCACATAGCACCACCAAGGAGGTGAGCAGACCACCTAAGCCACCCCTCTTGCCCACCCCACCCATCTGCCCTGACCCTTGTATCATTTAAGGAACCAGCCTGCCACTCCCATCCCTCTCTGGGCCTCTGGGTGCAAGTAAGGGCACCTGATACTTGTTTTCTCTCCCTCTTGCTCGCCTGAAATTCTTGTCTGGCCTCTTATCAATTTCTATTGATTTAAGAGTCCAAGGACCCAGGGCAACATACTTTTTATGTTGCCCAGGCCAAAAATCTTGAAGTCATCCTTGATGTCTTCTTTTTCTTTTTATTTATTTATTTATATTCTTTTTTTTTTTTGTCTTTTTTGTCTTTTTTGCCTTTTTCTTGGGCTGCTCCCGCGGCATGTGGAGGTTCCCAGGCTAGGGGTCAAATCGGAGCTGTAGCCACCAGCCTATGCCAGAGCCACAGCAACATGGGATCTGAGCCGCGTCTGCGATCTACACTACAGCTCAAGGCAACGCCGGATCCTTAACCCACTGAGCAAGGCCAGGCATCAAACCCGCAACCTCATGGTTCCTAGCCAGATTTGTTAACAACTGCGCCACGACGGGAACTCCATGATGTCTTCTTTTTCGAAAACTCTGATTCCATTTGTCATCACATCAGCTCTATTCTCAAAATGCATCCAGCATCTGACACTTTCATAGCCTCCTTAGAGCTCACATTGATCCAGGTCATTACTATCATCTCTCACCTGGATGAAATGCACTAGTTCCTATCTCACTGCTATAGCAACCCATTCAGAACCCAGAATAATATAAAAATAATTTTAAGGAGTTCCCACCGTGGCTCAGCGAAAATGAATCTGACTAGCATCCATGAGGACACAGGTCGAGCCCTGGCCTCACTCAGTTTGTTAAGGATCCGGCATTATTGTGAGTGTGGTGTAGGTCGTAGATGCAGCTCGGATCCCATGTTGCCGTGGTTGTGGTGTAGGCCAGCAGCTACAGCTTGGATTCAACCCCTAGCCTGGGGAACCTCCATATGCCGTGGGTGCGTCCTAAACAGACAACACAATAATAATAAAAATTATAAAAATAAAAATAAAATAATGTTTTAAGATGAAGACGTGTCATTCAAAAGATGCACAAAAAAATGCCTTCTCAGAGTTTTTCTTATCTAAAAGCAGCAGCAACTGCCATAAATTCTCTCTCCAAGGGAGTTTTATGGCCATGAAGATGACAAAAAGACCTCTGCACCCATATAAACTAGTATTATCACAAACTTTCTTATCTCTTATTTGCTCTCCTAAACCACCATGTCTTTCCTAAAGACACCTATTTGTTCTTCCCATAGAGTCCTTTTCTGCCCCTTCTCCCCCAATTAAGTTAGGCATATAATAAGCCCTATATTCTAACCCCTTTGAGGTATTCATCACTGAGAACTCCTGCTGTATATGGGTTGGACAAGTACATAAATTCTTTTCTTTCTTGCTAACTCGTCTTTTTACAGTTTAATCTACAGGGCCCAAATCAGTAACCTATAGAGAATGGAAGAAAAGTCCTTAAGTTGGCCAATAGGTATCTACATGATTTGGTTCCCTTTACCTTTCTTTCTTTTTTTTTTTTTGCTTTTTTGGGGCCACTCCTGTGGCATATGCAAGTTCCCAGGCTAGGGGTCTAATCAGAACTATAGCTGCCCACCACAGCCACAGCCACACCAGATCTGAGCCATGTCTTCGGCCTACACCACAGCTCATGGCAACACCAGATCCTTAACCCACTGAGAGAGGTCAGGGATCGAACCTGCCACCTCATGGTTCCTAGCCGGATTCGTTGCCACGACGGGAACTCCCCCTTTACCTTTCTGACTTCATTTTCTATTATTCTTCCCTTCACTCATTCCATTCTCTAGTATACTGAACTCCTTGCTGTTCCTACTGGACAAAAGGAATTAATAAAATATAAAAGTGATTTATAAATAGAAATGCTTTGATGGCATCAATTCAAATCTCAGCTTTACATTACTTAAAATGTGTTTAGGTTTCAGATTACCAATTCAATCCTTAATGATTTTCTTAACATTTGTTTAAAAATCTATCTTGTAAATAGTGAGCTTGACCCACTAGTGGGCTGTAAATAACAACTGACCAGGATTTTAAAAAATGTGATGGAAAAGTTGTACAGTAGAGGGCATGAAATCTGTGTCTAAATGGGTGTATTAAATCTACCAGGTGAAATTATTTCTTATTCTGAGCCAAGGTCAAAAAAAAATCAGAAAGCCACTGCAATCCAGGACCTTAAACGATGAATAGTCCTTTTGATTTGATCCACAACCTTAAGGGATGGAAATTACACTCTGTTCCTAAGAAACCGAAGTGGAATGAGCTGAGATTGAGTCCTTGGTCAATTAAGCCAGTTGGGGAATTAAAAAACAAGGAGATGATGATGTTAAGCAAGCATGCTCCTCTAAAGCAAATGCAGGAGCGAACTCAGCATATTCACTTCCACAGATTCTAAATTTCTCTTTTAAAATACGGCGCTTACAATCTACAAAGTGATTCAATCCATTTATTCACTTCATTTTCTTGACGCGAGGAATGCAGGGGTGACTGTCATCTTAACGGAAGCCAGAAAGAAATGATTTGTACAAAGTCCCAAAATGTTCAGGCCATGACTTCCAATTCTGAACAATAATCCACAAGGCCTTCTTTCCCTTGCGCCGGAAACTTAAAATCCCACCTCTGCCACATACTCCTTGTGCTGTGGGATAAAAATATTACTCAAGCCCCCTCACCGCCCAAACAAATGACGCCACCTTAAGAAGGAGCCTGGAAGTGAACCGGAGAGCCCTGGCCTCGGGACTCCGTCTCCCATTCCAGCTCCTGAGGAACCCAGAGGCCGGAAGGCTCGCGGGGGCGGGGCACTCGAAATTGTAAACAATGGAGGTCTGGCCTCTTAGGTTTCTCAACAAACCCAGAAGGCCAGCCGCCTGATCTCAGCCGCAGGGCATCGCAGATTTTATCCTGGACCCCTTGATACCCTCCAAAGCCCAGGGTCGACCCCCACCCCCTCCAACCCCTGGGTCCCTGGGGCCGAGGCCCGTTCTGGGCTGGGCTTGGGGAGCCTTATCGCCCTTCCCCACACCACCAGTCCGACGGAAACACCAGATCCCGAACTCACCCAGCTGGCGAGGGAGAAGACGCCCAGCACAGCCCCCATGGTGACGCGGGTTATCTATGTGGACTACCGAGAATCTCCCGGAGAGATGGTAACTCCCTGCTGAGGGGTCTCCTAAGAAACGCGACGGTTTCTCAGGCCGGAAACGTGCGGCCTACGTCATCACGTGGCCCCGCCCATCACTCTCGCCGCTACCGAGAAGGCACCTATCATTGGTAGAAGGAGAAGGCGGGGCTAAGGCAGCCGGGGCCTGGGGGAGAAGGCGGAGCCAAACTGGTGCCGGAAGGAGCAGGTTTTATTCCTCCGCCTCTTTTGTATTCCCTGGGAGCCCACTATGTCCAGACGTGGAGTGGAGAAGTGCTCAAGGAGTTATGGCCAACTTAATAAGAGACTGGCACTGAACAGAAAAGGACCATGACATGTTGTGATGCCAACTATGAAAAAGTAGTATGAGGCACAATTCGCTCAATAAAAGTTTATTTAATGCCTTCTATGTAAGAAGGTAATTAGATGGGGAGTAGTCCTGGAAGGACTTTGTATGTAATCTGAGGGATTTATATTTAGTCTAAGAACTGAAGGATGAGCCCAAATTAAGCAGGAAAGATGGGCACTCTTTCTTAAAATGTGGGCTGTAGAAACCATTTGAGATGGGTGAAAGGATCTAAGAATGCATGTGTGGTACATTAACACTGAAAGGCAGTGTTTCAAATTAAAGTGAGTGTTTAAGACCAATATGCATTTAATATTTTTCTAATATTTGCTTATCTCCCTTTTTAACAGAGTGAGGGCTTCCTTCCAAATTTCATCAAAAGGTAACCACATTCAAAGTTATAATAACACTGTTTGTTTTAGAGTTTGTGTATGTGCGTGTTTGTAGAAATTCTTCCACTTTTATCAAGCAATGCTTGGTTTCCATTTGAACAGTGGTGTAAATTTTACTTTGTAAATTTTTTTTTTTCTTTTCATGGCCACCGCACCTGCAGCATATGGAGTTTCTAGGCCGGAGATTAAATCGTAGCCCCAGGTGTGTAGCCCCAGGTGTGGCAGCGCTGAATCCTTTAACCCACTGCACCAGGCTGGGGGTCAAACCTGCACCTCCTCAGCAACCCCAGCTCCTGCAGTTAGGTTCTTAACCCACTGCACCGTGGCGGGGAACTCGAATTTTCCTTTGTAAATTTAAGTAAAAATGAAGAGTCTGTTTAAAGAAAAAATTTTGAAAATTTATTTACTTACATACAGAACAGGTGGTATGTAGATAGGGCAACAATTATGACAATGTTATACAAATGATTAGTGTAGGGGGACATTTATATGGGAGTATGAGAACCTATAGAGTCTGGATCCTAGACTATTTAGGTTGGAAGAAGCCTTAGAAATATATTCTAATCTCTTCTGTCGACTTAAAAATATGGACAACCTGAAAGTTGAGACTTAAGTTTTATTTGGGGCAAAATGAGGATGATAGCCCAGGAGGGAGCATTTCGGATAGCTCTGAAAAACTGCTCCAAAGACACGGGGCGGGGGATGGGGGGGATGTCAATGTGATTTTGGTGAAGGGGGAGGTCCATGCAGTCAAGCACACATTTTACAGAAGGTTGCTGCTAGTCACAAGGAGCAGATATCACCCTGAAGGATTTTAGTGCTTTTCTAGATATGAGGAGATGCAAGAATTGAACTCATAAAATCTGAAAATATTTATCTGAAGACCTATTCTGCCAGTTTTCCCAGAGCACAGAGTGCCTCCCTCCTGATCTCCACCCTGAGCGCCTTTCAGGGGGTGTTGAAGGTCAGCAGCTGCAGTGGCTCATGATTCAAGCCTTGTAGAGGCAGATGGTGGGGCCAGTCTCCAGTTCACACTTGTCGTACAAAAATGGAAAAAGACTCCAAGCGAACTGGTTTGCTGAAAGCCACAGAAAGGGCTGATGGCAGAGGAAGGATTACTCAAGTGATCCTAATTCCTACCTAGATCCTTCTCTCTTTCAGCTCCCAAACTACCTTCCCAAGTCACGTTGTTTCAGGACCACTGAATATTCCTTAAAGTCCTTGCTTCCGCCTGCCTGGGTATTATTGGACTGGGCAGAAAAAAAGCCAAAACTATGATAAAGCCTGTGATCAAATTCTGCCAGGAACATACCCACTGCCTAAAAGAATTAGAGTTGTTTAGCTTGTTCATTCAGGGAGAACACATTTGAGAGAGAAGCCATGAAGTGTCTTGGTAAGAGGGAGTTGGGAAGAGCTTACTGTGGGATATTTGGGTTTGTGCTGGGTACCTCTAAGGTGGGTATAAGGAAGTGGGGAACAGTTTTGAATTGGGCACAGTCAAGAAGCAGGGACAATTCAGTAATCTGTTATCTTAATTTTACCCATAAGGTAGGAGAATTAAAGCAGGGCCAGATGTCATTGAAAAAGAAGCAGGACCTACTCATGTTAGTCAGAAGAGGAGGATGTTGAGTCAAATTTGTGGTTTCAGAGTGGCCTTCTCTATGTCTTGCTGCAAATACAGAGTGGCCTTGTCTGATCTTTGCTTATATTCTGTGAGTCCTTGTTTATGTTCAGCAAAAAACATTGGGTCTGGCTGGCAGCTGAAGGACATTTCACTTTATGACCTGCAAGCATTAGCCCTATCAAAGGTGGGACCCTTCCCATCTCTCGGTGTTTCTGACCCTAAGTAGTTAAGTGTGCCTCACTCATCTAGGTGGCAAAGTCAGGGAGAGCAGATCTTGGAGATCACCTACTTCAATTTCCCACCTCCTGCAAGAATCCCTCAGCAGGGTGGGGAGCTCACTGTTCCCCAAAGCAGCCCCTCCCATATTCGCATTGTCAAAACTTCCCCGCTGCAGAGGAGGAAAAATTTCCCCCTTCCATCTTAGGTTCAGTGATTAGACCAGCTAGACATGGAGGCTTTTATACCATTCTGACAAGGAGCAATACATTTTATTTATTTCTTTAATTTTGTTTTTTGTTTCTTTTTAGGGCTGCACCTCAGCATATGGAAGTTCCCAGTCTAGGGTTCAAATTAGAGCTGCAGCTGCCAGCCTATACCAAAGCCATAGCAATGCCAGATCTGAGCCACATCTGCAACCTATGCCACAGCTTGTAGCAGCGCCCGATCCTTAACCTGCTGAGGGAGGTCAGGGATCAAACCTGAATCCTCATGGTTCTTAACCTACTGAGCCACAATGGGAAATGCAGTTTTTTGTTAGTTTTTAAAAAACTTCGTTGAGGTATAGATTTACAGTGTTGTGTTAATTTCTTTTTCTTTGTCTTTTTGCCATTTCTTGGGCTGTTCCTGCGGCATATGGAGGTTCCCAGGCCAGGGGTCTAATCGGAGCCATAGCCACCAGCCTACGCCAGAGCCACAGCAACGCAGGATCCGAGCCACGTCTGCAACCAACACCACAGCTCACGGCAACGCCGGATCGTTAACCCACTGAGCAAGGGCAGGGACCGAACCCGCAACCTCATGGTTCCTAGTCGGATTCGTTAACCACTGCGCCACGATGGGAACTCCTGTGTTAATTTCTTTTATACAGTGAAGTGACTCAGTTATACATATACACATATCCATTCCCATGTAGATTGATCACAGAATGTTGAGTAGAGTTCCCCTGTGCAGCAGGGGAACTGTTCCCCATACAGCAGGTCCCCATTGACCAGCCATTCCATATATAATAGTGTGGATATGCCAATCTCAAATTCCCAGTCCTTCCCTCGCCCTCCCCCTTCCTCTTTGGTAACCGTAAGTTTGAAGTCTGTTTTGTAAATAAGCTCATTTGTATCATTTTTTTAGATTCCACATGTGATATCATATGATATTTGTCTTTCTCTGACTTACTTCACTTAAAATGGTAATCTCTAGGTTCATCCATGTTGCTGCAAATGGCACTATTTCATTCTTTTTATAGCTTAGTAATATTCCATTGCATATGTGTACCACATCTTTACCCATTTCTCTATAGATGGACATTTAGGTTGCTTCCATGTGTTGGCTATTGTAAGTAGTGCTGCCATGAAAATCAGGGTGCATGTATGTTTTCTTCTTTTTTTATTTTTAATGTTTTAATTGAAGTATAGTTGATTTACAATGTTGTAATAATTTCTGCTGTACAACATAGTGACTCAGTTAATTATGTACACCCATCCATTCTCTTTTGGGTTCTTTCCCCCCATGGATTATCACAAAATATAGGGTAGAGTTCCCTGTGCTATACAGCAGGTCCCCATTGGCCAATCACTCCGCATACCTCAGTGTGCATATGCCAGTCCCACACCCCCAGTCCATCCCAAGAGTGATACACTTTAAATTTGTAGAGAAGTGATAAGATAAGGGAAGGAAGCTTATGGATTTTAGGGTACAGCTTGTGGGAAGGACAATATAAGAAACTAATAGAAAATAAGAGTTGTTTTAGTAAGGTTTGTTTTGTAGATCTTCTCACTGGTAAGAGTCTACCTAGATGTGTCTCCTGTGATTAATTTTTTTTTTTTTTTGTCTTTTTGCCTTTTCTTGAGCTGCTCCCACAGCATATGGAGGTTCCCAGGCCAAGGGTCTAATCGGAGCTGTTGCTGCTGGCCTACGCCAGAGCCACAGCAACTCGAGATCTGAGGTGCGTCTGCCATCCACACCACAGCTCATGGCAATGCCGAATCCTTAACCCACTGAGCAAGGCCATGGATTGAACCTGCAACCTCATGGTTCCTAGTGGGATTCGTTAACCACTGTGCCACAATGGGAACTCCACCTGTGGTTAGCTTCTGCTGTGTTTAACTTTGGCCTTCCTGGTTGAGAGGAGATGGGAGCCACCTTCACAAAGGGACATTTATAGGGAGAGGGCACAGAGCTTTTCTGTGTCTCCTCAGTTGTCTCCAGCTGGAAATTCTCCATATGCTAAAGTGGCATATGTAAGGGTAGAATAATCTGATCACCTACACTCCTATATATTGTTTGAAAAGATAACGCATGTACTTGATTTTTTTTTTAAATACTGCATAAAAAAACATACAGTGGGCCTTCTCATTGTGGTTTAGCAGGTTAAGAACCCAACTAGTATCTATGAGGATGCGGGTTCGATCCCTGGCCTTGCTCAGAGGGTTAAGGATCCAGCATTGCCACAAGCTGTGGCATAGTTCACAGATGCGGCTCCGATCGGGGGTTGCCGTGGCTGTGGCATGGTGGCTACAGCTCCAATTTGACCCCTAGCCTGGGAATATCCATATGCTGCAGGTGTGCCCCTAGAAAGACAAAAAACAAACAAAAAATACAGTGCAGGCGTTCCCATCGTGGCTCAGTGGTTAACGAATCCAACTAGGAACCATGAGGTTGCAGGTTCGATCCCTGGCCTTGCTCAGTGGGTTAAGGATCCGGCTTTGCCCTGAGCTGTGGTGTAGGTTGCAGACACAGCTCGAATCCCACTTTGCTGTGGCTGTGGCGTAGGCCGGTGGCTACAGCTCCGATTAGACCCCTAGCCTGGCAACCTACATATGTTGTGGGAGTGGCCCTAGAAATGGCAAAAAGACAAAAAAAAAAAAAAAAATTACAGTGAAAACGTATTAGCTTACTCGTCTCCATCTCCTAGATTTCTTTTCAGAGTTCATGTATGCACATACCAGCAATGTATGTCTCATACACTCTTTTTACTCACAGTTGCATTCCAACCATGTGGGTTTGCACATTGCTTATTTCACTTAACTTTTCATTCATTCAGGAAATATTTACCAAGCTCTTGTTATGTGCCAGGCACTGTTCCCACTGTTGAGAAAACAACAGGGAACAAATAAAATGCTTGCCCTTAAAAGAATCTATGCTGTAGTAGTGAAAGGAGCCAAGTGACAAACATATAGAATTACATCAGATACTGACAAAAGCTATGAAGAAAAATAAAATGGGAGAGGAGAAGACAGAATTGATGGGGTCTGCTACTTAATTTTTTTAAAATTTATTTTATCAAAGTGTCGTTTTTTAAAAAAATGAAAGTTGAGAGTTAAATTTTATTTCGGGCAACATTAGGACATAAGTCCAGGAGACAGCATCTCAGGTAGCTCTGAGAAAAACTCTCCTGGGAGGTGAGTTGGGGAACTAGGATGTGTAGGAGTTTTTGCAACAAAGGGCAGGTAGCAGGAACAAAAGAGGTCTGGTCTTTGATATGCACCTCAGCTATGGGGGCCAATAATCCTGAGTTTTCACAGCTCTAGGGGCTCATCAGCTCATCCTTGGAGGTGGCTGCATTCTCAGATGACTGTGACATCCTTTGTTTTGTCCACTTAACTAGAGCCCAAAGAGGAAACAGTGACTATCAGGACATGTGTGATAAAGGGGAGGGGGAGGGGCATGCAGCCAGGCACACACATCACAGAAGTTTGCTGCTGGTCTCTTGAAGGCTCCTGTCAGTCACAAGGAGCAGACATCACCACGAAGGCTTTTAGTGTTTTTCTAGGTATGAGGAGATGCAAGAATTGGGCACATAAAATCTTCTCTGGAAACTATCTGACTCTCTGAGGATCTGTTCTTCCAGTTTTCCCAGGGCATAGAGTGCTTCATTCCTGATTTTCACCCTGCGCTCTGCTCGGGGGGTGCTGCGGGTCAGCAGCTGCAGTGGCTCATGATTAAATCCAAGTAGAGGCAGATGGCATGTGATGGCAATTGTCAACCTCTGGTTCACAGAAGTGCAGCTGATTTACAATATCATGTTAGTTTCAGGTGTACATCACAGCAATTCCGTTACACGCATACAAATATTCTTTTTCAGGTTTCTTTCCCCTCATTCAGGTTATTACAAAATATTGACTCTAGTTCCCTGTGCTTGCGACTCTAAGTAGTGTAGTCAGGGCAGGTCTTTTTGAAGACTTGACATTTGAGCAGAAATCTGAAGGAAGTGAGGATGCAAGTCATGGAGATATCTGGAAGAAGAGTGGTCCCAGCATGGAACAGCAAGAGGAAAGGCCCTGAGATAGAAGGATGCTTAACCTAGAAACCTCAAAGCCTGGTGGCTGGAGCATGGAGAAGAAAATGGTGAGAGGTGGGACTGAACAGGCATCCAGGGCAGTAGTTCACTTGCGGATCTGTTGTTGACCATAGTAACTCCAGATTTTGTTCAGCACACTTCAAGCTTTTAAACAGGGGAAAGATGTGATCATGTTTACATTTCAAGAGGATCATTTTGGCTACTGAGTGGAAAAAAGACTGGGGCAGGGTTGGAAGATAGAGTAGAAGCAACGACAGGGCTAGTCCGGAGACTCTTGCTGTGTGCAGTGAAAAATATTGCCTGCCATAGCAGTAAACAAAGGACTTTGCAGCCATCAAGCCACTACAGCCACCTGGCACAGTGAGCCCTGAGGGAACTCAGGATGGAGATAGTCACCCCCAGCTGTGCACCCTGAGGGGACTGCGGATGGAGAGAAGCAGGATACTGGTCCTAGACAGATAAGGTGCTTATCAAAGGAATGATTTCAGTGAGCCCAGAATCTTGCATCCTCCCATACACAGAAAAGCTCTAAATTCCTTAACTTGAGCCATCCGGTTTTCTTTAATTAACAGTCATCTTTGTTGCAAAAACTCATATATTTTGGTTCCTTCCTTATCTCTTCGGAATAGTCTCTAAGAACCAGCTGAGAGGCTGTGTCCTGGGCTTAAGTCCTCAGTTTCGTCAGCCAGATAAAACATAATTCTTTTTTTTTTTTTTTTTTTTTTTTGTCTTTTTGCTGTTTCTTTGGGCCACTCCCGCAGCATATGGAGATTCCCAGGCTAGGGGTCCAATCGGAGCTGTAGCTGCCAGCCTACGCCAGAGCCACAGCAACACGGGATCCAAGCTGCGTCTGCAACCTACACCACAGCTCACGGCAACGCCGGATCCTTAACCCACTGAGCAAGGGCAGGGATCGAACCCGCAACCTCATGGTTCCTAGTCGGATTCGTTAACCACTGCGCCACGACGGGAACTCCAGATAAAACATAATTCTTAAGTTTTTGGTTGTGCTTTTTTTTTTTTTTTTCCTTCAGTCAATGGCTGTATGCGTAGCTTGAAGATAAGTCTATTCTAAACTGTATCTACATCTATTTCAGTCCCTCTTAATTTTTTTTTTTTTTTTGTGGCAATCCATTTTATGGATGTACCATAATTTACCTAACCATTGTTGGTGGACGGTTAGACTGGTCTCGGCCTTTTTGCTGTCATACACAATGGAGCAATGAATACCTTTTATGCTCATGTTCCAATATTATCTGCAGGATTATTCCAGAAAATATAACTGCTGGTGTTAAAGTAAATTTTTTCTCATATTGAAATTAAATCTGGCGATCTCATGCTCACTGTCAGCCCAAAGAAACACGTTTTTTTGTTTTTTATTTTTTAAAAAATTCTTTGTCACACCACCAAGTTGGAAATTAGAGAGAGAGGCATGTGCCACCCCTCCCACATCAGTTTTCACGGCTTTAAATATCCCCAGTCTAGCAAGCTTCCGCCTGCGGCTCCAAATCTTCCCGGAATAGTCTCCATCTCAGGTGACAGAGAGAGAAACTGAGGCACAGGCAGGCTCTGAAACACAAGTCCTGCCCCTGCCCTGCTGTCCCCTTTCCACCCAACGTTTCCTTCCTTCTCTTTTCCCTCGGCGACAAGTTCCAGGCTGCCAGCCCCCACCCTGGGTTTCTCACCACTCAAAATCCCAACTGCCAGCCGCTTTCTCTCCTCCGCCCGCTCGGGGGCAGCGGCCGGGGCCGCGAAGTCTCCTGGTCCCCTCCGAGCCGCCGTAGCGCCAGCCTCGGGAGAGCGGCAGCTCCGGTTGCCAAGGCAACGTGCGCCGCTGAGCGCGGCCGGCGCCAGGCGGCCCTAGGGAGGCGCTGCGGGCCGGTGGCCCGGGCTCGGCTGGCGGCTGCACTGCAGGTGAGCAGGGGCCGGGAGGGTAGTCGCGGCCCAAACGCGCGTCTCCCGGCGTCGACTCGTCGCAGCAGGCGAGGGGCTGGGAGTCTGGGGACCCCAAGGAAGGAGACCGGGGCCTGACCTTTAAGCTCCCTGCCGGCGCCAGGGCGGCGCCCCCTCGTGCCCTTTAACCCTCGGCGTTGGTGTGGAGAGCGCTTTGGGATGTTTATTTGGGGGCTGTTGGCCTGATTTGAAAGTTTCTTAAAAAAAAAAAAAGCCATTCTTATTTGGGGATCGAGGAATAACTCGGAACTATAGAGAACGTGCTTCTGTGCGACTCTGGGGCCAGAGAGGATTGATTTCTTTGTGTATCAGTTTTCCCATCTGCAGAATGGGGATAATGAGAGCACCTGTCTTAGATGGTAATTATGAAGTATATTTAGATTTCAAATTCTTGCAGGTGAGTCCTCAATCCTTGGGAGCTTTTATTATTACTACCACTACTACTAGGAGGTCCATCATTGAGCATGTATTGTGTGCCAGGGCCTGGGCTGATGGCCAGGAGTAAAAAAGTGAATGAGACATCTTGTTCTCAGGGAACTCCACAGTTTTACCGTATAAATAGGAATTCATTGTGGTTCCAGCTTTGATTTTTGACATACTGGGGATTGTGAATATGCAGAGAAGTCAGTTCACCTAAATAGCTGGAGATGAGGTTGTGGAAAATGGTCAAAGAGAGATTCCAAAAGAAGATGACTTCCAAAATGAGACATGAAGGCTGCCTTTGTATCTGCTGGAAGATGAAGCTGGTGGAGTGCGTTCTGTTCTAGGTAGAGAGAACAGCCAGTGCAAGGTCTTGGGGTGAAAAATGCAGACTTCTTGGACATTTGCAAGGATTTCACAGCCTGGTTAGACCGATTGGAAGTGGTCTGGCTAGCTGTATTTGACAGATAAGCAGTTGCCCTTGTAAGTTTTGAGGCGTTTGGGCTTCTTTGTGGGGTCTAGTGGGGCGCACCAAAGGATTTAAATCAGGTGATGAATATGTATTGTGTGTGTTTGATCAGAGGTTTGGTTTTTTGTTTTTTCTCAGTCTCATCACTCCTCCAGGCTGTTTTTCACATTGCGGCTATTCATTTATGCAAAAAAAAATATTTTTCATCTTGCAAAAAAATATTTATTGAGTGTCTGCTGTGTGCCAGACACTGTGTTAAGTAGTAAGGAATACATGCCATGTCCTCGTGGCATGTATTCCACACATATTCAAAGATACTTTTGTGGAGACAAAAGCAGTTCAGTACAAGTGGAATTTAATCAATATTGGAAGAGACCCATTCAGGGAGATTTTGCTTTTTTTGGGGGGGGGGGAGGCCCAAATCATTCAGGGCCACTATGTTGCACACTCTAGACAGAACCATTCACTTAGACTACACAGGAAAAAATGGCCAGGGAAGTGGGAGGAAAGCTAAGAGTGTGTAGTAATGAAAGCTCAAGGAAGAGGTCAACTTTGCTGGACGGTGCTGCTGAGATTTCAAGCGAAATAAGTTAAAGGCTAAAATGTGCCTTTTGCATAAGTAAGTATAGAGGTCACCAAGCACTTTAATTGAGCAGATTTGGTGAAAGGGTGGGGGCGGAATCTATAATATCGGCAACTTCCAAAGGTTCAATGTAATATGTCAGTGGGATGAGAGAGAGTGGGATGTGAGAAAGTAAAGACGGTGTAGGCAGCTCCAAGAAGTGTGGCTGTGAAGGGAAGCGAGAGAAGGCAGGCTGTAGAGTGGGGAATCAGGTGAAGTCATTTTAAGCAGGAGAGAGACACGAGCAGATTTAAATGCTGGTGGCAGAGAGCCAGCGAGTGAGGGCGAGGCTGAGAAAGTACAGATGAAGGGGAAAAATCGATGGCACAGCTTTCCAGAGACTGTGAGAGTGGATGCGATCCACAGCACAGATCCTTTGCAAAGAATCTGATGGCATCTTTTTTTCTTTTTTTAATTTTGAGACGTGGAAAGCAAGTTAATTGCTGAAAAGGACTGCACCTTTTATAATGTGTAATGCAACCAGAAAAAAAAAAAAGATGTCCATATGGAAAGTTATGTGTTCCTTCTCATCAGATAGCAGACACTTATTGAACTAATACTGTGTTGAGCACTCTCCATGCACTGGTCTCAGGTGATAAGACGATTTTTACAACTCTGGGAGATAGCCACTAGTGTAATCCCCAGCTTATGGTTGAGGAAATTGAGATAAAAATGCTTGGCCAAGGTCACACAGGATTTGAATCCAGGTCTGCCTGAGCCCAGAGCATTTGCCCTTAATCACTACCTAAATGCTATGATTGTCTACATATGATATGATTATCTGCTGAGAAAATTCAAGGGAATCGAGTTAAAAATAAGCAAACCATAAGGTAGGCAAAAACCATAGCTTTATGCCAGCAGTCATAGTCAGAAAATGGAATGGTGAGATGACAATAGCAACATGAAAAATAAACACCTAGAAATAGACTTTAAAATAGAGTAACTGTTGCCTAGAGGTCAGGAGGTATAGGTCCGGATGGGTGTTTGCATGAGGAGAAGGTATTTTTTTCCTTGGGAGAAATCAGGGCGTTGATGCCAGAAGAAGGGCATGTAAAAAAAACCAGGTGTCTGTTATGAGACAGAATGAGAAAATATGCAAAGATGTTGACTATGATGTTTTTATAATGTGGAAAGACTGAAAACAGACTGGTTAAATTATGATGCAGTCATGTGATGGGTACTATCAGCCATTAAAAAAGGAGGTAAGAACGATATATATGGGAAAGATGTTTACATCCTATGGTTAGGTGCGAAAAATAGATTGCAGTGTGTTTCTATTCTTGTTTTTTTAGGCGTCTACATCCATATTTATAGGCAAAATGTCTAGAAAGACAAGTTGTTTAAAACAGCTTTTTTAATTGTCCTAAAATACCCGTAATATCAAATTTATCTTAACCATTTTTAAGTGTACAGTTCAGTAGTGTTAAGGATATTCACATGGTTGTGCAGTCAACCTCCAGAACTTTTTCATTTTGCAAAACTGAAACTTTATACCCACTGAAACAACTCCACATTTCCCCCTCCCTCTAGCACCTGTCAGCCTTCATCTGCTTTGTTTCTATGAATTTGACTACCCTGGGTACTGCATGTAAGTGGAATCATGCAATATTTGTTTTTTCGTGATTGGCTTATTTCACTTAACAATGTCCTCAGGTTTCGTCTGTGTCATATGTCAGAATTTCCTTCCTTTTTAAGGCTGAATAATAATCCCATTATATAGATATACACATTTTGTATATATGTTGTATGTAAGAACACATTTTGTTTACTCATTTCATAGATGGACATTTAGGTTGCTTCCCCCTGTTGGCTATTGTGAATAATGAGTGTGCCAGAAAGATAAGTTCTTTTTGTCTGTGTCATGAGATCATGGGGAGATTTTTATTCCTTTCCTTATTGCTTTATTTTTCTTTTTATGAGCATGAATGGCTTTCGCAATCAGAAAAAGCAATAAGGATATATTCTATATGGGCAGATGGGGAAGTAAAGGTTAAAAAAATGCAAAAAAAAAAAAAAAAAAGACCTGATCTAGGGCAGTGGCAGCAGGAATGAAATGGGGTGTGCAGGTTGAGAGACATTTCAGGAGAATCAGGAGGAGTTGACAGCTAAGAGGTAAGGGAGAAAGGAGTGGAGGATGAACCTTGGGGGCCCGTGGAGAGAAGGGGCTTAACCCAGGGGAGGAGGAAGGAACTAAGGGTGGGGAGCCACCTGAGCCTTTTTGTTCAGGAGTTGAGTCTTTTTCCTGAAAGCGGAGGGAAACCATTGAAAGGAAGGGAAATGACTTAATCAGATTTGCATAGAAAGATCACCCTGGCTCCTGCCCACCTATTCTGCAAGCTGAAGCCATATAGTGCCAAATTTCCCTTTGTGTTACTTAGGCTTGACCCCTTGCTAATTTCCTCTTGTTTGAGATGAAGCATTAGCCCTGAAAGATGCCTATCTGTTCTTCTCAAAGCACCTGGAATATGTTAAACAAAGTCCTATTTAGATTACATTGATTCCTAATTGCTTTCGGTTTTATCTTAACACAGTCTCCTGTAAATTTGCTTTCTACCTTTAGTAGGATTATAATTGGGAATGTAAACAAGAAATATAAACAACTCAAGTTAGAGACCTTCAATTTATTGCAGATATCTTAGACACTCTCCTTTGGGGAGAAAGGGGCCAATAAAGTGAACAGTGTCTTATTATTATTATTTTTATTACTCAAATGAATTTATCACATATGTAGTTGTATAATGATCATAACAATCTGATTTCACAGGATTTCCATCCCACAGCCCAAGCACATCCCCCCACCCCCCAAACTGTCTCCTCCGGAGACCATAAGTTTTTCAAAGTCTGTGAGTCAGCATCTGTTCTGCAAAAAAGTTCAGTCTGTCCTTTTTTCAGATTCCACATGTCAGTGATAGCGTTTGATGTTGGTGTCTCATTGTCTGACTGACTTCACTTAGCATGATAGTTTCTAGGTCCATCCATGTTGCTAAAAATGCTGGTATTTCGTTCTTTTTAATGGCTGAGTAATATTCCATTGTGTATATGTACCACTTCTTGATCCACTCCTCTGTCGATGGACATTTAGGTTGTTTCCATGTCTTAGCTGTTGTAAATAGTGCTGCAATGAACATTGGAGTACATGTGTCTTTGCAAGTCATGGTTTTCTCTGGATAAATGCCCAGAAGTGGGATTGCTGGATCAAATGGTAGTTCTATTTTTAGTTTTCTGAGGAATCTGCATACTGTTTTCCACAGTGGTTGCACCAATTTACAATCCCACCCAATAGTGTAATAGGGAACAGTGTCTTATTAATGGGTTACTGTTAGTTCAAAACAAAAATTCTTGTGTCCAAATGGATTCAGCTCATTACCTGTTTCTACTCCCACAAACCTGTAATCAGTCTGTCTCTTCCAGAGCATCGCAGAGAGCGCGCTTACTGTTGTTTGTAAGCGTTTGCAGCTTTTAAGAGCCGAATGTCTTAAAAGTGTGAGCCTGTGATCTCATTTCACTCCTTCTAGCAATCCTATGGGATAGGGATTATCATTCCTATTTTCAGATGAGAAATTGAAGACCAGAGGATTTAAGAAGCCGCTCAGCTCCTACAGCTAATAAATTCTGGAGTTTGAATCCAGGTTTTCTTAATTTTTTTTTTATTACAGCTTCTTCTTATGGCAAGTTTTAAACATACACAAAAGTACGAAAGATGTATGAGTATAAATACCTTATGTTCACACCCCAGCTTCAGCAGATACCAACCTGGGGTCAGTTTTATTTGATCTCTAACCCCTGCTCTCCTCCCACCTATGATTATTTTAAAGCAAATCCTAGACATATCATTTAATCTTTAATATGCATTTTGGAGGTAAGGATTTTCCTCCCCCTCTTTTTTCCTCTATAATCACAATATTATCACACCTAGGAAAATGAACAGTAGTAATTCCTAAATATTACCTAGAATCCATTTGGTGTTCAGTTTCTTCAGTTATCTCATAAATGTCATTTTATACTTGGTTTGTTTGAATTGGGATCAAAACAAGGACCACCTATTATTTCTGGTAATCCACAGCAATTTCACCTGTCCTCCCCGCCGCCCAACCCTCCCTGTCTTTTATTTGTTGAGGGAGAATCAGGTCATTCGTTCTGTACAGCTAGTCACATTCTGGATTTGGCTTTTTATATCCCTTTAATGTATTCCTCTATCCCCCCCCCCTTTTTTTTGGCCATTGCACTTTATGGGTAGTGCCGTGTGTCACATCAGCAAGCAGTAAAGGCTGGTTCTCACTTTGTGTGGCATCGGGATTGATCATTGGGTTCAGGTGTTGGTTAGCACAATTCCTCTGTTGTAAGTTTCTCATGAGCCTTTCACAGAATGATTTTAGCAGCTGTCACTGGTCATTGCCTAGCTCTACTGTTTCATTAGGGGTTGCAAAACAAATCCAGGTGTACTTGATGCCAAGTCATTGCTCTGTTAAATCCCATGTCTCCTGATTAAAGAAAGCTTTTGCAGAACTGCTATTAATAATTCAGCTTAATATATTTTAAAAATAAATCTGTATGCTCCGTTCAGTACTGGTTACTTATAATATTGCTTTCCTGGGTTGGTCTTAGGTGTTGGCAAAACCACACTGCGAAGGGCTGCCTATATCAGTGCTTTTCAAACTGTAGGTTGTTCCCTACAGTTGGTTGGGAATTAGTTGGTAGAGGAATTATTTGGGAGAGGAATTCCAGCATATTTTTTTTTCTTTTTTGTCTTTTCTGGGACTGCACCTGTGGCATATGGAGGTTCCCAGGCTAGGGTTCTAATCAGCACTGTAGCCACTGGCCTACGCCAGAGCCACAGCAATGCCAGATCCTAGCTGAGTCTGTGACCTGCACCACAGCTTACAGCAACGCCGGATCTTTAACCCACTGAGCCAGGCTGGGGATTAAACCTGCAACCTCATGGTTCCTAGTCAGATTAACCACTGAGCCACAGGGGGAACTCGACCAGCATATTTTTTTAATTGAAAAAAAGAGTAGAAAGGACAGGTGGGGAAAAGTGTATATCATACAGGAAGAATAAGCTTTTCTTTGTAAAACTCTTTTTTTTTCAGCTCTTTATATGTATGTGTGAGCCATGATGTGAAATATATTCCTTATTGGGGGTTATATTCCAAACCATGTTGGTCTAATGTTCAGATGATCACCCTGATATGTAGCAAGTTTCTCATTCAAGGATCCAATTATGTTCAAATCTGCTACTTACAAAATAGTGCCGTGTATCGATCTATTTTAGAATTTCATTTAAGGGGTTTTTTGGTTGACTGCCAGTTAACCAGAATTGCATTACCCCCAATGACCTAATCCTCTACTCTTCAAGTTGAATACGTGAATAAATGTGAACTCTTCCAGGAATTTTCATACATGGCTGATATTTTTGATGCTTCGTTATCCTTGAGGTAGGGGAGATGATTCCACTGGCGTCATTAAAGGCATGCTGGAGTCTGATCAGTTTGAGTTGTTTGGGGAGGAGAAAGAAGTCAGGACTGGGTGAGTGGAGAAACCACCAGCCCCTGGGCTGGCTTCTGAGGCATAGGAGTGGGGCAGTGGCCGCCAGACAAACCAGGCCCGCGTGGTAGCAAAGGCAGTCCTAGTATTGTTCCCGCCCTGACATCAGTGGGTGGGGTATTTAGTAACAGCAGCCACCAGGCCCCAGGAAAGGCAGACCTTGGATTATAGTGTACAGTTAACATTTTAAAGCTGTGGAGACGTTGGAGTTCCCCGGTGGCCTAGCAGTTAAGGATTCAGCGTTTTCACTGCTGTGGCTCAGGTTCAGTCCCTGGCCCAGGAACTTCTGCATGCCCTGGGCACAGCCAAATTAAAAAAAAAAAAAAAAAAAAAAAAAAAGCAGGGGGTGGTGGTGGTGGCCATGGAGTCAGGGAGTATAAGTTGCTCAGAATCAACCAGTAAGTGGGTGAGCCAAATTTCAACACTTTACCATATCCTGGAAATATTCTGAATAAATATATGTTGTTGAGTGAGTGCTTTAATAATAGTACCTACAACATATAGTGGTAAGGATTGAGTATGCAGTTAAAGCACTTAACATAGTGCGTGCTTGTGAGAACCCCTGAGTAAATATTGGCTGCCATTATTATTTCTTCTTCTTTTCTTTCTTTTTGGATGATGAATTTAATTTATATTTTAAACGTCTCCTTATTGATTAAATGATTAAAGCTGGATTACAAGGATTTTTAAAAATTGAGACGTAATTCACATATTACACTGTATTTGTTTTAGGCCTGTGACATGATTCGATATATGTATATATTGCAAAATGATTACCACAGTAAGTTTAGTTAACATCCATCACCACACATAGTTACATTTTTTAAAATTTTCCTTGTACTGAGATCTTTGAAGATTTATTGTCTTAGCAACTTTCAAATATACAATAGAGTATTTTTAACTGTAGTCACCGTGCTATACATTGTATCCCCATGATTTACCAGTCTTATAACTAGAAGTTTGTGCCTTTTGACCACCTTCACCCATGTCACCCATTCACCACATGTTTCTGGCAACCACTGGTCCGTTCTCTGCATCTGTGAGTATGGTTTTTTTTTTGTTTTTTGTTTTTTAGAGTCCACATATAAAGGAGATCATACAGTATTTGCCCTTCTCTGTATGACTAATTTCACTTAGCATAATGCCCTCAGGATTCATCTATGCTCTTTTAAATTATAGGATCTCCTTTTTATAGCTGAATAATATTCTATTGTATAAATATACCACCTTTTCTTTATTTGTTCACCCGTTGATAAATACATAGGTTGTTTCCATGACTTGGCTATTGGAAATAATGCCGCCATGAACATGGGGTTGCAGATCTTTTTTTTCAAAATAGAGATTTCATTTCCTTTCTTTTGGGCAGATACTCAGAAGTGGAATTGCTAGATCATAGGTTAGTTCTAATTTTAGTTTTTTGGGGAACCTCCACACTGCTTTCCATAGAGACTGTACAAGTTTGCATTCTCACCGATAGTGTGTAAGGATTCTCATTTCTCCAAGTCCTTGCCAGCACTTGTTATCTGTTTTTTCACAAAAGCCGTCCTAACAGGTGTAAGGTGATATCTCACTGTGGTTTTGATTTGCATTTCCCTGATGATTAGTGATGTTGCACACCTTTTCATGTACCTGTTGGTCATTTGTATGTGTTCTTTGGAAAATGTCTATTCAAGTCCTCTGCCCATTTTTTTAGTTGGATCGTTTGTTTTTCTTTTGAGTTGAATAAGTTCTTTATATATCTTGGAAATTAACCTTTTATCAGATAGATGATTTGAAAATATTTCTTCCATTCTGTAGATGGTTTCGTTGATGGTTTCTGTTGCTGCATGGAAGTTTTTCAGTTTGATGTAATCCCATATGTTTACTTTCGCTTTTGTTGCCTTTGCTTTGGTGATGCCAAGACTCATGTCAAGGAGCTTGCCGCCTATGTTTTATTCAAGGAGTTTTATGGCTTCAGGTCTTATGTTCATGTTTTTCATCCATTTTGAGTTGATTTTTTTAATATAATGATTTTTTTCATTATAGCTGGTTTACAGGGTTCTGTCAGTTTTCTACTGTACAACATGGTGACCCAGTCACACATACATGTATAGATTCTTTTTTCTCACATTATCATGTTCCATCATAAGTGACTAGATATAGTTCCCAGTGCTGCACAGAAGGATGTCATTGCTTATCCATTCCAAAAGCAATAGTCTGTATCTATTAACCCCAAGTTCCCAATCCATCCTGCTCCCTCCCCCTTGGCAACATGAGTCTATTTGCCAAGTCCATGATTTTCTTTTCTGTGGCAAGGTTCACTTGTACCGTATAGATTTTGAGTTGGTTTTTGTATATGGTGTAAGAAGTGGTCAAGTTTTAGTCTTTTGCATGTGGCTGCCTCTTTTCCCAAACCTATTGAAGATACTATCCTTTATCCATTATATTCTTGGCTCCTTTGTGTACAGTTAATTGACCCTATACATGTGGGTTTATTTTTTGGTGCTCTCCTCTCTTCCGTTGATCTATATGTCTGTTATTTCTGAAATATGATTCACATTGTTGATTGGTTAAGCCTCCTGGTACTCCCTGCACAGTTTCACATTTCAGCTGCTGCCTTTGCTTCCATATGGATTGGTGGTACACCCTTCTCATTGAAAAAATGATTATCAGTCTCCTTTGTTTTGAGACAACTAATAGTTAAACATATTAGAGATTAGCACCTAGTTGGTGTAGCTCTGAAAATGGTGGGATCTGGGGGAGATATAGGCAGATGATACCTTATGAACAAAGAAACAGAGCAAAATGTTTTGCTCATAAAGCCTTCTTTTTTGTTTTTAATTTTACTCTTATCAAAGTGATAATAAAGCCTTCTTAATTCTGTGCTGTAAATTCTCTAATTGGGGATCTCAACTCCCTGGAGAATGACAATTTCTAAGTTTTTATAAATAATTTGATAAAATGTTTAGTTGTACATGAGGCAGATTTGGGTGACTATAAAGAGTGATTCTCCATAGCCAGTGTACTTTTAAGACTAGATGGTGTTTCTTAGAAACGAAGAAAACCATAGAAAAGATCAATGAAACGAAAAGCTTGTTCTTTGAAAAGATCAACAAAATTGATAAACCCTTAGCCAGACTTATCAAGAAAAAAAAGAGGACTCAAATCAATAAAATCAGAAAAGAAAAAGGAGAAGTAACAGCGGACATCACAGAAATACAAAGAATCATAAGAGACTACTACATGCAACTATATGCCAATAAAATGGAAAACCTAGAAGAAATGGACAAATTCTTAGAAAAGTGTAATCTTGCAAGACTAAACCAAGATGAAATAGAAAAGATGAACAGACTAATCACAAGTACTGAAATTGAAACTGTGATTAAAACACTTGCACCAAGCAAAAGTCCAGGACCAGATGGCTTCACAGGAGAATTCTATCAAACATTTAGAGAAGAGCTAACACCTATCCTTCTGAAACTATTCCGAAAAACTGCAGAGGAAGGAACACTCCCAAACTCATTCTATGAGGCCACCATCACCCTGATACCAAAACCACGCAAAGATACCACAAAAAAAGAAACTTGCAGGCCAATTTCACTGATGGACATAGATGCAGAAATCCTCAACAAAATACTAGCAAACTGAATCCAACAGTACATTAAAAGGATTGTCTGTCATGATCAAGTGGGATTTATCCCAGGGATGCAAGGATTCTTCAGTATCTGCAAATCATACACCACATTAACAAACTGGAGAATAAAAACCATGTGATCCTCTCAATAGATGCAGAAAAAGCCCTTGACAAAATCCAACACTGATTTCTGATAAAATCCCTTCAAGAAAGTGGGCATAGAGGGAACCTACCTCTACATAATAAAGGCCATATATGACAAACCCACAGCTAACATCATTCTCAGTGGTGAAAAGCTGAAAGAATTCTCGCTGAGATCAGGAACAAGACAAGGATGTCTGCTCTCGCCACTACTATTCAAGATAGTTTTGAAAGTCCTAGCCACAGCAATCAGAAAGTAAAAGAAATCCAGATTAGAAAGGAAGAAGTAAAACTATCACTATTTGCAGATGACATGATGCTATACCTAGAGAATCCTAAAGACTACCAGAAATCTGTTAGCGCTCATCCATGCATTTGGCAAAGTTGTGGGATACAAAATTAATACACAGATATCACTGCATTTCTATATACCAGCAATGAAAGATCAGAAAGAGAAATTAGGGAAGCAACCCTGTTTACCATCTCGTCAAAAAGAATAAAATACTTAGGAATAAACCTACCTAAAGAGACAAAAGACCTATACTCTGAAAACTGTGAGACATTGACGAAAGAAATCAAAGGTGACACAAACAGATGGAAAGACATACCATGCTCTTGGATTGGAAGTGTCAGTATTATCAAAATGACTATACTACCCAAGGCAATCTACAGACTCAATGCAATCCCTATAAAATTACCAAGGACGTTTTTCACAGAACTCGAACAAAATATTTTAAAGTTTGTTTGGAATAGCCAAAGACATCCTGAAAAATTAAAATGGAGTTAGAGGAGTTAGGCTCCCTGGCTTCACACTATACTACAAAGCTACAGTCATCAAAACTATATGGTACTGGCACAAAGACAGAAATATAAACCAGTGGAACAGGATAGAAAGCCCAGAATTAAACTCACACACCTATAGTCATCTATGACAAAGGAGGCAAGAATATACAATGGAGAAAAGACAACCCCTTCAATAAGTGGTGCTGGGAAAACTGGACAGCCACATGGAAAAGAAGGAAATTAGAACACTTCCTAACACTGTACACAAAAATAAACTCAAGATGGATTAAAGACCCAGATATAAGACCAGATTATAAAACTTTTAGAGGAAAACATAGGCCAAACACTCTCCTAACTAAAACGACAGCAACATCTTCTCAGATGCACCTCCTAGAGTAATGATGATAAATACAAAAATAAACCAATGGGACTTAATTAAACTTAAAAGTTTCTGCACAGCAAAGGAAACCCTAAACAAAATGAAAAGATAACCCACAGAATGGGAGAAAATATTTGCAAATGAATCAACTGACAAGGGATTCATCTCCAAAATTTATAAGCACCTTCTGCATCTCAATACCAAAAAACAAACAACCCCATCAAAATATGGACAGAAGATCTAAACGGACAGTTCTCCAAAGAAGACATATAGATGGCCAAAAAACACATGAAAAGATGTTCAACATCAGTAACTATTAGAGAAATCAAAACCACTATGAGGTACCACCTTACACCAGCCAGAATGGCCATCATCAAAAAGTCTACAAACAATAAGTGCTGGAGAGAAAGGAACCCTATTACACTGTTGGTGGGAATGTAAATTGGTGCAACCACTGTGGAAAACAGTATGCAGATTCCTCAGAAAACTAAAAATAGAATTACCATTTGATCCAGCAGTCCCTCTCCTAGGCATCTATCCAGAGAAAACCCTGACTTGAAAAGACACATGTACTCCAATGTTCACTGCAGCAGTCTATACAATAGCCAAGACATGGAAACAACCTAAATGTCCATCGACAGAGGAGTGGATAAAGAAGTGGTACATATACATAATGGAATATTACTCAGCTATTAAAAGGAATGAAATAATGGCATTTGCAGCAACATGGATGGACCTAGAAATTATCATGCTAAGTGAAGTCAGTCAGACAATGAGACACCAACATCAAACGCTATCACTGACATGTGGAATCTGAAAAAAGGACAGACTGAACTTTTTTGCAGAACAGATGCTGACTCACAGACTTTGAAAAACTTATGGTTTCCAAAGGAGACAGGTTGGGGGGCGGGGAGATGGACTGGGAGTTTGGGATGGAAATCCTATAAAATTGGGTTGGATGATTGTTGTACAACTATAAATGTAATAAAATTCATCAAGTAATTAAAAACAACAACAAAAACAAAACTAGGTGGTGTTTCCATTTGAATACTTGTACCAAAGCCTAGCATTCTACTGTCTGCTGCTTACTGATTATATATTGCTGCCTAAGCAAATAAATACTATGTATATATATGTACACTATATGCTATACAGTGTATGTAGTATATGTAGTGTATATATACTATAGTTTATATATAGATATACTAAAAATTATATATTATGTAGATAATTTTAAGTTAGTTTTTCTGAAACATAACATCTGTCTCTGTGTTTTTAAGTTAAAATCTGAGGCATTAGATCTTTTCAGGCCCCATGAGTGAAAATAACTAAAAGGAAAACTGAATTAAAATGGTATCTCTAGGAGTCCCTATTGTGGCTCAGTGATAACGAACCAACTAGTATCCACGAGGACACTGGTTCAATCCCTGGCCTCGCTCAGTGGGTTAATAATCCAGTGTTGCCACGAGCTGTGGTGTAGGTCGAAGATGTGGCTCAGATTCCATGTTGCTGTCTGTGGTGTAGGCTGGCAGTTGCAGCTCCAGTTAAACCCCTAGCCTGGAAACTTCTATATGCCATACCTGTGGCCTAAAAAGCAAAAAGTGAAAAGAAAAAAATCCCAGAGAGCCTCATAAAATAGGTAGCTTTTCTATGGCTCTGAGTCATTCTTTTATTTCAGCCAATATTTGGAAAACGCTACAACTCATAGGAATGCAGAGAATGCAGAGTTGTATAGTGGGAAGAACAAGACTTTGGATTTCAGGCAGATCAGGGTGACCTTGGGTAAAATCTCTTAGTCTTGGTTCCCTTTTTTGTGAAATAACTCATGATGTTTGAAAGTTAACCATTATAAAACCAGGCCACTACAAGGGACTTAATAAAGGTGAGTTATCCGCCTTTTCTCCTGTTCCCAATTCCTTAACCCTCCGTGCTGTGTGCGCCTACCTACCACCAAAAGGAAATGTGGAAAAGAAGAGTTGGTGATCTAATCTTCATTTTCAACTTCAGTTAAGCCTATATAATTATTGCTTTCTTGTGTGCATAAAGTTTAATATTCAGTGGTTCTTGGTGATCTCTGCATGTAGTGTGTGGTACACGTGGCCGTATTTTCCAAACCAAAAAAACTGGGTCTTGTGGTCGTAACGAGAAGCGTATACTTAGAAGGTCAAGAGAACAGCAGGTTTTACAGTAGTGCAGTCTCGGCGAATCACAGGTGTGTTCTTAGGGATCCAAAGGAAGCAGTACAAAGTCATGGTTAGGAGGCACTGGAGTCCTCTAGACATGAGTCTGAATCTTGCCTCTTTCTCCTTCTTGCAAAAGTTACTTAACCTTTCCTTCTAAGCTTCAGCATTTCCTCACATGTAAAATGGATGTAAGGAAAATTCCTTATCTTTTGTGAGGTTTGCATGAGATAAAGGACCTAGCATAGGGCCTGACAGGTAGTAAGTACTTAACTTTATATGCCAGCTGTTAAATTATTGCAAGACTTTTGGAACGTGTACAATTATTCAGTAACTTTTTTTTTTTTTTTTGCAAAAGCCTGTAGAGTAAAAAAAATTCAAAATAACTCACCGTTAGGAATTCCCGTCGTGGCTCAGTGGTTAATGAACCTGACTAGCATCCATGAGGATGCGGGGTTTGATTCCTGGCCCCACTCAGTGGGTTAAGCATCTGGTGTGTTGCCGTGAGCTGTGGTGTAGGTTGCAGACTCAGCCTGGATCCTGCGTTGCTGTGTCTGTGATATAGGCCAGCAGCTACAGCTCCAGTTGGACCCCTAGCCTGGGAACCTCCACATGCTGCAGGTGCAGCCATAAAAAGACAAAATAAAAAACAAAAACAAAAACCCTCACTATTTTGTAACTTACTGTATAATAATTTCTTTATCAGGCCTGGTATAAAAAAGGCACAGAAATAGTAAAAACCCAGTGCCCAACTTGGCATACCCCTTGGGAAGACCTCACTTATTTGCCTTTCTCACAGTATTTCAGTAACGCCTAGCACCTAGTCCATTGCCTCTATGATGATCTCTCTGTAGCGTGGATTTTTTTTGGCTCATGTAACTTGTACTTGTCGCAGTGGTAGGACAGACTGCACTGTCTCAGGCTTCTTTCCCTGAGATTCTCTTGGTTTCGCCCTCCCGGGGGTGTTGGCTTCATCCTAGGCCAACAGCAAAATATGGGTAGCATTTCTGGGCCCAAGATCCATTTATGGCACCTACTAAAGGAGTAGAAAGATGCTCTCTTCCGTCATCCTAAGAGTGAGAATTTTTCCCAGACCCCCTCAGAATGCTAATCCTGTAATGTCATTGGTCTGAATTGGGTCATGTGCCCATTCCTGAACCACTGCCTGTCACCAGGGCAGTGCCATGCCTTATTGGCTTAGGCCTGGTTCTTGAACAGGTTTTTTATTAATTCAGGGCGTGAAATTATCTTCAGGCCAATCAGAAATAGAATTGTGTTTCTGTTAGGAAGGGAGTTTTTCTGTGAGTAGGAGGAATGGACTCTGAGTAGATTGGGCAGTTAGGGATTGTGTTGACTGCTGATAACAGAGTTTTAAATAAGACAAGTTATTTATTTTTTCTTTCAAAAAACGTTAAAACAAGCAGTCTCTTGCTGGCATGGCGGTGCTACAGTCCAGATCTTTCTGCTTCCCCATCCTTGTCACATGGTTGGCATGCTCATGGTCACCTTGTTGTCACAAATGGGCTCCCGGCTCTCTAATCAAACAGTCCTTCCTTGAAGCAGGAAGAAGTAGAAGGGAGGCCAAGGACACCCTTTAAAGCACCAGAAGCCCCAGCCAGATGTAAACTATTAAAAATTATCCATTTTAGTCTGTGAGGAAGGCTGGTGAATGTCATTCTTAGCTGGGCACATCCATGTGCCCAGCATCAGAGGGCTTCTGCTGCTGCGGAAGCGAGGGAAGTGGCCATAGGCCTGGCAGCACGCAGCGCCCACCACCGGAGGCAGCCGGCAGCGTCCTCCATCCCCTCCACTGGGAGGAAACCAGAGTTTTATATGTATTTACTGTCTTTCTCTTTACGGTTTTTTAATCAAATAATGAGACATACTTTATCTAACTTTTTGTAATTCATATTTTCCATTTAATCACGAGTATCTTTCCATGTGAGTTAATATACAGTAGAAGCTTTTTAACCAATCTCCACATGATGGATGCTGACAGGCCATTCTTACTATAAAACCTGTGTTTAATTCCCATGGCCTTCTGAGTGTTCTCAGTTAACGACTAGGCTATGCTGTCCATTATAATAGCCACAGGCCACAGGTGACTGTTGGAATTTTAGTTAATTAAAATTAAATTGGAGTTCCCGTCATGGCTCGGTGGTTATTGAACCTGACTAGCATCCATGAGGGCACGGGTTCGATCCCTGGCCTCGCTCAGTGGGTTAAGGATCTGGCATTGCCGTGAGCTGTGGTGTAGGTCACAGATGTGGCTCGGATCCCCCATTGTTGTGGCTCTGGCGCAGGCTGGCGGCTACAGCTCCAATTGGACCTCTAGCCTGGGAACTTCCATATACTGTGAGTGAGGTCCTAAAAGATAAATATATATATATATAATAAATAAATAAATTAGAAATCCAGTTTCTGAATCTCAGTAGCCACATGTGACTAGTGATTACTGAATTCGACCGCCCAGGTATATTTCATTTCCATCATTGCAGAAACTTCCATTGGGTAGCTCTGCTCTAGAACACCAGCAACCTACACTCTCACCCATTTGGTTTTAGGGAGTTTTAGTGGTTAGAGTCACCAGCTTGGAACCAGACTACCTGGATTTGAATTCTCAGTCTGCCATTTACTAGTTGTATGAGCTCAGGCAAGTTTCCTAACTTCCCTGTGCCTCACTTTCCTTATTTGTAAAATGATGGTCATAGTAGTACCTCGCCTGTTGTTCGGTGTTAAGGGACTTCACGTTTGTAGAGTACTTAGAACATTGTGGGTCGCAGGTCGCACACTGAACACCTTGTAAATATTCCCCGGGATGACTGCAGTGATGATAGGCAGCAGGAGTCAGCTGGGTTTGCTCCTAAGCCTGTTGCTCCCGGTTATTTGGTTATTTTGTTATTGTAATTACAAAATAATTATTATGGAAACTAATGAAAAATAAGGACAAGAAGGAAAAAAAAAGACACTGCTTTTGTGAAACATAAATTGAATGCGTTTAAAAGACCTGGCAAAGGTGAATGGGTATAAAAAAGGTTCTTGTCACTTCAGAGGTGGAAGAGACCCCTGAAAAGACAGAGGAAAAAAATTCACCCAAGTGTAAGATGTTTGCCTTCAGGCTACTACACAAGGGGGTTTCCATTGAAAACTGGAAGTCACATGCATCCTGGGTGTGGTCAGGCAGGAACTTTAATTGCTGGAACTTATTCTCAAAGAAAAGCCCCTGAGTTCCCGTCGTGGCGCAGTGGTTAATGAATCTGAGTAGGAACCATGAGGTTGGGGGTTCGGTCCCTGCCCTTGCTCAGTGGGTTAAGGATCCAGCGTTGCCGTGAGCTGTGGTGTAGGTTGCAGACGCGGCTCAGATCCTGCGTTGCTGTGGCTCTGGCGTAGGCCGGTGGCTACAGCTCCGATTCGACCCCTAGCCTGGAAACCTCCATATGCCGCGGGAGCGGCCCAAAGAAATAGCAAAAAAGACCAAAAAAAAAAAGAAAAGAAAAGCCTCGTCCCTTATCAAGTATTTGGCAACTGAACGTGCATTTTCAGTGATCCCTCTTTTTAATTTGCTGTTTTTGTTCTTAATGGATTCTATCACTATGAATTCTCTCCCATCAGGGCGAGAGCTTCTACTTTATTTCTTCTTAAATTGTTGTGTAGGGATCACTGTGCATCAGTTGAAATGAATAATTCCACCAAACCCTATTGTTGGACACTTCTGTTTTCTCAGTTTTTTGGTGGTGCTCTCTTGAGTTTCTTTGCAGCAAAACCTTTTCCAGTCAGTATGTTTTAATCCAAGGACTTGGGAGGAATTTTAGCCCCTCTTCACTGAGAGGCCTGGATTTTAGTTTGGAAATCATTATAATACCATAAAAGAGGGCATGTGGGCATTCCAGGCCTAAATTTCGCTTTTGGATTTTGCTCCATTTCTTCTTGTGGGTCACTTGATGGTTTTAGATAATATTTGGTGTTTAACACACCAAAAAGTTTGGACTCTCATAGAAAAATCAGTGTAATGGAATTTGTCCTGATGTGACTTCTTTTTCCAATTCGCATAACACTTTGTTTGAACTTTTTTCTTTTTATAGCATTTCTCATAAATAGACCTTCTCTATAATTATTTTTGCATTCATTGTGTATCTGCTACACAACTTGGCTTGTTGAGGACAGCAGTCCTTCCTAGGACTTTTACATATCCTAATGTACGGGCACTTAATTTATGTTTGTGGAATGAGTGAATGAATCTCTTTCACTTTCTGTGATTACTTAGCCGTCTTTCATAACATTTCCTTTGAATTCATTGTAGTGAATGGTCTTCTAGCCTCTTCAGTAGGTCAGCTTCCGTGTTAGAGCAAAAAATGTTCAATGTTCATAGGGTGATTTTCAAGCATCAACAGAGGTAGAGAGAATAGTGTAAAGAAGCCCCCATTACACATCATCTCGCTTCAACAATTAACATTTTAGAGCCAGGTTTTTTTTTGTTTGTTTTTTTTTGTTTGTTTGTTTTTTTGTCTTTTCTAGGGCTGCACCCACGGCATATGGAAGTTCCCAGGCTAGGGGTCTAATCGGAGCTGTTGCTGCTGGCCCACACCAGAGCCACAGCAACGCATCTGCAACCAAGCCGCATCTTCAACCTGCACTGCAGCTCACTGCAACGCTGGATCCTTAACCCACTGAGCAAGGCCAGGGATCGAACCCCCAACCTCATGGTTCCCAGTCGGATTCGTTAACCACTGAGCCATGACAGGAACTCCCCTAGAGCCAGTTTTTGATTTGAGTAGAGAGAGCATGGAGACTTTGGGGTGCCCTTTTGATTTTGTGGGGAAGGAAGTGGGGCAGCTCTGATGGGCTGGGTGCAGACGGAAGCTGGTGGCCCAAAGACAAACCTGCCTGCCTCCCTTGTAGGATTGTTGTGAGGGTTTCATGAGTTAACACATGAACAATGCCCAGCAGGTGGTGAGTGCAGCTGAAATGCTGCCACTGCCCCTGTCGTTGCCATTACTGTCACTACTGCACAGCTTGAGGGAGCTGAGTTTGGTGGTCATGACACTAACTTGGTAACCTTGGACACCAGGCTTTCTGAGCTGCAGTTTCTTCATCTGAAAAATGAGAATGATAATAGCATCTTATCTACCACACACGGCAGTAAATGTGTTCTGAATTAATTAGCATTAATCACAATTTTCTCGAATGTTGTTATGATCTGGAAGGACTGTGTCTTTCGGAGTTTTTTGGGAGTTGAGCCTGTTCCTTGTATGGACTCTTGTTCTGGGACTCCCTGATATTGGTGGGTGCCAGAATCACTTGTGAGCCTAGCAAATAAACATTATAGCACAATAAGTTTCATTTCTCTTTGCAAAATGTTTCCTTCTAAAGTATGAAAACAATTCTGCTTTATATAGCTTGTCCATATTTGCACTGGAAATGGAGTACTTATCAACGAAGTTGATAAAAGGATAAAAATAGTTTTCCCAAGGAACAGTTTGCTGGGATTAATGTTGGAAAAATTTTCTAGCAGAATCTGTTTCACCATCTTTGAAATATAAACAGTATCTTCATTTGCCTCTATTTTTCTTATAACACTTTGCTCAACTCCTAATTAAAAATAGCTTTCCCAAAGGCAGAATTCCTCTTAAGAAACCAATTTTCTTTTCTTTTAAATCAAGAATAAGTTTTAAACACTTTCCTTTCTCCTCAATACTGCAAAGAATTCTAATTATTCAGAACATTCATCCAAACCCTTCACACACTTATCTGTCTAAGATAAGGATTAGAAGATTCTGTGGGAAGAGAAACAGAATAGCCCTGATGGTTCTAATAAATTTCTGCAGTGTTTGTTTAGACAAGACAGTCAACTATCACGTCTCCTGGGTATGAGAGTTATAGGAATCAGGTCAGAAAGCACCCTGAGCTTAAATTCTCAGGAAGATAGTCCCTCTTCAGACTACCATGTGCCATTAGGTTTAACTTTTTGAAAGTTTGATTTTTGTTCTTTCAGTTAGTAAAAATGTGGCCTTACCATTTGCGATTTATAGCATCTTATATTTTTATAAAGATTTTCATTCAAAGAAATTAAATCCCCATTCTGTATCTCTAAGTAACAAAAAACAAACAAATGCAGTTTTGGGAGTTCCCTTTATGGCTCCTTGAAAACAAACCCAACTAGTATTCATGAGGATGCAGGTTTGATCCCTGGCCTCGCTCAGTGGTTAAGGGCCCCATGTTGCTTCGTTGTGGTGTAGGTTGACGACTGGCAGCTGCAGCTCGGATTTGACCCCTAGCCTGGGAACTTCCATATGCCACAGGTGTGGCCCTAAAAAGCAAAAACAAAACAAAACAAAAAAAAGAACAAAAACAGAACAAAAAACCATTTTATCTCAAAAAAAGCAAGCTCCTAGTTCCACTCTTTGGCCCCAATGACATGTGATCTCTTAGCATTATTTCCCATAGACTGTTCTATTTAAATGTTTTATTACACAGGCTCTTTACTTGAGTCTTCCCCTCCGGGATTCCAGTATATTTTGGTGATATTTCTTTTAAAGTATCCATCACAAATCATGTCTAGTAGTCATCCAACCAGTATATTAGAAGATATGCCACCTCTAATTTAAATTTTAAGTTAAATTTAAACTTCTAGATTGAGAGAGTTGACTGGAAAAAATGGATTTTTATAATTATGGGACTCCTTTACTTCACTGTGTTACGATGTTTATGTCTCTGAGTGAAAAGGATGTTAGAAGAGGGTCTAAATGTACTACTTGATCTTCCTTAATTTTTTTTTTTGTCTGTTTGCCTTTTCTATGGCCGCTCCCATGGCATATCCAGGTTCCCAGGCTATGGGTCTAATCGGAACTGTAGCTGCTGGCCTACGCCAGAGCCACAGCAACATGGGATCTGAGCCTCGTCTGTGACCTATACCACAGCTCATGACAACGCCGGATCCTTAACCCACTGAGCAAGGCCATGGATCGAACCCACAACCTCATGGTTCCTAGTCTGATTCATTAACCACTGAGCCACAGCGGGAACTCCTTCCTTAATCTTTGAAAAATGAAATCAGGGAGTTCCCTGGCTGCCTAGTGGTTAAGGATCTGGCATTGTCACTGCTGTGGTATGGGTTCATTTGCTGGCCTGGGAACTTCCGCATGCTGTAGGCATGGCCCCCCAAAAATCAATAAATTAAAAAAAAATGTTTTTAAAGAAAGAAAAATTGAAAACTAGTTTTAACTTCTGAAGGCACTGGGCAATTTGATCTAGTATCTGAGGTATACCTTAGTTGTTAAGAACTTTAGGATTAGAATTTTCATTCATTTTTATCATATATTGAGCATCTACTGTATGCAAAACACACCGTGCTCCTGCAGCCGCTACCTGTGAGCCTCTGACAGCGGCAGTGGCCTCCTCGCTGGTCTCCCTGATTCCCTTCTTGTCCAACTGCAAGAGTTAAGCTTTTACGCTTAAAACTAATACAGTGTTGCGTATCAAATTATCTCTCAATAAAATGGGGGTGGGGGAGAACATGAGTTCAGAGAGAAATGGAGCGTTGACGTTCAGTGTCCATGACCAAAGGCCTTCCATGGAACGCTGTAGTTGTGCTGTCCAGTATGGCTGTTGAGCACCTGAGATGTGGCTGGTCTGAACTGAGATGTGCTGGACGCTGTGGATTTCAAAGACTTTGTGCAAAGATAAGGAATAAGTCATTAACAGTTTTTACATTAATTACATGTTGAAATGATGTTACGGAAATACCAGGTTAGATAAAACATTATCGAAGTTAAAAAAAGTTATGGGAGTTCCCGTCGTGGCGCAGTGGTTAACGAATCCGACTAGGAACCATGAGGTTGCGGGTTCGGTCCCTGCCCTTGCTCAGTGGGTTACCGATCCGGCGTTGCTGTGAGCTGTGGTGTAGGTTGCAGACGCAGCTTGGATCCCGTGTTGCTGTGGCTCTGGCGTAGGCTGGTGGCTACAGCTCCGATTGGACCCCTAATCTGGGAACGTCCATATGCCGCAGGAGCGGCCCAAGAAATAGCAAAAAAAAAAGACCAAAAAAAAAAAGTTATGGATGGAAACATATTATTAATGTATGTAGGTGTGTATACACATCTCCACATAGTAGCTAGGGTGATTTTTTTTTTTTTTAACTTTGAAGTAGGTGTACATTCACATGCTTTCATAAGAACTAATACAAAGAGATCCTTTACCCAGTTTCCCTTAAAAACAGATCTCAGCCCAAATGTCACCTCCTCAAGGCAGCCTTCCCTGACCACTCTAATGTAGCCTAATTTCCCTGCTTTCATTCGCCTTTCTCACTACTCTGTTTAATTTTATTCACAGGATTTGCTTCTGTCTGAAACTATTTCTTTAACTGCCTTTTGTTCAGGAGAAGGTGAACTAAAGGGAGTGGGAACCTTGTCTGTTCATCACTTCATCTCCTGTATACAGGAGGATGCATACAGGACATGCATGCAGTAGGCATTTGATAGATATTTCCTGAATGACTGAACTTTGTGGATGCGGAAGCTGAGTTCCACAGTGACTGAGTAGTTTCTCTGTGGTCACGTGGTAGTAAGTAGCACAACCGTGATTGAAGCCAGAGGAACGAAGGACCTAAAATAGAGTTAAGTTTGCCCTGTTCAGAGAACAGATAAGATCACGAAGCTGGAGGAAGGGCAGTGGGAGGCAGCGTGGCACAGTTTCATACTAGAGGAATAGCCGGTGGGTCACCTCAGGCTTTGTAGACGGTGATGAGAAGTATGGATCTCATTCCAAGCACAGTGGGAGGTGTTGGAAGGTTCCAAGCAAGGAAGCGCTTATTATGAACAACATAGTCTAGCTTAGCTCCCTGGAAAATTCTGCTCTGGTTCTGGGACCAAAGCCACAGTCTGCAGTGATGCTTACTCTTTGTTTGTTTGTTTGTTGTCGTTTTAGGCCTGCACCCACAGCATATGGAAGTTCCCAGGCTAGGGATCAAAGCTGTAGCCACCAGCCTATGCCGCAGCAACACAGGATCCGAACCACATCTGCCACCTACACCACAGCTCAAGCCGCATCTGTGACCTACACCGCAGCTCACAGCAACGCCGGATCCTTAACCCACCGAGTGAGGCCAGGGATTGAACCCACATCCTCATGGATACTAGTCGGATTCATTACTGCTGAGCCACAGGGGAACTCCTGCTTTCCCTTTCTTTGCTTTGCTCCCATGTGTATGCCTTTCTCTTGGGGACCACAGCAGGAAAAGGACTCTGGTCCTTTCACCTTCAGAATATCACCCATTAATCACATTGGCCCTCCCAATAGGGAATTCAGGCAGAGTTGTGGGTTTGCTGGCACGGAGAAAGGAAGATGCAGCTCATGCTGCGCTTTAGATATGTTCAGGGAGGTACCAAGTGACACCCCGTCAGCACTCCAGTGTGCCCTGGCCTCTGAACGTGCAGACATGCAGCTTGGAGGTTTGGGAGAACGCCCTCTGCTTTATGTTAATTAGTATGGACGATATCAGAAATGTTCTGTATGGGGCTGAGCCTTTGGGTCATGTTTTTATCTGAGACTGCATTACAAACAAGGGCGAGTTCTTCAAAGAGCAAATGCAGCAACCTGGATCAAAGAAAGATTTCATCATGCGTGCACTGCAGTGAACATCTGAGAAGCCTAAGAAAACATATAACAGAGAAAAATGTAGCTCTTGTTCTCAAGGAGTTTGAACTCTGTCTAGAGAGACATCTACAAATTGAAAGGTGGTTGATATTTCAGGGCAGTCTTACGCTAAGTGTCTGGGAGAAGGACCCCCAAGGAAAGCCAAGTGATGGCTGAGCCTGGCCTGGCTCAAAAGGATCTGGTGCTCGGCCTCTTAAATGTCAATGTTTATTGTATATTTGCAGCTATTTACCTTTCCAGTTTTATTCTCCATGTCTTTTCACAGTTCTTCATCCACAATCCTGAAGGATGAGTAAGAATTGGGAGGGAGGAAGAGGAAAGTGTTCAGGTGGGGAGGGGAGAGAATAAGGTCAAGAGATGTCAGAAAAACGCACTGGAGTGTCAGGGGCTAAATAGGGTGTTACTGGCTGGAGCAGATACAAGAAGGGAAAGAGAGAAAGGCTCTGATTGCAAGGAAATAGTGTGAAAATCACTCTTGGTCAAGAATTTCCATCCTTTCTGCTTGTGCAGATAATCAAGATGGGGAGTTCCTGCTGTGGTGCAGTGGGTTAAGGATCCAGCATTGCACTAGCTGTGGTGTAGGTTGCAGCTGTGGCAGGATTCAGTCCCTAGCCTCGGAGCTTCCACATGCCACAAGTGTGGAAAAGAAAAAATAATAATCCGGATGGAGAGCTGGGCAGGTGGGTGGGTAGGTGGTGTTCACTGAGGTAGGATGGTGTAATAGCTCTGACTTCAGTAGAGCCTGCTCCCTGCCGGGCTCTGTTCTAAGCACAGTCCATGAATTTATTTAATCCTCTTTAGCAGCTCTATGGAGTAGGTACCATTATTATCCTCAAGTTAGAGTGGGGAAACTGAAGTGCGAGAGAGAAAGCTCTAGAAGCTGCTCTCTTAGCCTCTGTTATGACCTCTCACTTAATGAGAGCTATGAAGATTTTCCCCCAGCTTTTTATTATGACAAATTTCAAACATACAGAAAAAGGTTTGAAGAGAACAGTGAACATCTGTATCACATACCTAGATCAACAGCATTAACATTTTGCTGCATATGCTTTATCCTCATGTGTGCGTGTGTTTCAGTTTTTGCTAAACTATTTATTTATTTTTATTTTATTTTTTGTCTTTTTTGCCACTTCTAGGGCCATTCCCACGGCACATGGAAGTTCCCAGGCTAGGGGTCGAATCGGAGCTGCAGCCGCCGGCCTACGCCACAGCCACAGCAACGCGGGATCTGAGCTGCGTCTGCGACCCACACCACAGCTCATGGCAACACTGGATCCTTAACCCACTGAGCAAGGCCAGGGATCGAACCCGCAACCTCACGGTTCCTAGTCGGATTCGTTAACCACTGAGCCACGACGGGAACTCCTTGCTGAACTATTTCAAGGTATGTTGCAGACGTGAGCATTCACCCCCGAGTACAGAGCACGAGCTTCCTTTCCTGTGGTATTTACATCCTGCCCTCCCCAGGCAGCCTTGAAAAATACACTGCCTCCATGTAAACGTACTTCCTTACACATGAAAAGGAGTTAGGTTCTAGGCTCAGATAATTATAATTATAAACAGTCTTTCCACTTACATGAATATCTTGGTATTTGAAAGGCAGGCAGGGTCAGGGTGATTTGTATTTCTATAAGACTGCCTGACAGTTTACTGGACTTTTAACATCCTGGGCCCCACCTCTTAAATATCCATGCGGGTGAGGAAACAATCAAATGTTGTGGGACGACCAAAAATGCCCTCCCCTCCTCCCCCATTTCCAGAAAGCCCCACGGTGACTGTGCCTGTTGAGTGTTGACCTAACTATCCATGAAAGAACTATAGGTTAGATTCAAAGGAAATGTGCCCTCACAGAACCTGTACTGTAATAATTCAGTGTTGAGGGGATGGAGGAGGTAGAATTGAGCAGTGGTGCTCCCTCTGTTATATGAGCATGTGTTCTAGATTTGTATACATATTTATATATTCATTTATTTGGTTCTACCCCCCCACCACCACCACTTTGCTCCTGAAAGGCTTTATAATTTTTCATCTATCTAACCATTTTAAATGTCTTCTCATGTGTTGATCTGAATCAACTAGAAAGTATTGGTAATTCTCGTGCTTTTCCATACAGAGGGACTTGAAGTGGACTCAGGGCTCCCCTCTGTTTGCTTTTTTCTCCCTGTTTTGCTGGAGATGCTGGAGGATTTGGCCTAACTGCTGCTCCTGGTACTCCACTGATCTTCCTTTTCACTGTCGCCTGTCAAAGGCCATTTGTCAAGCTTATCTCAAATGCCGTGTTGTTTGGATCTCCCTTGGAGCCCTGCATCAAGACACAGTCTAACCCCCCAGAACCATTCTGTCTTGTGACACTAACCACAGACTCCTCCTGTTACATTTGATCGTGTGTTTCCCTCATCTCCCACATGCATTTCCGTCGCAATTTCCCAAGCAGTTCCTATGTGGCAGACCTTGTTCAAGAGTCTGGAAGGAGAGATGAATGGCTCCAAGGTAACCCCGTTTTCTTCTTGCTTTACTTTCCTGATACTTGGCGTGATCTCTTGTTTCCTTGTATCCCCTGTGGTACCCGGTACCATGTCTTGCATCTGGGGATTCATATGTATTTCAGGATTGAGTTTGGGACCCAGAGAAGAAAGCACTTCCAAATCAGATCCGAGTTAAATCATAGTGCTGCCTCTGTGCAACCTTGGGCAAATCCCTTAACCTCTGTCAGCTCCAGGTTCCTTATCTAGAAAGCATTGACAGCAATACCCATCTTACAGGATTGTTGTAAGTTTAAAGATGAGTCGTATGAAGTGCCAGGCACCATTTCCAGCACATAGTAGGTGCTTATTCAGTGGTAGTCAGTGTAGGGGAAGCTCAGGCCTTCCTTAGGTCACGTGAGTGGGCAGTAGAGTATTTAGGTTCTTAATTGTCTTAAACACTTAGTCTTGGGGCCTCTCCAAGAAGAAACAGGCTGTGGGGAAGGTCTGGCCCATCACTGATTAACTGTTCCCTTTTTAGAGTCAATGATCTGAGTCTCTGTTTTGGGACTGCTTATATAATATATACCACCTGTTATTTGTGTATTTTTAGCAGTGGGAGTCGGATAATCCTAATCCTGTCTGTAAAAGAGCAAACTGTTTACCAGAAGCAGAGGTTTTTTTTTCTTAACACTGACTCACACTGACTCATCCTTCTCATTTTCCTTCCCACCCCTATCTCAGCCTTGCAAGAGATAGACTTTTTAGGGAATTTAGTCAGGTTAATTTTTTTTTTTTTTACTTTCTGAAGTTGAAAGCTTGTAGTTGTCACGTCATTAATTCCATCTCAGGAAAGGCTAAAATCTTTGCTTTCCTGGAGTGGCCAGAATGACCAGTGCCATGTAGCCAAACATCTCACATGAAACCTTGTCTAGACAAACCAATTCTGTTGGCTGAGATGGACAGGTGCCTGAAATGTACATGTTAATCAACTGAACACATGCTGTCAACTTAAATTCTGTTGAACCTAGGAATTTTCTTCTTCTGAGATAGGAAACCTGGGCAGAATTAGAGCCAGAGCTGTGATGTCTTAACAGTTGTATTTGAGATGACAGACACAGAATACAGGCAGCACATTAGAGTCAGTAAAATGGGGAAAGAAGGTTATAGATCAGAAGGACTAATAGCCTTCTGCCTTCATTTGACATTCATTAAATGAATATTTACTGATCATCTGTGATATGCCAGCTGTTAGTGCTACAACAATGAATAATGTAAACATGGTGCCTGCTGTTTGGGACCTAAAGCGTGTTTGTAATAAATGCACTGGTGGAGGAAGTAGAAGACGCTCAGGGAGCAGAGAAGTGCCTTGGCGTACACATGGGAGCCACGTGCAGTTGCATGAGAATGAAGGGAGGAGGGAAGACTTCTTAGAGGAAAGGGCACCCAGGCTAAGGCTGGCTGGATGAATAGGACTTAACTGGAAGAAAGTGGGGGACATGGTGGGGGGTGTGCAGAATAGCTGCAGGGATTCCAGGAAGACGGAGTCACTTGTGTGAAGGCCTTGAGGTCTGGAAAAGAGCTTGCTCGTGGAAGAACTGAAGTAAGTTCCAGTGTGACCCAAGGACAGTTGAATTGGGGGGAAGTTTGGCACAAGCTAAATTTGGAGAAGCTGACAGGGCCAGATCATGCAGAACATTATGGATCAGTTTATTAGGTTAAAAAATTTTCTTTTAACTGGGGCAAGTTTTGCATACAGTGAAGTGCACAGGACAAGCACGTACACCATTGTAACCAACACCCCATTTTGAGTAAGGACTTTGATACTAAGAGCAATGGGAGGGCTGGATTTTGAGCAGGTGCGAACTTTTTTTTTTAATTACTCAATGAATTTTATTACATTTATAGTTGTACAGCAGTCATCACAACCCAATTTTATAGCATTTCCATCCCAAACCCCCAGCCCATCCCTCCACTCCCCAACCTGTCTCATTTGGAAACCACAATTTTTCAAAGTCTGTGTGTCAGTATCTGTTCTGCAAAGAAGTTCATTGTGTCCTTTTTTTAGATGCCACATGTAAGTGATAGTGTATGATGTTGGTGTCTCACTGACTAACTTTACTTAGCATGATAATTTCTGTGGCTGCAAATGCTATTTTTTTCTTTGCTTTAATGACTGAGTAATATTCCATTGTGTATATGTGCTACATCTTCTTCTTCCACTCCTCTGTCAAAGGACATTTAGTTGTTTCCACATCTTAGCTATTATATATAGTTCTGCAATGATCATTGGAGTACATGTGTCTTTTCAAGTCAGGGTTTTCTCTGGATAGATGCCAGGAGTGGGATTACTGGATCAAATGGTAGTTCTATTTTTAGTTTTCAGAGGAATCTCCGTATTATTTTCCACAGTGGTTACACTAATTTACATTCCCACCAGTAGTGTAATAGGGTACCCTTTTCTCCACACCCTCTCCAGCGTTTATCGTTCGTAGACTTTTTGATGCTGAGCAGGTGCAAACTTGATGCTAACTGCTTGCTAGCCTAGAACCCCTTGGGGTGGGGAAGGGCACCAGCAAGACAGGGCTGAAAAGGTGGCAGTTTACAAGTAGGCAGGGAACCCAGCTTGGGAATGGTCCAGGACCTGTTTCCCTAAGATGTTTTTAGCAGAGGACAAAACTCTAGGTGCTTTGCAGGATGCAAAGTGTTTACACAGAGTGCAGAATATAGTTTTCCAAGGTCTTCCTGGAGAGGCTCCCAGGTTGCCTGCATTTTGAAAAAGCCTCCTGAAAGCATGCCTGGCTACAGAAGCAGTATTTCTCCCAACTTCATTGATGAAACACAGGATAATAATCATTTTCTGATTTTCTGTTGTTATTACATAAAGTACATGTGAAATTTTCCTGTTCTTTTTTGGTATGGAGCTGCAGAAGTTGTTTATAAATTTTGGAGACGAATCCCTTGTCAGTCGATTCACTTGCAAATATTTTCTCCCATTCTGTGGGTTGTCTTTTTGTGTTGTTTAGGGTTTCCTTTGCTGTGCAGAAACTTTGAAGTTTGATTAGGTCCCATTTGTTTATTATTGTTTTTGTTGTTAATACTCTGATAGGTGGATCTGAGATGTTGCTGTCGTTTATGTCAGAGAGGGTTTGGCCTATGTTTTCCTCTAGGAGTTTGACAGTGTCTGGTCTTAGATCTAGATCTCTAATCCATTTGGAGTTGATTTTTGTGTATGGTGTTAGGGAGTGTTCTAATTTCCTTCTTTTCCATGTGGCTGTCCAGTTTTCCCAGCACCACTTATTGAACAAGCTGTCCTTCCTCCATTGTATATTCTTGCCTCCTTTGTCATAGATGAGTTGGCTGTAGGTGCGTGGGTTTAATTCTGGGCTTTCTATCCTGTTCCACTGATCTACATGTACCATGCAGTTTTGATGATTGTTGCTTTGTAGTATAGTCTGAAGTCCAGGAGCCTGATTCCTCCAGCTCCGTTTTTCTTGTTCAGGATGTCTTTGGCTATTCTGGGTCTTTTGTGCTTCCAAACAAACTTTAAAATATTTTGTTCGAGTTCTGTGAAAAATGTCCTTGGTAATTTGATAGGGATTGCATTGAATCTGTAGATTGCCTTAGGTAGTATAGTCATTTTGATAATAATAACTTTTCCAATCCAAGAGCATCTATTTGTGTCATCTTTGATTTCTTTCATCAGTGGCTTGTAGTTTTCAGAGTACAGATCTTTTGTCTCTTTGGGTAGGTCTACTCCTAGGTATTTTATTCTTTTGGATACAATGGTAAATGGGATTGCTTCCCTAATTTCCTTTTCTGCTCTTTCATTGTTAGTGTATAGAAATGTTGTCGATTTCTGTGTATTGATTTTGTATCCTGCGACTTTGCCAAATTCGTGGATGAGCTCTAACAGTTTTCTGGTAGAGTCTTTAGGATTCTCTAGGTATAGTATCATGTCATCTGCAAATAGGGATAGTTTTACTTCTTCCTTTCCAATTTGGATTCCTTTTATCTCTTTTACTTCTCTGATGGCTGTGGCTAGGACTTCCAGAACTATGTTGAAGAGTAGTGGCGAGAGCAGTCATCCTTGTCTTGTTCCTGATCTCAGTGGGAATTCTTTCAGCTTTTCGCCATTGAGAATGATGTTCGCTGTGGGTTTGTCATATATGGCCTTTATCATTTTGAGGGAGGTTCCCGTTATGCCCACTTTCTGAAGGGTTTTTATCAGAAATGGGTGTTGGATTTTGTCAAAGGCTTTTTCCATGTCTATTGAGAGGATCATATGGTTTTTATTCTCCAGTTTGTTAATGTGGTGTATCAACACTGATGGATTTGCACATATCGAAGAACCCTTGCGTCCCTGGGATATATCCCACTTGATCATCATGTCCAATCCTTTTAATGTATTGTTGAATGCGGTTTGCTAGTATTTTGTTAAGGATTTTCGCATCGATGTTCATCAGTGAAATTGGCCTGTAGTTTTCTTTTTTTGTGGAATCTTTGGTTTTGGTACTAGGGTGATGGTGGCCTCATAGAATGAGTTTGGGAGTATCCCTTCCTCTGCAATTTTTTGAAATAGTTTCAGAAGGATAGGTGTTATCTCTTCTCTAAATGTTTGATAGAATTCGCTTGTGAAGCCATCTGGTTCTGGACTTTTGTTTGTTGGCAGTTTTTTAATCACAGTTTCAATTTCAGTTCTTGTGATTGGTCCATTTGTCTTTTCTATTTCATCTTGGTTTAGTCTTGGAAGATTGTACTTTTCTAAGAATTTGTCCATTTCTTCTCGGTTTTCCATTTTATTGGCATATAGTAGTCTCTTATGATCCTTTGTATTTCTATGATGTCCGTTGTTACTTTTCCTTTTTCTTTTCTAATTTTATTGATTTGAATCCTGTCTCTTTTTGCTTGGTAAGTCTGGCTAGGGGTTTATTAATTTTGTTGATTTTTTTCAAAGAACCAGCTTTTTGTTTCATTGATCTTTTCTATGATTTTCTTTGTTTCGATTTCATTGATTTCTGCTCTGATCTTTATGATTTCTTTCCTTCTACTAACTTTAGGTCTTGTCTGTTCTTCTCTCTAGAGCTGCTTTAGATGTAAAGTTAGCTTGTTTCTTTGAGCTTTTTCTTGTTTCCTGAGGTAGGCTTGTATTGCTATAAACTTTCCTCTTAGAACGGCTTTTGCTGCATCCCAGGTTTTGGAGTGTTGTATCTTTGTTGTCATTTGCTGCTAGGTATTTTTTAATTTCCTCTTTGATTTCTTCAGTGATCCATTGGTTGTTTAGTAGCATGTTGTTGAGTCTGCACATGTTTGTGTTTTTTTGCAGTTGTTTTCTTGTTGATTTCCAGTCGTATAGCATTGTGGTCGGAAAAGATGCTTGATATGATTTCAATTTTCTTAAAGTTACCAAGGTTGGATTTGTAGCCCAGGAAATGATCAATCTTAGAGAATGTTCCACGTGCACTTGAGAAGAATGTGTATTCTGTTGCTTTTGGATGGACTGTCCTATAGATATCTATTAAGTCCATCTGGTTTAATGCTTCATTCAGGGCCTGTGTTTCCTTATTGATTTTCTGTCTGGTTGATCTGTCCATTGCTGTAAATGGGGTGTTAAAGTCCCCCACTATTATTGTGTTGTTGTCGATTTCTCCTTTTAAGGTTGTGAGCAGTTGCCTTATATATGGTGGTGAACCTGTGTTGGGTGCGTAGATATTTAAAATTGTTATATCATCTTCTTGGACTTATCCTTTGATCATTATATAATGTCCTTCTTTGTCCCTTAAAATACTCTTCATTTTAAAATCTATTTGTCTTATTTGAGTATTGCTACTCCAGCTTTCTTTTGATCCCCGTTTGCATGAAATATTTTCTTCCATCCTCTCACTTTCAATTTGTATGTGTCCCTAGAAGTGAAGTGGGTCTCTTGAAGACAGCATATATATGGGTCTTGCTTTTGTATCCATTCAGCCAGTCTATGTCTTTTGACTGGGGCGTTTAGTCCATTCACATTTAAGGTAATTATTGATATGTATGTTCTTATTGCCATTTTATTAATTACTTTGGATTTGTTTTTGCTGCTCTTTTTTCTTTCCTTCTTCTCTTGTTCTTTTCTGCCTATAGAAGTTCCTTTAGTATTTGTTGTAAGGCTTGTTTAGTGTTGCTGAATTCCCTCAGCTTTTGCTTATCTGTGAAGGTTTTGCTTTCTCCTTCAAATCTAAGTGAGAGCCTTGCTGGATAGAGTCATCTTGGTTGGAGGTTTTTTCCTTTCATCGTGTTAAGTATATCATGCCGCTCCCTTCTGGCCTGCGGAATTTCTGTTGAAAAATCTGCCAATAACTTTATTGGGGTTCCCTTGTATGTTATTTGTTTCTTTTCCCTAGATGCTTTCAAGATTTTCTCTTTGTTTTTAATTTTGGTCAGTTTGATTAATATGTGTCTCAGAGTGTTTCTCCTTGGGTTTATTTTATATGGTACTCGTTGTGCTTCCTGGATTTGAGTGAAGGAAATCCATGTTAGGGAAGTTTTCAGCTATTATCTCTTGGAATATTTTTTCTGTCTCCTTCTCTCTCTCTTCTTCTGGCACCCCTATAATAAGGATGTTGGTGCGTTTCATGTTGTCCCAGAGTTCTCTGAGACTCTCTTCATTTGTTTTCAATCTTTTTTCTCTTTTCTGTTCTGCATCCGTAATTTCCACTAATCTGTCCTCCACCTTGCTTATTTGTTCTTCTGCCTCCTGTATTCTGCTGTTAGCTGCTTCTAGTGGATTTTTTATTTCAGTGATTGTATTTTGCATCTCTTCTTGTTTAAGTTATATCTTTATCTCTTTGGTCAGTGTTTCCTGTAAGTTATCCATCTTTGCCTCCAGTTTATTTCCAATGTCTTGCATCTTCTTCAGCATCTACAGTCTAAAGTCTTTTTCCTGGAGGCTAAGAATCTCCTCATGGCTTAGCTATTTTTCTGGGGTTTTTCCTTTCTCCCTCATCTGAGTTGTAGTTCTCTGTCTCTTCATTTTGGCGTGGTGACCTTCTTACAGATAATAGAGTTGTAGCCTCTCTTACTTCTGATGTGTGCCCCCCGTGGCTGAAGTCAGTATGGGGACTTGCTGTAGGCTTCCTGATGGGAGGGCCTGATGCCTGCCCCCTGGTAGGAGGAGCTGATTCTAATCCCTCTGGTGGGTGGGGCTTTGTCTCTGGATGGGATTAGAGCCTTCCCTCACAACAAGCCACATTCACCTCTGTTTTCCTAGGATGTCCTCCAAGAACTGCAGTCAGGTTTGACCCAGAGTCCCATGGAGACTTTGCTTTGCCCAGGGACCCAGTGCACATGAGTCTGTGTGTGCCTTTTAAGAATGGGGTCTCTGTTTCCCCTAGTCCCGTGGAGTTCCTGTGCACAAGCCCCACTGGCCTTTGATGCCAGATGCTCCGGGGCTCTTTCTCCCCGTGCCAGGTCTCCACACGTGAGAGTTTGATGTGTGGCTCAGAACTCTCTCTCCTGTAGGTGAGTCTCTGTGGACCAGTTAGTTTTCAGTCTGTGGAGCTTCCCACCCAAGAGGTGTGGGGTTGTTTATATCACAAAATCACCCCTCCTACCTCTTGATGTGTCCTCCTCTTTTTCTTCTGGAGTAGGATATCTTTTTTAAGGTTTCTGGTCCATTTGGGTGAAGAGTGCTCAGTCTTTAGTTGTGAATTTTGTTGTTTTTAGGAGAGAAGTTGAGCTCCAGTCCTTCTATTCTGCCATCTTAATCCCATCTTCCTTGTTGAGATTTTTTAAAAAAACTTGTTCTCTTTTCGGAGTTTTATGCTGTCGTGTCTTATGTTTAAGTCTTAAAGCCATTTTGAGTTTATTTTTGTGCATGGTGTGAGGGTGTGTTCTAGTTTCATTGCTTCACATGCAGCTGTCCAGTTTTCCCATCACCACTTGCTGAAGAGATTTTTTTTCCCATTTTATGTCCTTGCCTCCTTTGTTGAAGACTAACTGACTTCAAGGTGTCTAGGTGTATTTCTAGACTCTCTTAATTTTTTTCGTTGTTTTTCAGCCACACCCTTGGCATATGGAAGTTCCCAGACCAGAGAGTGAAACAGAGCCTGAGCTGTGATCTGCACCACAGCCATAGCTACAGCAGTGCCAGATCCTTAACTCACCTCACTGGGCCAGAGATAGAACCAGTGCCTCCATAGAGACAAGCCAGATTATTAACCCACTACACCACAGCAGGATCTCCCCTGGGCTCTCGATTCTGTTCCATTGATCCGTATGTCTGTTTTTATATCAGTATCACACTGTCTTGATTACTGTAGCTTTGTAATACTGTCTAAAGTCGGAGAGTTATGCCTCCTGCTTCCCTCCCTCCCCCCAAGACTGCTTTGGCAATTCTGAGTCTTCTGTGGTTCCAGATAAATTTTTGGATTATATATTCTACTTTTGTGAAAAATGTCATGGGTAATTTGATAGGGATTACATTAAATCTGTAGATTGCTTTGGGTAGTACAGCCATTTTAACAGTATTAATTCTTCCAATCCAGGAGCATGGAATATCCTTCCATTTCTTTGAATCCTCTTTAATTTCCTTTATTAATGTTTCACAGTTCTCATCCTATAAATCTTTCACCTCCTTGGTCAGGTTTATTTCTAGTTATTTTTTGTTTGTTTGTTTTTTCTAGGGCCACGCCCATGGCATATGGAGGTTCTCAGGCTAGGGGTCTAATCAGATCTGTAGCTGCCGGCATATGCCAGAGCTACAGCAACCTGGCACACAAGCCACGTCTGTGACCTACACCACAGCTCACAGAAACACTAGATCCTTAACCCACTGACAGAGGCCAGGAATCAAACCTGTAACCTCATGGTTACTAGCCAGGTTTGTTAACCACTGCGCCACAACGGGAACTCCATTTTTTTTTTTTTTTTTTGGTGCAGTTTTAAAAGTTATTATTTTTTGTAATATGCTTTTCTAATATTTCATTGTTAGTATACAGAAATGCAACTGAGTTCTGAATGTTAATCTTGTATTCTGCTGCTTTTCTGAATTCATTGCTCAGTTGGAGTAGTTTTTTGTGGTGTCCTTAGGGTTTTCTATATATAGTATCATGTTATCTGCATATAGTGACATTTATATAGTGACTCTTCTCTTCCAATTTGAATACGTTTTACTTTTTTTTTTTTTTTGTCCCATTTCTGTGGCTAAGACTTCTAAAACTGTGTTGAATAGAAGTGGTGAGAGTGGGCATCCTTGTCTTATTACAGATTTTAGTGGGAAGGCTTTCAGCTTTTCTCCTTTGAGTATTATATTGGCTGTGGATTTGTCATTAATGGCTTTTAGGATGTTAAGGTATGTTCCCTCTATACCCCCTTTGGTAAGAGTTTTTATCATGAATGGATGTTGAATTTTGTCAAATGCTTTTTCTGCATCTATTGAGATGATCATGTGGATTTTGACTTTCCTTTTGTTAATGTGGTGTATTACCTTGATTGATTTGCGTATGCTGAACCATCCTTGTGAGCTTAGGATGAATCCCACTTGGTCATGGTGTATGATATTTTTTGTGTTGTTGGATTTGGTTGGCTAAAATTTTGTTGAGAATTTTTGCGTCTATATTCATCAAAGATATTGGCTTATATTTATTTTTTGGTAGTATCTTTGGTTTTGGTATTAGGGTAATGGTGACTTCATAGACTGTCTTTGGGGGTGTCTTCTTCAGTCTCTTGGAAGAGTTTAAGAAGGGATCAGTAAAAGTTCTTCTTTGTATTTTTGGTAGAATTTGCCTGTGAAGCCATCTGGTCCTGCCTTTTGTTGTAGGGAGTTTTTTTAAAATTACATATTAAATTTCATTTCTAGTGATTGGTCTGTTCAAGCTATTTCTTCTTGATTCAGTTTTGGTGGACTGTATATTTCTAGAAAGTCCATTTCTTCTAGGATGTCATATTTGCTGGCATGTAATTGTTAATAGTATTCTCTTTTTATTTATTTATTTATTTTTTGTATTTCTGCAGTATCAGTTGAGCTTTCTTCTTTTTGTTTCTTGTTTTATTTAGGTACTCTTTCTTGAGAGTTTTTATCATGAAAGTATGTTGATTTTTGTCAAATGCTTTTTCTGCATCTACTGAGATAATCATATGATTTTTATCCTTCATTTTTGTGTATACAGTGTATCATATTTATTGATTTGCATATGTTGAACCATTCTTGCATCCTGGTGATAAATTCAACTTGATCACAGTGTATGATCTTTTAATGTTCTCTTGAATTCAGTTTGCTAGTGTTTTGTTGAAGATTCTTGCATCTGTATTTATCAGTAATATTGGCTTGTAGTTTTCTTTTCTTGCAGTGTTTTTGTCTGACTTTGGTGTGACAGTAGTACTGGCCTTGTAAAATTATTTTCCATCCTCTCCAGTTTTTTTTTTTTTTTTTTAAGAGTTTGAGAAGGATTAGTGTTAATTCTTCATTAAATGTTCATGGTGGAATTCACCAGTAAAGCCATCAGGTCCTGGGCTTTTCTTTGTTGGGAGATTTTTGATTATTGATTTAATGTCCTTATACCTTATTGGTCTGTTCAGATTTTCGATTTCTTCCTGATTTAATTGTGGTAAATTGTATGTTTCTATGAACTTATCCATTTCTTCTAGGTTATCCAAATTGTTGGCGTACAGTTGTTCAGAATATTCTTTAGTGTTTCTGCGGTATCAGTTTTAATGTCTCCTCTTTCATTTCTAATTTTATTTATTTGTATCCTCTCACTTTTTTCTTGGTTATTTTAGCTAAAGGTTTGTCAGTTTTGTTTTTCTTGTCTCTCATTTATTTCTGCTCTGAACTGTAGTCTTAGTTTATATTTCTTTTTTTGTTTCCTTGAGGCATAAAAATAGATTGTTTGAGATTTTTCTTTTTTCTTAATATAGACATTTATCATTTTGTCCATATCATCCTACTTTCTCCTGGCCTGTAAGGTTTCTGCTAAGAAATTCACTAATAGCCTTATGGGGTTTCCCTTGTATGTGAGAAATTTTTTTTTTCTTGCTCCTTTTAAAATTCTCTCTTTGGCATTCCCATTGTCGCTCAGTGGTAACGAACCTGACTAGTATCCGCAGGAACGTGAGTTCAATCCCTGGCCTTGCTCAGTGGGTCAAGGATCCGGCGTTGCTGTGAACTGTGGTATAGAGCGTCGATGCGTTCAGATCCCATGTTGCTGTGGCTGAGGCATCAGCTGGCAGCCATAGCTCTGATTCAACCCCTAGACTGGCAACCTCCATGTACCATGGGTGTAGCCCTAAAAAGACTAAAATAAAGTAAAATTCTATCTTTGGCTTTCATTTATTCAGTTTTATTATATTGTATCTTGGAGAAGTTCTTGTGTTAAATCTTTTTTGGGGTCTATGAGCTTCATGAACTTGAATGTCCAAAATCTCTCCCCATATTTGAGTTCTTGGCCATTATTTCTTCAGAGAAACTTTCTCCCTCTGGTCTCCTGGGACTCTGGTGATATGTATATTTTTTTCTGGATGATATTGCATAATTCACATAGGCTTTCTTCAGTCTTTTAATCTTTTTTTTTTTTTTTTGTCTTTTTGCCATTTCTTGGACCGCTCCCGCGGCATATGGAGGTTCCCAGGCCAGGGGTCGAGTCGGAGCTGTAGCTGCCAGCCTATGCCAGAGCCACAGCAACGCAGGATCCGAGCCGCATCTGTGACCTACACCACAGCTCACAGCAACGCCAGATCGTTAACCCACTGAGCAAGGGCAGGGATTGAACCTGCAACCTCATGGTTCCTAGTCAGATTTCGTTAACCACTGTGCCACGATGGGAACTCCCTTTTAATCTTTTTATCTTCATTTTCCTCTGAACGGATAGTTTCAGTGATCTGTCTTTTAATAGCTTTTTATTTTGCACTATTAAGTCTGCTATAAATGCTTTCTATGTAATTGCACTTTGCATTGCATTCATTGTATTCTGAAGCTCCAGAATTTGTGTTGAGTTCATGATTTCTCTCTCTTTATTGAACTTATTTTGTTCATGTGTTGTTCTCCTAATTTCATTGGATTGTCTTTCTGTGTCTTATTTCCCTCCCCGCCCCTCTTTTTTTCAGGTCTGCACCTGCAGCATATGGATGTTCTCAGGCTAGGGGTCCAGTTGAAGCTCCAGCTGCTGGCCTACACCATGGCCACATCAACACAGGATATGAGCTGAGTTCGTGACCTACACCACAGCTCACGGCAACACCAGATCCTTAACCCACTAAGCAAGGCCAGGGATCAAACCTACAGCTTCATGGTTCCTCATTGGATCCATTTCTGCTGCACCATAACGGGAACTACTCCCCTCTCTTTTATTAAACTGGCAAGATACACATAACATGAAATTTGCCATTTTAACCATTTTCAAGTGTGTGGTTGAGTGGTATTAAGTACATCCGTGTTATTGTGCAGCCATCACCACCATCCATCTCCAGAACTCTGTTTTCATCTGGCCAACTGAAACTCTACACCTATTAGACAACTCCTGATTTCTCCTTCCCCATAATCCCTTGCAGCCATCTTTCTACTTTCTGCTTCTTTGAGTCTGATTACTCTTGGGTACCACATACTAGTGGAATCATATAGTATTTGTCTCTTCGTGACTAGCTTTTTTTTGCCCACCATAATATTCTCAAGGTTTATCCATATTATAGAATATGTCACAATTTCTTCCCTTTTGAAGGCTGAATAGTATTTCTTTGTATATATCTGCCACATTTTATCTATTCATTTGTATATCTATTCATTTGTTGTTTGACATTTGGATTGATTCCATGTCTTTACTGTTGTAAATAATGCTGCCATAAACATGGATGTTTAAATAATCTCTTTAAAGCTCTTGCTCTCTATTCCTTTGTATATGTACCCATAAATAAAACTGCTAGATCATAAGGTAACTCTTTTTTTAATTTTTGGAGGAAACTCCATACTGTTTTTCATAGCAGTTATACCATTTTACCATCCCGCTAACAGTGTACAAGGAATCCAGTTTCTCTGCATCCTCACCAGCACTTTTTTTTTTTTTGATACTAGCCATCCTAATTGATAATAAATAGTATCTCACTCTGATTTTGCTTCCCATTTCTCTGGTGATTAATGATTTTGAGCATTTTTCTTTTTTTTTCTCTAGTCTTTTTAGGGCTTCACCTGTGGCATGTGGAGGTTCCCAGGTTGACTCAAAGCTGTAGCTGCTGACCTACATACACCACAACAATGCTGGATTCCAGCCAAGTCTGCGACCTACACTGCAGCTAGTGGCAACGCCAGATCCCCAACTCACTAAGCAAGGCCAGAGATCGAAACTGATTCCTTATGAATACTAGTCAGGTTTGCTAAATACTGAGCCATGATGGGAAATCCAATTTTGAGCATTTTTTATCTGCATATTGGCTATTTGTATATTATTTTAGAGAAATATTTATTGGAGTTATTTACCCATTTTTTAATTGACTTATTTGATTTTTTATTATTGAGTTGTAGAGGTTCTTTATATATTCTGGATATCAATTCCTTCTCAGGTATATTATTTGCAAATATATTTTCCCATTCTATAGGTTGCCTTTGCACCCTATTAATTGTGTTCTTTGATGCATGGTTTTAAAGTTTGATGTAGTGACATTTTTTGCTTTCTTTCTTTTTTTTTTTGGCCTGTTCTTTTAGTGCCAAAAGTCATTGCCTAGTTCAGTGTCATGAAGCTTTCTCCATGTTTTCTTGTTTGTTTGTTTGTTTGTTTTTTGTCTTTTAGGGCCACACTGGTGGCATGTGGAGGTTCCCAGGCTAGGGGTCGAATCGGAGCTGTAGCTGCCAGCCTACGCCAGAGCCACAGCAACACAGGATCTGAGTTGCATCTGCGACCTACACCACAGCTCATGGCAATGCCAGGTCCTTAACCCACTGAGCAAGGCCAGGGATTGAATCCGGGGTCCTCATGGATGCTAGTTGGGTTCATTAACCACTGAGCCACGATGGGAGCTGCAGGCTTTCTCCATGGTGCCTTTTAAGAGTTTTATATTTTTGGAGTTCCCGTCATGGCGCAGCAGAAACAAATCCAACGAGGAACCATGAGTTTGCAGGTTCAATCCCTGGCCTTGCTCAGTGGGTTAAGGATCTGGCGTTGTTGTGAGCTGTGGTGTAGATTGCAGATGTTGCTCAGATCCTGCATTGCTGTAGCTGTGGCATAGGCCAGCAGCTGTAGCTCTGACTAGACCCCTAGCCTGGGAACCTCTCTATGCCATAGTGCAGCCCTAAAAAGAGTTTTATAGTTTTAAGTTTTATTTTTAGATCTGTAGTCCATTTTGTATATGATATGAGATAAGAATCCACTTCATAATTTTGCGTGTGGATATCCATTTTCCCCAGCACCATTTGTTGAAGAGACTGTCTCTTCTCCATTGAGTGATCCTGGCACCCTTGTCTAAGATCATTTGATTATACATGCAGGGGCTTATTTCTAGGCTATTTTATTCCATTGATCTGTATGTCTAGTTATGCCAGCACCATACCATTTGGATTACTGTAGCTTTGTCAGGTTTTGAAATCAAGTGTGAGTCCTCCAGCTTTATCCTTTTTCAGAAGTATTTTGGCTATTTCAGATCCCTTGAGATTCCAAAGGAATTTTAGGATGAATTTTTCTACTTGTGCAAAAGAATGCCATTGAGATTTTGATGGGAATGGACTAAATGATCTTTGAGGTTCCTTGAGATATTAAAATAATTGAAATATAGTAATATGTGTATCACTGAAGTAGAAGTTTGGCTCCAGGGCTGATATTTAATGGTTTACCTCCAGAAGAGGAAAGGACGTTAATTATTCGGCACCTACTACATGTCAGACATTATGGCAGCAGTCCTGGGAGACACATCATTAGTGTTCTTGTTAAGTTGACTTGCCCTGCTCTGTCTGCATGGAAAAGCTAGAATTCCAGCAGGAATACGAACACAGGTCTGTGTCCTTACAAAGGCTGTGCTTTCCCCACACAAACCAACTGCCTCTTTTTCCATCCCCCAGCAGCCTCCTAAGATTATACAGAGATTGTACCCATAACTGATGGATGTTTATCTTTTCACTGGTTGCCACAATATTTGTGGGGGTGCCACCTGCTATTGTGTTTAGGGGGTTGGCACAGAATTTTAAATGAGCTACTATATGTATTTTAATACTTACAGTGTTGTGTGGATGAATATACACATGTTTGGGTTTAATTTTATTTTTTATTTGAATGAAGTCCCACCTGGTACTTTTCTTATTCATGCATGCATGATCAAATTCTTTTTTTCTTGCAATTTTATTGAGATATGATTGACATTCAGCATGTTATAATTTTAATGTATACAGCATAATGATTTGACTTACATACATCAGAAAATGATTATAGCAGTAAGCTTAGTGAACATTCATGATCTCATATAGGTAGTATATTAAAGAAATAGAAAAAAAGTTTTTTTCATTGTTGTGAGAACTCAGGATTTACTTACTCTCAAATGTTTTCATATATAACATACAGCAGTGTTTAATTTTTTATTAGAGTATAGTTGATTTCGGCAATGTTGATTATAATATACAGGACACCCCTAGTACTTATTTACAGATATCATTTTTATTGAGCTAGAGTTGATTTACAATTTATATTAATTTCAGGTATACAACATAGTGATTCAAATTTGTATAGATTATAATCCACTCATAGTTATTATCAAATACTGACTATATCCTCTGTGCTGTACAACATACCCTTGTAGCTTGTTTTATACATAGTAGCTTGTACCTTTTAATCCCCTACTTCTGTCTTGCCCCTCCCTCCTTTCCTCTCCCCACTGGTAACTACTAGTTTGTTCTCTATGTCTGTGAGTCTGTTGCTTTTTTGTTATATTCACTCATTTGTTTCCTAGATTCCACATATAAGTGATAACATACAATATTTATCTTTCTCCATCTGACTTATTTTACTAAGCATAATACCCTCTAGGTCTGTCTTTGTTGTTGCAAGTGGCAAAACTTTATTCTTTTTTATGGCTGAATAGTATTCCGTATACATCACGTCTTCATTATCCATCCACCTGTTGATGGACACTTAGGTTACATCCATTTCTTGGCTGTTATAAATAATGTTGCTGTGAACATTGAGATGCATGTATTTTTTTCACATTAGTGTTTTTCTTTGAGGTACACTTAGGAGTGGAATTGCTGAATCATATGTTAGTTCTTTTTAAGTTTTTTGAGGAACCTCCACACAGTTTTTCACAGTGGCTGCCCTAGTTTACATTCCTACCAGTGGCATACAAGGATTCCCTTTTCTCCACATTCTCACTAACATTTGTTATTTGTGGTCTTTTGGGAGGGCAGCTATGCTCCACTGTACCACCCACACTGCACACATTTGTGGTCTTTTTGATGATAGCCATTCTGACAGGTGTGAAGTAATATCTCATTGTGGTTTTGATTTGCATTTCTTTGGTGATTAGCCAAGTTGAGTATCTTTTCATGTGCCGGTTGGCCATCTGTTTTGTCTTCTTTGGAAAGATATTTATTCAGACCTTGTGCCCATTTTTTAATTGGATTGTTTAGTTTTTTGATATTGAGTTGTATGAGCTCTTTTTTTGTTTTTGTTTTTTTAATTAAAGTATACTTGATTTTATGAGCTGGTTTTTTTTTTTTTTTTTTTTTGGTCCTGGGGATTAACCCCTTATCAGTTCTATTGTTTGTAGATATTTTCTCCCATTCAGTAGGTTGCTTTTGTCTTGTCAGTGGTTTTCTTTGCTGTGCAAAAGCTTTTAAGTTTAATTAGATCCCATTCATTTATTTTTGCTTTTGTTTCCTTTGCCTTAGGAGACAGATTCAAAACAATACCACTGACATATGTCAAATAATGTTCTGCCTATGTTTGCTTCCAGAAGCTTTGTGGTTTTCAGTCTTATGTATGGGTCTTTAATCCATTTTGAGTTTATTTTTGTATATGGTGGGGGAAAATGTTCTAATTTCATTCTTTTATGTGTAGCTGCCCAGTTTTTGTCTCTGTTGTCATAGATTAATTAACTGTAGTAACTGCATGGGTTTTTTTCTGGGCTGTCTTGTTCCATTGATCTCTGTATCTGGTTTTGTGCCAGTACCATACTGTTTTGATTACCATAGCTTTCAATATAGTCTGAAGTCAGGGAGCATGATACCTCCACCTCTGTATTCTTCTTTAAGATTGTTTTGGCTATTTAGGATCTTTCATGTTTACATAAAAATTTTAAAATTATTTGTTCTAGTTATGTGAAAAATGCCTATGGTATTATGATAGGGATTGCATTGAATCTATAGATTGCCTTGAATAGTATGGGCATTTTAACAATATTAATTTTTCCAGGAGTTCCCATGGTGGCATAGCAGAAATGAATCTGACTAGGCACCATGAGGCTGCAGGTTTGATCCCTGGCCTCGCTCAGTGGGTTAAGGATCTGGCGTTGCCGTGATCTGTAGTGTAAGTTGCAGATGCGGCTCAGATCTGGCATTGCTGTGGCTCTGGTGTAGACCGACAGCTGTAGCTCCGATTAGACCCCTAGCCTGGGAACCTTCATTTGCCGTGGGTACAGCCCTAAAAAGACAAAAAAAAAATTAATTGTTCCACACCATGAGCATGGTATATATTTCCACCTGTTTGTGTTGTCTTCAGTTTCTTTCATCAGTGTCTTACAGTTTTCTGAGTACAGGTCTTTTACTTCCTTAGGTAGATTTATTCCTAGGTATTTTATTCATTTTGATGGGACTGTTTTCTTAATTTCTCTTTCTGATGGTTCATTGTTAGTTTATAGAAATGCAACAGATTTCTGTATATTAATTTTGTATCCTGCAGTTTTATGGAATTTTTAATGAGCTCTAGTAGTTTTTTTGGTGGCATCTTTAGGATTTTTTTGTTTTCTGCTTTTTAGGGTCACACTCACGGCATATGGAGGTTTCCAGGCTAGGGGTCCAATCGGAGCTGTTGCCACCGGCCTACACCACAGCCACAGCAACGGCCAGATCTGAGCCACGTCTGCAACCTACACCATAGCTCATGGCAATGCTGGATACTTAAATCACTGAGCAAGGCTGGGGATCAAAGCCACGACCTCATGGTTCCTGGTCAGATTCATTTCCATTGTGCCATGACAGGAACTCCCAGGAATTTTTTTAAATAACTGATTCCAATTTCATTACCGATAATTAGTCTGTCCATATTTTCTGTTTCTTCCTCATTCAGTATTGGGAGTGTGTACATTTCTAGGAATTTGTCCATTTTCTTCTAGGCTGTCCATTTTATTGGCCGTATGGTTGTTTATGGTAATCTCTTGTGTTTTCATATCTTTTTTTTCTTTTTAGGGCTGCCCCTGCAGCATATGGAAGGTCCCAGACTAGGAGTCAAATCAGAGCTGCAGCTACCAGTCTACACCATAGCCACAGCAACACAGGATCCAAGCAGTATCTGTGACCAACATTGCAGCTTGCAGCAATGCCAGAGCCTTAACCCACTGAGCAAGGCCAGGGATCGAACCTGCCTCCTCACAGATACTAGTTGGGTTCTTAACCTGCTGAGCCTCAGTGGGAACTCCCTGCTTTAGTATTTTTATGGTGTCTATTTGTAACTTCCTTTTTATTCTGATTTTATTGATTTGGGTTCTCTTTTTTCCTTGATGAGTCTGGCTAAAGGTTTATCAATTTTGTTTCTCTTTTCAAAGAATCAGCTCTTAGTTTCATACATCTTTTCTATTTTTTGTCTCAATTTTTTTTTTTTTGCTCTTATCTTTATGATTTCTTTTCTTCTACTAACTGGGTTTTATTTATTCTTCTTTTTCTAGTTCCTTTAAATATAAGTTTAGGTTGTCTGAGATTTTTCTTGTTTCCTGATGTAAGCTTGTATCACTATAGATTTCCCTCTTAGCACTGCTTTTGCTACATCCTATACATTTTGGAGGGTCATTTTGTTTTCATTTTCATTTGTCTCCAGGCATTTTTGGATTTCTTCTTTGATTTCCTTAGTGATCCATTGGTTGTTTAGTCTCCATGTGTTTCTGGTTTGTTTTTTCTGTTTTAATTTTTTTTTTTACAGTTTTTTTCTTGTAGTTAAATTTCAAGTTCATTGCATTGTGGTTAGAAAAGATGCTTGTTATGATTTCAATTTTCTTAAATTTACCGGAGCTTATTTTGTGGCCTGGCATGTGATATATCCTGGAAACTATTTCAAGTGTGCTTGAAAAGAATTTGTATTTTGCTGCTTTGGATGGAATGTTCTATATATATTTATTAAGTCCATCTGATCTAAGGAGTCACTTAAGGCAAGTGTTTCCTTATTGATTTTCTGCCTGGATGATCTGTCCATTGGTGTAAGTGGGGTGTTAAAGTCCCCTACTGTTACTGTGTTGCTGTCAATTTCTCCCTTTTTTTGTTTTCATGTAGCTCATTGAGCATCCATTAACTATTTTGAATTCTTCATTCTCACTCTTTGAGGGATCAGTTACTGCAAAGTTGTTTTGGCTTTTTTTTTTTTTTTTTTTTTTTTTTAGTGATGTTATGTTCCCTTGATTTCCTGTGTTATTTGATGTGTTACATTGCCATCTAAACATTTCAAGAAGTCACCTCTTCTGATCTTTACTTACTGCCCTCAGGAGAGAAATACCTTCTTTTCACCCTTCTAGGGATTCTCAGTCTTTCTCAGATCATTTCTATAAATACATCTGCTCTACAATTCTTGTTCCCCCTTGAGGAGGAATTATATGCCTTCTCTCCATCCTGTAAAGCCAGGCTAGGTACTGACAGGCTCTCATTTGCTTTCTCTTGGGTGGTGTGAATGCTAAAGTTTGTATGCTTTCTCCCAGTCCTACAGAACCGAGTTGGCTCTCTGCACGTCCTCACTAGTTTTCTGCAAAGGCTCTTACTCACTGTCCTCAAGGTGCACACATGGAGTTAGCTGTGGAATCAGGTTTGTGTGGATGAAGCACAAGGATCATTATGCATGTCCATGGACCAGTTGGCAGGGGTGGTGGTGGGGGGGTATCTTCAGGCAAGGTGTCCCTAGTGCTTGTATGTAGCTTGATGGAGTTCATAAAGGGGTTATGGTGGAATCTGTGTCCCTTTCTTGCCTTTCAACAGCCTGTTCTCCTAGCCTCCCCTACCCACTAGTCATGCAGAACACCTCAGGATTCTGAATGGGGTGAGAAAGAAGTGGGCCTCTTTGGCAGCATCATGAATGGCGAGGGCAGCTAGGCTCTCACTCATATGTTCACTTTTCCCCATTGGAGTAATCATGGTCTAGGAAGGTCTCTCTTGGCTCTGAGCTGTGCTACTTTGGGAGAGGGACGACTTCAGATTTTTTTTCTCCAACCATGTGCTAAAATTTCCTTTCTGGACTCCTGGCTTTCCACAAAGATACTCTAGCCCATGGATAATTGTCAAAATTGGTGTTTTGGGGGGAGAATATAGTAGAACATGTCTTTGCTGCCATTTTGCTTATGTTACTCATATATACATATTTTTTTCAGACATATATACATATATTTTTTCAGATAAGAAAATACTTTTTGGATGATGAAAGCCAACTCCTAGAACTCAAGACCTCCAGTTATAAAATTTATTGCTGATTGATTGCTGTTAAAAACGAAATCATTTATTGCCTAATATAATCTTTTTTTTTTTTTGTCCTCATTTAGCTGAATTTCCAAGTTAAAAAAATATATATGTATGTTTGGCGCATATATTGCAATTGATAGGTATCTTACTCCCCATATTGACAACTAAAAGTTAGTATTAGCCATGATTGTACCTTGTGGCTAATAATAGTAGTAAGTTTATGAAGATCTATACTAAGTTTGGATTCTGAGTATATTTTCATTTATGGCAGAGTTTAGATTCGAGAGATACTTAGTTATTTTTTACTAATTTTCTCAAGTCGATATGTGAAATCATACTAGAAATGTAGGGTTAAGTCTCTCCTGCATGTGGTTTCCTTTCTACCAAGTCCTTTTTTTTTTTTTTTTTTTTTTTTGGGGGGGCTTTCGTCTTTTTAGGGCTGCATCCACGGCATATGGAGGTTTCCAGGCTGGGGTCTGATCAGAGCTACAGCTGCTGGCCTGCGCCACAGCCACAGCAACGCCAGATCTGAGTCTCGTCTGTGACCTACACCACAGCTCACGACAGCGCCGGATCCTTAACCCACTGAGCAAGACCAGGGATCGAACCCAAAAGCTCATGGTTCCTACTCAGATTTGTTTCTGCTGAGCCTCCTCGGGAACTCCAAATGTTGCCAATTTTATCCTTAGAAGTTTGCACTAGTTTACAATCTAAATTTGAAGAGTGAACTGGCTTTCTTTTAAGTTACAAGATACAGAGTTACTTATAACCAAATGTTTCAGGAAAGCTGCAAAGTGTCAGACCAGGTTGAAAAGCAAGCCCAAATGGCTACAGTACAGAATTTCAACATTTGCCAAGGAATAAGTGTATTAAGAGGTTTTGATTAGATAATTATGTCTTTTCCTTAAAAACTAACATGTTCATCAATACCCAAGATACTTCTGTATATATTCTATGAAATGCCAAAGGTAGATCAACTTCCCTTTTCTCCTTTCCATGTTTATGTTTTCCTCAAAATTGGAACCTTTCATCAATCTACTTCTTTTCAAAAATTCATTGTGTTTATTTGAATAGACAATAAACACAATGAATTTGAACACTATTTGTACATTTTATGGTACAAAATTCACAAGTTACTCAAAGATATATGGTGGGAATTCTACTTCTAATCGTGGCAGTTTAGGTCATTTGGATCAGCCCTGCTGATACTAGTTTAGAAAGCTGGGCAGAATATAAAAACATTTTCTTGAAAACTTCAAAAAGTTTAGAAGATATTGAAGGACTGCATACAAACATCTGGAAGAATGCAAAAATCAAAACAAGTGTGCCAACTACCAACAATCATTTTTACCCTGAAGGTATCTGCTTATCCTGAGAAAGCATCTGTGAGCTTAAGCTGTACTTTGGTGGCTCTTCTATGAAGGCAGAATTCATGGTTTGTTGTCTGTCAAGGATAGACACAAGTAAACCACTTTGCCAGTTTGAATAGAACCCCTAAGGACATGAGGGGGATCTTGAACTAAACCAGCCCTCACACAGCCCTGCAACCAAGCTTCCAGGCCTGGGGAAGCTTTGTGTTGATTGTCCTAAGCTAATAGCATCATTGGGCAGCTTACAAAAGCAAGGGAAAATCCTCTCTAGAGGAAAATGTTATCATCCTAAGCATCAAAATCATCCCCTAAGTGACTTTTGAACTTAATGAACAGCACCTTAAAACAAAAAACAAAACAAAACAGGTTCACAAGAAGACACCCATGAAAAGAACTAGAACATGAAAACAATAAAAACATCTTCGGAATGAAATATTGTGAATATCAGACACAGACTGTAGAATAATTATTTAAAAAACCAAAAAAAAAAAAAAAGAAGGTAAGAACAAAATGTCAGTAAATAAACTGGACACTGTTTAAAACAACAGGTTTTAAAAAGAACCAAATCGTTTCTGTCGTGGCTCAGCAGTTAACCAACCCAACTGGTATCCGCATCAGGCCATGGGTTTGATCCCTGGCCTTGCTCGGTGGGTTAAGAATCCAGCATCACCAAGAGCTGTGGTGCAGGTTGCAGGTGCGGCTCAGATCAGGCATTGCTGTTGCTGTGGTGTAAGCTGGAAGCTACAGCTTGGATTCAACCCCTAGCTTGGGAACCTCCATATGCTGTGGGTGTGGCCCTTAAAAATAAATAAATAAATAAAAGAAAAAGAATAAGAACCAAATAGACTTTTGGTGAAAACAAGAACATGATGGACTTAAAAGCAGATTACATAGCTGAAGAGAGAATTAGTGAACTGGAAGATAAGTTAAAAGAAAATGACCCAGAATGAACCATCAAGAGATAAAAATATGGAAAAAACATAAAAGATAGTAAAATTAAGAGGATACAATAAGAGGGTCTAATGTACATTTATAGTTGACCCTTGAACAACACAGGGATTAATCTGGGTATAACTTGTAGTCATCTATCTGTGGTTCCTTCATATCTGTAGATTCAACCAACTGCAGATTGTGTAATACTGTAGTATTTACTTTTGAAAAATATCCGTGTATAATTGGACAAGCACAGCTCAAACCCACATTGTTCAAGAATCAGCTGTAACTGGAATCCCAGAAGGAGAAGAACAAGAATGGTACAAAAGCAATATTTGAAAAGATAATTGCTGAGTATGTCCCAGAACTATTGAAGGACGTGAATTCATAGATTTAAAAGTATATAGCCATAAATGCATATATTAGGAAAGAAAAAAGGCTAAAAATTGAGCAAGTATCTATCATAAGAAGTCATAAATGGCACAGCAAAATAAAGAAAATAAAGGGAAAGAAAGAATAAAGAGAAGAGAAATAAAGTGTAAAGCAAACGTATAACAGAATACCAATGAACGCAAAGCTTGGTCCTTGAAAAAAATTAATGAAAATTGTATACTCTGGTGAGGTTGATCAAGAAAAGGAAGGAAGGAATTCCCGTTGTGGCTCAGCGGTAACAAACCCAACTAGTATCCATGAGGATGTGCGTTCAATCCCTGGCCTTGCTCAGTGGGTTAAGGATCTGGTGTTGCCCTGAGCTGTGGTATAGGTCATAGAGGTGGCTCAGATCTGGCGTGGCTGTGGCATAGGCCAGCAGCTGAAGCTCCGATTTGACCCCTAGCCTGGGAACTTCCATATGCCATGGGTGCGGCCCTAAAAAAAAAAATAAGAAAAGGAAGGAAGGGCACTGATTACCACTGTCAAGAGTGAAAAGGGGGATCATAGGAGTTCCCGCTGTGGCACAGTGGATTAATGATCTGGCTTGTCTCTTTGGAAGCACTGGTTCTATCCCTGGCCCAGTGCAGTAGGTTAAGGATCCAGTGTTGCTGCAGCTGTGGCGTAGGTCACAGCTCTGGCTCACATTCATTCCCTGGCCCGGGAACTTCCATATACCTTGGATGTGGCCAAAAAGAAAAAAAGGCCTGTAAAGGGGGATCATATAGTTCTTAGTAAGATCAGATATAATGAACAATTTTATACCAAATACTGTAGAAATTTAGGTGACTGGATAAATTTATTAGTAATATAACTATTAATAAAAACTAAATCAGCAATTAAAAACCTTCCCACAAGGAAGACTCTAGGCCTTTATGCTTTCACTAGGAAATTATATCAAACATTAAAGAAAGAATTACTATTACACAAATTCTAACTGAATAGAAAAAGAGGTTAGCAAAATAAGAAAACTGACAGTGGCATTATGAAAAAAGAAAATTCACAGGCCATTTTAGTCATGGATATGAAAAACCCTAAACTAAATATTAGCAAGGCAAAGTCCAGTATTTCACTTACTATAGTGGCCTAAAAAACTAACCAAAATACTGCGGCTTCAAAAAGCCGTATTACAAGTATGGTGACGGCTTGTATCTGCTCCATGTTTTCTGGGCTCCCTGTTGGGAAGACTCAAAGAAAATCTTGGAATCATCTGGAGACATTTTCACATGCATGTCCTGTAGTTGATGCTGGCTATTGTGTAGACCCTCAGCTGGCTGTTGTGTAAGACCTCAGCTCGTCTCAACTGGAACGCCTACATCTGACCTCTCCCTGGGGTCTTTCTGAATGGGCTAGTTTGAATTCCTTTGAAGCATGGCAGCTGGGTTTCAAGTACATGGTCCTAAGAGAGCAAATTGAAAGTGCTTAGCATTTTTATAATCTAGTCTTGAAATTCACATACTGCCACAGCAGTAGTACTGTCTTGGTTGAGTCTACTACTGAGGTCCATCCAGATGCCAGGGAAAGGAGCATAGATAGACCTTACCACCACGTGGGAGGGGTGTCAAGGTCACACTGTAAGCACGTGAGGTGGGTTAGTGTTGTTGAGTCCATCTTTGGAAAACACAGCTTGTCCTAACAGTACGTGAAAAGGATGATACTGCATGACCAAGTTGGGTTTATACCAGAAATGCAAGATTGATTTAACACCAAAGACTCAATTAGTGTCATTTGCTAACAGATTAAAGGGGAAAATGATGATGGTGTGATTAAATTCAGCATCCTAAAGCGGCAATTTTTAGCTATCTAGGAATAGAAGGGAGCTTTCTTAATCTGATAAGGAAGAAACTATAAAACATGTACAGCAGTTGTCATACTTAATATTTAATAGTAAACTGAAGAAATTTCTACTTTGAGGTCAGGAACCAGAGTTGTCGCTTTTTTATCAGGTTTATTCAGCATTCGTTGGAATTTCTAGCAATTGCAGTGGGACAAGAATGAAATGTTCAAGTATAATAAAAGTTTTGCAGGTTTGCTGACTATTAAATCAATATACAAAATTAATTATATTTCTGTATTTCAGCTACAGATAGAAAATTAAATTTTAAAAGATAATCTCTGTACTAACATCGATAATAGCAGGTCCCTATGGAGAAAATCATAAAACTATTAAAAGACATTAAGGAATACCCAAATAGGGGGTTCCCACTGTGGCTCAGTGGTAACAAATCTGACTGGTATCCCTGAGGATGCAGGTTCAATCCCTGGCCTCGCTCAATGAGTTAAGGATCCGGTGTTGCCGTGAGCTGTGGTGTGCCGTGGCTGTGGCATAGGCTGGCAGCTGTAGCTCCAATTTGACCCCTAGCCTGGGAACTTCCATATGCCTTGGGTGCGGCCCTAAAAAGCAGGGGGAGCAAAAAAAGAATACCCAGATAAAAGGAGAGGTAGATCATGCTGAAAATACTAGAAAACTCACTACTGTGAAGATAGTAGTTCTTTGCAAGACATGGGGGTGCTATTCTAGAACAGAAGAGATGTAAGAAATGAAACAATTGATTTCAAAGCATGGTTCTTGATTGGATCCTGTATCTATAAGAGAAAAAAGAAAAATCTTCCTTTCATTCTCACTCTTCAGCTAGCCTGCAGAGACCATTCCAGTTTCTTATGTATCTTTCTAGAGATAGTGGATACATATAAAAGTAAATATTTATATTTTTCTTTCCTTGGATACCACGACTTTAATAGTTCTGTTCATATTTCATCAGGCTTTTAAAAACATATATTTGGAAATATTTTTGTATCACTAAATAATTGTCATTGTTTTTCTAAATTATTGTGGTTACATAGGCTTCTCTTATTGGAAAGTACCTTGATTTATTTAACCAATCCTTTATTAATGGGTATTTAGATTATTCCTAATCTTTTGCTGCAGCGAATACATATTTCACACTTGTGAAAGTATGCTTTTGTGATAAATTGCTAAAAGTGATTTGCCAAGGCAGATGTGTGAATTCTTTATATTGATTCCCAAGTGGTATTCTGCCAATGTATGACACATCAGCAATGGATGAGAATTCCTGTTTTCCAGCACTAAACTGTGTTATCAGACTTTTTGATATTGTTCAATGGTAGATGAAAAATAGAGTAAGATTGAGGTCTTTTAATATATTCAAAGCCATATGTATTTCCTTTTCTGTAAATTCTGTGTTCACTTTCTGAGCTTATTTTATCTTTGGGTTGTTCGTCTTTGCCTTATCAGTTTCTAGAGAAGCTCTCCATGAGGTAAGAAAATATGCTATTCATGATATGAAATTGTTTTTCCTGGTTTGACACTTGGTTTTTACTTTGCTGATCATGATTTTCGCCCTGCAGAAGATTTTTTATTTATATACACAGTCAAATGTGTCAGTATTTTCTTTAATGACTTCTGGGTTTTATGTAATGTTTGGGAAGACCTCCCCCATTGTGAGGTTATAAAATGCTGTGCTGTGGATTTTTCTAGTACTTATACGGTTTGATAGTTTTGCGTTTGAATCTGTAGATTCACCAGAAGCTGTTTTTGGTATAAGACTCTATTTATGAGCCTTACTCTTCTCAGACAGATGGAAACATTCATTAACTCTGATCTTTGGGGAGATGGTAGAAAGAATCTTGATCATCTTTTAGGGGATGGAATTCCTTTTACTCGAAGTCAGAGCTCCCTCTTTCCCACAGCAGGTGGGAAAAATAGTTTTCAAATGTTTTTTTCCTTTCCCCAAACTTTCTGTTACTGTAGTTCCGTAGGCTTCTTGATTCATTATGATTTTGATCTCATTTTTGTTCCTTTTTTTTTTTTCTTTTTGCCATTTCTTGGGCCGCTCCTGTGGCATTATGGAGGTTCCCAGGCTAGGAGTCGAATCAGAGCTGTAGCTACTGGCCTACACCAGAGCCACAGCAGCACAGGATCTGAGCCGCTTCTGCAACCTACATCACAGTTCACGGCAATGCCGGATCCTTAACCCACTGAGCAAGGCCAGGGATCAAACCCGCAACCTCATGGTTCCTAGTCGGATTCGTTAACCACTGAGCCACGACAGGAACTCCTTGTTCCATTTTAAAGTAGCCGTTTTCTGGAGTTCCCCTTGCGGCTCAGCAGTAAAAAACCCATCTGGTAACCATGAAGATGCACTTTCGATCCCTGGCCCTGCTCAGTGGGTTAAGGGTCCGGCATTGTGGTGAGCTGTGGTGTAGATTGAGATGTGGCTTGGATCTGGCACTGCTATGGCTGTGGTGTAGGCCAGCAGCTGCAGCTCTGATTCAACCCCTAGCCTGGGAACTTCCACATGCTGCACTTGTGGCCCTAAAAAGCAAAAGAAAAAAAGAAAGAAAAGAAAATAACCATTTTCTGATGTTACGAAAGGACACAACTTCATTTCATTTATAATCACTCTCCAAACTGTGATGTAGCATGAGTTATAGTGAATTCTAGGCATTGTTTTTATGATCATCAGTTTCTGATTTCGTTAGCCTGGTCCCAAGTCCATCTCATCCAGTGATCTTGCCTTAACTTTCTATAATCCTCCATCCATTTATTGTAAGACAGACTCTGATCATAAGAGGGAACACATCTTCCTGATCATGACTTCATGTAGCTATCACTGTTCTGGACATAAATGTACAAACCTTTGAAACTGAATTCAGACTTACCAGTGGAAATAAAGAGAATTAGCAGTCATTCATTAGGACTTGTGATCCTGAATATGAATACTCCTAGGCTACTTGGTCTTGAATGAATAATACTGACCTTACCTAGGCACTTAAAATATATTAAAACATCATTTAAAAATTACTTATCCCACCATTCTAACTAAAGCAGTACTTTTTATGTGTGTTTTTTTCTAATCTGTTCTTCTCTACTCATTTAATAGGTGCCTTCTGTTTGCCAGGCATTGTGCTGGAGCTACAGAGGTGCATAAATTATATTCTCCCTCTACTAAAGGGGACAGAAATGTAATAACTAAAGTAAACGTTCCATGCTGGGAGCTCTAGTAGAGGAGACACCTATTGGTCAGAATTCTTAGTAGCGGGCCACAGAATCCACTCTGTCTGGTTTAAGTAGAAGTATTTCACAGTCTCCAGGAAGTTGCTAGATCTGGGCTTGAATGTTACACAAATGGAAATAAAGCAGTCAGGGATGATGTTTCCATAGAAATGCCCAAGCACACTAAGGAGAAAACACCATTGCTGCCTCGATTCACTTCTTCACCATAAATGGCATTAGGTGCTGGACCTCAGAAACTGTGCCCTAGATTACCTCAGTTTGTAATTTTCTTTAAGGTCTCCAGTGCAGTTAGATGCATTTAGCCCAGTTCATGACCTTCTTATTCCTCATGCCCTTCATTGGTCTGTAGCAGCGATGACTGAGTTTGAAATAGCTTTGCCTTCAGTGTGGACTTCGCTTGAGATGACCGCAGGTGATTATCTTTGAGCCTCTCTTGACATTGCATGCCACTGACTACAGCATCCCATCCTCTAATGAGAAATTAGCCAACTCTGGCCTGCAGGTCAAATCTGGCCGCCATTTGTTTTGGTAAATAAAATAATTCTAATACAGCCACATTCATATTTTTACACATTGTCTGTGGGTGCTTTTGCACTATGGGCAGAGTTGAGTGATAGCAGAAGTTGCTTGCTGTGCAAATTCTTTAAGATTATTGTTCCAGGAGATACTCTATGCAAGAGGGTCCTAAGAGGCTGAGACAAGCAGTCAGTGCTCAGACATACATTGTGAGCCTCTTGGAGCTCCCTCAATATATGATGTCCTCATCAAGGTTCCTTTAGGACATCAGCCTCTTTAGTCAAAAATATTACCTAGAGTGTCAGCGTTGATTACAAGCCATTCTTGATTGTTAGAGTCCATAGGCTCTCTGTAATTAAAATGTGTGATTTTTTTTTTTTTTTTTTTTTGTCTTTTCTCCTTTTCTAGGGCCGCTTCCTGTGGCATATGGAGGTTCCCAGGCTAGGGGTTGAATCAGAGCTGTAGCCACCGGCCTACGCCAGAGCCACAGCAACGAGGGATCCGAGCCGCGTCTGCAACCTACACCACAGCTCACGGCAACGCCGGATCCTTAACCCACTGAGCAAGGCCAGGGATCGAACCCGAAACCTTATGATTCCTAGTCAGATTCGTTAACCACTGCGCCATGATGGGAACTCCTAAAATGTGTTTTATTTTATTTTATTGCCTTTTGCTTTGTTAAGTGTCCCTTCTAGTACTCAGCTTCAGATACAGAGGATTCTATTGTTAGAAGTGCAGGAAATGCTCTGGCATCACATATGGGTAATCTTAGGATATGGCCAGAAACTAATGGATACTTTAGTCTTTCCTAAAACTTAAGTCCCCCTGAATTGTAATCATTCTTGCTGATATTTGTAAACATGGAGTTAGTGGTTGGGTGTGTAAGAATTGTAGAGACCGTGAACTTTGCTCTTATTCTTTGGCCACATGTAATATATTTAGTCCACACTGAGGTCTTCTGATCTTGTTTCCCATCTTACAAGGCTGGGTTCTCCTATCATGGGATCCACAGGATGGAGAAGTTTCAGTGTTATTATCCCACCTAATTTTCTTTTTTTAAATTCAAGCTATTAATGGACTTTTTGGTCAACTCCCTCTAGTTTTTCTCACAGAAACAGCCAGTCTACTTTTGTTCTCTAATTTGTTGCCTTTAAATTTATCGTCAAGTGTATCATCTTTCTTTTTGTTTTCCTTATTGGGACTTTTAAAAACTTCAACCTAATAATCTACAGAGTCTTATCTCTCAGCCAGCAGCCTTTGTCCTCCCCCCTACCCTGGGATGGGGGGGGGGATCCCTTTGATGTTTTACAAATCTGTTGTCTTTTAAAGACTGCACTGCTTCAGGCCTGGAATTTTTTCCTGGCTAGGTATTTTCATGCGTGGACACAATAGTTTCTTTGCAGCTCTTTATTTATTTATTTATTTTTGTCTTTTTGCCATTTCTTGGGCCGCTCCTGCGGCATATGGAGGTTCCCAGGCTAGGGGTCCAATCGGAGCTGCAGCTGCCAGCCTACGCCAGAGCCACAGCAACGCGGGATCCGAGCCGCGTCTGCAACCTATACCACAGCTCACAGCAATGCCGGATCCTTAACCCACTGAGCAAGGGCAGGGATCGAACCCGCAACCTCCTGGTTCCTAGTCGGATTCGTTAACCACTGCGCCACGACGGGAACTCCTGCAGCTCTTTAATAAACAGTCTCTGTTTGGAGTTCCCGTGGTGGCTCAGCAGTTAACAAACCTGACTACCATCCATGAGGACACTGGTTCAATCCCTGGCCTCGCTTATGGGGTTAAGGATCTGGCATTGCCAGAATTCAGAGAGGTTAAGTGATTTGCCTGAGGTCACACAGCAGATTCCTAGTGCAAGAAGCAAAGCCTGTACTGGTTACCTGGACCACCATGCAGCTTGGATCCAGCGTTGCCGTGGCTCTGGCGTAGGCCGGTGGCTACAGCTCCAATTGGATCCCTAGCCTGGGAACCTCCATGTGCCTTGGGTGTGGCCCCAAAAAGATAAAAAAATAAAAATTAACAGTCTTTGTTATAAATCATGGCATTGGTGCATATTAGTTTGAGGTTACCTTTAGTTCTAAGGACTGATAGTCTTGCCCTTGATCTAATCTTTCATTGTACTAAAATCCCCCGGATGTATAAGTATCATCGAGCTGCCAGGAGCAGTACAGTCAGTCGTGGGAAATAGAAGAGAGCTCTGGGGTCCTTTCTCTGTGATTGTCTCCTCAAAGGTTTTAAAGCATGGCTCTGGCTCGGGAGCTCAGAAGCTGCTCAGGGCACTTTCATCTTATAGGTCCTGCCTCATACTCTGCCATCTCCACCTCACTTTCCTGAAAACCCTGCTCTTCCTGAGCCTATAGTCTTTCGCTTTCTTAGGACCTGCTTCCCTCCATTCGTTCTCCTTTTCCTTTCTCTCTCTCTAAGCTCAGCCATGCATTAGATACAATTTGCTAGGATGATGGCACCTGTCATTTGAGGTGTTTGGGAGGAAGGTTTCAGGATATTTAGTCCGTCGTATTGGCTGAAATGGCCCGTGTTCCAATCCACTCGCTTTGTATCCCTTGAGTTCCCCTCCATGAAAGATGGAGAGATCACTCTACCTCCTGTTCTTCCCTCCACCTCTCTACAGTCATATGAGATAGACGCTGTTATTGTCTTCCTTTTACAAATGAGATACCAGAATTCAGAGAGGTTAAGTGATTTGCCTGAGGTCACAGAGCAGATTCCTAGGGCAATAGGCAAAGCCTGTACTGGTTACCTGGACCAGCCACAAACTTTTCTGATTTCAGAATTTTCTCTCAGGTTCATCTGATTTCAACACCCATACTTAAAAGGTGCAACACGGAGTTCCCGTCGTGGCGCAGCGGAAGTGAATCCGACTAGGAACCATGAGGTTTCGGGTTCAATCCCTGGCCTCGCTCAGTGGGTCAAGGATCTGGCGTTGCCGTGAGCTGTGGCGTAGGCTGGCAGCAACAGCTCCAATTAGACCCCTAGCCTGGGAACTTCCATATGCCGCCAGTGCGGCCCTAAAATAAAAGGACAAAAGACAACAACAAAAAAGGTGCAACAGTAATGTATGTATTCTCTCCACTCTCTCTAAAGGCTGCTGCTTCTCCTGACTTCCTTGTTTCTGTCATTACTGTCATTTCCCCTGAGACTAGGGAAAGGTAGGTAGGTCTATATCCTGATTTTGGCTGCAGGACTTATAAGCTATAAATGACCCTTGGCAAGTGACTCTGCCCCTCTTTGCCTCCATATCTTTTTCTATTAAATGGAATATAATTAACTATGACAAGATGTTTTGCAGGAAAAACGAGACAGCCTATGTGAAAGTTTCCATGTATCGCAAATATCAGATATTATTATTTCAGACTCAAATATTTGCTCATATAATAAAGCAAACCAGCAATGTGGGTTTAGGCCTCTCAGCATAAATGACTTCTTTTTCAGAACAATCTTAGAGTTTGTTAATCCCTTTTTTCTTAAAGTAGCATTAAAAAAAAACCCATGGTTACTGTTTATTAAAGAAAGCTCAGAGCTCCTGTTATGGCTCAGTAGTTAACGAACCCAACTAGCATCCATTTGGACACAGGTTCAATCCCTGACCTCACTCAGTGGGTTAAGGATCTGGTGTTGCCGAGAGCTGTGGTGTGGGTCACAGATGCAGCTCAGATCTGGCGTTGCTGTGGCTGTGGTGTAGGCCGGTGGCTACAGCTCCAGTTCGACCCCTAGCCTGGAAACTGCATATGCCGTGGATGCATCCCTAAAAGACAAAAAGACCAAAAAAAAAGAAAAAGAAAAGAAAAGAGCTCTAGTTTGGGGGAGGAGTATTTTGCAGACGCAGAGGGAAATCTCAAGTCCTCAAAAGAGCCAGGTGGCTGTTTAAATGGCCCCAGTGTCCTGGCCCCCCTTGATGCTTTCCTGTTTGTACTCAGTATTCATGTCAATCATTTCCACCTGTTGTTTCATTTGTAGTTAGTAAATCCTGAAGCCGAAAAGGAAGTTGAGGGGTGAGGTGAGTCTGAAATGCATTGTCTGGCTTACTGCACCCTATCGTAGAGGTCCGTTTTCTTGTTTCCTCCCCTCAGTTGACTGTGGCTCAGTGAGTACAGGGATCTTGTTGCTTTTATCGTTATGCTGTCAGGAACTAATGTATTAGGTCTCCCGCAAATGTTTATAAATGAATGAATGTTGGCAGTGTTCTTCTGCCTTCTGCAGACTGCAAGGTAGCCCATGATCCCCACTGTCAACAACAGGCAATGTCCATCCACGCTGTTGTGGTTCCCCTAAAGCAAGAGTTCTTCAGCTTGGCCTCTGGACTTGTTTTGGATCCAGAAGTGGCCTTCAAGCACTCCCACAGACCCCTTGAAATAGGATTCATTTGAAGATGGACATTTATCTGAAGAATAAGATCTTAGCTTTCATCACATCCTTAGAGGGATATATGACCCAAAACAGATAGGAATCACTGACGAACAGTGAAAAGCTTTTCAATGGTGTCCAGTACTCTAGCCAGCTTCGTTTCCTGCACACATAGTATCAGTTTGTACCTCGCTCCCACTTGATAAATAAACCGTGTATAACCCAGAAATGTTAGCACCTTAGGATCAGGTGAGATTAGCGTGACCCCTTGTGTCATGCCCTGTAAAGTCCAAAGTTTCCCCGAGATTGTGTAGATTCCTTAGAGGTGAAGGTGTGCCTTGTATATTCACCTGGTCATCCCTGCCTCCTCTTTCCTTGTCTCTACCTGTCTCCTCAGAATTGAAACTCAGTCCTGGAGTTCCTGTTGTGGCTCGGTGGTAACAAACCTGACTAGTAACCATGAGGATGTGGGTTTGATCCCTGGCCTCACTCAGTGGGTTAAGGATCTGGCATTGCCATGAGCTGAGGTGCAGCTCTAAATAGCAAACAAAAAAAGAAGAAACAAACTCAGTCCCTTTCCGGTTTCCATTAAGAACAAAGAATACACTCACAAAGAGGTTTGTAAGTGTTGTCAGCTTTGCTGATAATTTGGGAGTCCCAGAAAGAGGTCACATGGCAGAAAATCTAGACCTCTGCCATTTTCTTGGCTCCTGCCTCCTTCCTCCTCTGTTCCTCACAGACTTTCCTTGGATTTTCAGTTCACCTTTCATTATTGTGCGGAGCTGCTTGGCAACCTTCAGCTTTTATTTCTTTATTTTTTGCTTGGCTGAACCCAAAAAGATGATCAGTGGCCAAAAGGGCCTTCCATTTGACAGGAGCCTTTCTGTCTCTATTTTTTTGGCAGTGCTGAGACATGCAAACGTTCCTGGGCCAGGGGTAGAACCCATGCCAGTGCAGTGATCTGAGCCATAGCAGTGACAATACCAGATCCTTAACCCACTGAGCCACCAGAGAACTCCAAGCCTTTCTCTGTAAGAAGGCAAATGCGGTTATCAAGACTTTTTTTCTTTTTGTATCTATATTTCAACATCTTCACAAATTTCTTATTAAGACTCACTTTCACCTCGCTGTGCGTGTAGGCCCTTGCATTGGGGGTAGGACCTATGCGCACACTGAAGATCTTGTGCTTACAAAGAACAGAAGAGGAGGAACATGTTGAGGGGGGGATCTACTAAACTGCTCTCCCTCCCTGTTCCATGAACTGAGGTTTTTCCTCTAAGTTCCTACAACATTATTTTCTACATCTTCTTTTTAAAAATAGTAATTTATTTATTTATTTATTTATTTTTTGCTTTTTAGGGCCACACCCGAGGCATGCAGAAGTTCCCAGGCTAGGGGTCGATTCAGAGCTACAGCTGCTGGCCTACACCACGGCCACAGCAATGCCAGATCCGAGCCACATCTGCAACCTATACCACTGCTCACGGCAGAGCCAGATCCCTGACACACTGAGCGAGGCCAGGGATCAAACCCACATCCTCACTGATGCTAGCCAGGTTCCTTTCTGCTGTGCCACAATAGGAACTCCCTTAATATATTTATTTTTGAAGCGTATAATGCTAATAAGCATTTTATAAAAATGAGAACAACATGAAAGTAGACCATTTAGTTACTGAAATCTGTAATCCTGCTGAACAGAAATAGACTATTAACAATTTCGTATACTATATATGTTTTTAGAGATTTAAATGCATGTAATAATAGCAACAACAGAGTGATTACAAGCCAGGTGCTGTGCATTGCCTAATTAAATTCTCACAGTGTCTCTGAGATGGGACCCCTGTTTACCAAAAAGTAAACTTGAGGCTTATAGCTAATTGGTGACTTGCCCAAATGTATTTCCAATATTTGCGACCATCAGCAATCTGTAATAAACAAAGACGTATTTAGCTATGTGTTCTTGTTTGACTATCTCCACAACTAGAATTGCTTGGTCAGAAGGTGTGCGCATGGAGACTTTGGTTCATTTGGAGAAAGGTAGTTAGCACGGCAGTCATGCACCCCAGTGTTTACATTCTAACTGTGACTTGCTGGCTGCTCGCTAGACTTAACTTGTGCCTCGGTTTGCTCTTCCATTAAATGGGGCTGATAACAGAAACCGCCTGTGGCTGTGAGGATTGCATGAGATGATGCTGGAATGTCTCTGGCTGGTCTCCAACATAGGAAGAGCAGTGTGTTAGACAGATCAGTCCCCGCTCTTACAAAGCTGGCCTTTTAATGTGGGAGCGGGGAGGGAGCAGTGAAAGACTGGCCGTAAACAAATTAATGTACAAGGAAAAGCAGTGCTCTGCCAACAGAGCCGTGTGAGGGAGTTCCCATAGTGGCTCAGTGGTAACGAATCTGACGGGTATCCATGAAGTTGCCGGTTCGATCCCTGGCTTCACCCAGTGGGTTAAGGATCTGGCGTTGCCATGAGCTGTGGTGTAGGTCACAGATGTGGCCCGTGTGATAGGTAGATGGCTGTTGCCCTAGGTTGGGTAGGTTGGGGAAGTCCTCAAGAGGTAACATTTTAGATAAGCTCTGAATGAGGAGGGTATTTTTTAAATTCCTAGGAGTAAAATCAGGGGATCAGAATTGTATGCATTTCAGTTTGGAGTCATATATTGACCAATACTGACAAATTGACCTGTAAAACATTTCTAAAATAATTTACATTCCTTCTGTGTATAGACATGTTTCTTTCCTTCACCCTCACCAGTACTTTTCTTCTGATTTTAAAAAGTGGTATTAACTTAGAGACCTTTCTGTTTGTCTGCTTTTTTTTTTTTTCTTTATTTTTGGCCCACCCCACATGTGGCATTTGGAGTTCCCAGGCCAGGGATCAGATCTGAGCTGCAGTAGTGACCTAAGCCAAAGCTACAGCAATGCTGGATCCTTAACCCATTGTGCTGGGCTGGGGATCAAACCCCTGTCTCAGTGCTTCCAAGATGCTGCTGATCCCTTTGCACCGCAGCAGGAGCTCCTCTGTTTGTCTTCTGATGAGCTTTGTAGGCAGGGGAGAAAGCCAAGAAAACAAGTTAGTCCCTTTGAGGAATCTGTCTGTTCCCTCTCCCTAAATTAATTGTCCAGCATCACCGTGCGTACTCGAAACCTTTCTTCTCACTTACTGCCCTTTTCTCTTTGCCACTTCCTTCCTGCGTTGTGTGATACAACTGGAAACCGCCAACATTTTAGCCAGTGTACATGTCGATTAACTACCGATTTTCCCCTTCAGAATTAGGCAGTGCCTGGCTCAGGGGAGACGGCTGATCAGCACTGCTTTTGCTATAAAAACAAGGCGGCTTTTAGAGTTAAGCTGCTTTTGCCAAAGAAATTTGTTGGCAAGAGTATAACACCTTCTGTGAGTTAAAACTACGCAGAAGGCTCTGCACATCTTGTTGCAGTATAACCTGTGTGGTAAACAGCTGGGGAGGGGGCTTGCAGAGCTCCAGACCCTGTGACTGCTTCTCTCCCAGAATTGGGGGGCGGGGGGGGGAGCAGATGTAATAAGATCTCTTTTGTTTGTTTGCATGTATGATGACATACTCTTTGTGGATCTGTTCTGTAAAGCCTTTTATCCTCCTACATAAACTGTATCGTAAGAAACGTTCTCTTTGCAGATCTTGAGCTTTGGCCCTGCATCATTACAATGATATAGCACAAGTTAAATTACAGACCTCATTCCAGTAATGTTTTTATTTCTGTTGTACTTTTTATAGCATACACATGTATTAGAAATCCATGTCTGATTCAGGCCTTAAAGAAAATAATACTATGCAGCTTAAACACAGACAAACGGATTAAAAGTCACTTGTTCTTAAAAATGTGATTTCTTTTTATAATCTATTTAAACTCTGCAACTTCTCTAAAACATCCCGAGGGCACCATGTGTTAGGGAGGGGGCCTGGGGGTGGCGTGGGGGAGAGAATGTGTTCGTGAAATTGTCCAGGAGCAAAGCATGGCTCACTTGAAGCCCAGAGATTTGTCATCCAAATATGTACAGATTGCCGGTGCTATAAATAGTTTGAACTCAAGTAAACAGCTTCTTCTCCCGAGCTGCCGCTTGGTCATTGTTCAGATGCCAGAACAGCCCAGCCCGGGGAACAGCATCTCACACCCCATGATTGTGCCCTACGCCTAGGCTGCCGTCAGCAGCCCAGGTGCCCGGGGCTGGAGAGGACAAGATGAGTGGGGTGGGGGTGGGGGAGCAGATTCTCAGGCCCTTCAGCTCCCACCTTTGTCTCCCACCCCCACCCCAACCCAGCCCCAGCCCCTCCTACAGTTTCACAGACCTGCCTCTGTGGCAGAGGAGCCCAGCCCTAAGACTCCCGGCAACTCCAAAAAGCCCCAGGGCCACCTGGCCGCTGAGCAAAGTAGGTTTAGGAGACACAGGCATCCTCTTTTCAGGGCGGAAGCACCCACCCTAAGGCCTTTCTTTTGGAGCCAAGAAGAGCGGCTCGGTGGTCAGAACTGCGACGGGCTGCCCGTGACCGTGCCAGCAGCTGCTCCCCCGGGTGCCAGGCGGGCGGGCGGGCTGCTGACATTTTCCGCAGCCCTGTTGAAGACGCAAGCAAAATGCTGACATTAGAGCAGCTGAGGACTTATTACTGTATTTCCTTCGGAAAAAAAATAAGTCCCTCAAAATTTCTGCTTCAGCCGCCTTCACCTATGGTGACTCTTCTGTCAAATGCTCATGAGGAGGCTATGAAGACCTTGACATTGGGTCATGGACGGAGAATAGAGATGCTGGCAGGTACTGGATTAGGATCAGGGAACCGGGATTCTTGGCAAGCTCCCCAACCTTTCTAAGCCTTTCTAAGCTGCCTCTCCTGTTTCGGGGAGTTGAGAAAATGGATGTAACAGGAATTTCTGGGCTGGACCAAGCCAGTGGACTGTAAAGGAGAGGTAGGAAGGTGGAAGAGTTCCAAAGCCTGGCCTTCTACTCTGGCCTCAAGCAAATGACTAATGCCTCTCAGCCTCCATTTTTTTTTTTTTTTTTTTTTTTTCCTTTTTGGCCACACTCGTGGCATGAGGAAGCTCCTGGGCCACAGCAGTGACAATGTCATATCCTTAACCTGCTGAGCCACAGGGAACTCCTCAGCCTCAATCATTTTATGTGTAAAATGGGACTATAAATACCTGCCTTGTAGGAGTGTTGTGAAGATTAGAAACAACATAGATAAAGCTCTGACAAATGGTAGGTAATAGTTAAATGGCAATAATAATTGTTCTTACATTTCATGTGGAGATACCCTAGGTGGTTTAGGATTCTTCACCTGGAGAAACAGATTCAGCTTGTTCCTGTCAGGATTACCAAAGCCCTGCTAAATGCTCAGGGCAATAACTGATAAAAATAGATAACATTTAAAAAAAAAATCAATCATGAAATGCTTTCAAAAAAAAGAAAATCTATAGAGTTCTCTTGTGGCACAGTGGGTTGAAGATCCAGCATTGGCACTGCAGCAGTTCAGGTCACTGCTGTGGCATGGGTTCAATCCCTGGCCCAGGAACTTCCGCATGCCCCGGGGTGGCCAAAAAAAAAAAAAAAAAAAAAGAAAACCACCTGCAGGTCTCCTGCTTACCCTTCACCTGTGGCAACCATTTAATTTTTTCTGCTTTTAGCTCTTCTGGTGATCATCTCCATTTCTCAGTAAAGTCACTCTTTTACCTTTTGAGAACATTAATTTTGTTTTTGTCAAAACGGTTCATGCCTGTAAGTTTGCTGTGTTCTTTTTAAGGTCAAATATCATTATAAACTTAGATGAGAAAACAGCGATCCCCCCCTTCTTTCTCTTCCCTCCTTCCTGCTCCCAAGAGCAGATGCTTTTGATCCTTTCAGCTGTTTGTTCTGGTATCTACCTCTATATATCTCAGTAATGTGCTTATACAGCCCTCTCTATATATAATTTGGTACTTTTTTATTATTGAAATTATCAAACATACAATACTAGAGAGAATAGCATAATGAATCATCATGTTTCGTCCAGTACCCAACTTCAGGAATCATGACCAGTTTTGTTTCACATGTGCTTGTGGCCATTTCCCCCGCTCATAGATACTTTGGGGACAAATTCGAGATGTTTCATCAGTATCTCCTTCAGCATGTATCTCTAAGAGATAAGGACCCTTTTTTTTTTTTTAAACATAACTATACTACCAATATCACAACAAAATAATCTTTTATTACTAGCAAATATCTCTGATTAACTCAAAATATTTATTTTTCAAATCGGATCCATATAAGGACCACACACAACCTACTGCTCTTTGTCAAGTTGAGGCACTTCCTGTTGACCTCCTAGGATAACACATGAGGCCTCAGCCTTTTCACAGACACCACTGCTCTGCTCACACTCTTTTCTCCCTTAACCCTTTTCTCCCAGCAGCAGAGGTTTTTGGTTAACGCCACATTCAGCGGTTTTCAGGGTTATGGCACTGCAAATATTGTTTACCACTGAGCCAGTAGTGTTCTAATTACTTTTCCCTTCCGCCTGTCTCCCTGGACTTCATAACAGCTTCTGCTTTAATGTGCTCAGTTTTCCTTGTTCCGTCGTGTGGAAGCTTTCCACACTTTCCCGTGGACTTTCAGCACAGTTTTGGGCAGGCCTGTCAAGGAGTCCTGGAGTTGCCACACTCCAGCTAGACTCAGACCGGCCTCCCTGGCCTGGCAAGTCAGCAGAGGTCCTGAGCTACCCTCGTCGTCTTGTCGTCATCATCATCCTTGACGTCCCTTCCCTCCACCTCTCTTGGTAGATCTTTGCTTTACAAAAATCTTACTTTTTACTTTAAGCCCTTGTTTAGGTGAATTTCTCCTCCAGATATTCACTGAGAAAACAATCCAGGAGTGATAAATTGTTCTGGGTCCTTGCAGTTCTGGAAATGTCTTTATCTTCCCTGAGTGTAAATTCTAGGTCCCAAATCATTTTCTTTTAGAACTTTCCCCTTGCAAAGCATTGCTTCTTTGTCTTCAGGCATCCAGCGTGGCTGACAAGTACCAGCCTGATTCTTTTCTTTTGAAAGAATCTGTTTGTCTGTAGAAACTTGTAGCTTTTATTTTCCTTTTGGATGCTGAAAGTCAGGACACTATCTGGGTGTGGTCTTTTTTTCTTCCTTTCAGGGCTTATTAAGCTTTTCCTTTGAAGAGGCAGTCTTCCTTTGGCCCTGGGAACTTATCCTCATGATTTCTTAGATAACTTCCTATTATACGTTCCTTTCTATTTTTTTCCCCTGGAATTCCAACTTAGTCTGACATTGAACTTCCTGGATTGTTGTTCTATATCAAGATCCTTTTTTGTTCTGTGACTGTTTTTTCCCTATATTTTGAAAGACTTCATATTTTCCAGTCCTTCTCCTGAATTAGCTTTAGTATTCATACTGTTAATTCCTAAGAACCCAGTTTTGTCAGCGTATTTTATGTTTCACAGGCATTTCTTTTTAAAAGGCTTTCATTTGTCTGAATCTTTTTTTCCTATGATGGAATCTGTTTTCTCTTTCAGTCTCTGTCATGCTGTTGGTTTTCCTCAAGTGCCCTGTGATGCTTTTTTCTTGTTGCTATTTGTAATCAATAATAGAAGCCTCCTTTAGAAGCCAGGCCTTGATTTCCTCTAGAATTGGTTGTCTGTTTGCCCCATAAACCTTAGCCCCACCTAGGAAGCTGCTGGAAGCTCTCTGTACCATGCTGAAGGGTTTAGGCACCTGAGACTGAGGGTCCTTCCAAGGTTAAAATAAGGATGCCCATTCTCTTACTGGAAGCCCTGGCTCACCCCAGGCAGATGAGTCAGCTTATTTGGAGAGCCCTCCTGTCCTCCTGGGGTCCTGCATAGATTCCTGACCCTCACTGTGCTGCAGGTGTGTAGTGGGCAGCTGACTGGCACAGGGCCTTCAGGGGGTCCCCTTATCTCCAGCCCTCTTCCTAAATCCTCTTGACGCGTGTTGTCTTCAGACTCAGAACCTCCCTGGGCTTCCACGTTTCCAGTGGTGCTTCCTGTCCCTGGGCTCTGGACTCCATCTTCTGTCATTATGCTTCTGTGAACTGTTTCTGTCTTTTAGAAATTATTTGGAATGAAATCTTTTGTTTTCTAATGATCCTGCCCAACGAGAGGGAAGGCCCAATTCATGGTTTAGAAGATGATAGTTTTTAAGTTTGAAAAAAAATTGCTTTACCCTAAGCCTGGACTATTTGGGGTCACATGTGCACATTTAGAAAATAGTTGTTGAGGGCATTCCCGTCATGGCTCAGCAGTTAACGAACCCAACTTGCATCCATGAGGACATGGGTTTGATCCCTGGCCTCGATCAGTGGGTTAAGGATCCAGCATTGCCGTGAGCTTGGTGTAGGTCGCAGATGCTGCTCAGATCCCAAGTTGCTGTGGCTGTGGCGTAGCCCAGAGGCTACAACTCCAGTTAGACCCCTAGCCTGGGAACCTCCATATGCCGTGGGTGGGTCCCTAAAAGGACAAAAACAGGCAGGCAGGCAGAAAGAGAAAAAGAAAGGAAGGAAGAAAGAAGAAAGGAAAATATTTCTTAGGTTCCCGTTGTGGTGCAGCAGAAACAATTTGACTAATGCCCATGAGGATGTGAGTTTGATCCCTGGCCTCACTCAGTGGGTTAAGGATCTGGCATTGTCGTGAGCTGTGGTGTAGGTCGAAGACTCGGCTTGGATCTGGCGTTACTGTGGCCGCGGTGTAGGCTAGCAGCTGTAGCTACGATTCGACCTCTAGCCTGGGAATCTCCATATGCTGCGCGGGTGTGGCCTTATAAAGACAAAAAAGACAAAAAAAAAAAAAAAAAAGGAACCAGAGTTGCTTCGGCTCTGGTGTAGGCTGGCAGCTGCAGCTCTGATTGAAGCCCTAGCCTGGGAACCTCCACATGCCGCCAGTGCAGCCCTAAAAGAAAAAGAATTTGTTAAATGTCCCGCCCTGTTCCATTGAACTGGGAACACATGTTGTTGACCTCATGGAGCTTACGGTACATGTAACAGGTATGTAAAAGCACGTCTGTTAAGGGTTATGAGAGGCGAGATAGAGGGTGCAGGGTGCCGGGGGACCCCTACACCTGGGGAGCTCACCTGGCTCAGAGAAAAGGCCTCTGGAAGGAAGTGAGGTCTGCGGCTGAGAGGAGTGAACAAAGCAAGATGGAGGGGCCTTGTTTCAAAGTGCAGTGTCAGAGAGAGCCTCACACCCATGGAAGGATGGTCTGCTGACTCTTAGAGCACCAGGCTGTGTGCAGCCTCAGGAAATCCTCAGCCTTCCAGGGCCTGGCAGTGCCCATCTCAAAAGCGAGGAGACCACATCCTCTTTTCAGCTGTAAAAATCAACAAGTCTGAGATTGTCTAAAATTACGCCAAGAAAAGAGAGCCGTCTCTCCCATAATGGCCCCGTCTGAAACCCAGCTCTTGCTGGAGTTCCCCTTGTGGCTCAGCGGGTTGAGGACCCAGCATTATCTCTGTGAGGATGCAGATTTGATCTCTGGCCCTGCTTGGTGGGTTAATGATCCATCGTTGCCACAAGCTGCAGTGAAGGTCACAGACACAGCTCAGATCCGGTGTTGCCGTGGCTGTTGGTGTAGGCAGAGTGGGTTAATGATCGGGTGTTGCTGTGATGAGACCACTAGTCCAGGAACTTCCATATGCCGCAGGTGTGGCCCTAAAACAATAACAACAACAAAAGGTGAAACTCCTCTCTTGCTCATGCAAAGCAGGCCTTAAAAAAGGCTGAAAAAGGATTTCCCTTTGTGGCGCAGTGGAAACTAATCTGGCTAGTATCCCTGAGGATGTGGGTTCAATCCCTGGCCTCGCTCAGTGGATTGGGGATCTGGTGTTGCCATGAGCTATGGTGTACATCTCAGACGCAGTTCGGATCCCATGTTGCTATGGCTGTGGTGTCGGCTGGCAGCTGTAGCTCCGATTCAACCTCTAGCCTCGGAGCTTCCATATGCCACGAGCGTGGCCCTAAAAAGCAAAAAAAAAAAAAAAAAAAAAAAAAAAGGCTGAAAAGCCCGAGGGGGTGGGGGCAGCGTGGTATCCTGTGAGCATCCATCTTCCAGGTACATTCTTCCTGGGATCAGGCTTCCCTTCCCCTGCCCGTGGAGAGCTGGCATACCACGTCCGTAGCAGTCCAGGGGGCCAGGAGGTGGAGCCTCAGAGCATCAAACCCTATAGAGAAAGCAGCCAACTCCAAAACTCCTCCCCCCAATGTTTACCAAACATTTGTCATCCTTTTTGAGGATAGAATCCCTCTCCCCCACCTCCCCAATGACTTAAGTTTCTGATTTCAGCCATCATTTTGAATGCAGGTGTGGTTCTTTCTGTGTCCACACCTCAGGAGGATAATAGGTTATTTCTGGTGGTAGAATGATGGGAGTCCTTCCTCCTTGTTTTTCTGTTCTTTTCTATTGCTCCACAATAAGCAAGTATGATTCTAATTGGGAAGGGAAAAAAATCTGCTTTGATTAAGTCGCAGTCCATATGTTTCTCCTTTAGTTAGAGCTAGAAAAAAACAGGGACCTTCCAGCTGTGTGGCAGGGGAACTAAGTAGGGTTTGAAATAGCATGACAGCTGAAGCCTGCTTTTGATAGCGTAAAAAGTTAATTGCATTTTACAGCAGGTGTTGGACTGGAAGGTGGGTTGTGGTGGCCAGAATTTATTCCCTCATACACTCCTTTCAGTAGCTCTCCAGCAGTTAGCAGCTGAACGAAGTACTCAGGTGTTGTGTCTGGAATGTACTCTTGTGTCAGGTGGAGATAGTATACCCAACTTGTTGGGATTAAATGAGATAATTTATATAGAACAGTTAGAATATTGCTTGGCATGTGATAATATTCAGTACAAGTTTTTGTTATAGATTTTTTTATTTTAATAAATCTTTCATAATATGTACAAAATGCTCATAAATTAGACATAGAGCTTTTACTTAGGAAGCTCAAATTCTAGCAGCAAAATAAGAGCTGCTCCAAAATAAATATACCTCGAAGGAGAAAAGGATAAGTTTCTTAAGAGAGAAGATGCTAGGGAAATTCAGAGTAGGAGAGCCTTTCCAGACTGGAGTTGAGGGGGAGGGAATTAAAGGCAGGCCTTGTTGCCAAGGGGCTGTCTGAGCCCTTCAGACCAGCTCTGCGCTTCTGAAGCCACCACAGTTGCCTTTATCATCAAATGGAACCGGTCCTGCTGGCTGTGAGGAACGGCCAGGTTTCCTGCAGGGTAGCATTTAAAAAGCAGTAAAGGGAGTTCCCGTTGTGGTTCAGTGCTAACCAACTTGACTAGTATCCATGAAGACTCGGGTTTGATCCCTGGCCCCACTCAGTGGGTTAAGGATCTGGCATTGCCTTGAGCTGTGGTGTAGGTCGCAGACACAACTCAGATCAGGTGTGGCTGTGGCTGTGGTATAGGCTGGCAGCTGCAGCTCTGACTGGACCCCTAGCCTGAGAACCTACATATGCACAAGTGCGGCCTTAAAAAAAATAAAAGGCAGTAGAATAAGTGACTGAGGAGGACAGGCCTGGTCCCAGACAGCCCCAGCTCAGAGCACAGGCCTCCTCAGTTACCCCAGGGGCCCTCTGAGCAGGCAGTTCAGCCTCTGCACATGGGTTTCCACAACTAAAGGGTGAGAATGTGAGTAACACTTCCTGTAGCAGATTCACGTAGGGATGACGTACAGTGGCGTTTACAGCACAGAGCGTGGCCCTGTCTCACAGAGTGTATCATCCACCGTGGTCAGAGAGGACAGAGTGAGTGTGCTGGTGCTGTCAGAGTTTCCTCTTGGTGGCTTCTGTCACAGATGGACCACAGATGCAGGGCAAGAGTTATAATCTTAAGAAAGCACTATCTTTGTTTTTAAGAATGGGCTCCTTACTAGTACTTTTGTTCAGAAAACAAAATGTGTTTCAGAGCGCTGAGGGTGATGTCAGTAAACTGACCTGTCAAGAGCCAGGCTGCATTTCCTGACGCCCACTCCCTTCTAGAATAAAGGCTAAAGGCGCAGCCACACAACACCCCGCCCCCAGGCCTCCACGCTGAGAACCGGCCTGACTGGGCTCCAGGACTTTGTTCCTTACTCACCCTGACCTCAGAAACACCAGCCCTTCTTTTGGCTTCCCGACATTCTTGACCTTACTCATTTGCTGTCACTTCATCCCCTGAGTCAGAATTTTTAAAAATAATGTCTTTAAGACGTGCCAGCTGGTTTTTGCAAGTTTTGGGTTTTTTTTGTTTTTTTCTTTGCTTTTTTTTAGGGCCACACCCGAGGCATATGGAGGTTCCCAGGCTAGGAGTTGAATGGGAGCTACAGCTGCCAGCTACACCCCAGCCACAGCAACTTGGGATCTGAGCCGCGCCTGCGACCTACACCACAGCTCACGGCAACGCCGGATCCTTAACCCACTGAACAAGGCCAGGGGTTGAACCCACAACCTCATGGTTCCTAGTAGGATTCATTTCCACTGTGCCACGACAGGAACTCCTTTTCCAAGTATTTTTGAATTTGTAGTATGTGAGGCACTTGAGCCACACAAGAACCTTGGGGGGTGAATGCTGTTATTGTTCTTATTTTATACTGGGGAACCAGGCCGAAGCAGTTAACTTGCCCAAGGTCCTATGCAGGTAGAAGGTACAGCGACAGGAAGGGACAGGCCTCTCCAGGCTCTTGCCTGCTGCTCTCTCTCTCTCTCTGTGGCTGACCAGGCTGGTGGTCTTCTTTTTTTTTTTTTTTTTTTTGTCTTTTTAGGGCTGTTCCCACGGCATATGGAGGTTCCCGGGCTAGGGGTTTAATCAGAGCTATAGCTGCCGGCCTATACCACAGCCACAGCAACGCCAGATCTGAGCTGCACCTGCGACCTACACCACAGCTCACGACAACACCAGATCCTTAACCCACTGAGCGAGGCCAGGGATCGAACCCACAACCTCCTGGTTCCTAGTTGGATTTGTCTCCGATGTGCCACAACGGGAAGTCCTGGTGTTCTTTTAATTTCACTACAGTCCCTCAGCAACTTGCAGAAAAGCCTTCAAGTGGTGGACTCCCTCTTGGGATCTGGCCTGTTTGCTTGGACGTTTTCTGATTAACCTCAGCGTTTTCTGAGAACTAATTAAAATTCTTGTTAAGTCACAAACTACCAGGGCCTCCCCCGCATCTGTAAATAGCTTCTTTCCCAATAGAGCTCTTGGTCCCAGGCAGCTTTGAGGTCAATCAGCTCTGCCTCTTGTGGGGGGAGGGGCGATTGAAACCCCGACTTGCCTCAGGCCACACCGAGTTTTGGTAGAAAAGCAGGTTAGCGTGCTCTTACCTAGTGGCCAGAAGTGATTCCTGCAGGCAGTAGACTGCCTGCCTTTGCCTGTCCCAGGCCTGGTGGAACCCAGGAAAACTCTCTCCCCAACTCCTTCCCCACTTGGTTTAAGAAGCTTAGCCTGCTTGTCAAAGTGGAGATCATCCCATTTAGAAATAAGGGTCGGGCTTGGGGGAGTAACCATTTTGAGAAGTAGCGCCAGCCATTGTGTGGCCCATGTGCTGGCCTAAGGAGGAGCGAAACAGACTCCGTGTCCAAGGCTGGCCCGTTCATCTTGAGCTCTGCGACCCTGGGCATGTCACTGAACTTCTCTTTGTCTCATTTTCCTATCCAGGAAAAGGAGATTAATACTGCAGTTCCTGGGAACCTCATTCTCCTCACATGAGAATCAGAGAAGCTTAGACACAACAGCAAGCACACTACCATCTATCATCACTCTAACGCCAAAGATTTTCAGTTCCCTCACCTGTGTTATTTCATTCTCACTGTCCTCAAATGGAGGCCCCGGTTTCCCATTTTGCAACTGAAAAAAAAAAAAAATTCAGAGAAGTCACAAGGATCCATATCTACATCTCTGGCTCCCAAGTTGATGGCTGTAATCACTGTGGTGTCACATTGCTTCCCGCTGTGCACAAAGCAGGGAGGCTTTATTTGTCTTTCCTATCAAGCACTCTGCAGATGCGAGGCACTAATTACTCTCTCTCACAGCCACTGTTCCACATCAGTCCCTTAGGACAGTTAAATTCTCTTGCTGCTGTATCTTATCTAGTAGTTTATGCTGCCTCTTGCCATGTCCCCCAGGACTTGTTCAGTGAATTCTTGGGGATTTTCTGCCTGAGAAACAGTTTAGTTCCACAGAAAGGGGGTCGAAGGAGCCCGAGCTGAGCCTGGCACCTTGAACTGTGACCTCCGACCCCTCAGGGCTCCTCCATCCCTTGACATGTATCAGCCAGCTTGTAGTAAAGTTCCTTATGTTGCGCTTGTTGATAAGCTTTTGTCTGTCACTGAATTTTAGAAGCGGAAGACACTCAAGCCTTCATGTTATTGATGGGGAAAGGGAGGTCCAGAGAGAGAGGTGGCTTGCTGGAGGCCATTCATTCAGTTAGGAGTGTGACCGGGACCAGAACCTAGTTCCCCTAGTGGCAGACCAGCGCTCCTTCTGAGCCTTTCTCGTGGGCGCCTGGCATCTCCCCAAGTGAGGGACAGTCTTATGCACGCTGTCCAGCATGCACCTGGGAAACGTTAGGGAGGAATCAACAACCTGGAAAATGGAGCAGGAGGAAAGAGATGGGGAGGGGTGGGGGGGCAGCTCTCCACCCTCGCTAGTGTATTAGACACCAAAGAAGTGAATTAGACCGCAGCACAGCAGACCCGATAAGCCCACAGTCAGCAGTGACTAAGAGGCAGAGGGATTTACACCGGCAGCGCTGGCCCAGGGAGCAGATAGGAAGCCTTTTGTCACTAAGGCTGCGGTGTTGAAAATGGAAGGAAGGATGTTAGGCACATGTGCCGGCCGGGATGCAGTTACAGCCCCCACGGCTCATTGTCCAAAGGAAATGGATCTCTCCTGCGGACAGAGAGGTGGAAACTGAGCAAGGGCGCTGAGTGGTTGACATCATCGGGCTGAGCATTGGGTTACAACAGATGGGGACTTACTTGGCCTGAGACGTGGGAAACACCCACTAAAACCTCGAAGTGCATTTCATTTAGGAGACACAGAGAGGGAGAGAGAGGGCACGAGAGATCCTGCCTGCACCCGCTGGCCGGTCAGCTCATCTGGCTCACTGTCAGGAGGGAAGCGTTTTGAATCCTGGCTTCTGAAATTCCACCTTCCCTCTGACTGAGGACCACTGGACTCTGAAGGAACTCTGCTTTTGTGAGTAGAACTTTCTTCTCTGCCGCCGCCCCCACCCCCAGGGAGAAGCACGCCTGGAAGCTGGGCTCTCTGGAGAGCTTGCTTTCCAGCCTGTTGGTCACAAAGGGTCTATTTTTATATTATATATTATTGCTCTGAAAATTATGACTTTGTCTGAAACTGCCTAGGGCTAAAGTCTGAACCTCAAAGCTCACAGATGGGCTCCAGTCAAATGCTGTTTTACTTTGTTACCCAAAGAACTTTGACAGAGTGTCTAGAGCTTTCAAAGTGGCTCCTTGCCCCAAATATAGGTGAGGAAGTAAATCCTCCCTTAGAAATTGGTGTTCGTAAAACCTTTATTTATATTTTTCATTACAAAGGCGGTACAATACGTTTTAAACATTCCAGAGGGGAATGTCTCTGAAAATGAAAATGTTCTTTAATTTCTCCCTCACAAATAGAACATTGATATTTTAAGTTTAAGATACAGATATGATCCGATTTCATGAAGTTACCTCATCGCTTATGCCCTGATGCTGCAGTGGCTTCGTGGGAAACTCCAAGATGGAAATCTTTAACTTGGGCTTTGTGATCTTTTTTATTGCTTCCTTTTCAAGATGTACTGTTTATTCCTAGAAAATAAACAGAACATGTAAGTACTTGGACATTTTATTCGTTCGGTTCTGTCTTCAGGATTTTAAACTGAGGGAGCCACTCTGTGCAGGGGCGGGGGGGGGGGCGTACCTGGGTAGGTGCCAAGCTGAGGGTTCTCAGGTGGCTTGAGACATAAGGCTTGCAGGTGCTGTGTGTGACCCACCTACCCTCCTAGCAGGTAAAAGTAGTTGGAAAAATCACAGAGAAGAAAGCCTTCAGATTAAAAAAAAAAAAAAAAAAGGAGTCACCGTATAATAGTCACCCAAGGAAACCCTGGGACTCTGGGCAAGTATTTCACTCTCTGGGCCACCATTTCCTCATTTGCACATAAATGAGGGGGTGAAACCCACTATGTAGTTGACCCTTGAATAATGCAGCTTAAACCTCCAGGATCCGCTGCCGTGTGGATTTTTCCCAGTAAGTATGAGCTGCAGAGCTGCGCGATCTGTGATTGCTCAAATCCGTGGACTCGAACCTGAGGGTACTGAGGGCTGACTGTGAAGTTCTCCTTGGATTTTCGACCCTGTGATCGTGGAGGATCAGTGTCCCTTACTCCTGTATTGTTCAAGGCTCAACCCTGTTTCCAAATTCAGCTTAAAATGAACCACCCAAACCTCTTTCCCCTTAGCGGAGCACCCTTAGGGCTTGTACAGTGCTCTTCGTTTTCAGTATCTCAGAGTGGGTAAAAGCTGGTGCCTCCGGGAGACTTAAAAGAGGACATAAAACAAGGCGAGAGTGAGCTCCTTCTGAGTTTAAAGTGTCGTCAGGTTTGGTGCGCCCGAAGGAGAAAGGCTCAGGGTGGGAGTGCGCGTGCGCACGGAGGTGGGCGGAGAGGAAGGAATTCACCGCCTGGAGCACCTGGTAAGGGCGGAGCCCGGGTTCGGCTCCTCTGTTCACCCAGCACCAGCCGCTCAGGGTCGTTGTTCCTTATCTCCGCTGACAGGGTAAATGCCACACTAGGTTCCTGAATTCTCCTGAACTCCTTCCTAGTGTTTCCTGAACTCCTTCCTGAGCTGTGCCTACACGATTATTGGCCTGACGTCAGTTTGTGGCTTCTAGTAGACAGCCTGCACCAACTGTTCTGTCACTGGACCTCAGTGCCGGCTAGAGAGCTTGGCACTTGAGTGCAGAGGAGACCCAGCATACTCGATTTTAATTTAGAGCTCCTTCTCCTCCCTCTCTTGGCAAAAGAGAAGAAGACGAGGGGAAAACCCCCTCCTTCCCCCGCACTTCACCTGGACGCAGCCTCCACTGCTGCGTGGAAGGGGCGGGCGGCCAAGGTACAAGGACAAGCAAAAGAAATTGTCAAGTCTTGGACTTTGAGTTTCCAAGCTTCCAGGTCTTGGCAATTTTAAGAGTTTTTTGGTTTCTTTGAGGCCATCAGAGACCCTAGCCCTCAGGAAGGTGCAGTATTTAAAACTGGTTGTTTGGATTAAGATTGTGGTTAACCGGAGGATTCTTAAAGCCCCTTGGCGTGTCTGAGCCTCTGTCCATCTGCCCGGCAGCTAAGCCCTTGGAAAGTGGACCGTTGCTGCCGGGTACCAGCCGGGGCATGGGCAGCAGGAGGGCCAAGGATTTCCAGACTTTAGCTGATTAAAAAAGTTGTCCTCTTTTCTAAGGTGGTTGTGAGGAGGTAATGCTCTGGAAGAAAGGTACCTGGTTGGGGGTTTTGTTTGTTTGAATTTGAATGCCTTCAGGCTGTGCTCTCCAGTGTTACTGTCTGTGCCATTTCCTTGTCCAGTCTGTCACATGCTCTAGTCTCCTGCCTGGCCCTTGGCCCCGGTGGGCACATGCGTTGGTGGCTCCTGGGCTGGCTGCTGTCCACAGTCCCTGTGACCTTGGGCATTCTAGGGTTCGATGCGAAGATGAGCTGTCTTGGACAGCTCACCTTCCCTCACAGACTGTGCTTCTCTTCTGAAAAGTTGGGGTGGGGAGGTGTCAGAACGATACCTACCGCAGAGGGGTGCCATGAGGATGAAGCAGGATAAAGCGCGTGATGCCCATAGTTGGTCCAAATATGTGCTCAGGATTAGTTGCCTTACGGTTTCCAGAAGGAGAACGTTAGCTGACGTACACAGGCGCCTGCCCCTTCATAGGATGGCAGCCCAAAGTCCTGTCTGACTTCAGTTTTGACACCCACCTTCCCTACTGGGTCCTGGAGCTGCCATGCTGGCTCTTTAAACCAAGCCTCACCCACTGAGGTGCGGAGGCCAAAAGCTGAAGCAGGTGCTGTTCTCCTGAGACCAGGGGTCTCTGGCCCAGCCACTTAAGGGAAAAACTGGTGGCAGGTGTTACTTTGTGACAAGGAGCTGAGCTCACCCAATTAACTGCCAAGTATTTTCACGAGGAGCCAGAAGTAATTCCTAAGTGGAGACAGATGTGGAAAATCTAAAGTTCTTGGAAACAAGTCGTTAATCACGACCCAGGGCTGAGCTCACCACCTCCTGGAAGTCTTTCAGAAATGCCTTATGAAAACTTTGAGTCCTGCTCTTTCAAAGGGGGGTTTCTTTGAAAGTTGCACTCAGCCGTCCACCTAAGCAATTCTGAATTGCAGATGAAAATGCATCCACTCTGACTGGAGGAAGCGAGCATTTCCTAACTTAAAAGAAGTCTCTAATCTTCCAAGAAATTGCCTTCAGCTTGGCTTTTCCCAACTGAATAATGGACCTTCACAGCATTAAAGAGATGAAGTATTCAGTTGCTGATGCGTTCTTATTATGTCCCAGGGACCTAGGTCAGTTGTTATGTTCAGTGCTTTATAGTTGTAGTCTTTGACATTCAGTAAACTGTGCTGAGGGCTCATGGGTACTGAGCATGAGGCTGGAGGAACAAGCTGATTAAGAGACAGCCTCTGATTTCATGCAGTTCTCAGCGCATCTCGGAGGACAGGCGGGTGAGTGGCTAATGACAGCCGATCAGCATCAGGTGGCTGGAGGTCCTGCTCTTGAGCTGTGCTCGTCCCCCCACCCCCCACGCCCCCGCTCTGTCTCCTGACTCCCAGAGCTTTGCCAGCACTTGCATTAGAAATGAGCGCTGCTCCTGCTGAAGCCTTCGCCTCCAGCACCTTCCTGTCCCCATGGCCTCAGATGAAAGAAAGGAACTTAGTAAGGAATCCTAGGGGTGAGTGATTTTGTTGTCCAGGGATGGGTGTTTTCTGTTGGTTTGTTTTTATGACATTTATTATGGCTTTTATTTGTTTCGGATTACAAAATTGGATGTTCCTGGAAGGAGAAGCTAGACAAGTACAGAAAAACATATGTAAATGATCCCCCAGTGATTTCACTTCTCTGATTTTTTGAATTCAGCACGGCGAGGACAGAGGGCACGAACTTTTTTATGTCTCTGATACACGTTTCCAGTTTGCCACCAGGGAGTTTCTGCCCTGGAAGCTGCCATTGGCAATGCTTATTCCCCCCGCCCCTCACCCACAGACTCACTGCATCTCGAGTTCAGCTCGTTTTAATTTCTTCCTGGGCAGAGTCCTTGTTTGCCTGTCTCGAAGGTGCTCGTGTTCTGTGTCGCAGTCCCCTGGGTGGAGAAACCACTACCTGCGGTTGGTGGGGCCCCGCGGCTTTCCTCCGTACTTGGCTGCACGTCCATGTGAACTCAGGCACTGCTAAGAAGCCTTTGTGTGTTGGGCAGCATACACGGTGCTTATGGGGAACACCAAGGTCACTAAGACCTAAGTAGCTTGCAGCCTGATGGGAAGAAAAAAGACTCGGCGACTTTAACACGTGTGACTATGTGCCCCGAGAGGGACAGGGTTGTGGAAGAAGGCCTGAGAAAGCGGAGGGACAGGAGCATGTAAGCCGAGCCTTTGGTTCACGTCAGTAAATTTTCCGTGTATTCAGCCGGTGTTTATTGAGCACCTCATATCTGCTGGGCACTGGGCAAGGGGATGGGGGGCAGGCTACGTGAAGCAGGCTCCACGTAAAGCCTACCAGGACTAACGGTGCTGCTGTGGAATCAGCGGGGTGAGGGGTGGATGCAGAGAACGTGGTCAGGGCAGGTTGGCTTGAAGAGGTGGTGTTTAGACCAAGCTGGTCGTCGGTTATGCCAGAGCTAAGCTGTGGGTGGGGAAGGGGGGTCCAGTTAGAGACAGGTATGCGTGAGAAAGGCCCGAGGCAGGAAAGCCTGTGCAATGCTGGAGAAACTGAAAGGAGGCCAGTGCTGACAAAGCTCAGAGCGGGAAGGAAGAGAGAGGAGGGTAAAGCCTGGGATCAGGAGAAGGTTCCGAAAATGAGGGAGGGGCCTGGTGGCGCAGGGGATTTTCCTGCTCTCGCGCCGCAGCTGTATTCCCGTATATGAGCAGAGACTCTCTCTGAGCTAGCAGAGAATAGTCCTCCTCATCTATAATCTTTCATAAGGGGCAGGAAAATCTGTTACTGCTAAGAGCCAATGTTTTTTTATTCATTGGCTTGCCTGTAGTTGGCCTTTCTTTCTGTGATTTCAAACCCGAGCTCCCTACTGGACTTGGGTGTAGAGACCTGAGTTGTTATTACTGTATCTGTTAGCAGCTGGCTGTGTGACCTTAAAAGATCCTTAACGTCTCTGGGCCTCCTTTTCATCTGTAAAAGGGAATGATGCTGATCTGATCCCAGAGTCATTGTGAAGATTGAACAAGATAAAGTATCTTAAAGTGCTTTGTAAAATATGAAGCGCTGTAGACATATGAGGTATCATTATTTCAATGGACTGTTTTGTATCAGTGAAATAGAATGCAAAAGTTAAAAGCAAAGCATGTCGGGAAAGGGCAGAGTCTACCTTCCAGGTAACCCTGAAAGGGCAGACTCAGCGTAGGTGGCTTCCAGAGCATGTTGTGAATGCCGCTCCTCTCTTTTTTCTTTCATTTCATCCACCGGGACAGACCGTTTCCTCTTCTTCCTCTTTCCATCGGCATGGCTTACAGATCAAACCATTTCACTTCTCCAGATTCCAGGACCCGTTTGATAGAGAAGCCAAAGTGTCTGCGTGGAGGCCAAGAAAGCCTTAAGAGCAGAGATGCTGTGGTTTGCTGGGCTTTGGTTCCCAGCAGACATAGATGCCAGGAGTATATTTAATTGGGTTTGGGAGGAAGGCAATCAAGGGCAGAGAGCCATGGAAAACAGTCAACGGAGCAGAACCAGCCCACACACCACCTAAGCAGGGCACTTCTAAGCCAAAGCTTTAGACTTGCTTTTGCATTTTAAAGGGGGACATTTTTTTTTAAAGTTAAAAAAAATCCCCCTTTTAAAATAAAAGACATACATGCTTAGGAAATAAAATGCCCTTTTCTTCCCCTTCCATGAAGCTTATTTTTAAAAATTTGCCACGAGTTCTCTGGTGGTTTAGCAGGTTAAGGATCCAACCTTGTAACTGCTGTGGCTCAGTTCGGTGCTGTGGTGCGGGTTCAGTCCCTGGCCCTGGATCTTCCACATGGTGCATGCCAAAAAAATAATAACAAAATAAAATGAAAAATTTGCCTCCCAGCTATTAAAGTGAAAGGTTGGAAGACCTGTTCTCTTTGACCCAAAAAGAAAGTGGCAGTAGGTGCAGTTAAAGATAAATGGGTGGTGCATGACAGTTTACCAGAGTTCTTTCTCCGCTCTCATAACGCTTAATTAAAAGTTTTCAGCTGAAACAGAAACAGTAAATGTAAAAAGTGAAATCTTTCATTCCTTTTCCCACAGTTTCTGATTCCCAGAGAGCGCCACTGTGTATAGTTTGCTGTTTGCCTTTTTCTATATAGATACAGAAATTGTGTTTATACGCAAATGCTATACTTTTTTCTAAGCATAAACAATCACGTTCATTTTGTATTAAAAAGCAATGATGTATATAGTTTTGCACCAGTTTTTAACAACAGAGCAGGTACATTTTTCCATGTCTGTGCAACAAATCTCTCTCATTCTTTGTAATGGCTGTAGAGTTTCTCATTGTTTTGAGACACCATAGTTTAACTCTTTTCCTTTCAAGAGACATGTAAGTTGTTTCCTTTTTTTTTTTTTGCTTTTACACAATGTAGCTTACTGAACATTCCTTTACTTATTTGAACGTATTGGTAGTATAAATTCCTAGGCATTTGACTGATCCAAAGGATGGGCACAGCCAATATTAATAGACATTGTTAAGCTGTATTTCCAAAAGATTGTTTCAGTTTACAACCCTAGAGTACGTCTGGCTCTAATTTTTGTTTTTCTTCTGCTTCCTTAGAATTTCCACATTGATTAGTCAACGGTGGAAAATCTGAAGCGATGCGAGCAGGAAAAAGAAACTAAACCAGGTGGGTAGTCATGTTGTTCACACCCCTGTACTGTAGACTCACGAGGCTTTGCCTAAATACTTTTGCTTCCTTTTGAGGAAGGAAAAGAAATGGGTTCCAAAGGAAATCAGGAATTTGGGCCCCATGAACAAGAGGCAGGATGGCCCTTTCAGAAGTTATATAACGTTGTGTTGCAATTTCAATCATGATTCCCCTTTACACAGTTTCTTTGTAGCATCAGAAAGACAGTTTATCTCTGGTGGCTTAAAAGAGAATGGGTCTCTTCAGCCATCTACCTAAGCAGATGCGATCATACCCAGGAGTTATTAGCAAATCTGGGCGTGATGCCAACGTTCCTGGCCACCAATTGTTTGTTGTAAAGGTATTTTCATAAAGACTAGGGCGTGTTATGGGAATTTTAATGCTGTGATACAGGAGCAAAAATAAGCAAAATCCAGCCCAAAGAAACAGGCACAGCCCACCGACCTGAGGAGAGATGGTGCAGGTCCCTCCCAGTCAGAAGAAAAGTGTAGGTCACAGAACATGAATGGCCTGCCTCAAGTGTGGCCACCTTGGATCAGTGTCCACATTTTTATGGTATCAAGATGTTCTTGGCATACGTGAATAATTTTTTTTTTTTTTTTTTTTTTTTGGTCTTTTGTCCTTTTAGGGCTGCACCACGGCACATGGAGAGTCCCAGGCTAGGGGTCGAATCAGGGCTGTTGCCTGCTGGCCTACACCAGAGCCACAGCAACTCAGGATCCAAACCATGCCTGCAAACTACACCACAGCTCACGGCAATGCCAGATCCCCAACCCACTGAGCGAGGCCAGGGTTTGAACCCGAAACCTCATGGTTCCTAGTCAGATTTGCCTCCGCTGCGCCACAACGGGAGCTCCATAAGTGAATAATTTTTAACAGCCCCTGATTTGAGGTCCACTAACCTCCCTTGTCCCCAACTCACCCACCCCTTTCTAGCTCCGGCTCCTTATGTTAGGGCAGAATCTCCAGCCTTTATTTCTCTGGTCCAAGTCCTAGTGGGCCTGGGAGTTTGGGGGATGTCTAGTTCCTTCAAATTCCATCTCAGGCCTGGCCTGCTTTTAGCACTTCTCCTTTTAGCACTTCTCCTAAGATTCCACATCTTTGTTAGAGCAAGAATCCTATCTGGCAGGCAGCTGTCCTGGGTTGGGAACTCTGCAACTGCTTATCAGCAAGGCCTTGCCCTGTGGTAGCTTCCTGAGCCACCAGGCTAGTGTCCTGCTCTGACTCAGTGCCCCCTGGGGATCCCCGGGATGCAGATGTTTGCGGTGACTAGGATGTGGCAGTCAGCTCCCAGGACTGTTTATCTGGCCAAGGTCAGAGGGCCTTCTGTTCCAGTTGCTGTCGGAGCCTTGGGGCCCAGAGCCACTGAACCTTGAGAATGCTGGGGTCATCTGAAGTCTGGGGTTGAGGTTTTTAACCAAAGGTTTGTGGTTGGCTTTTGGCTTTTGAAATTCAAGACTTCCCTGTAAACGCAGGTACAGTTTTGTATGTACACACACACACTTCTCTGGGGAAAATGTCCAGAGCCGTCCTTGGATTCACAAATATGACTGTGACCTCTGAATTTTAAGAATCACTGCTCTAGAGAGAGCCTTAAGTGTTGTGGGCCGCTGTGTCCCTTTGGGCACCAGCCTCCCAGATACGAGGATATCTTGGGCGACCTCACCAGGCCTCTAGGTTTCTTGGCTTGGGATGAACTAGGGACAAATTAGCTAATGTCACCAAAGCTCAGAGACATCCAGTGCAATGTCCCAAAGTCCAGTCACGAAATTGCTCCCCAGCCCTGTTTCATCTCACTGAACATAGCGGGTGTACTGAGCACGCTGTGTGGGTTTCTGGTTTCTGAGTCTATAGCTCTGGAAAAGCTGCTCCAGTAGCTACACTGACAGCTGTGAGAAAGGTGTTGAGAGCTAACTTTCCATCCGGCTTATCACTGCCAAGGACACCGTCAGATGCTCTATCTACTTTACCTCCCTCAGTCCTCATGACTCTCCACGGAGAGTGGTACTGTTATTTTATATATGGAGAGACTGAGGCACAGAGAGATCTCATAACTCACCCGAGGGCACACAGTCAGTAAGTCTGACCCAAGCATGTGAGCTTAACCGCCAAGCATTATGGTGAAAGTAAAGGACATTTTTAGAAAAAAAAAGGGGGGGGGAGGGGAGCAGAAAAAACACGGGCTGTTTAGTGTAAGGCAAACTGCCCTATATCTTATAATAATACTAAGAACATTGCTGTGTTACCCCAGATATGAAAAACTGTGCACACAGCAGTGATCTTAAATTATTAAGAAAAGGTTGGTGGGGAATACACTAATGCATTTGCGCAATACCCGAGAAGAATGTCTCTCCATTATAATTCAGATAAGGCTGGGGGTTTTGTTGTTGTTTTATTTTTTTTCCGCTTTTTGGGGCTGCCCCTCGGCACATAGAACTTCCCAGGCAAGTGGTCAAATCAGAGGTACAGCCGCCGGCCTACACCACAGCCACAGCAACGCAGGATCTGAGCCGTGTCTGCGACCTACACACCAGCTCATGGCAATGCTGGATTTCCCAACCCACTGAGTGAGGCCAGGGATCGAACCCACATCCTCATGGACACTAGTCGGATTCGTTCCACTGCACCACAACAGGAACTCCCAGGGTTTTTTCGTTGTTGTTGTTTTTTGGTTCTTTGGGCAGCATTATTGAGCTATAATTCACACACCACACAGTTCACACATTTAAAGCGTGTAACTCAGTGGCCCTCAGTATACTCACAGAGTTGTACATCTCTCACCATCATCAGTTTTGGAACATTTTCATTACCCCAGAAGCAAACTCCGCACCCTTAACTCATCCCCCAAACCCCCCGCAACCCCCAACAGTCCCCAGTCCTAGGCAACCACTCATCTGCTTTCTGTCTCCAGATAAGGTTTTGATTTTAGAAGAGTGACAGTGTGGGAATCTTGATGATCTGGAGCGAGTCATTCCCTGAGGAATAATTAGACAAATGAAATTTGACTCTAGCGTATTTTATGTGGTTTTATTAGCTAAGAAGCTACAAGCCTGTCTTTGACAGGCCCAAATTTAGGGTTGACATGGGCAAGAGACAAGTTTTTTTTCCTGCGTAATTTCCACTTGTCACCATCTCCTGTCAAACAGGCTCTTCCCAGCAAGTGGCTGTGAAGTGATGATGCTTTCGTGGGGCTGCCTTTCTTACTGGCCTCAAAACCAGTGGTGGTTCATCACCAGATCTTTCCCCCATCATCTGAATTCCTGGCTTGCTTCCTCTCCTTGTGTGGCTCTAGTTATCAACGCGAAGGGCACTTGTGTAGCTGCCCATCAGTCTTTGAAATTCAGGACAGGATCCCGTCGGGCCCTCGGAAGATACACAGCCATGTGCTCTCTTGAACTGTTTCACGTTGGCAGATCCATTGTGTATCTCTCCTGACTCATTTATTCATTCGTTCTTTTCAAAAACATTTATTGGCGCTCTGGTAGGTGCTCAGTCCATCACTCTGCAAGCTCCTCACCCTGTTATTACAGGGTGTGGCCTTATCTGACCCCTGTGGGCAGAGCCATTTGCACTGAGACAAGCCAGAGGGGCAGGGAGTGTGGTCACAGAACAGTTCTCTGATGGGGAGGAGGCCAGTGCAGTATCACCCTCATCATGATGAAGCCGTCACCAGAGCACGCCGTCCCGAAGACCGTGTGCTGGATCGAGGATGAGCAAACCCAGGTTCAAGGCCTGATTCGGTCACTAACTGGTTAGAGGACCTTGGTTGAGTCACGCCACTTCTCTGAGCCACAGGCCGTCCATTGTGAGGGTTAAATACGGAAAGTGCCTTGGAAAGTGCCCTCACTACCAGGGCTGGGAAGGGGCCATAATACTTAGTCAGTGTTGAGTGAAGGAGCACTCTGTGATCGTCAGAGCTCGAGCAGAAGCATAGCAGGTCCGGAGACCCGGTGGAGAAGATAGAAAGCAAGGCTAAGGAGACCCTGCCTTTCTTCTCCCAGTCCGACCCTCCTGCCAGTCCCCCGCTTTAAGCTCACCTTGTCCTTGGCTCCCACATCCTCTGCTTCCCTGAGCCTAAGAGAAGCACCGCCTTTGAGGCCTTGGTCCTGGGAGCCAGCCAGTCCTGGGTGTGACTCGGGGCCCCACATGTCCTCACTGTGTGTCAAAGGGAACTAAGCATGCAGGGCCCCTGGGAAGTGAAAATAGGACGGTACCCAGAAAGCACATCTTACCATGTCTGAGGCACAGCATACACACCCCTAAACGGTGGCCGTCTTAATCTTATCATTACCATCGCTACCTGATTGGTCAGGAGTCAGGGCTCAGCTGGTTGTTTTCATCGCTGGCTTGAGGGTACAGATGGTCTTCAGTTCTTAATGGTTCATTTAACGCATCTTCCATGCGTCATGAGCTATGCTGAGGCTGGGGACAGGGTGACAAGAAAGTCAGGGAGCCAGGTTCCAAGGGAGGCTCTTAATTCAGTTAGCGTCCTGCTCTGTTGTGTTGTGGGTTCTGAGCTCCACTTCTGCCTGGAGGCAGGAAGAATGGAAAGAGAACTTCCTTTTCTCTTCCAGCTTGGGAAAGGAGGGCCCCAACCCTGCGGGCCCTGCCCTTGGGCCTTACAGTGCCTGTGCCTGTGCAGGACGCATGAAGAGATACCCTCCCCGCCCCCAGGCTTCACTAGCCCCCCCCCCACCCCACGCGCTGGGGGGAGGTGCTGAAAACTGGCATGGAAGGGAAGCATTAAAGCATCCAGTTGGAAAAACCAGTGAAAGGGTGAAGTCAAAATCCGAATAATACTCTGAGTCCGCTCTTGTCCTCCAAGACCCTGGAAGGTTCCCGGCTCCCCTCAGCCTTTTCCATCCCCTGGCCCTGCAGCTTCCTTGGGCTCTTTCTGGCCCCCAGGCAGGACACCTCTTGCCTGCTGCTCCCTCTGCCTGGCACACTTCCTCAGCTGTCTGCCCGACGCCTCCCTTCCGGGGTCTGCACCCGCATCCCTCCCCCAGAGGCTCCCATCGCTCCTAGAAACCCCCACTCTCCTTGCCCTCCTCGCTCTTTCACCCCCGAGGCTGTTCAGTTTGTTCATTGGTATGAGTCGCTCCAGCGGAGTGAGTGCGAGCTTCATGAGGGCAGAGTGTTTTATTCGGTGCTGAGCCCCCAGGGAGCAGTAAATGTAGAGGAGGGAGGGGTCACTTTCTTAGAGACGGTGACTGTGTACAAGGGACTGGACTCCCGAGCCCCTGCTCAGCCTTGCACGTCTTACGTTAACAGCACTTAATGACCAAGCTTTTTAAGGATCCGTCATGTTTTAAGAGATTTACGCATAGAAGTGGTCCCTAAACTCTTTCTCTTTTGTCACATGTGTGGGCCATGACACCCTCTCGTCAGTAACCGAGGCTGATGCGGGCAGTGATGGCCTGTAGAAGGCACACCCCGTGTCCCCTGCCTGGCGTTACTAGAATCCCTGAGGGAGGCCACAGGTATCCTCTGGAGCTGATCCCAGGGCCTCTGGGACTCCGATATGTGCGCCCCCACCCCCAACCACTGGTTGAGAATTATGAGTGTATGAGGGGACCTCCCTAACCAGACCTTGAATGTCCTTCCAGGGCCCCTGGTGTCTTACTGTTTTTGTATCTGCGGTGTCTGGTACACACTGAGCGGTCAGTTGCTGGAAAGGAGGAATGAATTGATGTTATAGAGATGATATCTTGTGTCTTTTCACTTTCTGCAGTGGCCTTGAGACCTGCTTTCTGTAGACTTCTAAAGGACCTCAGAGCTGGAAATGACATGACTGATCACTGTTCACTTTACCACCATACTTTGGGGTGTAAAACGACAGCAGTAATGTATTCGTGTGTTTATGCTTTGTGTGGATCAGGAATTTGGGGGAGCTCAGCTGGACAAATCTGGCTTGATTCTCCCATGCAGTTACAGATAGTGGCCATGTCAGCACAGCTTGGGGCCACCGACTGCATCTCCTTGCCATCCCCAGACCTCTCCATGTGGTCACTTCACAGGCTGGGCTTCTTCACAGCATGGCAGCCTCAGATTGCCTGCGTGCCGCTCAAAGCTCTCAAGACAGAGGGAGCCAGGTGGAAGCTGTGACACCTTTTCTAACCCCATCTTGGAAGTCACCCAGCTTCACTTCTGTGCATTCTGTTAGTTAGAAGCAGGTCACTATGGCCAGTTTGTTCAAGAGGATACAAATTACAGGGAGTTCCCTTTGTGGCACAGTGGAAACAAATCTGACTAGTATCCATGAGGATGCGGGTTCCATCCCTGGCCCCATTCAGTGGGTCAGGGATCCAGCATTGCCATGAGCTATGGTGTGGACATTCCTGTGTTACTGTGGCTGTGGTGTAGGCTGGCAGCTGCAGCTCCAATTAGACCCTTAGCCTGGGAACTTCTGTGTGTCACATGTGCAGCCCTAAAAAGCAAAAAAAAAAAAAAGAAAAAAAAAAGATAAAAATTCCATTCTACCTGATAGGAGGAATGTGAAGGAACTTGCAGAGGTATTTCAAGAACACCTCACCCCTTCTTTCCACACCTGAGACCCCGGAGGTTTTTGAGGGGGAGGACCCTTGCCCAGAGGCATCCAGCCTGGCATCTGCAGAGCTGGAGTTCAGTCCAGCCCCTGGACCTTTGGCCGGCCTGCCTGGAAGTGATCTCACCTTCCCTTCCTGCCCTCCCTCCAACGTTGACGGGGACTGTCAGTCTCTGAGAACCTTGTATTTTAGCTGAGCCCTCACCAAGTTTAGGTAGTGTGTAAGCAGCAGAAGGCCTGGCAAGAGATCCAGTGAGCCTGGTTCCCTAGTGGTAGCTTTACTGGACTGTTTTGTCTTTTTCCAAAGACCTGCATAGAAGCATAAACTTTCATGGATTTAAAAGTTTGTATTACTGTCCAGAAGCCCAGCCTCAGCCCCATCCCTGTGTGAAGTCCTAGCACTGCCTGCCAGGGGAAGGTACAGCTGCTGAGGGGGTGAGGGTTTTTAAATGTGTACCCCCAAATATTTTTACCAAAGGTAAATAGCAAAAAAATAGAATTTGGTGGCAGAATTCAGATAATCATCCCAACACCACTGAAAAGAATTCTGAAGGTTTTTAAAATTCCAGCTGAAGATTCTATACAGGGAATTCCTGCTGTGATGCAGTGGGTTAAAGATCTGACTGCAGTGGCTCTGGTCCCTGCGGAGGCTTGGGTTTAATTCTAGGCCTGGTGCAGTGGGTTAAAGAATCCAGCGTTGCTGTAGCTGTGGCTCAGGTTCAATCCCTGGCTTGGGACTTCCATATGCCTTGGATGTGGCCATAAAACAAACAAAAAAACAAGTAAGCAAATGAAGATTCTATATAGGACTTTGCTTAAGCACAGGTGAAATACATCTGGGCATATATGCTTTAGCCAGTGTAGTAGAGTGTTTTCTTTGGACTTCATTGCTTTTCTGTCTTTCCTTCAGGAATGCCTTAACATGAGGTTAGGGATAGAGGAGAAAAAGAAATGGACAGTTTTTAACAAACCCTACTGTGTCAGGCGTGTTGCTAATTCATCCTCTGCTTCCTGGCGTAATAGTACAGCTCAGTCCTGCTCCACATTCATGGGTATGACCTCGGGCAGCCGCTTAGCCTCGTAGTAGCTTAGCTTCCTCTTCTGTGGCGCAGAAGTAATGATGCTTTCTACCTCAGAGAGCTGCTGTAGACTTAAATGAGATAATGCCTGTAAGATACGTAGCAGTCTGGCATGCAGTAGGGACTCTGTAAATGCTGGCTCTGATTAGTCCCCACAGCCACCTTTCCAGGCTGTTGTCACATCCCTGTGTTACAGAAGGGGCCTCTGTGGTCAGCGAGGTGCCCAGCTCTAGGTGTGGAAGCTAAGCGACCCCAAGCCCTTGCTGTGTCCGCACCACATGAGACTCCAGCCACCTCAGTGGGGCCTTCCAGACATGCAGTAGTGATGGGCACAGGGACTCTGGGGGGCCTCACGACCTGCTGGGCCCCCATATCAGGGTCCCAGAGCTGGAAAATTTGAAAAGGCAGGGCCAGAAATCCACTTAAGAGTCTCTGCAAAGAGCAGAGTGACAGAGAATGTTCTAGGCAGAGTAAAATAGTCTTGTGAAGGCCCTGAGGTCAGAAAGAGTTTGAAGAATTAAAGACCAAGATGGGTCAAGAAGAAAATGGAAGTGACAAAAGATCACAGAAGAAGGCAGGACCAGATCCGTGGAGGACGTCAGGGGCTGGTGTAGAGTTTGGATTTTGCCAGCGGTGGAATGGAAAAGCATTGAAGGTTGAATAAAGCAGGGAATCACGCAACCCAGTGTCCGATTTGCAGTCATCACCCTGGCCCTCAAGGAGAACACAGCTTGTGAGCTGAGGGCAAGGAGGCAGCAAGGAGGTACCCCCAGGGGTGTAGTTGAGAAATGATGGCAACAGTGCGGGACAGAGGCAGGGGCTGTGCGGCAGATTCAGGCTGGGTTCTGAAAGCAGAACCCAAAAGCAGCAGGACCTGGTGACGGACGACGTGAGCAAAGAAACAGGATCCTCCGTCCACCTAGGATGGCCCCAGGTTTCCAGCTGGAGCAGCCTTGACAGCTTGTGCTGCGCTGTCCCTGAGCTGTGGGAGGCTAGAGGGTGCAAGCTCGAGGCCCGGGGCTCTTTGGGAGTCATCAGTGCAGACTCTTAAGGAAGAAAGCAAGGAGTTCCCCTTGTGGTTCAGCAGGTTATGAATCCGACTAGTATCCGTGAGGATGTGGGTTGGATCCCTGGCCTTGCTCAGTGGATTAAGGATCCGGAGTTGCCATGAGCTGTGGCGTAGGTTGCAGATGCAGTTCGGACCTGGTATGACTGTGGCTGTGGTGCAGGCCCTAAAGAAAAAAATGAGAGAATCTCCAGGGGGCAAATAGAGAAGAGGGCTCAGGGCTGGTCCTGGTGTTGGGGGACCTTCAGCACAAAGGTCCCTTACAGAGGAGGGGCCTGCGTGGAGGTGGCCGACCGCAGAGGGTGGGGTCTGAGACCCCCCGGAGGAGAGTGGTCTGAGAACGGGTGTCCGCAGGGACCTTGCGAGACTCCAGTACCCCGCCCTTTCCTCCTCACGCGCGCCGTCCACCACCTGCCCCTGGGGCTGCGTGGCTCTGGCCCTCTGGCCCTGCCCGCCTGCCTCCTAAGGAAACCTCCCAAGGAAACCCCCCAGGGGCTTGCCTTTGAAAGGGCATCAAGTGCTACCCTGGCAGGAGATGGGCTCCTCTCTGGCCACTCCGCTCTCGGTGTGTCCCTGGGGCACTAGAGCAGTGTTCCTGGCCCCAGCAGGCTGCACGTGGCTGAACCCGCTCTCCTGCCCTTTCCCAGATTCTGGGAATGTGCTCGGTTTGGGGCCCTGACTCTTTTGCCCTCCCCAGTTCCGCTCTGGCTCTGGCTGCCCATCACAGAGAGAAGCCGCTGATTTTGAGGAATGCCAGCTCAGGAGGCCCTGGCATTTCAATCAGGTTTCTACAGCCCTTTCTTCCCTTGGAGAAGCCTTAGAAAGCATTTTCCCCCACCCCTGAGAAGCCCTGTCCCAGGGGACCAAATCCTACTCTGTGCTCGGTGGCCATTGCAGAATGGTCTGCTTTCTTATTTGTATGGTCTCTGCAAATATTTAATTTAAAAAGAAAAAGAAGAAGAAAAAAAAAAAAACAGGAAATGACCTTTCTGGTATATTTGGAAAACAATTTGACGCTGTCATGGAATCTGCCTGAACGATGACGGCTAATAGCTGCAGCCTTGGAAAAGGCTGTGTAGCTCTTGGCAGAGCCTGGGGCCTCCTCAGTTTACAGAGCCGAAGGGAGAATTAAAAACTGAAGGAGAAGACGGCTTCCCGTGGGGAAACCCGACAGCGCCCAGAGCAAGCACCTGCGAGAGCGCAGCCTTGACCCTGGGCCTCCGAGGGTCTGGGAAGCTGAGCACAGACTCTTCCTTCCTTCCCAGGCAATCAGGGTCACATGCCTGACAAGTGTCTAGACCCCTGGAAGGCCCCTAAACCTCCCCGAGATAAGGAAGAGCAAAAGAGCATTACCTTGGAGCACTGCACCGAGCTCAAGCTGAGATAGGAGATGTTCCATCACTTAGACCCAGACTGGCTGCTGCCTCTCTGCCTGGATCACCCTCTGGCCAACTTTTCTGTAGCTTTCAGCCCCCAGGCACATTCTTAAGGAGGCCTTCCCTGACCAAACAACCTTTAACTGAGCCATCCGTACACACAGAAATCTCTCTTCTTCCACAGCACTCATCTCAATCTGTGATGGTGGATGTGCCTTTTTCTTCTTTTTTTGAAAGTATAGTTGGGTTACAGTGTTTCAGGTGTACTGCGAAGTGATTGAGTCATGTACAGATACACATGTGTGTATTTATACACATACATACATACAATTATTTTTTCAGATTCTTTTCCATTATAGGACATTATAGGATATTGACTATAGTTCCCTGTGCTTATGTAGTAGGTCCGTGTCATTTTATCTGTTTTATATATAGTAGGATGTATCTGCTAATCCCAAATTCCGTATTTATCCTTAATCCCCCCCTTTCCTTTTTGCTAACCATAAGTTTGTTTTCTATGTCTGTGAGTCTATTTCTGTTTTTTTGTTTGTTTGTTTTGGGTTTTTTTGGTCTTTTTGTCTTTTTAGGGCTGCACCCACGGCATATGGAGGTTCCCAGGCTAGGGATCTAATCGGAGCTGCAGTTGTCGACCTACGCCACAGCCACAGCCATGATAGATCCAAGCCGCTTCTGTAACCTACACCATAGCTCTCGGCAACGCTGGATCCTTAACCCACTGAGTGAGGCCAGGGATCGAACCCGCAACCTCATGGTTCCTAGTTGGATTCATTTCTGCTGTGCCGCGACAGAAACTCCCTATTTCTGTTTCGTAAATAAACTCATTTGTATCATTATTTTGAATTCCACATATAAGCGATAGCATGTGATGCCTGTCTTTTGTCTTTCTCTAACTTCCCTTAGTAGTATGAATCTTTAGGTTCATCCATGTTGCTGCTAATGGCATTATTTCATTCTTTTTATGGATGAGTCATAGCCTATTGTGCATGCATACCACATCTTTATCCATTCATCAGTGGACATTTAAGTGGTTTCCATGTCTTTGCTTATGTACTGTTAGGAACATAGGAGTGCATGGTATCTTTTCAAATTAGAATTTTCTCTGGATAAATGCCTAGGAGCGGGATTGCTGGAACGTATGATAGCTCTCTTTTTAGTTTTTTAAGGAGTCGCCATACTGTTCTCCATGCTGGATGCACCAATTTACATTCCCACCAACAGTGTAGGAGGCTTCCCTTTTTTCCATACCCTCTCTAGCATTTGTTATTTGTAGACTTGTTGATGATGGCCATTCTGACTGGTGTGAGGGCTGCCTCATTGTCGTTTTGATTTCCAGTGCCTGACACATTGTAAATATCTTTTTAGTCTGTGTATACTAAAGACACAGTATATGTGTGGCATAAAAAAAGTGCTCAGTAAACACAGTGAATGAATGAGTGAAATGTCAGAACTGGAAAAGATTGAGAGATATTTCAACCTTATTAGTCAGATGTGGGGAAAGGAAGCTGGGAGAGAAGAGGGGGCTCAGGGGAGCTCACCCTGAAGCAAGGAGACTGAGCCCGACCTTTCGTAATTGTTATAATGCAACTGTTACAGCACAGGCTTTGCTCTAGCCTGGAATCTAGGCCATCTTCTATTATTCACTCATTCATTAAATATTCATTGAGCTTCTCAACTCTGTGCTAGGTCTTTCAGATATAGTGGTACACATGTCAGCCAGGGCACCACTTTGTGGAACTTATATTCACTCAGCACCATAAAACACAAAAGGAAGTGTAAGTTTTGGCCTTTACGCAGCACTAAACAGAGAGTAAAAACAAAGAAGTTGGGAGAAAATGTCAGAGGACAGTTTTTTTTTGTCTTTTTGCCTTTTCTCGGGCCGCTTCTGCGGCATATGGAGGTTCCCAGGCTAGGGGTCTAATTGGAGCTGTTGCCGCCAGCCACAGCCACAGCAATGCGGGATCCGAGCCTCGTCTGCGAGCTACACCACAGCTCAAGGCACCTCCGGATCCTTAACCCACTGAGCAAGGCCAGGGATGGAACCCGCCACCTCATGGTTCCTAGTCGGATTCGTTCACCACCGCGCCACGACGGGAACTCCTGAGAGAACAGTTTTGCTGCTAAGTCCCCCCGTGAGAATGGACCGTAGTAATGACTGATGATCTGCATGCCTCTTACCTTCCGTGTATCTGAGGAGACTCTTTATGCACACGTTGTCCCATTGATCTCATGATAGCCCCCCGAGCAGGAGGTCTTATTGTTATCCCCGTGTTGCTAAAGAGAAAATTGGGATCCAGAAAAATGGAGTCGTCAAAGGTGTCGGAGCTAGTAAACAGGGACGCCAGGCTGCACGCCAGCACTAGATGCCTTCTGCCAACCCTACGGCCCCTCAGGTTTGTCATGTCACTGGGGACTCCAGCGAGTACAGCAAGGTGTGGCAGAAAGAGCTCTGAACCAGGAGCTTGGACTCCTGGATGAAGAAATTTGGGCAAGTTGCTTTCCCTTTCTGAAGCTCAGTCTCCCTAGCTATTAATGAAAGGCTTGTCTTGATAAGCTCAGGGAGCCTTTTTAGTTTGTTCGTTTGTTTGTTTAATCTTTTTAGGGCCTCACCGGCAGCATATGAAAGTTCCCAGGCTAGGGGTCGAATCGTAGCTACAGCTGCTGGCCTACACCAGAGCCACAGCAACGCCAGATCCTTAACCCACTGGGCAAGGCCAGGGATCGAACCCACATCCTCATGGATCCTAGTTGGATTCAGTACCACTGAGCCACAATGGGAACTCCGTTTGGGGTTTTTTTTTAAGTTTTATTAAAATGCAGTTGGTTTACAATGTTGTGATCATTTATGCTGTACAACGAAGTGACTCAGTTATACATAAACACATATCCCATTCTTCCAGATTCTTTTCCCATGTAAGTTATCTCAGAACATTGAGTTGAGTTCCTTGAGCTATACAGCAGGTCCCCGATGACACTTCATTCTGTGCAAAGTAGTGTGCATGGACCAGTCCTAAACCCCCAATCCATCCATCCCCCCGCCACCTTCCCCTTTGGTAATCATATGTTTGGGTTTTTTTAATTTTTATTATAGTTGATTTATAGTGTTCTGTCAGTATCTGCTATACAACAGAGTGATCCAGTTATACAAATATACATTCTTTTTCTCACATTATCCTCCATCATGTTCCATACCAAGTGATTAGATGTAATTCTCTGTGCTCTACAGCAGGGTCTCATTGCTTATCCACTCCAAATGCAATAGTTTGCATCTGCTAACCCCACACTCACCATCCCTCCCACTCCCTCCCCCTCTCGGCAACCACAAGTCTGTTCTCCAAGTCCACGAGTTTGTATCTTTTCTGTAGATAGGCTTATTTGTGCCATATATTGATTCCAGATATAACTGATATCATATGGTATTTATCTTTCTCTTTCTGACTTATTTCAGTTAGTATGAGAGTCTCTAGTTGAATCTGTATTGCTGCAAATGGCATCATTTCTTTTTTATGGCAGAGTAGTATTCCATTGTGTATATGTACCACATCTTCTTAATCCATTCATCTGTTGATGGACATTTAGGTTGTTTCCATGTCTTAGCTATTGTAAATAGTGCTGCAGTGAACGAAGGGGGTACATGTATCTTTTTCAAGGAAAGTTTTGTCCGAATATATGCCCAAGAGTGGGATTGCTGGATCATATGGTAATTCTGTATTTAGTTTTCCACCTCCATACTGTTTTCCATTGTGGTTTTACCAATTTACATTCCCACCAACAGTGCAGGAGGGTTCCCTTTTCACCACACCTTCTCCAGCATGTGTTTATTTGTGGACTTATTAATGATGGCCATTCTGACTGGTGTGAGGTGGTACCTCATGGTAGTTTTGATTTGCATTTCTCTAATAATCAGTGATGTTGAACATTTTTTCATGTGCCTGTTGGCTATCTGTATGTCTTCTTTGGGGAAATGTCTGTTCAGGTCTTTTGCCCATTTTTTCATTGGGTTGTTGGCTTTCTTGCTGTTGAGTTGTATAAGTTCTTTGCCTATTTTAGAGATTAAACCCTTTTCAGTTGCATCATTTGAAACGGTTTTCTCCCATTCTGTAAGTTGTCTTTTTTTTTTTTTTAATGGTTTCCTTTGCTGTGCAAAAGCTTGTCAGTTTAATTAGGTCCCATTGGTTTATTTTTGCTTTTATTTCTGTTGCCTTGGGTAACTGACCTGAGAAAACATTTGTAAGGTTGATGTCAGAGAATGTTTTGCCTGTGTTTTCTTCTAGGAGTTTGATGGTGTCTTGTCTTACGTGTAAGTCTTTAAGCCATATGGAGTTTATTTTTGTGTGTGGAATAAGGGTTTGTTCTAGTTTCATTGATTTACATGCAGCTGTGCAGTTTTCCCAGCACCACTTGCTGAGAAGACTTTTTCCCGTTTTATATTCTTGGCTCCCTTGTCAAAAATTAATTGATGGTAGGTGTCTGGGGTTATTTCTGGGTTCTCTGTTCTGTTCCTTTGGTCTATATGTCTGTTATGGTGCCAGTACCACACTGTCTTGATTACTGCACCTTTGTAATATTGCCTGAAGTCTGGAAGAGTTATGCCTCTTGCTTGGTTTTTGTTCCTCAGGATTGCTTTGGCAATTCTGGGTCTTTTATGGTTCCATATAAATTTTTGGATTGTTTGTTCTAGTTCTGTGAAAAATGTCATGGGTAATTTGATAGGGATTGCACTGAATCTGCAGATTGCTTTGGGTAGTATGGCCATTTTAACAATATTCATATTGCAACCCAGGAGCATGGAATATCTTTCCATCTCTTTGAATCCTCTTTAATTTCCTTGATTAATGTTTTATAGTTCTCAGCATATAAGTCTTTCACCTCCTTGGTCAGGTGTATTTCTAGGTGTTTAATTTTGGGGGGTGCCATTTTAAAATGTATTGTGTTTTTATATTCCTTTTCTAATATTTCACTGTTAGTATACAGAATTTCTGAATGTTAATCTCATATTCCTTTTCTAATATTTCATTGTTAGTACACAGATTTCCGAATGTTGATCTCGTATTCTGCTACATTGCTAAATTCATTGATCAGCTCGAGTAGTTTTGTGTGGCGTCCTTAGGGTTTTCTTCTTATGGTATCATGTCATCTGCATACAGTGAAAATTTTACCTCTTCTCTTGCAATTTGGATACCTTTTATTTCTTTTGTTTGTCTGATTGTTGTGGCTAGGACTTCCAATACTATGTTGAATAAAAGTGAGAGTGGGCATTCTTGTCTTGTTCCAGATTTTAGTGGGAAGGCTTTCAGCTCTTCTCCATTGAATATTATATTGACTGTGGGTTTGTCATAAATGGCTTTTATGATGTTAATGTATGTTCCCTTTATACCCACTTTGGTAAGAGTTTTTATCATGAATGGATGTTGGATTTTGTCAAATGCTTTTTCTATATCCATTGAGATGGATCATGTGGTTTTTGGCTTTCCTTTATTAATGTTGTGCCTTACATTGATTTGCATATGTTGAACCATCCTTGTGAACTTGGGATGAATCCCACTTGGTCGTGGTGTATGATGTTTTTTGTGTTGTTGGACTCAATTGGCTACTTTTTTTTTTTTTTTTTTTTTTTTTGCCTTTTCTAGGGCCACTCCCACGGCATATGGAGTTCCCAGGCTAGGAGTCTAATCGGAGCTGTAGCCGCCAGCCTACACCAGAGCCATAGCAACGTGGGATCCAAGCTGCGTCTGCAACCTACACCACCGCTCACAGTAACGCCGGATCCTTAACCCACTGAGCAAGGCCAGGGATGGAACTCGCAACCTCATGGTTAACCACTGTGCCACGACGGGAACTCCTGGCTACAATTTTGTTGACAATTTTGGCCTATAATTTTGTTGAGATATTGGCCTATAGTTTTCTTTTTTTGGTAGTATCTTTGGTTTTGGTATTAGGGTGATGGTGGCTTCATAAAATGTCTTTGGGATTATTCCTTTTTCTTCAGCCTTTTGGAAAAGTTTAGGAAGGATGTCTTTGTATGTTTGGTAGAATTTGCCTGTGAAGTAAATTCTGGTCTTGGCCTTTTGTTTGTAGGGAGTTGTTTTTTTTTTTTTTTAATTACATATTCAATTTCATTTCTAGTGAGTGGTCTGTTCAATTGATCTTTGTCTTCTTGATTCAGTTTTGGTGGGCTGTATATCTCTAGAAGGTTGTTCATTTCTTCTAGGTTGTCAAATTTGTTAGCATGTAATTGTTCCTAGTATTCTTTTATGTTTTTTGTATTTCTTCAGTATCTGTTGAGATGTCTCCCTTTTCATTTCTCATTTTGTTTATTTGAGTTCTTTCTCCCCTCTTCTTGGTGAGTCTGGCCAGAGACTTGTCAATTTTGTTCATGCTTTCAAAGAATCAGCTCTTGGTTTTATTGATCTTTTCTATTGTTTTTTGAATCTCTCTTTTATTGATTTCCTCTCTGATCGTTATGATTTCCTTCTTTCTGCTGACTTCAGGTTTTGTTTGTTCCTCTTTTTCTAATTCTTTTAGGTGGTAGGTTAAGTTGTTGATGTGAGATTTTTCTTTTTTGAGGAAGACCTGTATTACTATGAACTTCTTTTGCAGCATCCCATAGATTTTGAATGGTTGTGTTTTCATTATCATCTCTCTCTCTCTCTCTCTCTTTTTTTTGCTTTTTTTAGGGCCGCATCCACGGCACATGGAGATTCCCAGGCTAGAGGTCCAATCGGAGCTGTAGCCACCGGCCTACACCACAGCCATAGTAGTGCAGGATCCGAGCTGTGTCTGCAACCTATACCACAACTCACAGCAGTGCTGGATCCTTAATCCACTGAGCGAGGTCAGGGATCAAACCCACATCCTCATGGATACTAGTCAGGTTCATAAACTGCTGAGCCACAGTGGGAACTCCCCTTCAAATGTATTTTCATTTCCCTTTTTTCTTCTACTTCTAGAATCCCTATTATGCATAGATTGGCCTGCTTTATGTTATCCCATAGATCTCTCATATTGCTTTCTCGTGTTTTTTCATTTGGTTTTCTGTCTGCTGTCCTTATTGGGTGATTTTCATTATTCTGTCTTTCAAGTCACTAATTCGTTCCTCTGCATTATTCATTCTGCTCTTCAGTGCCTTTAACTCAGCTTACATCTCTGCAAGTGAATTTTCTAATTTTTCTTGGCTCGTCCTTATATTTTCTAGTTCCTTTCCAAAGTAATCTGCATTACTGTTCATATCCTCTCTTAATTCCTTCATATTTACTCTTAGTTCCCTCGGTATTTTCACTGTCTCCTTTTCAAACTTGGGGTCTGTTAGACTGCAGAGGTCTATTTCATTGTTTGCTCCTCCAGGTGAATTCTCCAGTTCTTTTAACTGGGAATGGTTCATGAGCTTCATCATTTTTGCTCATATTTTTCTTGTTCTGTGAGTTTAGGGAAAACAACTACTGTTGTCTTGGAAGGCTGTTTATAGGTGAGAGCACCCCTGAGTTTTTTGTGAGGGCTTACTATTGATTTTTGGCATGAGTGCTGCTTTTGGTTTGGGTGCTTGCTGCCTCTTTCCTCAGTGTGTGCAGGCTGTTATCTCCTTGATGGGGTGCTGCACATTCTTCTGTGGAGATGGAGGCAGTGGGCAGAGCTAGTAGCCAGTGCCTGGTTGTTGGGCCTTTGACAGTGGCAAGGACCCACAGGAAGGTGGCACAGGCTACTCCTAGTTGTAGGTGCCTGGGAAGTGTCAATGACCCTCAGGCAGGTGTGGCAGTGCCCAGGGTGTTTGGCAGTGGCACTGGTAAGGTATGTGCATTCCCAGGGGAGTGAGAGCACAACGGGTGTTGCTCAGTTGCAGTGTCCTCCTCTGTGCCAATCTCTGAGGTGACTGGGGCCACAGGTGCTGCCTGTTCACCGACCCCTGGTGGTGCCAGTGCACAGCCACCTGGAGTCTGAGGTGACTGTGGTGGTTTGCCCCAGTCACCTGTAGACCATGCAAGAGGTGCCCCATCAAGCTTAGCCCATGCAGGAGTTACCGCCTCCCATAGCCCAGGCAAGAGGGGCCTATCTCCCATAACCCCTCGCTCTGAGAGTCCACACGTGTGCAGTGAAAGATATTCGTATGGCGGCGGCCCAGCTTCCTCTTGCCATCCCCAGCAGTGGTGTCTTGCTTCTCCTACATGATTTCCTTGATTTACCTCCTCCTGGATTTCCTTGGCTGTGGCGCTCCACTTCCCAGTCCTTAGCACACCGCTCCCACACAGCCAACCATCGTCCTCTCCCTGGAACTGACCTCCAGAGCCTGAGTCTCAGTGCCCAGCCCCCTTCCGAGCATCTCAGGCTGTTGTGTCCCAGGCGGTGGTACCAGTGGTCTGTGTGGCGCTCTCTCCGTTTTGCTCTCCTCAGTCCAGATGCTGCACTTTTCTCTGAGGCTTTGACGTCCCTCCTTCTCAGCTGTTCTCCCCATTGGTTAGGTGGCTTCCCAGGGTATGGGTTCCTTTCCTCTTTCACAGCTCCTCTCAGCAGTGCAAGTCCCATCCTGATTCCTTTCTCTTTCTCTTCTCTTTTTCCTTTTCTTTTCCTACCTGGTTATGTGGAGGGTTTCTTGCCCTTTTTGGAGGTTTAAGGTCTTCTGCCAGCATTCAGCAGATGTTCTGTGGAAATCGTTCTACATGTGGATGGTTTTGTTTTTTTTGTTTTTTTTTTTTTAATGTATTTGTGGGAGAAGGTGAGCACCCTGTCTTAACTCCTACACCATCTTGATCACTCCTCTCCGGATCCTTTTCCATATTTTGATTTTGAAGTCTGTGGGTCTTTTATATTTTGTAAATAAATTCCTTTGCATGATTTTTTTAGATTTCACATATAAGTGATATAAAATTATGTTTGTTTTACTCTTTCTGACTTATTTTGCATAGTGTGATAATCTCTAGGTCCATCCATGTTGCTGCTAATGGCATTATTTCATTCTTTTTTATAGCTGAGTAATATTCCATTGTATATATGTACCATATATTCCTTACCCCTTCATCTGCCAGTGGACATTTAGGTTGCTTCCGTTTTCTTGGTTATTATAAATAGTGCTGCAGTTAACATTGGGGTGCGTGTATCTTTTTGAAGTAGGGTTTTCTCTAGGTACAAATGGTTCTGATATAAGTGGGAAAAATTAATTTAGGTGATATCTAACGCATACCTCATAGCAGATAAATTCCAGATCAACCAAAGATTTAAATGTGAAGAATAAAACCATGAAAGTACCAGAAATGAACAAGGGAGAATTCTTTACCAATCTCAGGGTGGGGAACATATTTCTAAGTATGATCCAGAACGCAGCAAACATAAAATAAGATATGGATCAGTTTAACTACATGAATAGGAAAAAAAAAAATAGTGTGCATGAGGAAAAATGTCAAAAACAAAGTCAGAGAACAAATAACATGTTAAAAAATACTTATAGGAGTTCCCGTCATGGCTCAGTGGAAATGAATCTGACTAGCACCCATGAGGACACAGATTCTATCCCTGGCCTTACTCAGTGGGTTAAGGATCCAGCATTGTCGTGAGCTGTGGTGTAGGTCACAGGTGTGGCTCGGATCTGGCATTGCTGTGGCTGTGGTATAGACCGGTGGCTACGGCTTCAATTAGACCCCTAACCTGGTAACCTCCATATGCCAAGGGTGCGGCCCTGAAAAGACAAAAAAAAAAACCCCAAAACAAAACAAAAAAACCACTAGCAATGCCTCTTAAGACAAAAGACTGATTGTCTTAACGTATAAAGAATGCCTACAAATCGATACGAAAAAGCGCTATAATCTAATAGAAAAATGGACACAAGACTTTGAATAAACATTGCACAGAGGGCATTCCCAGGTGATCTAGTGGTTAAGATCTGGCGCTTTCGCTGCTGCAGCGCAGGTTCAGTGCCTGATCTGGGAACTGAGATTCCCACATCAAGCCACTGCACACAGTAGCCAAAACAAACAAAAACATTGCACAGAGAAGGAAATAAATATACATGGAAACATGCTCAGTTTCACAGCAGGAGCAGTACAAGCTGAAAAAGCCAGGTACTGTCTATATCTTTCAGATTAGGGGGGAAGAAAACTGTTGAATTTTTAAAAATTCACCTATCCTTTAGTGTGGCAGTTCTATGTTTATGGAAACCCCCTGATGTTCATCAGTCGAGAAATAACTCAGTCTACACAAGTGAGACCAGAAATAGAATGCAGCCAATTAAAAAAAAAAAAGATTGCCCTAAAAAAATAAAAATAAAAACTTAAAAAAAATTTACCTTGTCATATAAGGAGTTTGAGTTTGTTTCTAGGGGTTTTTATATAATCAGTGCTGTGATGGCTTCAGTGTGATCTGGAATTATTTCCAGGATGTATCTGAAATGAAAAAAAGCAAGATGGAAAACAACTTTTTGTTTTAAATAAAAGCAAAAGGAAGGGAGAGAGGGCAGGAGAGAATGTGTATGTTGTCTGGACTGTCTTGGAAAGACAAGAAAGTGCTTGCCTTGGGGAAGGTGTCTGCGTCCAGGGGGCCACTAAGCTCTTACTCATCTTCCTTTTGTACCTTTTTTTTGGCCATCCTGAAGCATACAGAGTTCCCGGGTCAGGAATCAGATCTGAGCTGCAGTTGTGACCTAAGCCACAGCCGCAGCAATGCTGTGTCCTTTAACCCACTTTGCCAGGCTAGGGATTGAACCTGCACTCTGGCACTGCAGAGACTGATCCTGTTGTGCCACAGCAGAAATTCCCCTTCTGTACCTTTTGAATTTCATACCATATGCACACATATTCAAAATTGAAATAATTTAAAGTGAATGCTTTTCACTGTAAAAAATAAATCATTTCTAATTTGAATATCAATTTGTGATTATGTCGTTGGAATTCTTCATTTAACAGTCTGTGTGAACATTTCCCCTTGTCTCTTAAAAAATTCACCACAATACCCGAATGGTACTTCATTTGTATATAAATATGTGTATATTTCTCTGTTGTCCATTTGAGACATTTGACGTGTCCTTAAGGAGCTCATTTTGGGGTATTTAGTTCTTTGACTATTATAAGTAACACTGTGATGAACATCTCTGAACGTTTATCCTCATGCACAACGTGGATTACTTTCTTAGAATAAAGTATTATAAGCCGACTTAGTGGCTTGCTTGAAGACATGAAAAAAGTTGAGGTTTCTTTTTTTTGTTTTTTTGTCATTTCTTGGGCCGCTCTCGCGGCGTATGGAGGTTCCCAGGCTAGGGGTCCAATCGGAGCTATAGCCACCGGCCTACGCCAGAGCCACAGCAACGCGGGATCCAAGCCGCATCTGCAACCTACACCACAGCTCATGGCAACGCTGGATCCTTAACCCACTGAGCGAGGACAGGGATCGAACCCGCAACCTCATGGTTTCTAGTCGGATTCGTTAACCACTGTGCCACGACGGGAACTCCAAGTTGGGGTTTCTTGATGCGTCTTGTCAAGTTCCCCCTCAGAGAGGTCCTGGCACTTCATTGTCTGGAAGGATCATTTTCTGATGCAGTTTCCAACTCTAAGGATTCTTTCCTTCCTCCACTTGTTGTTGACTCTTAAGAGCAGAGCGTGAGGGGAGAATATGAATGTTGAAGAAAAATGAGATTGTGTGCTTGCGCTGCAGGTGTCAGCGAGCTCCCCAGGCCCACAAACCCCAGACCCATCTTTGGAATGGCCTTTCCCTGGGGGATGGGGGTGGCAGCCGGAGCGCGCTGGCCTCAGTTAGGGGTTTCCAGGATTGGGTCTTGAGCCCAGCACCCTTCCCTTTCCAAGGCAGGAAAGTCAGCTGGGCAGGGGCAGGAGCCAAAGCCCCAGGGTGTCTGTTCCAGCAGGAGGCTGGCCTTGTAGATGGAACCCGTAACTCCATCCATCCCACAGTGGCGATGCTGGAGATCCGGGACTGGAACCTCAGCACAGCCGCCTGCGGCGGACAGAGGCCTTTCCCACCGGTCCTGAGGAGTCACTCTGTCATTCCACAGATAGGGGAAGAGAGATGCTGGGAAGGTAGGTAGACAGACGGACTCAGATTTAATGTGCTCAACAAATGCCTGTCTGAGATTTACTTTGCCAGGATTAGGCCTTCAGTCTAGCCTGGTGAAAATCCAGACAGAAATACCCATTCTTGTGGGCCCAACACTCCAGTTGGAGGAAGAGGGCTGAGGAGACGGGGCTCGGGAGCTGGTGTGACCTGCCAGGGTCCGTCCTTCCCATCGGCAGGTACGGGTCCACCGGAGACTTTCCTAAGTCATGGTTGTAAAGTCACCGCCCTGACCTCAGAGGCCTCTGTGGCAGTTTACTAAGCGAGATGTGGAAACATAAAGTAGTAAATGTTGTTTACTGTTATTGTTATTGTTAGAACTGTCACTGTAATTTGTATCCGGTGTCATTACTGTTACTGCAGCTGGACACTCTCCTGTTCTGAAGCTTTGAGCAGTTTCCCCAGAGGGAGAGAGTAGATGTGAAAGTTCTGGGACCTACAGAACCACCACCCGGGGATGTCAGAGGGTTGGGGGGGAGGGGGTGTTTTGTTGTGTTGTGTTTTATTGCTGAGAAGGAGCCAAAGCACAACTAGGGCAACTTCATTCTCTCAAGACAGCTTAGAAAATAGGCGGGGTGCACCCTCTGCTGGAGCTGGTAGGGGTTGCCTTAGACGGAAGTCTGGCCCTGCCTTTACTCTCTTTTACGGAAGGGGTCATGGAGGCTCAGAGAAGGGGCAGTTTTGCTCAAGATCTGGTGGTACAGCCAGGTTCATAGCTCAAGATCATGGCTCATGTTCTTTTTTCTCTTTCTACTACAGGACACCTCCCTGTCTCCCCGTCTGATCTTTGAGTGCCCCTAATGTATTCTTACAGGTGTCTCCTCTGAGCTACGTGTTGTGGGGGTGATGTGGGTCCAGCCCTCCGTACTGGCCAGCCCCTTTTCTCTCCCCCGCTCCCTCTCTCTCTTTCTCTCTCTCTCACACACACACACACACAGCACTTACTGAGCCCCACCCTGGGCACTTTCTGCCAATGTCAGTTACTTTCTGAAAGTGTTGCGCAATAACCTGGGCTTATAAAAACTCCTGCCATTATAAACACATAGTCTTAGAAGTGAAGGTTCCCCTAAGTCACGAGTTACCACGTTTGGGAAGGTTGTTTTTGGGGAGTTTTTTGTTTTGTTTTGTTTGGTATCCGCTGTCTTTTCTCATAGAAACTGGATTTTCTTTAAGGTGTTGTTTTGCAACCTGCGCTTTTCAGTTAACAGTTTATCTCAGACACTTTGCCATGCCAAGTACAGGTCCATTTGGTGCAGGGTTTTTTTGTGTTTTTTTTTTTTTGATGAATACTTTATAATTCATGTAATGCCTAGTCTTTTGAGGGACATTTGGGAGCTTCCCTATCCTTGACCATGTGCAGTAAACACCCTAACACTATAGAGAGCATTGGCATTTGCCTCCACCTGCCCCCCACCAGCTTCCTAACTCAGGGCTTACCCAATTAGCCAGAGTCCATGTCCTGACTGTGTGATTTGCTTGCTTTCAGAAAACCATAGGTGCTCAAAGGGAAATAGTTGTATCCTCTTAGCAGATGAGACTTTTAGCTATGTGTGTGTGTGTGTGTGTGTGTGTGTGTGTGTGTGTATATATATATATAAGCTATATATATATGAGCAATACCCATTGTTGACAAGGGTGCAGATAAATGGACAGTCTCACGGGCTGCGGGTGGGAATACTGGACTTGTAAGTTTCATTTCCTCATTTTTTTAAGTTGTTATAAATACCCCTAATGGCATTCAGGAAGGTAACTTGGCAATGTGTCAAAACATGCGTCTTATTTCACCCTTCCCTTTAGCTTAGTAATTCTGCTTCTAGGAATAAAAGGAAGTAACTAGACACAGGAACAGATATTTACATAAAGACCTAGTGTGTCTGCAATGGGAGGAAATGGGAAGGTATCTCCATGTTCACTTCTAGGGGCTTATCAGATAACTCATGGTGCATCCAAGTACATACGTATGAAAATCATCAAGACCATAATGACACGTTCTAGGGTGTCTCAAGCAGTCAGCTTTAATACAGGGCATAGCATGATCTCCAGATCCTTTTTTACATGTACATGGCTCTTCTTTATATACGTGGGTCTCTGTTCTCTCCCTGGCTGGAAAGTCAGCCAGCGGTGTGTTAACCTCCATCTCTGCAGCAATAACTCCTTCCTGTCCTTCCTCTCCATCCCTTCCCCTGTCTCTCTTGGGCGCTCCAGCCCCCTCGTTCCCTCTCCCCTTGGAGAGCTCACAGCCATGGCGCACGTGGCCAAACAGAGCTCGTAATCCCCACCCACCTTCACTCCCCATCTCACAAATGACACTTCTGTCCACCTCCTTACTTATGCCAGAAAGCTCACTGCCCCATCAGCCAGGCACCAGGTCCTGTTGATTCATCCTCCGGATAACATCTAGAGCCCGTCTGCCCATCCTCACCTCTTTCTTCCACCCACTGTCCTGTCCCACCTGAATTGGTACAGGGGCCCCCTAACTGGCCCCTTTCCAGGACTTCTCATCCCAAGTGCCAGGGTCATCTTCGAAAATTCTGATCTGATCATTCAGGAGCCCAAACCCATCAGGGACCAAGCCACAGATGTGATCAGCCCCTACTAGCTCAGCAGCATCCTTGGGGTCTTGGTTCTCCACACCCCCCCCACCCCCACCAGCCCACTGCTCTTCCAGTTCTTCCATCCCCCCACCTCACATCTGAGAGCCTTCACACCTGCTCTGTTCTTCCCTCCTTGTCTAGACTGTGCCTATTCCTCTTTGGATCTCAGCTAAAAGTCCACACACACACACAGACACACACACACACACACACACACACACACACACACACACACACACACCCTCGGTCAGGCCCTGGTAGTCACTCCAGCATCCTGCCTTCTTCCTAGAAGCCCTGATGTAGGTATTAGGTAATGACCCTCACTCACCTGGCAGACTAGAACCTCCCTGAGGGCAGGGACCATGACTGGCTTGTTTGTCACTGCAGCTGTGGCACCTCTCCCCTCCTGGTACCTGATACTGATACACCCATGTCGAGGGTTTACCACTGACTTTACTGAGGAGCCAGAAGATGTCCTTTAGCATGCTGGTGGGGGTTGGGGTGTGAAATTACAGTTGACTGATTCTGTTCTTTGTAGTTTGTTTTGTCTTCAGTGATCAAGGCGATAACTCTCATTTTGTGAAAAGGCAGTGCTGGGGCCCCGGGCTGAGTCTTCTGTGCAGGATGCACCTGGCTTCACCTCTGCCCTGCCTTTGTCCCCACAGGCCTGCAGCGCGATGCGACGGGCATGATGGAGGTCGAGTCCTCCTACTCGGACTTCATCTCCTGTGACCGGACGGGCCGTCGGAACGCCGTTCCTGACATCCAGGGAGACTCCGAGGCCGTGAGCGTGCGGAAGCTGGCTGGTGACATGGGCGAGCTGGCCCTCGAGGGGGCAGGTGAGCACCCACGGTCTTCAGGCCCTCCTGGTGTGAGAGACCCTCTCCTGGGCTCCAGGGCTGGCCTCCAAGTCCTAAACTGCCCCTTCTTTCTCAGAGAAAGTTGGGCCCTGGTCCCAGGGTCAGTGCCTGAGCCAAGCCAGGCCCTGGGCTGGAGGGTGCCAGCCTCTCAGGCCCTGAGGACCCTCTGGCCAGGCTCCCCAGCGTATCCACAGGTCCTGTCCGTTCTCCAAGACTCCTCCCCAGACCCTCCGCGCTCTCCATCCCCACAGCCAGTGCCTGGCTCAGGCCACTTGCACGACCGTCCCCCACAGTCTCTGCCCCAGCCTTCTGCCAGACAGCTGCCAGCGGGGTTCATTTAAACTGTCCGGTCCCGTCATGCTTCTGCCCTTCTAGCCCCCGGCGCCTCGCACTGAGAAGCCCGTGCCCTTCCAATGGCTTTATCTCATGGTCCCCTCTGCTGGAACCACCCCCCTGCCGCACACCCCCCACTCCACCCTCCCTGGGAGGCCTCGGTCAGCCCTCCCTTGTCATGTGGCCCGGGAGCCTCCCCAGGTCTCAGCCTGCTCACCTCTGGCCTCTGACCCAGCCTGAGGAGAGGACTCCTGCTTCCTGGAAGTCCCTGCTCCCCCCTCAGACTCTTGCTGCCCTGCCTGGCTCGCTTTTCCCTCTTTCTTAGAGACCAAGACTGCCCTGCTGAGAAGCCTCTGGCCGCATCCCCCTCACTGGCTGGGAAGGCGCCTCTTTCCCAGCCGCCTCCTCGACCCCACTTAGCACAGGGCCCCTCCTCCAGGTCCACATCCTGGGCCTTCGGTGCCTGGTGGCGTCTGGCATGTGGTGGAGGTGCCTAGTCAGTGGCTGTTCCCGGCCTGGCATGTCCAGCTGCTAGGCCAGGCCCACTGCCAGGGCTTCTGTGTCTGCTCTAGGAGACTGTTTTCTGTCTCCCTTAACCTTGCTGTAGCCACTCAGCCACCCATCCAGCTCTCTAGTACCTGCTCCCCCGTCCAAGTCCAGGTCCCTGAGGCTGTCCTGGTGTCAGCCCACCAGGGTGACAGGGACAGTTAAAAAGGGGCCCTGAGCAAGGAGCAGTGCTCACTGCGGATGCACTGAAACACCTGTGGGGGTGCACAGGCCAGAGCGACTGGCTGAGGAGCTTGCAGCAGGCCCTGGGGGCAGCTGCGTCCAGTCCAGCGGCCTCACCCAGGGAGTGGGAACGTGGAGAATGCAGATTCTGCTCCTCCAGGCCCCGGAGCATCTCTTTGCTTAAAGCTCCCGGGAGACTGAGGCACTGCCAAGGCAGGGAGGAGCCTCCCCAAGTCACGTATGTAAACCTTTGCCATCCCCGATACCTCCTCCCGTGGGGAGCACGGATATCTCTTTACTTGGCAGAGTAATGAGACGTAAACAGGCAGCAGGCCATGAAGGGATGTGACTGGGTAAGTTTCCAAATCCTGCTCTGAAAGCGACCCTGAGGGAGGCCCCAGGGTGCCGGGTGGCGAGGAAAGTGCTTGGGGACCTTGTCACTGGGCCAGGGCGGAGCTGGCACTGGCAGAGAGGGAGCCTTAGCCCTGGCTGAGCTGTTCCCACCTGCCAGGTGACCACAGAGGGGCAGAGGTGTCCTGTCTCTACCCTCACTTCCTAGATCAGGAAGCAGAGGCTCAGAGAGTCGAGGTCCCCCAGCAAGGAAACGGCGGCGCAGCAGTGACGGGGACGTCTAACAATGTTCCTGCTGTCTAGGGCTGATGTCCAGCTGAGGCATCACCAGCTGGGAAATGTGCCCAAGTACAGTCTGCTTGGCCAGGCTTCTGGTGGGCTGGAAGGACCCTCTGTGCCCGCACCTTCGCTCCAGGCACCGCCCCAGGATAGGAGGTGGGGGGGTGGGGTGTCCAAGTTCTGCCTGCTTGCCTGGCACCCCTTCCAAGGCCAGCTGTGAGGGCAGATTGAGGCTGCAGCGTGTCAGGTCTTTACCAACCCTAGAGCGCACTCTTTTAGTGGCAGGGTTCTAGTTCATGGAAGGGACCCTGGCTCCCTCCGCCACTTGACTCTGAGGAACTCAGTTCGACTTCCCTGAGCCTCACTTTTCTCCTCCGTTTCATAACATGGCCCTCATCTTGCTTCCAGGCTGCTGTGCAGACTGCACGGCAAGTTCTTGCCCGGCTGCAGCTGACACAGGGTCGTTTCTCCTTGGTCACGGGAAGGGCAGAGACAGAGCCTTAGAGGGAGGTGGGGGTGGTTTGGGGAGGAACACAGCACAGCGCAACAGCCACAGGCCACTCCTGTGCTCCTGAGCTGGCCTCATCTGAGACCCTTTTCTGACCCACAACGACCCCTTGCTGAGCCCCCGTTACACGCGGGGACTGAACACCGCCCTCTTCCCCTGAGGAGCCCACACCATGGTTCTGAGCCTCCACAGCCCTGGGCCTGATGCTTTTAGCATCCAGCCGAAGTTCTGACCTTTGACTTGCACTGTACGGGTGACAGCGCACGCATTTCCTTTGTAGAAATTAGCATGTATAGACCAGGCTCACCTTCCCTTTGGCCACCCCCCCCCCCCCGCAACCAGCCCCCGTTCTGCACCGTTAGCACTGTGGCCGGGCCCTTCTAGCTCCCATTCTATGCATTAAGTTAGTGTATGTGCTCCTTCCTCTCTCCTCTGCAGAAGGACAGGCGGAGGGGGGCACCCCAGACAAAGAAGCAAGCAACCAGCCCCAGAGCAGCGATGGGACCACCTCCTCCTGAACGTGGCCTTGCCTGAGGCGGCTGGAAGAGACGCGCTGTGGACGGGAGCCCCGGACTGGCCGGGCAGCCTGTCCTCTGAGCAGAGTGTGCCAGGCAAGCCAGGCCCGACTGAAAGGCAGGCCCTGGAGGCTCCGGCCCCACCAGGGGAAGGCCCTGTCCACACCCCCAGGCTCCCCGCTCCCACCTCCTCACCGCGCCGGGTGCACGTCCAGACACTCTACGCACAGGATGGTGTTTATCCAGCGGGCGCTGGGACTCAGCGGCTGGGTCCTGCCCGCCTGGGGCAGCGGTCTGGGCAGGGACCACGTCCTGGTTCTGCCCCGTCCTTTCCATCCCTGGCCTTCTGTGTCAAGACCTTCTTACCCCTTTTCTAAAAAGCACTTTTAAACTTTTTAAAAACTTTAAACCTTTTCTCAGCAGAGAGGGAGGGAGCTGACAATTTACCTTTTTTTGGAAACCATTGTAAGCTAAACTCTTCGACCGTCTATGCAGCTCTGAGGTTCCCTCATGGAGCTTCACAGATCCATTTTTTAGGGAAGGGATTTTGTGCTCAAAACTATCTGATTAGCTGTTTGCCCTTTCTACCCAGACAAATGACACCTAGGACCCAGGAAATAAATGCAGATGATTTGTGTGACTGGCTTAAGAGGATCATTTCCCCTTTAACTCGCAAGAGCAGGCCTGGGCCTTGTTTCCCCAGTTAGCTGGGACCCATCGCCACCCAGGGCGCCCACAGAACGAAGTGCCTGTGAAGATGCCGAGGTTCCGCAGAGGCCGGCACCCCTCCTCGGCCCGGGAGCTGATGAATCATCTTCCACATCACCCTCTGTCACCCCAGGCCACAGCTTCGGGAACCCAAAAGGAAGATTTTCCTTGTAGGACCTACAGCAGAGGGCAGCTAAGAGTTCGGGGAGCTTTCAGGTAGGTAACTCTTCAAGAGAAGCCTGGATTCTTCTAGAGGGAGGGCAGGCTATGGGCCATCTCTGCCCCCACCTTCCCATTCACAGCCCCCACCGTGGCATCTGGCCTTCCGTTCTCCACGCGGCCAAGTTGACCCGCCCCAGGCCGCAACCACACACCCCCCTGCTGCACGACCCCAGCCATTGGCTTTTTTATTGAGCACCAGATTTTCAGCACAAGTCACCAGGGGAGGTTATTCTGATTCAGCCAGACTCAGGCCCAGGCCCTGATCCCAGCCCGGGCCCATAATCACAGGAGAGACGCAGCCGTGCTGAGGTATCCGTGTGTACAGAGACAGGCACTCAGGCGTCACAGCATCAGTAGCCACCTCTGGAAATCCTAGTCTCCCGGGAAGGAGTAAAGGTAAGCTTATCGCTCCACCCCAGAGTTGTGAAGACTCGGAGAGGTGGCCACAAAGTCTTCAGGGACGGTGCTCTGCTTGCCAAGTCAGAGAAACAGGAGCATTAGGCAACTTGTAGTACCCAAGACATTACCAAAAAAAGGTCACAGGCCATCAGAGCCCGAGAGGATCCCCATTCCCCAGGTCGGGAGACAGGTTTGGGAGCAGGGGAGTGCTCGGTCAAGGCCACAAGGGAAGGAAGGAGCAGAGCAGAGCCGCAACCTGGGCCCAGCCCCCTGGCCTTGGCTTTGGGCGCCATGAGGATGCCCTAAGTTGCCAAGACTTTTGGGAGTGGGCTTCAGAAGTCTCCTCAGACCAGCCTCAAGATAGCATTATGCAGAAAGGAAGCTGGTCTAGTGCGAGGCTGCCACCAGCCAGGGAGTTGGCACACATCCTTGGCACTGCCCATGAGAGGGAGGGAGTGCGGGCATCTTGCTAGAAATCCCAACAGCCCAGGGCTCAGACAGGAGCGTACCTGCAGAGGACGTGGGCGGCATCCCGTAGGCTTTATAGAGCAGGTCAAGGAGCTCCGTCTTCTCATCATCTGGGAGGAAGCTGGACTTTGCCGCATTGATGTTCTGGAAGGGCCAGTGTGGCAGACAACGTGAAACCAGAGAGCACTGAAGGGAGTCCTTGGCGATCTAGTGACAGTCCCTCCTCTTCATTAAACATGGGCAGTTCATTAAAGCTCAGAGCAGGGAGGACTTGTCCAGGCTCACCCGGCAGCAGGCGCCAGAGCAGAGACTCTGAGGGTCTGTGTCCTTAAAGGGACATGACGTGATACACAGACATGGGAGGGAGGCTGGAGAAACCTTTGAGAGGCAGGCTGGGGTGTATGGAGCCAGAGAAACAGTCCTGGCAGACACAGGCTTGGGGTCCAGCCCTAAAGTGAGAGGCTTAGCCTGGGGTCTGAGTGGCCTGAAAGTGTGTGCAAACTACAGCTGAGCACACCCTTCTGGGGAGACGGTGGACAGCTTTCAGTGTCTCTCGGGGGCACTGGGCCCAAGCAAAGGCTCAAAAACCTGGTCCTGGGTTAAGGTCTCAGCCAAAGATGCCTCTCTGTAGAAGGCATCAAATTCCAGGTCTGGCCTGGCCTGGCCTGTTGAGGCAGACTCACCCCTGAATTCTCCAGGAGCTCCGGCAGGCCTCACCCACTCCCAGGGCCCAGAGTCAAGGCCCGCATCCACTCACCAGTCTCTTAAACTCCTCTTCGGTAAAGCCCATGTCTCGTTTGGTCATCTGGTAATCAGTGTCCAGGGTGGACTTGAAGATGAGCGGGTCGTCCGTGTTGAGCGAGTAGTTGGCCTGGTCGTTTTTGAACCTGGGGAGGGGGAGAGAGGGAGGAGGGCCTCCGTGACTCCTCTGTAAACGCTCACTGCATGCCGACGTCCACCCCCCTCTGAGCCTCCCAGCAACCTTGGACAGGCCTGGAAGGTCGTCTTGAACAGAGGGAGGAACACATTGAGAGAGCGCAGGTGATTTGTCCAGGGCCACATGACTAGCAACTTGTGACTCGAACCCATCCAACCAGGCCAGAGCCAGGCAAAGGCAGAGCCAGGAAAGATGGGGACTTGGGGAGGCCAAAACAACACCCCCCCTCCAGGTACCAACCTTGCAAGTCTTTCCCCTGCGCAGCCTCCACCCTGGGAGAGTTGTCTGCACCCCACCCCAGTCCCCCTCAGTCCCACTGGGCTCTCACTCTTCAAGCACACCATGGGAACTTCTTAGCACGATCCCTGACCACCGTCTCGTTCCATCCGATCCACCCAGACCTTTGCTATCTCTTACCTCCCTCGACTTGGGTAGCAGAATCTTATACTGTTGACCTTTTCCCTAGATTTCTTGGACACCACGCTTTTGGCTTTGCGTCTGCCTGTCCCTTCAGTGCCACTGTCCTTCTGGGTTCTCTCCTAGGCCCTCGTGCTCCAGCAACGCCTTAGTCACCACATCTGTTTAGATGACTTGAGTCCTCCTGTAAACCCACATGCCTCCAGGAACCTCCACTTGGACGTCCTGTGGGTACCACACTCTCCACATTCCTGAAGCAGACATCAGGCCCCCCACCCCGTAATCAGAACATCAGAGCCCAAGGAACATCCGTTCCGTCAGTGCCAGCCTGACCATGGTCACCCCAAGTTCTTGGTGAATTTCTGTGTCAGCTTTGTTCCCTCTTCCAGGTCTCAGTCCCAGGACAACCTGAAGAAGGGCCAAGACTGTAGGGTGGGATAGGGTGGGGCAGATTCCAGGGAAAGCTTCGAGGCAGGGCTGGGGGAAGGCCCAGGGGGCCAGGAGCTGAGACCACGGAAGCAAGAGACCCCTCTTCCTGATCCCAGCAGGCAGAAGCTCTCGAGTGTGGAAGCTTCCTTCAGGGTAGCAGGGCACTCATTGTGCTGTAGCTGGGTGAGCTGTAGGGCCCCCAGCTCTGCTGTTCAACAGCTGGGGGACCTCAGTCACCTTACACATTTGAGCGCTGGATCCCTCATTTGTGTAATGACAGTAACACCTGCTTCCCAAGCATTTTTAGCGATGTCATACCCAAGAGACCAGGCACAGCCAGCGCCTAGCCTCTGCGTCCCCTTCCCACCCTTGGCTCTCCCTGTACAAAACGCAGTGGGCCCCAGGGGACCAGGCCTCACCGGATGACCGCGTGCTCCGTGCCCGGCTTCCAGGCGCCAGTGAGGTAGCTGGACCAAGGGCAGACCTGGAAGAGCAGGCGGGTGGCTGCCACACGGACCCTGCCAACCCCACCCCCAGGCCTTGGCTGGAGCCGCCAGCCCCCTGGCCGCTGAATCCCAGGGCCGGTCAGTCCCGGTTTTCTCCCCGCCCCCGCCGCTCCCAGGCCGGCTGCCCACTCCCACCAGGGCTGGCCCTGTGCCTCCGCCTCCTGGACCCTCCTCGCTTCCCACGGCCTCCCGGTCCTCCCCTCCGGGTGCTCCCCGCCCACCCTCACCTCGAAGTGCATGTTCGCTTGCCGCAGCCTGGTGTAAAGGGCCTCGTCCTCCAGCGTGTGGTAGCCGTGCCCCAGCCTCTCCGTCTTGAGAGTGTCCACGGCCTGCGGACCAGCGGAGTGGAGCCCAGCGCGGGCAGTGGGGGTGTGGGGAGTGGGGCCCGGCCCACCACCACCAGCCCAGGCCACTCACCTCCTTCACCACCTCCGCTGAGCCCACCTCCCCGGCGTGGACCGTGCGGTGAACACCACTTTTTACAGCCTCCTGCCAGGGCAACAGACAGGTCAGGGGGCAGCCCGGGGGTGGCTCGGGGGCCCTGCCTTCACTGTACTCGAGGGCTGAGTTCCCGCAGGCTCCGACCCGTCCTCGGTCAACTCCACGTGGCCTGCTTCAAGACAGGGAGGTCTGGTGGGGGTGTCTTTTGATCATTCGAGTGGTAGCTCTCATTTATTACCATCAGCATGTGTCAGGCACTGGAGGAGATGGTTTGGAGACATTACATAACCTTGACAACTGCTCTAATGCCTGTCTTACAACACCAGGAAAACCAGGTATCACGACCAAGGTCAAATAGGTAGGAAGTGGGGAGCCCAGCCCTGAAGCCAGGCAGGCTCCAGAGACCCCACTCTCGACCCCATGCTTCGCCCCTTCCACGGGAAGTGCAGCATAGGGCTTTGAGATGTCTGCTCCAACCCAGTCATCCCAGCGGATGAAAGAGGCCCAGAGAAAAGACTGTCTTGCCCAAGGTCACACAGCAAATCATTAGGCAGAAAGGCTGCAACCCAGGGCTCCCCACATCAAATCGGTTTTTAATTCATACCGGAACCCCAATTTCTAGAGCCCCTAGACCCAGTCAGACACACGTGGGAAAGCCTTGTGATCCCCAGTCACTGAGATTCTCCCTACTGGGGACAGAGACGACCTCCCCGTGTGGCTGCCCCAGAGTCAGCCTCCCCCCACCGCATGGCCCACCGCCAGCAAGACCCACCTCGTAGGCCTGCACGTGTCCTGGAAAGAGGCTGCTGCCTTCGATGGTCTCATCTCCAGCCAGGTCAATGGCCACCACGGTCTGCTGCCGGTACTTCTTACACAGCTCCACCACCTCGGGGGACCAAGCTGTGGGGGGGATGCCCACCGGGCCTCTGGCAGCAGCACCGAGGAGACAGACCCTCCCAGCCTTCCACCCAGAGCCAGGGCGAGGCGGAGGGCCCGGTGTCCTGACTGCTGCCTCCTGACCACGTGGCCTTTGGTGCCCATTTCCTCTCCTCTCAGAGGGCACACCACCCACCACAGCACAGGGTCACGGCGAGGCTTTGCCAAGGCTCCCCTAGATGAGGCACCTAGGGCAAGGCCTGGGCTCCGTAAATGACAAACGACAATTCTCTCTACTGGTTAAGAGCATGTAGTGTGTGAGCAATACGTGTAATAACACCCTCAAGGTGGCCCTACCCCACTTAGCAGAGGAGACGGAGAGCCGCACAGCCTAACATGCAAGCCTAAAACAACTCACACTAGTGTCATTACATGTATTGCTCTTAACCAGTAAAGTCATGCAGTGTTTTAAAAAGAATGAACCACCACAGGCCTTGGAGCCAGATGGCCCTGGGTTGTCATCGGGGCTTCGTGCCTTCCCGATGGAGGAGCAAGGCTTTTCATGTTTCCTTGCCTCATTTTCCCCGTCTGTCAAATAGGGACAAATGATGGTGGTCCTGTCCACCCCCCCCCCCGGCCTCTATGAGGATTAGAGAAAATACCCCAAACTGCTCGGCACTGGGAGGCCCTACAGGTTGACGTTGCCCTCGCTGTGGTCTCACTGCTCCTTAGAGCAGAGGGTGGGGAAAGCACTGTGACCTCCTGGGACTGTAACATGTCTGAGGTCCAGAGAGGTGAGCTGACCAGGGCAGAGTCACACAGCGGGGCCCTGCCTTAGAAACACAAGTCCTAGGGGTGTGACTGGGATCGGTCACAGGGAGACCCCTTGAACTCTGCATCTCAGACCTAGTCCCGGGTTTCACGGCCCCAGCAGGACGGGGCCTGGCCCACAGGGTCTCAAGGGAGGACCACAGGCTGATGGGAACCTGGCTTAGGCTTGTCTCTATTGTTCAGGCTCCCTTGTTTTTGTTTTTTCCTTTTTTTGGGCCACACCTGTGGCATATGCAAGTTCCCAGACTAGGGGTCTAATCGGAGCTGCAGCTGCCGGCCTACCCCACAGCCACAGCAATGCCAGATCCAAGCCATGTATGCAACCTACACTGAAGCTCCTGGCAACACCAGAGCCGTTACCCACTGAGCAAGGCCAGGGATCAAACCCACATCCTCATGGTTACTAGTTAGGTTCATTTCCGCTGAGCCACAATGGGAACTCCCAGGCTTCCTTGGTTTTGAGCCTCCTGCAGCTCAGCCTCCCTGGGGAGAAAAGTTCCTGTTGCAGGAAGTTCTGAGCCTTCGCAAGAGGAAGCTCTGACATCTGGCTGATGGGCTTGATGGAGAGCACTGGGTGGGGCACAGAAAAGACCAGGTATGGCCCCTGGGCCTGGCATCAGATGGGCAGCCAGAGGGCAAGGCCATACTCACTGGGCTGGTGGCGCATGCAGCATAGGATGGACCGCACCTTCACCCCGAAGTCCCGTTCTCCCTCCTGCAGGCCCTGGCCCACCAGATCCACCACCTCATCGGGGGTCAGGTCCCCTCTGTGTGCAGAGAAGAGAGCAGGGGTGGACCTGAGACAAAGGAAGGCCTAAAGCACAGCCCTGAGACTGGGACAGAGGCGGGAGGGGAGAGGGTCTTCCAGAAGCCACTGCCCCTGCGGAAGGGCTGGCAGACACGGCCCCAAGCCCTAGCACACCCCCCTCTCACTTCCTTCGAACTGCCTGGGTGCTGTCAGCCCTTGAGAGGCTGTCCCAGTGTGTTGGGGGGGTTGTCGCACACAAACCCATCCCCCGCCCCAAGATGGAGAGCGCTGCTATGGTGTCAGATTCCCACATGTCCACAAGCATCAAAGTCATGGCTAGAAGGGAGCAAGGTAGTCGGGTGGTACCACTTAGACCTCCCTGAGGTCCGGGCAGAGAGGGCAGGAATAGGCCAGACCCACTTCAGTTACAGGGTTAGGACAGGCCCTCTAGGAGTCACTGGATAACCAGGTTCACACTCCTAGACTCCAGCCCTGTATCTAGGACGAGGGACGGCCACGCAGCCAAACGCTTTCACCCAAGGTGAACACGCAAGCCCAGGTGAGGGATGGGAACCCTGTCCCTTAGGACAGCCAAGCCCATCTTTCTGAGGCCGTGGACCAGCACAGGGAGCAAGATCAAAGTCTCTCTTGGGTCAGGGCCTCCTGAGAGTCCGCCGCTCGGTTGCGGGTTGGGCCACCCCGCCACAGCCCTCCGGGTGGTTGCTCACTCAGCCTGGTTCCAGGGGATCGGCTCCACTTTGGAGTTGGCCAGCAGGTGCGGGCTGTAGCGCACCTCCACGTACACCACGCCCTCCTTGGCTTTCATCTCCACAAACTCGTAGGCAATCCTTTTGACGGCCTCTCGGGAGCCCCTGAGAAGGAAAGAGGGGTTGGGGACAATGCTGCCCAAGTCTCTTGGGAGCTCCAGGAGTAACAAAGCTGTCCACAACCTGTGGCAGATCAAACCCATGTCTGGCCCCCAGTCTTATTACCCAGTCTCGAGCTCTTGGCATCTGCTGAAGAAAATTCTAGAAGCATAGAGAGTCCCATTGGCTCTAATTTTTTTGTTTGTTTTTAGGACTACACTCATGACATATGTAAGTTCCCAGGCCAGAGGTCAAAATGGAGCTGCCAGCATATACCACAGTCATGGCAATGCCAGATCCAGGCCGTGTCTGCGACCTACACCGCAGCTCACCGCAACACCAGATCCTTAACCCACTGAGCAGGCCAGGGATCAGACCCACATCTTTATGGATACTAGTCAGGTTCATTACCACTGAGCTTTATTTCTGATCTCTATGCCAGTTCTCGGCCCTTCCTCTGTGCTTCTAACCACCTTCGCCCTCTAACCAGTCTCCCCATCTCCACGCTCGCCCCTGTACAGCCCCTAGCACCTTTTTTTTTTTTTTGGTCTTTTTGCCATTTCTAGGGCCGCTTCTGTGGCATATGGAGACTCCCAGGCTAGGGGTCTAATCAGAGATGTAGCCACCGGCCTACACCAAAACCACAGCAACACAGGATCCGAGCTGCACAGCTCACGGCCATACCGGATCCTTAACCTACTGAGCAAGGGCAGGAATTGAACCCACAACCTCATGGTTCCTAGTCGGATTCATTAACCACTGCGCCACAACGGGAACTCCCCTAGCGCCATCTTTTAAAAATGGAAACCAAAGAATATCACTCCTCTGCTCTGAACCTAAGTGGCTTCCCACCTCGTAGCAGTCTTATTCTGTGACCCCGCCCACAAGGCCTGCATAATCCAGCCCCTGCCAACCTCTGGCTCCTTCCATGAGACCTTCAGGGCCTTCTCTCTGTCCAGCTGGTTCTGTCCAGCCTGTTTCCCAATCAGCCTGCCTCTGCGTTCGCATCCGCAGCCGGCAGGCTCCTCCCCCATCACCTCTGCTCCCTCCTCCCTGCATTCAGAGCTCATCGGACCACCTTGACCTTCCCTGACCCCCTCAGTTTAAAACCTGGCCTTCACTCTGCTCCACGGCCCTCACCACCCCTCGACACTACCTATGACATGGTTGATTAGTTCACCTCCCCAACTAGGATGTCGTCTCCTCAAGACAAGGACCCCGCCGTGGGACACTGCAGCCATTGAAACATTTGCTACATGATAGATGTAGGCCACCAGGAAGGAGAAAGAAGAGAGAAGGACACACTCAGGCAAGAAAAGCAAAGCTAGAAGGAGGGGAGTGCTCCAAACTAAAGAGCATCTACATAGCAAAGGAAACAGCACCAGAGTGAAAGGCAACCTACAGAAGGGAGAAAATGTTTACAGACCACAGCTCCGATAAGGGGCTAACATCCAAAATACAAAAGGAACGCCGACAACTCAGCAGCAAAACGACAACAACAAAACCGATTTAAAAATGGGCACAGAGGAGTTCCCACTATGGTGCAGTGGGTTAAGAATCTGACTGCAGGAGTTCCTGTTGTGGCTCAGCAGTTTATCAACCCAACTAGTATCCATGAGGATATGGGTTCAATCCCTGGCCTTGCTTTGTGGGTTAAGGATCCAGCACTGCCATGAGCTGTGGTGCAGGTTGCAGACGCGGCTCGGATCCCAAGCTGCTGTGGCTATGGCGTAGGCCGGCAGCTGCAGCTCCGATTCGACACCTGACCTGGGAACTTCCATATGCCACAGGTGCAGACCTAAAAAGGGAAAAAAAGAAGAAGAAGAATCCAATTGTGGCTGGGATCACTCTGGAGGTGGGGGGTTCAATCCTTAGCCCAGGCACAGTGGGTTGAAGATCTGGCATTGCTGCAGCTGAGGCTCAGATTCGATCCCTGGCCTAGGAACTACCACATACCGTGTGTGTAGCCATAAAAAGAAAAATGAGTAAAAATGGACAAAGGACCTGAACAGACATTTCTCAAAAAACACGCAAATGGCCAACAGACACGTGAAAAGGTGCTGGGCATCACTCATCACCAGGGAAATGCAAATGAACGCCTTCTTGGCCTTCGGGGAGCTGGTCCTCTTTGGTCTCGTGGCGGGAGAGAAAGCAGCTGCCTGGGAAGCAGCACGGAAGAGACCCCGGGGCGAGTACGAGGCCTCGCTCACCTGCCCGTGGTCCTGGTGTGGGGCATTCCAGGAGGTGGCATGTGTGCTACAGGGTCAACTGACAGCGGCCAAGGATGTGGATAGCTGCTGCCTGCCAGGCAGAGCCCCAAATCTTCCAGAAAGAAGCCAGCAGCCCTGGCACACATCTTCCTTCCCCAGGATGCTCTATACCTGCCGGGCCACTTACCCAGCCAACAGCCTCTGTCTGCCTCACACGCTTTCCTCGCTGGTCTTCCACCAACCTGTGCTGGGCCCATCCTCCAGCTCTTTCCTCTGGACAAGGTCACAGCTTTTCCAACCCAGGGCCCAAGCCACACTTCCTCCTCCAGGCAGCCTTCCCTGATTCCCCAGCCCCCTCCAGCTCTTCCTCCTCCTGAGCTCTGGCAGCGCTGACTGCCAAGGCTCAATTCCTGCCTGCCTTGGCCAGAAAACTCTGCCTCGAGCCAGGAAGCTCAAGGTGACACCAGGCCGAAGATCTAGGGCTTCACCCCTTGGCAGCTGTGCGGTCCTGGGCAAGTTCCTTCACTTTCCAGAACTTTCGCTTCCTTCTCTGCAAATGACAAGTGTGTCCACTTCCCAGGACTGTGGACGACTACAAGGAAAATGGTTCTATGAGCTGTGTACACATTATATTCTTCTACGTCTAAGGTATCCTGCTATTACCAAATGAAAGGGGAGCTCCTGTTGCGCCTCTGTGGGTTAAGAACCTGACATAGTGTCCATGAGGATGCATGGATCCCTGGCCTCCCTCGGTGGGTTAAGGATCTCGTGTTGCCTTGAGCTGTGGTGTAGGTCGCCGATGTGGCTCGGATCTGGCACTGCTGTGGCTGTGGTGCAGGCCAGCAGCTGCAGCTCTGATTCAACCCATAGCCCAGGAACTTCCATATGCCACAGGAGTGGTCATTAAAAAAAGAAAAAAACAAACAAAACAAAACCCTGGAAGGAATGAAAAGTAACATAAAACCAGCAGTGCCTGGCTGTCAAAGGTAGCAGGTGTCCTTACCGTAAGAGGGCCTTGCTGAGGACAGTGTTGTGTCCATTCCAAACTCCAGCCCTGAGACGTAGGGAGGGTCATAAGCCCTATCGTCCAGATGAGGGAACCGAAGCCCAGAGAGGGTGAGTTTGCTCAGCATCAGTTATTTCATGAAAGAACCTGATATTAGAACCTGTGTTCTTAAGCCTCACATCCTGTCACTTTTCTATAGACATGGAATGAATTTCAGCCCATCACACCCACTTGGACAAACTGAGGCCCCAGGGTGGAGGGATTCATACGAGTACACCCAATGGTGAGAAGCAGAGCAGGGTTTCACAGCGCCTTCTCCCACCCGTGGGCTGAGGGGTGCGGGCAGCCTGAGGTGGGCAGAGGGATTGCCTCCGCCGCCAGGCCCCTGAGAGGTGGGAACACTCACGCGATGGCGGGCATGTAGTAGTCGAACTTGGCCAGGAAGGCCGGGAGGCTGAGCGGCTTGTCCATGCCGATGACGTCCTGCAGCTCCTCCGGTGTGTTGGCAGGGAGGGCAATGCCCCTCTTCCTGGGGACAAAACAGTGAGACTGTTAGACCAGCCCCGGCCAGGATCCTACCAATGCCTCCCATTGGACAGATGGGAAAACTGAGGCCCAGGGCACTTAGAACCAGGACCTGAATCCTTCCAGGACCTCCTGTCCCCAGAGCCCTGACCAGCCAGCACATCTCAAGGGGGACAACCGGGGTTAAAGTCCTTATGTGCTCATGAACACACACGCCCCAGTGCCTGGGGACAGGGAAGGTGCCAGCCCTCGGTAGAGCCAGTTGGTCCTGTGCCAGGTCAGGGGTTACTGGGGGCAATAACTGCAGCACACAATGCCCGGGGCCGAGGCAGGCGCTGGACTTCCCTTCCCGACTCTCTGGCGGCTGGCACATCAGAGAGGCCGGCCTGGCCCATTGTGCTGGGAGAGGGCCGGGCACAGGCTCACAGGCAGGACTGGGTGAGCTGGCCAGCCACATCTAAGCACTCTCCCCTCCCTGCCCACAGCCTCCCGCATGAGGCTGGACCACAGCAACTGCTCCTTAAAGGCTGGCTGAGGAGTTCCTGTTGTGGCACAGTGGTTAACGAATCCAACTAGGAACCATGAGGTGGCGTGTTCGATCCCTGCCCTTTCTCAGTGGGTTAAGGATCCGGCGTTGCTGTGAGCTGTGGTGTAGGTCGAAGACGCAGCTCAGATCCCACGTTGCTGTGGCTGTGGCGTAGGCCGGTGGCTACAGCTCCGATTAGACCCCTAGCCTGGGAACCTCCATATGCTGTGGGAGTGGCCCTAGAAAAGGCAAAAAGAAAAGAAGAAAAAAAAAAAAAAAGCCTGGCTGAGATCAGCACTCCTGGCCTGGAGCCACCTTTTCTCCATCCATCGGCCTCCCTGCCGACTTCGAGTCCAAGCAGCAGGGTGCAAGGCTGGGCTGGCTTCCCCCCACCCCTGCTCTGGCCACCTCTGCTCCTCCTGGCTCTCCCCCAGCTCATGGCCACCCAGGACCTCAGTTTTTCCCACTTTTAAGATAAAAGGGACAGGCAAAGAACACCAGACCATCAAGAAATGCGCCTACCGTGAGGGACAAGAGATAAAAGAAACTCTAGGGAAACAGAAAAATGCAGAGAACACAGAAAGCTTAAAAACTCTAAAATCAGTAGCCTCAAGGAGAAGAGATGCTGTTACATCCTTGACATAAGAACACTCCTTTGTAAAAAGGGGACTTTCAGAGGGTAAGAAAGAGCTCTCGGGAGATTGAGAAGACTGTGGCAGCAACCATCAACATGTAAAAAAGGGGCTGGAAAATAAAGTCGAGAAAAATCCTCTAGCAAGTAGAACAAAAAACAAGATCAAAAATAGAAGCCAATGACTAAGAAAATTAGCTGTTCTTAGTGTTGGAACCAAGGTTCTGAACCCAGAGGTTCAGGAATCCAGTTACCCAGAAAGCATCAACAGAAGATAGAAGGGAGAACGTTGCCAAAGGAATGGAAATTTGAACTGTGTTGAAGTCCTTGAAGAGCTTGTTACTAAAATATTAAAATGGTTCCCTGCATAAACAAAGACCTGTTCCCCAAACTCCCTACATATGCCCCCGTCCCCTTTTAGGTGACCCCAGGCCCTGTGAGTACCCAGTGGGTGTCACCAGGAAGTCACCCTGGTGCCCAGTCTGTCAATCAGGTCCCCGTCCCCATAAGATACCCACAGGGAAAAAGATGCTGCTGGTGTGGTCCTGGCCTTGAGGTCACCCTCACGAGGCCATCTGCGGCCACCGTGGCCTCTGCAAAGCCTGTGCCAGTTGTTAGATGCTGTACTTTGAGTATCTTTCTGGGAGCTGGCAGGTGGAAGGCCAAGGAGGTGAAGCTAAGGCTCCTGCCCCCATTTTCCCAAACACACACACACACACACACACACACACACACACACACACCCCCCATGGGCCCTCTGGAGCAATCGGGAGATCCAGAGCTTTCCATCTTCTCCCTCTGCACACACCATTTGAGGGCCCATGATGTGCTGGGCGCTGGAAGGGTAGCCGTGGCCAAGACAGACCCATGGGTCTGGCCGCCCTCGGGAAGGCTGGCCCCTCACGCCACCTTTCCTCGCCCCCAAGCCCCTTTCAGGCTCCACATTTCCTAGTCTGGCTCCTCCAACCCACCCAGCTACCCGATCCAGAGACAAGGGTCTCCCCAAGGCTCCATCTCCCTGACCCCCTAAGCACCAGTCCCAAGTCCTAACTATTCCTTCCTGAGTATTTCTCCCATTCATCTCTTCTCCAGCCCCTCTCCTCGACAGCCATCCAGAGAGATCTTCTTACCCCACAGATAGAAGGGAAGGCCTTTCAGAGGAGGTGACATTTAAGCAGAAGGGTGAAACGGTCCTTTTCCCCGGAGAGAGCAGGACAGAGTGCCAGGCAGGGCCAGAGCTGTGCTGAGGGCCCCAGGTAGAAGCCGTGAGGGAATTCCAGGGCAGGGCACCTGGAGTCCAGAGCAGGGTCAGTGGTACATGAGCCAGGGGGCAGGCAGGGTCAGACGGGGGCTTCACGGGAGCTGGGACTTTGTTCTGGAAGCCCCAGGAAGCCACTGGAGGATTCTAAGCAGGGGGAGCAACATGTAAAGGCATACTTTTTAAAGAGCTCCTCCTGGCTGTGGTGTGGGGAACAGACTGAGGGAAACCAGAGCAGAAGACAGGGCTGCCAAAGCAGAGTCCCACCAGGGGACGATCCAGCATCTCCCAAGGACTGGGCCTCCGGAAGCCGCTCAGACTGAGCTGTAAAGCTCCTGTCTGGGACCCAAGGTTAAGGCAGGAAGGAGTTGTTCCTGGGCCCCTAGGGTCCCCCTGCCACCCACAGCCGCTCACGGCAGCCGAGGCTCCATGCAGGGCCAAGCTCAGATCTCAGATGGCCCTGCGCCTCTAGTCGCCGTGGCCATGCCCCGGTGCTGCCCAGTCCTCTGACAGGTGGTAGGAGGTGCACTGAGAGCCCAGCGAGAGGATGAGCACAGACTCTGGAGTTCAGAGTCCATCCTCCTCCTGTGGGCAGGAGCTGTCCCTTCTGAGGACATCCACATCCCTGTCAATACAACTCAGATCATACCTTTTTTTTTTTTTTTTTTTAAGGGCTGCACCTGCAGCATATGGAAGTTCCCAGGCTAGGGGTCACATCGGAGCTGCAGCTTCTGGCCTACATCACAGACACAGCAACACTAGATCTGAGACTCGTCTATGACCTACACCAGAGCTCACGGCAACGCCAGATCCTTAACCCACTGAGCGAGGCCAGGGATTGAACCCGCATCCTCATGGATACTAGTCGGGTTCGTTACCACTGAGCCACAACAGGATCTCCATATCATACTTTCTTTTCACAGTACAGAGAGGAACAAATGGGACTACCTGTGCGTCCAGGGAAAGATGGCAGTCTCCAAGGCCCACTGGCCTCAGTTTGAATCCCAGCTCTTATTTGAAGGCTGTGCGACCTTAGGCAAGTCACCCTACCTCTCTGTTTACTAGGTCTGGCGTGTTTGAAGAGCATCTGGCATGGACTAAGCAAGGAGACGTGGAAGAGGTCAGAGAGGTGACACAGGCTTTATAGGACTTTCAAGGCCAGTGCGGCCTTGGGTTTGGACGCTGAGCAAGGTGGGGAGGCAGGAGGCTTTAAGCAAGGAAGTGAGCTGATCACACTATGTTTTAGGATGGTTGTTCTGACTACAGTACTGTGGGGACAATGGATGAAGGAAGCCAGGATGGACACTTGGACACTGGCCAGGAGGCCATCACAATAGTCCAGTGGCTCAAACCAGGACAGTGACAGGAAGGAGACAGTGGCCAGATCCAGGATGTGCTCGGAGAAGAGCTGGCAGGGGTGGGAAGGGGATTGAGAAAGAGGTTAAAGCCCCCAGAGAAGGTGGAATATGGCAAACAGACGAGAATACCCAAGGCACAGGGGCAGAAAAGAGGCGCTGGATTTGGCCAGGGGTCGGGGAGGGGCCAGAGGCCAGCTGCTCCCCTCCCTCCCCTCTCCGCCCCAGCCCGCCCCATGGCTGGGGGTCCTCCAGTGTGTTTCATTTATATTCCTGCCTGATGGACTCCCCCGTCCCCCTGCCTGCAGACCTCAAGATCAAACTCCAGCTGGATCAAACTCGCACCCCCTTCTCTAGGGCCCAGAGGGATGCCTAGATGGTTCCCAAGATGCCAAGGGGACAGGGGAAAACAGAAAATCCGACCAGCCACCCCACGAGGGTTGCTCCTCCCTCCACCCGCCCTGGACCCGCTCACCTTCCTGCTCTGCACACCAGGGAGCACTGCCCTATAACCCTTTAATGAGTGCCCGCGATTAGATCCCATCTCGGTGCCCAGTTAATCCACCCTCATGGCCTCATTGAGTGCCCTGTGGCGATGGCTGGCACTCAACACGGGCAAAGGACAGGCAGAGATAAGCCAAAGGGCTTCACCCCACTTAGGGCCATACATTACAATTAATAATACTAATATCACCATTCAGTGATATTTATGGAGCACGTAGCACAATCACCCTGAGCGAAGTGTGTTCCATGCAAGTACTTTGCCTAAACCTTCAGCTGGCAGGGGCAATGGTCAGGGACATGGACCCAGGGTCACTGCTGTGTTTACCAGACAAGTTACTTGCCCCATCCCGGCTCAGTTTCCTCATTAGTTAGATGGGGACAATAAGACACCTACGAGTTGCCATGCAAATTCACTACATCACTTTGAGGGCCGCACTTAGAGCTGGCTGTGCAGTAAATGCTAATAGACTTCCACAAGATACTTAAATACAAAGGCAATCGACAACAGCTTCCTGGGACAGGAAAAGATCTCTGGAAGCACGAACGAGATGGAGAAACGCATTCTTGCCAGAACTCTCTCAGGGAGTTGGAAGAGATCATTTTCAGAGTTGGGCCAAATTCCCAAGAATCACCAATTCCCTTCCAAGAGTGGGAGTCTGTCCGGAAAACAGCAGGGAACCCTAGCTTAGAGAGCAGAGGGTTCAAACTTCGGTCCAGAGCTGAACTGCTCAGGGCAGTGAGGAGAGTCAGGTCCATCCAGCTCCAAACAAAACGAGCCCAGAGCCAACCCTTGAGAACAGGTCCGCCAAGGGAGGGGTGGGTGGCGGGAGGGCCCCTGCCTCCCGGGTCAGCCCTGGAGGAAGGGCCTGTTCTTACCCTCAATCTACAGAGGCCGAGGCCACAGCAAGGAAAGGGCGTGATCGGAGTTGAGTTCAGAGCCACTGGTCTCCTAAGTCCTTGCCTTTAAGTGCCGGATTCCAGAGAGGGGCTGCTGAGAGCCTTGAGGGGTAGGGATGGAGGCCAGACCTGCCTCACTGGGGGGTGCTGGGGGCCCTTTCGGCCCACCAGCATCCACGAGGGCTGAGGCAGGAGGTGTGTTCTCATCTGGAAGATGCACAGATCTGGTCCCAGAGAGGGGGCACCGCTTCTCCAAGACTCCCAGCAGGTTTCCATGGTGATTAGGAACCTCCCAGCACGTTACCATGGTGATTAGGAGCCACTTGGCGGGTCAGAGGGCCCCAGGTCAACTCTTGATTCTATTCTTTACTTCTTGTGTGGTCTGGGGCGACTGTCATCGGTCCTCTGAGACTGCGGTCTCCTCAGTGACACATGGGATGGCAATGCCCTCCTCCAAGGGTGGAGGGATTAAATTTCCTGACTCAGGAGAGGGCTCAGGCCAGCCCAGCACCAAGAGATGCTCAGATGGAACCAGTGTCCTATGAGGGTCACTCACCTGCCACAAGCTCTCAGCTGAGTCAAAAAACGGTAACTAGTTCAGCCCTGGGAACTAGCTCGCGCCTGCGCGCGCGCGCGCGTGGTGTATGTGTGTGTAAGGTGGAGTAAGCTCCTCCTGGCTTTCCTGGCAGCAGAAAGACAAGACTCAGAGGCACAAGACTTGGGCTGTGGGTCTCCAGCTCAGAGCTGAGGCCTCCATGCCCCACAGACCTCTTTTTTCTAGCCCAGGGGCTGGCTTGATGCCACAGGGATCCTTGAAGAAGTGAGCAACCCTGGAATTCTCCAGAAGGCCCTGGGTCAAAGAGAGGACCAGATCCTGGGGAGGAAGGCCTCTTATCTGCGGACTTACCTGCCATAATATAAGATGGTTTCGGGCTTGATGGCTCCATCCAGATGGACGTGCAATTCTACCTGCAAGGGTGCAGAGGAAAAAGAAAAAAACAATCCCCCATGAATGCTTGAAGGATCTTTCAGAGGGTTAGTGTTAACTGGACCCCAGGACACATATTCCACTAATTCTTTAGGTGCCCCGTCCTGTTTAATCCTCATCTATGGCGTGGGTTTTACTGTTATCACTATCTCTTTCAAGGTTGAGAACACTGAAGTTTAGAGATTTTTTTTTTTCTTTTCTTTTTAGGGATGCACCCAGGGTTGAATCGGAGCCGTAGCTGCCAGCCTACACTACAGCCAAAGCAACACAGGATCCAAGCCACTTCTGTGACCTACACCACAGCTCACGGCAATGCTGGGTCCTTAACCCACTGAACGAAGCCAGGGATTGAACCCACAACCTCGTGGTTCCTAGAGGGGATTCGTTTCCACTGAGCCATGACGGGAACTCCCAGAGAGGTGAAATAACTTGTCTAAGGTCACACAGCTAGTGAAACAGGAACCCATCACAATGCTTTTGCCCTTAACCACAGCTAGCAAGTGGCAGAACCAGAATTCTAACCCGAGTGAAATTCTGAAGCTGGCGTGAAACACGGTCGCAGAGGAGCAATGCAGCCTCAGCCTCAACTTCCAGGCAGGCAGATCCAGCTCTCCCGCAGCTCACTGAACAAGATCCAACTCTAACAGAAAGGGTTGACCACAGACTTTCTGGATTAGTGAATATCTACAATATATTTCAAAAATCAGGCTCTGTTTTCAAAAGCAAGTGTAATTTAAGATAAAGCATAGCTGGAGTTCCCGTTGTGGCTCAGTGAGTTAAGAACCCGACGTGGTGTCTGTGAGGATTCAGGTTCCATCCCTGGCCTTCACTCAGTGGGTAAGGATCCGGTGCAAGCTGCAAGCTGCAGTGTAGGTTGCAGATGCAGCTCGGATCCGGCATTGCTGTGGTTGTGGTGTCGGCCGGCAACTGCAGCCCTGAATTGACCCCTAGCCTGGGAATGTCCATATGCTGCAGGTGCAGCCATAAAAAGAAAAAAAAAATAAACAAAATGAAATAAAATAAAATACAGCTTATCAGGAATCAATATTCGGCAGCGAGATCTTTGCAGGGCTCTAGGAAAGGCACTTGTTACTTGGCCGTCTGGGGCTCCTCTCCTGCTCAACCAACACTCCATGCACAAAGCCAGAAGTTTACGGACAGGGCTTTGGGGAGGGCTCATCATGCCTGCCTTCCAGCTCTGCCTCTTCTCTGGCCATGTGATTCCCAAGACTGTTTCTTCAACTGAAAAACAACCGCAAAGACCGCTTCTCGGTCCAAGAAAAAGTTTTAAAGATTTTTTTAAAACGACAGTGTAGGGGGGCACATATGGCCCACGGGAAACAGCCCTCGCCTCTCAGCCAGGGGCCCTTCCACGGGCTGCAAGGAGACACGCAGCAGGTGCTCAAAGGACAGCAGGAAAGCAACTGCCGTCTCCCGGTTCCAGGTTGTGGAAGAAAATTTTCCCTGGCCAGAGAGAGATCCAGAAAACTCTAAATAGACATCTGTAGCAGCATGGGGCCTTCTCTGGAATTTGGGGTCCTTGGACAAGAAAGTGGCTGCCCTGGCTGGGGAGGGGGTGGCCAGGGAGCTGCTGGCCCAAGGGCATCCTGGGAGCAGCTCCTGTGGGGGAACCCGGCCCGGGGCCCAAGGGAGGCCCCTCTATCAGCAGGGCATCCACATACCCAGCTCTCTCCCGAAGTCATTCAGCCGGCAAAGAACCGCCTCTGTCATGGAAACGATTTGCTGGATTCCCTGACAAAACGAGTTCAATGCCCTCTCAGCCAAATGTTTATTAGGCTCCCAAAAAGTGCCCTGCTTTGGGAACACTGAAACTTCCAGCCTGGGGAACTGTCAACCAGGAGTGCGACCTTAGGCAGGTGATCTCACCTCTCTAAGCCTCCCTTTTATCATTTTTGTCTCTTTAGGGCAGCACCTGTGGCATACAGAGGTTCCCAGACTAGGGGTCTAATTGGAACTGTTGCTGCTGGTCTACACCACAGCCAAAGCAACGCCAGATCCTTAACCCACTGAGCAAGGCCAGGGATCGAACCCACATCCTCATGGATACTAGTTGGATTTGTTTCCACTGCACTATGATGGGCTCTCCCCATTTTGCCATTTTTAACCTTCACGGGGCTGTGGCGAGGACCCAGCCAGAGAGGCCGGGTAGCAGGGTGGTTAGAGCTGTGATCCCAGCTCCCCACTCACTCCCTGGGTGACCTGGAGAAGTTACTTGGCCTTCAGTGCCTCAGTGTCCTCATCTGTCCAGTGGGGAGGATGCCAGGCCTTCCTCCCAGGGGCTTCACCATGTGAGGGCACCTGGTGTGCTTAGACCACCGGTAGCATGTGGCAAACGCTTAATAAGTGTTGACTAAGAACCTTATTTCAGGAGTTCCTGTCATGTCTCAGTGGTTAACGAATCCAACTAGGAACTATGAGGTTGCGGGTTCCATCCCTGGCCTTGCTCAGTGGGTTAAGGATCCGGCATTGCCATGAGCTGTGGTGTATGTCGCAGACGCAGCTTGGATCCTGCATTGCTGTAACTCTGGTGTAGGCAGGTGGCTACAGCTCCGATTCGACCCCCTCTAGCCTGAGAACCTCCATATGCCGCGGGAACGGCCCAAGAAAATGGCAAAAAGACAAAAAAAAAAAAAAAAAAAAAAAGAACCTTATTTCACTGAATTGAGTCCCTGCTGGATGCACTAAGGATGGAAAGGGAAACTCAAGTGACAGTGACAGTCCTGCTCCGTGAGGCTTGCAGTCCAGCAAGGGTGAGGGACGTTAGTTAATTGTCACTTTGGGAAATATACATTTCCAAGCCAGGACAACTCCTGGGCGGCACATACACAGACCTGCCAAAGATGCAACGACAAAAGAACTCACCCAGCTAAAGGGCCAACAATGGCTTCCCAAAGAAAGCAGAGCCTGAGCTAAGACCTGAAGGAGGAAGTGAGTAGGCAAAGGCAGGGGGTGAGCATGAAGGCTGGAAAAGCATCCAGGCAGAGGGAATAGCATGTGCAAAGGCCATGCAATGAGAAAATGTGAGAGGGACTGAAATAAGGGTTCAGAGAGTGATTGTGGGACTGGAGAAGCTGAGGGGACCCAAGGAAGACTGGGTTTTAACCCAAGAACAACAGAGAAGCCATGTCAAGGTTTGAAGTGGAAGAGGACAATGTGTAGCAAAGACCAGCCAGAAGCCGCTGTGGTCAAGTTTATGAGCAATGATGGTGCCTTGGACCAGCGTGGTGAGGCCAAGATGGCAAAGCAGGTGGACAGGAGAGGGTGTCAAGGATGATGCTTCAGGTTGGGCCTGGGGCGGCGGGGGGTCGTGACTCCTGTGCTCTGGAACAGACAGTGCAGGAAGAGGATCAAGTGCTCAGCGGGTGGTGGCGGGGGGCGGGGGGAACGCGGGGAGGGAGCATGGTCGGTGTGATCCGAGTCATGTGTGGCTGGAACTCCTCTGGGACTCCAAATGCACGTGGACACAGCCCGTGGCTGTGCGGATCTGGAGCTCTCAGAGAGACCCAGGCGGGAGATGTAACAGGAATACAGGTGACTGAGGCTGTGGTCTTGAATGAGACCACCCGGGGGGGCGGGGGGGGGGATGACAACATCAAGAAAGGCTGGTGGGAAAAAGCCCGGATGCGCACCAGGGCCCAGTGGCTTACCAGGCAGGTGAGCCCGGAGAAGAGCCACAAAGACAGATGGGAAACCAGGAGCAGGTGGTGGGCAGAGGCCAGAAGTGATCAGACTTCAAGAGGAAAGAGTCGCCCCATGCCCTGCTCAGGCCCCTGGGGTCTGTGCAGAGGGCTGAATGGAAGCCTCCCCACTGCCCCCACCCCAAAGACGTCTACCTCCTAATCCCCAGAACTTGCACTTCCCCTCAGGACCAAAGATGGGATTAAAAGCCTTAAGAGGAGGCGCTTTTCCTGGATTATCTGGGTGGGCCCTACACCCAATCCCCCTTCTCCTCATAAGGGAGGTACTTTGGAGAGAGACACACAAGAGGAAGCAGCACTGGGCCCACAAGGCCGACAGGAGCGATGCAGCCACAAGCCAAGGGATGCCGGAGCCGCCAGAAGCTCAAAGAGGCAACAAAGCATTTCTCAGAAGGTAGGAGGGGTCCCTCTGAGAAGGAGAAAACAGAGGAGTCAGCCGGGGGGAGGAACAAGGAAAGCGAGCAAGGAGGTCCAGGCTGAGAACCGCATGCACTGAGTGTCTGAATCCGGTGCCAAGAGAGGAGGCCACAGAGAAGGTCGGGGCAGGGGTGGAGTGGGTGGAGGGTGGCAAGATCCCACAGGTCACAGCAGAGGGCAAGCCACTGAAGGGTTTTAAACATGGGAGCCACCTTTTTTTTTTTTTTTTTTTTTTTTTTTTTTAGGGCTGCACCTGCGGCATATGGAGGTTCCCAGGCTAGGGGTCGAATCGGAGCTGTAGCCACCGGCCTACCCCACAGCCACAGCAACACCAGATCTGAGCTGCGCCTGTGACCTACACCACAGCTCATGGCAACGCCAGCTCCTTAACCCACTGAGCAAGGCCAGGATTCGAACCTGCCACCTCATGGTTCCTAGTCGGATTCGTTTCCACTGCACCACGATGGGAACTCCAAGAAGCCACCTTTTCAAGCATTCTCTGGCTGCTGTGTGGAGGGCAGGCTGAAAGGAAGTCAAGAGAGCAGACAGCCAGTGCAGTGGTCCAGATGGGACAGCTGCCAGTGGGAACACTTGCTGCAGCACCAGACACAGCACGTGCTCAGGGAACGTGAGTTGACTGTGCAGCTGTGCGCCCAAGGGAGGCCTTGGAAGGAGGCGGGAGTGCAGAGGGGTGGGGGCAGGGTGGGTGCAGGGAGCAGCGCCCCGCAGCCTGCGGCGCCCTACAGGTCCCAGCCCTCCTCGGGGCCTCCAAGGAAGCTGCCCAGACGTGCTTCAGGGGTGAGACAGAGGCAGAAGCCACCTCCACAGATGGTCCAAGCTCAGACAAGCCTTTCACTGAACTTTCTGGGAAACTGAGACTACCCTTGGAGAAATCTGCCAGCCTAGCCCAGATGACAATGGAGTGCAAGCTCAGAGAGGGGTAGGGACCCTGTTCTGTTGGTCCCATTCAGGGAAGAGGAACAGCAGAGACCTCCAGCGTATTGGGTATCTCCTATGAGCTGGACCGTTTACATGCATCATCTAATTCCAACCTCACCATCAGGGAGGTAGGGACTTCACTCCCATCTGACATGTGAGGACACAGAGGCAGCGATGGAGTTAGGATTCGCACCCAGATTGGAGTCTTGACCTCCGGTTCTACTCTCTCTACAAGCCCAGCCTCAGAGGTAACGAATCCAGAAATCACAGTAGCGGCCTCCGGCAGCAGACCCTTCATCTCTTTTATTCTTCACTCCTGCACAAGAGACACACTAGCCCCATGTGGCAGGTGGGAAATGGACCCGCTGCCAAGCTGAACTCAGAAATGCAGGGACCTGCCCAGGATCACACAGATCAATAGGGGCAGAACTGGGTTCGAGCACAAGTCCCCCCAGCCTCTAAGCCCAAGTCCTGCCCATGGGCCACACCACCTCCGTGGCACTTGCATCAGACCTGCACCCAACCTCATACCGCTCCGGAGGGGAATCGCAGCCCCTCTCCCCGCTGACTCACAGGGAGCATCAGACAGAACAGCAGGAAATCCTCCAGGTCTGAACAGGAAGCAGCCCCAGTTACCAAAAAATATTGACTAAGCCCTAGGCACCCGGCCCTGTGAGGACATGGGGAAACACACTGAGTCCTTGCTATCAGGAGGTGCCTGGGCCTGGGGATGCATTTGCACTAGCTCAAGGTCACCCAAGGTGTCAGTCTTAGACTCCAGCACCAGGCACTCTAGCTCACAACTGGCGGGGCCGGCTACCTTCGAGGGGTACCCACGTCAGACTACTCCCCAGGGCCCTCAAACACATCTGTTTTGTTTTTATCCCACTGACTTTTCCAATTCACTTACCCTGCCTGTGCCCCTGACTATTAGTTCCCTGCAAGCAGAGACTTTGTGCTGCACCCTTAGGGCCTAGGACAGTGCCCTACACAGCAGGACGTGCTCAGTGTGTGTTGAATGACCAAGTGATCACTTCCTCCTCTCCCCGTCCTGTATCAGCAGTGCCGAGTCCTCTCTCTGTAGCCAGGAAGGGCTGACCTACCCCCTTGGGCCTGGCAGAGAACCCGGACAGGGCAGAGTAGCCAGGGTTGCTTGACTAGCCATGGGTGCCCTCTTCCTTTCTTATCCCTGCTCTTGGCATTGAGCTGGGCAGAACCAGGGCCACCATGGCGCCTCAGCTGACTTTTGGAGGGAAGCCAGGAGACAGAGAAGCGCCAGGGCTGACATTGTGTGAGCCACACCTCCTCCAGGACGTCCCCCAAGCTCAGCCCCAATCTGAGCTCCTATAGCTCCAAGGTATAGGACAGAAGGGACCTAGCAGTCCCTCAGTGGCTCCTGCTGACTCAGGGCCCAAGTGAGCTCTCTGCCGCCTCTAGGAGCTTCCCCAGAGGTTTCAGGGAAGGCAAAGCGTGTCTTCAGCCAGGGAACACCCTGTGGGGCAACAGCCTAGGAACTCAGCAGTTATCCCCATTTTATAGATGAGAAGACTGAGGCTAAGAGAGACTAAGGACCTTGCCCTAGAGCACAGTCTAATGAGCGCCGCACCAGGAAGTTATTTGACTCTAAAGTAGGAGTCGCAACCACCAAAACACACTCCCTTCATTCTGCCTGTCGGTGCTGAGTCAGTGCGGGTAAATCGCAACATGATTAATAACCACGCCAAGCATGATCAATAGCAGCCAGCATGGGCTGCCAGGCCTGCGGTTGCTGGGGGTGGGGGTGGGGTTGTTTGTTTTTTGGCCAAGGCCAAAATGCAGTGGCTTAACCTGGGATCTAGTTCCCAGACCAGGGACTCACTCTGGACCCAGCAGTAAAAGTGCCAAATCCTAACCCCTAGACCACCAGGGAACTCCCTGCACTTGCTATTTGATGTGGAATGGATACAAATATGATTCCTGTTTTGCAGATGGAGAAACTGAGGCACAGAGAAGTAACTCATGTGAGAACCCCAGAGTTTGTCTCTTTTCCCCACCTCGCTGATCTGGTCTAAGAGGTAAGGGCAAGCCTGATCCCAACACTTGGTAAATATAGGCTTGAAGTTCACCTTGGCCGCCCTTGGCCTCCTCTTCTCCCATGTCCAAATCCAAGCTGCAGTCCTCCCCTTCCCAGGCCCAGGGGGCACCCCCTAGGATAACAGGGCAGGTGGACAAGCTTCTCCCAGCTCACAGGGCCCCTTCCCATCCAAGCCAAGCCCACCCTGAGGTCCGATGCAGAATCGGGAGGCTGGCTGGCCTGCCCTGCCTCTATGTGTGACCACAGACACTGTGCTTCCCCTCTCTGGTCCCTGCTTCTGCCTCTGGCAAATAAAAAGCTTCAATGAAACCCAGTCTCACGATTCCCCTCCCTCCCAGCTGCCATGTGAGTTGTAACAAGTAAGGCAGTCGGTTTCTTCCCAGACAGGGCCTTTTTAACAGGTGGCTCTGGTAACGGAAAAGCCCAAAGCAATGCTAACACAGTGGGTTTTGTGGCCGGAAACGGGGGTGGCGGGGGGAGGGGGGGTGTGCAGGGGGAGAGCCCACGGCAGCCAGCCCCCTCCTCAGTCCCCAGGGGAAGCGGCGCACACCCAAGGGTCTGCGGCGAGCCCGCCAGGTGCTTCACAAGCCCCCACCAGCATCAATTTCCCTCAAGAACCCCGTGACCTTGGCTTTATCAGCCCATTTTACACGGAAGGAAGCTGGGACTCAGGAAATTACCCATCTAAGCTGCTACGTGGCGAGGCAGGGATCAGACCTCAGTCTATCTGAAGCCCAAGGCCCCCCTGATTCTAACTCCTCCCCCACCCAAGTGAGGTCGAGGGCGTAAATCAGGAAAGCAGTTCACAGTTTCTGCTTCGGTCTTAGGTAGGTCTGAGTTCAGGTCTAACTCTGCTGCTTCCTGGCTGTGTGATTTTTGGCAAATTCCTTCCCTTCGATGAGCCTCAGTTGCCTGATATGTACATGAAGATCCTAAGATCTAGCTTAAAAGACCCTTGTGAGTATTAAAGGAGTTAACATATGCAAAGCAGTTAAGAACAGTCCTTGAAATGAATGGACTTTGCATTCAAAGGTGAGAAAGATGGGTTGGAGATTTTGTCGCAGGTCTCCTCTGCAGCAGGATGGGGCACAGCTGCTCCCGCCTGGGCCAGCTCACTCTCCAGCCTGCAGCTTCAAGGCTGTCAGGTTTTGTGTAGCCTGGGGCAAGCTGTTTTACTTCTCAGGCCTCGGGTTTCTCATCTGTAAATGGGATGGACACATCTGCCCTGTTGAGCTGTCGAGAAGATTCTGAGCGCTACATCACCGAAGGTGCCTGGTACCCACACACACTCCAATGGCAGCATTGTTACTGTTATTACAATGACAGGCATGTGATCGGCATCGTCCTCCGTGACACTGACCCCCTGAGGCCCATGGGATGTTCCCGCCTTGTCTCGTGTGGCCACAGACTGATAAGGGTCACCGCTTCACCCCCGCTTTGGACCGCCTCCAGTGCCCAGCAGGTGTTCAGGAAATAACAATTAGAGCAGGTAGGCAGCCACCTAGGCTTTTGCTACTCAAAGTGAGGTCCGTGGCCCAGCAGCTTTAGCATCACCTGGGAGCTTGGTAGAAGCACAGACTCTCAGGCCCCACCCCAGACCTCCTGATTCAGATGCCAGGCAGACAGGTGAACCTTAACAAAAGTCAGCTGATGTTGAATACTCATGAAAGTCTGGAAAGCATTGCCCTGCTCTGCCTTCTCCAAATTAGCCAGGCCCCAGGCCTCGCCTGGTGGGAGATAAGAGAAGCCGAAGAGCCCAGTAGAGGCTCCTGTCCCAGAGATGCCCTGACCCTGGGCACTGGCACCTCCATTCCCAAAGGCTTCTGCAGAGGCAGTTCAGGAAAGCTGGCCAGGGCAAGGGATTTTTTTTTCTTTTTTTCTTTTTCAGCCACCCCTGTGGCATATGGAAGTTCCTGGGCCAAGGATCAAACTTGCGACCTAGGCCACAGCTGCAGCAACACCGGATCCTTAACCCACTGTGCTGGGCTGGGGATTAAACTGACACCTCCACAGAGGCAAGCTGGATTATTAACCCATGTGCCACAGCAGGAACTCCAGGCGTGCGATTTTTTTTTTTGAAGCCAGCCTCCCTGGGCTCAAACACCAGCTTGGCCACTAGCTATGTGGCTGAGGGACTAATTAACCTCTCTGCCTCTCTTTATCTATAAAATGGGATAATGCCTGTAACCTCAGACATAGAGTCCTAGATGAATTAATGACGGTTAATGAGTTCAGAATGGTGCCTGGCACCGAGCAATGACTCAACTCGATAAGCTCTAGCTATTAATACGAGTGCGTCTCTTACTATCCACTCCACGCACGGGAAGGCAGGAAGCTGGCTCTGGTCTCATGGCTCAGACTCACACTCCTGGCTACACGGGCCAGTTCAGGCACATTCCCTCCTCAAAATATTCTAAAATGTATCGCATCTCACATACATCGTAGATGACATTACCGTCCCAGCATTGCCTTTTAAACTCTGGACACCCCCACAGCAGGTGGGGCCCATTTCCCAGATGTGAAAACTGAGGCCCAGAGAGGAAAAATGACCCGTCAGCTTGATCAGCCAGGCTTGAGAGAGGCCAAAAAATGAGCCTGACAGTCTGTCTCTCACAGGGATGTTATAAAAGTGTTGCAAGGATCGAATTGCACATGGCAGGTTCTACAGAAGGGTTGGCTGTGATCTCTCTCCATAACTTCTATCTATCCAGTCAAGGGGCTTTAGATCCATATCAGGATCTACTGCCTTAGGATCCATATCAGGATATGGTGGTTCCCCAGCCCAAGGGTAGAGGGGATCCAAAAGCGTTTTCCTGCAAAGAAAGACACACTAATAAAGGGGCGCTGAGCACCCAAGAGGCATGGGGTGGGGTGGGGGTGGCAGTGTTGCAGCCCTAGTACCTGTGACATCTGGCAGGGAGTATCGAGCATCCGCCCTCCGGTGACCAGGCCCAGGGAGGGGGCCAGGCTCTACTTCCTCAGAGTCCCCCCTCCCCCCCACCTTATGATGCTCATCAGCGCCTCTGCGATAATCTGCCATCATTACTCACACCTATTTCTCAGAGAGGTAACTGGAGGCTGACTGCAGCTCACTCCTTCCCCTGACCACCCCCAACCTCCCCCCACCTGCAGTCTCAAACCCTGCTGGACAGACTCCTGAGCCCCTCCCTTCCCTGGACTGAATGGCAGTGCTCTGAAGCCCGCCAAGTGGGCCCAGACCCTCCCTGACCCCACCATTCCCAAGACTCCACAGCTGGTGGGAGGAGGGACAAGGGATTTATCCCCTGGGGCTAGCAGCTGTGGCTTGGCCCCGAGTGAACCCTACCAGGGCCCAGGGCCTAAGGCCCATCGAGCCCCTCTAACGTGGAGAGAGGGGTGCACTGCTCCCCTCTTCCCCTCTCCAGCATGACCTGCCTCACAGGCACATCTACAAACCTGGGCTCCTTGGTGCTCACAAAACCATCATAGTGCTGGGCGTGCACAGCTGTTTCCATTCACCCAGCGCTCGGTATGTGTTGTCCACCACACTAGGTGCCTGTGGGTGTAGACATCCGGCCCCATTTTATAGCCAAGGTTCAGAGAGGTCAAGCCACCTGCCTAGGCTGCTCAGCACAGGTGATGCTAGCATGCCCACTTGACAGACAGTGCAACTGAGACCCAGATGGGCCAAGTCAGAGGCAGAAGCAGAACTTGGGAGGCCCGCCAGGGACGCCTCCAGATTCAGGACTCTTCCTGTCTCATTGCTTCTCATTAGACAGCCTGGAGGAGGGCAAGGACCTGAGCTGAGGGAAGAAAGCCCCTGCAGGGGCCCTCCTTTTGCTCCCAGGGCGTGGATGCCGCTAAGCCCTCCAGCCAGACAAGGAGCAGACCCCGGACCCCGAGCCCCCGCCCGCGCTCACTTTGGGTTTGTCGAAAGCAGGAGTCTGGGTCATGGTGCCAAGCGTGCGCCCCGGCACTGCTCCCTCCGCCGAAGATCGGTGGTCCCCGCTGGGTCAGTCAGCCGGTCCGCTTCCCCCGGAGCCCGCAGTGACCGCGGCCCGCCACGCTCCCCTTTACGGGGCCTGGCCCCGCCCCGCCCCGCCCCCGGCCCCGCCCCGGGCCCGCCGCTCCCGCCCCGCCCCGACCGGCAGACCCGCGCAGCGCATTTCCTGGAATTCTTGCCCAGTGGTGGGGACAAGCCCGAGTCCTCTGGGGCCGTAGTCCGCCGCCCCAAATCTCTGGCCCGGGACACTGAGTTAGAGCCACCTGTGGGCTTCAGCTCTAGCCGCCTGGCCAGGCTCTGCCTTTCGCCCGGTCCTTCCAGCGGCGTTGACGCTCTTGCCTGGGCGCATACAGTGTGCCAGGCCTGAGCTGGAAGCTGGAAACCGGTGCGCATCACATACCTCGTGGGGCTTGTACTCTACGAGCCAGACACGCTCATCGCAGAATCACACACTATAAATGTGTAATCAGGGAACTTTAATGAGGACCAGCGTGGCCTGAAGGTCGGGGAAGGTTTCTCTGAAGACCTTAAGGCATTCGCCAGGTGAAGGTGGTTGGGATCGGTGGGAGTTCGGTGGAAGAGGGCAGCGCAGGTGGAGAGGGCATTCGGTGTGAGAGACTCCAGGCAGCTGGGCAATGAAAGGAGAGGTGGGGGCACACAGCAGATCCCCTCCTAGGCATCTACTATTGAGAAATCTGCCCATAGTGCAGCCAGAGACCGCCTGCAAGAATGTTCCCACGGGCGCTGTTCCTAATAAAAACATTGGAATCACCCAGATGCCTGTCCACAGGCAAGGGGGCAAATAAACTGGAATAGTCACATCAAGGAATATGATACAGCAGTGAAACTGAATGAACTTCAGCAGACGAAACAGATCTATCTCAGAAACAATGTTGGAAAAAAAAGTCCTAGGAGTCCCTGCTGTAATGCAGTGGGTTAAGAATCGGACTCCACCGGCTTGGGTCATTGGGAGGCGAGGGTCGATCCCCGGCCTGGCCAGTGAGTTAAACAATTCCACACAGCTGCCGCAGTGGATTGCCGCTGAGGCTCGGATTCAACCCCTGGCCCTGGGACCTTCCATATGCCACTGGAGGGGCCATAAAAAATAAATAAGTAAAGTCCCAGAAAACTATGTACATTATGGTGCAACTTTTAGATTGTAAAATAAAAGCAAAACCAAAAATATGCATGTTTAGACAAATGTGCATTTGAAGCAAAAAAAAAAAAAGGTAAAGCAAGTAAAAGATAAACACAAATTTGAGAAGAATGGTTATCTCAGGGAAGTGGGGAAGGGGAGGAGCACACAGATACGTTCAGATTGTTGGTGATGTTCCAGTATGTGGGTGGGATAGTGGTTCTGTTTCATTTCATTCTAGTATAAATGCATTAATAATAAATGACAGGGGTGGGAGAGTGGAGGGCAAAGGGCGGGAGAGTCAGGCAAGGACCAGATCACATTGGGCCTGTGGGATGCGGTAAGGGTCTGGTCTCTCCCCCCAAGAGTGCTAGAAAAACAATGGAGGGTTTTAAGTGGAGGCAAGATTTGGTCAAACTATTTTTTTTTTTTCTTTTTTGCCTGTGGAAGTTCCCAGGCCAGGGATCTGGACCTGCACCTGCGCCGCAGCAGTGACCTGAGCCTTAGCAGTGGCAATGCTGTATCCCACTGAGCCACAATTCCAATAGGATCAAACTTTTATTTGGACAAAAACATTCTCCAGCAGCTACTTAAAGTGTGGTCCGGAAATCGTCAGCATCGTTATCCCCTAGGAGCTGATTAGAGTCCCCGACTCTCAGACCCCCTCACCGCCATCCTGAACTGGAATCTGAACTTGAATACCATCGCCACGTGGTTTGTGTGCAGCTGGGGCTTAAGCCTGGGCTCCCTGCTGTGAGGGGACAGCATTGCAGCGGGGCAGAGGAAGCGTGGGAGAGCAGGAAGGAGGCAGCTGCAGTGACCTGGGTGGAGATGGCAGTGATGGTGGGGAAGATGGCAAAATCAGATTGCGGCTACATTTAGTGGGTAAAATCAGCTGGGCTTGGGTTGGATTGTAGGTGAGTGTTCGAGAGAATGGGTCAAAAATATCCTTCCAATACATTATCGAAGCCAAAGAAGGTTCTTTCTTTCTTTCTCTTTCTTTCTGCCTGTCTGCTTGCCTTTCTTTTTTCTCTTTCTTTTGGCTGCACCCTCAGCACGTGGAAGTTCCCAGGCCCAGAATCAAACTTGAGCCACAGCTGTAACCAGAGCCACAGCAGTGACAATACCAGATCCTTAACCTACTGAGCCACAGGGGAACACCCAGAGCTTTCTTTAAGACACTTCCCTGGCTCCCCACATCACTCAGGGGACCTAATAATGGCTCCTGTTTCCTGAGACACTCCCTGGGAAACATTTTATAAGCACCATCCTGGTTTTTTTTTTTTTTTTTTTTTTTTTGGTCTTTTTGCCTTTTCTAGGGCCGCTCCTGCGGCATATGGAGGTTCCCAGGCTAGGGGTCTAATCTGCCTATGCCAGAGCCACAGCAAAGCAGGATCCGAGTCACGTCTGCAACCTTCACCACAGCTCACGGCAACCCACTGAGCAAGGCCAGGGATCGAGCCCACAACCTCATGGTTCCTAGTCAGATTCGTTAACCACTGTGCTACAACGGGAGCTCCAAGCATCATCCTGTTTAATCTCTACAGCAATACTGTCAAGTAGGAACAGATCTTGATGAGAACAACACTGAGGCTCAGAGAGGGGAACAGCCTGCCTAGTACACGAATTATACAGGATGGAGCTGGGATTTGAATTTATTATTTATTTATTTATTTATTTATATAGCCATACCAGTGGCATAAGGAAGTTCCCAGCTAGGGGAGCTGTAGCTGCTGGCCTATGCCCTAGCCATTGTACCAAGGGATCCGAGCCACATCTGCAACCTACACACCATAGCTCAGAGCAATGCTGGATCCTTAACCCACTGAGTGAGGTCAGGGATCAAACCCACGTCCTCATGGAGACTATGTCAGGTTCTTAACCCGCTGAGCCATGACAGGAACTCTGGGATTTGAATTTAAATCTGACTCTAGAAGCTTCACTCTCCACCTCGTTATGGTCTCCCCAGCCCCTGACATGACATTCCAGTCCCTCTCCAACATCAGTCCCCTCACTTTCCAGCACATTCCCCAAACACGAGTCAACCCGATGACTTGCCGGTAGGTGAAAGGTGGCACGGTTCTTTGCTATTCCTTCCACTGCCCAGCGGAGTCTATTTTCCTCCTTTTGTGCCCGGGCTGAATTGAGTGACTTGTCTGAGAGAACGTGGTAGAGGTGACATTCCTGGACTTTGAACCGAGGTCGTAAGGAGCCCGGCAGCTTCCACTGGGGCCTCTTGAACATTCTTTCCGGGAGCGAACCCCAAGTCACTATGTGAGAAATTCAGCTACCTTGAGACCATCACACTAAAGAATCCATGTATGGTCACTTCAATTCACCAGCCTTTCCAGCATCTCCATCAAGAAACCAAACACACAAGTGGAGCCATGTTACACCCTCCAGACCAGAACAGCTGCCAGCTGAATATGTGACTTCCATCAGGCCATGTGAAACAGAAGAAATACCCAGCTGACCCCGGTGCAAAGTCCTGACCTACAAAATTGTATATGTAACAACTGGCTGTTATTTGGAGCCATTAAGTCTTGGGCTAGATCGTGAGGCAACAGTAGATCACAGGGACCCTGGCTCCTACGACCCCAGCCCCTCCAGTCTCTTGCCCCTTAGTTTACTCCGTCCTGACACCTGGAAAAGTCTCTTCCCATATTCTGGACTATTATGCTCTCCAAGCAGGTCAAACATAAAGGAAAATAATCAGGCTATGTGCTGTGGTCTTCTGTTTGCCTCTCCGGGTGCACTTTCTGCCCTTCTCCCCACTGCTTTGTGCCAGGCAGCCTGACCACTATGGAAATACCAAGAGGCCCTCTTGCCCTTGACTTCTGGTTCAGGTTGGTTAATAGGGGGCTCTAGCAGGAGATCAGAAGGTGGGAGGAAGAAGAAATCAGGGTGATTATTCCCAATCCCCTGCCACCCCCTGCACAGTCTCTGGGTCCACTGTGTCTCTCTATCAAGGTCAAGGCTCCCAGCAGGTGGCTCTCTCCTCACCATTCCCTCTCCAGGTTCCTGCCTGCCCCTTGGGCTACTGTACTAGCCTAAACTCTATTCTCTTGGTTTGGGTTCCCCCAAAGCAGAGCTTGAAATAAAGAGCTGAGGAGTTCTCATTGTGGCTCAGCAGGTTAAGAACCCGACAAGTATCCATGAAGATGTAGGTTCAATCCCTGGCCTCGCTCAGTGGGTTAAGGATCCACAGTTGCCAAAAGCTGCAGTGTATGTTGCAAATGTGGCTTGGATCCCATGTTACTGTGGCTGTGATGGAGGCCAGCAGCTGCAGCACTAAAAAATAAAGAATAAAAAATAAGATTTGAGCGCAAGTAGCTAATTTGGGAAGAGATCCTTGGAAACCTGGGAAGGGGAGGGCAGAAGTGAGCCAGGCAGTGAGAGAAGCTAATAACCCTGGGCAGACTACCAGGCAGGAGCTCAGTCTGGGTGGGGAACTCTGAGATGATGTAGATTGTGTCTCAGAGGTAACCCAGCTGAGGAGCGAGGAAGCTGCTGGGTTTATCCACCCACTGCCCGCTGTCAGGTTGAAGGGCTGCTCCAGGATGTTAACCTCCTGGCTCTTAGCTTGCTCAGTACACTGGCTAAGCTTGTTCCCATAGAGCTAGAAAACACCTGCAGGAGAGAGAAAGAAAGGCTGACTCAGGTAATAGCAGTAAGTAGCTGTTGTCACGCAGAGGTGACACTGAGGGCATGTGGACAATGGAGTGACAGCTACACCTACCTGCTTCTTTGTAAATACTTTTTTTTTACAATTAAAAAAAATGTTCAGCTTCACCAAGATATAACTGACAAATAAAATTGTAAGATATTTATTTATTTGGTCTTTTTGTCTTTTGAGGGCCACACCTGCAACATTTGGAGGTTCCCAGGCTAGGGGTCGAATCGCAGCTACAGCTGCCGGCCTACACCACAGCCACAGCAACGTAAGATCTGAGCCGCACCTGCGACCTACACCACAGCTCACAGTAACGCCGGATCCTTAACCCACTGAGCAAGGCTGGGGATTGAACCCACAACCTCATGGTTCCTAGTCAGATTCGCTCACCACTGCGCCACAATGGGAACTCCAATTGTAAGATATTTAAAGTGTCTGATGTGATGATTTGATAGTCATATATAATGTGAAATGCTTTCCCCCCATCAAGTTAATGAACGCATCCATCATCTCATATGTTTACCTTTTTGGCCGTGAGAACATTTAAGCTCTATTCTCTTAGCAAATGGCAACTATATAATAGTCTTATCAACTACAGTCACCGTATTATGTGTTAGACCCTCCGACCTTATTTCTCTTATAACTGAATGCAAATCATTCCTTTATTAAACCCAATTCCTCAGTTTGAATGTGTTGCCTGGTTCCTCTCAGGCCCCTCACTGATACAGGCTGGCCTTGAACTTCTCCCTGTCCATATACAGTGAGCTCACATCTATGGAGTTGGAGGAAGGATGGAGAGAAATACCCTCCCTCAGTTTATTATTCACACAGTCGATCATTCATGTGTGAAGAGAAGCGAGATACACACTCGAACATGCAGGAATTGTAACTCTCACATACCCTTCCTGAAACATCTAGTTCAAGATCTAATTCCAGCCAACTGAAGCCAACTGAAACAAAAAGAGAAGATGAAGAAGGACAACACAGGACTAATGAATAAGAATATCCCAATCGAGGAGTTCCCGTCGTGGTGCAGTGGTTAACGAATCCGACTAGGAACCATGAGGGTGCGCGTTCGATCCCTGGCCTTGCTCAGTGGGTTAAGGATCCGGCGTTGCCGTGAGCTGTGGTGTAGGTTGCAAAGGTGGCTCAGATCCGGCATTGCTGTGGCTCTGGCACAGGCCAGCGGCTATAGCTTCGATTCGACCCCTAGCCTGGGAACCTCCATATGCCGCAGGAGCAGCCCTAGAAAAGGCAAAAAGACCAAAAAAAAAAAAAAAAAAGAATATCCCAATTGGAAACAGTACTCCTCAGGAGTATTATCTCCAGTTAAAGAATTCCGTTGTGACAATGAAAATGGTAATTTAGTACTACAGCTCTAAATGTAATTGTTAAACTTGTCAAGGGGAAAAGTTACATAATGAAAACAATCTGGCTTTCAAGGCCGGAAGTATTAAAGGCAAGCCCCTGTAACACATAGAATGTTACAAATATCCTGCAAACACTCAGAGAAGTAAGAGTTCTTGTTCCTGTAACAATTCCCTGTGGGCAGGAATTCTATTCAGTCCTTCTGGGACTCAGGCTGAATCTACAACACGTGGGTCTCAAGGGTGCCCTGGGAGTCATCTGTATTCCAGCCTTTCAGAGACGGGAGAGAGTATTAAGAAGTGTTTGGAAGTACCCTCCGAGATGGGAGAGAGTATTAAGAAGTGTTTGGAAGTACCCTCCTGGCTCGGTAGTAGAGAATCTGACTAGCATCCATGAGGATGCAGGTTCCATCCCTGGCCTCGCTCCGTGGGTGAAGGATCCGGTGTTGCTGTGAGCTGTGGTGTAGGTCGCAGGCCAGCAGCTGTAGCTCTGATTCAGCAGCGCCTAGCCTGGGAACTTCCATATGTTGCATGTGCGGCCCTAAAAAGGAAAAAAAAAAAAAAAAGAAGTAGAAGGAGGAAGAGGGGGAGAAGAAGAGGAAGGAGGAGATGTCCGGGAGTTTGAGGGGCCAGGCTCACAAGCTGCATACTATACTCCAGCTCCCATTCAATCCCTGCAATAGGTCATGTGGCCACACACTGAATCACAGGGGAGGCTGGGAAATGTAGTCCAGGCTGGGAAGGACCAGCGAGTCTGGATGTGGATGTCCAGCAGTCTCTGCTGGAGTGGGAATGCATCTTCCCCAAGGTAGTCCTTTTGCTCCCCTTCCCATAAGACTTGTCACATCTTCTGTGTATCAGGGAGTCATGGGGCCTTGTCTAACCTTACCGGGCACCTTGGTAGTCTTCAAAGGCAGGACAGGTTCAACTTCTAAATCTCTAGCCCTGACCTAGGGCTTGCTGGAGAGTGGGAGCCTGTTACATTGTTGGTGGAATGATGGGAGGCCAGTAGGCAATTCAGTGTTCACAAGGTCATGGTTCTCAAGCTCCTGAGATCTAGGGCCTGACCTTGTATCCAGCCTTATGCAGGGCTCAGGCTGCCTTAGGTTAAGTCAAAGAACAAAGGAAAGAGTTTGAGACATAGGCAAAATAATCCCTCCCCACCTCATACACTCATACAAAATATGTCACAATAATACTCCGATTTATTGAGTACCTATTATGTGTGGGTCCCCATGAGAAGGTATGTGCCGTGGAGGGAAGGGAAGAACCCTGGGCGGGCAGGCAGGAGCCCTGGGCTTACATCCTGGCTCTGGGTGACTGAGGCGGGTGGGGGATAGGGGTAACCTCATTCATTCAGCACGTAGTTGCCTAGCTGGCTCCGTACCAGACACAGGCTTTGGAGGTGGAAAAACCCCCTTCTCTTGAGTTTGCTCAAGGTGCAGTAGGGAAGCCAATGCCATTGGTTTGATACAATATGACAAGAGTCATTAAGTATTTCTTCCTCCTCGCCTCTGTTGTCTTCCTCTGAGAAACTTCAAGCCAGGGATTGGGGTATTAAGAGTTGCAAACTCAAGGGCTGACAGAGCAAGCATGGAATGCAGACAGTCTGGAGTCTTGGCTCTACTGCTTCCAGCTTTGTGACCTGTGACCTGGACGAGTGTTCTCTGAGCCTCAAATTCCTCATCTTTTGAGTGGGAATGACACACACATGTACCAAGGTCATAGAAATATATTTCACACCCCTAGCTCATATCTAGTATATAGGATAATATATGTATACACACACACACATATATATATATATACACATATACACACACATATCTAGCTCATAGGATTATATATATATGATTTACATGTAATATAGGACTATATATTTATAAAGTATTATATATGGACCTTATAGATATTTTATATATATTAGCAATAGGAGTGGGGGATTTTGCAATGAAGGAGCAGGTGTCTCATCTAAATGCTGCCATGCTGAATGAATCTAGTATTGCCAGATCCCCCAACTATTCAAGAAAAGCCAGAAAATGCAATTTTAGTGTTGAAAATATGTCCAAATATCTCCTGATTTTTAAAACTTTGTATGAGCTAAAGAAAACATCTGTGGACCAGATTTTGCCCCTGAGCTAAGGTCTCCACTGATTCTCATCTTCTAGGATCTCTGAATAGGAAAGAGAACAACAACGACGGAGTGGTTGTCCCCAACTCAAGTTTACAGGATTAGGATCATATGCACACAACAGAAAATCCTAAAATTATAGCAGCCAAAACAAGAAAGAAGTTGGTTTGTACGTCACATGAAAGAAGTCCAAATGTGGGCAATGCAGGTATGGCAACTCCATGAAGATGGCTCCTTCCATCTCTCTGCTCTGCCATCCTTAGCAGGTGGTCCTTATCCTCATTGTCCAAGATGGCTGCTGGAGTGCAGGCCTTCACATCTGCATCCCAGAGAGCAGAGTGGAGGAAGACCATTTCTCTTATAAAGCTACTTTCTGATCTGCTCACAACACTACTACCTATATAGTCACATGGCCATACCCAATTGCAAAAGAGACTGGGAAATGCCTTGGAGCTAGAGGGCAAGGTAGCTATCTAAAAAGGGGGATTCTATCACTAAAGAACAGAAGACAGTAGCTGTTATAAGACAACTAGCCATTTCTTCCACATCAAGTAGCCTGGTGTGTGAGGAGGGCATGTGGCTAGGTAGTGGGGGGTGTCACTTGCAGCCAGCCTCTGCCACCCACTTCACCTCTCCTGCCTCATGTATCTTTGAGCTTCTTTCGGACCAAAAGAAAATTAGGGAACAAGACAGAAAGAGGCCCAGCTGAACAGAATAATGGCAGCCACAACTTACCAAGGACCTGCTATATTCCAAGCCCAGTGCTGAGCCTGGCGTGAACATTCTCTCAGATCATCATCCTGCCTCCTGCGAGAGGGACCCCCCACCTGCTCCAGTGGGGAGAGGTCATGTCCTGCCTGTGCCAGCTGGGCTAGGACACCCAGAAGTCCAGTTGTTCCACGGATGGTTACCAAGCAGCCCTTCTGCTTCTCACTCTGCTCTGCACCGCTCTTTGGAGATCGCTGGGGCTTCCAACCCCTGAGACGTTCACAGGAGCTTAAATTGTCTCATGTCCTCATGGTTCCCCGCCCCACCCCGCCTCCCCTCGAATAGTCAGGTTTCAACTTCTCAGGTTTCTTAAGTCAATCTCCACTCACCATCTGCTTTCCAGCTTCCAGAATGTGGCTGACTCCCCTTATCTGCTGTCATCTCCTCAGACGGTCTCTGACCCAGTGGATTGGCGTGCATTTGAAAAAAATGCCTTCAAGTTATTATGCTGGAAAGTCAGAGAACAGTGAAGGTAAATAAGCCTGTCCCGTTGACCGTGTTTAACGCGCAGCCTCCAGGCTGCAGCCTTGACCTGGGGAGCCCTGAGCAAACGGGGATGGTGTGTGTAGAACATTCCCATCCCACTCGCTTCCTTCCTCACCAGCTCCAGGAGCCTCCAGGAGCCCCAGGCACCCTCAGGGCACACGGGAATGTCTTTCTCCATCTCTGAGCCCAGGCATGCTTCGCTCCTGCCTCTATAGCCCCAGAGCTGCTTCTCGAGGGCAGGGGCCTCACCTCTTTCTCCTTTGCACCCAGACAGGCCTGAGCAGGCCTGTGGCAGGTGCTATGATGTGGTTCAATCCGGAGGAGGTAGGTGTGGGCTTTAATGAGTTAAAATTCCAAGCTGGGGATGAGAGCCAGTCATTTCTAAATTGGAACATCAGAGGAAATCTCCCCCCAGGGAATAACCGCACTGTGTTCATAAAGGGGTCCAAAGTCAGTGCTCCAGGGGAAAGCTGGATAGAGTGTTCTAAACCCCTTAGGAAGCCCCCCCCCCACACACACCGCCAACCCCGGGGTGGAGAGAGACACTGCCGCTGGGTGAATCTGACCCGACCAGCACCTCCTCCAGGGTTTCCTCCCCATGTCTTGGTTAAGTGCTTGCAGGAGATCCTGGTTTGGGTTCAGATGCCAGGTGATATGAATAATACGCATCCCGAGACCCCTTCCCCAGAGGAGAGAGAAGGGGATGACTGGGGCGAGGCTGCTGTGCCCGAGATGCAGGCCTGGTCCCTCGTGTTGCCTGAGGGGCATTTCCAAGCCCTATGCAAACTGCGGATGCACAGAGGTGTCATGGTGTCCCCTCTTTTTATCTCTTCCACCATCTGAGGTGCCACATTCCCTTTGGCCCACTTAACTCTCCCTCCACCCTGAAAGGGCCCTAGATTGGAATGAACCCCCTCTTCTCTCACTTCCCGATCAAATCTCCTCACTGCCCATGAGTCAGAAAGATCCCAGAAGCAAAAAAAAAAAAAAAAAAAAAGCAGGAGTTCCCGTCGTGGCACAGTGGTAAACGAATCCAACTAGGAACCATGAGGTTGCGGGTTCGGTCCCTGCCCAACTAGGAACCATGAGGTTGCTCAGTGGGTTAACGATCCGGCGTTGCCGTGAGCTGTGGTGTAGGTTGCAGACGTGGCTTGGATCCAGCGTTGCTGTGGCTCTGGCGTAGGCTGGTGGCTACAGCTCCGATTCAACCCCTAGCCTGGGAACCTCCATATGCCTCGGGAGCAGCCCAAGAAATAGCAAAAAAAAGACAAAAAAAAAAAAAAAAAGAAAGATCCCAGAAGAACCCTGGAATAGGAGTGAGGAGACTTCCATCCAAGTCTCACTCTGCCCCCAACACGGTAACCTGGAGCTGGTCCCTTGTCCCCTCTGTGCCTCAATTTCCCCAAATATTTGAGGGATGAATTGAATTTGAGCAGGAGCTGAAAAATCAAATAGCCCCTAGAAACCCAGGCAGAATGAGAGCAGGGATCAGCTGAGCTAGAAAATGCCAGCCAGGAGTTTCCATTGTGGCGCAGTGGAAACAAATCCAACTAGGAACCATGAGGTTGCAGGCTCGATCCCTGGCCTAGCTCAGGGGGTTAAGGATCCAGCGTTGCTGTGGCTGTGGTGTAGGCCGGCAGCTGTAGCTCCTATTAATGCAGCAATGCAGTCCTAAAAAGCCAAAAAAAAAAAAAAAAAAAAAGCAAATGCCAGCCAGGCTGAAGGGGCAGCAGCTACAAAAGTCCAGCTCATCACTGCCACATGGAAAAATGAGCCCATTGTTGCCAGACTGCTGATGTTTCAAGAGAAGCTGTATTAGTAAGGACGGGTTACTGTAACAAATAATCCCAAAGCTCCTGGCTTTAATAGCACCAAAGATGTGTCTCCTGTCCCACCATAGCCCAATGTGGGCCAGCAGGGGGCTCCACATGGCCATAGAGGAGCCCCAGCTCCTTTCATCTTGTGGTCCTACCATTTCCAAGGGCTCAGGAACCACCTCTGGATCTTCGGCATCTGGCCCACAGACCAGGAAGAGAGTATGGGGGATTGGGAGAGAGGTTTTAGGAACGTACATATTACATCTGCCCACATTCCATTGGCTAGAATGCAGTCATATGGTCCCACATCCCCTTAAGGGAAGTTGGGAAACAGAGGTCAGCTGTGTGCAGGGAAGAAGACGGGTGTGGGTTTGATAAAAGGTAGACTTTTGGTGAAAGTTTCTGCCACAAGCTAAAACCTGGATTTTCTATGAGACCTTATAATCTAAAAATATTGACAAGCAATAAAAATTTTTTTAAACAGATATGTGTGGATTAAACAAAACTTTCTTATGAAACTTACAGCCCACATGCTATCAGTCTATGACCAGTAGGTAAGAGGCTCTCATCTTGCCCAAATGAACTGTGATTCTACAGGGACGGGCCATTGATTGGTGAGGTAGCTGCTTTCATTTACTCACACATTCACACAGTCATTCAACAAACATCCATTGAATTCCTACTCCATGTCAGGCCCTGTGATAGGGAGTGAGGACACAAGAACGAAAAACCCCATTCTTTCCCTTGAAGAGCTCACTGTTGTTTATACCCCTGGTTTTATTTTATTTTATTTCATTTTATTTTATTTTATTTTTGCTTTTTAGGGCCACACCCACGGCTAGAGGTCAAATCAGAGCTACAGCTGTCGGCCTACACCACAGCTCACAGCAACGCCGGATCCTTAACCCACTGAGCGAGGCCAGGGATCGAACCTACATCCTCATGGATACTAATTGGGTTTGTTACCATTGAGCCACAGTAGGAACTCCAATAGTGTTTTATTTTAAAAATGAAATTCAATTTATTTAATTGAAGTGGGGTTGATTTATAATGTAGTGTTAACTTCTGCTGTACAGGTTTTTTTTTCATATTCTTTTCCATTATGGTTTATCACAGGATATTGAATATAGCTCCCTGTGCTATACAGTAGGACCTTGTCTATCCAGCCTATATATTAGTAAAATAAAATTTTAGACTTATTTGCCATAGTGCTACATTTTAACAGAGAGGCATTCCCTAACAGGAAAAAAAAAAAAAAAGACTTCCTGGGGGAATTCTAGGTGTAAGGACTAATAGGGAGGGTAGTGGACAGTCAGGAGCCCTGAAGGGACTGTCCCCTCCAAGCTGACCATTCAGGGTATTGGGGGGCTCAGGCAAGTGGTTTGTCCTTGCTGAGCCTCAGTCTCTACCTCCATGAAATGGGGATAATGGTACCTATTTGACAGGGTGGCTGGGAAATGAGAGAAGCGGGTGGCACAGCTGAGCTTGGTGCCCGGCACACGGTAGATACGTGACCCCTTGTTCCTCGGCGGCCACTGTGGCGAGCCACGGGTGACTGCTTTGGGACAGGCAGTGTCCCAGCATCTCCCTTACTTCCCAGCCGGCATTTACCAGGTGTGACCCTGGCCCAGGCCCTGTGCTGGGTCCTGGGAACATTTGGTGAGAAAGGGCTGGCCCACTGAGAGGACATTGCCTTCTGACCTCTGGAGGTGTGGTCCTCACCCCCGGCCCCCGACACATGACAGGTGTGCCCTTCATCCCTTCAAGGCGAGAGGCAGGAGGGAGGACAGAATGCATGCTCCTTCCAAACCACAGCAAGCAGCTTGGTCTTGGTTGACATCAGCAGCAAAGCAGCAGCAGAAGCCTCGGAAAGACTCCAGGGGCCTGGGGTGAGGATGGGGGCTCCAGACAGGCTCAGGCTGGAGGGAGAAAGAGAGGCTTCTGCTGAAGCCCCAGGTCACAAAGACCGTGCTGAAACCTGATGCTATCTCCCAAGCCAGGGAGCTTCCTCTAACCTCCTGCCATCAATGGCCAGCCCTGGGCAGGGAAGGACAGTCAGCAGACTCACTGCAGAAATGAGAACAAGGAGCGAAGCACAGAGAGATGATTCTAACTTGCCTAAAGCTACCCAGCAATGGCTAAGGAATGGCCTGGAGACTCAAACCCAGGTTCATGCTCTTTTCTGTTTCACAACAGCACCTGGGAGGCAGGTTTCTGCTGTCGGGCTGCAAGGGCCTCCTCCGGGGGTTCCTGATCAGCCACCCGGGATGCAGGCAGGGAAGCCGACCAGCTCAGGCTCTGAAGGGGTCTGGCAAGACATGAATTTCTCTGAGGCCTGCAGGCTGTCTGGGAAGCTGGAACTCCTCCATCTCTCCCTTCCTGCTTGATTCCCAGCTCTGGCAGTTACTATCTGGGTGACCTTGGCAGGTCACTTCAGAACTTCAGAGTTGATGGTTCTACTACGTACGAGGCCCTGCTCCAAGCTGACTGAGGGTTCAGGGGGAACTAGACAGACAGACGCAGCCTCCAGCCTCCCGGGGGCCGCGAGCCTCTTCGGGAGGCCCCCTGGGCAAAGTCGCGCTTGAATGGAGGTTGACAAGATGAGACCCTGCAAACCACATTTGACAGGGGTGGGCGGTTCCGCTCTGGGAAGAGGCAGAAATGGATTTACCAGGCTTACCAGGAAGCTCCGAGGCTTAAGCTCTAGAGCGCCTCACTTGCTAAACGCCTTCCAGTGACCCGGGAGGGGCCCAAGTGCAGAGTCAGGGTCACATGTGTTGTGGTATTTGCCAAAGTCAGCCAGTTGAACTGCATTTGATTAAGAACACGGCCTCTTTCCTCTCTGACTTCCCCCTTTGGTTGTACTTCCCCCTCAATTCGGGTATTGCTGGCGTGGCTGTGACATTGGGGGGGGAAATTGTCCCAGAATACGGCTTTGACGAAAATAACACAACTCAAAACACATCATTGCCAAGAGGACACTGGCTACAAACTGATTAATAAGTGGCATCAACTCAAAGGATTTTTAAGACCAATGATCAAGGAAACATGAAAAGGCTCGAAATCTTACTGCTCTTCTCTGAACGAAACTCGGGAGATGTTTTTCTAAATTTGACAACAATCCCCAAATGTCAGGACACTACCCATGATGAGCTGTGAAGTTGAAAAAAACTTTTTCTAAACTATCGGCAATTAAAAAAAAAAAAACAAAAACCAAACTTTTGGTCAACTGTGCTAAAGAAAACACTAAACTGGGGGGTTCCCGCTGTGGCACGGTGGCAATGAATCTGACTGGCATCCATGAGGATGTAGGTTTGATCCCTGGCCTTGCTCAGTGGGCCAGGGGTCCGGCGTTGCCATGACCTGTGGTGTAGGTCGCAGATGTGGCTCAGATCCCATGTTGCTAGGGCTGTGGCGTAGGCTGGCAGCTTCGGCTCTGATTCGACTCCTGGCCTGGGAACCTCCATGTGCTGAGAGTGTAGCCCTAAAAAACAAAATAGAAAAAAAAGACTAAATTATCTTCTTATTTTCTCTAAGGAAAATGACATTACGAAATCAAATAAAGAGGTTATCTTGAAAGTACACAGCCAAAAGATAGGAATAAAAATATTATAGAGGAGTGATAAATGTAAATACTGTGGTTTTTTAAAAAATATTGTCTAGTGTTTAGCAGCTTTAAAAAATTTGTTGTGGTTTTGTTTCTCAGTCTAAATATTCACATTCTTATTTGAGTTTGTGTTCTTTTTTCTATAAAGAAGATCTCCCAGCTTTATAAATTTTAGGTCCACAAATCCTGGATGCGAAAAAATAATAATAATAAAATTTTTTAAAACATAAAAAAAAAAAAAAAATAGGAGTTCCCGTCATGGCACAACCGCAACGAATCTGACTAGGAACCCTGGTGTTTTGGGTTTGATCCCTGGCCTCCCTCAGTGGGTTAAGGATCTGGCGTTGCCGTGAGCTGTGGTGTAGGTTGTAGACACGGCTTGGATCTGGCGCTGCTGCAGTCGTGGCATAGGCTGGTAGCTGTAGCTCCAATTGGACCCCTAGCCTGGGAACCTCCATATGCTGCAGGTGCGGCCCTAAAATGCAAAACAAACAAACAAACAAACAAAAAAACCCCAGCCAACCAACCAAACAAAAGAACTTGAGAGAATTGAAGGGAGAAATAAAATCCACAATAACTGCTGAAAATTTGAAAAATATTTTTTAAGTGTATAGTATTGTAGTGTTATGTATATCTATATTTTGTCCAGTCAATCTTCGAAAAACATTTCATCTTGTAACACAGAAATTCTACTCATTAAACCCCTTCCCCTCAGTCCCCGGCCACCACCCCTCTGTCTTCTATCTCCGTGAATCTGACTGCTCTAGGGACCTCATACAAGTAGACTCAGATAGTGTTTGTCTTTTTGCGACTGGTTGGTTTCACTTAATATAAGCTTATTAAGCTTATCAAGCTTCATCCATGTTGTGGCATGTGTCAAAATCCCCTTCCTTTTTATTTATTTATTTTTTAATTAATTATTATTATTATTATTTTTTTTTTTTGTCTTTTTGCCGTTTCTTGGGCCGCTCCCGAGGCATATGGAGATTCCCAGGCTAGGGGTCCGATTGGAGCTGTCGCCGCTGGCCTACACCAGAGCCACAGCAACGCGTGATCTGAGCCACATCTGCAACCTACACCACAGCTCACAGCAACACCAGATCCTTAACCCACTGAGCCAGGCCAGGGATCGAACCCGCACCCTCATGGTTCCTAGTCAGATTCATTAACCACTGCGCCACGACGGGAACTCCTCCCCTTCCTTTTTAAAGCTAAATACTATTCCGTTGCATGTAATACACCTTTGTTTCTTCATTCATGTATCAGTGGACATTTGTGTTGCTCCCACCTTTTGACTGTTGTGAATAACACCGCTATGAACACGTGTGGACGAAAGTCAATAGTCGGAGATTTTAATATCTTTTACCCAGGCACTGACAGGTCAGCTAGTAACAAACCAAATCAATAAAACCACAGTGATCTAAATGCCGGCAACTGCCATTTGCTAATTGATAGTTATATTTTTATGCAAGAATGTCTCTTCTAGTGCCTGTGGCACCTCCCCCTGGTAGATTTAGGCTGTACCTTACACTGGTCTCACCATATTTCAAAATTCTGAAACCTTACAGTGTTCTCTGATCACAGAGGGGTATGGTAGGATGCTATATTAATAACAATATAGCTAAAAGGAACCCACAATTGTGAAATTACACATTTATAAATAACTCAGACATCCAAGAAGAAATCATGAAGAAAATTAGAAAATATTTCAAACTAAGTAAAACTGAAACTACAGAATATCATCATTTGTGAGACATATTGAAAGCAGTGCCTAGGAGGAATTTTTAGCTTTCAGTGCTTATATTAGGAAAGAAGGAAGGTCTGATATTCTGGTCTTTATGGACAGTCTCTCAAATATCCTGTTATAAACCTTTCTTGTTTGAACCAGCTAGAGTGGTTTCTTTTGTTTCCAAGCAAGAATCTTTGTTGGTCAAGTAGTACCAGGAGCGGGGTCTGGGATGATTAATTTTATATGTTGTCTTGGCTAGAATCTGGTGTTTGGTAAAGTACAGATGTTGCTATCAAAGTTTTTTGTTTTGTCTTGTTTTGCTTGTCTTTTTAGGGCCACACCCACAGCCCATGGAAGTTCCCAGGCCAGGGATCAAATCAGAACTGCAGCTGCCAGCCTACACCACAGCCATAGCAAGCAGGATCTGAGTCGCATCTGTGACCTATACACCACAGCTCACAGCAACAGTGGATCCTTAACCCACTGAGTGAGGCCAGGATCGAACCCGCGTCCTCATGGATACTAGTTGGGTGCGTTACCACTGAGCCACAACAGGCACTCCTCAAGGCATTTTATAAATGTGATTAACAGGGACAATCAGTTGGCTTTGAATCAAGGAAGTTACCCTCCATAAGGTAGATGGGCCTCCTCCAGTGAGCTCCAGGTCTTAGGTGCAAAAACTGAGTTTTCCCAGAGAAGAAGGAATTCTGCTCCAAGACTGTAACAGAGCGCCCCCCTCATATATAATACACATATATGCCCATGTGTGTATATATGAGTGTCTTAGTGAGGCATCTAAGACGCCTAATACTTCCTGATCACCGAGTCCTATTAGCATGACGTCATCCATGAAACGGACCAACGTAGCCCCCCCGTGGGATGGTGAGATGGTCACGCAGAGCTGGAGGACTGACCTACTATCCGAAGGCGGGCGTGTGTGTGTGAAGGTGAGCCATTCTCCCTGCTGATGAAATCAAACTCCCCCAGTGCAGGAGAAAGAGCCCCAAGTATGATTTTGCTAACTCTGTAATGTTGGTCCATCATTTGCTTCTGGATCTTGGTTTTTCTCATCTGTAAAATGAGAAAGCTGGATAAGACAGCATCCAAAGGCCCTTTTATTCCTTCTAATCCTGACTTTCTACCAATCATCAGAGCTCCATGCTTCCCCAGCTGTGGGATAGTGACCCGTCTATTAATCTCGCTCATCTTTGGTTTTCTTCCTTGGGAAATATGGCGAATGGCCTCCCTCTCCGCATGGCTTTGCAGCCGAAAAGCAGCCTGGAGGCAGCGAGCTCTGGGATTAAGGGCACCGGCTTTAGTAGTTGACCAAACTTGACTTTGAGTCCCATCTCCATCATGCTTAGCCCTGTGGATACTTAGGGCAACACACTTCACCCCTCTCTGCCTCAGTTTCCTTATCTGCTAAATGAAGACAACCATACCTGCCTAGGAAGAATTGCAGTAAAGATTAAATGAGATCCTGGCTGTAAAGCATCTATCACATCTTAAGTGGCTGATGCATTTGGGACTCCTTTTCTTCTTTCTTTTTCTTTCTTTTTTAGCTGCACCCATAGCATGCCCAAATTCCTGGGCCAGGGATCAAACCCTTGCTACAGCAGCAACCTGAGCCACAGCAGTAACAACACTGGGACCTTAACCCACTGAGCCACCAGGGAACTCCTAGGGGCCTCTTTAATCCCTGAATCCATTTGGTCACAATCTTTCAAAGTTTCAGTTTCCTAAGAAAAGCAAAACGAACAAACAACACAAATTCTTGGGGAGTTCCATTCATGGCACAGCAGAAACGAATCCGACTAGGAACCATGAGGTTGCGGGTTCGATCCCTGGCCTTGCTTAGTATATTAAGGATCCGGTGTTGCTGTGAGTTGGGGTACAGGTCACAGACGCGGCTTGGATCTGGAGTTGTTGTGGCTGTGGCATAGGCTGGAGGCTACAGCTTTGATTAGACCCCTAGCCTGGGACCCTCCACATGCCGCGGTGCGGTCCTAAAAAAAAAGCCCAAAACAAAAACAAAAACAAACCAAACAAACCCTCAAAGCTTCACTTTCCACATATATAAAATAGGAATAAGGAACTTACTCATTATAATCATAGCAACTTCGTGTATGGCTTTAATGCACTGAAAGATGACGGCTAGACAAATAGAAGGTTTATAGTCGTCTTTTTCACTAAGGAAACAGGCAGAAAGGGACCCTGTAGGACAACCAATGAGTCTAGGTGAAGGACACACACTCCGCTCTCTAATGCACTAAGGGGACCAGGAATGGGCTGAAAGAGCAGAGGGCAGCAGCTGAGGACGGATTATCTGGAGCCTCCGGCATCCTCCTTGGGCTCCTTCTGGGAGGAGAGGAGTCACGTTTAAGGCAAAGAGAGACTCACAATGGGAAAGGCACCGGGGCTGATGGAACCCCACAGCCTGCCCCAGGCCCTCCTGACTCAGGAAGGCGGAAGGCAAGGTCAGCTGTCACCAGACCCCTGACCCCATGATGGCCTGGCCCAGCCCCCGATGGTCCCTGCTCCAGGCCAGGCCACACCAGGTGGCAATGCCCTCAGAGCAGATCTGTGGAGCCAGCTGCAGCCTGGGACAGATTGGGACCGGCCTGCCTTGGTGCACCCTCCTTCCCTCCCCATCCATCGGGAAGCTGGGCCCCTGGCTCTCAGCCAACTCTAATAACAACCATTCTCCTCTGTGTGGTGCACCACACAGGCTCCACCCCGGGCCTCATGGGACTGTCTTAATGGCCTGCAAGGAAGGGATGGAAAGAGGGGAGGGAGGGGGAGAGAGGGTATGGGGGAGTGGGGGGAGAAAAAGACAGAGAGAAAGAGAGAAACTAGGGCCCAGAGAAGGGCCAGTGCGTGTGTCTACTTCCCCCAGGGGACTATGAGCCACTCAAAGTGAAGGATTAGGTCTTGATCATTTGGTCAGAGGAAACAGCAAATGCAAAGGTCCTGGGGTAGGAATGCATTTGGCCTCTATCATTTGGAGAATGATGCAGGTCAGTGAGTGAGAAGAATTATAGGAGATGAGCTGGAGAAGTGGACACCAGCCAGATCACGCAAGGCTGTGTAGAACATGAAAAGGAGTCTGGCTTTTATTCCAGTTGCCAAGGAAGGCTCTGGAAGGTGCCTACTCTGAGAGCAGACACTGAGAAGATAACAGCCAGTAAGACAGGTCTGTCTTCATCTTCTGGCACCCAATGTGAGAAGCAGGTAGTTGAGTGTCCAGTCACAGAGAATGTGACACACACATGCCATGCTGGGGAATCCAGGGGTGGTGAGAGGACAGAAGGGCCCTGCCTTAGCCTAAGTGCCCAAGAATACTTCCCAGGGGAAGAGACGTTTCCTCTTGAGATCTGACAGCCGAACCAGAGCTAGCCAGTTTGAAAGAGAGTCGTAGGAAAGGACGGGAAGTGACAGTCCAGGCAAAGGGGACAGTGAGTGCAAATGTCTGAAGAGAGGAACAGCCTGGGGCTTTGGGGACCATAAGAAGTTCAATACGGCTAGAAGGTAGGATGCAAGCAGGGGCTGGCCTGGGAGATGATGAGGGGTGAGGATGCTGGCACGAGTCTGCTTCTCTCACTTGACATCGTATGAACCTCGCCCTATGTCAGGAAGCATTCTTGTACGGTAGGACTTAACTTCAAAGGGCTGCATTGTATTATTCCACTAAACATTCTGTTGCATAGTAACCAGTCCCCCAGTGTTGACCATCAACATTCCTTCTGGTTTCCACATTATAAACAATGCCGTGATGAACATCTTTGTCCAGATCTCTTGGTGCACATGTATCATCTCCACACAGTAAAGACGGAAGTCATGGGGGCTGCCTTGGAAAAGTATGAGTCAGAGCTGTTTGCCAAACCAGTCCTGGGACCTCCTGGACAGCCCTTTTCTGGGTGTCTGCTTAAGGGGCCATATGCAGAGAGATGCTGGGAGGTTTCAGGGAATGATAAAGAGCCCCGACCATCAACTCTGGCTGCCCAGGCCAGATAAAGAGTAGGGAGGAACCCCAGGCTCTGGGCCCCACATGTCCTGTAAGCTGCATGCTTGTCTGTCCAGCCGGCCTGGCGCACCTGCTCTGGGCCCCTTCCAAGAAGCCAACAAAGTACTTAAGGTGCAGGTCTACAAAGTTGGGGTGTCAGATGTGGGATTCAAACCCTTCGCCCCTCAGGGAGAAGCTCAGAGTTTGGGGTTCTTTCTTGGTGGTGGGTCACTGTGCCAGGAACGGGGTTCACAGTGAGACTGTGTCTCAGCCTCTCCTACCTGCATTGATGTAGGATTTTCCCCCATTCTCCTGATGTGTAGGTGTCACTCCGCCAGTTTTGGAGGGTTTTTTTTTTTTAGAGGAAACCACTTCATATGTTGCTGGAGATTCGGTGAGTCCATGGGAATGAGATGAGTTCAGTGTCGCCATCTTGAACCGGAACTGCAACAAAGGGATTCCATTCTGAGCATGGACCCTCAGAATGCGCCGTGGTTCAAATCCCAGCTCTGCCACCAAAGAGCTGAGCTCGGGCCGCCTCCTCAAACTCTCTGAATCTCAGTGTCCTCGTCTGCCCAATGGGGAAGATAACCTCCCACGGCTGTTGTGAAAGTTCAATGAGAATAAAATACAATTTCTTTCCCTTAAAAAAAAAGAAAAGTTCAGTGAGATTACCAAGTACTTGGCCCATGGTCTATGCCCCCAATAAGTGATGGAGTATCTTTTCTTTGTCATCTTGGGTCTCCATCCTTTAAAACAATTATTATAGCAGTTTATTGAGATAAAATTCACATGCTATATCATGTGCCCATTTCAAGTATTCAATTCAGTGGCTTTTTTTTTTTTTTTTTTACCATATTCATCACAATCAAATTTGGAACTTTCTCATCATCCCCCCCCAAAAAAAAAACCCCCTGTAGTCCTTTCCTCGTCCCCACCCTGTGGATCTCCGTCCCCTCCCAGCCCATGGCACATCAATTTATTTTCTGTCTCTATGGATTTTCTTTTTCTGGACAGTTCATATAAATAGAATCATACAAAATGGGAATCACACGGTCTTCTGTGACTGACCTATTGCACTTGGCATAATGTTTTCAAGGTCTATCCATATTGTAACACGCATCAGTACTTCATCCCTTTTTATTGCCAGGTAATAGTCCACTGTGTGGATAGACATTGTTTAATGTATCCATGCACCAGTAGATGGACACAGAGGTGTTTCCACCCTTGGGCTGTTGTGAATAATGCTCCCACAAACTTTCCTGTGTGGGCATATGTTTTCATTTCTCTTGGGTAGAGACCTAGGAGTGGAATTGCTGGGTCATATGGCAACTCTATTTTTAATCTCTTTTGAGCAACTGCCAGGCGGTTTTCCAAAGCAGCCGCACCATTTTACATTCCCACCAGCAGTGTATGAGGGTTCTCATTTCACTCTGCTCTGGCCGACATTTGTTATTGTGTCTTTTATTATTATTATTATTATATTATTATAGCCACAGGTGGGTGTGTAGAGGTATCTCACTGTAGTTTTGATCTGCCCTTTCTTTCTTCCTTCCTTCCTCCCTCTCTCTCTCTTTCTTTCTTTCTTTTCCTTTCTTTCTCACTCTCACTCTTGCTCTCGCTCTCACTCACTCTCTTTCTTTCTTTGCTTTTTAAGGCCTCACCCATGGCATATGGAGGTTCCCAGGCCAGGGATCAAATCAGACCTACAGCTGCCAGCCTACACCACAGCCACAGCAACACCAGATCCGAGCCGTGTCTGCAACCTCCACCACATCACACGGCAATGCCAGATCCTTAACCCACTGAGTAAGGCCAGGGATTGAACCCCCATCTTCACGGGTACTAGTTGGATTAGTTTCTGCCGTGCCACAGTGGGAACTCCTATCTGCAGTTTCTTGATGACTATTTTCTCATGGTTTTCAATGGAGTCCATTTCAAGCTCAGGGACAGATAAGTCCTGGGACACCCCTTTCCTAATATGGAGACACTAACTTGTCCCCCAAAAAGAAAAGCATCTCATATGGAAAAAGAAAGAAAAGACTCATATGTCCATTATTGACTCATAACAGTTCTTAAAGTGGCTCTTTCATAAATCAATTAACTAATTCCCAATTTGGGGGGGCATTGGATGTTTCTAATTTTCTTCTAATATCTCTAATACTTATAAATGACTGGCTATCCCATGAAAAATGCCTATGGTAAATGAACAAGAGCAGGATAAAAAAAATATTCAGTGAGTTCCCATCATGACTCAGTGGAAGCGAATCTGACTAGTATCCATGAGGACACAGGTTCGATCTCTGGCCTCGCTCAGTGGGTTAAGGATCTGGCATTGCCGTGAGCTGTTGTATAGGTTGAAGACACGGCTTGGATCTGGCATTGCTATGGCTGTGGTGTAGGCCAGTGGCATAGCTCTGACTCAACCCCTAGCCTGGGACCCTCCATATGCTGTGGGTCTGGTCCTAAAAAGACCAAAAAAAAAAAAAAAATTCAGTTTAGTCATCCAAGCTGAGAAAAAAAAAGTTTGTTAATTCATCCAAATGTGCTTCAAGCACCATCTTAGTAGCCAGGCCTCATGCTAGCTTACTTACAGATGAAGCCTAGAAAGGAATAGCAAAAATGAAAATGCTGGGAATTCCCACTGTGACTCAGTGGGTTATGATCCCAGCTTAGTTCCCATGAGGATGCAGGTTTGATCCCTGGCCTTGCTCAGTGGGTTAAGGATCTGGCATTGTCACAAGCTATGGCATAAGTCAGAGATGCGGCTCAGATCCAGTGTTGCCGTGGCTGTGACACAGGCCTTAGCTGCAGCTCTGATTCAACCCCTAGCCCCTGATTGCATATACTGCATGTGCAGCTGTAAAAAGAAAAAGAAGAAAATAAATAAATAAATTTACTTAAATATCAAAAATGAAACTATGTCTAGGGGCAGGGGATTAAAAGATACAAACTATTAATTATAAAATAAACTACAAGGATGTATCGTACCGCACGGGGAATATCGCCAATATTTTACAACGACCGTAAGTGGAGTATAACCTTTGAAAATTGTGAATTGCTATACTGTACACCTATAACTTATATGACTATACTTCACTTAAAAAAAAAAAGGGAGACTTCCCTTTGTGACTCAGCCGGAACAAACCCGATTAGTACCCATGAGGACGTGGGTTCGATCCTGACCTCACTCAGTGGGTTAAGGATCTGGCGTTGCCATGAGCTGTGGTGTAGGTCGCATACACAGCTCGGATCCTGTGTGGCTGTGGCTGTGGTGTAGGCCAGCAGCTGCAGTTCTGACTTGACCCCCAGCCTGGGAACTTCCATATGCCACTGGTATGGCTGTAAAAAGACCCCCCCCCCAAAAAATATATATATATACACACTACTTGTGTTGGGGATGATGGCGTTCAGGGCCATCAATGACCCACCCTTCCCCACCTCTGTTTCCTAGACTAGACTGTTGTTATATTGCCTTTGCAATAATAAACCAAGGGAAAGAAGGAAAAAAAAAAAAAACTTACAAATCTAAGGATGATGGGAGAAACATTTCTTAAGCCAGACCCTCAAAGCTATCGTTTCGTGGAATCTCCACAAACCTCTGGGAGGTTAAGAAAAATAATAATAGAAAGAACAAGAGAAGTTCCTGTCACAGCACAGTGGTTAGCGAATCTGACTAGGAACCATGGGGTTGCAGGTTCGATCCCTGGCCTTGCTCAGTGGGTTAAGGATCTGGTGTTGCCGTGAGCTGTTGTATAGGTTGAAGACACGGCTTGGATCTGGTGTTGCTATGGCTGTGGTGTAGGCCAGCGGCATAGCTCTGACTCAACCCCTAGCCTGGGAACCTCCGTATGGCCCTAGAAAAGGCAAAAAGACCAATAAATAGATAAATAAATAAAATAACAATAACAACAATAGCCAGTATTATGGCACTGTCCGTGTGTCTGGCACTGTTCCACCAATTCGGGACCATTTCTATCCCCAGTTCACAGATGAGAAAACTGAGGCTGCGCAGAGATGCCCTTCCACTTTGGTGCCCTGGCCACATCCATATGTGCAAAGCAGGACATAAACTCGTGTTCACACTCAAGTCCACATCTTCACCCTAGGACAGGAGCCCCCACACACCACTGCCAGATACATGTGTGTGCTCACACACGGGACAGCTTGTATATACAGGCACGTGCACAGGAACCCATGTGTACATGCGGGCTCACGTGCATGTGCGTGTGTATATACGTGCACCCGGGCCATGCACTTCCGGCCACACATCAGTGTGAGAGTGGGGAAAGGGGCACAGATAAAGAGACCAAAGTCCAACGCTTGCCACCTCCCTGCATCTTTCAAGTGCCTGCTGCGGGCTGGTGTGTACAGGACTGGGTGGGGCATGGACAGGTGGCTCCAGGCTCAAAGGGTAAAGATGGCCTTGCATTAGAAACCCAGGGCCACCAACTAACTTCCACATGGGGCTATGGCAACTACGGGGCCTCACCTGCTGGACAAACCCCCTCCCGTCCAGGCAGAGGGCCTGATCTGAGGGCCTGCAGTGCTTCCAACCCTGTGCCAAGAGTTCCGGGGGCTACACAGAAGAAGGCACAATCCAGGTCCCCCAGGGCTCCCCAGGGCATCAAGGAGACAAGATTCATAGCCCCTCCTGGAGGCTGCATGACAGAGTGGTCACCTGCAAGTGTTTTAGCAACAGGCTGCCTGGCTTACAATCCTTGCCTACCATCTGGTGAGTTGGCTAATGGATCAGTGCCTCAGTTTTCCTATCTGTAAAATGGGGGAGATTCTAACACCTATAAGTTAGGGCTGTTGCTCAACCATGAGCATGTTGTAACACAATTTTTTTTTTTTTTGGCAAAGGGGGCTCTGAGCATGTGGCAGGGGAGGGACAGGTACTGAGGAGAAAGAACTTTCTTAGGATGCTGGCCCTGTGTCCCGCTAGCTGGGTAACCTTGGACAAGTCACACAGCATCTCTGAGGCTCAGCTCCGCCTCTGTAAACTTTGCATAAACAATTCTTTTTTTTTTTTCTTTTCTCCATTTTTGGCCACCTGTGGCATATGGAGTTCCCAGGCCAGGGATCAGATCTGAGCCACAGTTGTAACCCACACTGCAGCTGCAGCAATGCCAGATCCTTTAACCCACTGAGCTTGGCTGGGGATTAAACATGCATCCTGGTGCTCCAGAGGCACCACCAATCCTGTTTCGCCACCATGGGAAGTCCTGAACAAGCCACTTTTTTTTTTTTTTTTTGCAGGTGTCCCCTCTGGGTAGAGGTGCCTGGCAATGTTGGCTGGGTATGTCACAGGCTGGAGGGTTCACAGGTACTACAGACCCTGCGCTTTCTACTCCTTTACCTTTTAATCCTTGCAAACTATCCCATGAAGTCAGTTTTTTTTTTTTTCCTCAGCATATGGAAATTCCCAGGCTAGGGTTCAAATTGGAGCTACAGCTGCCAGCCTATACCACAGCCGCCAGATCCAAGCCACGTCTGTGACCTGCACCACAGCTCACAGCAATGCTGGATCCTTAACCCACTAAGCGAGGCCAGGGCTCGAACCTGTGTCTTCATGGATACTAGTCAGGTTTATTACCGCTGAGCCACCACGAGAACTCCCAGCCATTCTTGATTATTAAACACGCATCTACTGAAGACTTACTTTGTTCCAGGCGTGGAGCTAGGCAGGGAGAATACGATGATGAGCAAGCCTGGTGGTCCCTGCCCGCACGGAGCCTGCAGAGTTAGAGGAAGGATAAGTGGAAACATCTGGAACACAGCAGGTGCCTGGTCCGTTCCTCCCTCCCTTCCTTTTCCATCACAGTAAAGGCAAGACATCAACACTGCAGAGAGTTTAGAGGAGATAGAGAGGCTGAAGTGGGGGAAATATATCACCCAGAACCCCACCACTCCTAACAAAACCTCTAGCTTCATTTTTGCCAATCTTACCAACCAGGGCAGGGCTAGGTTCAGCATAAGGTGCTTAATAAAACACTGGATCAATCAATACATTTGTGATCAGCAGGAAACAGCTAATAACACCGTAGCATATTTGCCAGGTGGAAGGCAACACAATCATGACCAATCCCTTCTTTGGGACCCGTTACGTTCCCACTTTATAGAAAAAGAAACAGGCTCAGAGAGGTCAAATCACTTGGTCACACAGACAGAAACCTGAAGAGCCAGCTCCAGAAGCCAGAGCTCTTTGGCCCACACTGTCCTGGGTTGTGAGATGCCGGGAGGGATGGATAGTGGGGCTTTGGCCATGAGGACCTGGCTGCCCTTCCATTCATTGGAGCCCCGGGTTTGGGGAGCCCTTGTGGGCTAACTGCAGCCTGCCCTCCACCACTGGCAGCCAGACAGGAACAGGAAATTGCCAGGCTTTTGGCTGGCCCTGGAAGTCTCTTTTGAGCCCAGGAACCCCTTACTCTTACCCCTTAAGGAGTTCTGGAGGCGTGCTTAGCCAGGGAGAGGGTGCAGAGACCGGATGGCAGGTTTGTGAATTCTGGTGCCCCCTAGTGGGCAAAGAGAGCAAACCTCTGGATTCCCAAGTTGCTGAGAGTCAGCCTTGTCAAGTCAGCTGCGTGGTGGTTGCCATGCGACACGTACTTAACACGTGTAGGCACTTTTACATTTAATCTAATGCAATTCTTGCAATAACTCTCTCCAGGTAGGAACCGCTATTACTGCTTGATATATAAATAATCTGAGACTTGGGAAAATGAATTTCCTAGGCCGCGTAAGCTGGTTGATGATGGAGCCAAGAGTCAAGACCTTGGAACTAAGAGGAAGACGGCTTCCTGCCCCCAAGTAACTAGACAGAGAGGTGGGTCGATAGCCCCCCTCCAAGACCTCTGGGGCTCTGCAATGCATGCAAATGGTCACATGTTTGAGGAAATTTTCAAAACATAAGACATTGTAGTTACAATTGGGTAAGGCCTCTATCTCTATTTCAGTGCCTAGAATGACGGCTTCACATCGTAGGTGATAAAGATGTTTTCATAAATAAATTGGGGAAAGTTCTCTGGTGGCCTAGAGGGTTAACACTCCTGTATTTTCACCGCTGTGGCTCAGGTTGCTGCTGTGGTGCAGGTTTGATCCTTGGCCTGGGAATGTCCACATGCTGCAGGTGTGGAAAAAAAAAGAGAAGAGAGAACCTGAAATAAACGTTGCAACTCATTTTATTTTATTCATTTTTCTTTTTGTCTTTTTTTTTAGGGCTGCACCCACAGCACATGGAGGTTCCCAATCGGAGCTGTAGCCGCTGGCCTCCACCACAGCCACAGCAATGCCAGATCCGAGCCGCATCTGTGACCTACACCACAGCTCACGGCAACGCTGGATCCTTGACCCTCTGAGAGAGGCCAGGGATCGAACCCACAACCTCATGGTTCCTAGTCAGATTCGTTTACTGCTGCGCCACGATGGGAGCTCCCCAACTCTTACTTTAAATAAAGTGTTTAATAAATTGTGTTGAAGGCATGGATGACAGAGGAATGAATGAATGAAATGGCATTTAGTTCAATCTTAAAAGAAGGGCAGGATTTTAGTGAGTAGTCTTACTAAATGTCAAGAATTCCAGCTACCAAAAAAAAAAAGAACCCCAGCTATTATTTATTTAGCCTTGTTTTGTGCACACCCTCAGTCAAACTCATGTCCTGATTGGTCTCCACACAAGCCCTCGAGTGAGAGGAAGGGTTATTATTTCCATTTTGCAGGTAAGGCGTTGGAGAGCCCAGAGAGGTGAAGGTACTTATCCAAAGGCACACAGCAGTAAATGGCAGAAGTGTGATCAAACCCAGACTCCAGAGGCAGCCCCCTCTGAGTCCCCACCTGCCCAGCCGCCTCTTCTGGTCCAAGTTGAGGTGGAGAAACTCAGCTTTGCCAGCAGAGGTCGGTGTGAGCTCAAAGATAAACCCTGCTTCTGGGACTCCGGCGGACAGAATCCTTGCTTCTGGGCACAGCCCCACTACCCCTGCCACATGATTCGGAAATACTCGACCTTGAGCGCTCACTTGGTCCCAGCTTCTGGTGGGGTTTGGGGAGTGTGGAAAAGTGTGCAGGGATGGAAAACACAGCCTTCGAAAGAGATGAGCTCATGGTTCACAGAAATGGAAATACAGTGGTTTTCACATGTAACAAGATGCTACCGTTCCTTCCTAAGAAGAGAAAGCTGTGAGAAATCCACCAGGAGCAGGCACCTTTTTCTTTACCAAATTGGCAGTTATACAGGTGAGGGCGTGGAGAAACACGCTCATACATTGCTGGTGGGATTAAAAGTTGGTTTAACTCCTGCAGAAGGGAACCTGGTAACATCTGCCAAAATTAAAAACACACATGCATCCAACAGAAACACAAAATGCATTCATTGAAAGATTTGTACTAGGCCTGCACCATCGAATATATGGTAGCCACCAACCATGGGTGGTTAACTGAGCACTTGAAATGTGGCTGGTCCGAACTGAGACGTGCTGGAAGAATAAAATAAACACTGGATTTTGTAGTATGCCAAGAAAGTAAAAATAATTCCTTAATAACTTTTGAACATTGATGATGTATTGAATTGATAATACTTTTGATAGATGGGGTTAAATAATTTTAAAAGTTACTTCCACCTGTTTCTTTTTGTTTTTTAAAATGTGTCTGCTAGAACAATTTTAATTACATATGTGGTTTGAAGTTGTGGCTCATATTTCTTATTGTGGTAAAATACACATGAAAACACTTACTGTTTGAACCATTATTATTATTATTATTATTTTGTCTTTTTGCTTTTTCTAGGACCACTCCCACGGCATATGGAGGTTCCCAGGCTAGGGGTCTAATCGGAGCTGTAGCCACTGGCCTACGCCAGAGCCACAGCAATGCTGAATCCAAGCTGAGTCTGCAACCTACACCACAGCTCACGGCAACGCCGGATCCTCAACCCACTGAGCAAGGCCAGGGATTGAACCCGCAACCTCATGGCTCCTAGTTGGATTCATTAACCACTGCGCCACGACAGGAACTCCTGTTTGAACCACTTTTAACTGTACAACTTTGTGGCCTTAAGTACATTCATATTTTGTGCAACCATTGTCACTACCGTCCATCTCCAAAACTTTTTCATCCCAAATGGAAACTCAGTACCCATTAAACAATAACTCCCATTCCTTCCTCCCCCCGGGGCCCAGGTAACCACCATCCTCCCCTCTGTCTCCATGCATTTGACCACTCCGGGGTGTCATATAAGCAGGATCACACAAGATGTGTCCTTCTGTAGTTGGCGCACTTCACTCAACGTCATGTCTTCAAGTTTCATCTATGTTGTAGCCCAAGGATTTCACTCCTTCTTTTTTAGCCTCCCTGCGACACACAGAGTTCCTGGGCCAGAGATCAGATTCGAGTCACAGTTGTGACCTAAGCTGCAGCTATGGCAATGCTGGACTCTTACTCACTGTGCCGGGCTGGGGATTGAACCTGCATCCCAGCCCTCCCAAGACGCCGCAATCCCACTGCACCACAGCAGGAACCCCAGGATTTCATTCCTTCTTAAGGCCAAATGTTACCCCATTGTATTTCTGTACCTACAGATAAACCAACATCGGGTGATGGACACTTAGGTTGTTTCCACGTTTGGCTGCTGTGAACAATGCTGCTATAAACGTGGGTGTACACATATCTCTTTGCATGCCTGCAATCAGTTCTTTTATGGATATTATAGTATATTTTAGTGGACAGAATTATACTAGTAACTTCCATAGCAGCACTATTCGAAACGCCGCCAAAGTAAGAACTACCCAAATGCCCATCAGTGGCAGAATGGATAAATGATGATGTATTTTTCACAAGGAGCACCAAAGTGAGAAGGAATGGACAGCTCTGGGCAGCATGTGGATGAAGCTCAGAAAGAAGTCAGACACAGACACAGACACACAGACACACACACACACACACACAGTACATATAGTATGATTCCACTTACCCAAAGTTCAAAAGAGGCAAAATCAACCTGCGATGTTGGGAGTCGGGATGATGGCTACTGTTTTGGGGCCACAGTGGGGCCCCTGTGGGCCTGCAAGTATTCTGTTGGTCTGGCACTGGTTTCAAGAGTGTGAGCACCTTGTGAAAATTCACCAAGCTAAACACGGGATTTATGCTCAGTTGTAGAGGTATTAGGCTTCCATAAGAAGTTCTCCCCAAACGCATACACCTTTGGGTCTCGCAATTCCACGTCTAGGAATTCAATTACGCTCTATTTTCACATCTGAAATGAAATGTGGGAGTTCCCGGCGTGGCTCAGCCGAAACGAATCAACAAGCACCCATGAGAACTTGCCTCGCTCAGGGGGTTAAGGATCCAGCGTTGCCGTGAGCTGTGGTGTAGGTCTCGGATGCAGCTTGGATCCCATGTTGCTGTGACTGTGGCGTAGGCCGGAGGCTACAGCTCTGATTCTATGGGAACCTCCATATGCTGCAGGTGTGGTCCTAAAAAGACAGGAAAGAAGAAAGAGAAAGAAAGAAAGAGAGAAAGGAGGAAAGGAAGGAAGGAAGGAAGAAAGAAAAAAAGAAAAAGAAATGAAGTGTGTGTTCCTGGTTACCTACTGTTGTTTTTATCACAGCAAAAGATTGAAAACACATTAGGATGGCTACTATCAAAACCCAAAAATAAACAGTGTGGGCGAGGATGCGGGGAAACTGGAAATCCTTGAACACAGTGGATCTTGCCTTCGGCCTGCAGATGCTCGTGTCGGCGCAGGCCTGCCGTGTCCTCAGCCCAGCAGGGAGGCTTAACGAGAGCAGGGACCTCGGGGTTAGGGGTCCCGAATCCCCAGCAGTAGGACCCCTCACCTCTGCTCTCATGACCTCCATTTTCTCCTCTGTAAAATGGGACTCCTCCTCCTCTTCTCCCATGGCTATGGGGGCGATGAAGGCACCCTTTGATTCATGAAAGCCTCAGACTTGGCACCGAAGCCGATGACACTGCTCCTGTCGTTAAATGACAAGAGGAAATGAGACTTCAAGACGGGCCCAGGTCTGGGGAGATTGCAGGGGTCCTGTTAACAGGGGAGGGGCAGAGGGCAGAGGGCAGAGGGGCTGCTGCAGGAGAAGGCCTGTGGCCGAGCCCTGATAAATGGTAATTAGGACCGGAATAGACCCAGGGCATAAGGGATCTCGTGGTGGGGGGTAGGGGGCGGTGGCACCAACCGTGCAGAGGTGTGGAGGCTGGAAGGCAGTGGTCTCTTGAAGGGTCCCCCACCCCCATATCTAAGGCAGAAATTCTCAAAGGCTAAGGTGTTGACCAGGCTGGGAGCTGACACACCCTTACATGCTTGTTCCTTGGCAGGATGCATTTAAACCAAAAAAAAAAAAGAAAAAAAAGAAAGACAGAAAAAAAAAGGAATGAGAGATTGAAAACAGATTATTGAGGAGAAAAGTATTTTAGGCGCGAGACGACTGTCTCTACAGCCTCTGGCTCCCGTCCCATCCATTCCCCAGCCCTGACGCAAGGCTGGCAGGAAGAAGGTGTTTCTCCTGGGATTGTTCAAGTTGAAGGCCTGGCTGGCAGGAGACAGAGGCCTACCCCATCTCTGCCTGAGTGGTAAACTCTGTCTGCGGCTTAAATGTCACTGCCCCCAACCCTGGCCCCAGGCAGATAGCATGCCTGAGGCCATGCTAAACGCTTTCCATGCTCCATGAATTCTCTCCTCGAGATACATTCTGTTGGTGCCCCTTTTCTCAGATGAGTAAACTGAGGCTCAGAGAGGTTAACCCGCTTGTCTGCGGCCACATAGCCAGTCAAGGGTGAATCTGACTGATTCTATTGCCTTATCTTGAGCCTGGGGGTGTAGATAGAGGGAAAGGTTTAGGACAGCACCAAAGAATGATCCAGGGGGTACAGGGCACAGAGGCAGTATGATGAAGTAGTTTTTAAATTGCTTGACTCAAGAGTCAGATTTGGGGGTTGTTTGTTACAGCAGCATGACCTAGACTATCTGACTGATACAAATCACAGTAAACAAGGTCCATGTCCTTGAAAATGTTAGGACTTACCATCTTCTCTTAGAAGCAGCAATTTTGTTTTAATATCAAAATTTTGGCAAAATATACTTAACATAAAATTTGCCGTCATGCCCATTTTTAAGTGTACAGTGTAGTGGCACTAAACACATTCATGGTTGTGCCACCATCGCCACCAGCCCCTGGCAGCCACCTGTCTACCTTCTGTTTCTATGAACTTGACTGCCCCAGGTACCTCATCTAAGTGGAATCACACAGTATTGGTCCTTCTGTGATGGGCTTATTTCACTCAGCATAATGTGCTACAAGCTTGTCCATGTTGTAACCTGTGTCAGAATTCCTCCTTTTTAAAGGCTGAGTAATATTTGACTGCTCATACAGACCCTGGTTGCTGATCCATTCATCTGTCGGTGGAGCTTGGGTTTATTAATACCTTTTGGCAGTTGTTCACATGCTGCTGTGAACTTGGCTGCCCAAATGTCAAGGGCAGCATTTTTTTTTTTTTCTTTTACAGTTTTTCCCATGACTGGGGGGCCTCCTCTTATTTACTTATTTATTTTATTTATTTTTTGGCTGTGCTCGTGGCATGCGGGAGTTCCTCGGCTGAGCTGCTGCAGTGACAACGCCAGATCCTTAACCCATGGCACCACAGTGGGAACTCCAGGGGCGGAAGTTTAAAAGAAAGTTGTTAAGAGGGAAAGGACTGAGCCAGAGGCCAAGAGACAGGATGCCGGACTGGACCACTAACTGGCTGGGTAGCTTTGGACACCAGGCTTTCTAATCCACACTTTTCTTACTTTCACTGCCTCCTTTGCAGCAGCCCGAGACCCAGGCATATCAGCAGAGAAGAGCTGCAAGGGACTGTTATTGTTATTACTCAGTGGGGTGAGGGCAACGATTTCCCAAAGGCATGAGTCACGAGTGGTGAATTCCAGGCACCAGGAGAGGCGGTTCTGGGCGGCGGAGACCAGATTCCACACGGAGCAGTGCCCCTGACCCTGAACCCACCCTCCCTCCTAGGCCACTGGCTGTTGTGAAGAAGGAGTCAGTGAATGTCACAGGTAGATGGGTCCTTAGGGGAGAGCCCACAGTCTCGTTGCCTCAGAAGTTTGCTCAGCAGGCTCAGAGAGGCTGATGCATTTGCCCAGGGTCACACAGCCAGAGAGCAGGGGAAGCTGGACTAGACTCCCAGCCCGGCACCACGCTGCCTCCCACGTGGTTCTGACTCTAGGAAGAGGGTATCAGAAGTGAGCTCTGGAAGAGCCATTTGAGGCCGGGGCAGCTGGGGAACTCAGAGGGCCTCAAGGTGAGGGTAGACCTTTCCTCTCTGTATCTCATGGAGACGGACCTAAGAACATTTTGATTGATAGCCCTCTCTGTACTTTCCAAAGTCTTGAGATGCACGGCAACAATCATAATTGCTACTTTTTTTTTTTTTTTTTGGTCTTTTTAGGGCTGCACCCGCAGAACATGGAGGTTCCCAGGCTAGGGGTCTAATCAGAGCTACAGCTGCCAGCCTACACCACAGCTGCAGCGGGATCCGAGCTGTGTCTGCGACCTACACCACAGCTCATGGCAACGCCAGATCCTTAACCCACTGAGTGAGGCCAGGGATCGAACCCACAACCTCATGATTCCTAGTCAGATTTGTTTCTGCTGTGCCACGACAGGAACTCCACAGCTGCTACTTTTAACTGAACCCTTCCAAGTCGCAGGCATAGAGCTGAACACCTTCCATACCTGGTCCATTTTATCCCTCCTCTGAGGTAGAAGCCAGTGTTACCCCACTTGAATGGTCCCCAAGCCTTAGATTGGTGGCATTTTCTTTCTTTCTTTTTTTTCTCTTTACGGCCACATACATGGCATATGGAAGTTCCTGGAGAGGCTGGAGTTGCAGCTGCTGGCCTACACCACAGCCACAGCAACATGGGATCCGAGTCGCATTTGCAACCCACGCTGAAGCTTAACCCACTGACTGAGGCCATGGATTGAACCCACATCCTCACAGACACTATGTTGCGTTCTTAACCCGTTGAGCCACAATGGGAACTCTGTGGATGGGTGGCATTTTCAAGGTCACAGAATGAGAGGAGCCCAGAGCTGGGATTTGAACCCAGGGCTGGGCACCTGTGGTGTCAGCCTCCTGAAGCACAGTGACCTCACTTGAGTGCTGTTACAATCCTGTGTGAGGGAGCAGGGGGGTATTTTGTACTCGTTGTCCGGGTGGGAAAACTGAAGCCTGGCAAATTGAAATTGGTGGCTAAGCTGGCAAGAGTCTGGGCTGGCTTCCACCCAGAACCTCCGCTCTGGGGAAGAGAAATCTCTTCCAGGAGTGGCCCCTGCCGACCCTAAGCACGAAGATGCAGGATGGGGAGGGGGTGGTGACAGAAACTGGACGTGGGTCTCTCCCCGCCGTGATAACAAGGACAGCCATCACTTAAGGAGCCCTGAGTGGACTCACGGTCTTCGGCTCATCCCTGTATATCCGTGGTTTCACTTCCTCTCCCCCCCACGTGGAAGGAATTCATTTTCCTCCCCCACTTTGCAGAGGCAAACACTTAGGTTTGGAGAGAGGCTCACTAGTCCAAGAGGTCGAGGCTAGGAAGTTGTGGAACTGAGATGCTAAAATCTAACCTCTTATGACCACACAAAGGAGACGTGGCCTGAACAGCCCCCTCACTCCGCCCCCCCACCCCAGCCCTTGGTTCGAGTCCAAGCCTCTATTCTTTCTACTGTTAAATAAGCCTCCCTAATAGAGATGCACAGGCTACCAGGGGGGTGTTTCAGGCATCAGAGGAATCATAGATTGGCTCCTAGGGCTCTTCAGGGTTTCATGAAGTCACTGATGGCTTCTAGCTGGCTGCTAGCGAGCCCGTCTCCGAGGTTGGGTGGGAAATGGCTGTACCCTTGATCTCCCAGGAAAACCACTGAGACCTGGACTCGAAGGTCTTCAGAAAGTCTGGCTCACTTCGTAAAGCAGAATGTTTGAACCGTTTGAGCTGATCTATAATAGAGAACGCTGCCTTGGGATTTGATGAGCTCCCTGGCCTGGGAGGGTACAAGCCAAGGTTGGCAGCTCCTTGTAATAAGTGATAATGAATTCAGAGGTCTTTTGATTTTTGAAAGTCTATGACTCTAAGATTCTCAGATCCCATTTTTCTCAGATTGTGATCTAAGACTGCACGATACTAAAAATCCAGGAATGCCTTTTCCTCCTATTCAGGCAGGTGGACTATGAAGCATCTGCCAACTTGGGGAGTGGACATTTCAACAAAAGCCGGGGGAACAAGTTTTTGGGTTTCAAAAGCACCCCTTCCTCCCCCAAAGACAATTCCTGTAGGAACTGGAGGCAAGTGAATACCTCATGAATCAGAGAAAGAAATCAGATGCCTTTCTGTCCCTCTGCTTTACCACCCTTGGGGTGGTGGCTGTGCCATCAGCCTGAATCCCAGAGTGAGGTGACCCGAGGTGGGACGGCAGGGGACCCGAGCGGACACGCATCAGGAGAGGCTGAGGAGTAAGATGGGGAGTGGTTGGTACTGCTCCCTAGCCTGGCGGCAACCTGACTGCGGTACCGCCCACCCTGCCCGCTCTCCTTCCCTTCACAAAGAGACCTGGGCAGGAGGCCAGAGAAAAGGCTACCAGAAAGCATGTTTTGCATTTTGTGGGTCAGCATGACCCCAGAGAGCTTTGAAGAGTGAGTCCAAACGTAGAGAATGAGGAAGGGCTCGATGATGAAAGGGTCATGTGGGGTGTTGGAGCCAAAAGGGCCTGAAACAAACTCTCAGGGAGAGGCCATCCCAGGCCAAAGGACACGTGCGTGTGCGCGTGCGTGTGTGCGTGCGTGTGTCATGGGGTGAGGAGAAGGAATCAAATGATCGAGATTAATTTTCTGCTCACCTATGTGGGGTATGGTCATAAAAATTCACTCAAAAAAAGATGAACTTGCCCGCCCATCAGATTTGTGAATGGAGATGTGTACCTACCTGTTCCATACAATTCTGAAATCCCATCACCCCAAGGGCCTTAGATTCTGTTTGGTTTTTTTTTTTTCCTTTATACAGTGCACCTGCAGCCTATGGAGGTTCCCAGGCTAGGGGTGGAATTGGAGCTGGAGCTGCAGCTGCCGGCCTGCGCCACAGCCACAGCAATGCGGGATCTGAGCCTCGTCTGAGACCTACACCGCAGCTCACAGCAACAACGCTGGGTCCTTAACCCGCTGAGCGAGGCCAGGGATTGAACCTGCATCCTCATGGATGCTGGTCAGGTTTGGGAATTCCGGATTCTGGACTTTTATCGTGACTCTCACTGGGTAGAAGTTGGATGGGGCCACTCCAGGCTTGGAAACCAGGAGAACTGCACCCTGCTCAGATGTCACCTTCTCAGGGGGGCCTTCCCCGACCACATGGTTTAAAACGGAACATCCCCCACCAGGCTGCACGCTCCTGATCCCTCCCTTTTCCTCTGAAGTTCTTCCCATCAAAGGATGTCTACTTATTTATGGTTTGTTTCCCCCACTTAATCCTAAGTTCCAAACAGGCAGCGATTTCTCCCTTCCTCCGCTCCTACTTTCTTTCTTTCTACCTTTCTTTCTATCTCACTTTTTTCTTTCTCCCTTTCTTTCCTTGTAGTGAGAAAAAAAAATTCAAACATACAGAAAAGCATTGAAAACAGGCGATGACCCTCATCTGCCATTTGCCCATCACGTAGATTTAACAACTCTTAACATTGTATTATATCGGCTTCATTTTTTGGCGCCAGCATTTTTCATGGTAAATAATATTCATCATGCTATTTCCTCTTTAAAAACTTGAAGGTAAAGGGTTTTGTCTCTTTTACTCATTGTCGTATTACTCACTGCCTAGAGGCTGGCAGATCTTCAATAGATAGTTGCTGAATGAATGAATCTGACTTAATCTTCACAGCAACACTATGCAGTAGATTTGAGGGGTTTGTTTGTTTGTTTGTTTTTGTCTTTTTAGGGCTGCACCCACAGCACACAGAGGTTCCCAGGCTGGGGGTAGAACTGGAGCTGTAGATGCTGGCCACAGCCACAGCCACAGCCACGCCAGATCTGAGCCGAGTCTTCAACCTACACTGCAGCTCACGGCATCGCCAGATCCTTAACCCATTGAGCGGGGCCAGGAATCCAACCTGCATCGTCATGGATACAAATCAGATTTGTTTCCCACTGAGCCACGATGGGAACTCCCTTATGCAGTAGGTATTATTATTTAGCCTCATTTTACAGAAGAGGAAACCAAGGCACAGAGAGGTGAAGTAACTTGCCCAAGGTCACACAGCTAGGAGGTGGGGAAAGGGAATCTGAGCTCAGGCAGGCCAAACCCAGAGTCCGCACATTTGCATCTCTCTAGGGACTCCTTCCATGGGGATGGTCATTCATCTTCTCTGTCCACCTGTCCCAGAGGAGACCCAGAGGGATTCACGGGTTGGCCAGAAGCAGGGCGTCCCCATCTGGGAAGGCAGGCGGTCTTCATAAAGCCTGGGGCCCTCTCTCTCAGCCTGAGGTGGCGACAGAAGGCCCCTTCTCAGGCAAGTGACCTCTGGGGTTTGTTATGAGTAGAGCGTCCCTCTGGGGTACATGATGGCTGATGCCAGAAGCCTGGGTCCCCAGACTTAACCCCCAGGGATGTGGAGAGGGATCCCTAAGCCCCCGCCCTGCAGGCCGGCGTTCCCAGCTGCCCGGGCAGGTCAGAGGAGGCTGCTTCGAGGCAGCTCTCCAGGTGGCTAAGCCTTCTGGGGCAATGGAGACCTTCCATCCTCGGCAGCTCCGCAGGGTAAACAGAGCTCTAGGCTTCAGGACCAAGGAAACTGGGGTTCTGCCTCTTCCTTTCTCCCTGTGGGACACTGGACAGGTGCCCTGTCTGCAGGGCCTTGGTTTTCACATCTATCAAATGGGGATAATTACTGTATCCCAGTAGTCTCACACAGATCTGGGGCTGCGTGAGGCAAGCCAGGCACCCAGGGCTTTGCATTTAAGGAGGCGCTGGCTCTCAGGTGCTGAGCCTGTACTTGCAGGAGCCTGAGGGTGAGTGCCTCCTTAAATCACACACCCCCGTCACCTACACACCCAGACCCTGGTCCCAGCCCCGCCTCCCAGGGGTGCCCCAGGAAGGAAAGGAGATATTTTGTGCCAAGCTCATTAACACAGCACCTCGTATATGCTGAGCGCTCACTCTTTGCGAAATTCTCAATTATTTTCAATTATTCTTATTGACAGCTTTTCAGAAGTAGCCTGGGTGGATTTTTCAGCCAGGGCCTGATCTCTCTCCACGGCCTCCATCACTCCTCCCTCCTATACGTATCACACCCTTTTAATTCTGTATCTCCTTCTAACAGTATTTAATGACTGTGAATTTCGAGTACTTTCTCTGTCCTATAGCTCCTGTTCTATGTTGCAGCATCAGAACAGTGCTAATATTTACCAAGTGCTCACCGTGTGCCGGGCTCCGTGCTAAGCATGCCTAGTGCCATCTCTCCTCCAATCTCGACAAGGACCCTGTGAGGCAGGTACTGTGACTGTGCCCATTTTGCAGATGAGGAGACCGGGGGCACTGAGACATCAAGTAACTTGTCCAAGGATGGACCGCTAGGGAGGGTGGAAGCAGGGGACAGACCGAGACAGTCTCACCCCCACAACCCACGTGATGGATCAGACATATGGCTCCAGGCAGAGGCCCCCAGACCCAATGGGGGAGACCCACCTCCCTGAGCTAAGTCAGGTCCCAGGTATCCGGGGACAAGGGCGAGGGGCCCGAGGCCACAGTCTCTGGGTATCTCCAAGCCACAGTAGGTGGTTTCTGAGTTCTTCCCAGGCCAGAAAGTGGCTTCTGCCTCCAGGCTGTGATGATAAGGACACCGGACTCACACTTATCGAGCTTGCACTCTGGACCAGTGCTGGGCTACATGCCTCACAGTCAAGATCTTGGTCAATCCGCACAACAGCTCTATTGCCTCTGCGTTATGAATGAGGAAGACCTCAAGGCACTAGGTCAGGGTCACAGCCCAAGTGTATGGTAGGTCCAAGATCTGAACTCCTAGGATTTGTCTGAATCCCAGGTGGACCTGGGGGCTGAGGCTTGGCTGCTGAGGGTCTTGTGGGCACTGGACCCCCATCACCTTTACCTCTGTGCCACCTCCCTCTGTTGGCAGCTACTGCGGCCACAGTGGGGTTAACCCAAAGGAAGTCACTGCAGGGGCTAGGGCTGGGGTGGGGAGGAAGGCCCGATTCTGGGCTCCAGGGACCCTCAGCCTGGGTGTCCAGGCCCTGGGTCCCCCAGGCACACACACACACACACACATTGCTCTGGATGAGGTGGAACAGGGCACAACTAAGTTTCAGTCTGGAGGAAGACAGCTCAATAATGATGCCAAGCTTTATCCATACAAACTCATTTTCTTCCTGCCTCTGATCCCCTTCTTTCATGATTTATCATCCATCCTGACCACCAGACACCTGCACATCGGCCACGTGCAAAGTCCCCTCAGGACCCTCTGGGATCTCTCTCTTGCCACAGGATCAGCTGTATGTTTTCCTGGCGTTCAAGGCTATTTCCAGAGACCAGCGCAGATGGGCTGGTCCTGCGCCCTTTGCCTTTCCACAGGTGGGTCCCTCTGCCTAGACTGTCCTCCTTCCCCAGAGATCTTTCTGGATCTTCTCAGGCAGGGCTGGGCACAACTCTGAATTCCCAGGCCCAAGGGCAGCTGAGTAATTTGATACCACACTGGCATTTGGGGAAGGCAAGAGGTGGCTTAGCGTTTTATTTGTATTATTTTTTTCTTTTTAGGGCTGCAGTCGTGGCACATGGAAGTTCCCAGCCCAGGGGTCGAATCAGAGCTATAGCTGCTGACCGATGCCACAGCCACAGCCACAGCCATGCCAGATTCGAGCCGCATCTGTGACCTACATTACAGCTCATGGCAACGTCAGATCCCCAACCCACTGAGTAAGGCCGGGGATTGAACCTGCGTCCGCATGGATACTAGTCAGCTTCCTTTCCGCTGAGCCACAACAGGAACTCCCAGATGTATCTTTATAACCTGAGCTCCTCAACCAGGGCCTGGAGGCTCAGAAAATATTTAAATTGCAAAGATTTCTGTAACCAACACTTCTGACACTGAGTGTGTGATGGCAACTGTTCTAATCACTTTACAAACATGATATCATGTCACATCGCTGGCAAATGTGTGCTATTATCAACATCCCCATTTTACAGATAGGCAAACTGAGGCCCCCCAAAAGGTAAGCCAACTACCCTGAGGTATACAGCCAGTGAGGGGTACAGCTAGGATTTGAACGCAGGCAGAGGCCACTGGCTCCACGCTCTCCCGAGTTGTTGCCACTTTCCAGCAATGTCCAGAAAGAGCCCTGTCTGAAGACCTTGCCTGTCGCTGCCACTCGCTGAGCCCCGGGCTCCCCAGCCTTCCACTTCCCCAGGTGGACGGTGGAGGAAAACAAGGCCTCAGCTGCAGCCTTTGATGTCCCCTGCCAAGCTGGCACTCTGAGCCTGGGGGTGCCTCAGGGGATCCCAGGCCAGCAGCTGGGCCGGCCTCAGGGCCAACGTTTCCGTAAACACCCCAGCGAGCCAGCTCCGCGTGGTCAGGCCATGGGCCGCTGGCTTCGAGGGCCGAGGTTTGGCTGGCCCTGCGCGGTTTCCTCCAACACGGCCACTTCCACCCCCTCTGCCTGGCTGGGCTTCCAGTAATGAAGTGTTTTGCTCTGGGGCTGGTGGAGCTGGTGGGGCTGCTGGGATGGGGGCAGGCAGGGGGCCTCTCTGTCCCCGCTAAGGCTCCTGGAAGCCCCTCACGGCAGCCTGGGCAGCGCATGTGCCCACCCGAGTGTCTGGGGAGAAACTGGCCTCTTAGGGGACATGGGCTCTGAGTCAGGAGGGAGGGTGTGGCCGGAACAGACCCTGTCTGTCCTTTCTCAGGGGTTGAGAAGTTGAGAAACAACTTCTCCCGGAGACAGAGCCAGGCAGCTTGAAGATAGAGGGGCAGGTCTCAACTCAGACAGTGGTTGCAGGGAAGGGGCCATGGGTGGAGACTGAGGGAGCATCAGTCATAATAAGGGTGCCTTTCCTGAAGGCCACTTGACCCCAGCACTTTAATTCTCACAGCAGCCCTGCTCAGAAACTGAGGCCCAGAGACATGAAGGGACTGACCCTAGGTCACACAGCAAGTGCCAGAGCCAGGATGTGACTGAGATGCTCCCTTCCCTCTGAACCACTTCTGTCTTTCCATCTGCATCCCAGACAAAAGGGACTGCAAGGCATTTGGGGGCCATCTTTGGAGAGGCAGCGTAGCACAGTGGGGCTCAGGGCCCCTCTGGGTTCAAATCCCGGCTCTGCCCCCTACCTGTTACGTAACCTTGGGCAAGCGATTGAGCCTCTTGGTACCTCAGTTTCCCCATCTGTGCAACTAGGATCATAACGATGCATCTATGGGAGGGCCACTGTGCGGGTTTAATTCATGCCTGGTCTACAGTAAGCCTTCCATGAGTGCTAGTGATTTCTAATCTCTCACCTGCCTTCCATTGCAGAGCTGGGTAGACCCAGGCCCAGGGAGGAAGGCAAAACCTGCTGGGGTCTTGTCTGGGGCTGAGCACGGCTTTAGCCCACGTCCCCTACGGCACCACCAAGAAGCTGTGATGTTTGAGGGAGGGGGGTCCCCAGAGGGAAGGCCTTTGCTCGGATCCCCATCCTCCAGGGCTGGGAGAGGGCAGTGTCGGAGCCCAGCGAGGAGAGGAGCGAGTCGACATGCTGGGTGACCCTGGGTCTGTCCCTGCCCCCTCTGATCCCATCTCCTCTCCTGAGGACATTTGGACCCTTGAACTCCCAGGGGGCTCCTCGGTAGGGCCTCAGGGGCCACCAAGGGGTGGGCGGGGGCGCAGGGCCCCGGCCGAGGGCTTGCCCCCTCTGCTTTATCCCAAACAATTGCCCTTGGGCCTGTTTTCATGATGAGAGTTTGGTATAGGACCTCGTTCTGAGCAAGGATCTTGAGAAGGGGGCCCCGGACAGCGAGGAGCGGGGAATGGGGCTCCCCTTCTGCACCTGGAGCCTCTGGGGCCCAAGCTGCTGACGGGCTGGTGACTCACTCCCTTCTCAGCTCCTCCTGCCGTCCCATGACTGGGAGCCCCACGGGGGCGGCCCCTAACCAGGGCCCCCCTCGCCAAGGCACTGCCCCCCTCGACATGCACGGGGACCAGGAACAATGAACGTGCTCCTCAGGCCAGGCCAGATGACCACGTGGCTATTGGTGTTGCCGACCCCATGTGAGTCAAGGATGTCCTCAGAGCTGGCAGGGCCCCCAAGGCCACAAAGGGCAACCCTGTCACGTCACGGCAGGGGAACGGAGGCCCTGAGAGGTGAGGTGACTTGCCTGAGGTCACTCTGGGGAGAGGGAGGAAGGCACCTGGCCTTCTGCTGCCTGATCCAGAGCTTTCCTGCATCTCCAGATGGTCCCTAGGTACCCCAAGATCTCGACCCCTAGTCCCACCCCCAGTCACAAATGTCCTCCCTAACGAACGGGGCCAGGCCTCTCCAGCCTCATCTCACCCCACCTCCCACCGGCCTGTCCAGCTGCATCCAGACCCAGCTGCTCACAGCTGCCCAGACAGTCCTGCTCTCCCACTGCCTCTGACTGCTCTGTCCCCCTGTGGGAACTGCCTTTTTGCCGGGACTTCTACTCTTGCTTCAACATTCAGCTCGGATACTACCTCCTCCAATAAGACCCCCAAAGCCTCCTCTCCCACCTCCCAGCTGAATTAGGTCCTCTTCTCATGACCGTCAGTACTTGGTACTCCCCACCTACTGGGCGGCCATCACCTCTTGGCTTGTCTCTACCTTCCCCTCTAGTCTGTGAATTCATTGTGGGCAGAGACCTTATTTTTATTCTCTATTTAATAGTAGGGTATAGCCCACTACACTCAGTGTTTGTTGAATGAATGAGTGTGTGGATGTAAGGGGGTACAGATGAATGGATGGATGAATGGATGGAGGGATGGAGGGATGGAGGGATGGAGGGTGGGTGTTGGAAGAATAGATAAGTGGATGGACAAATGGATGAATAAGTGGATCAACAGATGAATGGATGAATAGACAGATAAAAAAATGGACTGATGGATGGACAAATGAATTGACAGATACATGGACGGATGGATGGATTAGACAGATGACACCTGTAGGGACTTAGACAGTGAGAAATAAGTCCCTGAAGACTGTTTATCCTGAACAATGAAGGGGCTCTTGGATGGGGAGGCAGTAATCTAACCTGTTTTGTGCCCCCTCTAAGGGATGTCTGGCCAAAAGGAAAGCCATCTCTGCCCTGGTGCCTGGTCCCTCCTGACCAACGAGTTCCAACCCAGGGAAATATCCTGAACTCTGGCAATTATTCAGACAACAGAGAATCTATAGGAACCACCTCTGTCTCACGACATTTCAGAACTCTGCTTTGCTGCCTACACTGCGTACTTTTCTCCGGGTCAGGGCTGCCACTAAAAATGCTTCCAGGCATGGAAATAGACATCCCTAGAGAAAGAGGCACTATGACATGTACAAATCACCCCTCTCTTGTTTTACAGACAAAGGAACTGAAGCCAAGCAAAGCCAAGGAACTTGCCTAAGAATGTACAGCCATAGTGCTGGGGTCAGAGCTTGGGTCCCCCAATTCATTCATGAGATGTTCACACATCCAGCATCTATATACACATGCACACCTATATACATCCACATAATCTGGCACCTATATACACACACATACCTATATACACCTATATACATCTGGCACCTAACAAGTGCCAGACTCAGTGCCTTTTCCCTGGCATTCCAGGTCTGTAAATAAAACTCCGTGTAAATTTCCAAAGCCCATGTCCCATCGTGACGTGCTCCAGCTCCGCAGCTGGCGTATCTTGGCCTCCCCAGCTGCACCAAGGGTGCAGCCCCTGTCCCAACCCCCTCACCCAGCAAGTGAGGACCATGCCTTGCCAGGAACCCCAGCCCTGGTATGTGTATCAATGTACAGAGGCGGTCACGTGTGTGTGCTGAGAGCACCACATTCTACCCCTGCCTGGGGGGACCACTTTGGTCCCTGCACGAAGAACCCGGCCAGCTCAGACTGAAGCCACTTGTGTTAAACTGTTCTGGCCCCACAGCTGTCTGGGGCGAGAGAGGGGGAGGGGAACCTCATGGTGGAACCTGGCATCATTGGGCCGGGAGCTGACCTCTGAACTCCTGCCCAGACTGGGGAATGTGTGGAAGAAGATGCCACGGGAGTGGTGGTGGGGGGCGCCCTGGGGCTGGCTAATTTGCAGGCCAGGGGAGCGGGCAGCAGGAGCGGTTTCTCCCAATGTGATCAGAGGCAGGGGCAGTGTGGAGACCGCCAGCCTTGAAGAGACGGAGCCTTGCATTCTGGGGCAGGAGCCCAGACTTGGGCAAGTCATGGCCATTGACTGGGCCCACACTATGGACTTTCCTGATGGAGGTGACCTCCCTGAAAACAGGAAACAACTCAGTATTTCGAGGACCAAAATAGGGTTCAGCTGCACCTAACAGAAAACCCTCTGGGGAAGAATCAATGAACTAGAGAACAAAAGACTATGGAAAAACAACAGAACCCTAAGCTGCTTCTGGGACAAAATTAATAACCAGGGTTCTGATAAGACTGGTTGCGACAGGGCGTTCCTGGTGTGATTCAGCAGGTTAAGAACCTGACTAGTATTCGTGAGAATGCAGATTCCACCCCTGGTCACAGATGTGGCTTGAATCTGCCATTGCTGTGGCTGTGGTGTAGGCTGGCAGCTGCAGCTCCAATTGGGCGCCTAGCCTAGAAACTTCAATATGCCAGAGCTGTGCTCTCCCCCCACCCACCTCCGAAAAAAAAGGACTGGTCATGACAAAAGAGACAAGATGCAAATAAATAAAGTGCAGAATGAATGAAAAAGAATCATATTGGGAGTTCCCATCGTGGTGCAGTGGTTAACGAATCCACCTAGGAATCATGAGGTTGCGGGTTCGATCCCTGCCCTTGCTCAGTGGGTTAACGATCCGGCGTTGCCATGAGCTGTGGTGTAGGTTGCAGACACAGCTCGGATCCCGTGTTGCTGTGGCTCTGGCGTAGGCTGGTGGCTGCAGCTATTAGACCCCTAGCCTGGGGACCTCCATATGCCACGGGAGTGCCCCAAAGAAATAGCAAAAAGAAAAAAGAAAAAAAAAGAAAAAAAAAAAGAAAGTAGCACCAAAAAAAAAAAGTTAAAAAAAAAAAAAGAATCATATTGACTTAACAGGAACTGAAAGTAGCTTTAAAACTATTGTGAGCAGTTATTATCGTTATGAATTTGAAAACTTAGGTAAAGTGGACACATTTCTAGAAAGTTGTAAAACACTAAAAGATTGGCTCAAGAAGAAATAGAGATTTAAATAGGTCCACCAGTATTACAGAAACTGAAACAGCAGTCAGAGCCCTCCCGCTCCGCCAGAGTCTTAAAGGTGAGTTCTGCTGAATTTTTAAGAAAGAGTCAATGCCTAGTTTATACATGTAGCTCCCCTGCCAACCCTCCAAAAGCCAACCTAGCTTATTTTATTTTTTTATTTTTATTTATTTTTATTTATTTTTATTTATTTATTTATTTATTTATTTTTTTTTGCTTTTCAAGGCCTCACCCGCGGCATATGGAGGTTCCCAGGCTAGGGGTCCAATCGAAACTACAGCTGCTGGCCTACACCACAGCCACAGCCACACCAGATCCGAGCCGCGTCTGTGACCTACACCACAGTTCACGGCAATGCTGGCTCCTTAACCCACTGAACAAGGCTAGGGATCGAACCCGCCACCTCACAGTTCCTAGTCAGATTCATTTCCACTGCACCACGATGGGAACTCCAACCTAGCTTATTTTAGACACCTACTCAAACAAGTGTCATCTCAGTTGCAAAAAAAGAGATAGCACAATAAAATGAAAGAAAATCGTAAGCCCATTTCATTTATGAATACAGAATGGAAAAATACTACATAAAATATTAGTGGACTGAATTAAGCAATGTGTTAGAAGAATGATAAACCTCACCACCCAGAAGGATTTATCCTAGAAATTCATCAACATCAGAAAATCCACCAGTGCGATTCACTGCATCATTATGTCAAGGGGAGAAAAAAATCCAATGATTATGTCAATTGGTACAGAAAAAGCTTTTGGTGAGATCCTTAGGGATCTATGATTTTTAAAAAATCTTAGTAAACTAGGACCATAAGAGAAGTTCCTTAACTTGGTAGAGATGTTAATATAAAAAAAAAAACCTTCCATAAATGTTATTCCTAGTACGGAAATTTTATGTGCCTCACTGGATCAGGAACACCAAGAATGTCCTTTACCGCTGCTATTGCTTGATGCATTGTGCCAGAGTCAGGCTGAAGCTCTAAGGAGAGAAGACAAGAGTGTAAGGATTAGAAAGAAAGAGATAGGAGTTCCCGTCGTGGCGCACTGGTTAACGAATCCGACTAAGAACCATGAGGTTGCGGGTTCGGTCCCTGGCCTTGCTCAGTGGGTTAAGGATCCGGTGTTGCCATGAGCTGTGTTGTAGGTCGCAGACACGGCTCGGATCCCACGTTGCTGTGGCTGTGGCTGTGGCGTAGGCCAGCGGCTACAGCTCTGATTCGACCCCTAGCCTGGGAACCTCCACATGCCACGGGTGTGGCCCTAGAAAAGGCAAAAAAAAAAAAAAAAAAAAAAAAAAAAAAAGAAGGGAAGAGATAAAACTGCTCATTGTCTATAGATCGTGCAATCCTCCACCTTGAAAAATAAACCAAGTAAGACGTCAGTATATCAGAACAAATACAGCAATTTCGTACATGCTCAATAATAAAAATCAATAACACTTTTACAGCAGCCATACTCAAAACAATGGGGGCTTAAACAAGAGGGCATAAGCATGTATATATTTTGTGCAGACAGAATAACATATATTTTATTATTATGTTAATATTCTTATAGGTTTTTTTTTTTTTTTTAGGGCCACACCCGCAGCATATGGAATTTCCCAGGCTAGGGGTCGAAATGGAGCTACAGCTGCCGGCCTACACCACAGCCATAGCAATGCAGGATCTGAGCCACATCCGTCACCCACACCAGAGCTCATGGCAACGCAGGATTCTTAACCCACTGAGCAAGGCCAGGGATTGAATCTGCATCCTCATGGATCCTAGTTGGGTCCACTACTCCTGAGCCATGATGGGAACTCCCTCTTAGGGTATTTTTATATATAATAGGTATACTATTTTTAAAAAATTATGTGGTTGAAATCTACAGGGAGAATCCAGGGTGCAAATGGCACCTCTGATGTCCTCAGAGATCCAGGCTCCTTCTTTTTTCTCCTCTTCCCTCCTCTGCACGCGAGGTCTGTCTTTAAGATAACCTCATGCTCCAAGATGGCTGCAAGCTTCACCATCACTTCTGGTTACTGACTGCAAGCAGGAGGAAGCAAGGAGTCGTGGTGTTGTGACAAAACGGATGCTCTCCCCTTTAAGAGCCTTCCCAGAATTTGCACCCAACACTGCTGCTTGTATCTCCTTGCTGGGACCAGTCACACAGTCATGCCTCGCTGCAAAGCTGAGTGCACTGCCACCCCAAATAAAACCGGGCTTTGGGGCATTCCCATTGTGGCTCAGTGGTAAGGAACCTGACTAGTATCCATGAGAATGCAGATTCGATCCGGCATTGTCATGAGCTGTGGTACAGGTCACATTCATAGCTTGGATCCTGTATAGCTGTGGTGTAGGCTGGTAGCTGTTGCTCCAATTCAACCCTTCACCTGGGAACTTCCATAGGCCAGGAGGGTGGCCCTAAAAGGCAAAAAAATAAAAATGAAAAAAAATGGGGGTTTGACTATGAAGGAAGGAGGGGAGAAAGGTTATTGGAACAAGTATTCCTCAGGCTCTGCCATAGATCCCAATTTCTAAACACAGGAGACGGGGGCCCAGAAAGGAGAGGAGAGGACACTGACATACAGCCCAGAGGCAGCGCCAGAGCTGGGATTTGCATCTCTCTGATTCTTGCTCCTCCCACAGTTCGGGGTCCCCTCTTTCCTGGGTATGTCCATGCATGGGAGCACCGACCCTGCTTGGGTCACGGTCTGCTCTGGATTTCTCCCTCCCCACTACCTAATGTAACAGCAGTGAGGTCCCCAGGGCTGGGCATTTATCCATCCTGCTTCTCTAGCGTCTCGCACTTGGCACATAGACGTGCAGTGAAGTCAAAGGAGGGAGGCACGGAAGGAGCTGACAAGCTGTGAATGGCTGAAAGCGGCTTCATCCTTGCAACAGCAGACATCTTTTTTCCCCGGCTCCCATATGCTACGCCTCGATCCAGATGTGTTCCCTGGGTTTCACTTTTCCGGAAGCGTTTCCTAACTCCTAAAATGGTAGGCCTGGCCCAGACCTAAAAGAACAAGGAGGCTGCCTCAAAACAAACAAGGAGAACAAAAAGCGGAGAAACCGGGAGTTCCCTGGTGGTCTAGGGGTTAGGACGCAGCACTTTCCACCACTATGGCCCGGGTTTACTCCCCGGTCTGGGAACTGAGATCCCACATCAAGCCATTGCACAGGGCAGCCAATGAATTTATTAGTTAATTATTTATTTAGTTTAAAAATCCTTTCCTAAAAGCCATCTGGGGGTTCTGGTCTTTATTTATTTATTTATTTTTTACATTCAGAATTTGTACTGCGAAAACAAAGAACTGTATAGTAACAATAGAAAATCCATTTGGAAATTATTCACAATCTGGTCACTGAGAAACGGGAAATCTTCCACACTGCATTACTGCCAACTCATTGTTTTTGAGGAGCCAGAGCAGGGGTGCAGTTAGAGAAACGTCATTCTCTGCTGGCAAAGCCCCATCTGATGGCTCCGAGTTTTTATCCAAAGGCTCGGCGACCAGAGGGCATGGTGAGAACCACAGAACCAAAATACTGTCATAGGCAAGGGTTTGGCTAAAGGGCCTGAACTATGTAAGCACCAAAGAGGGAGAAAGAGATCAAGCAACATATGAAAAAGAGGAGCGGGGCCCGATCTCCATTCGTAAAAATGCTGGGAAACTGGATGATGGTGGAGGCATCCGTGGCCTGTGGCAAGTGTCAACCCCTCCACCTCGCCTAACTCTGAACAGCCCCAGAGTGAAGTCTTCGGTTTGTTTCTGATCCCCTTAAAAGAAGCCCTCCCTCCCCCACGGGCCTCTCCAGCGCCCCCAGGAGGTCACATCCTGATCTCAATCTTTCCTACATCCTCCCATTGTCTGAGGGTGGAGAGAGTTCACCTCGGTTGCAAAATCCAGTAAGGAAAGGCAGCCGGATGAGACTGAATTCTATGAAGGGTGAAAGAAAATCAAAGATGCAAATTCCACCCAGCAGAGGCAGTGCTATTTACATACATAAGAATGAGTTTTTTGGTTTTTGTTGTTTTTCTTTTTTGCCTTTTCTAGGGCCACACCTGTGGCATATGGATGTTCCGAGGCTAGGGGTCCAATGGGAGCTGTGCCTACGCCACAGCCACAGCAATGCGGGATCCGAGCCCCATCTGCAACCTACACCACAGCTCACAGGAATGCCGGATCCTTAACCCACTGAGCAAGGCCAGGGATCGAACCTGCAACCTCATGGTTCCTAGTCGGATTCGTTAACCACTGCGCCACGACAGGAACTCCCCATAAGAATGAGTTTTAACACATTCATTGCAAAAGGCGGTGGTGGTGGGGGGGGAACCTTAGGAACACAGAGGAAACAAGTTACCCATAAACCACTTCCACCCAGAGCAAAGTGACGGCACAGATATTCATGCTCAAGAGTGGACTGCACTGCACATCCATAGGGTCTCAAGTGCATCTATGGGAAAGGTCAAGGCCCCTGAGGGCACTTGACATAATACTGTGATGACATGGTAACAAGGGTAAATGACATAGTCACAGACATCAGCGAGCATGAGATGACCCTAACGTGTGACATACCTCAACCGGATAGTAATTGTTCAGGGAAAAAAAACCCTCCTATGCTAAGGTTACCCATTCCAAGCTAGCTATGAATACCTCTGAGTTCTTTTAAAGCTGTGGCTTAAAACCAAAATAAAAATCAACATCGAAAGTCTTCTAAAGAACACGGAGTTCCCTTCGTGGCTCAGCAATTAAGGAACCCGACTAGGATCCATGAGGATGCGGGTTTGATCCCTGGCCTTGCTCAGTGGGTTAAGGATCCAGCATTGCTGTGGCTGTGGTGTAGGCCAGCGGCTATAGCTCTGATTCGATCCCTAGCCTGGAAACCTCTATATGCCAAGGGTGTGGCCCTAAAATAGCAAAAATTAATTAATTAATTAATTAATTAACTAAAAATATTAATATATATATACACATACATATATATATGTATATATATATATATATATCTTCTAAAGAACAAACTGAAGAAATAACAAACCGCTACCAAGAACCCATATTTTAGGTTACTCATTTGGGGGGGCTATCCCACCAGACGGGCAGTAGGAGTACTTCAAAAAGTAATAATAAAATAGAGTGAGTTTACTACAAGAAAAAGAAGCTGTTTGGTCCAGTGAGGGGAGAGAGGACTTCAAGAAATAGCCGTCTCTTCTCTGGACTCTCTCCCAAATTTGAACCCATCAACCATTAACTACGATGCCCATCTAAGTTATAATCCCAGATGTCAAGAAATACTACATACGATCTTAAAGAAAAAAGTTCCAGAGGAAACTAGTAGCGTCTTTATACAGGCACACGACTTTTCTGAGAAATTATCAACCTTCAGAGTTTCCGTCTGAAGGACAGAAACTGTTAAGAGGCCAAGTGCAAACCTCAGGGTTTTGCTGTGCGATGACATGTCACCTACAGTCACCCCTTCTTACTGCACCTTAACCTCTTCAGAATGAAACTGTTCATTCCCTAACCTCTCTCTAGATACCTCCCTCTAACCTCAATTTCCTTATGCTTCATTATTTGGTAAATTACAGTTAAAAATGTGTATAAATTTATGCAATAAAACCAGACAATAAAATAAATAAAAGAAGTTAATTTGCTCTGCGGAGCTGTATGGTATTGCGGAAGGTGCCCTAGGTACCCCTCTGCCCTCCACACTCTTTTTTTTTTTTTTTTTTTTTGGTCTTTTTAGGGCCACACCTGCGGCATATGGAGGTTCCCAGGCTAGGGGTCTAATTGGAGCTGCAGCCGCTGCCCTACACCACAGCCACAGCAACTCAGGATCCAAGCCACATCTGCGACCTACACCACAGCTAAGGCAACGCCAGGTCCTTCACCCACCGAGCGAGGCCAGGGATGGAACCCGTGTCCTCATGGATGCTAGTTGAGTTCGTTAGCCACTGAGCCACGACAGGAACTCCTGTCCTCCGCACTATTATGTGCATCTGCTTCCTGGTAAGTCTGAGGTGGGAGGAACGGCACCCCTCATGCTTGCTCCCCTGAATGCCTGCGGGAGGCAGTATTAGAACCTAAGGGAGCAAAAGCTGGCAAAGCTGTCATTTGCCAAGCGGCCAATCCCTCTGGAAATGAAGGTAAGTTCACTTGGTCTCTCCTTAACAGAAGAGAATGTCCAAGAAATGAAACTGTAATTGTAATTAATTAGTTAATTATTAAAAAAAAAATCCTTTCCTAAAAGCCACCTGGGAGTTCTGGTCTTAAAAAAAAAAAAAAAATTGGCACAACATTGTAAATCAACTGTACTTCAATTTAAAAAAATTTTTTTTGGAGTTCCTGTTGTGGCTCAGTGGAAACAAATCTGACTAGCATCCACGAGGACGCAGGTTTGATCCCTGGCCTCATTCAGTGGGTTAAGGATCCAGCATTGCTGTGAGCTGTGGTGTAGGTCACAGACACAGCTCAGTTTCGGCATTGCTGTGGCTGTGGTATAGGCCAGTGGCTACAGCTCAGATTCAACTCCTAGCCTGGGAACCTCCATGTGCTGTGGATATGGCCCTTAAAAAAACTTTTTAAAAAAATTTTTTTAATGGAGAAACCGAGGGCCAGAGAAACAAAAGTGCAAAAGTATGTGTCCCAGATCCCTGGATACTTGCGGCAAAGCCTATGTCTTATGTCTCTCATTCTGCTTCCCCTTCATGGACACACAGAGAAAGATTGTGTTTCCCAGCCTCCCTTGCAATTAAGTTGGGATCATGTGACTCCTTCTGGCCAATAAAACATGAGCAGAAGAGATGCACGTCATTGCTTCTGATTCGAGGCAGTGAAGGGCCAGTCTACCTCTTCTCCAAGGTGACCTTGGAGATCACTGGTCTAGAATGTGATTCACTAACTGCAATGCGCATACAAAATCACCTGGGGGTCTTATTAAAATGCAGATCCTGATGGGGGGGACAGCGTGTCTGAATTTCTTCATTTCAAATAAGCAACTGAATGATGCCCATGCATCAGGGACACATTTGAGTAGAGGATGGTTTGAGAGGCTCCGGCTCCAAGATGGAGAAGATTTGCTTGATGTCATTGCACTATGTGCAAACAAAAATAAACCTTCAGTAGGCTAAACTGCTGAGATTTGGGGGTTTATGTGTGACATCAGCATAGCCTAATGCATTCCACTGAGAAAGGGAATTGTCTTTTAACCAGTCAATCCATATGTCTTGAGTTCCTACCCTAAGCTCATTTTGTGTTCTGGATGCCACACTTTTAAGGAGGTACTCATTCTTTGGGTCCTACAAGTTTAAGGTCAGCGGCAGATAGCAAGAGTTCCTTAAATTTTGCTCCCTTCAAATGGAAAGATATTCGATGCTCCTGGGTCGGAAAAATTAATATTGTAGAAATGGCCATACTGCGCAAAACAATCTACAGATTCAATGCAATCCCTATCAAATTCCCCATGACACTTTTCACAGAACTAGAACAAACAAACCAAAAATTTATATAGAACCACAAAAGACCCAGAATTGCCAAAGCAATTCTGAGGAACAAAAACCAAGCAGGAGGCATAACTCTCCCAGACTTCAGGCAATATTACAAAGGTGCAGTAATCAAGACAGTGTGGTACTGGTACCAAAACAGACATGTAGACCAATGGAGCAGAATAGAGAACCCAGAAATAAACCCTGACACCTATGGTCAATTAATCTTGGACAAAGGAGGCAAGAACATAAAATGGGAAAAAGACAGTCTTTTCAGCAGGTACAGCTAGGAAACCTGGACAGCTGCAAATCAATGAAACTAGAACACACCCTCACACCATGCACAAAAATAAACTCAAAATGGCTTAAAGACTTAAATATAAGACAAGACACCATCAAACTCCTAGAAGAAAACACAGGCAAAACATTCTCTGACATCAACCTTACAAATGTTTTCTCAGGTCAGTCTCCCAAGGCAACAGAAATAAAAGCAAAAATAAATCAATGGGACCTAATCAAACTGACAAGATTTTGCCCAGCAAAGGAAACCAAAAAGAAAACAGACAACTTACAGAATGGGAGAAAATACTTTCAAATGATACACCTGACAAGGGCTTAATCTCTAAAATAGGCAAAGAACTTATACAACTCAACAGCAAAAAAGCCAACAACCCAATGGAAAAATGAGCAAAAGACCTGAATAGACATTTCTCCAAGGAAGAGATACAGATGGCCAACAAGCACATGAAAAAAATGCTCCACATCCCTGATTATTAGAGAAATGCAAATCAAAACCACCACGAGATACCACCTCACACCAGTCAAAATGGCCATCATTAAGAAGTCCACAAATAACAAACGCTGGAGAGGGGGTGGAGAAAAGGGAACCCTCCTGCACTGTTGGTGGGAATGTAAGCTGGTACGACCACTATGGAGATCAGTATGGAGATACCTTAGAAATCTGTACATAGAACTACCATATGACCCAGCAATCCCTCTCTTGGGCATCTATCCGGACAAAACTTTCCTTAAAAAAGACACATGCACCCGCATGTTCATTGCAGCTCCATTCACAATAGCCAAGACATGGAAACAACCCAAATGTCCATCGACAGACGATTGGATTAGGAAGATGTGGTATATATATATAATGGAATACTACTCAGCCATAAAAAAGAATGACATAATGCCATTTGCAGCAACATGGATGGAACTAGAGACTCTCATACTGAGTGAAGTAAGTCAGAAAGAGAAAGACAAATACCATATGATATCACTTATATCTGGAATCTAATATACAGCACAAATGAACCTTTCCACAGAAGAGAAACTCATGGACTTGCAGAATAGACTTGTGGTTGCCAAGGAGGAGGGGGGAGTGGGATGGACTGGGAGCTTGGGGTTAATAGATGCAAACTATTGCCTTTGCAGTGGATAAGCAATGAGATCCTGCTGTGTAGCGCTGAGAACTATGTCTAGTCACTTATGATGGAGCATGATAATGGGAGAAAATAGAATGTATGCATGTATGTGTAACTGGGTCACCATGCTGTACAGTAGAAAAAAAATGTATTGGGGAAATAACAACAAAAAAAATTTAGAAAATTTTTTCTCCCTTGGCACCTCACTTTCTACATCCTAGTCTCCAGGCTGTATGTTCCTGGAGGAGCCAGGATTTGAAGTGGGAGCAAGCCCCAAATTTGCTTCCTGTGGTACAAAGAGCAACTGTGCCCATCCTGGGTTCGTATTGGGGGCAATAGCAGCAGCCAAAATACTCAGGGGTTCCTAGGACTGTCACATTCCCCTCGTGCCACACGTAGCAGTTGAGGGGCCTGAACCACAGTAACCAGTCAGCCAAGTGGCAGCTCCTGCCTCGGACCTTTTTTTTTATTAATGATTTTATTTTTTCCATCATAGCTGGTTTACAGCGTTCTGTCAATTTTCTACTGTACAGCAAGGTGACCCAGTCACACGTCCCTATATATATATGTATAGATACACACACACACACATACACACACACACATTCTTTTTCTCACATTATCCTCCATCATAAGTGACTAGATATAGTTCCCAGTGCTGCACAGCAGGATCTCATTGCTTCTGCCTCAGACTTTCAGTGCTTTGAACACACAGAGACGGTTCATTACTCACACTCCAGCCGAAGCCCTTGATGCCAGCCCGCGCGCTTCCTGAACTGGCCAGGCCCCAGGAAGCAGGCTCACCCGCTGTCCACACTCTCTCATCTTCAGTTATTTAGAGAGAACATGGTCCAAGCAAAAAAAAAAAAAAAACCAACCCAAACATATGCTCTGAATCACCGGGGCCCCTCCAGGCAGGCAACACTTCCACTGGTGGCTTGTCACCTCCCTGGGCAGCACTGTCCTTGGAACATAAGCTCTCACTCCCAGGGCAGAGGCTCCTCCTCTGGCATGGATGCTGCTGTGAACAGCGGGCCTCTCTCCAGCTCCACCCCAGGCCTCCAGGTCTCTCCTGTTTTCCTTCTTGCCTCAGAGGGAGGAATGGTTCAAAACCATCCCTCCCAGGAAAAACGAATCAAAGGAGACAGGGGCCAGAGCAGTGAGTGCCTTGGGGAGCAGAGGGTATAGTCTTGGAAAGGGCATAAGGAACTTTCTGGAAATACGTCTTGACTCGGCTGGTGGTTACGTGGGTGTGGACATATGTGAAACATTGTTGAGATGTACACTTAAAACTACTGCACTGTAAGCATTTCTCTGTTTATATGTTACCCCTCAATTTAAAAAATATATGCCACAAAGAGCTCTGTGAGCAGCAGCAAAAAAACAAAACCACAACAAAAACCACAATATAGATTTTGGAGTCCTATGGACCTGCACTGAAAATCTGGCTCTGTTTTCTAGCTGTGTGACCTTAGACAAGTTCCTTAACCTCTGGGAACTTGATTTTTTTTTTTTTTAAATTAAGATGTGGGCTGTGAAGATTAGAAACACCATTTTTAATAAAAAGTACTTAGCACTGGGCTAGCTCCCACTAAGGGCTCAATGCATAACCACTTTCGTTGTTACGAAGATCAGTGGAGAGTTCTCACTGTGGCTCCTCGGGTTAAGGACCTGATGTTGTCTCGTGAGGATGCAGGTTTGATTCTTGGCCTGGCTTAGTAGGTTAAGGATCTGGTGGTGCCGCAAGCCGTGGCTTAGGATGGGGCTTGGATCCAGTGTGGCTGTGGCTGTGGCGTAAGGCCTCAGCGACAGTTCTGATTTGACCCCTGGCTGGGGAACTTCCGTATGCCTCAGGTGTGACCGAAAAAAGAAAACCAAGCCAAAAACCCGTGACCTAAGCGAGGACAGGATGGGGCAGTGGTCCTCCCTGGTACAGACAATAACAGGGTACATTGGTTCATAGAGAATCTCAAGATAAAATAGATGATTCAAAAGTCTGCTTTGGAGTTCCCATCGTGGCGCAGTGGTTAACGAATCCGACTAGGAACCATGAGGTTGCAGGTTCCATCCCTGCCCTTGCTCAGTGGGTTAATGATCTGGCGTTGCCATGAGCTGTGGTGTAGGTTGCAGACACGGCTCGGATCCCGCGTTGCTGTGGCTCTGGCGTAGGCCGGGGGCTACAGCTCTGATTGGACCCCTAGCCTGGGAACCTCCATATGTCGTGGGAGCGGCCCAAGAAATAGCAAAAAGACCAAATAAATAAATTAATTAATTAATTAAAAGTCTGCTTTTTTTTTTTTTTTTAATCATCAGGCACTGGCACATCTAAATAAGGTCAGTCATAAAATACTGCATCTCCAAAACATCTTTTACTGGTCTAGCCATTAAACAATTGTGGTGACTGTTGAATTTTAATAATATGCAGGTAAGCTTCACGTTAGCACATTTTAATTTCTTAGCCTCTAATAAACCTCTTCTCCCTGGAAGTTAAACTAGAGAATTTCTAGAACTACACCAGCACACGGGCCACCAGCACACGTGGACTTGGACTTCACCAGGAGAGAAAGCTGCTCACGGTTTGGAATCTCGCGCTTGCGGCAAGTACTGTTCCTGTCCCCAGCTCTGTGGTATCACATCTTTCTGTGTCGCAATAGGAGATGCAAAGAAACAGTGGTGGATGGTGAAGACGTAGGTAGTTTAATTCTGTCATTCTAAGTGACTCCTTAGGGTCTTGATTTGTGTTTAAAATTTGGAACAGTGAAACCGTGTGGACTTAAAGGGTATTGTTTTTGCTTGGTAAGGGCAAATCCCGGTTCGTCCATGAAATATATTTGTTTCATCCCACAGTGATCCCTGGTGACATTTTTGCTATATGAAGGAGGCAGGGGGAGGCTTGGAAATGACCCACTCTGGGTGTAAAATCGGCATGCCTCTGACTGAAACATAAGCCTTAATAAATAACACGACCTCTCCTTCTCTTCAAGTCTGTGGACACCCCGCCCTCACCCTCAACCACTTCCTCCAGCCATAAATAATCGCATCCCACATTTTCATCTTCAATTTCCATCCCATCAACTCATTCGCTTGGGATTGCAGCCAAGATCAAGTCCCTCTTCTTGCTCGCCAACTGCCCCTTCTGGACCCCTCTGCTGTCCAGCTCCATCACTTTGATGTTGGGGGGCTGGGGGAGAGGATGGGGGCCAAAACCTTCTCCAGCCCCCCACCCGACACCACCTCTACTATCATCTTTGCCAAATTTCTACAGTCAAAGCTGATGTCTTTTTTTTTTTTTTTTTTTTTTTTTTGTCTTTTCTAGGGCCAGTCCCATGGCATAGGAAGGTTCCCAGGCTAGGGGTCCAATCGGAGCTGTAGCCACCAGCCTACGCCAGAGCCACAGCAACACGGGATCCAAGCCGCGTCTGCAACCTACACCACAGCTCATGGCCACACCGGATCCTTAACCCACTGAGCAAGGCCAGGGATCGAACCTGCAACCTCATGGTTCCTAGTCGGATTCGTTAACCACTGTGCCACGACGGGAACTCCCGAAGCTGATGTCTTTATACCTGCCCCTCCCCCAGCAGCTGGGACGTGTAAGTGCCCCCCAAACACTGGTAGCATGACTTGCGTGGGTCTTACTCCCTTGTGGACTGCGACCCCCAGTACAGTCAGCTCCAGTCACACAGGTACCTCTGGTGCCCAGAATAGGCACTGCTAGCACACTGACCCCTCTGCCTGGAACGTTCTGCCCTCTCTAACTCCCCTTTGCCTTGGTGCCTCCTTCAGAAAGCTGTCCCTCCCCCTGATCAGGAGGCCCCCCCCACCTCGGCCCCCCTCAATAGTCCCAGGAATTCCACCTGCTCTTCCACTCTCCCCTCCCCCTCCAGGCTTTGCCCCCCATTTCGGGAGCTGAAGACACAACAGAGGGGGCCTTAGAGTTGGTTGAATTCCGCAAAATGGATTTGGTTCTTGCAGATTGCCCAGCAGTGCCCTGCAAGAGCTGGCACACACGAGGTCCAGCCCGCACGGGTTCATCCACTGCGGGCCGCCTTCCAGAGCTCGGCAGGCAGGCCCCCGGGGAAGGTCCCTCATTGCCAAAAGCAAATAGGCCGCCCAGGGAAGTTTTGCTCTGCGTCACACCCACCTCTGGATGGCTGCCCATCTTCCTGCCAGAAACCGCAGGCCCGCTGGAGCTGCCCAGAGTCCGAGCCATGGGGTTTGGGAGGACTTGGGTCGGCTGTGCAAAGGGGGTGTCAGCTGAGTACTTCCTGGACCAACAGCCCCCGCTGGGGTCGGGCAGAGGGTCTGGGGCAGGGCTGCAGCGGCTCCAGCTGCAGCTTGGGAAGGCCCTCTTGGGCTGGGAGGAGCTAGAGAGGTCCCTGCCAGCCTGTCACAGGCTCTCAGTGCTGGCACTGGCTCTGGCAGTCATACACACACACACACACACACTGGCAAGCACCCCCTTGGTGACCTCCACGGTCTCACCTTCAGGTAAATGGGCTCATCAATGGGAGGCTGAGGATGGGAGAGAAATAGGACTACGAAGGCAGCGTGTGTGTGCGCACGCGTATGTGTGTGTGTGTGTGGTGTGTGTGCCTGGGAGTGACCTCACAGCTGCCGGAACATAAAGACTTACAGGTCCTGCCTCCCAGGCTCAAAGCTGGCTCCGTGGGGAACACGGTGACATGGGAGGCACAGCACAGACTCTCATCCTGGCCTTCTCCCTCCTCTGCCTCCTCTCCAAGGTAAGGCCCTCCCCCGCCCCCCAGCCCAGAAACGTACTGCTGGCTTCCTGGGTGTGGTGGGGGAGGGGAGAATCCCTGCAGGCCTCCTGTGCTGGGCTCAGCCCCGCTTCCCTCCCTGGTGCCCAGACAGCTGTCTCTGGCCAGCTCTGCTGTGTGACCTCAGACCCATCCCTTCCCCTCTCTGAGCCTCAGCTGCCTCGTCAGTTGCGTGGATAAAATGTGCATGAGGCCTTGGTGAAGGTCATATATCAGAGTCCATTGAAAGGGCTCAGCACAGGATCTGGCATGTGGCGAATGTTTAAAAGAGGACTTTCGTGATTATCGCCTCTGAGCCCCTCTCCAAAGAAGTGGGTGTCCTCATGATAAACAGGGAGACTCAAGACAAGGTCTGCTTTGCCTATGAGCTAGGATTCGAGTGGATGATGGTGTCTGGCTGATTGGAAGCTTCGCCTGCTGACCCCAGCTGGAGGGGGATGCGGGGCAGCCCCATGGAATAACGACCTTCTCTCATGGGATATTTTCACAGGGCTTGTGGAACATCTAGCTTGCCTAGCATGCCCAACGACCCCATCAGCCATGATTATTTTCTGTTTTCAGTCAAGTAAGGCTCAGAGAGGGTAAGCCACTTGCCCCAAACCACACAGCATCAGAGCAATAGAGGCAGTAGAGCCCCGGAGAGACCTGGGTGTGGGTGAGTGGGGACCGCCGTCAGCGCCCCTCCACCCTCAACCTGGACCAAGGCCACAGTGCTGAGTCTGCCATCACCTTAGTGAATGCCAGGCTCCCGGTGTCCTGGAGACTGGCCCCGCCACAAGCCATGATCTCATGGTATTTTCATGCTCCTTTGAGGATCACAGGAACTTCTCTCTCCCGGGTCTAAGCAGTGGCTGGGGGAAGGCTGAGGACCTGCTGACATCCCAGTCCTGCTGTCTGTTCTCCCAAAGGGAAGGAGCAGGACCTGAGGCCGGGGAGGGGGGGGGTGCTTGGTACTTAGAGCAGGGGACTCGGGGATCTGCACCTGGGGTTAAATGAAAGGTCGAGGTGAAGCCGTCCTAGACCCACGGTTCACCTCCCTCCCCTGACCCCCCGCATCTCTATTCTTCCCCAGTCCCAGGGAGCCAGGCAGCATCCTGCGTGGAGCATGACTTAGAAGTGCCCATGAAAGCCACGATAATCCTCAGAGGGAGAATCCTAAGTCTTCCAGGCAGGCTATGAGCTCCTGGGCTCAGGCCTATGGACAGGGACAGGCGGTAGAGACCTGGAAACAAGCCAAGCCACATCGACCAAGAGCGGGCTGTGACCTCATTAAATAAATCCCTGTCACAACTCCAAGACAGGTGGTCTCCACCCCATCTTACTGAGGAGGAAACGGCTCCCTCTCCATGGAGCAGTGAAGAGTCCAAGGTCCCACAGCAAGTCAGTGGTAGAACGTGGCTTTCAACTCTTGCCTGGAAGATGCCCAGCCCAGGGCTCTTGCCCCCTTGGGACCACCTCAAGGGTCTAGGGAAACCAAGTATGTGATGGGACAAGTCGAACATCGGGATGCGGTGGTTAGAAAGGACGGGGGTGGGGTGCCAGGGAGGGCCACTCTCTCCGTGCCTATGCTAAAACACCTTCCCTGACTTGTTGTCATCTCTCTTGAACAAATGGGTAAGTTGAGGCAGAGGCTAAGCTGGCATCGGGGCCACTAGGGACAAGAGGGAGGTGTGACAATTAAGAGCCTGGGCCTTGGATTCCCATGAACCTGAATTCTGATCCTGGCTCTACCTCTTACTGGTGATGTCTACACTGCTTTAAGCTTCAGTTTCCTCATCTTTAAAATGGGCATAATGCTGGTACCTCACACTGGAGGGTTAAACTGGCACATTAAAACTCCCGGCACTCTGTGTGCTTATGGTGAGTGTCAGCCATGGTCATCAGAGCTATCAGTGGTCCTTCTAGCATATGAAGACCTGCAGATCCAGCCCCTGTCAAGCTTGCCTGGTAGAGAGAACCCAAAGTGAGGACCCAGGTGCCAAGCAGAAGACTTATGTCCTGGCAGCCTGGCTTCTAAGGAGGCACCCAGGAGCCAGTTCTGGTCAAGGGCTCCACACTTCCCACCAACCCAGGAAGCTCAACCTCTGGTTTGGAGGGGAGCCCCAACGTCCAGCTGATTGCTTCTCAGGTCAATTCCATAGGAATCACCTCTGAATTTATTAAAATGCAGAATTAGATTCATAAAGAAGGGCCCTAGGTGATGAATTCCTAGGACACTTCCAGGTGATGCTGATGCTGCTGGTCCAGACCAGACTTTGAGGGGTGAGGCTAGACTATCTTCTCTAAAATCTAGTATCACCCCGTCTCCTGCCTGAAATGCCTGCGGAGATAGGAACTCACTCTCCTGAGGCTCTAGGCACAGAGCTGCCCACTGGCTTCCATTATTACCCATGCCTCCCAGTCGGCCACCCCACCAGAGGCCGGTCTGCCAGTGTGGGGCGGCCTCTTGTGGCCACAATGGGAACTGCAGAGAGGTTTGTAGGACTGGGAGTCCAAGGGGTGGGGCAAGGTGGGGATTAGGGCAAAGAGGTCATTGTCTGCTTTGGGGCCACACAGGCCATATAAGGTCATTAGTTTCATCTTCCTAAACTGCTAGTCTTCCATCCACCAAGGATCCACAGATAGGGCCACTGGTAACATCTCCTTTTTTTAGGGCCGCACCTGCGGCACATGGAAGTGGCCAGGCTAGGGGTTGAATCAGATCTACAGCTGCCAGCCTATGCCACAGGCACAGCAACGCCAGATCCGAGCCTCGTCTGTGACCTACACCACAGCTCATGGCAATGCCAGATCCTTAACCCACTGAGTGGGCCCAGGAATCGGCCCACATCCTCATGGTTACTGGTTAGGTTCGTTTCCACCAAGCTACAACGGAAACGCTGACATCTTTTCTTAAAATTATTATTATTTTTAATTACAGTTGATTTACAATGTGCTGTCGATTTCTGCTGTAACCACTGGTAAAATTTTGAATTGATGCATGGCCCTTCGTCCCCACCTTCCAATGGACATGTGGGGAGCACAGGGCATCTGGTTTCTGGTTTGGTTGTTTCTCTGTTCTGAGTGGGGAGAGGTATTCAGAACACTTGGGTTGACACCCTGAGCTTGCCCCTGGAGAAGGGTCCCTGACTGAGACTCTTCCCTATCACAGGAAAAGCCCCTGAGTCCTCAAGAGGGAAGCAGGCTCCTGGCTCTGCAGCTAGTCCACTGTGATTTTGTCCCTTCCTCTCCACGGAGCTCAATTGTCCCCCTTTGTACATGGCAGGGGGAGGGGGAAAGACTGGAGCAGAGGTGCCATAACTTACCTGTACCTCAGAAGCTCCCAGATGGCTTGTTAAAAACATAGATTCCAGGGCCCTGACTCTGGAAAGTTCTTATTTGGTAAATCCCAGAGGAAGCCTGTGGGTTGGCATTCCACCAAGTTTCCTGGCCAATTTGATGCTTATCCTGAAACATATTCTGGATCGTTCCAAAGATCAAAAATATCCATGATGCTATTTGATTTATCAGCTCTCAAGATAAATATCCACAGATCACCTGCTATAAAATGTAGACTACTCTGTCCTTTTAATTCTTCGTTTTATGGCTTTAGCCTTCCTCTAAGTTCCTAGAAGGCAGAATCTAAGCCCCTTACTGTAACTGACCATGACAATGATCATAGCCAAACACATGGAGCCTCTCCTGCAGGCCAGGCTGTGGCTAAAGGTGTAACATGCGTCCTTTCATGCACTCCTCAAAATAATCCTCTTAGGGAGCTCCCTTCGTGGCTCAGTGGTTAACGAACTTGCCTAGAATCCATGAGGATGTGGGTTCGATCCTTGGCCTCGCTCAGTGGGTTAAGAATCTGGCGTTGCTGTGAGCTGATCCAGTGTTGCTGTGAGCTGTGGTGTAGGTCACAGATGAGGCTCGGATCTGGCGTTTCTGTGCCTGTGGTGTAGGCCGGCAGCTGTAGCTCTGATTCAACCCCTCGCCTGGGAACTTTCATATGCTGCAGGTCCGGCCCTTAAAAAAAGAAAGAAAATAATCTCTTAGTTAATATCACTGTCCCCTTTTCACAGATGAGGAAACTGAGGTTCAGAGAGCTTAAGTAACTTTCCCAAGGCCCTCAGCTAATAAGAGGCAGAGCCCTTGCTCATGACCTCCGTGCCAGGCTGCCTCTCAGGGAGTGCTGTAGGACTGCCAGTGTTCAAGGCCAACTCTATGTGACCTCGACACTGCTCGGCCTGGCAGAGGAGGAGTCAGTTGTGAGGGTCTCACTGCCCACCTTGAATGACCATGGCTGAGTGAGGTCTCTGTCTCTGCAGGTGTGTGCCCAGCTATGCCCCACACCATGTGCCTGTCCATGGCCACCACCCCGATGCCCACCGGGGGTGCCCCTGGTGCTGGACGGCTGCAACTGCTGCCGGGTATGTGCACGGCGGCTGGGGGAGCCCTGCGACCACCTCCACATCTGCGACTCCAGCCAGGGCCTGGTCTGCCAGCTCGGGGCGGGCCCTGGCAGCCGGGGGGCCGTGTGCCTCTGTAAGCAGGTTTGCGGGACTGATGGACGGGAATATGGGGCGGGGGTGGGGGGGAGTCAAGGCCATGGAGTCCTGAGTCTAAGAGAAGCCCTTCTCTCCCCACCTCCCTTCAGGTGCACCATCCACCCCAGCCAAACCTGGTGCCTCAAGTCACTCAAGCCCACTCCCCACTTCTCCCCTTTTGTCTTTGCTCAGCTCCTACCCACCACCCAAACAGCCTCCCCTCCTCCCTGCCTGTCCAGATCATAGCCGACTTTCAAACCCAAGCACAAACACCTCCTCCCCTGAGCAGCCCTCCCAGATTTTTCAAACTAGAAACCATCATCCCCTTTTCAGAGCCTCACAACACTCTTGGGCAAATGAAAGGGCCACTTCTTATTTCGGGCATAACAAGTGTCAGGCACTGTGCTAAGCACTCACCTCCCAAGTCACATAATCCTCATAGTAATCCTAAGTACTTTCAGACCCATTTTATAGATGAGGAAACTGAGGCTCAGCAACACGAATGGACCTGTTTAATGTTACACAGCTGCGGACTGAGTCAAACAGGCTCTAAAGCAGCATTTGGTTCTGTCTTCTGGGATTGGGGGCCCCTGGACCACTGTTTGAATCCTGAGTTTGCTCTTTGCTAGTGACCTTGAGCAGGTTACGCATGGGGGCTGTGGTACGCTCTGGGGCTTTAGATCAGGGTCTCTCAACTTTGCTCGAGGGACATCTGGGACTGGCTAATTCTTTGTTGGGGAGGCTGTCCTGTGCATGGGAGGACTTTAAGCAGCACCCCTGGTCTCTCTACTCATTAGACGCTAGTAGCCCCCCCACCCCAGCAGGTTGTGACACTCCATCTTCAGATATTACCAAATATCCCCAAATCACCCCCAATTGAGAACCACTGCTTTAGAGAAATAGAAGAGGTAAGAAACTGTTCTGTTCTCTTTTTTAAATGTTTAGTAATAAGTGTTTCAGGGAGTTCCCATCGTGGCGCAGTGGTTAACGAATCCAACTAGGAACCACAAGGTTGCAGGTTTGATCCCTGGCCTTGCTCAGTGGGTTAAGGACCCGGTGTTGCCATGACCTGTGGTGTAGGTTGCAGGTGTCACTCGGATCCCACGTTGCTGTGGCTGTGATGTAGGCCAGTGGCTACAGCTCTGATTAGACCCCTAGCCTGGGAAACTCCATATGCTGTGGGAGTGGCCCAAGAAATAGCAAAAAGACAAATAATAATAATAATAATAGTAAGTGTTTCAGGAGTTCCCTGGTGGCTCAGCTGGTTAATGATCTGTGTTATCATTGTTGTGGCGCAGGTTTGATCCCTGCCCTGGGAACTTCCACATGCCTGTGCGTGACCAAAAATTTAAAAATAAAAGATATATTATTAAAAAAAATAATAAGTGTTTCAGAGCAATTTACCACTCTCATCCATGTACATGTTACGCTCAAATAAAAAAAAAAAAAAAGAACAAGAGAGAGAAGTCCATGAATTGTTGACAATAAGCCCACCTATAGGAAAAACCTTGTTAAAAAGAAAAACAATACTTAGAAACATAAAGTCATCTAAAAATAATAAGTCCCTGTTAAATCCTTTAAAAAAAAAATCAGGGGAGTATAATAATGAGAAAAGAGTGATGTGTTTTATAAACTTATAGATGATTGCTAGTAAAAATGTATCTAAAGAAAAAATTAGCTACAGGCTATTATTTGGATTATAGCCATGACACAGGTGAAGCCCTTGGCAGAATTTATTTACTGAATATGTGCCTATACTTACCATATGCCAGGCACTAGGAGTTTCACAAATATCACCTCCTTTAATCTCTCAGCAACCAGAAGAGGTAAGTCATAATGTCACACTCATTTTTTAAATGCGGGGGGTGGGGAAGGAAAGAGGCACAGAGAGGTTAAGTAACTTGCCCAAGGTCACACAGCTTCTAAGTGGCTGAGCTGGGATTTGAACTCGGGGACCTGGCTCCACAATATTTGTCTCTATCGCTCTACTGCCTGAAGCTCAGGATGAGGTTAGTACCTAGTGGCTGTTATCGTCATTAAGTTTATTAAGGGGCTTTTCTTGTTCCACCTTGATTCAGACTTGAAATAACTAGAGGCCAAGGATTGACTTGATCCTTGTGTTCCTCCCTGCAACTTCCAGCCCTGGTCAGGCACAACAGTGGGCGCTCACGCATGTTCAACGATTGGAACTGAATTTGGAGGCTGGGAGCCGGGGAAGCCACAGGTGGGCCAGAGCCAGCTGAGACCGCACAGAGGCTGAGTCTAGGTCTTGGCTCTGGAGGGAACGTGCTGCCCCAAAGCTCTCCTCTCCCTCACTGCTTGGACAGCCCTTCTCTCAGGATCCCCTCCAAGGTGCACGAGTGTCTATCACAAGCTCCGGATCTCCCCTGCTTTAAACACGCAGCTTCCCCAGCTCAGTCCAGCACGTCTCCATCCTTCCTGTGGCTCAACCTTGAAAGTTTGGAGTCATTCTTCTTTCTTCCACACCCCATGCACTACCAACCAGCAAATTCTTTTCCACGGGTGCAGCACACGGAAGTTCCCAGGCTAGCAGTCAAATCAGAGCTGCAGCTGCCGGCCTGTATCACAGCCACAGCAATGCCAGATCCAGGCCACCTCTGTGACCTACACCATAGCTCATGGCAATGCTGGATCTGTAACCCACTGAGCGCTGCCAGGGATTGAACCTGCCTCCTCATGAAGACAATGTTGGGTACTTAACCTGCTGAGCCACAGCAGGAACTCCAACAACCAGCAAATTCTTTACCGTATTTCCAGAATCCAACATTTCTCAGTCCCCTGACTGCTACCACCCTGTCTGAGTCCCATCGTTACACATCTGGATTTTGCAGATGCCCCGAATGGTCTCCCCACTCCTGTCCTTGGTCTCTAGTCTATTCTCAACATAAGAGCCTGAGAACGCCTTTTTTTTTTTTTTTTTTTTTTTTTTTTTTTTTTTTTTTTTCCCTTTCCTAGGGCTTCTCCCGCGGCATATGGAGGTTCCCAGTCTAGGGGTCGAATCAGAGCTGTAGCCACCAGCCTACACCACAGCCACAGCAATGTGGGATCCGAGCCATGTCTGCAACCTATACCACAGCTCATGGCAATGCTGGTTCCTTAACCCACTGAGCAAGGCCAGGGATCGAACCCACAACCTCATGGTTCCTAGTCGGATTCATTAACCACTGAGCCACGATGGGAACTCCGTCTTCTTTTTTTATTTAATGACCGCACCTGCAGCATAGGAACGTTTTCCCGGCCAGGGATTAAATCCAACCCACAGCTGTGAATCCTTTAACCCACTGCTCCGGCTGGGGATCGAACCCATACCCGTGCCGCAACCTGAGCAGCTGCAGTCAGATTCTTAATCCACTGCACCACAGTGGGAACTTTAAGTCTCTTTTAAATACATAAATCAGGTCACAGATCCTGCCCCTCCTCTGCCTAACAGCCTCCAACAGCCTCCCATCTTCTCAGAGTAGGAGCTGACACCCACAAGATCCTACTCCCGTTTCCTCTCTGACCACAGCTAACTCCTTCTCTCCCACCTGCTCTCTGCTCCAGCCACACTGGCCTCCCTGCTGCCCCTTAAATGCCCCAGGCACACTCTCACCTCAGGGCCTTTGCACTGGCTGTTCCTGCTACCAGCATTCTTTTCCCCAGATTATCTGTAAGGCAAGTTCCCTCGCTGCCTTCGCGTCCTTGCCCAAATATCACCTTGTCATTAACGCCTTCCCTGATCACCACACTTTAAAACGACAACCCTGCCCCCCTCTTTAACCCTGCCCTCCTTTATCTTTCTAGCACTAATCCCCATCTGACACCACAAACAAACCCTACTTGTTTCCTGTGTTTATTCCGCTAGAACAAAAGCTCCACTGAGGGCAGGATCTTGGCCCGTCTTGGTCATTGCTGTATCACAAGTTGCCTCGCACGATGTATGGCACAAAGTAGGCACTCAATAAATAATTGTTGAACTTGTGAATAATAACAACAGTTCCGGTGGGGCCAGCAATAACAGGCCGTGTTTATGGAGCATGTACCGCGAGCAAGCCCTTTGCGTACATGATTTCATTGTAGCCTTAATAATGCGGGCAAAATCCTGAGGATAATGATAGATCCTATTATGATCTCTATGTTGCAGATGAGGGAACTGGGGCTCAGAGAGGTGAAGTCACCTGCCTAAGGTCACACAGTATGCAAATTGCTGCGGGTAAAAACAAAGAAACACACAAACAAAAAACCTGTTATTCCTTTTCCTGCAAGGGACTCTCAGAGGGAAAGACGGATGCAGAAATTACCAGACAACAGCATTGTGGCCTGAAGCTATTTGGGGGAAGTTTTGGATAAAGGGGCCATTGGAATGGGTCTGGAAGGAGGAGTAGGGTTTTGGCAGGGGTACGTGCACTTTGCTTTGGGCACCTCCCAAAGAAAGTACATTTGGAGGTGCGTCATGGTGTCTGGGACCAGGCACCCAGACCCCAGGGTGGGGAGCAGCTGCCTAGGGATCATTAGCCCCACCCTGATCCCAACCAGCTCTGAGCTGCAGGACCCAGGAGACGTGCCGGGAAACATGCTAAAATTATCTCCCCCTCCAACCATCTTTCCTAAACAAGCCCTCTGTTGACCAGGTCATCCCAGATACCAGGAGACCCCAAGGTTGCTGCCCCAGGAGTCTGGCTGGGAGACCCAGGCTGGGGATATGCATTAAGGTGCAGCTGCTCCTGTGGTTTCTTGGAAACCAGTGGCCACATGGTCCAGGCAACAAGTTGAGGGTTTGGTGCCCAAGGGATGTGTCCTGGAAGGAGTGAGGAGAGAGGGCTGCCACTGGTCCTGTCCTCTGCAGAGGACACGGCATCACCTACGCCCAGTCAGTGAGCATCTCCTTCATCCCAGGCCTGGGGCCAAATGCTTTAAGTACACTAGCTCCTTAGATCCTCCAATGAGGCTCAGAGAGGTGAACTTACCCCAGATCCCATTACCCCAGTTCGCACAGCCAGCAAGCAGGGAACTGGGCTTTGAACCCAGGTCTGTGGGGTTCCAAAATTTCTGCAGGTATACGGACCTATTCGAGGTTTTTCTCAGAAGACCTGGGAAAACCAGCTTCCCAGGAGTCCTCTGCCCCAGACCCAGCTGCAGTGCCACCCACAACTCTGGGAAACCCTCTCAATGGTTCTTTCCTCTGTGCTTCCTGAGTAGCTGGATTACGCCTCTCCAGGGCTCCTACTCTATTCTGTCTTGGGACGTGGAGATGAATACTCTTGGCCCCAGCCCTGAAGGAGTTCATGGCCAGTGCAGGAAGAGGCCATAGGCCCATATGTTGAGGGTCTCATCCAAAGGGTGTTTCTTTTTTTTTTTTTTAATTTTTATTTTATCTTTTTGTTTTTTTAGAGCTGTGCCCATGGCACATGGAGGCTCCCAGGCTAGGGGTCGAATTGGAGCTGTAGCTGCCGACCTACATGACAGATGCAGCAAGGGGGATCCGAGCCACGTCTGGGACCTACACCACTGCTCATGGCAATGCTTGATCCTTAACCCACTGAGCAGGGCCAGGGATCAAACCCAAGTCCTCTTGGATGCTAGTCAGACATTAACCTCTGAGCCATGATGGGAACTCCCTAAGGGTGTTTCTTAAATACCTATTCTATCCTAGCCCTGTATGAGAGGCTGTGTACACATTATGTTGCTGAAGGTACAAATTCCTGTTCTTATCATTGCTATTGTTTACGTGACTCGGAGAAGTTAAGTCACTTTCCCAAAGTCACACAGCCAGCAAGTTAAGCCCTGACCTGACAGTGATGACTATAGCACAGCAGGTGGACAAGGAACATTTGTTGCATGAAATCTCAGTGTGTATTATCATAGTGGTACCATGATATTTGTAAAAGTATGTTATTATTAATATATAATAATTATGCCTATAATAACAATGAAGCAGCTAGGATCTATTGAAGGCCTCCTTCATGCTGTATTCATTACAAATATCATTTCATTTAGTCTATACCACAGCCTGTGAAATAAGTACCATTAGAACCCACTTTGCAGGTGAAGGAATTAAGAAGTGAAATTGCCTGGCCGAAGTCCACAGCTAATACAGAAGCTCAAATCAAGCCGGTCCTCCAGCAAAGCCTAGTCCAGGAGGCAGTGTGCAGGTGACTGGGCACCATGGGGCAGGAGGCACATTAGGGACTGGAGCCCCCTGCAGCCCAGGTTCTGTAAGGGCACAGCCTCCCTGGACGGATCTGGACCAGCTCTGCAGAGAGGACCCTGTGGGGGACCCGGCCGGACGCAGTCCTGCCCAGAGAGAAGTCGCGGGTCACCGACGGGGGGTGCGCTTTCTGCTCCCCAGGGGGAGAGGATGACGGCAGCTGCGAGGTGAACGGCCGCCTGTACCGGGACGGGGAGACCTTCCAGCCCCACTGCAGGATTCGCTGCCGCTGCGAGGACGGCGGTTTCACCTGCGTGCCCCTGTGCAGTGAGGACGTGCGGCTGCCCAGCTGGGACTGCCCGCACCCCAGGAGGGTGGAGGTCCCCGGCAAGTGCTGCCCCGAGTGGGTGTGCGACCCCCAGCCCCTCCCAGCAAGAGGTGAGTACAGCGCTGGCCGGGGGCGGGGGGGGGGGGGGCTCTTAGGTGAAGGCCACCTGGACACATCGAAGCCAAGGTTTTGCGGACCGAAGCTGGGAGGGGACGGCGACTAAGGGGACATGTTGGAAAGCGGAGTGGAAGGTCACAAGGCCTGTTTACAACGGACAAGACAGGAGGCAGTGGTACAATTATTTTGCTTTTTAGGGCCCCATGCGTGGCACACGCAAGTTCTCAGGCTAGGGGGTCAATCAAAGCCGCAGCAGCCAGCCTACACCACAGCCACAGCAGCACGGGACTCGAGTCACACCTGCGACCTGCACTGTGTGCAGGAATGCCAGATCCTTAACACACTGAGTGAGGCCAGGGATTGAACCCGCATCCTCATGGTTACTAGTTGGGTTCATAGGTTCATAATCCACTGAGCCACAACAGGAACTCCCCAAGTATGTAATTTGAAGACATAAATAATTAAAAGTAAAAACCTGTGGCAGAGTCGGGAGGGGAAAGGAGGGCATGAACCAAATTCTCACATTTCATAGCAGAGGTATAATACAGAGGCATGTTATTATAATACACACTACTATGACACTGATATGGATACATACTAATAACATATTTATATAGTACAAATTAAATATCATATAATATTAATACACTATTATTTGGGTTTCTCAAAAGAGGAACTCAAAACTGAACCAGGAGAAGTGGTTGTCTCTGGGATGTGGGCCTTGGGGTAGGCAGGAAAGACAGACCTCATGCTACAAACTCTTCAGTTTTAGGATTATGTCACTGCTATGTTACTGGGTTTTTAAAAAATTATTATTATGATATGAATACGGCTGTTTTTTTAAGGCAACCATGAAGAGGACATTGGTTCCACAGATGGTGGTGCTACATGAGAGGCAGTAGAGTTCGGTGGGTTAAGCCCAGAGTCTGCCTGGGTTCTGATCCCAGCCTCACTACTTGCTAGCTGTGTGACTCTGAGAAAGTTGCTTAACTACTCTGTGTCTCAGTTCCTCCAGCTGTAAAAGGAGAATGTGGGAAGCTATCTCAAAGAGCGGTTATGAGGCCTGGATGAGTAAATACAAGCAAAGCAGCTCTGACGATGCCTGGCACACAGCATTCCAGGCTATGTTAGCTGGTGTTATCCCCCCAGTGGAAAATAGTACCTCTATTTGTTTACTTAGGAGAATGCCATTGGGTTTGCCTTATGCATAGAAGGCAGGACAGGACACCCTGTATATGCAATTTGATATACACTGTGTGTGTGCACAGGTGTGTCTACAGCTATACAAACCCACATTCATCATACATATGGCACACATGTGTGTAACAGGGTTTCTCAGCCTGGGCACTGGTGACATCTGGGCCGGGTAATTCTTTGTCATGAGGGGCTGTCCTGAGCAGTGTAGGATGTTTAGTGGCACCCCTGCTAGATTCCAGTAGCCCCCACCTCCAGGTATGACCCCAAAGATGTCTCCAGATGTTGCCAGGTTTCTTCCAGGGGAAAAACTGTCCCCCATTAAGAACCACTGGTTATAAAGAACCAGAAGGAAGGGTACTAAAATATGAACAGAATAGGAGTTCCCGTCGTGGCTCAGCAGAAACGAATCTGACTAGCATTCATGAGGATGCAGGTTCAGTCCCTGGCCTTGCTCACTGGGTTAAGGACCCAGTGTTGCCGTGAGCTGTGGTGTAGGTCACAGGTGTGGCTCGGATCCCGCGTTGCTGTGGCTGTGGTGTAGGCCGACAGCTACAGCTCTGATTCGACCCCTAGCCTGGGAACCTCCATATGCCTCAGGTGCAGCCCTAAAAAAACACAAAAAATAAAATAAACAGAACAGAATAAGACTGGAAGAGGAGGAAATGCTAGACCGTGGTGGACCTGACACCTTGTTCCAGACACGACCTTGCAATCACAGCATCCTTCCTGCCAGATCATGGCACCACCGCACACCCAGGCCCCAGCTTCCTTCCTGTAAGAGGCTCCTTATCATAGGTGTTATGAAGGATACAGAAATGAGAAACTCACGGAGTTCCTGTCACGGCTCAGTGGTTAATGAATCCGACCAGGAACCATGAGGATGCAGGTTCGATCCCTGACTTTGCTCAGTGGGTTAAGGATCCGGCGTTGCCATGAGCTGTGGTGCAGGTTGCAGACGCAGCTTGGATCCCGTGTTGCTGTGGCTCTGGCGTAGGCAGGTGGCTACAGCTCCGATTCGACCCCTAGCCTGGGAACCTTCATATGCTGCAGGTGCAGCCCTAAAAAAAAAAAAAAAAAAAAAGAAAAAGAAAGAAATGAGAAACTCAGCATTTACTAGAGGACCATCATGGTCAATGTCATTCTAGTTACCTAATAACCAAAATTTATGAAGTGCTTTCAAGTACCAGGCGCTGTTACACTCTTCACATCCATTATTTTATTCAATCCTAATAACCAACTCTTAGGAAGTTTACACGGGAAGAAATGGAGATCCAGAGAGGCTAAGCAACACGGCCAAGAGTGCACCACAGGCCAGTGGGTGGCTGCCTAAACCAGCCATGATAACCCCTCTTTCTCTCCCCCAGGACCCCAGTTTTCTGGCCTTGTCGCTCCCCCAGTCCCTGGCATCCCCTGCCCAGAATGGAGCACAGCCTGGGGCCCCTGTTCAACCACCTGTGGGCTGGGCGTGGCCACCCGGGTGTCCAACCAGAACCGCTTTTGCCGCCTGGAGACCCAGCGCCGCCTGTGCCTACCTGGACCCTGCCCACCCGCCAGGGGCCACAGCCCATGGAACAGTGCCTTTTAGAGCTGGGCTGAGAATGGAGACTTTGTGTCACCTCCCCAGTGGGCAATCTGGCCTGCCGGCCACCGTCCAGCTTGGGTCTACCATCCGGGCCCTGGAGGAGAGGAGTTCCCAAGCCAGCTGGTCCGTCTGGACCCTGAGCTACAGCCGGATGCATGACCTAGTCCTCCTTCCTGTAACTCACATCCTGGGAGAATGACCAGGCGTCTTCTGGTCCATTCACCGCCTTTATCAAAGATGCACATGGACTTCCAGGAGATGGAAAACCATCTCTCCCCTAAGCATCAGAGGTGGTGCTGGGCTGGGTGGGCTACTTTTCTGGGGGTGCGATGAAGTGGGGCACAGATATTCTGAATCTCCTGCTTCCTTTCCTGGAGAGACGTAAGAACATCCTTGAACATGTGCCTACGTGTCAGGTTTGTGCTGTCTGAGAAAACCCTCCCTTCCCACCCTGGGTGGAATTCAGGGGCTGAATTCTTTCTAAAAAGATCACAAGGTGAAATCACACTACCTTAAAGAAAGCCAGAAAACAGTCCTTAAAGTAATCCATTAAACCCAACTTGTATTAGTAAGAATTAACCTTTCTCGAGCCTCCGCAATGCACCAAACGAAAGCAGACGCTTTATATAAGTTGGTGCTTTGGAATATTTTTGACTAAAGAAAAGCAGAGGAGAATGAAAAATACTTCCCAGGGACTGAAATAAACCAACCTATGTGTGAAATTCCTTTTGAAGTCTCATGTTTTATTGTTTAAGAAAAAAATCCTACATACAAATTTTATATCCTCTTCTATGGCCGACCTGTGTTTGTTTAATAATAAAAACTGTGTTTTCATCAGGATCCAACCAGGAAATTAAGAAACATTGTTGGTATTTAAATAGGGATTTCTTCCTATGAAACTAATTTTACTGAAGGATGATACACAGTTGAAAGCACTGGTCTTAGGCATATGGTTTCAGGAGTCTTTTCTTTTTCTTTCTTTCTTTTTTCTTTTTCTTTTTTTTTTTTTGTCTTTTTGTCTTTTCAGGGCCACACCCGTGGCATATGGAGGTTCCCAGGCTAGGGGTCTAATCGGAGCTACAGCTACCGGCCTACACCACAGCCACAGCAACGCCAGATCCTTAACCCACTGAGTGAGACCAGGGATCGAACCCACAACCTCATGGTTCCTAGTCGGATTTGTTTCCACTGCGCCACGATGGGAACTCCGGTTTCAGGAGTCTTTACAAACGTGCCCACGTAAGTAACCAACACCTCAGTCCAGATGTAAACCATTTCCATCTCAGAAAGTCCCCCTCTAACCTGCTCATCCTGTTGCCCCAAAGGCAACCACAATTCTGACTTCTATCACCAGAGGTGAGTGTTGCCTGTTCTTGAACTTCAGGTAAATAGAGCCACAGAGTAGGTATTCATTAATGAATGGCTCCTTTCCCACCATACCAGCCCTTGGGGGTGGAAGGGCACAGGGAGGGCAGAGCCCAGAAGCTGGGACCAGAAGGTGAAAGATGGAATCACCATGGGAGGTGTGACCCAGCAGAAATGAATCTGACCAGTATCCGTGAGGATGCGGGTTCGATCCCTGGCCTCACTCAGTGGGCTGGGGATCTGGCATTGCCGTGAGCTGTGGTGTAGGTCGCAGACACAACTCGGATCCCGTGTTGCTGTGGCTGTGGTGTCGGCCAGCATCTATAGCTCTGATTGGACCCCTAGCCTGGGAACCTCCATATGCCACAGGTGCAGCCCTAAAAAAATACAAAAAAAGCAAAAAAAAAAAAATACCCTAACAATTATTGAATGCTAACCACAGACCAGACTGTTTCAAGCATCTTCTATGCAATAACTCATCTGACCCTCACAATAACCCTTTGAAGTATAATCATGCCCACTTCACAGACAGAGAAACTGAGGTCCGGAGAATTAAGGAAACACCCCAAGTTCACAGAGTTCAAAATTGGTCAAACTGGGATATAAACCCAGTGAGTCCTGCTCCAGAGCTCCTGCTCTGGGCCACCAGGCTCCACCCAACGTGGTCACTGCCGTGGTCAGAGGTAAGGCCTGGGCAAGCAGCAGCAGGGATGGAGAAGAAGGGACCGAAGCAAACGGGAGACCCAGCAGGGTCTGACCATGCCTGTGAGATCTTGTCGGGAGGATAAACGTGAGGGGTGGGGAAAATGAGATGCCAAACACATCCCCAGGCTTCTGCTGGAGGATGAGAAGAACGGCGTGGCAGCATCACCAGAAACTGGGAAGAGCAGGGTCGAGCCCCCATCGGTGGCAGAGAGGAGGGGGCGTCCTAGATGTTTTGAGTTTGAGGAGTCAATAGTCATCCAGGCAGTGTGGCGAGAGGCAGTCAGAGAGCAAAGATGGGCGAGGGCTGAGCATAGAGAAAAGAGCTCAGGAGGAGAAGGTGAGTCCCCTGTACAGAGGAGCCGACGATCAGACTGACCAAGTCGGTTTCATGATGGAACCAGCAAACAAGTGTGTGTGTGTGTTGGTGTATAACCTCTCATCACTCCCTCCAGCTCCACTGCTCCTGTCTGCCTGGATAACTGCCCTAGCCTCCTCCTGCTCCCCTGGCTTTCAATCTTGCTCCTTACAGGGTGTGCCAGAGGAATCCTATAAAACTGATCCAGGAGTTCCTGCTGTGGCTCAGTGGGTTAAGAACCTGACTAGTATCCATGAGGATGCAGGTTCAATCCCAGGCCTCGCTCAGTGGGTTAAGGATCCGGCATTGCTGTGAGCTGTGGCATAGGTCACAGATGTGGCTTGGATCCAGCGTTGCTGTGGCTGTGGCTTAGACTGGCAGCTGCAGCTCTGATTCAACCCCTAGCCTGGGAACCTCCATATGCTGCAGGTGTGGCCATTAAAATTAAATAAAAATTAAAATAAAAAATAAAACCAAGCCAGACCACGCCACTCCTTTTCACTTTGAGAAGAGCTAAGGGCCTCTGCACAACCTACAAGTCCCCCTTCTCTTGCCTCTGTCAAGGCCACTGGCCTCCTTGCTGTTCCTCAAACACGCCAGACTTGCTCCTGCCTCAGGACCTTTGCACGGGTTGTTCCCTCTGCCTGGCATCATCTTCCCCCAGAAACCCACACAGCTATTCCCCTTGCTCTCTTGCAAGCCTGACTCCTAAGTCACCATCTCACTGAGAACCCATCCCAGCCCCCCTTTTCCACTACCCCCCATGCACAAAGCACTTTTTTTTTTTTTTTTTTTTTTTTTTTTTTTTTTTTGTCTTTTGTCTTTTGTTGTTGTTGTTGTTGCTATTTCTTGGGCCGCTCCTGAGGCATATGGAGGTTCCCAGGCTAGGGGTCTAATCAGAGCTGTAGCCACTGGCCTACGCCAGAGCCACAGCAACGCGGGATCCGAGCCGCGTCTGCAACCTACACCACAGCTCACGGCAACGCCGGATCGTTAACCCACTGAGCAAGGGCAGGGACCGAACCCGCGACCTCATGGTTCCTAGTCGGATTCGTTAACCACTGCGCCACAACGGGAACTCCTCCACAAAGCACTTTTTAACATAATATGGAACTTATTTATTTATAGCATTTACTATTTGTTGCCAGACTCCACCAGTGGTGGGAATGAATTTGTTTGTTTCATTCACTACAATGGATTCCCAGAACCTAGAATAGGGTGCAAAATAGACAATGCCCAGTCTTTCCTGAATGAGTGAAATAATATATCTTTTTTTTTTTTTTTTGTCTTTCTGTCTACACCACAGCTCACGGCAATGCTGGGTCCTTAACCCACTGAGCAAGGCCCGGGATCCAACCCACAACCTCATAGTTCCTAGTTGGATTCGCTAACCACTGAGCCACGATGGGAATGCCATATCTTGCTTTTTAAAAGGGATTTTAGGGGACTCAGAAAAGTCAATATGTGGCTGCCAAATGAGAGTGGCTGCCGGATTCACGATGGTTTCCCAGTGGCCCTGTTGGCGTGGGTCAGAGCTCACTCCTGACTCTCACTCCCAACCCTTTACCTTCCTAGTTCTCAAAGTGGGGTCCCCAGGCTAGAAGCAACATCGCCTGGGAACTGGCTAGAATTGCAAATATCTTGTGCCCCATCCAAGAAACCTTGAAGTTAAGACCCAGAAATCTGTTTCAACAAGCCCTCTGCCTCGTTAATATCTGAGTAAGGTGAATAGGGCTTTGGATGAGAATACGAAGACAACAGTGGTGTGCTGCTGCCCCCTCGTGGCGTTTTGGTGAATGAGCTGCCGAGAGGCCACCAGCGGGGAGGATCCTTGGAGCCTGGGGCACACCTGCCTCCCATCTTACAGGGGGAGAAAGGGAGGCTCAATGCAGGGAGGGGACCTACCCAAGGCCTCAGGGTGAGGCACGGATAGGGCCAGGCCTAGGAGTCTTTCCTATTTGTGCTGGAGGCAGCAGCTTCTTCAAATATTATTTAAACAGATGCCCTGCCAGCCTTGAGCCAGAACAACTGTGTCTGTCCCCCTGGTCCCTCGGCCCACAGTCCAGCTCTGTCCTCCCACAGACCACACCTACAGCCACCAGGATTCCTCTCGAGCACAATTATGGTTATGTCACTCTGCTTAAACTCCTCCAGGAATCAGAGGTGCCCTCGGTGTGGGGTCCAGGTTCCTCCCGGGACTCACTGCTCTATCTTCTAGCCTCTTCCAGCTGCACCGGATGCCTTGGGCTCCCCACTCCCGCCCAGGCCTCTCCGCAGGCTGTCCCCTCTGCCTGGGGCTCTCCTTTCCATGTGTCTTTGTAGATGCCCCAGATAATTCTTCATTGGTCACAATTTCTACATCTACCTGAGGCCAACCCTTCCCTGGCTCCCACCCCCTCTCACCTGCTCAGGTGCTGACACCTGCCATTCCCCCCTTGTTACCCCTGCATCTTCCATTTCTCCCTCTCTTCCAGATCATCCCCCTCGCTATACACACATGCTGGTCCTCTGTCCAGCGCTGCAAAGGATGCAGCCCACCAGCCCATCCTGGCTACTCCAGTAACAAAAGGTGGAGTAAGTCCAGCAGCCTCCCGGGGAGGGGATGTGCCTGGGAAAGGTAAGGCTACATATGGCCACCATATTTCATGTGCTACCAGAAAGTCGACCTGCCTCTCCATGGTTTAGGGTGTGACACATTCTTGGCAATGGGGTCGTGGCTCGGCCGATTCTCAAGAGCACATCTTTTTCCTCTTCCACTGTCACTGATGGTAACATCATATCTATAATGTTTCCTTAATAACTGTGGTTCACATACATGGCTGCTCATCAGATGGTTGTTTAAACCCTTCTGTATGTCTTTTTCTTTCTTTCTTTTTTTTTTTTTTTTTTTTGCTTTTTAGGGCCGCAGGTGCAGCATATGGAAGTTCCCAGCTAGGGGTCGAATCGGAACTGCCAACCTACACCAAAGCCACAGCAATGCAGGATCTGAGCCAAGTCTGCAACCTACACCACAGCTCACGGCAACGCCGGATCCTTAACCCACTGAGTGAGGCCAGGGATCGAACCTGCATCCTCTTAGTACTAGTCAGGCTCATTTCCACTGAGCCGCAATAGGAACTCCCCTTCTGTATGTCTTTATTAGCTAGCGCAAACCAGATTCCAGCAGTGAGTAGGCCCCCAATCCAGTAGTATACCAAAGGGCCAGGGTTGATGGTGTAAGCACTCTTTCTGGGGAAGGAAGATTTTTAGACCTTGCTGGCATGTGGTGATAATTAAACAACAGATCGAATTTAGCCAGTTTTATTATTGTTTTAAAAGTCTTTAAAGACAGAGTTCCTGTTGTGGTGCAGTGGAAAAGAATCTGACTAGGAACCATGAGGTTACGGGTTCGATCCCTGGCCTTGCTCAGCAGGTTAAGGATCCAGCATTGCCATGAGCTGTGGTGTAGGTCGAAGACACAGCTGGGATCAGGTATTGCTGTGGCTGTGGTGTAGGCTGGCAGTTGTAGCTCTGATTGGACCCCTAGCCTGGGAACCTCCATGTGCTGCAAATGCAGCCCTAAAAAGAACTGAAAAAAAAAGTCTTTAAAGACAGCATGCCACTTTATCACCTGCACTTGAGGCAGACCACTCTTGCCACCAGGACCAACCCCCTTGGCACACCACTGCTTACTAGCTAAAGCACTAACCTATTTCTCGGTTATGTAACATTCCTAACAGATGTTTCTTGTTAGGCTCCTCCACAAATGATTAAGGGATTTGGGCTGTTTCAGTCTTATGGCTTCACCCCATCCTCGTCTCATCTGCATCCGGGATGACATGAGACAAGAGGGTGAGCCATTCCATGGAAAGACTCAGGACTGTTTCTGTAACAATTGAGAAAGACTCAAGGGGGCAAACTATTAAAAGGTAAGCCTTCAATTGCTGGAGGCTATATTTGCCACCATGAGAGGAGCTGGAAAAGCAAAGTCACTGAGAGTGGAGAAATTAAGAGAAACAGATGCAAGGCAACAAGGTTTGAGCTGCTAGATTCAGCCATGCCTGAAGCTATCAGTCCCTAAACCTCCCAGTGTAGTGAACCAATAAACTTCCTTCATTACTGAAATTAGTTTGAATGGGGTTCCTATCACTTGAACTAAAAGAGTCTCTTGAACAAATATAGTTGTATATGGTAGTATGATTACTTGCCTATTCTTGGCTTTTTTGTTGGGCTTTGCTCCCTAGGAGCCATATATATTTCTGATACATCCCTGTGTCCCCAAGCCCAGCACAGGACCTAATACATGGTAAGTGCTTAATATTGGCCTGCTGAATAGTGATGGAGGCTTGGGTTCTAGCCCTGATTCTGCCTCTAGTTTGTGGCCTTGAGAATCGAATTCTCCTTTTCGAGCTCAGATTCTGACTCTGCACAATGGAGACAGTCACCAGGTCCTGCCTTGCTGGAGCACTACAGGGAGGACCAGAGGAGCCCAGGCTTCTGAAAGTGCTTAGCAAACGCTCCTGCTCTGTGCATATGGGAGATAATACAGCTGTTGCTGTATTTTCAAGGATGTACCTTTTGTCCTAATTTCATCCGCCCCACCCCCCGTAGACAGTGGGTTCTTGGGGCACCAAGCAGACGGCATGCTGGAACCGCAGAAGTAAGATCTGAGAAGGGGAGTTTCAACTGCCCTCAGCGCCACCCCAAGGCAACACTAGACTTGTTGCACCTGCGGATGAGACAAGCAAGATGGTGCCCGGTGCTTAGCCTCTGCCTCCCCCTAGAGGTCGCCAAGACAAAGGGTCCCGCGCTGCCTTGAATTTGAACCATACTCAGAACTTCTGAGCTTCCTCATTTGAGGGGATGTGAAATCCATTCGTTTGTAAAATGAAGAGGATTATAAACAGGGTACGTGTGGAATTTTCCGCCTTGTTGTTACTTTGCAAGTGGAATTGGCAGTGTTATTTGGATTCATAGATATTTTAGGCGATGGGGTGGTTTTCTGAAGACCAAAAAGCAGGAGAGTCAGTGCTTTATGTCACCACAAAAATAGTCATTCTTGGTATCCCTCAAAACTGATAAAGCTTAGAGAGGTTTCAATTGCAGACCTGGCATAACGCTGAAGAAGAAGAAGAATGAATATGCATGGTGGGTTTCGATGTGCCCCAAACTGATCTAAACATGTCACGCGTGGATCTGGCTTATTGAATAATCTGAACTTGGTGAGAGGGCGACACACATAAATGCGTCTAGTTTTTCTTCAGCCATTGCGTTTGCATACATTCAATCACATCTCTCCTTGCCCCATGCCTTTCAGTCCAGACTGAACGCCTAAATATATCCTATTTCATACTTTCTCTTAATCAAGCTTGACCCTTCACCTCAAGAATGCATTCTTTTTCTTTTTTGTCTTTTCTAGGGCTGCACCCATGGCATATAGAGGTTCCCAGGCTAGGGGTCTCATTGGAGCTGTAGCTGCCAGCCTACACCAGAGCCACAGCAACACAGGATCTGAGCCGCGACTGCAACCTACACCACAGCTTACGGCAAACGCCAGATCGTTAACCCACTGAGCAAGGCCAGGGATCAAACCTGCAACCTCATGGTTCCTAGTCAGATTCATTAACCACTGAGCCATGACAGGAACTCCAATAATGCATTCTTATTTAACTTGACAAACTATTAAATAGCCTTCCTGGTGTCCTTTACCATGCTATGAAATACAGACGATGATTAATGGCATCTTACAGATACTAAGGCCCAGAGAAGCGAGGTAACTTGTCCAAGGTCACACAGCTAGTAAGTGAGAGATCCAGAATTCAAACCCAGGCGATCTGACTCCAGAAACGTGCCCTTACTCTCTGCATCATTACAGAGATTGAGTCTCAGTGGCACTGAAAGAGTGTGTGTGTGTCTTTGGGGTGGGGGTCCCTCTAAAACCCTTTCCCATTCCCTCTTTCTGAGTTCTAGCTTCTGTTTATGAGGCCTATAAGGACCAGTGGAGCAAAGGGCAGGGGGGATGTAGCTGATGTTGCTTCGCATCCCCTCAGGGAGATGGATTCCTCGAGTGTAGCAAGAGTTAAAGGCTCGTGTTCCTGGACCACATGAGCAGCTTATTCAGGAGACCCTGTAGCGGTCTCCTGACTCTGGGGGCATATCTGGACCCCCTGACTGCTCTCAGACCCTGTCTTTCTGCCAAGTCACCGTCACACTTCTTTCTGCTGTGGTCCTTTTGCCTGGGAAGCACAAGGATGATCCCTCTGGGGCAGGGCCCTGGTCAAATGGCCCGGCACCCACCCAGCTTATGGGAACCTCATGTGTTCTTGCCCAGCCAAGTGGAGGGTGTACAGATGGCCACCCTGCCATGTCCCTAATCACCTTCTAATCACCTGATGAGAGCCTAGAGAGTCAGATACCACTCCCACCTCTGGTAGGAGCCCCAAGTCTCTTACAAGTGGGACCTCTCAGGATGGGGGGAGGGGGCGGTCCTTTCTTCTCCCAAGAGAGCCAAAAAAGTATATCATTTCTCCCTACCCTAGAAAATCACTCTCAAGTTCTAGCCTTCTGCTTATGGTGGCTGAGAGGGTGGGGATGGCGTGGGAGGGCCTTGGGGCTTTCTGGAATATGCGGTATTCAGGCCTTTGTATCCCTGCAATGGGGCTTTAACCAGAAATATGAAACAATAGGAAAAGTCCCATTTCAAAATATACATGTATATCATCTAATTTAAACCTCACAATAGCCCTATAAGGGAGGTTAATTAGTTAGGGTAATAGTAGTTGCTATAACAAGTGACTCTCAAAATTCAGTGGCTCAATACAGTAGAAATTTATTCCTTACTCACATAATATTCCAAGGCAGGTGCTCCTGATCAGAGAGTAGCTTTCCTTGCTGTGATGAGTCGGGTGACATACGCGTTACAGCTCCACCATGCTCCTGGGCCTTGGGGCCTTCTGCCTCCTTAACTGCAGGCAGCGATGGAGAAGCTCACCTGCTTCCTGAAGACCCCACCTGGAAGCGATGCCACTCCCACTCATATTCCATTGGTTGGGACTAGTCACATGGTCATACTCAGACACCAAGGACCCTGGGAAATGTAGTCTCTGGCTGGGCAGGTTTCTTTGGGGGACAACACCACACTCACCCTTGACAGAGTTAGTGAGGCAAAGACGCTCTCTTTACCAATGTCTGTTTAATCAGTTCACCAGGCTAACTGGTGCTCTCCGTTCCATCTGAACACAACACTCCTGCCCCCAGCATAATGAACACTCAGAGTAGGAGGCCACTCTCTGGCACTCTTGCTCCCTTCTGCTCTCTCCCCTAGAGTGGCGCTAAGAACTGAAAGTTTGTGTCCCCCCCCAAATCCACACATTGAAATCCTCATCCCCAGTGTGATGGTACTAGGAGGCAGGGCTTTGGGGGTTAATTAGGTCATGAGGGTGGAGCCCTTATGAATGGGATTAGTGCCCTTCTAGGAAGAGACATGAGAGAGCTTGCTTGCTCTCTCTACTCTCCACCACTTGTGAGAAGATGGCATTCTGTAAGCCAGGAAAAGGGCTTTCAGCAAGAACTCAATCATACTGGCACCCAGATCTCAGGCTTCCAGCCTCCAGAACTGTGAGAAATAAATGCTTGTTGTACAAGCCCCCAGTCCATGGTCTTCCGCTAGAGCAGCCCAAACTAAGACAAGACCAGCAACATGTTTGCCAAGAATCTGTTGGGTTTGTTCCCAAGCCAGTTTGTGCCAACACAATTGTTACTGCAATGATGCAATTTAATTAGATATTCCATAAGCTGGTGAGAAAGGAGTGCAAAAAAGGGAAGAAATTTGTTTTTAAGAAAACCCCATAGAAATGAGTTGCTAAAACAGACTGTTAAATTAGGCGTGGAGGAGTTCCCATTGTGGCTCAGTGGTTAACGAAATCCAACTAGGAACCATGAGGTTGCAGGTTCGATCCCTGGCCTTATTCAGTGGGTTAAGGATCCGGTGTTGCCGTGAGCTGTCGTGTAGGTTGCAGACGCGGCTCGGATCCGGCGTTGCTTGTGGCTCTGGCGTAGGCCGGCAGCTACAGCTCCGATTAGACCCCTAGCCTGGGAACCTCCATATGCTGCCGGAGCGTCCCTAGAAAAGGCAAAAAGACAAAAAAGAAAAAAAAATTAGGCTTGGAAGAAGCAACTACAAAAGATCTGGAAAAATTTATCATGAGAATCTAGAAGAGTTCTACACTCCAGCTGCTACACACATGTCTTCAGATCCTTGCCCCGCTTCAAAGAAGCTAAAACTAGAAAGCAGAAGATAGATTCTTGTGTGGTTCACGTAAGAAGGACAGTGTGAAAAGCCAAGCTCCCCACTCAAAGAACAGAGTGACAAATGTTCAAGGTGTGTGTTATTCTAGATAATTCCCTGCTTTTTGGATTAGCTAACTACCCCTTGGTCCCAACCGAACTGGACATGTAGTAATAATTCTACATCCAATACACAAGGGATACAATAAAGGAGGGACTATGACCCTCATTTTACAGGTAAAGAATCTGAAGCCCAGGATACCAGCAGGCAAGTGGTGAAGCCAAGATTCGAAACCAGCCAGTCCAGTTGAAAGTCTCACTCTCTATGCCAGCAATGTCCAGTCGAACTTTCTGTGACAACGGAGATGTTCTGGATCTGCCCTGTCCAGTGTAGCAGACACCAGCACCTGTGTTGAATGAGCACTTGAAATGCGTCCAGCACAACTGAAGAATTAAACCTTTTTTTTTTTTTCCTTTTTACAGCCGTACCCGAGGCATATGGAAGTTCCCGGGCTAGGGGTTGAATTGGAGCTACAGCTGCCAGCCTACGCCACAGCTACAGCAACAACGGATCTGAGCTGCATCTGAGACATGCACCGCAGAATCTTGCAGCAATGCCGGATCCCTAACTCACTGAGCGAGGCCAGGGATGGAGCCGGCATCCTCGCAGAGACTACGTGGAGGTCTTAACCGGCTAAGCCATAACGGGAACCCCTGAACTTTTAATTAATTAAATATAAATGGCCACCCTACATGTGCCTTTCTTAGCATCTCAGGCTCTTTTATGTCTCCACCTTGGCCTTTCCAGCCAATGATGCCTTTTGAAATGCAAGCTCTGTCCCCCTTTGATTCAGATGTCTCTTGATTTCAATTATTATTATTTTTTTCTTTCTTTCTTTTTATGGACTCACCTGTGGTATATGGAGGTTCCCAGGCTAGGAGTCAAATCAGAGCTGCAGCTACCAGCCTACACCACAGCCACAGCCACAGCCACTTGGGATCTGAGCCTCATCTGTGATCTACACTGCAGCTCCCGACAACGCCAGATCCTTAACCCACTGAGCAAGGCCAGGGATTGAACTTGCATCCTAATGGATATTAGTTGGGTTCTTAACAATGGGAACGATGAGCCACAATGGGAACTCCTTTGATTCCAATTCTTTCTCTTTTTTAAGGTTTGTATTTTTTATTTATTTATTTTTATTTTTTGCCTTTTCTAGGGCTGCTCCCGCTGCATATGGAGGTTCCCAGGCTAGGGGTCCAATCGGAGCCACAGCTGCCTGCCTACGCCAGAGCCACAGCAACGTGGGATCCGAACTGCGTCTGCGACCTACACCACAGCTCACGGCAACGCTGGATCCCTAACCCACTGAGCAAGGCCAGGGATGGAACCTGCAACCTCATAGTTCCTAGTCGGATTCGTTAACCACTGAGCCACGACGGGAACTCCCTTTGATTCCAATTCTTTATGTTGACTGGAGAACAGGAGGGGTGGGCATTGGTGGCAGGAGAAGGGGTTCATCCTCTGTAAGGTGGGATTGAAATTGCCTAGCAGAGCTCCCAATGTGGCGCAGTGGGTTTGGGATCCAGTAATGCCACAGCTGTGGAGCAGGTTAAAGCTGTGGCTCAGATTTGATCCCTGGCCCAGGAACTTCCACGTGCTGCAGGTGTGGCCGTAAAAAGAAAAAACAAGTGCCTAGTGCTGTGGGATTTTCACAAGGTAATACCTGCCAAGTGCCTAGCCCTGTGCTTGGATCAAAGCAAGTGCTCAGCAAGTATCCTTCTAATTCAGTCCAAGCCTCAGAGTAACCCTCCTCCTCAGACCAAAAGAAGAGCAGGAAAAACGGGGGTGGGGACGGACAGAGAAAAGGCTCTTTCAAAAACACATTTCAGTGAGAACGTTCTCCACTGTACGTGGAAGTGGGGAGAATGTAAATCCCCTTACTTCCATCAGTTTTTAAAAAATCATTGACCAAAGTTAAGGTTTCAGCATCTTCATTAACCCAAAGATATCCAGCCTTAGGAGGGCAAAGAACAAACTCCCATTGGCTTCAACCAAATGGCCACAAAGACATGCCTCTGAGCAGCCCTGGGGGGTCGCAACAGCCAAAGACAAGCGCGTGCTCAGACAGCTGTCACTTATCCGCCACCCTCCCCCTCCCCCACCCAGTAATATCTTCACCAGCCCGGGAGCCATGGTGCCCCAAACAGTGTGGCTATGATATTTCCCTAGCAATAGATTCCACCTCCCTGGTACCCCAAACCATGTGGTTTGTCTTCCAGTGCCTGGAAAATTCTGGAAGAAGCCCCCCCCAAATCCTACCTGTAATGTTCTTTAGATTAGCAAAAGGTACCTTTTAGTTTCTTGCAACCCAGATCCCTAAATGATGCTCAGACTACAGAAAGGCCACAGCTGCCATCTACCTATCATCCTCCAAGGTCAAGATCATCCATTCTTTTGGGAGAGAGGAAGGGAGATCTTATCAGGGAACATGCCCAGGACTTCTGAACTTCTGGAAGATTACTGAACTATATCCTAACTATAAAAGTCAGTCCCTTAAGATCCCAGTAGTTCTGGGGAATAGCACTTTGGAAAAGGGAAAGAAGAAATTAATTGCGTGGAGCAGGTGCTAACATTTGCTGGGCACCTAATCTGTCCTGCATGGCCCTTCATTTAATCCTCCCAAGAACACTGTTAGGCAGATACTTTTACCTGCATGTCACAGATGAAGCAACCGAGGCTCAGAGAGCTAAAGCCACTTACCCAAGATAGAACTGAGGTCTGGCTTTTTCTTAACCACTGTCCTACCATGTGCCACCTTAGACATCAGTCTTCTCTCTCTCCCCCTCTCTCTCTCTGAGCCTGTTTCTCTCCCTGACATGGGAGTGACAGGTTGGCTGGCCTCCCTGGCTCATACAGATTTCAGAAGGATCAAGACTCAACAGGAATGTGAAGTACTTTGAAAGGTTCCAGGGAGTTCCCTGGTGGCTCGGTGGGTTAAGGATCTGGCACTGTCACTGCTATGGTGAGGATCACTGCTGTGACTAAGGTTCAGTCCCTGGCCTGAGAACTTCTGCATGCTGAGGGTGTGGCCAACATTTTTTTTCAAAAGCAAAGGAAAGAGGAGCCCATTGTGGCTCAGCGGGTTAAGAACCTGACTAGGATCCATAAAGATGTAGGTTTGATCCCTAGCCTCGCTCAGTGGGTTAAGGATCCGGTGTTGCCACAAGCTGTAGTGTATGTCGCAGATGCAGCTCAGATCCCTTGGCGCTGTGGCTGTGGTGTAGGCTGGCAGCTGCAGCTCCAATTCCACCCCTAGCCTAGGAACTTCCATATGCCACGAGTGTGGCCCTAAAAAAAAAAAAAAGAAAAGAAAGAAGAAAAAAGAAAAGAAAGGTGTCCAGGGACTCTGGGGACTGGGATTACCTCTCTCACTGTCCCCAAGGCTGGCAACTTTGCTGCTCTGAAAGGAAGATCTAAGGTCTCATTGATGGGTCCTGGGTGTGAGTCTGGCATGAAAGGAGAGAGGAAAATCACTAGGTCCCCTCAGGTTCCCCAAGGAAAAAGAAGAGGGGAAGCAGAGGGCGGGGGAGCTACAGGGGGTGCCTTGGGGTGTTGCTGTTTTTGGTGACTGCTCAGCTGACGGTTCTCCAAGCTGAGAAAGACACATAACAAACGCTAACCTCCTCTGGCTTAAAATAGAGCCGCTGAACCGAAAACGCCAAGCACAGGGCAGAGTCACCTGCCTGGCAGGGCCAGACAGCTCCCCATGGCCCCAATAATACTCACCCCCAGTGGGCCCATCTGACAAAGCACCTCTCAACTGCATCTCAGAGGATGCTTACAATGGTTGGGGGGCAGGCAGCCACCATTGCTCTGCAGACCCACCTTAGAGACAAGGAAAGTGAAGTCCGGAGAGGCCACGGGAGGGTGCTAAAGCCCCCAGCATCTTGCCTGACCAGGCGGTGCAGTGTATCAGAAGGACTGTGACCTTGAGGGCAAGACAGCCCCAAGTTCAAGTCCTGACTCAGCCACTGCCCAGCTGTGAGGACTTGGCAAATGGGGTCTCTTCTCCGCAGCCCGGCTTCCCACACTGAGAAGTGAGGGGTCCCTTAGCAACATCTCTAAGCGTGCATAGTGCGGACAGCACCCCAGAGTCTCGGTCTTGCCTTGCTTCTGGAAAAAGAATTCTTGACACCTGCCGGTGACCGTCTGTTGTAAAAAAGGGAGGGAAGGTAGCTACTGGGTACCTGGAAAGGGACACACGGTGTCTTTTATAATGCTCGACATGGTCCTAGGAGGTGGGCATGACCATCACCCCCATTTCTCAGATGGGAAAACCAAGGCACAGAGAAGCAGATGTTTTCTGTCCACAGGGAATCAGCTAGAAAGGGGACAAGCTGGAATTTGACCTCAGACCTCCTTGGTTCCAGCTGTGTTCACGACCAGGACTCATGAACCGTGTGCTCCAAGCCACCCTCAGCATGCATTTGGATGACAAGAGTCTCCAAATTGCCTCCACTCTCAGCCACTGTCCCTTTTCCACGTGACAGCCAGAGTGCCCTTTTTTTTTTTTTAAATGTCAATCAGATCATTGGTGTTTATTTTCCTGCTTCCAGCCTTTCTGGGGTTTTCTACTATACTGAAGAATAAACCTTCAGGAGGCCCTGTGAAACCCTGTGTGAAATGGACTCTGTCTTCCTTCCACCGCCCCGTCCCCCAGCATCCCAATTACTGTGGCTCCAGACACACTGGCTGCTGTGCTTAAAGGACCCGCACTTGCTGCCTGGACGCTCCAGCTCCAGTCACTCCTCTGGGAGGCTGTCTCCCACCACCTTAGCTGGCGGTGCCCTCCCACCCCAACTCGCGCAAGAAACGATGTGTTCCTTCTTTTTCACACTTGTCTTAAATTATCTTTTTGTTTTGTTTGCTTTCGAGCCAACCCTCCTTCCTAGGATAATCAGCTCTATTTACACCAGGACTCTCTACACCGGTGGGTGCTGGGTAAATATGTGTTGAATGACTGATCAAAGGAAGGAATGACTTGCCCAAGGTCACAGGACGACATAGCGGGGGAGGCAGGGCCCCTGCAGACCTGGGCTTTGGGAGCTTTGCTCCAACTGTCACTATTTGCAGATGTATTAGCACCGGGGCACCACCAGGTCAAGACAGATGCGCAGGAGGCGGCGGGGAGGCCGCACCTGGAGGAGCCGGCTCGCTGCTCCTCGTCCCGCCCTATCGAGGCCCCGCCCCTGGGAGCCCGGGCCCCGCCCCCGAGAGCCGCACCCCAGCCTCCCTCAGCCCTGGCTCCGCCGACGCCAGGCAGCCGTCGGGGCGCATGGACGGGGCGGCGGCGGCGGGCGAGCTGTGGGGCCGGAGAGCGGGGCCCCGGGCTCCGCGATGAGGAAGCAGAGCTTGCGCACCGCCGCGCTCATCCTGTGCATTCTGTCCTACCTGCTGGTGGGCGCTGCCGTCTTCGACGCGCTCGAGTCGGAGGCGGAGAGCGGCCGCAAGCGCCTGCTGGCCCAGAAGCGGAGCGAGTTGCGGAGGAAGTACGGCTTCTCCACGGAAGACTACCGCGAGCTGGAGCGCCTGGCGCTGCAAGCCGAGCCGCACCGCGCCGGCCGCCAGTGGAAGTTCGCCGGCTCCTTCTACTTCGCCATCACCGTCATCACCACCATCGGTGAGCGGCCCCGGCGCCTCCCCTCGGCGCTCGCTCCGTCCCCAGCCGCCCGTGGCGTCCTGGCTTTGAATCCTACCTCTGCCCCTGCCCAGCTGGGTGCCTTTGGACCAGTCATTTCAGTTCGCCGAGCCTCACTTGCCTCCCTCTGTCGAATGGGCTGTTCCACACAGGCAAGGCTGGGAGAAGCCGTTAGGTCCCCTTAGCCAAGAGGCTGGCCGGCAGGAGTATCAGAAATCGCCCCCAGGGGCTGGGAGATGGATGGAGTGGGGCCGGAAGTCCAAGTGGCTGGAGTTGCTTCTTTGCCTGGTTGCCTCGCACTAGCTGTGTGACCCCAGACCAGCTGCTTAACCTCTCTGAGCCTCAGTTTTCTCCTCTGTAAAATAGAGGGGCCAATAGGCCCTTTGTCAAGGCGGTGGTGAGACAGTTATTAAGCAGAAAATAAATGCATAAAGTTTTAGCAGGGGGCCTGACACATAGAAAAGCACTAAAAAAAAAAGATGAATTTTTGTATTATGATGTGAAAGAGAACAGGCACCTAGTGGTTCTTAGTCACTGCTGTATGGCCAGTACCTAGCCTGTAGTAGACACTCAGTAAATATTTGTTGAAGGAATGACTGATTACTACCAGCTTTGGACCTCACCCTCAGGGATCCAGAGCACTTTCTCAGTAGCATCTGGACCGTCAGCCGTTGCCATGGCTACCGCCTGGCTGGTACCTGCAGAGCCTAAGCCTGGGAAAGCAGAATAGGAAAGAAGCAGGCTCTGCAGGACTCCACGCTGGGTGCCAGCCACTCCCCAGGCCCCAGCTGTGGATGTCCAGGCACCTGACCACCACCCTGGAAGCCAGTGCCTTGGAGAAAGTTCCTCCATAATTCTCCTGCAAGTCAATGTGAGTTTGTGGGTTTAGCAGTGGCGTTAAAAGCCTGAGTTCTACAATTACATAGACCAGAGTTCTGGTCTCATCTCTATTGCCTTCTGCCTTCTCTGGCAATTGATTGTACCTCTCTGAGCCCCAGTTTCCTCAAACACAAAATGCAGTGGTTGGAGTTCCCGTCGTGGTGCAGTGGTTAACGAATCCAACTGGGAACCATGAAGTTGCGGGTTCAATCCCTTGCTCAGTGGGTTGGGGATCCGGCGTTGCCGTGAGCTGTGGTGTAGGTTGCAGACGCGGCTCAGATCCCGTGTTGCTGTGGCTCTGGTGTAGGCCGGTGGCTACAGCTCCGATTAGATCCCTAGCCTGGGAACCTCCATATGCCACGGGAGCGGCCCTAGAAAAGGCAAAAAGACCCCCCCCCCAAAAAAAATGCAATTGTTGCTATCTTACTGGCTGATTGCCAGGTTTGAGTGAGGTCACGTGTGTGAAATGTACAGCACAAGGCCTGAGGCTAAGTAGGAGCTCTTAATTAGCAATAATAACAATTCGTTATTTGCCAACTGTGCACCCAGCTCCCCTTCAGCCCATTTGATCCCTCCTGTCAACACGAGCATCCCTACTTCCTTATTTGGGCTCAGCCTAAGACCCTCCCTGTCACTGCACCTAGTGGTATGGGGCATTATCCATCTCTTCTGCTCTCCTGCACATTTTTTTGGAGGCCTCCCAGCTGGGTTTGGCCTCTTCTCTTGGCTGCTCCCCTCGCACCTGCATCTGGGAGAGAGGAAAGGAACTGGGGGAAAAGAGCAGGAGTTGTGCCTTTTCTGGCCACCTGGGGGCGCCAGCACGGCTGTGTGGTCCCCGCTGCCTAAGCCAGCCTTGCAAAGAGCCAGGTGCCAGAACCCAGGAGTTGAGCTCTGCCTGGACAGAGAGAGGAACTGAGCTCAGCCCTGTGACCTTCCGGCAGCTTCCTCCCTCTAGCCTAGTTGCCTTATCTGCAAAGTAAGTTTAATAATAACATCTCACACAGTGATTGGGATGATTAAATAAAATCCCTGTAGAATACCTAGCGTGTTTAGTTATTATCGTTATTCATTTTCCTTTCTTCAAAATCTGACCAAAAATGTCTCCAGACATTGCCCATTGTCCCTTTAGGGGCAAAACAGCCCTCAGTTGGAACCACAGCTGTGTAGTATTCCATCTTTGGGTGGCACCATGGTATATTTAACCAGGCTCCTTTTTTTTTTTAATTTTATTGAAGTCTCATTGATTTACAGTGTTGTGTTAATTTCTGTTGTACAGCAAAGTGATTCTGTTATACATATACACAGATTATTTTTCATTTTCTTTTCCATTATGTTTCATTACAGGATATTGAATATAGTTCCCTTTGCTATACATCAGGACCTTGCTATTTATCCATTCAATATATAATAATTTGCATCTGTTAATCCCAGACTCCCAGTCCATCCCCCCTACCCCCTTCCCCTTGGCAACTCCAAGTCTGTTCTCTATGTCTGTGAGTCAGTTTCTGTTTCACAGATAAGTTCATTTGGGTCATATTTTATCTTCTATGTATAAGCGATATCATGCAGTACTTGTCTTTCTGTATCTGACTTACTGCACTATGATAATCTCCAGGTCCATCCATGTTGCTGCAAATGGCATTATTTCATTCTTTTTTATGGCTGAGTAGCATTCCATTGTGTATATATGTACCACATCTTCTTTATCCATTCATCTGTTGATGGACATTTTAGTTGTTTCCCTGTCTATTATAAGGAGTGCTAACCAGGCTCCTTTTGATGGACACTTAGGCTGAGTCTCAGTTCTGCTGTGACCAACAGTGCTGCAACAACAGCTCACGTGCATACATCACTGCGCATGTGTGTGTATTTTGAAGGACTAACTTGTTACCTGTCGAAGTGCACAGGCTGAAAGTGTTTTACATTTTGGCAGATGGGGCCAACTTGCTAGAGGAGGCATCTCCTGTTGGGAAGATCCACCTGATTTTCCTGGGTTACGGGGCCCTTTGCAAATACCATGAAAGCTTTCACTTCTCAATCCTGGAAGAGGCGGGCAATGGCACAGTGTGCCAAGGCTCAGGGAAGCCTGCTCGTGTTTATATCCCTTACAAGGGCTGAGGGGACGCAGTGAGGAACTCCATCAGACTAGGTGTTGTAAGAGAGCAGGCGCAGAGCAGGATCTGGGGAGGGAGACCTGCACTGGGGCAGGGGGCAAAGGTCATGGGGGGAGGGGAACCATGAGAAAAGGACATTCTGGTTGAGGAAACTGCATGGGGTGAGATCAAAGATGGGAGGGGGATCAGGTCACGGAGGAGCTTGGACACCACCTGAGAACTAGGACTTGGCCCTGGGGGTCCTGGGGAGCCACAGAAGATTTTGTGTTTTGGGGTTTTTTTTCCCTATGAAGACACAATTTACATACATTGAAATTCACTACTTTTTCGGTGCACACTTCTGCAGGTTTTGCCGAATGAAAACCTGTCATGTAACAGCCACGATGAAGACATGGAACCTTTCCATCCCTTCCCCAAATTCTCCGTGCCCCTTTGTAGTTAGTTAACCCCTCCCCAACCCCCAAGGACTGGCACATGGAACTGTTCTCTGTCTCTAGCTTTGCCAGAATGTTTGCAGAATGTCGTTTAAATGGAACCATCAAGTATGTAGCCTTTTGATCTTGGCTTCTTTCACTCAGCACAATTCATTTGAGACCCATCCTTTGTTGCTGAGGAAACAGTTCTATTGCTGAAAAGAATTTCACTGTATGGATGTACCACAGGTGGTTTATCCATTCCCCAGTTGAGGGACATTTGGGTTGTTTACAATTGGGGTGATTGTGAATAACCATGCAAGGTTTTAAAGCCGAGGAATGACCTCGTCTGAACTAGCATTTCAAGTTGTTCTGTAGGCTCTGAGGGATGGGGAGAGAGACCTGGCAGGATGGAGGCGGGTGGAGAGTATGAGATGCAGCTGGTCCCTCACCCACCCTCCCCTCCCCTCTCCCCCCAGGGTACGGCCACGCCGCTCCGGGCACAGACTCAGGCAAGGTCTTCTGCATGTTCTATGCGCTCCTGGGCATCCCCCTGACGCTGGTCACCTTCCAGAGCCTGGGTGAGCGGCTGAATGCGCTGGTGCGGCGCCTCCTGCTGGCAGCCAAGCGCTGCCTGGGCCTGCGGCGGCCGCACGTGTCCACCGAGAACATGGTCGTGGCCGGGCTGCTGGGGTGCGCGGCCACTCTGGCCCTCGGGGCTGCCGCCTTCGCGCACTTCGAGGGCTGGACCTTCTTCCACGCCTACTACTACTGCTTCATCACCCTCACTACCATCGGCTTCGGCGACTTCGTGGCGCTGCAGAGAGACGAGGCGCTACAGAGGAAGCCGCCCTACGTGGCCTTCAGCTTCCTCTACATCCTCCTGGGGCTCACGGTCATCGGCGCCTTCCTCAACCTCGTGGTCCTGCGCTTCCTGGCGGCCAGCGCAGAGGCGCCCGAGCGCAGTGCTCGCCAGCTCCGCCGGGGGGCGCCCGAGAGCTGCGGCCCCGCCCTGCCCCGCCGCCCCGCCCACCCTGCCGGCTCCACCCCCGCCTTCTTCCGCGTCCACCAGCTGGAGTTGTGGGTCCGCGACAATCTGGGCTTCTCGCCCCCGGCGAGCCCTGGGGTACGGAGAGGCGGCAGCGGGGCAGGCAGGGCCCCTGCGCGGCGTAAATCCATCTGACAGCCCAACCCCGGCCAGGGGGCGATTTTAGAACCGAAGGGTCTGGATCCACCTGTCAGTGACCCATCCCCAGTGTTTGGAGAGGGGCGAGGGGCTCTGGCTTCAATGTGGTCCTCTGCCGCCAGCAGTTTTTCATTCCCTTCTACGGCAAGCCCCTCCCTCTGCTCCAAAAATATATTAAAGTCGCATCATAAGCACAAGCACGACTCTAAAGTCGCCCAGTAGGTGCAAATCCCTTTTGGTCCAAATTGTTTTAGGAAGGCATTGACCACATCCGCCACCGGGGAGAGGCTCTCCACAGGACCATGTTACTAGCCAGCCCTGTGGAGAGGAAGCAGGTGCCTGTTTTTCTACTGTGTGAAGAGATGGGTTTTCCGTATTGTAGGGGAAATGCAGGGCTTTCAACACTGGAATCCTACCAGTGAGGCCAGCTGCTCCCACCAGGAGAAGTACAGGCATCAGATGGGCTGAAGGGAAACACTTACAGTCCAGCGTGGACCGGTGGGCAAATCCCTGCACTACTGAAAGGATGACTCATTCTCTTACTGAGCATAGAGAGTGGAACAGGCCCCTCCACCAAATCTAATGGTCTGTGTCCTTGGCCAGCCCCACTTTGGGATGACGGAGGGAGGCTTGTCGACACCAACCATGTCACGGGATCATAATCTCTTCTGGGAACTGTGAGATCCGGATACTGCCAGTCCCCCCAAGGCCACCTTGGGGAGTCTCATCCCTCCCTGGGCCTCAGTTTCCACATCTGTAAAATGGGTTCACACAGAATCCTGTTCCCTCCTGTGCATCTCTGGAAGCGTTTCTGGGACAGACCCCTGAACCACAAGGGGGCACTGACAATGCTGGCATCTTGCAGCACTCCTGAGATCTAACCGCCCTTAGCGTCCCAGCCAGAACCGTGTCGGCATAAAGCAGAGCAAGCCGGGTTAGAAAAGCCAAAAACTTTAATTTTCAACATGAGCTACATGGTCATGAACACAATGCAACGTGACCCGCTCTAAGCCAGGGGCCCCCGAAACCCTCCCTCCCCCAAAGCCCCAGGGGCTCCCGCTCCCAGAGAGGGAAGGGGGGAAAGATGAATGAGTGGAGAGTGGGCCTGAGGACCAGGGGTCCTGCCTTTCTGCCACCCCCTCAGGAGGCAGTGGTAGAGGTGATGCCTGAGGCCCAGGGGTTCCCGAGTCTCCACTTCGCCCTCACAGAAGCTATGAGTCAAATGGACACACTTGGCGCCTCCCTGACAGGGTTTGTGAGTCAGATGAGCTAATGGACATGAAAGCTTCCCATCTACTTGGAGTTGCTGCTGTACAGACATGGGGCCTCCTGGGAACCAAGGGAGCCATTACAGGGGAACAGGGGGTGGAGGTGGGGCACCCCAGTCCCCTGGGCCTGGCACAGAGCTGCTGCTTAATAAATAAATGCAGGTGGCCTTGCCTGATGCAACAGCTGTGCTCCGAGGCAGCAGGGCTCCGAGCTGACTCTGCACACTGAGGTGAGCTCGTGAGCTCCTGGTGTAAGGAACCGGATGGCGAATCAGCTTTTAAAGTGCCTGACGCCACTTTCTGCTTCACCCCGTGTCCAAGAAAGACCTCTGAACTGTTGGAGAACTGAGTTCTCATGCGGGTTCAGCCACCAGCTCACCGTGGGACCTTAGCGGGTGCCTCCCCCTCCCAGGGTCTCAGCTTCCTCTTCTGTTAAATGGGGCTGATAACACAGAGCCCCCCCCCCACCCAGCCAACTGCCCAGGGGCTCTTTTGAGGGTACACTCAAGGTGAAAGCACTTAGAAAACAAAGTTTGAAAAACACTACAGAAGATCAGGTGTCATTACATCTGCAGGTTTGGTGAGAGCTTCCTGAAGACAGGGTGTACCACAGCCACCTGGCTCTCAGCCCCAGGGAGGAAGTGGTGGCTTCTCTCCAGCAGGTTGGTCCTGGAGGGGTTTCTGGCCCCTTGCCGGGAGCCCCACTTAAACATCAAGGCCTGGACCAAATCCTGCACAGCCTCAGCCAGGCCAGATGCCCATGAAGGGGAGGTCTCTATGGCAACTCTTCCCCCTAAAGACCCACCCAGTTAAAGCTACTGGCCCATCAAGATGGAACCAAGCAGGGCTGGGTGGCCGAGGGCTTAAAAGCCAGAAATATTTACCATGGCAGACGCGCCCTGGAGCTAGAGTCTCCTGAACGGTGAAGGAGGAAGCCGAGTGGAGGCCCCATTCTGGCCCCATTGCTCACCTGCTGCCAGGTCTTATCTTGGGTGAGTCACTTGCTGGTTCTGGGCCCTGGTTTCTTCCCCTCTCTGATGGGTTACAATTTGCCCTGCCCAGCTTTCCAAGGTCCCCGAGAAGCTCAAAGGAGAGATGGACAGAGGCAACGTTGGGGGAGATGGTGCCCCTGCCCTGGCTCCAGCTCAGCCTCTGGTGGGAGGTGGCCCAGGTGCCAAAAACTCACAGGTGACCCCAGAGGTGGCGCTTCCTTGCCCTGGGCCTTGGTCTCTTTGTAAAATGGAAATGACTTCACTAATGGTGCCGAAGCCCGTCCTTTAGTATGACAGGCAGATTCTGCAGAAGGAAAGTGGAGATGACTCCCTCTGACCTTTGGCCCAGAGACTGAAAAAAGAATTGTCCCCTAGAGACCCCAGCCCCCCTCTCCTGTAACCCCTCCAACTCCACCCTCTCTGCTCCTCTCCTAATGGGGGCCTCTGAGCTGGCAAAGGATCAGACAGGGGCGGGCCTGCAGGTTCCCCAAAGCTAATTATGAGAAGTCACCCTTCCACAAGCCCCTATCCCTTGGTAAGGACAGACGGTGGTTCCCAGCCAAATAGTCCAAGCCCCCTGGAAGGCGGCCATGTGCTCACAACGATGATACAAAGAAAGAGGGCTCCAGCCCCCACCCCACCCCTCCAGGAGGTGAGCTGAGATTTCACAGAACAAACAAGAAAGTCATTGAGGGGGGCCCTGGGGACCACCCTCTGGATGTTATTGCTTTGGGGAGCGCCCTCTCTCTATATAAAGGCTGTGCAGACACCCTAGAGCGGGCTCAGGCTGGGGCGCAGAGACCACGCCCCCTCTCCCTCTGGGACAGCCAGGCTCCGCCCCGTCTTTGAAAAGCTAGCCCTGAACTGCAGAGCAGTGACAGCTGGAGAGAGAAGGCGCTCTCCTGGCTCAAAATATTCCGAATGGTGAGTAATAAACGAACGGCTGAGAAATCACATTGGTTTAAAAAAAAAACACACGGGGGAGGGGCTGATTCTGGGCCTCCCGAGCCCGGCTGCCTCCCGCTCCCGGCCGCCTCCCGCCCCCGGCCTTGCGACTCCAGCCGCCACAATGCATGGAAAGTCGGAAGGCCTCCGGATCAAAGGGGCACCTCCGTCTCCCCTTCCCAGCGCACGGGGGCGCTCTAACTCATCCAGCACTCTAAAGGATGCCCAGGGCTGGAACAGGCTGGGCTGGGGTTGGATTCCAGGTGTAGGGAATCACCTAGTCCAAAGGTTAGAGGGGGATGGGGGACGAGGTGGGACGGAACCCAGCCAGGCATCCTCATCGGACAACCACCTCCTCGAATGGAGCCCAGGCCCCCTCCACCGAGGGCCACATCCTCCGGAGCGCTTCCTAAATAAAATCAGTACCAAGGGTAATGAATCAGAAGAGCTGAGGATCATGGGCAGCTCCAGCTACGACCCTACATGGGGAAGGGGGAGGAGGGGGAGAAGGGGGACGAGGAGGAGGAGGAGGAGGGGCAGGCTTCCCATGAACTAGGCTCTGGATCCAGGCCCTGGCCCTGGCCCAGGCCAGCGAGAAGGCTCCTGGAATGGACTCCCCCCCGCCCCTCTCCGGTGGGGGAGACTCTGTAAGGACTCTATGGGAGCTAAGACCAGGCCCAGGGCCTGGCACACTAACTCTACCCAGCTAACCAGGCCTATGCCCTACACAGCAGGACTGGGTAATGAGGGGTGGTGGGTAGTGGGGGGGCTGGGTGCCTCCCAGGGGAGGTGGCAGAAATGTGCTTCTACAGAGAGGGGCCAGCCCGCGTCCTCCCCAGCATGCAAAAGGGCTTCCGAAGGCCCTGGGGAGGCCCGGCCGGGAAGGCAGCTTCCCAGGCCCCCTTGAGAAGGAATCTCCCGGTTCTCCTACTCATGCCTCGCCTCACTCTTTCTCTCCTTGAGCCAAGGTCACTGAGGCCGGGGCAGTGGGTTCTGCCCTTACTTTTAGGATGGTTTAAAAAGACTAAAATTGGGGAGCTCTGTTGCCTCCCTAGACCCTTAGCCTGGAGGCAGAGGGCCAGATAAGATGACCTTTGACCTCACCCAAAGAGGAAGGATTCCCCCTGCTTGGGAAATCCTGGCCTTGGCACCGCCAGTCCCATTCCCAGCTTCCCCCAGACTCCCTCTCCAACCCAACATCCCCCAAATTCAGAGGGCAAGCTCTCCAGGGCTGGGGTTCTGGAAAATCAGGGTCCCACAGCGCCTCTGCCAAAACATAGATGACAGCTCTTTTCACTCCCCCAGCGGTTTGCAAATGAGCTTGCTGCAATGCCACAGAGCCAGGCACCCTGGGGGTCTGTGCCAGGCCCCGGGCACTCCTCCCTTACTCTGGTCCCTGCTGGACCCCAAGTCCTAGAGTCACCAGAAGGGGGGCAGGCAGGAGGGGACGGACAGATGGACTCGAACAGGCTGCGGCAAAGCTCCTTCCACGGGCAGGCGGAAGGAGGCCTGAGCTCCTCTTCAAGTGGGGGGCTCAGGGCCCCCCCTGGAGCTGGCTCCGGATCCTTGCAAAGCTGCCCCGTCAGCTTTGGGGCAGGAGTAGCTGCCTGAACCCGGTGCCGCAGGAAAGACACTTGCTGGTAGTTGGCACCATGGAGATGGCCGCTGGGTTCTGGACTTGGCTCCGGGCAGCGAGCTTCCAAGGAGGCAAAAAGAGGGAGCGGTCGGACAGTGTCTGGGTCAGGAGGACGGTCTGCTCTGCCACCTCTTTCCTTTTTCTGGACTGCAGCCACATCCACCAGGTCAAGAACCGGCCAAGTCAAAAGTGCAGCCAATCCCATTGGGAGAAGGAAGGTCGCAGGGGGTAGGAGGTGAAGAAGGGGTGAGGAGGGGCCCTGGGGGGGCAGGTCTCCCCGTTCTGCTTCCCCGCTGTGGGGGAGGACCCCGTCCTCCTCTGTTCAATGTGCCCCTGGGCCTGGGGGGTCCCAGGTCGGGGCTGGGCGGTCTCCAGGCCATCTTGAGGAACCCCTCCCCCTCCCCGGCACTAAGATCGCTCGCCGCAGGGCCCCACGGTGCTCTCGAGGGACAGCTGGGACGCCTGCCGGAGCAGGGGGCCCGTGGCTGGGTCCACCATGGAGGAGGTGGGGAAGAGCTTGTACCAGCCCACGGCCAGGGTGGTCAAGTCCAGCTCCTCCAGCAGAACGCGGGCCACACCCATGAACTGCTTCCGCTCCATCCGCCCGTAGTTCCCCCACACGATCACCTGCAGGGCAAGAGATACAGTGGTTCACATCCTGCCAGTGCCACTCGCAGGCCCAGAACCAGAAGCTGGGGTCACCCCACGCCCGACTCATCTCTGAATCCTGTGAATCCTACGGCCTTGAAATGGCTCCTGGAGCTCCCATCGTGGCTCAGTGGTAACGAACCTGACTAGTATCCATGAGGATGTGGATTCGATCCCTGACTTCGCTCAGTGGGTTAAGGATCCAGCATTGCCATGAGCTATGGTATAGGTCACAGACATGGCTCAGATCCCATGTTGCTGTGGCCAGCTGCTGCAGCTCCGATTCAGCCCCTAGCCTGGGAACCTCCATATGCCGCAGGTGCAGCCCTTAAAAAAAAAAGCCAACAGTCCCATTAGATGCTCCAGGCTCCACTAAAGCCATTACTGGTCCCCAGGTGACTGGCTTCCTGCCTCCGCAAGCACCATCTTTGAGCCCAAGCCTTGAGCGCTGATCCTACACTGTGAGGTCCCTACCTGTCCCCGCCCCCTGCCACCCCCCAGCCCCTGCTCTCTGCTTCCAGATCCTCAGAAACAAAGTTTTAAAAAGTGGGTGGTGGGACAGCTACATGTAAATCAAATAAATTAGAACACTCGCTCATACAATATACAAAAATAAACTCAAAATGTTTTAAAGACCTAAAGACATGACACCATAAAACTCCTCAAAGAGAACACAGGCAAAGCATTCGCTGACATAAATTGTAGCAATATTTTTCTCAGATCAGTCTGCCAAGCAAAAGAAATAAAAGCAAAAACAAACAAATGGAACCTAATCAGACTTAAAAGCTTTTGCACAGCAAAGGAAACCATCAACACACGAAGACAACCTACAGAAATAGGAGAAAGTATCTGCAAAGGGTACAACTGACAAGGGGTTAATATTCAAAATATACAGACAGCTCAGACAACTCAAGGTCAAAAAAACAAAAACAAAAAACCCAACTCAGTCAAAAAATGGGCAGAAGACCCAAAGAGACTTTTTTCCAAAGAAGGCATACAGATGGCCAAGAGGCACATGAAAAGATGCTCAATGCCATTAATTATTAGAAAAATGAAAGTCAAACCCACAATGAAGTATCCCCTCAGATCAGTCAGATTGGCCATGCTAGAGAGGGTGTGGAGAAAAGGGAACCCTCCCACACTGTTGGTGGGAATGGAAATTGGTGCAGCCACTGTGGAAAACTGCATGAGGTTCCTTAAAAAACTAAAACTAGAGCTACTATGTGATCCAGCAATCCCACTTCTGGGTATATACATGGAGAAGATGAAAACTCTAAATCAAAAAGATACATGCAGGCCAATATTCATAACAGCACTATTTCCAACAGCCAAGCCATGAAATAATCCAAGTGTCCATCGGCAGATGAATGGTTTACACACACACACACACACACACACACACTGGATTATTACTCAGCCATAAAAAATAACCAAATATTGCTATTTACAGCAACATGGATGGACCTAGAGACTATTATACTTAGTGAAGTCAGAAAGAGAAAGACAAATACTAAATGACATCACTTATATGCAGAATCTAAAAATAATACAAATGAATCTATATACAAAACAGAAACAGGAGTTCCCGTCATGGCACAGTGTAAACAAATCTGACTAGGAACTATGAGGTTGCAGGTTCGATCCCTGGCCGCTCTCAGTGGGTTTAAGGATCCGGTGTTGCCGTGAGCTGTGGTCTAGGTTTCAGACATGGCTTGGATCCCATGTTGCTGTTACTGTGGCTATGGCATAGGCCAGCAGCTGATTCAACCCCTAGCCCAGGAATCTCCATATGCTGCAGGTGAAACCCTAAAAAAAAGCAGAAAAAATCCCCCCAAAAAACAGAAACAGACTCACAGACATAGCAAACAATTTTATGGTTACCAAAGGGGAGAGGGAGGGATAAATTAGGAGTATGGGATTAAACCACTATAGTGATATAAACCACCATATATAAGAGAGACAAGCAATAAGGATTTACTGTATAGCCCAGGAAATTATACCCAATATCATATAATAACCTATAGTAAAACCTAACCTGAAAAAAAACCACCACTGAACTGCTTTTCTGTATACCTGAAATTAACACAGTATTATAACTCAACTGTAGTTCGATTTTTAAAAGTGGCTGATGTGTGTACAGTATACGTCTAGCTTGCTTCCTTTCATCCAAGAGACTCTTTTCTGCAGTGCCTTCCCATTTCTTGGTCAACCTCCTCTCTTAGAGGGGCCAGATGGACGGTCTCTGTGGCTGCAGGATCCTCACTCCCTCTCCTGCACCTCAGGTTCCAACTCTGCCCCTGCTCTGAAGATGGGCTGGCTCATCACTCGTAGACGATGCACACACTTTGGGGTCAGACACACGTAGGTTGCAATCCCAGTCGCGGCTGGGAGATTTAGGGCAAAATCATTTGGTCTCATGGCATCTCAGAGCTTCTGTTTGTACATGGAATCATCTCTACTCCACTTACCTGGCAGGCGAGGATCAGAGGAGATGATGGATGTGAAAGTGTGCTGTGAGCTGTAAGCTGTTCCCCAAGCATGTGCGGTAATAAGCAAACAACACCGGCCACTGCTATTGGCTACCGTCTACTAAACCAGCCTTAGATTCAACAACCAACCCTACAAAAAAGGATTTCGATTTCACAGCTGTTTAAACTGGGGCTCAGAGAGGTTTAATCATTTGCCTGAGGTCATTCAACTCTTAAGTCTTCAATGCTCCTTAGGCAGCTGATCAGAAGCCCGTATCTGGTACGTGCATGGATTTGTTTTCACTGGTGTTATGGGCTGAACTGTCTTCCCCCCAACCCAATTCACACCGAAGCTCTAACCCCAGAATGGGACTGTATTTGGAGACCAGTCCTTTAAGGGGGTGATTACATTAAAGTGAGGCCACGAGGGTGGGTTGTGGTGCTAACTGATGTTGTTATAAGACACACAGCCAGACACCAGGAATGCCTGCGTGTGAGGACACAAGAAGGTGGCCGTCTGCAAGCCAAGGAGAGAGGTCTCAGAAGCAACCAAACCTGTGACACCTTGATCTTGGACTTCTAGCCTCCAGGACGGAGAGAAATAAAATTCTGCTGTGTAAGCTCCCCCCGTCTCTGGCACTTTGTTATGGCAGCCTTGGAGAATCACTAGAATCGGCATTCCTCCGTTGTGGTGGGTCTGTCCTGCTCTGACATTAGTCAGAAGGCTCGGCAGCCAGAACCCCAGGTCAGGGGGACCCCAGGTCAGATTCTGGTTTCTCCACTCCCTCTGCATCCCAGACAGGGATGTGCTCAGGGCCTTCTCCAAAGATGCTCAGGCCAGAATGCACAAACCTTTGTCCAAGGAGCCAAAGACCTTTCTGGATCCTCAGAAGGCTCTCAGTCCATTATCACCGGGCTCCCAGCCAAGCCCCTGACCTCCAGAGGATGGGTTGGTGGTGGTGATGCTGATGATGGCAGCCACTTGTAGAGCCCTTACTACAGACCAACTCGCAAATACTTTTCTGGCACAAAGCACACACTCCACTGTCATGGTAATGTTATCAGCAGGTACTATGAGTATGCCCATTTTACAGATGAAGAAGCTGAGGCTCGGAAAAGAACTTGCTCAACACCACACAGCAAGCTGTGGCACCAGCATCTACCACAGTGCCCTAGCTCCTCCAGATGAGGCCCTGCAGAGAGCACCTCCTTCTCGTGTTGGTATTGCACCCCGCTCCCCAGCCAAGCGCCTCACCTGCAGGACTTTGCCCTGGGGACTCTCAGGAAACAGCAGCACCTGGTTATAGAGGGGGTCCAGCGACTTGCGAGCGACTTTGGTCTTCTTCTTGGCAATGCAGACGCCATTCTCCAGCAGGTAGGCCTTGATGTAGGCCGCTGAGGACAGAGGCCAGCAGGATGAGGTCTAGTCTGAGCCCCAGATGGTAGGCAAACCAACTGCTGGAGATCAGTGTCCCCAAAGGATGGCGATGGGGGGGAGACAACAGGGGCGGGGGGGGGGGTGCAGCCAGGGTTGGCTGAGGCCTACTCTACCCTTTGGAGGGTCTGCCCGCCTCCCTCTTCCCTTGCTCACCCTGTGGCCTCTCTCAGTCCCTGGCTTGCCCATCCTTCCCCAGCTCACACATTCAAAGCTGACCCACTACTCGAATGTCTGCTGAGCACCCATGGTGTGCCATGCACCCTACCAGGAGCAGGTGCAGAACCGCACACAGCGAAGATAATCTCTGCCCCCTGGGAGCACGGTGGGAAAGGCTGACAAGGTCAACAGACAATCTCAGCTGGGTCCCCAGAACAAATTCCAGTTCATGGGTTACACATGAGTCACCAGATTTGGGACTGAGGGATCCCCCAGAGTTGAACCCGATTTGCTCTCCTCTAGACCCAGAGACCCCCCTCAGGACCTCTTCCCCAGTTCCCACCCCCAGCTTGCAGATGGGAGGGCAGCCCCCACACCTGGCAGTGTCTTGGAGCCTGGCTTGGCCGTCAGTCCCCGAGCCTGGATGATGTCCACTTCGAGCTGACCGTTCCGCTCCTGCAAGCCGATCTCCACGTCCCCTGCAACAGGCCCCAAGAGGTGAGACTGGGCAGGGCTTAGAAGCTCAAGCAAGGATTCAGCGTCTCCTCTCTGCTGAGGGGTAACGGTCCCCTCCCCTGCCCCCGGCCCCAAACAAGATCAGAACCAACTCCCATAGCAAGTGCCTGGTCTCCAGGCTGGGCGCTCGAATGGATGCAGCCAAGGCAGAGGGGAAGGCAGGAGAGACATGGAGCTCCTGGTGGGACCCTTCCCACATTTGGAACTGGTCTTGGGGCACTCACCCATTGGTGTGGTGGCCAGGGTCTGGCGGCCCACAAACTGTGCTGGTCCCATGCTGCCTAGGAAGTCACTGAACTGGGCATCCGATGCCAGGCAAACTCCCCCATAGTTAAGGCTGCAAGAGACAAAAACAAACATTCTCTGGGGCCAAATGGGGACTCTGATGACTCAGGCAGCCAGCTCCAGGATTCTGTCTGCATCCAGCCTCAGGCAGACCAGTATCCTGTCTCTGCCTCCTTCTTTCTACTTTAATGGCCCTAAAATCTCAGCTCTGACTCCAAAATTCTGGGGTTTAGCTTCCGTGTCCCTTTCCCCTACCCTCCCTTCCAACTTTGGGTCCTCCTATATGAGATGGGTATGGTGACACTCACCTCTTGGGGTGGCTGTAAGGACTCTCGGGAGATGCTGCTTGTTAGCACCTGGCTCCTCTGGTTTAACTGCCACAATACTCGAAGTGTGGTCCAGAGACCAGCAGCACCGCCCAGGAGCTACTCAGAAACAGAACTACACCCCACCCCACTCCCCAGCCACTGAATCAGAATCTGCCTCCTAACCCCAGCCCCAGAAGACTTGTTTGCACTGGACAGTTTGAGATGCCCAGGGCCACCGGCTCAGCCTTGGAGGTTTGTCTTTGTGCTTGCTACGGAGCTGCCCAGCGTCCACTCCCCTTCCTTTGGGAACAGGACCTCAAGTCTCCTTTGGGGAGCCCCCTCCCTAAGGCACTGAGTCCTGTGAAGCAGAGCAGGCCTAGCTCCAGGGGTTCACAGGGGCTCAGCCTGGCCAATCACGTTCTTTGTTCCTTGGCCAGTGGTTGGCTCAGAGTTGGGCAAAGGGCCCAATTCAACCCACAGAAATCCACCTGGGAAGCTTTCTTTGAACTATAGGAAGTGAGAAGCTCTTCTTCCCCTGGGACAAAAGACTGGAGCTTCTGGCAGCTCTCTTGCTGCCATCTGGAGCCCACGAAGGAAGACGTCACACAGGTGACACTGTGTGAGCTCCTGGATCACGCTCTGTCTGAAGCAAGATACTTCCTCTTTTCTTGGTTATACATAAGTCAGTAACAACAGCAACGGGGTTCTTGTGTCGTGCGGTGGGTTAAGGATCCATAAGTGTCACTGCAGCAGCTCAGGTTGCTTCTGTGATGCAGGTTCGATCCCTGGCCCGGAAACTTCCACATGCTGCAGGTGCAGCCAAACAACAGCAAAAGCAGTTACTATTATTCTATTATTCTGATGATGCCAATTTTAGTTTTTGCTTTCCCATCTCTGAAATGGGAAGAACTACCTTCCCATCTCCTAGGTCCCGTTGCATGGAAGGAGATGAAGCACCAAGTACCATCCCTGATGCACCCCTACTGTCTTTAGGAGCAAAGCACTCGTAACCCATTTCTCACAGGATCTTCACTGCAACCAAAGGAGGTTGGTTTTTGTTTTTAACCTTTGTCAGTACTATTCCCATGAAAGCAGGCTCAGGCCAACCTAAAGCCAGAACTCACAGGGCAGAGTCAGAGCTTGAGTACCAAATTCTAACACCAAACTCAGGTGACCTTCCACGTGGGCATTTCCAAGAGTAACAACTCACTTTTAGTAAGCACGCACCATGTGCCAGTTTTCACAGCAGCAGCTGCGGGTCTTTGAGGAGGACGAGGAGTCTGCCTTGGGCCTCGAGGGCACTGCATGCTTTGCTCCTGCCCTGAGGGCAGCCCACCCCTTCCCGGCCCCTAGCTCCCTCCTCAGGGAACCTGCCGGGCTCTCAGCTTTGAAGGAGCAGGAAGAGGAGCATCCAGGGGAGGGGAGGTGTCTGCTTCCACCCCACGGGTGCCCCCTGCTGCTTCCAAACCACTCTGATGGTCTACTCTTTCCCCAGTTCATTGAGAGAAAAACTCAACCATGGTCACCCAGCCCTTCACACCGCAGCCCTTCACACCGCAGACATGCGCCCCAGCGCGTTAACCACAGCCCCTGCCTGTGTACCTCATTGCTAATAAGACTTCACAGTTGGCAAAGGATTTACCCGCTTCCTCGGCAAATAGTTATAGGAAGCTGTTCTCTGACCTAGCAGACTCCCCATTTCACAGACTGGAAGACCAAGGCCCAGAGTGAGAAAAACACCTGCCCAAGGGCTCTGAGATGGCAATGCCTGCTGCCATACGAGGCTCCTACTCAATTCAAGTCACCCAGCAGTATATGCACTTTTCTGTATAAAATTCCAAGCAAGCTGCAGGAAGAGACAAAAGAAGACCTCACGCACAAAAAACTTAGCACTTCACTGGGCAAACAAACGTGATGCTCCCAAAGAAACAAGAAAAAAATCTTCTTAGGAGACACAACCATCCTCTTATCCCCGCCCCACCCTGGGTTATGAGAGCCCTGGGGCCATCAGAAGAGAGGAGTCATTGCTGGGAGCCGTGGCCCAGAATGGACCAGGAGAGGAGAATTTAACTGGGGACCAAAGGATACACAGAGTCCATCCAGCAACAAGGAGGAAGGAAGCGAGGCAATTTCCCACACGCTATCTTCTCTCTGCCCCGACCAGAACGGCCAGCAGAGGGTCCTGAGGGCCTCAGCTGATAAAGCCACAACAATAAAGGAGCCTAGGGAGGAGCAGGAGGAAGTATCTCCCTCTCTCCCAGGAGCCTGATGAAGACAAGAGAAGGGCAAGAGAGTCCAGCTCAGCACCTTGGAGAGGGTCTATGTTGCAGGTTTATACCATGTCACCGAACACAGGAAGGGAGAGAGACCCGGGAAGAAAAGAGGTAAGTCGACTGTTCTGGGCTCCGGGACGGTGAGGAGAAGAGGACTGTGTTTAGCCACAGGTGGAAACAATCTAAATATCTGACCATAGAAGAATTATGTTATAAATATGTACTGGATTATTCAAAAGAATAAAGGAGCCTGGCTGGGTGCAACAACCAGTAACACCTGCACTGAAGTTTTCACGGGCGAAAAATAAATACCTGTATTAAGTCACTGTCATAAAGTCATACATTACAAACGGAAGACACCAGTTACAGTAAGTAGCTGCTCTGACCTAAACTAATGCAATGATTCTGTCCCCTGGCCGGCGCTGGCAGATCCAGGGTCAGAAGCTGACCCAAACGCAGTCGAACAAAGACTCTCTCTGGAAAGTACAAAAAGAGAATCCCGGAGTCTAACAGTCATGAGAACTGAGCTGTGCGAATGGCCCGCCCTTGCAAAGAGCCCTAAAATCCTGCCACCCAGCCACCCAGTCCTGGCCGCCTGGCTCTTTTCTCAACCATGTGAGGTGTCCCAGCATCATTCCAATACACTGCTTTGACTGAAGTTGTCAGCAGAGTCAGTGGCAGGAGAATTTGAGATTTTAGCCTGATGCTTTTTCATTTTCATGATTACCTGCGCTGCCACCCTTTTCCCACTCAGGCGGGATCTGGGAGCCAGGGTGTCCTGGGTCTCCTGCCCCAGAGAAGGGACAGCCCAGCAGAATGCAGAGAACAAGACAGTCAGATTCTTGGCTTTCCAATCTACGAAGCAATCTTGGAAGGACAGGAGCAAATCCAGGTTTTCCTGCCCCCCCAGGAAACAAACAACCCCCAAATCCCTGGCCTGGGAGAGGAGGGGGAGACAGGAGGGGAGGGAAGAGAACTTAGGAAGGCCTGGGGCCCCCAGCAGCGCTGAGGGGTAATGGGAAACTCCAGAGGAATCTGAAAACAGAGGGAATTTCATGTCCATCCTTCCTACTGGGTGGAGCTGAGAAAAGGTGCCTATTGTCTTGTCAAGCGAACAAACCTGGAGCAACTCGGAAGCTGTGTGGGTCCCTCTGCGCCCTGCAGAGGAGCATATGTTACCACTGCACCCAAGAGAGGGCCATGCCAAGACAAGGCAGAGTAATACTGGAACCCAGGCGGTTCAGCTTCTGAATCTAGTATCTCTACAATTATGTCCCGCTGTTACAGAGAAAGCATGGATAAAATAGATTATCTGGGGATAGAAATGGGTACCTACTATTCTTGCAAACCCACAGACCCTAAATTAACAGCACCAAAGCCAAGACCTAGACTCTCTCATAGCTACAGACCTGGCCTTTCCTCCGCACCCCTCTCTCTCTTTTCCAGCCCAGCCTCCCGAGGGTCCATGATCCATTCTGTTGGGCGGGTCTGGGCTCCAAAGCCCAAGAAACGGTGGTGCCTCATGGGCTCTAAGGCACCGAAGGGACCCAGCCTCCCAGGCAGAGCAAGGCCTTCTGGAGCCTGAAATTGAAAGTTTCCTCCAACATCGTCATTGTCGGCTCCCGGGTTCCTGGTGGGATTGTGAGCAGACAATGGGGAACTGGCAGGCCTGGTAATTAGCGGTAATTGTTTATAATATCTGGGCGGCTGCCTGATTTCCCATCCCAGGGTGCCTCGCCGGCTGCCAAGGAACCAGGCTGATGCCCCAGAAACCCTGAACAGTTAGCCCATGCTCTGTGGGGCTGGGAGGAGGGAGAATAAAGTGGAGGTAGGTCCCTGCTGGCCAGAGGACCAATCACATCAGAGACCCGACTCCAACTCGGGATCTTGGAGGAGGACGGAAGGCAGAGGATACAGTCAGGGCTGACCCTACACCTCACGGGTCAAGTGCCTGTGGTGTAACCTCTGGCAGGCTGCTGGGGTCTGTGCACTTGCCTCTTCTTATCTGTAAATGAGCCCACACCTAACCCTTGAGATGGTGTGCAACCTTCCCACTGCTGGGTATACTGTACTATACCAGTTTTATTCGAAAATCTCTGCTCACAGAGGTAGGAAAGACCATGCTGAATTACTAAGTGTTGCGTAACTTGCTACTATTTAGACTGTGCAGCAGGAATTCAATAAATTCAAACCCTTGGGCTGGCCCCAAACTGGGAAGATATACTGGCTGAGGCCAGACTTCAGCATAGTACAGACCTAGGATTCCAGCGCTGTGCAACCTGGGGTAAGTTTGGTAACCTTTCTGAACTGCCTGTATAAAATGGGTATAAATTATAATCACGTGGCTGAATTGTTGGGGAAAGTCAACAGGATAACAGAGGCAAGGTGCTTAGCACAGGGCCTTCAGAGCGGCTGCTAAATTAATAAAGGATTGAGATACTGTGGCCTGCGAGAGCCTCTTCTCTCTCTCTGTGGTGTTTTTCTGGCAGTTGTGATTCCAGACCTATTAGGAAGTGCAGCATCTGGATGCCTGAGACCAAGCTCAGGCCATGGACAGGGTGGGTACAGCAGCTGATTCCCCCAAGGGGCACATGCCACACAGATGGAGGCAGAGGCCTGAAAAAGGATTAAAACTCATGTTCTGCTGGCCTTTTATTTTGTGTTAATGGTGAAATGAGATTTCCTGCCTTTCAAATCCTGTTAGTTTTGTTTGTGGAGCTGAAACTCATTTGTCTTAATATTAACCTTTGAGCTCAGTTTGCCCCTGGATGTTCTCCATGGTTAAAGAAATAATTGGGTTATTTGAGGGTTTGATTTCTACTCTCTTTTCCAGATGAATCACCTGTTTCAAAGCGCATCCGAAATTAAAAGGCAGCCCAGCGCTTGTAGTGAGTATGGGTTACATGGTTCTGAAAGATTCACGGGCTCTCTATCCATCCTTTCACCACCTGCCCTGACATGTCCACCATCCCTCCATCCATCCCTCCATCCATCCCTGCATCCACCCACCATGCCACAGCCTCTCTAAGCCTGCAACACAGTCAGTTCTGCTGCTATGCGGGACATACACTCCTAAAAATTACAGTGCAGTGCAAAGCCCTGAAACCAAAACCACAGTTTATGGGGAAAATACGGTTAGGGGCACAAAACCCAAAAAGCATGTGAGTTTATATAAAAGTATACACACACACACACACACACACACACACACATATATACATATGACAAGGACACGATAAAAATGGCAGCATAGTCTCATACGTGTAAAATGGTTAAGAAATGCAGAGATACTACAATAAATATGGTGCTTTACGTTGACGACGGCCTGACATTTGCCTGTGGAAATGAGTGTCAGAAGGTCTGCAGTGTGAGTTACTGCAAAGTGGTGGCAGAGGGCTGTCCGGAAGGGACAGATGAGAAGCCGTGGCCCCAGGTGTGGGAGGGAGCCGAGGGAGCAGGCAGATGCGAGAGGTGCGTTTTGTGAGTTCCTATATGGATGCTCTTTCCCCGAATTCACCTAAGTGTTTCTTACAGATGAAATCACACCTGAGCAAAGGCGAACTTTATATTGTGCTCAAATTATTCCAGAATATTTCCATCGTGTTGGAACAAACTCGCGTTTTCAAAACAAGTGTTTCAGCAGAATTGACTGTATGCCAGGATACACAGCCTCACACAATCCTGACTCCCGTTTCTCAAGTATTCAAGACATTCCCAAACCTGCCCCGCCCCCCAGCCTCCAGAGTGTAGCTCCTGGGCATGGAGCCAGGGATTTGATTTATTTTTTATTGATCAACAGCTTGCCATGTGCCAAGCACTGATAGTACTAAGTTATCAATATTAACTCAATTTAACCCTCATTTAACAATTCTGCGAAAGCTAGGTACTTATTATTGATACCTACTTTCCAGAAGGGGAAACCAAGAAATGTTAAGTAAGCCCATGACCATGACCAAAACCAAGACCATGCTGCCGGTAAGTGGCAGACCTAGAATTTGAACCCGGGAGTCTGCTTCCGGGGTTCACAGCTACTCTGCTGCACTGTCTCTGTGTGCCCTGAGGGAGCCTTAGCTTTGCCCGGAACAGAGCGCAGGGATTTGCAGCCCACGCTTTGGGGTCAGGCAGGTCTGGATTTCAATCTTGATTCCCCTCACTTACCAGCTGTAGAGACACATCCTTCACCACTCAGAGCCTTGGTGCCCTTTTTGGCGAAGCAGGAATAAACAGCAGTAAGACACACTTGCTGCTACTGTAAGTATTAAATGAGATCAATGTCTTAGAATCTGGCACAGTCAAGTGCTCAGCAAATACTAGTGCTTACCAAACAGGACCAAACAAATCCCTATCTCCTAGGCCAGGGCCACGTCTGGTCCTGGTTTGTCCTTTAGGCACGATGACTCTGCTAACAGCAGAGGTGGGGAAGGGGTATGGGTTCTGACCACCCACCCGTCCTCCTGGGCCTCTGGTGATGATCGAAATGCCCTCGACGGGAAGCGCCCCCGAGGCCAGGTGCAGTGGCCCTGCCATTGGCTCACACTCTGCTCTCTACAGCTGTGGCCACCGTGGCCCAGACACCCGGAGAGCTGGATGCTGAGGACCCAGACACCAGAGGACAAGCAGGGGCAGGAAGGGGAGAAGGCAGAAGGAGCACCAGCAGCCACTGTGAGAGCTTCGGATTTATTGGGGAGGATGGTGAGACCCCGAATTCTGTCTAGGAAGGAGGCTGCCGGGGTGGGAGGAGAGGCATGCGTGTGGACTTCTGCTCACAATTCCTATCCATTAATCATTCAAACCTGCAGGGCACCACCTGCGGGCCAGGCCCTAGGCCATGCAGATGCTGAACCCAGTGTCTAGTAGGATAGACAGACACATGCGACAAGCATGGCGTGCTAGGTGCTGTGGTGGAGGAAGGTCGGGCTGGGGAAGCTGCTGATACAGCCGGAGGGATGGTGTCCTTCCACCTCCCCCGCCCAGGCCCTGGACAGACACTGCCAATCAACCGCAACACTCCTGCCAAGCCCGGACGGGGCTTCAGAAGCCTCCTCAACACAGCACTCCAGGGAGCCACTACCAATTAGCTGGAGTTGGCCCCTGAGATAAAGCTTATGTGCCAATTCTCAGCTGAGATCTGGAGGTGGAATGAGTCCGGAGGTGAATGGGGCTTAGGGGAAGGAATGAGAGTGCCAGCAACAGGGAGCAAGTGTGCGCAAAGATCTGGGGGCGAGACGGAGAGAAGCGGAAGAGGGTCAGTGCTGGAGCAGGGGGTACACAGTTGGGGGCTGGGAGAAGCAGGCAGAACCCAGAAGAAGAGCTGAGTGACAGACTGTACAGTTTAGACCAAAAAGGGACTTACGGATATCCCAGCAAGAATGATGGGGGACAGAAATGGATGGAGTCACAGCCAGTGAAGAGTGAAGGCGCAGAGCCCCGTCCCCGACTGGATACGGAGGGTGGGCAAGAGAGCAGGCGCCGTTGGGGACAGCATCTGGACTGGGCAGCTGAGGGGCGGGGCTGCGCTGTCTCCCCATCGCCGGGCCCTCCCCCAGTCAGTGCTCACTGACTTCTAACTGTTGGCACCTTCATTCCTTTGCCTACGTTTCTTTGGCCTCCAGAGCCCTCGTTGCCACAGGAAGGGCAGGAGGGCTCACCATAAGCAGCCACCAACCAGCAACGGGTAAGAGTGGGAGTATCAATCCCTCTGCCCCCGGCCTCCTGGGGGGGTGACTCCAGGCACCTGTGCCGCACTGGCTCCCAGAGCCCCCATCACGATTAAGCTCCGGATGTCCGCTGGGGCAGCTGGCTTCTCAGTGCACACATTCCTAGATGCCTCCCCCGCCTTGTCTCTCCTGGGGGCTCCTCCACCATGGTTTTCTGGAATCAGCTTCCAAGTGAATGACTTGCACTCAAATCCATGTCTTGGGTCTGGTTCTGGGGACCCCAAACTGAAGCGGATGGTGACCAGGGAGTATCTCAGGATGGATGAGGGCTCGGGGGAGGGACTGTTCTCACGACCTGCTCTCGGGGTTGGGGGGAGCTTGGCTGTTCCCCTTCCATCCTTAGCACAAAGAAGCAAATGTTCCATCAGGCAGAAAGGGGCACTGGGAAGGAAAGCCCTTCCTCAGTCCGAGGGGATAAACCAGGACTGGTCACTCTGCTGTGGCCTGCAGAGGGGGAAAGAAGGGAGATTCACAGAGCCACCAAACCATCCTGGGAGCATCCACCTCCAGAAATCTTTTATTTTTGCTTATTGGGGGGGGTGGAGGGTGGGGGGACGTTACTGGCCACACCTACAGCATGCGGAAGTTCTGGGGCCAGGGAATGAACCCACGCCACCACTGCAAAACTGAACCACAGCGGTGATAATGCCAGGTCCTTAACCTGCTGTGCCACCACAGGAACTCCCAGAAATCTTGACAGAGGCAGCCACGAAATGAGCGAAAGAGCTGAGTTGACTCCAAATGCTAGATTTGAATCCCCCCAGACTGAAGCCACTTACTGGCTGCGTAACCTTGGGCACATTAATTAACCTCTCTTGGCTTTCATTTCCTCATCTGTAACATGAGGATAAAAACTGTTCCAGGGCCATCAGGTTGCTGGGAGAATTAAATGAGTCAATACACATAAAGACACTTAGCACAGCGCCTGCACTCAGCAAGTGCTCTGCAGTGTTAACTCTGAAACATTATTACCGTTAAGCCAGAGCTTCTCAACCTTAACCCATAAATCACCTGCGGATCTTGTTAGGCACCTGACATACTGCATTTCTAACAATATCCCAGAGGAAAAAAATAAATTAAAAAAAATTAAAAAGAAGTTCCCGTTGTGGCTCAGTGGGTTAGGAACCCAACTAGTAGCCATGAGGATGCAGGTTTGATCCCTGGCCTCCCTCAGTGGGCAAAGAATCCAGCGTTGCTGAGAACTGTGGTGTAGGCTGCCAATGCAGCTCAGATCCGGTGTTGCTGTGGCTGTGGCGTAGGCTGGCGGGTACAGCTCCCATTGGAGTCCTAGCCTGGGAACCTCCATATGCTGCAGGTGCAGCCATAAAAAGAAAAATGAATAAAATAAAATAAAATAAAATAAAACAAAATAAGGTCCCAGGGGATGCTGATGCTGCTGGGCCATGGGCTACACTTAGAACCGAAAGGGCTAAAGCCACTGTTAACTGGTACTGTGCAGCCTGGAGCCAAAGGATGTTCACTGACCCAATGGCCCAACCCACGTGCATCCCTTCCCCAGCCCCGAGGCCGGGTTAGGACAGAGTGTTTCCAAAGTCCCGTGCCTGTCCTTTGCAGCTCTAACCACACTGCTGAGCTGCACAGTCAGCAGAAGGCAGGGTCTCCGGGGTGCCCAGCCGAACTGTCCAGCACACTGTAGGTGCTAAAGGAAAAGCCACGTGGTAGCACCCCTGCGCCCACCTGCAGGAACACACATGCCCAAAAATCCAGGGCAGGAGCAGACACACCCAGCACCCCAAAGGCTACAGGCTGGCGGAGGCTGCTCAAACACACCGGGTCCCTGTAAGGCTCAGCTGGGCTGGCAGGAGCCCAGAGGGAGGACGGTCGCACCCCCTCCTGTTTCGGAGCCTGGCATCTGGGTCCCACCAGTGCCCAAAATACCTCCAGAACAAAGAGGAGGCTGACCCCAGCTCAATGTCCCCACCTGTCCCTTTCACCTCCCTTCCTCACCCAGGTGTTGGGCAGGGTGGCAGCACCTGGCTGGGCTCCACCAAGGCTCAGCTCCTCTCAGGAAAGAGGGCAAGACTCTCACCCTGCAACCCACCGGATCCTTTCTCAACTGGGCTTAAGACACCTAACCCAAACCTTTTAATAACCATAATTGTCACAGCCAACATTTATTCCACGCTTACCCTGTGCCAAGCACCTTCGAGACACGATCGTATTAGGGGTGGCTCACTATCTGCTAGGACACAACTAGCCACAAGGAGGAAAATAACCAACTAACAATGGCTGAATCAACAAACAACAATAACAACAGCTGATAATAATCATGCTTGCTATGTGCCAGCCACTGTTCTAAGTGCTTTTACATATATTAATTCCCTGAATCCTCATTAGTGGTCTGTATTATTAATGGACCCCTTTCTACAAATGATGGTAAAGTAAGTTCCCCAACATCACACAGCTCTTAAGAAGCAGAAATGAGGCCAAAATACAGGGTTGTCTGACTCCAGAGTCCTGGCTTTGAAACTCTCTGTAATATAATCAGACTCTCTGGTCCCTTAAAGCACATGACAGCAAAGGACAACAAAAGCCACCTCCCAAGTACCTGTCATGTGCAGGCATCATCTCATTTCTTCTTCCCAATACCATCTTATGCTGCTTCCCCTGGACAAGTCATGTGGCCTCTCCAGGCCCTCAGCTCATCTTCTATAAAATGGGAATATGGGAGTTCCCGTCGTGGCGCAGTGGTTAACGAATCCGACTAGGAACCATGAGGTTGCGGGTTCGGTCCCTGCCCTTGCTCAGTGGGTTAACGATCCGGCATTGCCGTGAGCTGAGCTGTGGTGTAGCCTGCAGACGCGGCTCGGATCCTGCGTTGCTGTGGCTCTGGCGTAGGCCCCGGTGGCTACAGCTCAGATTAGACCCCTAGCCTGGGAACCTCCATATGCCGCGGAAGCGGCCCAAAGAAATAGCAGAAAGACAAAAAAAAAAAAAAAAAAAAAAAATGGGAATATGGGTGTGACCCCCCTGCTGCTGCTCACCGCACCACGCTGTTGTCCCAACAACCTGGCCCTCTGACCTCCCAAGAGGCCAGCAGACAAGATGAAGCTTAGAGAGGAGAAGGGACATGCCCAAGGCCACTTGGGGTCAGTGTCAGGGCCAGAACTAGGACCCAAATCTCCTGACCCCCTGAAACTCAGCGGGGACCCACTGCTACTCCAATGCCTAGAATATCTTCCTCCAAGTTTCGCTGCCTTGCCAAGTTTCTCAGGTTAAAGAAAACATTTGTTCCCTTCTTCCTCCTCCTCCTCTCCCTCTCCCTTCCGCCTGTCCTCCTCCTCTTCTCGCCCTCCGGAAAGTCTCCCTAGGAGGTGGGCGGGACGGCAGCATCTGCCAAGGCAAGGCCATTCAGAGAGACCGGAGATGCCCAGTTTAGGAGGGGCTGGGAGTGGGAGGGCTTTCAGTTGGCAGGGCCCCTAGCTGTGAGGCAGAGCCAGGAGGGGAGCAGAAAGCGGTGGCTGAGCCCCAGCCCCACCCCCTGGTGACCTGACTGGGTGTCTGCCCCTGGATGAGCCACTCAGCCATGAAGAGCCAATGGGACTCTGCAATGATGGCAATATTGGAGACTGCACAGTCTGATGCCCTTGGCACTGGACATGTAGGGCTGCTGCACACTTGAAATACGGCTAGTGCGACAGAGGCACAACTCTTTCTCTCTTTTTTTTTTTTTTTTTTTTGCCTTTTTAGGGCCACACCCTCAGCATATGGAAGTTCTGGGCGAGGGGTCGAATTGGAGCTGCAGCTGCAGGCCTACACCACAGCCACAGCAACGTGGGATCCAAGCCACATCTGCAACCTACACTACAGCTCACAGCAACGCTGGATCCTTAACCCACTTAGCAAGGCCAGGGATCGAACCCACATCCTCATGGATACTAGTCAGGTTCTTAGCACTGAGCCACCATGGGAATTCCTAGAAACTTTCATCCGCCAATTCATTCATCTTTTGTCTTAATTCAGTTCACGTGTCTAGGGTCTACTGTGCTGGACAGCACAGCACTTAACTTTTCCAAGCCCCTGTCTCTTCCTGTGCTCAGCAAGGATCCTGAAACCCCAGGCCTCCTTGGCTGAGACAGGAAAGTGATACGTACCTCAGAACAAACCATAGCTGAGAGTCAGGACTCCTGGGTTCCAGACCTCCTAACATGCCATGTGATCCAAGCCAAGCCTCCAACTTTTCTGTGTGCCCTGGTCATCTGTACAATGAGGAAGTCACTTTGGATCACAGTTTTTTTTAGGGGGAATCTGGGAACTTCCTACAGTTACATGAAGTGTGTTTCTGTGACTGTGGATAAGAATGAGTGTGTGTATGTTCCAGTGCATTCATGGGAAAGCAGGCCCAAAAGCTTTCCCCAAATTCTCAAAGGGTCCATAACTGCTTCAATGATGAGAGCCTCCGCCTAGATTAGTCTTCTCCAAAGGAGCCTTTTAAAAATGGAGTTCCTGGGAGTTCTCACTGTGGCTCAGCAGGCGGATTAAGAACCTGACTGGTATCCATGAGGATGCGAGTTCGATCCCTGGCTTCACTCAGTGGGTTAAGGATCCAGCATTGCTGTGGCTGTGGCGTAGGCTGGCAGCTGTAGCTCTGATTTGACCCCTAGCCTAGGAACTTCCATATGCCGAGGGTGCAGCCCCAAAATAAATAAAAATAATATAAAATAAAATAAAAATGGAGTTCCCATTGTGGCTCAGTGGGTTAAGAACTTGACACAGTAACTGTGAGGATGCAGGTCTGATCCCTAGCCTTGCTCAGTGGATTAAGAATCCAGTGCTGCTGCAAGATGTAGCACAGGTCACAGACATGGCCTAGATCCCATGTTGCTGTGGTTGTGGCATAGGCTGGTAGCTGTAGCTCTGATTCAATCCCTAGCCCAGGAACTTCCATATGCCACAGGTGTGGCCATAAAAAGAAAAAAAAAGAAAAAAGGAGTTCCTGGGCTCCACTCTCAGGGAGTCTGATTCAGCAGCTCAGAGGCGGGACCCCAAGATCTGTATTTGTAACAAGTTCCTGGCGAAGCTGATGTACAGCCAGGGAAAGAAACACGGGCAAGGAGCCAGTCAGACCTAATGTTTTATGACTTGATGTGTGTAAAACTCCCCATCAAACAGTAGTACCTATTTTTAAAAGCTCACTGCGATTAAAGGGACTAGGAAAGTAAAGAGGAAATAATGACAATCCCAACAAAGCCCCTCTCGACCCCCTTCCTCACTTACCAAACTGCATCAGCGATTTTGCTACCTGCTTGATAAACATTAGTCCAACTAATCCTCAAACGCCCCTTATGAGGTTGGTAATATTGCCCCCATTTTACAGATGAGGAAGCTGAGGCACAGTGAGGAGACTTTCCCAGGATCACAAAGCCAGTGAACAGTGGAACCAGGACTGAAAGATCTAGGAGTTCCTGTCGTGGCTCAGGGGAGACGAATCTGACTGGCATCCATGAGGACGCAGGTTCCCTCCCTGGCCTCACTCAGTGGGTTAAGGATCTGGCGTGGCTGTGGCTGTGGCGTAGGCCAGCAGCCACAGCTCCAATTCAACCCCTAGCCTGGGAGCCTCCATATGCCATGGTTTGGCCGTAGAAAGACAACAGAAAAAAAAGAAAGAAAGAAAAGCAAGACTTACCGCACCAGGCACCAGAGCCTGTGCTCCCCTCACTCTCCCCGGAGCATCCTCGCTTCAGCACCTCCCTCCTGAGGATGAGGACGACCCAGGAGCCCTGAGCGCGTGGCCCGCCTGGCCTGGGGCGACTCTGCTGCTCCCGCCCCACCCACACTGGAGACGACCTCGGGCCCCACACTCACTTGCCCTCGGAGCCGTAGCTGTTCATGCTGTCCTCGATGGACTCGTGGCTGGCCTGGCGCAGCGTCCGGCTGGGCATCTCCACCGCCAGGCCCGTCTCCGTGCTCCTCTGGATGGCCCCCTTCAGCCTCCGGTTGTCCCCTTCTGGGCAGAAGGGCCAAGAGAGATGGGGAGAGAGACACAGGGCGGGAGGGGACAGAGAGACCAATCCTCTGGTTAGTGTTTCAACGGCGGGTGGCTGTCCGGCTTCAGCCTTCATCCCCCGCCCCCGCCCCTGGTCCACCAACCTCCTCCCACCAGTGGCCTCACCCGCCCCCTCCCTCCCTGGGGACAGCCAGGCCCTTTACACCCACCCAACAAACAGCATCCCATGAGTTCTCTCAACTGGTGGGTTCATTTACATCAACTTTTTTTTTTTTAATTGAAGTAGAGTTGATTTACAATAATTGTGATAGTTTCAGGTATAGAGCAAAGTGGTTCAGTTTTTTTTTTTTTTCGAGTATATTCCATTATAGGTTGTTACAAGATACTAAATATAATTCAACACTATACAATAAATCCTTGTTGCTTATCTATTTTATATATAGCAGTTTGTATCTGTTAATCCCATATTCCTAATTTGTCCCTCCCTCCCTCTCCCCTTGGGTAACCACAAGTTTGTTTTCTGTGTCTGTTGAGTCTGTTTCTGTTTTGTATACAGATTCATTTGTATTATCTCTAGATTCTATATATTAAGTGACATCATACAGGACTGGCCTTTGACTTGCTAAGTATAATATTCTCTAGGCTCATCCCCCATGTCATTTTTCTTGAATTGACTTCTTCCCTGCCATCTTCTCCACATCATCAGCTACTATTTATTGAGCAGCTTCTACGTATCATATTATTTGCCAAGTGCTTTTCATGGATTGAGACCTGGGTTTCTCCACCTCGGCACAAGTGGCAACTTGGATGGGTTATTGCTTTGCTGTCAGGCACTGTCCTGTGCATTGCAGGAGGTCTCACCATATCCCAGCTTCTACCCACTAGATGCTAGTGGCACCCTCCCCTCCCCCAGTCCACCTGTGGGCAGTCAAACATGTCTCCAGATGCTGCCAAATATCGCCTGGGGTGGGAGGACAGAAATCACCCAATTGAAAACTACCAAATTATCTTTTTTTTTTTTTTTGTCTTTTTAGGTCTGCACCCGCGGCATATGGAGGCTCCCAGGCTAGGGGTCTAATCGGAGCTGCAGCCGCCGGCCTACACCACAGCCACAGCAACACCAGGTCTGAGCCACATTTGCGACCTACACCACAGCTCATGGCAACACCAGATCCTTAACCCACCGAGCAAGGCCAAGGATTGAACCCACAACCTCATGGTTCCTAGTTGGATTCGTTTCCACTGCGCCACGACGGGACCTCCCAAATTATCTTTTTAATTTAATTTTTTTTGAGGAGGGAGGTGTTCTTTTTAGGGCCACACCTGCAGCATATGGAAGTTCCCAAGCTAGGTGTCGAATCAGAGCTGCAGCTGCCAGCCTACACCACAGCCACATGGGATCCAAGCCACGTCTGCGACCTATACCTCAGATCACGGCAACACCAGATCCTTAACCCACTGAGCAAGGCCAGGGATGGAACCCGCATCCTCATGGATACTAGTCGGGTTCATTACCACTGAGCCACGACAGATAACTCCCCCGAGAACCACCAGTTTAGACCACCGGCTCTAAAACCAGAATGGCCAGGTTTAAATCCTGGGCCTTGTTCTCACTGGCTATGAGACTTCGGGCAAATTCCTGGCCTCCCTTTCCTCCGTTTCCTCGACTGTAAAATGGGAGAATGACCAGCTATTGTGAGGCCGATGGCCCCTGCTTGTCTGTTCCCTCCCTGTGAACATCCTCTCCTCCGTGGGCAGCTCACATCTTTGCTCAAGTTCCCCAAGTTCCCCCTGAGCACCTCCCAGCCCCTCCCGCCCCCGGCCCCCCTCCACCCGGCACCCTTTCTTCCTGACACTTCCCTCCCCTGACCTGTTCTCCACTGCGGGTTTGCTGCCTAGCTTCCTCCAGGCAGAAGGTAAACTCTGTGAGGACAGTGAACTTCACTGTGAAGCCCCAGGGCTGAGAACAGAGTCCAGCCATTGCAGGTGCTCAGTTCATAAGCGCTGGATGAACAGGTGTCCACCCTGAGAGTGGTCTTAATCCTCAGCCACCCAGGATGCAGCTGCTCGTGCTCTCCCCACTTCAGCACCGAGGACACGAGGTGAAGGCACAGAGGTTAAGGGACTGGCAGTGGGTGGAGCCAGAAAGCAGGGGGATGGAGGGGTCTGACCCTGGGAGGACCTCTGGGCTCTAGACTCCACAGCCTGGTGAGCAGGGCAAGCTTTGCATCTCCCACCAGCCTGGAGGGACTGCAGGTTCGCTGGAGGTGGAGGCAGATCTTTAATGGGAGCTTCCCTACCTCCCCCCGCCCCCAGAGTCTGAGATGGGCTGACATCCGGCAGGGCCTTCACTATGCCTGCTGACTGGCCCACTGGGGGACAGCAGTGCCACCCAAACCCCATCATCCTGCTCAGCAAGAGGAATGGGGGCACTGGGTCTGCGCGCTGGGCAACAGGGCGATGCCTCCTGCTGGCCTTCTCCTGGCCTCCCTCCACCAACTCAACAGTGGCGTCCTGGTTTTTCCATTCCATAGAATTTTATATCTTGGTTTTTCCCTTCATGAGTTGTTTCCTAAGTCATCAAAATTTCTCATAAACACTGCAAGGGTTGCAAAATCCTCCTTTTTATGGATGCGTGATAATTTAACTATCTTCTGTTGTTGAGTATTTGTTTCCTGTTTATCCCTGTCAAAAATAAATTTGAATTTCTTGGAAAAAAACAAAACATGACCTGCACATGCGCACTGAGATACTGACACTCTGTGTTTCTCAGAGTGTGGGCCCACGTGTTCCTCTCCTACATGGAGCTGCGTAATTCAGACACACAGATGCTCACATACTCAGAAAATCACACGCGCACACACACACACACACACGCACACACACACACAGGGACACACATGCGAAGACACAGTATGGGAATGTACGTGTAAGTCTCCATATCTGTGTGTTGCCACGGGTCTCCACACGTCTGTCATTCTGTGTTTGAGGCTACATGGGCACGCGTGTCTGGGCATGTGCCAGGCACACACAGACTTGTAATGGTAAGAAGCATACACTAGCCCACTCAAGAACGCACACAGAGAAACTGAGAGTGGTGTGTGTGTACTCGCGTGCGTGCATGACCTCGGGTGTTTCTGAACACGAGGGGGAAAGCGTGGCCCTGTGACGGTTTCCCTTCATTCCTTCATCCCTTCGCCCGCCTTTGTTCTTTCCCTAATTTGTGTCTGAAGTTACCCCCTTCCCAACATTTCTGCTTTTCTGTGTCAGAGGCAGAGAAAGATTCAGAAATGCAGACTCACAGGCAGAGAGAGACATCCCTACACACGCACACCCACGCACACACAGAAGTGGAGTCACGTCCAAGGACAACCCCCTCCCTACCCTGGTCCCCTGCAGGCAGGCTGCAGACACCTGCCTGGGATCCTCACCCCCCTCCCCACTGCGCCCTGTTCTGGAGCCCCACCCAGCAGCGTCTGACACATTTCTCCCCAAAGAGGGAGGACCAGAGACGGCAAACAACCTAGTCCCCACGGGGCTGGGGTGGGGGGAGGTTTGGAGAGGTGTGTTTCACATCTGTGCAGCACTTGACAACCCCAAAGCCCTTCACAGCCAGTACCGCACGTGGGCCTCGGAACAGCCCTGGTTCACCATGCAGGCGCGCCTGGCTTTGCTCAGATGGCCTAGGCAGAGTTCCAGCTCTGCAACCAGGGGCTGTGGGACCCCAGGCAAGTCGGGCAGCACCCTGACATGCCACCTTCCTCATCCTGCAAGTCCCGAGTCTGGAGACCACATCTGTACCCAACCACACCACACAGGGCCACCCTCTCGCCTCATCCATCCAAACTTCCTTTTGTCATCTCTTGCTGATGACTCAGTCACAGTCCCCAAAGTGACTGTCCCAATGCGTCCCCACTCTCCACCCCATAACCCCATCCATCCTAATAGGTGACTTTTCTCCCACTTGGCTGAAAAGATGCATCTCTTGGTCTTGCTCTTTCCTTTTCTTAATTTTTTTTTTGGGGGGGGGTTATAGTTGGTTTACAATGATCTGTCAATCTCTGACTTGCTCTTTCTTTCTTCCAAATTTCACCATCCTCAGACCTTTCCACCTACCCCTTCGACCCACCCTTGCTCTGAAGAGGAAGGAGTGATCCTTGTCCCGGCCCAGGCTAATCGGCCCTTGTCCTCTCCAGCCTCCCTCCTCCCCGCTCACTGGGACCTCCTCCCACCATCTGAACTTTCTGGGCCTTGAATCCACCACCTCTTGGTCTTCTGGCTCCTTCCACCCTTCCTGCAAAGCCTGCTCAAGGCTTCACTTCCTCCCCCACCCCCTTTAGCCAACAAACTCCTTCAGGGAACAGCCTCTGGCCTTCGTGTCCCCAACCACACACGGCCTCCTCTTGCTTCCCCACCACCACTCCGATCACACGCCTGTCTCCAGTGACTCCGCTCGAGGGCCTTATCTCAGCTCCCAACCCCAGAGAACAGCACTTCCACTAACGCAACAAGCACCTACTGCCCTCCTGTTTGGTAGGGAGCCCTCAGGAAGATGTTACACGCACTTCCAAGGGCTGCTCTCCACCTTCAGCACACATGATGGGAGAGGGGGAGGAGTCCGAGCCCCTGCTCCAACTGAGCGCCACAGGAGCCCAGAAATAATAGATCCTGGGGTGACCTGCTCTAGCGGACAATGCTGCTGCTCCACTCACACCCCCACACACCTTCTTTCCTCTCACTGTGAGGTCCTGCCACGCTGGCTTCTGAAGGCCACTGCCTGCCAACTTTGGAGGAGTTTGTTTTTATTTTTATTTATATTTATTATTTTTATTTATTTATATATTGTCTTTTTAGGGCCGCACCTGCGGCACATGGAGGTTCCCAGGCTAGGGGTCTAACTGGAGCTGTAGTTGCCGGCCTGCACCACAGCAGTGCCAGATCTGAGCCACATCTGCGACCTACGCCACAGCTCACGGCAACACCAGATCCTTAACCTGCTGAGCAAGGCCAGGGATCAAACCTGCATCCTCATGGGGATGCTAGTTAGATTCATCTCCGCTGAGCCAAGATGGGAACTGTGAGTTTGTCTTTAGATCTTTCTTTTAGGCTCCTGAGCCCATTTTTCCCCCACCAAGGCAGAAGCAGAAGTGCCTGGGAATTTGTGGCCCCTGAGCCCCTTACCCAAAGCCTAAATGGAACAAGAGGATGAACCCTTGGGTCCTTTTCCTCAGGTGAGACAACCCTGGAGCATAACTCGGTTTAAGAAGAGCCCTGCCTGCAGGAGGGGCTGAAGCCGCCCCTGTGGACTCTGCCCAAGGATACAGCCCTGCTCGCTTTCTGTGTCCCCAGCCTTCTTGGGGAGCACTTCCTTCATGCATCACTTGCACAAATCTCATCTCAGGGTCCTTTTGGGGAAAAATGACCTAAGACACCTGGCTTAGCTGGCACCCTAAGGAAGCCTAGGTTCAAAAATCTTCACACAGGTGGGTTCCAGCATCACAATGACTATACCATTCCCTCCAAGAAGTGCCGCGATAAAAAGAGCAGCTGCACAGTGAGTGCAGGCGTGAAGAGGGCACACCTTCCCAAGGGATGGTGAAGACAGCAAACAAGAGATTCTGTTGAGTGTGGTTGTCATCATGCTGCACTGGAGGCCTGGACTCTGAGTCCTCTAAACTTTGGGTACCAACCGTGAACCTGCCCTCAAGGCTGGCCACTGTGATGCTTAAGTAAATGGAGTTTGGGTGACCTATTTTTGGCTGCCCACTCCCAGCGGCGGCACCTTGTGGGTTCTAAGGCCCTCCTCTCCCAACTGCTGCTGAGTGTGAGATGGGTGGCAGGGAGAGGCAGCAGGCAAGAGTGCGAAGACAGCCAAAGTCTCACCAAGAGGCAGCAACAACCTGGGGTACCAAGGCCGCTGTGTGCCAAACTCACACCTGATGCTGGGGACAGAAGAGGAAACAAGAGTGCCGGTGGCAGAGCGGGGGTGGGGTGTCCCTGCCTCCATGGAGCTCACAGTTCAGAGGGGGAGGCAGACAGTAAACAGATGATCACACTGATCAATCACGAGTGTGTTAAGTGCTTTAAGGAGCAAGTATAAGATGTAATGATAGCACCCACTGCAGGCTGGTGGGACGGAGAGTAACAGGCTGCTGACTACTTCATCCTTCAAACGACAGTCACTTCAGACTCCTCCCTTGGCCTCTGTGACAGTGAATTCTGGTAGATCCCCTCTCATCTCTCAGACCACTGCCCTCATCTCTATACATGTCAGGCCCTCACCGTCCAGTCTTCAGGTTCTCTCTCTCTCTCTCTCTCTAGATCCTTCCCCTTGCTGATCTCATTCCCCTCCTACAACGTAAGGACCAAGCCGCCCTAGGGAAAGGGATCCTACGCCACAGTCTGCAGCCTTAACTCTGTTGAGAGCAAGACTTTCAAGTGCATTCTGGACAGCGCCACCCAATGTGAGCAGGATCCTTGGAAGCAGCTTGGCCAAAACTAAACCCATCCCAGGTCCCATTCCCCCCAATCAATTCCTTCTGAGGTTCCCAATTTCCCCACCCACCCAGGCTCAGAACCCCTAACAACCTGACTTTCCCCAGCCCCTCATTAGATGCCAGGTCATATAAAGTCTTAGCCCTTAATATCTCTTATCTCTCTCCTTTTCTGCCTATTTTCACACCCAAACACCATAATCATCCCAAATCGAAACTATTTTAACAGCCTCCTGCTTCCAACCCACCCACCCAACAAGTCATTAACAGATGAACTATCCTAAAATAACACTTCATACCAAGATCCCTTCCTAGTAATTCATAAATTCACAAAGAGTCAGAAAAAGTACACAAAGACAGACATGAAGAGGTTTCCCATAGTATCATCTTCACCAATGAAGTGCTGGAATTAACTGTCTGTCAACAGGGAACGGGTTTACTAAATGACACAACTCCACACACACACACACACACACACACACACACGCACAATACTGTGCAAGTGTTAAAAAGAATCATCTGGACCTACATCTACAGTGACATAGAAAGATTGCCTCAACAGTCGGTGAAGTTAAAAAAGCATGTTGCAGGACAGTATGTAAAACCATTTTTGCAAAGCTATAGATAGTGTAGCTTTATCTTTCTGTTTATGCAGAGGCACAGAAAAATCTGGGAGGATATGAACCAAACCATTAATGGAGAATAACTGTAGGGAAAAAGACTGCTAGAGGCGGTGTGCGGATGATTCTTTTTTATAACTTTTCAGTCTAAGATATATACAGCAAACTGCACAAACCTTGAGTACAGAGCTCGATGAATCTTCACAAGGGAAACACACCCATGTAACACAGCCACCAAATGAAGAAACAAAGCACTACCAGGATCCCCAAAGCCCACTTGGGCTCAGTCTTCCGGGCTCTATCTCACTCCGCAAGAGAAGCCACTATCTTGACCTCAAGCATCAGATGTTAGTTTTGCCTGTTTTTCAACTTTAAATACAGAGCATGGCCTTTTTTTATTGGCGGGGGTGGGGGAGCTTCTTCTGCTCTATGTTACGTTGACTTATGAGATCCAACCATATTGGTCAATGTCGCTGTAGACTGCTTACTATCACTGCTAGCTTTCCACTCGGTGAATATACTGTACCACAATCTATTTATCCACTGTACCCCTGATGGGCATTTCATTTTTTTTTCTAGTTTGGCCATTTTTTTTTTTTTCCCAGTTTGGGGCTCTTAGAAATAATGCTGCTATGATGACTTCAGTGCATGGCCTTTGGTAAATATTTCACCTGTGTCTCTTGGAAATATACCTAAGGGTGGAATTGCGGGGTTCTAGGGCATGTCACAGGCATCTGTTCAGCTTTAGCACACATGCTGCCAAACGATCTTCCAAAGTTGTTGAATGAATGTACACTCCAGTCAGCCCATCACAGAGATTTTATTTCTCTTTCATATGCTGCCAGGTCTTTTGAATGTTTTATAGTTAAATGTATTAATTCTAGAATGAAAATGAAGGTAAAATACAAGTTTATAAATAAATCACAACTTGACTCTTGCCATGATCCTATTTAAAGCCTTACAATGGCTCCCTTGCCTGTCAAACGAGGTACAGCCTTCACACCCAGGCATTCACGACTCTCCATGATCTGAGTCCCTCCCCATCCGCTCCTGCTTTCCTTCTCAGTCTCCACACCACAGCCCAACCAGGCACCTCTTTGCTCCCTGTACCTCCTTAATAACATCCTCATCCCCATTTTCTCTACTTTCCTGCCTCCCTAACCTTCCCTGTCAAAATTCTAACCATCCTCCAGAATTAAGCTTTAAATAACAGTTTATCAGGAACTCACCGATCTCTCAGGGCTGTTGTGAGGATTAAATACAATAAGGTAATGTAATAATACAATAACATTTAATCCTCAGGACAGCCTAGGTGGGCTGTGGCAGACAATAAGCACTCAGCAAAGGTGGTTATTATCAAGATTATCACTACCACTGTGCCAGGTGCTATGCCAAGTGTTTTACGTAGGTATGTTCTCATTTAAGTTGTGAGTGAGATAGCTACTACCTCATTTTATAGGGTAAATAAAGCTAAGTAACTTTTCCAAGGACACACACAGCTACGAGTGGCAGAGCTGGAATTCAAGTCCATGTCTTTCTGACTCCAATAACCAGATGTTTTTGTTTTTTTGTTTTTTGGCCACACCCAGAGCATGCAGAAGTTCCCAAGCCAGGAACTGAATCCACGCCACAGCAGTGGCAACACTGGATCTTTAACCCATGGAGCCACCAGGGAACTCCTCCAATAACTGTTTTTTATGAACTACTGAATAAACTCACTATACGCTACCACAGAACTCAAATGCCATCTCTTCCACAAACCTTTCTCTGATCAGACTCCTTGAGATCTAGGGGCACTTTACCTTCACCTCTGTTGGGGTGTCTCTTCCACTGCACCTTGAAACTCAGTCCCTGGTCAACCCAGGCAATGGCTATGTCTGTTATGTAAGCTCATCCTGCCTTCATTTCCCTTCAGCACCACGGACAGCAATCAGCACAGCCATCCTCCCGCTGACAGTGTGTTTAACTGAATTGCTTTTATTTGTAGTGCATGTCCTCAAGTGCAAATTCTCCAGCAAAGAAGTCAGTCAGTCTCATTCGTTTGTCCACAACTGAATACAAATGTGTTTAAGGTACCTTCTTCCAAAAGCAAGTGTTCATAAAAGAATAGGATAATAAAATGATTATGATGACAAATTATTAGATGCCATGATTTTTAGCATTCACCCTGTACCAGACACTATTTTATATATGTATATATATACACATACACATCATATATTAATACATAAATTATAACATGCAAATTGTAAATTAAATATGTAAATATATACTTGTTTCAATATTTATATATGTATTTATGCTTACATAAAATTTAGCCATAATAACTCTGAGAGTCAAGTACCATTGTCCTAATTTTACAAAAAGGAACAAGGCTTAGAGCAGTTCAGCAACTTGCCCAAGGTTACACCAGACAAGAGAGCTCATTTTAAACCCAAATCTTTGTGAAAACAGATCTTACACTCTTAACCACTAGAGATCTCGGGAATGTGGTGGCAGGAAGGAAAGAATACCACCATTCTCCACCTTGGCACTGTATCCAAGATGGGTCTTTACAGCTTTGTTTTCCAGACGAGAACCCCAAAGCTGAGAGAGGTTACATGTCTCACTGCAAGTCCCCAGGATGTCCAATCCCTGACCACATCACTGACCAGGGTGTAATCTCGTCTCTGGGAAGAGGCCTGTCCGGGTCCACATCATAGCCTGTGAAGCCCTCCAGACACAAGAGCTCTGGGTCAGCAGGTTATTTCAAATCAGGGTGATCCCCCGGGGCGCATGGCTTTCCTTCCCCACAGCCACTGCCCGTCTCGCCCCTCCGAGATAAATACCCTGGAGGCTGCTGCCTCCTCTCCCTTCATGGCCAGCCTCCAGCTGGCCTAGCTATTCCCAGTGACTTCGCGCCTCACATGTCTCCCCTGCCCAGGTCTTAAAATGCAGCTGAAAATCAAGGGCTGAGCTGACGTACAGCCCTAATGCTGCCTCTGGCTGTGTCTCCAAAGGCTGGCCAAGGAAGCGCAAACCCCAAGTGAGAACCCTTTCCTCCTCCTCTCTCCAGAGCTGCCTTCCCTTAAAATCAGAGAAAATTTTATTTGAAGGGAACCTAGGGTTCACCCAGACCCACGCCCCTCAATGGAGGCGCAGAGAGGGACAGGAGAAAAAGACCCTGTGGGCACTGGGATTCGGGCCTCCTGACCGCCAGCCCCTCAGCTCCTTTTTCACAGTGAACATCCATATCCACCACCATTGCTGGAGCATCTTCAAGAGGCAGCAAAGCCTAGTGGCTAAAAGGACAGATGACGAAGCCTGATGGCCTAGGTTATAAAGCTGGGCCCAGTCACTTTATTAGCAGTGTGACCTTAAGCAAGTTACTTAACCTCTCTGTGTCTGTTTCCTCCTCTTCAAAAAAAAAAAAAAAAAAGGAAAAGGAAAAGATCATGGGATGTTTATGAGGATTAAATGAGTTTATGTTTGGTTTTTATTTTCAAAGTACTTAGATGAGGGCCTGGCACAGAGTAAGAACTACTTAGAACATGACATATAAGTATTTGTTAATTAACTAAGTACACTGTCTCCATGCCTCCTTCTGGGGACACAAATTCGAGTCTGCTGTGCATCGCCAAGGTCACAGCTCACACCCTCACCTACCCCTGCCTGGATCACCACTAGAGTCAGTTAACTCAGGGGCTCCCCACAGTTTCGAATATGTCAAGAAATCAGTCAAAACACAGACTCCCTGGTCCTCTGTCCTGGTCCTGGGGGTTCTGGTTCAGTGGTCTAGGGCGGGGACCGCGAATCTGTAGGTTTAGGAAATCCCCAGGTAACTCACCACTAGGTCAGGTGATCCGCCTCTACTCTCACTGGTGTCCCTGTCCCCAGCTGAGAAGTGCCCGTTCTCCTCTCGGGGGCCTGCACAAACTTTCTAAAACTCAGTCGTGAGGATGTCCTCTCTTTGATGTAAAACCTCCAATGGTACCCCAGGGCTGGCAGGATCAATTCCAGCGGCTCTAACATACATCGCCTTTCTGACCTGGTCTCAAGCCACACTCCAGCCTTGTTTTTTTCCCCCTTCTCCAGGGTGCTCTACATTCCACTGTACTGAAAAGTCCACATGATTTCAATATTCCATGTGACTGGCTACCCCCAAATGTCTTAACCATCATCCCGCAGAGGAAATTCTCAGAATTCTCTTCTCCTCTGGAGAAAGGCGTTTCCACAAACTGCTGTTTGTTTAGGTATAATATACAAAAGTGTACAAATACACAGTGTACAACTCCAAGCAGAGAGCTTGATGAGTATCACAAAGTGCACTCGTTTACAGAACCAGCCCCCAGGTCAAGGAACAGAGCAATGTGGAGTTCCTGTTGTGGTTCAGTGGTAACAAACCCAACCAGGATCCATGAGGATGCAGGTTCAATCCCTGACCTTGCTGTTAAGTATCCGTCATTGCCATGAGCTCTGGTGTAGGTCTCAGATGCTGCTCAGATCCCACGTTGCTGTGGCTGTGGCCAGCAGCTACAGCTCCAACTGGGAAGCTCCATATACTGCTGGTGTGGCCATAAAAAAGCCCCAAAAAAAGAAAAAGAAAGAAAGAAAGAAACAGGGCAATGTCCCCAGAAGCCCCTTATGAGTAGCAGTTACTTCCCCTCTAAGACTAGCACTATCCTGGCTTCTAACGGCATAAATTAGTTTTGCTTATTTTATACTTTTATATACATAGAATCATTTAGAATATATTCTTCAGTGTCTGACTTCTTTGGCTCAGTATTATGTTTGTGATGGGGAGTTCTCTGGTGGTCTATGGGTTAGGACTCAGAGCTTTCACCAGTGCAGCCCGGGTTCAATCCCTGTTCTAGGAACTGTGATCTCACATCAAGCCACTACTCAAAAAAAAAAAAAAAATGTGTGTGAGATTCACCCACATTGATTGTTTCATTGCAGTTCATTCATTCTCGTGGCTTTCTTGTCTTACATTGTGTCAATATAACAAAATTATTTTTATTCTTTCTGTTGCTGATGAGCATTTGGGTAGCTTCCCGTTTGGGGATATTACAAATAGCTCTGCCAGAGACATTCTTGTAATGTGTCTTTTAATGACCATCTGTGTACATTTCTTCCGGGCATTTACTTAGGAAGGAAATGACTGGGTTACAGAATATGCATTTGACATGCTCTTTAAATGGGTTAAGCATGATGTGGACTGGAAAGCTTAACACACTAGATTATCCTTAAGCAGGAAGCAATGTAAAGAAATGAGGCTCAGGACTAGAATATTTTGGGAAGGGCAGTGAGAAAACGGTTGATTAACTGTCTATCTGGCTTATATTTATATTTCTCCAAACACAGTATTTGTTAAGTGAATGTATAGAGGGCAGATGTACCCAGGACAGGAGAGGGAGGAGTGAAGAGGGCCTGAAACACAGGAGGCATTCAAAAAGCAATTATAATCAACCTCTTCAAGACTCAGGGGTCAATGCCTCACCGATACCATCTCTCACAAAACTGTCATCATTTCATTGTTTCTAAGACACACATTTTTCAACATCTCTGAAATTAAGATGTGAATGACAACAGAGAGTATATCAGAGTTAAATTCTGACAGGTTTTTATCTCTCTTGGTGGGATATAAAATAAAACAAAGCTGTGACTTGTAATTAGCCAGGGCTAGTGCACTGGGGACTGTCCATGGTGCTGACCAGGGCCTGCAGTCTGGGTTTGCCTGAGGCAGAGGCAGCAGCTCACAGGAAGGGGAGGTCTCAGAACAAAGCAGCCCTAGCGCCACCCCCCCAACCTTTTTAAAATATTTATTCTGGATTTATTAATTTTTAGTTTACTCAACAGATTGCAATTCTTTACCCTCATTATCTGGTGGTCAAATTTTACCAGATTTGTGCAGCTGATGTAAAACTTTGATTACGTTATTTTTTTGGATACGGAATCTATAAAAATGTGCTAATTATTTTTTGCTTTTTAGGGCCACACCCACGGCATGTGGAAGCTTCTAGGCTAGGGGTCCAAATGGAGCTGCAGCTGCCTACACCACAGCTGCATCAATGCTGTGGGAGCCAAGCAGCATCTGTGACCTATACCACAGCAACGCCAGATCCTTAACCCACTGAGCAAGGCCAGGGATCAAACCTGGCATTGTTGGTTTGTTGCCACTGAGCCATGACAGGAACTCCTCCTGTTTGTTTTTAAAGCACAATTCCTTCCCATGGGCTTGCTGATGGCTCCAATTCCACCCTTCCATGTAAAGACAGGAACCCCCACTTACTGGGCTCAACTAAAGCCTTTTTTTTTTTTTTTTTTTTTTTTGGTCTTTTTTGCCATTTCTTGGGCCGCTGCCGTGGCATATAGAAGTTCCCAGGCTAGGGGTTGAATCAGAGCTGTGGTTGCCAGCCTATGCCAGAGCCACAGCAACGCGGGATCCAAGCCACGTCTGCAATCTACACCACAGCTCACGGCAACGCCGGATCGTTAACCCACTGAGCAATGGCAGGGATTGAACCCACAACCTCATGGTTCCTAGTCGGATTCATTAACCACTGCGCCACAATGGGAACTCCCAACTAAAGCCTTTGATAGGTGCTTGGCATACATCACTTCATCCAAGCCTCACAAGGACTATTATCTCCATTTTCAGAAGAGAAAGGGAGGTTAGTGCACCTGCCCAAGATGGCAAAGTTGTTAAATGGGAGCATAATTCTGGCTCAGTGCAGACCAGAATGTAATTTGCCCTTTAGACCACTTTTTATGGTAGGGGGTGGGGGTGGGGGTAGGGTGAGTGCCACAAAGCTTTCTCCAAGGGGATTTGAAGAGGGAAGAGAGAGAAATCATGAAGATGCAGATGCAACAGGTGGGAGCCAAGAAGGCAGAGCGCATGATAAGGATTCGAGAACACCAGACAAGGAGAATGAAGATTTTGAGAGAACCAACTGGGTAATGTGCTCTGTGACTCTAATGGGTTCTGCTCCCAGAAAGAAATGTTACTCTCACTTACCCAGTGAAGTATATATTTATTGAGCTCCTTTCCTATTCCATACTTTTCTTGGCCTTGGGGATTCTAATAAGACATAGCCCTTGTCCTTAAGGAACTTACAGTTAGTGAATGGGGGGAGGAGATGAAACAAAGAGGAGAGGAGGCCATTCATTCAAAAAACTCTACGTGGCTATTCAGTACCGGGGCCTATGCTGGAGCTCCAAGTCTACCAGGAGACAGTCACGTAAGGCGGGCAATGTTAACACAAGGTGCATATAATTCAAGGTGCATATAATTCAAGGGCAGAGATATACACAGTATTTTGAGAGCTGAGAAGAAGAGTATTAATACAACACTGGAAGGAGAGGCAGGATCTGGGCTGTAAGGAGAACTATTTCAATGCTGCATTAGACTTGACTGCAAATAAAATCATAATTAAAGAGTTTATTGCGGGCAGAAGTGCTACCTTTTGGAAGACTATAACTGAAAGCTTTCTTGACAAGCCAAAAAACACACAGGGAGAAGGCCAAAATTCAGAAGCAAAATGTAACTGAGGACAAAGAGTAAATGAGGACACAGTAAATACAGATGGGGGAGGGGAGGCCCTACACGCAGCAGGGTGGCCAGGGGAATGGCCTTCCCTCTACTCCAGTTCCCAGTCTACTGAGGGCCTGGGAAGATTCTGGCATGGGAAAACTTGCTGGGGAAGCAGCATCTCAGCCATCATTGGAAGGAAGACAATTTACCGTCCCCACAAGTTTTCCCAGGAAGCCATTCCCACCAGCTCCTGGGACAAGCTGGGCAAGCTTTGGGAGAAGTTGGGTTGTGGGCAAAAGGTAGAGTCTATGGTCCCATCTGGCGCTAGGAAGCTTCACAATCCACACAGCTTTCAAGGCTTCCAGGATCTGACCCAAACCTATACTACTAGTCTGATGTCATGCACATACCAGGTGTTCCAGCCACACTGGATTACTCATCATTTACCGAACAGCCTACATACTTCCGTCTTCTTAAGAACACAGGCTCTGGAGCTTGAAGAACTGGGTCTGGGACTTGAGAGGTGTCCCTCTGCTACTTTCTGAGTAAACTAAAGAAAGTTACTGAACCTCTCTGAGCCTCAGTTCCCTCGCGAAATGGAAATAGTAATGGAATCCACCTGACATTGTTGTAAGGATTAAATGTATTGGTTAGGGAGGAGGAGGGAGTGGGATGGACGGGGAGTTTGGGGTTAGAAGATGCAAACTATTGCATTTAGAGTGGATAAGCAATGAGGTCCTGCTGTACAGCACAGGGAACTATATCTAGTCACTTGTGATGGAACATGATGGAGGATAATGTGAGAAAAAGAATGCATATATATGTATAACTGGGTCACTTTGCTGCAAAGCAGAAATTGAAAGAACACTGTAAATCAACTATAATAAAATATTTTTTAAAGAATTCCTATTTTAGGAGTTCCCATCGTGGTGCAGTGGTTAACGAATCTGACTAGGAACCATGAGGTTGAGGGTTCGATCCCTGGCCTTGCTCAGTGGGTTAAGGATCCGGCATTGTCATGAGCTGTGGTGTAGGTCGCAGATGCAGCTCGGATCCTGCATTGCTTAGGCTCTGGCGTAGGCCGGCAGCTACAGCTCCGATTAGACCCCTAGCCTGGGAACCTCCATATGCTGTGGGAGTGGCCCTAGAAAAAAGGCAAAAAGACAAAAAAAAAAAAAAGAATTCCTATTTGATAGACAAGAAAAAGAAGTAAACAGAAGTTAAAAGCATGAAGCTACTTAACAATAAAAGAACTGAAATGCAAAAAAAAAAAAAAAAAAATGTATTGGTCAGCTCTCCCTAGGTTCTGTTGCAACAAGTAACAAGCCCCCCAAATCTCAGTGCTTAGAGAACCATGGTTTATTTCTTGCTCATATTAAATGTCCCTTGCAAGTGAGCTATGGCTCCATCCCATAAAATCTTCTGGGATCCAAGGTGAAGGAGCAAGCTCTATCTGGAACATGCTAGTCTCATGGCAGAGAGAAAATAGAAATGATAGAACCATGAGATAGCTCTTCTAGTTATTGCATTTTTATCTATGTATGTTTCAAAAACCAAAAGAAAAAAATTAATATACACAAGAAAAGATTAAAAAAAAAAAGATGGCCCTTAATAATGTGAAAAGGCCAAAGATGTTGGAGGAAACGGCGAAGCTTTCTCCCCAGGCACACACATCGGCAAGAGAACTCATCAGGCTACCAGATGATCTGCTGTAACGAGGCAGCATGTTAGCCTATTATAGCACAAGTCGGCATTAATTGTGAAATAAATCTTCTTGTGCTCCTTGTGAGGCTGAACTCAAGGACACAGTATACGTACAGTGATTGTCATGATAAAATAAAGGCACTCAGTAAATTCTAGCCACGATTACCAATAATACTGAGATAGATGGCAGTGTCCTCAATTCCCAGAAATTCTCAGAAAGTGAGCTTCTGAGAACTGAAGCACTTTGCCCAAGGTCCCATCGCAACAGAGTGGTAGAGAGACAATGCCAAACAAACCCATCTCATACACATAAAGAGCTGAACTCGAATGTTCACAGCTTGGTGCATAACAGTCAACACGTGGAAATAACCCAAACGTCCATCAATGATGACTCTATAAACAAAATGCAGTAGTATATCCATCTACTAGAATATTATTCAGCCATAAAAGGAGTGAACAACTGATAAATACTACAATGGAGATGAACTTTAAAAACATGCAAAATCAAAGAAGCCAGTCAATGAAAACACCACATATTCTATGTATGTGACTTTTAATATAAAGAATCCATAAAGATAGAAAAAATAGACTAGTGGTTGCCAGGAGCTGGGGTGAGGGGGGACCGGAGCCTGACTGCATAACCCTGTACATATAGTAAAACCCACTGAATTGTACCTCTCTCTCTTTTTTTTCTTTTTTCTTTTTGTCTTTTTAGGGCATATGGAGGTTCCCAGGCTAGGGGCAGAATCAGAGCCATAACTGCCGGCCTACACCACAGTCACAGCAATGCAGGATCTGAGCCACATCTGAGACCTACACCACAGTTCACGGCAATGCCAGATCCTTAACCAACTGAGTGAGGCCAGGGATCAAACCCGCATCTTCATGGATACTAGTTGGGTTCATAACTGCTAAGTCACAACAGGAACTCCGACTGCACACTTTAAATAGGTGAATTGAATGGTATTTGAGTTATCTCATAAGGCTGCGTGTCTGTGTGTGTGTGATTTCCCAGGCCCTGCTGTTAACCCCTATTCTACACTGACCCCCAGAGAATCAAGGAACCAGTAGTGTCAGGGTGAGTAAAGGCAAGGGCCTCTGCCAGCGGCTGCAGAGGGTTCCAGCTGACCAAGAGGCCAGCACACAAAGCCTGTTGTGAAGACTAGACAAGGCATGGGCCATCTTCAAAGTCCCAGGTCCCCCAGTACCACCTTCCTCAGTCTACACACGGTCAGCTTTCTTCGGAGCCTATCAGACCCAGAAGAACTAGCCAAGATCACTTGAGACTTGCTGGAACCCCCAGCACAAGTACTTGTCAGAGCAAACCAAACTTAGATGAGCAGTTCTCAGCACCACAGGCTGCTGGTGAAGCTGGTAAAGCTGGCCTTCAAGGAGCACACCCTCTTTCCTTCCACCCAACTCACTCAAATCCATGGTTGCTTAAAATCCAGTCCCTCTCGGCACCACTCCACAGGGGGGCACTTGACCTGGAGCCTTCCTAAGGCTTTCCAAGTGAGAGTCTCCCTAACATACCTCTTAGTGCTTGTGGGGGGGGGGGTGTCTCATAATCGCTGGATGGAAATTCTTCCCTTTAACTTCAAACAGTTTAAACAAATCCGTCCCTTAATCTGGCCTTAGCAGAGCTGCAGAACAGCTGGGCCCCATCCTGGCTAAAGAACCTAGGTTTCTTTCTACTCCCCCAGATGAGAGCAAGGGACCAAGGCCGTCTTCTAAACTTGCAAGGGTGCCTGGCACTCAGCGGGTACTACATACACTTTCAGGAAATCAACTGCCACACAAATTCCAGCCCTGTGCTTCTCAAACTTTAACATGCAAATGAGTCACCTCGGCATCTTGATAAAATGAAGATTCTGATCCGGTAGGTCCGGGTGAGGCCAGAGGTTCTGCACCTCTATCAACTCCTAGGTGAGGCTGATGCTGCTGATCTGTGGCCCACACTTTGAGGAGCGAAACGCTGGTCCATCCCACTCACTGTCTTTTCAAATTTCTTGGCCTTTCTTGGTTGAGAAGCTGCTGGAAGCTATTCTCACTTCCCATAGAAAAGTACCTATCAGCACCTATACACAGTATGTTGCATCAAATTTTGAGCCTTGCAGTCCCTGGCTTAAAAACCTTTCTTATGGACAGAAAAACCTTAGTTCTCATGGAAAAGAGGACACTGTGGGGGACAGAGGGGGAAAAGTCCTAACAGAGTTAGGATCCTGGGTCTGGTACTAGCTCCACTGTGGACCTCCTATGTAACATCAGAACAAGTTTCTGCTCCTCTCTGAGCTTAAGTCCCACCATGAGGGGACTGGACTGGATTATGATGACAAATAGGTTTTCTCTTTTTTGCCAACGCTGGTAGCTGTCGCCTAAAATATCCCGTGTTAAGAATTCTTAGACTGTGTCTGGATTTGGCAGAAAAGGGTGCTGTGATTGATTGGTGATACCTGCCATGGTCCCAGGAAAGAGAGGCCTTAATGGATTGGTGATGTCTGCCTCGGTCCCAGGCCTGGAGGGCTATGGGCTTCCTGCCAGGTAATCGGCCTGCGCTGGAGGGCCCTTCCAGCTGTGACATTGCATAACTCATTTCAAGTCATCCCAGATTGGGGAAAGTGAGGACTGGGCCTGTCCTCAAGGGGGCAGGAAGGGATCATTCTTTAAGCTGCTGGCTTCTCAAATGCCACCCTGCAGCCCCCTTTGAGACGAGGTAGCAGAATCCCTGCTCCATGGCAGAGAAGGACAGCGTGTCCTTGCGCTCCCATCCTCAGTTATTTTTAACTCCAAGGACAGAGGCGCAGGCAGACACTCAAGTACAGAAGGGCTCCAGCGGGCCACCCAGCCTCCTAGGGAGGGGAACCACCACCCTCCCACCATCGCCAAGTTGCTCCACTGCTGGCCAAGTGAGAGTCAAGGCAAAAGCTGCCGAGGGACAGGGGAGGGTTCCTCACCTCCCACGGGAATTCCTCCACGGCTCCACCCTCCCTTGTGCGATTGCAGACCCTCTGCCAGCCCCTCTCCCACCACCCCCTGTATCTGTTCATTCATGCGTGCAGTCCACACGTCCCTGCCGGGCCCTGTACTGGTGCGGAGAACACAGCCTTGGGCAAGAGAGCTGGGGGGTCCTTGCCCACTGGGCCCTTTCAGTCCAGGGTGGAAGATGGACCACAAACAGGATGGTGTTTATAATTCAGTAGTTATAACTGCAGTAAGTGCTTGGAAGAGAACATCCCTGTGGTGACCCCACTCCACTCCCCAGGCCTGTGAGTTCTTCCTCAAGAGCTGGGATGTTCTTCATCTTTCTATCCCTAGACTCGAAGGTGAAGCCTGGCCCAGAGAAGGGTTCACACATTCATGGACTGAACATATTACCTAGGAGACCTCATGTGGAGTTTGAAGACTCTATGGGAGCCAGTCTCAGACTCAGGAGATCCACTGGCTCATTCGTTCACTCGCCGAGCATTTTTCTGAGCACCTTCTATACGTCAAGTACTGTTCTAGGCACTGGAGCTAAAGCAGGGACAAAACTAAGCGAAACCGCGTCCTCCTAAAGCTCCGATCCAGGAGAGGCAAGCAAACATCAAAGCCCACATGAAGGCGCAGCGGCGTCCGAAGGAGATGAGGGGAGGGATGGGTGCTTTGGCTTTAGACAGAGGTCAGGGAGGCCTCATGATGATTTGTGAAGGAGGTGAAGAAGTGAGTGCCATGGACATCTGGGGTGGGGGAAGAGCTGCCAACACAGAGGACAGAAACAAACAGATCCAGAGGTAGAATCCGGTATGCCCAACAAACAAGGAAGCCGGAGCGGCTGGAGCAGAATGAGCAGGGGGAGCAGGGGGAGATGACGTTTGAGAAGATGCAGCAGGTGAGGAAGAAGGATGGACGTGGGGAGACAGACATACTGTGCGCATCAAGCCTGGCACGGAGTGGCTGGAAACAATGGTGAGGATGACAAGGACGACGACGACGATGGGGAGGATGGTGACGCAAGCAGCTAGCACTCACCGGGCACCGGCTACGTGCAGGGTGCCATGCTACTCAGCTCACATGGATCTATTTATTGAATCCGCCCAAGAACCCATGAAATAGCTGCCTTATCACCCCCATTTTACAGATGGGGAAGCTGAAGCTCAACAAGGTTTATGCTACTTGGAGGTGGCAGGGCTGGAACTGAATGCTGCCAGTCTGGGGCCACCGCCTGCTATTTCCTGATCACACCAGCCTTCTGTACAGGCTCTGTACCAGTTTTCTTCCTTTCCAGAGTTCTCAACTTTGTGGACTCCTTCAAAGATCTTTCGAGAGCTCTTTATCTCCATTTTTTAAAAATTCTGGTTTTTCTCCAAAAAAAAAAAAAAAAATACAGATGCACAGTGACACAACTTGTACATAATTTCAAGAGGTTCAAGGGGGCAACTTCTGGCCCCAAAAGGAAGCACTTTATGAACATTTGTAGCAAAAGCAAGGATTGTCAGAGTTGTCCCAAGAGGCAGGAGGAGTACATGGGTTCCTATTAGATCAGCTAAATATTCTTCTACAATTTGTCAAAAGCCTACTGAGAGCAAGGCACTTACAGATCCGTTGAATTTCATTTAACCCTGAGGTGATTGTTACGGCCTGTTTACAAATTCAGACACTGAAGCACAGAGAGGTTAAGTGACTTGCCTAAAGCCACACAGTTGGTATTTGGCAGAACTGGAATCTATTCTAGATGTGGCTGGCCCCAGACCTCCGTCTCTATTCCAAACAGCCTCCTTCTGGATTCCTGAATTGCACCCCTTATCTTCCCAGAGAGGGCAAGAAACGCAGGGTCTGATAGCTAAACATATCGAGAGTGGGCTCTAGAGCTGTACTACCCAATACAGTAGCCACGAGCCACAGGGGACCACTTAAATTAATTTTTAAAAACTGAGAATTTGGCTCCACAGTCACCCTAACTACAGTTAAACTGCCAAATGGCCACATGTGGCTAACACCTGCTGTTTGGACAGTGCAGATACAGAACATTCCATCGTAGAAATTGCTATTGGTCAGCACTGGCCTAGAACTTGGGCTCTTGACTCTCAACCCGGGATTTTCCCACCACCAGAGGCTATTAGAAATTCAATGTGCCTGATCACCGAAATAGATGGAAGGGGACATAGGAACAGGGCAGGGGAAACTGCGCAAAGGAGGGGGCAAACTCGGAAAGGCTTGGAAGAGGGAAGCTTAAGTCGACGTGGTACAGATTGAAAGTCACGAGAGCCACTGGCTTGGGACCCACCTTGCCAGCAACAAAGGTGCCTATATATCTGATTACAGGGACCCTCTGCTAGCTACATTTCTTACTGCCTTGTTGATGTCTGGCCCCAAAAGGAAGCATTTTATAATGCTGCAGTAATGGGGGCCATTTCCTTACTGGGGATGGAGAGAGAGAGAGCCAGTGGGAAGAGAGCCAGCTGTGCAGCCAGTGTCCTGAGAGAGGACACTGGGACTGAAACTCCTGCTCACTTGCCTGGGACAGGAAGGAGGCCGAGAGCAGGGAGCATTCTGCAGTCAGCCTGGGACCCAACAAATCTGGTGGGGCCCAGATTCAGGGACGCCACGCCATGGGCACCAGGCAGTGACTCAGGGTGGAGGGGGTGCTGCAAACAGTGGACAAGGTGTCAGTGGCACCCACTGCTGCCAGGGCAGATGTGAAGACCTGGAATGCATTCAGGCTGCACATCCAGCTGGGAGAGCTGGCTGAGCTGCCGGACCACATGGTGCTCCCTAAGGACTCCTTTATGCCCGAGATGCTCCAAGGCAACACAGCTGGATTTCTCTGCTGAAACACTGTGGGAAGAGAGAAGAGAAAGGACCACACGGCTGCCCCTAAACTGCCTGACATGAAAGAAACCATGAGGGGGGTGGGGAGGAGGCTGGAAGAGCCCCGTAACCCTAGTGGTACCTAATGGTCTCTCCTTCCCTCCCTGCCTTTATAACTAACTGTTGCAAAAACCTACTGAAGGTGGGAGAAAAGTAGAGAATTAGATGGAAGGCATGGATTAAATTCCCAGCCCTCCTCTATCGGCTGAGGGGGCTTTAGAAACCCCCAACCCTCCGAGCTTCATCTTCCTGTCAGGAAAAGGTGGGTGACTTCACCACCTACTCCAGTGACTCTGTAAGGCTCCAATCATACTAATCACACTGAAAAGGATGACTGCCATTAGTGAGAACTGTCTGACTCATCACCTACAGCAGGGCATACACTCAGCACTCAGGAAAAACCTTTCAGATGTTGCATTTACCATGTACACATCTTCCGTAACAGTAGTAGCAGTAATAATGATAAGAATAAATTAGGGGAGTTCCCATCGTGGCTCAGTGGAAACGAATCTTACTAGCATCCATGAGGGGACAAACGCAGGTTTGATCCCTGGCCTCACTTAGTGGGTTAAGGATCTGGCATTGCCTCGAGTTGTGGTATAGGTTCGCAGATGTGGTCAGATCTGGCATTGCTGTGGTTGTGGCGTAGGCCAGCAGCTACAGCTCTGATTCGGCCCCTAGCCTGGAAACCTCCAAATGCCGTGGGTGCAGCCCTAAAAAGACAAAAAGAAAAAAAGAATAAATTATTATGGGGTGAGTGCCTTACTACTGTACTAAGTCTGTATCATGCATGTTACTCAATTCCCCCAATGACCCAAGAAGAAAGTGCTATTATTATCTCCTTTTAAGAGATAAGGACACTGAGACACGGAGAGGTTAAGTCATCTATTTAAGGACAGAGCCAACATGGTAGGACCAAAAAAGGGAGGGGGAGGCAGGATTTAAATGCGGGTCTGTCTGAATTTAAAAATCTATGTCATTTTCGCCTCTTGAATTAAATAAGTATTTTATGGGAGTTCCTGCTGCGAGATCAGTGGCATCTTGGGAGTGCTGGAACATGGGTTCAAACCCTAGCCTGGCACAGTGGGTTAATGATCTGGCATCGCCACAGCTGCAGCTTGGGTTGCAACTGTGGCTTGGATCTGATCCCTGGCCCAGGAACTCCATATGCCTCGGGGTGGCCAAAAAAGAAAAAAGAAAAAAAAAAGTATTTTGTAGACAGCAAAGGACTACATAGATTTGATTTTTAATATCATCACTGTGTTAGGATAAATAGTGACAGTGACCCTGGGTACAAGGGAAGAAGGCCTTTCTGTCATCGAGCTGCCTGTCAATGGAAGGAACCACGTGAGAGGGTGTAAGCTCCCTTCACCGCCATCTGAGGGAAAATGGACCAGAGGACTGAGCCATGGTCCCCAGACAGGAGCTGGGTCAGCACTGCACGGTCCCAAATGTCGAACATGAGAATTGCCCAGGGAGCAGGGAGCTCATGAAAAAAGAGATTTCCAGGTTTCCAATGAGGTTTTTAATTGAGTCGCTCAAGGTCCTAGTTCCAGATGGAAGAGTATGGACAGAGCAGGTTGAGAATCACCGGACCAGTGAAATGCCGAGGAGCCTTTTTACCCAGTTTCGCTGGATCCCAGGAGCCATGGGAGGCACCAAAGAAACCCAGGCTGTCCCCTCAAGAAACACATGGTCACTTACTAACAATCAAACCTTGCTCTGTGCCAGGCGTCACACCCGTGGTCCCATATACTCTTCCCAGGCCATCCCCTCCCTGGCTTCCCTGTCTCTTCTTTGCCTTTTCCAACTTCAGTGTCCCATCCTCCACGAAGCCTCTCCTGACTCCCAGGACTGGGGACCCTGCTTCGGGCTTATCCGGTGATCACATGAGTGACCACAACTGTGAGGGGCCTGGTGGCGGCTCACTCAAGTCCGTGCGCCCAGGACCGAGGCTCAGTGTGGATGCTCACTAACCATCTGCAGAGAGGGGCTTGACCTGCTCCACAAAGGACGGGCAGAGGAGGCAGCGACGAAAGCAACCACTGCAGGAAGGAAGTAATCCAGGTCACCAGGTTCGGAGGAAACAGGACCTACAAATTCTCCCCGCCACCGTTCAGAAGAAGCCTGGGCTATTTATAGCTCACAAGCCTTCTGCTTCTTGCATTTAAATGCCGGGCCAGGCATGGAATAAAATCCTGGGTAGGTCTGTCAGTTTTTAATTTTTTTTTTTTTTTTTAACAAGAACAGGAGCGGAAAGCTGGGACAAAAATGAACTGGCTATTAGGGCGAGCTGCCTGGTGCTGTCCCTGGTCCTGCCTTGGCAAGTCTGTGGTCTACAATAAATCATGCGGTTCTAGACCTGATCCTAGAAATCAGAGTGTCCCTGTAGAGACCAGCCTGTGAAGGTCCTTTAAAGGTGATTTTTAAATAGTGGCTTCAGTTTACAAAACAGTATCATAGTGTGACCCTGCCTTGGTTTATACACACATTCCTGCACACACGAACTGTACACACATGCACACACACATACACACACAACCAAAGACAAATACCCCAAATGGTTAAATATCCTGCTCTTGGATTATAGAGCTGCAGTCATTTTCATTTTCTTTCGGTACGTTTTCTCTGCATTTTCCCAAAGTTTGGGTACAGAGAGCACAGTCTGAGGATGTTAGGCTCAAGAGAACCGGCTCTGCCCTTTGTTAGCCCAGGCAACCTTGAGAGAGGTCCTTCGTTTCCTCATCTGTAAAATGGGAACAGCAACAGGACCCCCCTCAGGGGTTCGCTCTGAGGACTGTACAAGGCAACAAGCATGAAACCCTAGCACCGGGAACATGGCATGTGCTCAGAAAATGCAAGCTAGAATAAATGTACAAGCGTTTGTAACTTGTGAAAGCACAGATTGTTTTAAGAAACTAAAATGTTAGTTGAAGCAGCTCGTGAAGGGACTAGATGACAGCTTGGGAAGACTCAGAGGCCTGGGTTCCAAACCCAGCCCACCCTAAAATGCACCAAAGGACCCTCCCCTCCACGTTCAATCTTGCCTTTCCAACTGTGAAAAGGACGGTAAGAACCCCTTCTTGCAGCTGGGACCCAAGAGGCTTGGAGAGGATGACACAGCTCTGGTTTTCAAGGAGGGCCAGGTCCTGGGCGTGACACTTCAGCCTCTTCCATCTGCCCAGCCCTTTCCTGGCCCCACTTCCGCTCCGTATCCATCGCTTGATGTACTGACAAGGGAGCCAGAAACCTCAGGACGCTCCTCCATGACCACACAGGTCCCCCAAGGGCCCGCAGCGCCTCCCCCCAGGTTTGCCTGATAAGCAGTTTCTCACCCTTCAAGGCTGTACTCAGCACCCCCTGCTCAATGGGGTCACCCAGTTATCCGCCCTGCTTGCCTCTCCTCCTTGGTTGAGGGAGGCCCCAAACCTATTCCACACCCACCTTCAGCACCCAGCACCCTGGATCAGGGGGGTGGGTAAATACGCTGACTGCAGAGATACCATTTTTTAAAATGAGAATGCCCAGGGCAGAGTAGTGGTTTAGGCCCACAGATTCATTGGGCCAGGCAGACCTGCATTTGACCTTACTGTTGAATGACTCAAGATGATGAAACCCTCTTCTCTGAGCCTCAGTTTCCTCATCTGTATAATGGATGTATCAACTGTATCCCCCCCCACCCCCATATTCTGTTGCTTTGAAAAGATAATCCAGGTAAAGTGCTCAGAGCACCTGGCATGTAAGAAACACAAAATAAATAGTTGCCATCATGATGAGGATTGTTCTTGAAAAGGTAAAACAACTTAATGATTATCTTGAGATCCCAGAGCGTCAGCATGTTCCATTCCGGTCTTGCTCTTGGTTCAAGTCCCGGGGGGGCCTGTCGACTACTGGACAGGTTGTTACCTGCACAAAGGTACCCAACTGAGGTGGGCAGAAATATGGCCCATTTTCACCGGCCAGGCAGTACACCCCATTGGCATTGGAGAAGGGGGAGCCTTTTTCTAATTCATCCTTCTACAGGTCGGACCATTTTAAATTCAATCACCTGGGATGGGAGTGAGACGTGTCCTTTTCTAACTGGCACAAAGGTGCCATACAAGCCATGTGAGTGCACTGGGCCCGCATGTGGGACCACAGGGGTAAAGGCCATCCCTGGGCGGCCCCCACTCCCAGTTCAAAGGACGATGCGAAGGCCCCACCCACCATCAGGGAGCCCAGGGCAGGAGTACAATGGAGGCCATCTTACTTCTAAATATTTAAAAGTTATAAATCAGGCTATTAAATAAAATATAGCCTATCCTTCCACTCTGACAAATATGCCTTCATAATGACCTTGAAGGCCAGGACAGGTTCAAATTTAGAATCCTCAGAGTTCCATGGCGGCATGTGGAGTGAGGAACTGCCTGGGGGCCCACAGCTGAAGCCCGTCATCCCTTCCCTTCCTCCCACCCCTACCCATCAAGGGCCCCCTCTGTACATCTGTGCTCCGTCCTCACCTCCACCAACAGCTCCTTTGGGGCCAAGCATGAGGACACCAGTGACGGAGGATGGGCCTAGGGAAGGGGTCTGGGCAGACCCTGGATGCTGACTTGGGCCCATTTAGACAGGGAATTCCAGGGTCCCACATACCCTGAACATGGCCTAGAAAGAGGGGTCCAGGTGCCCCCCCTGGAGAGCTGCCCAATAATGCTGGCACCCCAGGTCAGGGCCCTTCTTGCCAAGTGTAAAGGCAGGAACAACACAGCACATTGTTCTACCAGCCCAGTCCATCGCCCACCAAACAGGTCATGAGAAAACTCATCAGCACCTGACCCGGGGCGATTCTCCTAAGGATTATGGTCCAATTTTGTATCAAACCCTTTCACAAATCAGCAGGTGTGCCAACCACCTGGGGGTGAGGTGGGCAGGAGGCTTCTCTTACCTTGCCTCCCTAGCAAGGCTCAGATTTGGGGAGTTAAATTTCCTGGGAGGCCCAGTCCTATGCTGAGCCTTTTCTGGGACTAGAGACCCCACTCTCAATCCCTGCCAGGGTTGGGGCTGCAGACAACCCTTCGAACCCAGCCTTTAACTAAAGGGTGGTTTTTCCTTTCTTATTTGTTTTAATTTTTTTTTTTAAGATGTAGACATTCACCTCTGGAGAGAAATTACGGGTTTCAAGAGTTCCTGACAAAGAGCTTCATTTCAGAAATGTAAAGCCAGCATTTTAAATTTGGTTCTTATTCACTGCTGGGAAGTATCAGAATGAAGATTACAAATTTAATAATGTAACACGACAGGAACTGGCCCGGCCTCATCTCCAGGAGAGTAATTTGTTCCTGCCTTCAAACTGGCACTTCTCAGCCTCCCAGCATCACCAGACCAGCCTAGTGACACATTCCTGACTCCTGTGTCCTGTGCTCCGGCCCACACAGTCAGCCTAGACAACACAACAGCATCACCGCCAGGGTCTGAAGAGTCAGTGCTGGGATGGTCCAACCCACCTGGGGAGAGTTGCCATAGCCGAAGGGAGCCAACCCTGGGCCTCCTGGCTCCATTCATCTCATCTGCAGCCAAAGAGGTCTTTGCAAACCCCAGATCTGAGTCTGTCACCTCCCTGCTAAAAACCCAACAGGGGTTCTCCTGTCCTTAAGCTCAAGTCCAAAATTCTTGACTTTAAAGACCCAGTGTGATCCAGTCATGCTATTTCACTAACCACATGCGTCTTTAAAACACCATGTGCCTTTCCTACCCCAGGGCCTTTGCACAGCTGCTAATAATAATAGGAGCTAATATTTACGAGTGCTAGTGTGTGCCAGGCACTGTGCTAAGAGCTTGACAGGTGTCCCGTCATTAATTCTCATCCCTATGCTGTGAGGCGGGTGGTAGAGGCAAGCAGGTAAGTTCAGACTTTGGAGTCAGACATCTGGGTTTGACTCCCGCTTCTGACTCTAACTGTGTGACCTTGAACGACATACTAAACTTCTCCATGCCTGTTTCCTCATGTACAAAACAGGGTAGTGACAGCACCTGCCTCACAGAGTAGTTGTGAGGCTCTAACAAGTTAAGGGAGGGTGACGTGTCAGAGCATGACGGGCCCCGTGTGTTAATCACCATGGTTCTCGTCGTACAGAGAGAGAGACAGAAGCAGGAGTGATTAAACAACGTGGTGACGGTCACACAACTACCAGTGGGAGTGTGATCTCCGGATGCTGGAGACTTCAATTTTGGCTATGAATTGTCCATTGTAGAAAACTTGGAAAATACCAAAAAAAGTGCAAACTAGAAAGCAAAAACTACCCATAATTCAGCCCTGCAGAAGCAATTACAGTATCTCCATCCATGTGTGGGAGAGGGAGAGGCCGATGAGAAAATGGGGACTAAGAGAATCCAAGATCTGACACCCAGACTCCCCTGACTCCCAAGCCTGTGCTCTCTTAAGGCTCCTGGCTCCCCCCCACACACACACCTTCACGGGCCAACTCCACTCCGTCCTAGTCCTGAAGTCTCAGCTGAGCTGCCTGCCCCCCTCCCCTCCCCCAGATCCATTCTTCCAGCTCCAGCCTCCCCTAGCACCCTGCACTTGACCAGTATGGCACTTAGCACCACAATGATCAATTCACTCGTGTTCCTTTGGATTGGCAAATGTCTAACCACTCCCCCACCAGACTGTAAACTTCATGAGGGCAAAGCCTGGGTTTGTCTTGGGTCACCAGCACCTGGGACAGGGCCTGGCTATCAGCAAGACTGGAAAAGGAAGGGAAGGAGGGAGGGGAGGGAAAGAGGCTGGGAGGGAGGTGGAGGGTTAGGGTTCAGCTCCACTTTTCCCAAATCAGTGCCCTCTGGGTAGGATGCAGCCGAGAACCATACAGCCCCCGACCTGAAGGGAGTTGCTCTGGGTGTGGCAGTGAAAAGAGCTGCCAGGCAGACTTTGCAACGGCTGGAGAGAGAAGAGCAGCTCCAAGTGCCATGTTGAACACCAAGGAGGAATGATCAGCTCCACTCAGAGAAGGGAGGTGTGCTTCCTGGAGGAGGTGGCATTGGAGCCCTGAAGGTGGAAGGGCAGGGCATCCCAGAAGACGCAAGTGCCCAAGTGTAGGCGTGGGAGGTAAACAGTTGGAACCCAATGGCCAAGGTCAGAGGAGTCAGTTTGTGCGTGGGAGGAAGGACTGGCTGAAAGGGCTGGAGATATGAAGTTAGGTAACCTGGCCGTACCCCAAACTCAGTTTCCTGTTCGGCCCGCCACTTCCTCTCCTGTATGCTCTCCAAACACAGTCAGGCCCTGGAGCTGCCAAAGAGCCAGCCCTGCCCCACATCCCTCCTCTTTGCCACTTCACCTCCTGCGGCCAGAACCCATTCTTCTCCGCCTGAGGGGGACAGACAACTCCCCACACCGCCTCCCACACCCTCAGCCCTCGACCACTGACTGATGGGAGCTGATGTATAAAGAGCCCAGCTCCCTCACTCCTGGGGGGATAAAGCAGGTTCATGTTCTATTCCAGGGTCTGTGAACTAGGGCCCCTGGGCTAAATCCACCTTGCTGCCTATTTTTGTCAATAAAGTTTTATTAGAACATAGCCCCACCCGTCCATTTATATGTCTGTGGCAGCACTCCATCTATGTACTGGGCAGTTGTGACAGTGACGTTACGACTCTTAAAGACAACAACGCCCACACTCTGGCCCTTTACGGGAGTTTGCCAAGCCCTGTTCTGCAGTCTCCCAGAGGCCCCCAGCACCACTCAGCTCCATCAGGGATAACCTGGCTGATAACACTGTTACTCCAACTGACTCTCAATCCCCTCCTGGAGTTTCATCCATCACCCCATGAGCCATATGAACCACATACAACTGCTACTGACTATTTCGACTCCTGAAAATGGCAGTTTCGTGTTATTTCATGTAGTTTAACCTAATACTTGCCAATACTTGTAACCCTTGTTTCATGGGGAACCCAAGCAATGACAGCAAGACAAGCGTCACTGTACCCATTTCACAGATGGGCCCTGATCTGACACTGTTCCCTGAACATGTGCATGTGTGCACACGTACACACACACTCTTCAGAGGTCAGCTCTGGCCCTGGACTCCCCACCCCCACCCAAATCAAAGCCTTACCATGTCCTTACTATATGCAGTATCATTGGAACACCTGCCAGGCTACCTGAGGCTTATTATGGCCATGGACTTATTCACCTAAAGAGGAAAGCAAGGCTCAGAGAGAAAGACTTGCCCAGGGTCACTAGGCTGGCAAATGGGCAGAAATGGGGTCTCAAATCCAGGGTTTTCTTCTGACAAATTCAGAGCTCATTCCATGACAAATCAGCTAGCCCTTCACCTTTCACCTCAAGCAGCCTGTCAGGGCCCCTGCCCACCTCTCCAGAAACAAGACCAGTGTTCCAGGAGGATCAGGTGAGATCAAGTAGGCAAACCTGTTCTGCCAGGCCCAATTGGCTTCATGCTTGCAAGGTGCAAAATGGAAAACCAAGATAGACGCCTTTCAAAGAGGGACCTGGGGAGTTCCTATTTTTGCCTCGTGCGGCAGAAACAAATCCGACGAGGAACCATGAGGTGTGATCCCTGGCCTCGCTCAGTGGGTTAAGGATCCGGCGTCGCCGTGAGCTGTGGTGTAAGTCACAGACACGGCTCGGCTCTGGCGTTGCTCTGGCTGTGGTGTAGGCTGGCAGCTGTAGCTCTGATTAGATTAGACCCCTAGCCTGGGAACCTCCATATGCCATGCGTGCAGTCCTAAAAAGACAAAAGACCAAAAAAAAAAAAAAAAAGGGACCTGGAAGGAAGCCCACTGTGAAGCACAAAATATACACATATATCCATGAAAAGGATTAAATGGAACACAGGCTGTTGGAAAGACCATAAGGGTTGGAGAGACCTGAGCTTGAGACCCTGTCCTACCTTCATTAGCTCTGTGACCCTGGGCCAAGCCAAGGGTCCATCCAGATATTCCTCCAGCCCCGCCTGACATAACGACCATGCACACCTCATGAGAGGCAACCTGTAATAGGGGTGGACATTGCTCAGCCCAGAGCTGGCCACACTTGCCTTCTCTGCTCTGCTGCCAGAAGTTCCTGGACAGCAGGTGGGCAGACCCAGCCCAGCCAGATCCCCTTAACCAAGCAGGACGACACCCATCCCACAACTGCTGTGAGTTTCTCCGGTTCTGACTTGCTGCTGCTCCTTCTTTATTTTTTTTTAATTAATTAATTTATTTATTTTTGCTTTTTAGGGCTGCACCCACGGCCTATGGAGGTTCCCAGGCTAGGGGTGGAATCAGAGCTACAGCTGCCAACCTACACCACAGCCACAGCAACGCCAGATCCGAGCCGTGTCTGCAACCTACACCGCAGCTCACAGCAACACTGGATCCTTAACTCACTGAGCAAGGCCAGGGATCAAACCCCAAACCTCATGGTTCCTAATCGGATTCGTTTCCACTGCGCCACGACAGGAATGCCACAGCTACTCCTTTAGAGAACCGCTCTTAGCTGATGGAAGCTGCCCTGCCCCCCCAAGCTATGCCCCCCCCCCAACCTGGGGGGCTTTTCACAGCTCACGACTAATACCAGAGTACAGAAGGCCAGTCAACTCTGTGACACCACCCACCCTTCGGAGTTCCCATATGTCGGGCTTGGGCTGGCCTTTGGCTGAGTACTCAGTGCCAGCTGCTGCTTCCTGACCATCCTGCACCCCGGTCTCACCTAGGAGCCCTGCACAGCACGTCAGCTGTACAAGAATCCAGGTCTCACCTAGGACAGTGGGGAAGAGAGGAAATTCTCCCTTCGTCTATATTCTTCTCAAGGTGAACGCCGCTGGGAGGAGCCTAAGAACACTACCCATGTTAATTCTTTCCTCCCTGGCAGCACCCACCTGATCCCCATCAGAACCAGGCCTCCCAGTTTTGGGGGGAGGGCCCTCCCAGGACTCAGCACACCCAACAGAAGCTAGGCAGAAGTGGCTGCAGCTTCCGGGGGCCAGACAGCTCTGGGGTGGGCTGGCCTGGGTCTGGGTGGGCCCCTGAGGCACCTGGTCCAGTCTTGGTGTCAGACCCAGGCAAATGAGAGCTGTTTCTCAAGACATTTGCTAAGGAACTAATTAATTCCCATTACAGGCCCCAATTAGTGACACATCCTCCCACCCACTCCCAAGGTGACTCCAAGTGGCATTTCCCAGAGACACTGGGTACTCGAAGCGCAGGGCGTGGACTTGAAGCCTCAGGTGTCGACAGGGCCCCGAGTGGCCACTTGGGCCACCTGGGAGAGGAAGAGGCCCTGGCAGGGAGTCTAGAAACATCAGTTCTATTCCTGGTTTTGCCAGACCTGCCGTGAGGCTCTGGGCATGTGGGATCCCTCTCTGGACCACGGCTGAAGATGCCAGAGGACTTCAGAGAGGCTTCCAGCTTAAAAGGCTCTTAGACAGTAATAGCTAACACACTTTCCATTTTTTACTGTGTGGGGGCTCTCTACAAAGCATGTCACAGATATTTACTCACTTAGTTCTCATGACACCTTGAAGACGGGGAAGCGGGGGGTGGCTATTACTAGCCCATCTCGCCATTGAGGAAACTGAGGCTCAGAGAAGTTAAGTAATTTGCTCAAAGTCACACAGCCAATAAATGGCAAAGCCAGAATTCGAACCCAGGCCACCCCACTGTGGAGTGTGTATCACAACCACTACGATGCTGTATTGCTGCTGACTACTCTTGAATCCTCACAGGGCTGAGCATCACTGTAAGTGTTTAATAAAAATTTGCTAACCAGGAAGTAAAGGAAAAGCTGGTAGCCTCCAAGACCGTGATGATGGTTTGTGGGAGCGGGACTCGGTGGCTGAGGCAGGAGGCCGACTGTGCTTGCTTGGGTATCCTTTGGCGCTGTTTGGATACCATGTACTACGCATTGTCAGTAACAGCAACATAAGAGGTCGTGAGGGCTGGAAACTGTTTGTCCTGGGGAGGGGACAGGAGACCCAGAAGTGGGAGGTGCCTGCGGCTCTTTTAACTGGATGTCTTTCGTGCTTCCTAAATGTTGTATCAGTCAACAATAAGTCCTACTACTATATAGCCCAGGGACCTATAGGCAGTATCTTGTGATAAACCATAATGGAAAAGAATATGAAAAAAAAATGTATACATGTATAAGTGAATCACCTTGCTGCACAGCAGAAATTAAACAATATTGTAAATCAGCTATACTTCAATAATTTTTTTTAAATGTTGTACCATCTGCATATATTACTTAATCCAAATAATACTCTTTCAAAAAGTATTCAATGAGCAATCAGCCAAGGATCAGCTAGAGAGAATCTCTGGCGGAAGGGGATGCTCCGGGGCTGAAAATACAGAGGCGGGGCACAGGGGAGGACTCCAAAGAGGGAGACGGGGGCCTAACAAATGTCCTCTGTTTTCCGGGAGACTCTGGTTGTATCTAAATCAAGCCCACTAGAAGCCCACTCTGCAAATGTGGATTCTGTGGCCCCAGAGACAAAGGGGAGCAGCCAGAGGAGATGCTGAGATTCAGCAGCTGAACAGAGACCTCTTCTCCTGACTCCTAAGGCAGCCTCTCAGACCTCACGAGGCACACAGTAAACACCAGCTGTCCAGACCAGAGCCAGGAGTTCCAACCGCAGGCAGTGCACCCTCGCCATCCCGCCCTTCCTGCATCTGGGAAGTCCACAGAGCAAGGAGACAGCGCTGCTATGTCCTGGACACCTTCTATCCCTCACACACGCATTATCTCTCATTCTCCCAAGGCAGAATCATTCCCTGCAATTTACAAAGGACAAGGCTGAGGCCCAGAGCGGTAACATACTGAAAGCAAGAGACAAGGGAGTTCCCGTTGTGGCTCAGTGGGTTAAGAACCCAACTAGTATCCCGGAGGATACAGGTTCAATCCCCGACCTTGCTCAGTGGGTTAAGGATCCAGTGCTGCTGTGTGCTGTGGTGTAGGTCAAAGACATGGCTTGGATCCCTCGTTGCTATGAGCTGTGGTGTAGGCCAGCAGCTGCAGCTCCAATTCAACCTTAGCCTGGGAACCTCCATATGCCAAAGGAGTAGCCCTTAAAAAGAGAGCAAGAGGGAGGGAGAGAGAAAGAGGGAGGCACAGCTAGTACTCAAATGGCAGAGACTTAAACCCAGGTCTGGGGGCTTCCAAAGTCCATGCTGTCTTGCTACCCCCAAGCCACCCCTTTCAGGGGAGTATGTCCATCATTTTAGAACAAGTCCCACCTGAAAACTATTGCAAATGCCTTTGTATTCAGACTCTGAGTTTTATGGGACTGGATGGGAATCTTATCACGTCATAAGGTTTGTCCCCCGTGTGTCCAATCTGAGCTAAACCTCAACCTTCCCTAGAAAATTACCAGCGACCCCTTTCCTAGAAACACCTAAATAAACTGACTCCGTAAAGTCCCTGGACAGCATTTCCCAGCATGTGCCCCTTAACATCGATGATTCCTTTGATTTACTTCTCCCCAGCAGAGACCTGGCCTCAAAGGAACCTTCTGGTTTTAATACATAGCCCTGCCTTTCCCCAAAGCAGGAAAAGGGACCATGTCCTATGCCCTTCGGTCAAAGGCGCTAGACCTGAGCCCCTCAGAGTCACCAGAGCTGTCTGAGGCCAAGAGTCCACAAAAGGAGATCATGGTGTGGGTGTTATTCATTTCGACTCATTTATCATTTATACGGATGACTTCCAAAAGGACTGATGGGGTCCTTCACATTAACCCCGGTGCAGAGCAGGGCAGCAGCTGAGCCTCATTTGATCTGGGACCGTGTGATGGAAACAGGAGCGCCCAAAGACGAAACCCAGGTACTAAATTTGGTACCCAATGTCCCAAGCATCTAAGACACAAGTATCCAGGAGACACCGAAAATTGAGAAGAACGCTTCATTTCTCCACAGCTTTTTTTTTTTTTTTTTAATCTTTTTGCCATTTCTAGGACCACTCCGGCAGCATATGGAGGTTCCCAGGCTAGGGGTCTAATCAGAGCTGTAGCTGCCAGCCCACACCAGGGCCATAGCAACTCAGGATCTGAGCCACGTCTGCAACCTACACCACAGCTCACGGCAACACCGGATCCATAACCCACTGAGCAAGGCCAGGGATCGAACCCGAAACCTCATGGTTCTTAGATTCGTTAACCGTTGAGCCACAATGGGAACTCCCATTTCTCCACAGCTTTATCCTCTAACCTAGTGAGTCTCTGGTCCCTGGACCAGTTTATCAGCATCACCTGGGAACTTGTTAGCATGAGATTTTCAGGTCCTCCCCCAGACTGAATGAGAAACTCTAGGGTGAGGGCCAGTGACCTATTTTTTAACAAGTCCCCTCAATGATTCTTACCCATTAAAACCAACAGTAAGCACCACAACTGCAGCAGTAACCACTAACTGAGCACCTATTATGTGCCCAGCTTTAAAGTCATGATCTCATCAGTCCCTATAACTGAGGAAACCTTAGTTCCGCAGGCCTCGCACTAGGTAACTGTGTTTTGTGTGTGCTATGTCAACGTATTCCTCACGAGAACCCTTTGAAGAACTTACTATTGTCATGCCCCTTTTACGGATGAGGAAACTGAGCTCCAGAGAGGCCAAACCACTTGCTCAAAGTCACAATTTAGAAGTGGCAGAGGCAAGATAAAAATTCAGGTATGTCAGGAGTTTCCACGGTGGCACAGCGGTAACAAACCCGATGAGTATTCATGAGGACACAGGTTCGATCCCTAGCCTCTCTCAGTGGGTTAAGGAACCAGCGTTGCTGTGAGCTGTGGTGTAGGTCGCAGACGTGGCTGGGACCCTGCATTATTGTGGCTGTGGTGTAGGCCAATTTGACCCCTGGCCTAGGAACTTCCATATGCTGCAGGGGTGGCCCTAAAAAAAAAAACAATTTTATTAAAAAAAATTAAGGTATGTCAGATTCCAAAGCCATGTTCTTTCTGTCCCACCATGGAAGCCCCACAGTGTCACAGCTATGTCACCCCAAGATGCTATACAGCCGAGAGCCATGGAGGGGAGGGGCAGGCAGGAAAGGCAGAAAAAGCCCTTCCCAGACTCCACACTACCTTCCAGCTACACTGAGAAAGGAAGCCACGTGATGCACTTAAAGACACAGCCATCTGTGTCTAAGGAACTAAAAAGACAAGCATTCAGTAAGCACGCGCTCTCGGCCTCTCTTTGACTTTACCCAGCTGAGGTCTTTTCCCTTCCACCCTGAACTTCAGTTTCCTCACCTGACACTCCTTGTCTTTGTCTACAAGGCTGAGTGATCTACCCCCAGCTTACTTCTCTGACCTCCTCTCCCTTGAGGCAGTCCAGCCCTGCTGCTCTGCTTTCTGTTCCCTAACCACCCAAATTCACAATGAGCCCAGGGCCTTTGCACCAGCTGCTGCCTCTGCCTAGATTCCCTCTATCCCCTCATAGTCCCGTTGCTGGCTCTTTGTCATTCAACTTGGGAATGTCACTTCCTCAGTGAGTCTTTTCTGCCTACTTAGTGTTATCTCCTATCCCATCTGTCTTATATTCATGTCACTTCATACAACCTGAAATTATTTAATTGCTTCCCTGTTTATTGTCTGTCTCCTCCACCCCAGAACATAATTCCATGAGAGCAAAAACTGTGTCTGCCTTGTTGCCCTGATACAGCCCCAGCACCTAGAATGCTATTTGGCACTGAGCAGCTAATTAAATATTAGTTGAATGAGCAATACCAAAGAAGAAAACCTAGCCTCAAAGGCCAGAGCCCTGGGTCCTCAACATGTGACCTTGGCAAGCTGTTCTGCGCCTGGCTGAGCCTCAGTCTCCCTCCTTGTCTAAGGAGGAGAGCAGACTAGATTGTCTGCAAGGGGCCGGTCAAGACTGCTAGTCTTGGAAAGTCACACCTGGAACCTGCCCACTTGGTCCACCCAGACAAGACAGCTGGCCAGAGTCCCTGCAGCAGCTGCCCCCTCCGCACCCCCATCCATGTCCCTGCCCAGCCACCCAGTCATTTCACTCCCCCTGCCCAGCCACCCAGTCATCTCACTCCCCCATGCCGAAACTGTTAATGAAGTGAGCACTGCTAAATGCAGTTACAATTACGGGGGCTAAGAATAAGGCGCTGACATCAGCCTTGTCAGTTTCCGAGTGAATCAGAAGGGGAGGGGGAAGGAAGGAGAAAAGGGGAGGGGGGATGGCGCTCTGGAGCTGTCAAGTGGAAATAGCACAGCGTTAAATATAATCCAGCATTGGCCTACATCGGTCTGGAGAGGCAGGTGATGGCTGGGCCCCCAGGGCCAGGGCAGACAACTGGATTCTTCAAGGAGGCCAGGCAGCCCCGTGACGGGATCATCCGGGAACTGATGGCCAGGAAGGCCCTTTGGCAGACTGGGACTGAAGGTAATGGGATGGCAGACCCTGGAAGGGCGGATCTGAATCTGAACAGGCCCTCAAACCCTGGCCTTGGTCAGTGACTGTTTTGATCACCCAAGCATAGCTCCCAAGGCTTACCCAGCCCTCTCCCTCCTGGAATCTCATTTCAGGACAGGAGGCAGAGGGTGGCCTCTGTAGTCAAACACACCTGGGTCTGAATCACTATTGTGCAATCCAAGAAAATCAGTAAACTGGGCCAAGCTGCCTGACTTTTCCTCATCTGTGAAATGGGTACATTGGCAACAGTAGCTACCCCTTCTGGTTGCTATGGGATTCAGTGAGATTACGGAAAGCAATGAGCACAGCTGAACAAGCTTTTCCATCATTTTATTTTTACAACCCCGAGAGAAGCTCTGACAAAGATAATGAACCCCTTTTTCAAGATGAGAAAAGTGAGGCCCTAGCACCAAAATGGAGTCAAATCTAAGCTCCATGGAGTAAACTGGATGAGGGAGGGAGTGAATTCCAGTCGGTCATTCTCAGGAACTTGGTGGGGGGGGGGGGGGTACTGGAGCTCTGACAGTGATACAGTGGGACTGACCAAGGGGGTGGGGGTTGATTACAGTGGGGGAGGCTGTCTGCACCCTTCTGAGCATGTTCTCCAAAACTGGTGCCTTTCCAACAACTCTTTTTTTTTTTTTTTTTTTTTTTTTTTTTGTCTTTTTGCCATTTCTTGGGCCGCTCCCCCGCGGCATATGGAGGTTCCCAGGCTAGGGGTCAAATCGGAGCTGTAGCTGCCAGCCTATACCAGAGCCACAGCAACGCTGGATCCGAGCCGCGTCTGTGACCTACACCACAGCTCGCGGCAACGCCGAATCCCTAAACCCACTGAGCAAGGGCAGGGATCGAACCCTCAACCTCACAGTTCCTAGTCGGATTCGTTAACCTCTGCGCCACGACGGGAACTCCTCCAACAACTCTTAAAAGAAATGCTGAAGCGATGGCTGTTAAGGCCACAATGAAGAGATGTTTGAAGACGGAAAGGGAAAGAAAGGCCCTGAGCTGGGAGAGAGGGTCAGCGGGCTTGCAGTCTGCTCTCCTCCACCCTCCGCGCTGCCCCTCATGCAGCCTGCAGTGAGAAGGGCTCCACCTTAGGGATGGAGGTAGACAGGAAGGAAGGCAGAGCATCATTCTTGCAGGGAGACAAGAGGAAGGGGCCCTCCTTCCCCCTTCTCCCGCTGCCGGAAAGTACCAGGTGGGCCTCCGGCAGCTACAAACGCCAAGGAAGCTGGAGCCATGAGTCTGGCAGCTGGGGACAAGGAAGAGGGGGTGCCAGAGGGAGAGAGAATTTTAGGAAAGAGCTTTAACAGCATCCAAGCAGATCCGTAGGCCAGTGATTTGTGTCACGGGGGAAGGGATGACTTCCCAGGCACCCAATTTTCCTGAGATACCGCTTTCAGGGTAATTTTAGATAAAGTAGTTTGGGTCCACATTCCCACCCCACCCACAACTTGAACAATTGGTTTGATTCTTTACTATGCCTCAGTTATCCAAATCTAGACGCGTTCTGCCCAAGTCCCAACACATACAGGAGACGACAGTGGTTGGTGGTAATTAAGGGAAGGGGTGGAGGGGAGACAGGACGTTAGCCTACCCTAGGGATGCGGGTGAGAAGGGAAGCTTCCAAACTCCTGCCTCATGCCCTCAAGTGGCTCTGCTCCTGAAGGATACTTTAAGGCCTCCCTCTGACCAGCCCCCCTTTTCCACTTGGCCCCAGTCCCCCTTCTGGGGCTGAAGTACTCTGTTCCCACCATCTCAGGGGGAAGGAGGGAGAGCGCAGGACATTTTGTTTCCCAGAAAAAGCTCAGGTCAAATTTCAAGGACAAAAGTTAGCACTTGGTCTGGGAAAGAAAACTCTGCCCAAAGGAGCAAATGGGGGGGGGGGGAATTCCAGTGCGGTCATTTCAGGTGCCTGCGGTGGGGGTTGGATTTGGAGCTCTCGTTCCCCCTGCTGGGATCTGTCTGGCAAGACAGACAGGAGCATCTCCACCCCATAAGCCTGGAGAAGTGACTCAGAGAGCCCCCTCCATTTCCCCTCGGTGCAAAACAAGGGGAGTGGGCTCTGGCACTAGCCTGCAGGACCCATCCATCACCCATCAGATTTGGCCTGAGCGGAAGAAGGCTTTCCAGCCCAGAGATGTGGCCCGAACTGCTAGGAGAGGGACTGGTAGCCGGCCGGTGTTGCCATGGCAACTTCCTCCCTGCGCTGGATCGAAGCATCCTATGGGCAAATCGGAGCTGGTTGCTCCAGCTTCTCCGCCCCTCTCCGGGGTGGGTGGGGGAGAACTGGACGCCGAAACGACTTGGTCAGACTCAGGGACACCATCCTCAATTCCGACCCTGCTGCAGCAAACCCCTTTGCCATTTGCTAAAAACTGGAGACACGCTTGCTCTCCAGCTGTGCCCAAGGCAAGGCTGGGACCGTAGATATACCGAAAATTAACTGTTAAAGAGAACAGGGAAATGGGAAGCTGAGCGCTCCCCACCCTCTTCTTCCACATGCAAGTCCACCAAATCCCCATCTTTAAACCCCTTCCAAGAGGAGGGCCCAACTCTGCCTTAATAGCTGTAACAGTGCAATAAAATTAGCTTATTAAAATTTTAAAAGCTAACATTTTGAGAACCGTCCTTCCCCTCTGTCCCTCAAACCCGTAGGTTCTTTTTTACAGTCATGCTCAGGAACAAGTCTTACTTGGTAATAAGAAAGATATTAGCTAACAGGTATTGAGTGCCTACCCAGTGCGAGGTATAGTACTAAGCCCTTGGCACAGAGCACACAGCACACCAATCAACAGCATAGATGCTTGAGTCAGATTGCTCACGTTCAAATCCTGCCTCCTTCAGTGACCTTGAGGGAATACTCTCTCTGTGCCTCAGTTTTTTCATCTGAAAATGGGGATGTTAACATGGATTGTGCCTTGGTTTTCACATCTGAAAATGGGGGTATTAAACATTAATTTTACAGAATTGCCGTGAGGAAAGAAAACATTATTGAAAGTGCCTAAGAGGATATTTAGCAGAAGGTCATCATATAAAAAATGCTGACCCTCTATGGTCCATGCTATTATTTTCTTCCTCATACAGATGAGAAAGCCAAGGTTATGTGTCTGACTCCTCCCTGCCCCATCCCTCAATTACAAACCCAGTACTGGTGAGGCTGAGCCATGAAGACACAGACCCCAAACTGCCTCCCAAGAGCGTGCCTCTCTAAAGCCCCAGCATCTTTGTGAAAACGGGCAAAAGCAATGTAAGAAATTAGTTCACAGGGAACTGTGTGATTGGGTCACTCTGCTGTAAAACAGAACTTGAAGAAACACTGTAAATCAATCATACTTTAATAAATAAAAGAAAAAAACAAATGTCTATAACTTGGGGGGAAAAAAAGAAATCAGTTCAGAATGCATGAGGGAAGATGCTCCTGGGGAGAATTCTGGGAATCTGCAATGACCAGCATCCTGAGCCCTGCAGTGGCTCAAGAGGGGTGGAGGGGACCGCTTCTTCTGCTGACATAATGGGGCTCCCAAGCCCAAGGCAGGAAAGTGCTCTGGCCCAGTTAAGGCAAATGTAAGTCTCCTCCTCATACGGTTTCTCAGGAAGCCAGCTGAAGGTAGCACATAAGCCCTTAAGATGGCTCTGAGTCAGTGCCGTTGATGAAAAAGATGCAGGATACAGGAGTCAGAAGCAGCAACAAAGGGAAGGCACCTAGATAAGCCAGAGGCCCATCAGGGACACTTCTGAGCCATCGGGGACAGAGGGGCATGAAACAGGCCAGGTGAGGGAGCAGAGAAGAGAAAGGTAAACCAAAGCCAGTTCAGATACCCCTCCAACTGAAGCAGTCTCTGTCCAGGATCTGAGAGATATTCAAACTGCTTTTTGAAATTAGTTCAGTGTGATGCTGTTCTAAAAGAATAAATCCCAAAGTCTATTTTTTAAGGAGAAAATTAATAACTTTGAGGAGAGCAAGAGAAATGAAGCACCAAGACAACACTGCCTACTTCTGATTGTCACTAGACGTTCGTTAGCTTTCCAAAAGGAAACTTCACTTTCTCCCTTCCCCTCCCAAAGCAAGCATCCCTTAAGGGGAGCAGACTGTGAAGGCGAGATGCCCAGACCAAACTCCTGGCTGCCAGCTGCTCCCTAAGGCCTCCTCACCTGGGAACCATTTTCTCCACAGTCAGGTTTGACTTTTTAAAAAATCCTCTTTCAGAGAGAGGGCCAGTGCTTTACTGGAAAGAGAACTGGAAACCTGACTTCGACCTCAGCTCTGTGCCTGCCTCACTGGGTGACCTTGGGTTACACACACACACCTGAGGGCGTCAATCTCACACATGCATACATTCACATTCACACACACACACACACACACACACACACACACACACCCATCCGTCTGGGAGCAAAAAAGCTTTGGACAAGATGATTTCTAGATCTTCCAAGTAAAAAACTTAAGAATTTGAAGAAAACTCCCCCGGCAGTGGGGGGAAAACATCCACGTGGAGATTTAAAAATCTCTGATAGTCCCCGAAGTTATCTCTTCTGACTTAAATGAAACCAGAGCAAGTCGCCTACAACCAACAATAACAACCATGACATGGAGCATGACTTTGGAGAAAAACCCAGCTGTCTCTGCCACTGATGCTCCTTGGCTCCTGAGACCCAAGTAGCCTGTTGAATTTCAGGAGCATCCCTGACCATCAACTGAGAGGTGGAGGAGCCAGCCTACCGAGGACAATGGGGCTCCCGCCCCAAGCCCCCACACTAGCCTGACTTCCTCTCTGTGATTCTGCTCCAGGGGAGGCCGCTATGTTCCGAGAGCCCCTCCATTCCTCCTCACCCTGCCTTGTCCAGACCAACACAATGTCCCTCAGCCGCATCAAGAGAGAAGTTAAGCCTTGAGCCTCAATTATTTTTTCCATAAAATGGTGATTCTATAAAATGGCTCTGCAGTAACCATTGTTACGCCACCCCCGTTTCCAGGTCAAGAGCAAGACAAGACTGTCAGGGGTTGGCCTGACATACCCCATCCATTCACTAAGCCAATCATTCGTCTGGAGAACCTTCTTTTCTCCCCACCTGCTTCCTGCTCCAGCAGGAAGATGTGAGCATCCATCAACCACCACTCCATCCCAAAGCTTATCAGACAACTGGTCAACCAGATAAAGGTCTCTGCAGGCAGAAAGTCTTAAGCAGGGCCCAGGAACTCCTAAAACTGTGGATAAACAATTATGGAATGTGCATATTTTGGAGAACCTGTCCACATTTTCATCAAGTTTTCAAAAGTGTCCCTGAAACCATTTTGCTCCTCCCCAGCACACACACCCTTTTTGTTCCCTCATGAGTTAAAATACGCTCAGATTGCAGCTTACAAAAGTCTTTTAACTTTATCCTTGTGTCTGAAGTAATATTATCCCATTTTACAGATGAGGATATGGAGACTAAGGGTGGGGTGATTTTCCCAAGGTCATGGCTAATAAGGAGAGAAACAAGACTGGAACCTGAATCTGACCCCCAATCTGGCACTCTTTAGGAAACTCAATCCAAGCCCTCTAGCTACCCCACCTGTTGGTGGATTCACTTCCTCAGGGCAGGCAGAACCAGATCCAGAGCCCTTCTGTCTCCTCTGCCCGGTCCCAGGGCCCCAAAGAGCTGGTTTCCCTACATTTCCCCGCCCCTTGGGCTCTGGCTGAGGTTGCGCGCAGGCCTGGGAGCCTGAGGTTCCGGCCACTGAATGATGGCCGGGTTCAGTCCAACCAGAAGGGCTACTCCAGGTACAAGAGCACGCGGGGTCAGGGGCACACTCCGGAGGGCGCGCAGGTGGAGAGTCGGCGCCGACCTACGCCTCCCTCCGGGACCAGCAGGGAGGAACCGGGAGGAGAGGCCGTCACCCGGCCAGTGCCTTCGCTGTCCGCTCCAGTTCTAGAGCCCGGAGCCCCCGCCTCTGGGGGGAAGAGGAAGAGAGAAAAACGGGGGCGCTCAAGGCCTTGGGCGCAGGGCTGGGGTCTTGGGCAGGGAGCCTGTGGATGCAGTCAAGACAAAGATGGAGCGGAAAGGTTGCGCGCCACCTCCAATGGGGGGGCGCGTCGGAGCCCCGGGGGTGAGGTGGCCAAAGCCCCGGGGTTTGAGGGATGGGCACATACAGGAGGTTCCGGGAGGGTAGCAGGTCGGATCCAGGGACAAGACCGGGAGCATTCAGTAGGCGCAGGTGAGAATAGAGATAAGTCTAGGTAACCCGAAGGGCCCACCTGCGGAAAGGGGGTAAATGCAGATGATCCAGGGGTCCCTGAGGGCAGCAGGAGGCTAGAAGACCAGGCATCCCAGGGACTCTGAGGTCCGGCGGGTGGAAAAGAAGACCCTGGGGGCGCATCCCAGAGTGGAGTTGGGATTGGGGGTGGGGAGAGAGAGTGGCTACCTCTAAGGGCGCACCGGGTCGAGGTGGGGGCCTAGGGATCTGGCTCCCGGGACGCTCCCATCCCCCGGAGGTCGGGGGCGAGCGGCGCGCTTACCTGCGTCCTCGTCGTCGAAGGAGTTCATGCACGGGAAATAGATGGCGAGAGCCTCGAAGGAGGCGGACAGGCTGAGGCGGCTCTGCGAGCGCTCCATGCCCGCGCCGGCGCCCGGCGCCTCGGCCGCGGCGGCGGCGGCGGCCGGCTTGGGCAGCTTGGCCGCCCCATTCTTGACGCGGAGTACGGCGCGCGGCGTGGTGGCGGCGGCCCGGAGCCGGGCCGGGGCTCCGCGGCGGAGCTGGCGGAAGCGGCGGGGCCGGCCGGCAGGCGGGTGGGCCAGGAGCTGGGGGCGCGCGGAGCCCGAGGCGCGCTGTGCTCCCGGCGGCGGCAGCAGCAGCGGCGACGGCGTTGGCGGCGCAGCTCGTTCTGGCCCGCGGCGCCCCCCGCCGGCCGCGAGGGGCGGGCTCGAGGCGCCGCCTCAGCCAATCCGCGCCGCCCGGGGGAGGGGGCGCCGCGCGTGGGGCGTGGGAGCCGGAGGGATAGGGCGGGGCCCCTCCTCGCCTCCCCGACTGGCCGGTGCGCGCGCCCGGAGGAGGGCGCGCGCCCGGCTGCCTTCCCCCAGTGCCCGGGGCCGCGCCCCGCACTCTGCCGCAACCCCCGCCCTCAGCCCCAGACTCGACCAGGAGTCCAGGCGTCCAACCCCGGACGGAGACTGGCCTTCCCCAGGGACACGTTCAGAAGGGACACACTCAGAGCGACTGGCACTCGAGACCCTCAGGTTCACACACGAACCCACAGAGGAGCTCAGACTGGCACCCACAGGTACATTCACTCTGCAAGGTACGCCACAGACACCCTCAAACACTTACACACCCAGAGAGACTCACCCAGATGCATTCACCCATAGAGACACTAGGGAACCAATCCACAGACCCCCCCCTTAGACTCCAGACACCTGAAGACCCACACATTCAACAACACGCACAGACCTACATCCAGAGACCTGCAGACACACTCAGAATAAGAACCAACAGAGAGGTTCAGATGGGCGCACACGCCCCCATGAACTCACACTACTCGGAATTCACACACATACTCAGTGACACTCTCAGATCTGAACACAGAGACACCAGTGCCCCCCAACGTTGACCCCCCTCAGTGCTGATTCACATACACCCAGAAATGCCTGACAAACACCGTCACACTCACACGGAGTCATGCTCACACCCAGGCCTCAGAGTGAGACACTCAGACACACTTCAGGGGACACACATGTGCTCACACCTGGACATGCCACACAGACTTAGTCACTCCCGATGATGGATACATTCGGAGGCACAGATGCCCTCAGACTCATACAGAGACACTGAGGGAGCCCACTGACCCACAGGTCCACCCAGACACTCCCACATATAACCCCCCAGGGACTCACACGCATGCACACGCACAGGCTCAGACATGCAGAGCCCCCTGGGTGAACACAGTTACAATTGGAAACCCGTACTCCATTCCCTGGCCTTGACCCAAGACCTGAGGTTCCCCACCTGGTCAGGCCCAGATGTCCAACTTCTCCCAGCTGCTCCCACATCTGCTTCCCGAAGCAGCCTGCTGAGGTGACAAGAGCACAGAGCTTCCATCCCTGCTGTGGCACTATCCTTCTGTGTGGCCTCGGGCAAAGTCCTTTACCGCACCTGCCGTTTCCTCATCTATACAAGGGGGATGTGAACCCTCCCTTTTGGATGGTTGTGAGGGTTAAGTAAGAGAATATGTGCATTGCTTTTCAATTGCTGTGTAATAAGGAGGCTTTTATTTTAAAAAATTATGCATTTGTTAGTTTACCATTCTCTAGGTCAGACGTCTGAGCAGGCTCAACTGGGTTCTTTGCTTAGGGCCTCACAAGATATCAGCCAGACTTGGCAATTTTTTTTTTTTTCTTACTGTACCTGCAGCATGCAGAAGTTCCCAGGGCAGGGACTGAACGAGAAGCATAGCACCCAGGCTGCTGCAGTGACAATACCAGATCCTTAACCTGTAATACAACAAGGGAACTCCCAGACTGGGCTCTTATCTGGAGACTCTGGAGAAGAATCTGCTTCCAAGCTCATTCAGGTTGTTAGTAGTATTCAGTCCTTGTGGCTGTAGGACTAAGGCCTCTGTTTCCTTTCTGGCCCTTTTTTTTTTAACCTTTTTTTTAGGGCTACACCTGCGGCACATGGAAGTTCCCAGGCTAGGGGATCTAATCAGAGCTATAGCCGCCGGCCTACACCACAGCCACAGCAACACCAGAACCAAGCCGCATCTGCAAACTATACCACAGCTCACGGCAACACCAGATCCCTGACCCACTGAGTGAGGCCAGGGATCAAACCTGCGTCCTCATGGGTACTAGTCAGATTCGTTACTGGTGGGCCACAGTAGAACCCCCATCCTTTCTGGCCCTTGGCCAGAATACATTCTAAGTTTCCAGAAGCGGCTCTTCTCCATCTTCATGATCATTATCAGAATGTCAAACACTTCTCATCCTTAAAATCTAACTTCCCTTCTGCTTACAGGCCTGAGAAAACTCTATGCCTTTTTTTTTTTTTTTGTCCGCACCCATGGCATATGAAAGTTCCTTGGCCAAGGCTCAAATCTGAGCTACAGCTATAATATATGCCACAGCTATGGCAGTTCTGGATCCTTAACCTGCTGTGTCACAGCAAGAATTCCACAAACTCTGCTTTTAAAGTGATCTTGTGATTAGATTACATCTACCTGGCTAAGTTCCTGTTGACATATAATGTGATATAATCCTAGTAGTGGTATCTCAGCATATTCTCAGGCCCCGCTCACACTCATACTGGAGGGGATTTTACCAGGGTGAGGATCTTTGGGGTCATTCTGACAAGTCTTGCCTCTGAAGATAGATGTAAAACACCTCGCACAGTGCCTAGCACCTGGAAGTCCCCCAGATCCCTCCCCCCTTCTGAGGAACCACACCTAGACCTTGAAGGCAGCCTGATGTGATTAAGAGTCAATGCAACCTCCATTGTCCCCATCATGGTAATTGGCACCCCCCCCCCCCCCGCATTGTTCAGGCCATAAATCTTGAAGTCATCTTTGATTTTTCCCTTTCTCTTACACACCACATTCAATCCGTCAGCAATTCCTATCGATTCTACACCTAAAATGTATCCAGAATCTGACTACTTCTCCCACCTCCATCATGACAACACCCAGCCAAGCTCCTATCATCTCTCACCAAGCTCCCTAAGACCAGGGCAGAGGGGAGACAGGCCAGAGCGAGAGCAGAGAAGGCTTTTCAGGAGGGCCAAGGACAAAGGGGAGGGCAGAGAAGCTTGGCCTGGAGCTGGGGAAGGAGTCTTAGGCCCCACAAGGAGTATCTGAGATACCAGCAATGAGACAGCTTTAGAGGGTTCTCTGCTTATCATCAGGGTCCCTGTGGTGGCTTTAAAATGTATGCGGCAGAAGTTCCCTGTGGCTCAGTGGGTTAAGGAGCCAGCGTTGTCACTGCTGCTGCTCGTGTTGTCTCTGTGCCATAGGTTCCATCCCCGGCTTGGTAACTTCTGCATGCTGCTGGCAGGACCAAAAAAAAAAAAAAAAGTGCATTCTTTGACTGTCCTCCCATTGAGAAATAGGATCTGTCTCCTCTTCTTAAATCTGGGTCAGTCTTAGTGACTAGCTCATAAGCAGTAAAATGCAAGACAAGTGCTGTGCATAACTTCTGAAGCTGGGTCAGAAAGTCTCTGCAGCTTCCTGGCTTGCTTGGGTTACACACTCTGGAGGAAGCCAGCCTCCAAGAATGAAGCCTGACTACCCTGAGATGGCCGTGCTGGGAAAGCCACAGCAGGCCCAGGCGAGCTCCCAGCCGATAGCCAGCATCAACTACTAAGCACAGGAGTGCATGTTCTTGGGTGTCCATGTTGGATGCAGTCCCGTTGCAGATGGCAACGGCTTGAGAGATACTGGAGCAAGAACTGCTTAGCTGAGCTCCCTTGCCCAAATTCCCAACCCACAGAGTGAATGGTTGTTTTTTACACCCCTACATTTGGGGGTAATTTTTTTTCAGTGCAAACTAGTATTTCTTCATGGCACACTTCACCCCACTTCCCAAAGATAATCACAGTTAAAATTTTTTTTTTTTTTGTCTTGTTGTTGTTGTTGTTGTTGTTGTTATTGTTGCTATTTCTTGGGCCACTTCCGCGGCATATGGAGGTTCCCAGGCTAGGGGTTGAATCGGAGCTGTAGCCACCGGCCTACGCCAGAGCCACAGCAACGCAGGATCCGAGCCGCGTCTGCAACCTACACCACAGCTCACGGCAACGCCGGATCGTTAACCCACTGAGCAAGGGCAGGGATCGAACCCGCAACCTCATGGTTCCTAGTCGGATTTGTTAACCACTGCGCCACGACGGGAACTCCCAGTTAAAATTTTGATATATTGCCTTCTTGAAATGCAAGATTAAAATTACTTTAAAAATTTAGGAGTTGCCGTCGTGGCTCAGTGGTTAATGAACCTGACTAGTAACCATGAGGTTTCAGGTTCGGTCCCTGGCCTCGCTCAGTGGGTTAAGGATCCGGCGTTGCTGTGAACTGTGGTGTAGGTTGCAGACTCGGCTTGGATCCCGTGTTGCTGTGGCTGTGGTGTAGGCTGGCGGCTACAGCTCGGATTAGACCCCTAGCCTGGGAACCTCCATATGCCACAGGTGCAGCCCTAAAAAGACAAAAAGACACAAAAAATTACTTTAAAAATTTAAAACTTCGATCGATAAAATGTTTCTTACCGTTGTTTTAATGTGCATTCCTTTGATGCCTAACAATGTAAACACTTTTTCGCATTTACATGTCTTTAGATTTCTTCTTTAGCAAATTGTCTATTCATACCTTAATACATTTTTTTCTGTAAAGCATTCATTTTTATCTTTTTCACTTGTAAAAATATTTTATATATTTGAGAATTGTCTGGGGAGTTCCCGGCGTGGCTCAGTGGTTAACAAATCCGATTAGAAACCATGAGGTTACAGGTTTGATCCCTGGCCTTGCTCCGTGGGTTAAGGATCCGGCGTTGCCTTTAGCTGTGGTGTAGGTCGCAGACTCGACTCGGATCCCGCGTTGCTGTGGCTCTGGCATAGGCCAGCAGCTACAGCTCCAATCCAACCCCTAGCCGGGAAACCTCCATATGCCATGGAAGTGGCCTGAGAAATGGCAAAAAGACAAAAAAAAAAAAAAAAAAAAAGAATTGTCTGGCGTTCTCTTGTGGCCCAGAGGGTTAAGGGTCTGGCGTTGTCACTGCAGCAGCTTAGGTCACTGCTGTGGTGAGGATCCATCTCTGGCCTGGAAACTTCAACACGCCACAGGCATGGCCAAAAAAAAAAAAAAAACACAATAGGGTATTCATGTAGCAAACATTAGCATTTTCTCCTTGTAGCAAACATTAGCATTTTCCCTTCTTGACATTTGCCTTTCTACGTTGTTAATTCCTGTCTGCATATATATATAATTTTACAAAATTTTGTATATAAACAAATCTATCCACCTTTTCATTGTGGTTTTTGCCCTGGAGGTCGTGTTTACAGTCTGTCTCAATTCCAAGATTAGGATATATTTACCAATCTTTTCTTCTAGGATTTAATCACTTTGTTCTTTCTTAAGTCTTTAGTCTACTAGGGATTTACTTACTTAAGAGTAAAGTAGGACAGAAAAATATAACCTAAAATGTTTCCTGAATGATTAGGCCAGAAGAGCTTTCACCAAAGACACATGCATATGCTCTTCCCAGGACAAGGACCACCAAGTAAGGGCTGTCACAGCGACTTAGTGAATAGCCCATTCTTCCCTGACTCGGTTAAAGTATTGCGTTTGTTATGTACTACTGCTCACAAATCTGTTTCTGGACCTTCGCTCCTGTTCCTTTGTCTGTCAGTTTTGAAAATAGTAAGTGATTCTAATTCTGTAGTCTAACTTTACAACATAGATTTTATTTTCAAATATTTTCTGGCTCCTCTTATACACTCAACCTTTAAGATGAACTTTAGAACTTTTTTCAAGTCCTCCCCACCAAGAGTGCATTGGGATTTTGATTTTGTTATTGCTATTGTTCTTGTCTTCATTTGTATCATTTTTTATCAGACTCCACATATGATATCACATGATACTTGTCTTTGTCTGACCTACTTCACTTAGTGTGATAACCTCTAGATCCAGCCATGTTGCTGCAAATGGCACTATTTCCTTCTTCTTCTTTTTTTTTTTTTTTTTTTTTTTTTGGATTTTTAGGGCCCCACCCGAAGCATATGGAAGTTCCCAGACTAGGGATTGAATCGGAGCTGCAGCTGCCAGCCACAGCCACAGCCACAGAAACATCAGATCTGAGCTGTGTCTGCAACTACACCACAGCTCACAGCAACACCAGATCCTTAACCCACTGAGCGAGACCCGGGATCAAACCCTGGCCCTCATGGATACTAGTCAGGTTCTCAACCCACTGAGCCACACCAGAAACTCCTATTTCGTTCTTTTGTGTAGGGTAATATTTTATGCCACAATGGAAGTGTGACCATGAGGAAGTGAATTATTCTCTTCCAGGCCTCAGTTTCTTTGAATGTAAACTGGGAACAGTGCCTCCCCAGTGTGTGTCATCATCCAGCGGGGAATAAATGTCGAATACTTAGGACAGCATCCAAACCGTAAGTTCCCCCCAAGTGTGAGCTCCTGTTACTAAGGACAGGACGGCACCATCTGTCAGAGGTAGACGGCCAGCGCTGGAAGGAATCTGAATTTCCTCTTGGGAAAGAGAGGGAAATCGAGGCCAGAAAATGCCAGGGCCTGCCTAACACCATGTAGCATGTGGGGCAGAGCTGCTGCCAGGACAGAAGCCTCCCAACCTGGGCCAGTACTATTCCTACTGTGCTTTGGGTAACCTGCTCACCTGGCAAGGGTGGCCAGGGCCTCCAAGGGGTTAATGGGGATGAGGCTAGCGGTGTAGGGGAGGCCAAGGATGTAGACGGTGGACTCCTCATGGGATTTCTCTGTTTTTTTTGTTTTTTTTTTTTTTGTCTTTTTGCCATTTCTTGAGCTGCTCCTGCAGCATATGGAGGTTCCCAGGCTAGGGGTCGAATTGGAGCTGTAGCCGTGGCCTACCCCAGAGCCACAGCAACGCGGGATCCAAGCCGCCTCTGCAACCTACACCACAGCTCATGGCAATGCCAGATCCTTAACCCACTGAGCAAAGCCAGGGATCGAACCCTTAACCTCATAGTTCCTAGTCGGATTCGTTAACCACTGAGACATGACAGGAACTCCCTAGGATTTCTCTGTTCTTGATTAGCTCCTCTCAAATTCTACCAGCAGGGTTTGGACCCGAAAGCTTAAATGTTTGACCCCTTTAAATATGTCATTTCCTCATGGGAAACCTAAATTGCCTGCTACTCGCACCTGAGTATGAATGACATATTCTAAGAAGAAGTTCACTGGTGAGATGCTTGAGGTTGTGGGTCGGGGACATAATGAGTTCAGAAGAGGGAAGCGGGGTCTCTTGGTGGCCTAGAGATTAAGGATCCAGTGTTGCCACTGCGGTGGCTCTGGTTATAGCTGTGACACAGGTTTGATCCCTGGGCCAGGAACTTCCGCGTGCTGCAGGCGGAGCCAAAAAAATAAAAGAGAGAGAGACGTGGGAACATAAAAGATAAACATGTCAACTTGGGCTTACAACCCAATGAGATGGAGGCTGCCTGAGTTAGGTGGCCCAGTGGACTGGAGCTGAAGTATTGCCTTTCCTTGGGATCCAGTGCTTGTCCTTATTTTAACTATGTGACCTTGGGCAAATCCCCTCGGGGATCACATTCAAAAAATGAGTATCATCAACATTCACTTTGCAAAGTCATGGTGAAGATTGGATGTCTGTATAGTGCCTGGCATGTTCTTACTTCATCAAAGTTCGGAGTGTCCACCCTGTGCTAGCCATCGAATCTGACTCTAAGAACACGGAGGTGAAGGAAACGGAGTGGTCTCTTAACTTCATGGAGTTTAGAGTCTGGCAACATTAAATGAATACTTATGCCAATAATTATTTAAATACATCATTATATAGCAGTGTAACTATAATAATAATTTTAATTAGAATTTTGATATGTCAAGATATATATATTAGCGCTTAAAAGATATATACGATACATCACATATATCACTTATAAGACATACATGTACTTTTTTTCGTCTTTCTTGGCCACCCCGAGTCATTTGGAGTTCCCTGGCCAGGGATCAGATCCAGGTCACTGCAGCCTGTGGCAATGCCAGATCCTTAACCCACTGTGTTGGGCCAGGGATCGAACCTGCATCCCAGTGCTCCAGATATGCCACCAATCCCATTGCATGACAGTGGGAACCCCTTATTTTATTTTTCTAAATAGTGCCCTTTTTTGGCTATGCCCACAGCATGCAGAAGTCTCTGGCCAGGGATTGAACCCGAGCCACAGTAGTGACAACATCAAATCCTTAACTGCTAGGCCACCAGGGAACTCTCATGACATATATATGTACTTTATAGAGTATGTTTGTTCACCTGCAATTGTGTGTGTGTGTGTGTGTATGCACACATGCACATGCACACTCAGGTATATAAGGGTATCTTACCCAGCCTGAGGGGATCTAGGAAGGCTTCTTCGGGGAGGTGACATTTAAGCTGAAAATGGCATCTGCTATGTGCCTGGCACTGTTCTTGGCATGCGGATATATATACCAGCGAATGAATAAAGTCACTGCCCTCACATTTGCATTTTAAAATAGTCTCTAGGCCTGCTCTGGGAGGAATGGATTGGAGTGAATTCAGAGGATTGCTTCCCCCCTTCTCTTCAGATAAATCCTGATTTGAACCAAAACGCCACTGATGGTTTTTAAAATGCAAATGGCAGGGGGAGGCTGAGAAAGAATGTCCCGTGGGAAGGTGAAGTGGAGGAGGTGGGGGGACTGTGGGTCCCAAGGCCAGATGGCAGGCTGTGGGCCTTGGGTGGGAGGCGACAAGGGCCAAGGCTGCGGAGAGGGCAGGAAGGGCTGAACCTGAGAAAGTTTCCGAGCTGACTTGGGCAGGATTAAGAGACAGACTGGAGGGTGAGATCGGGAAGGGACAGGAGGGACAGAGGCACTGCCAAGCTTTGCTGCACCGAGAGAAGACAGCACATATGGATGGAACTCCTCCTCTTCAGCATCTCTCCTCTAAGAGGAAGCACAGAGGGAAGTGGCCCTGAAATTCTGCATATGTAGCAAGAGCCAGGTGAGTGCCTTTCTGGAGGAAGGGAGAGGTGGCTGGAATGTAGCTAAACCCAAGAGGGCCCTTGCGGCTGCTTTGTCACCAAGAAAAAGACTGACCCTGTTTATGTTCTATATGCTGGGGTAGGGGTGTGTGTGTGTGTGTGTGTGCACGTGTGTGTAAAACATCTCTGTGAACATGTTTCTGAATAGATGGCCACATCTGCATATCTGTGTCCTTGTCTGTGAATGACCTTGTCTCTAAATATGTCCTCGCAAGATGCATGTTCTTGTGCCAAGTGAATCCAGTCTGGCTTTAAACGCAACATGCATCCTGGTCTTTGTGTGCATTGGGTGTGTGTTTGGGGGTGGGGGGGAGAGGGAGACAGAGACAGAGAAAGAAGCAAAGACAGAGAAGGACAGAGACGAACGCAAGAGAGCGCTTGTCCATTCTCTGGGCACAGGACCCAGGTGTCCCAGTCTTTGTGTGGGTCTGCATCTGCTTCAGTGGGTGTGAGCTGGTATCTCCCATTGACAGTGTGTCCTTGTCTGTGTCTGCTTTATGTCTGGGTGTATCAGTGTCTGAATGTGTGTGTATGCAGCTGGGCTGGGCTGTGTTGATTACATTTGGGTATCGCTGTCAGATTTCTGTTCTGTGTGTGTGTGTGTGTGTGTGTGTGTGTGTGTGTGTTTTCTTCCCAGCATACTGGTCAGTGTGAATTTATCCTTGAGTCTGTGTGAATGCTGCTGTGTATGAACTTGCCCATGCAGACTGGTAGCTTGAGAGAACACTCATATTTTCTTGGATTCATCTTTGCCTTTAAGTGACTAATACATGACTAAGCTGATGGAAATAGAGATATTAAGGTCTTTTATTAAGTCCAAGTCCCCTAGCCAACTGCCCAACCATCCTAATCCTTAATTTATGCTTCATCCATCCATTCAACCATCCATCCATCCATCCATCCATCCATCCATCCATCCATCTATCCGCCCACCTACCAAACCATCTCAGCTGCACTGACGTTAACTAGCTATATATTTATCTCTCTTAGACAAATTACTTAATTTCAGGAGTTCCTGTTGCGGCTCATCAGGTTAAGAACCTGACTAGTATCCATGAGAATTCAGGTTCAATCCCTGGCCTCACCCAGGGGGTTAAGGATCCACTGTTGCCGCAAACTCTGGCTAGGTCGCAGATGTGGCCCCGATCTGACATCGCTGTGGCTGTGGCATAGGCTGGTGGCCATAGCTCCGATTCAACCCCTAGCCTGGAAACTTCCATATGCATGGGTACAGCCCTAAGAAGACCAAAAAAAAAAATTACTTCATTTCTCTGTGTCTCCGTTTTCTCATCTATAAGATGGGGATGATACCTGATAGGGCGGGGAGTGGGGGTGTGAAGAGTTAAGAGAGATATTGCATATAAAACACTTAGCATATTGCATGGTGCATAACAAGTGCTTACTATATTAACTATTATCATCATCATTGTGGCAGCCAGTATATGTCAGCAAATTCTCATCACCACCTTCCTAAGAGCCAGCCCTGAGCGGAAGCTGGTGAAGCCCTACCGGTAGAGGCTATTAAGTACCTCTGCCACCACCTTCTTATGTGACCTCGGATAAAGCCTATGCTCACTCTGGACCCATGGAATGGATAGAGCACACTTGCCTTACCTCCCTTATGGAGATTCTGAGCATATTCGCCCTTTAAAAACTGCAAAGAGCTGTGCACAGTTATGAAGTAGTCTGGGGATGCCCCAGAGCCTCAGAATGGCAGGGGGCCATGGAGTTCCCATTGTGGCTCAGCAGGTTAAGACCCAACTAGTATCCATGAGAATGCGGGTTCAATCCCTGGCATCACTCAGTGGGTCAAGGATCCAGCGTTGCCACAATCTGTGGCATAGGTCACAGATGTGCCTTGGATCTGGCCTTGCTGTGGCAGTGGTGTAGGCTGATAGCTGCAGCTCGGATTTGACCCCTAGCCTGGGAACCTCCATATGCCGCAGGTGCAGCCCTAAAAAGAGCATCTTCATTTACTATTTGGTGAGGGACCTTGTGGTGTAAAAAATAAATACATAAAGGAACTGGGTAGGCTGTGTGACTTCTGCCTTAATAAAGCAACCCTTGGGACAAGAAACAGAGAAAGAAGGAAACAAAGGGTCCAAAGAGACAGAGACTGCGACATAGTAACAGAGAGACACAAGAAGCAAAGGACAAAAGAGGCAGAGGCAGAAACAAGAGAGAGGGAGGGAGAGAGAGACAGGAAGACAGAAGGAATGAAGTCAGGCTTTATTGCAGAACTGCTTGGGGAGCCCCAAAGCAGCTTCCTGTAGCAGCCCCTGCATCGAGGGCTGCTGTACTTCCTGATTCATCCTCAACAAACACACACAGACACACTCACACACACACTCACACACACACACACACACATACACACACACACACACACACAGAGCACTGGGAGGGGAGGTGGTGAGGGTAGAGGTAGGGACAGATTCTGTCCATAAGCAACTTTCTGTGTGACCTTAGGCAATGCTAAGCAATAATTTGGGTCTCAGTTTTCTCATTTGGAAAAATAAGCCCACAAACCTCATTCTGTGGTTTCAAGGCTAAATAGGAGAATGCGTGTCAAAGATTTTAGAAATAATGAGGAAAAAATGGAAAAGAACCTTTGGAACTAGACAAGCTGATTTTACAGTTCATAAAGAAAAACAACCTTGTAAAAATTGTAGGAAAAAATGTGGAGTTGGGGAGAGTACAGAAGAATCACAGGAAATAATGAGCTCTGTCAGAGAATAAAGTATTATAAAACTCCAGTAAGTTTTTTAATGGCTAAAAAATGATGGATTTCCTTAATAAATAAAGAGCTTTTACAAAGCAATGTGAAAAGGCCATTGCTCCAATAGGAAATGGAGGAAAGGCATGAACAGACAGTTAACAGAAAAAGAAATACAAATGATACATAAATAGCAAAACATTGCTAATATCTTTGAATACAATTAAGGGAACCTCAATTAAAACAAAAGTGAGCCATCATTTTCCAGCCATCAGTCTAACAAAGAAGAAATTGCTTGACAATAAATCGTATGGTAAATGGACATGGTCACACGTCGATTGATGCAAATTGATGAAAACTCTTTGGAGATTAATTTGGTGGTATCTATTAAATTTTCAAACCCACAAATCATTTAATTTAGAAATTCGCCATTTTACTTAGCAATTCCACTTCTATGAATTTATTCTATAGTACAGTTGCATATATGCACATATATAATATGTATAAAAATGTTTGTTGCAGCATTGTTGCAGTAGCAAGAGATTGAAAACAAGACACATGTTAATTAAATAACTATGGTACATCTATGCAGGGAATTCTACAGTCATTTTAAAGAACAATGTAGGTCTCCATATGCACTGATATCCTAGATATACAATTAAATAAAAAAGCTAAGTCTGAACAGTATATATAGTATGAACCCATCTGTGTATATGTGTTTATATATGTATATGCATGTATACATATATATTCATATTTAAATATTTATCTTTGAATAGACATACAAATTTCAGGAGCAATATATAGGAAGCTCCTAACTGTGGTTTCCTCTGGGAAGTAAGACAAAACTTTCAAACTGGAGTATCTTTTGCTTTGTGCTCTTCTCTATGATAGGAATTTTTTTAACCACAAGCATGTATTATTCTGAATAAAATAATTTAAGTACATTTTTCACCAAAAAAGGGGTGAGTATCAATGATTAGTAAATAGTTGAAGTGTTGTTGTGTTAATTGGGCCACACTTACATACTAACTCCCTGTTAACTCTGACTCCAGCAACATGGGTTAGGTGGGAACATGCTTCAAAGTCCAGTCTCTTGGGAGCAGGGAAGTAGGCCAAGCTGCCCCAAATAACTGCCTGCCATCTCCCAAGCCATCACCTGCTCTCCCAAGCCAAGGGAGGCCCTACCTGGGGGCAAATGGTCAACTCTTCTTACTGCACCCCTTCTCTCACCAGGCAACCTCCACATCTGAAGCTCTCCTTTGATGACACTTAGATCAAAAGAAGGAGGCAGCTGGGGTCTGGAAGCACGGAGCAAGATGAAGATTTGCTCTGTCACAAGTTCATGGTGTGACCTGGGGAAGCCATTCTCTCCCTCTGGGCCTCACATGTCAAAAGGGTGTGGCAAGGCATGACCACTAAAGGCCCTCCCAGCTCTGCCATCTTGTTGAGTCTAATTTGGTTTGGGTGTTCCTTCCACTTCTGTGAGTGACTCCCTTGGGTTGGAGAGTCTTGCGTTCAAAACTGAGCCTCTGAAAGTCACTAGCTGTGTGATATTGGGCAAGTCACTTCTCTCTGAGCTTTAGTTTGCTCATCTGGAAACCAGGGAAAATAAGAATATACCTCATAGGATAGTTGGCAAAGAATAGCAGCTCGATAAAGACTAACCTTCATCAGTTTTCTTCTCCTCCTTCTCCTTCCCTTTCCCTTTCTTCTCCTCTTCCTTCTTCTTCCTCTTCTTCTCCTTCTTCACCATCCAGAGTCTCACTTAGACCTGTCCCTCTCTCAGAAGTAGCCCCAGTTAAGGACTTTTCCCATCTTACCTCCTACTCCTGACCAGATAGGAGTCCGTCAGCCTAAAACCCAGTACTTGCTGCTGAATTCATGTGAAATCATGGCTTAACATGCGGCCTCCGTCCAAATTACCCTTGAGTGTTACAATTAACTCACAAAGGTTTAGCATCCAAGATGGGCAGGAAAGGCTGGTGGGTGGAAAGAATTTGGGGATGGGGCATCTTGAAATTCACCTAGGCTTCATTAGCAATACATTTTCCAGGAGTGATCTTTTCCTTCAAGATACAGTGACAATCTCTTAAGATTCGGGGAAAGTTTAATTTTGGCACCAAGTAAATTATGCTACATGGGTCAGCTCTGTTTTCACCTCTATGTCCAGTTGCCCCCACTGAGAAGTAGCTGAATATTCCTCCACTTCCAAATATCCCTCCCATCTTGATAGTAAGGGAGTGGACTCTCTCTCCCTGTTGTATCTCGTGCCCTTTTTTAACCATGGCACTCATGTCCTCTTGGGGCTCCATCTCTCCATCTTCAAAAAAGAAGCAGTTTCCAAACTGCTTTCCTGGCCGTAATTTCGCTTCATCCTTGTAGCGGTCATTGCTGGGTAAATAAGTACATGAGGTATGGCGGGAGCGAGGGTTCATTCACTTGGGATCAGGGTGACATTGGCTCCATAGCATGAACTCTCCTCTCTTTATGACGTTTCCCATGTTCTTGGACACTCATGTTAGTGGGGTCATATATTATTTAATTTTTTTCTAATTTCTTTTTCTCATCAATGTGTGTATGAGATTCTTCTACATCATTGCACATAATTCTAACTCATTCTCTTGTATTGCTGTGTAGTACTCAGTTATATGACTACAGCACAATTTACGTATCCACTCTACAGTTTGCTGGTTGATTCCAGGTTATGACCACAGTCAGCTCTCTGTATCCATAGGTTCTGCATCATTTGTGTTCTTCACAGAGTCATTTATCATATTTTAACAATTTATCAATGTTAGACACATTGAATCCCTACATCATGTGGAAGCTGCAGATTTGGAGACCCAACTTACTACAGCATTCAGATAAGGGACTTGTGGGAGTTCCTGCTGTGGCTCAGTGGAAACAAATCTGACCAGCACCCATGAGGACGAAGGTTCCATCCCTGCCCTTGCTCAGTGGGTTAAGGATCCGGCATTGGTGTGAGTTGTGGTGTAGGTGGCAGACGCAGCTCGGATCTAGTATTGCTGTGGCTGTGGTGTAGGCAGGCTGCTACAACTCTGATTCGACCCCTAGCCTGGGAACCTCCATATGCCACGGGTGCAGCCCTAAAAAAAGACTAAATAAATAAGTAAGTAAGGGACTTGAGCATCCATGGAAGTTGGTATCTGCAGGGATACTGGAACAAATCTCCCTTGGATACCAACAAATCACAAATGAGCTACTATAGAAAATACTACGATGAAAGTATTTGTACATTTTTTGGTAAATAATACATGCACCCATCTCTCTAGGATACATAGCTACAAGTCAAATTGCTGAATCAGAGTGTGGTCATGTTGATTTTTAATGGGTACTTCTAAAGAGTTTCCAAAGTATTCTCAATTTACACTTTCATCAGCAGTATGTGAGAGTTCCAGCTGCTGCCTATCCTCACCAGCACTTTGTATTGTTCGTCTTTTTAAATCCTACATATTCTCCTGGTTTTGTAGTGATATCTCTTTGTGGGTTTTCATGTTCATATTTATCTCTGTGATGCATCTTAAATTGTTTGTTTTTTTTTTTTTGTCTTTTTGTCTTTTTTGTTGTTGTTGTTATTGTTGCTATTTCTTGGGCCGCTCCCACGGCATATGGAGGTTCCCAGGCTAGGGGTTGAATCGGAGCTGTAGCCACCGGCCTACGCCAGAGCCACAGCAACACGGGATGCGAGCCGTGTCTGCAACCTACACCACAGTTCACGGCAACGCCGGATCGTTAACCCACTGAGCAAGGGCAGGGATCGAACCCACAACCTTATGGTTCCTAGTCGGATTCGTTAACCACTGCGCCACGACGGGAACTCCTTAAATTGTTTTAATGTATAAGGTAATGTATAAGGTAAAATCTTAATGTATAGCATTTAATGTGCAAGATAAAAAGTCAGAGTTTTTTTCCACATAGAAATCTGATTGACCTAGTAGCATTTATTGAAAAAACCATCCTTTCCCCATTGTGGCCCCTCTGTCATCAATGAGGGACTATACAGGTGTGTTTATGGACTTAGACGACTAATATTTTGATGAACTTCTTTCCGGACCTCTCATCCTGCAGAAAAACGCATGCATTTTTAAATAAACAAGGTCAGATTTTGTTACCTCTTATAAAGTATCCATTATTACATGAATCAACAAATAAGCACAGGGCTCCATCATAGGGAGGCCTCTACGTCCCCGTAATTTAATCAACCCTTTTTGGATGACAGTTGCACTGTGTCTAACTTAGAATATTATAAACATCCCTGTGAAGACCATCCACACATATACCTCATTGCGCTGTTGACTTATTCCTCCTCAGAATTGATTCCCAGAAGTGGCAACATCAAATCAAGGGGCATGTGTTTGTTACATACGGACATTTACTAAAATTGCCCTTCTAAAATAGATACTCAGAGTTCCCGTCATGGCGCAGCAGAAACAAATCCAACGAGGAGCCATGAGGTTGTGGGTTCGATCCCTGGCCTCGCTCAGTGGGTTAAGGATCCGGCGTTGCCGTGAGCTGTGGTGCAGATTGCAGATGAGGCTCAGATCCCACGTTGCTGTGGCTTGGCATAGGCTGGTGGCTACAGCTCTGATTAGACCCCTAGTCTAAGAACCTCCATATGCCGTGGGTGTGGCCCTAAAAAAATAAATAAATAAAAAATTAATTAAATAAAATGTTGTATCCTCCACCAGTGTATAGGATTTCATGGCAGAATTAAAAAATACCTCATCCCCCAGACCCTGATCTTCCCAAGACTACATTTTTCCCACTTGGCTTTAATTATCATCTTTTTTTTTTTTTTCTTTTTACCACCACACCCATAGCATATGGAAGTTCCCAGGCTAGGAGTCGAATCAGAGCTGCAGCTGCTGGCCTACACCACAGCCACGGCAACGCTGGATCCGAGCTGCATGTACAGCCTATGCTGCAGCTTGCGGCAATGCCGGATCCTTAACCCACTGAGTGAGGCCGGGGATCGAATCTGCATCCTCAGCTACACTATGTCAGGTTCTTAACCCACTGAGCCACAAGGGGAACTCCTAGTTATAATCTTTCTAAAACGGAGTAACTAAATGTGGCACAGTCTTCTCAGAATTTAGAGAAACTAGGAGTTCCTGTCGTGGCGCAGTGGTTAACGAATCCCACTAGGACCCATGAGGTTGCAGGTTTGATCCCTGGCCTTGCTCAATGGGTTAAGGATCCGGCATTGCTGTGAGCTGTGGTGTAGGTTGCAAACTCGGATCCCACATTGCTATGGCTCTGGCATAGGCTGGTGGCTACAGCTCCAATTAGACCCCTAGCCTGGGAACCTCCACATGCCATGGGAAGCGGCCCTAGAAAAGGTAAAAAGACAAAAAAAAAAAAAATTTAGAGGAACTATACAATTTCTATAACGTTTTCTCATAGGCACTGCTAGATTGTACTCCCCAGCCTCCTTTGTAATGAGAAAGGGCCCAGGTGGCTTAGATCTGAGTAGCGGAAGGTAGCAGGCAGTGAGAGATGTCACCTCCAAGCCTGTCCCATAAAACCCTGGAGCCTTCCCCATCTCCCAGCTGAATTGAGAGGGCTCCACAAACTTAGAGGAGGACAGAGCCAAAAACACAGGAGTTAACTGGGTGACTGAATGACTACCTAGAGCAGAGTGCCTGCGTGTGTACACACACACAAATTGGATTGTGATAGAAGCAAGAAATAAAAATTTAGGAGTTCCTGTTGTGGCTCAGTGGGTTAAGAACCCAACATGGTGTCTATGAGGATGCGGGTTTGATTCCTGGCCTTGCTCACTGGGTTAAGGATCTAGTGTTGCCACAAGCTGCGCCATAGATCGCAGAGGCGGCTTAGATCCACTGTGGCTGTGACTGTGGCATAAGCCTCAGCTGAAGCTCCGATTTGACCCCTAGCCCAAGAAGTTCCATATTCCGCAGGCGAGGCCATAAAAAAAAAAAAAAAAAAAAAAAAGATAAAATGTTATCATCTGAAGGCACTGAGATTTTAGACTTCTTTGTACAGCCATTAGCCTCTCTTGGCTAATACATTCACTACTGGGTCTTGAACTTGAATTGGGAGGAGAAATTAAGTTGGGGCCAAAGAAGCCTTGTCTGGGCCATGGGCCATGGGCCGTGTGGGGTGAGGAAAGCCAGAATTCCCAAAGAAACAGGAGAGTGAACAGAGAAAATCAAGCTGTGGAAATAGGAAGGGGCCAACCTTGGTACCTGATTCCTCAGTCGTGAGATCATCTGAAACATACATGTTGGGTTGCTCCCCAAATCCATCGTCCTGCCCCTTCATCGTCCTGTTTATCTGGGTAATTCATCCTCCACTACACAGCCCTTCCTCCCGCCAGTGTTTGGTTTACGTGTATGACTCAGTTCTGGCCAGTGTGAGATGAGTAAAACTTTAGGGGCAAGTAGCTCCTTGGAAAGCATCCCTTGCTCTTCAAAAATAGACATATTAGACAGAAACATTATCTTTCCCATTGCTGAATGTATACTAACTGCAAGGAGAGAAGCAGCTAAATTAGGACAAACCTGAAAAACTGGATGGCAGAGCAGGTGAAAGAAAGAACCCAGATCCTTAATGACGTCATCGAGCCACTGAATTAACCAACCTTGGAACTGCCCTACTTAGCGGCTTAGTGTAATTGTTAGCATGTACATTTCATTACTGTTTAATACATATCACTTTGGGCTTTTTGATTTTGTTTTTGGTCACCAGAAAGCATCCCAGTGGATACATGCATCTGCCAACGATTCTTTGACATTCCCCTGCATCCCTTCAAAACATCTTGTCTTGTTTCTTAAAACCAAGTAAACCCAGACACAACTGGAGCTTCTCAGAGCAACCTCTAAATGTAGATTTTAATGTCAGGCATCCTTGTTTCTGATTCAGGGAAGAAAGGGGCAGGAAGGAGGGAGGAATGTGGGTTCAGGTCCTGGACCGGGAGAGAAACGTGGGAGAGAGGAGGAAGGTAAGAGTAGCTATCCCCAGCCTTGTACCCCCAAATCAGGCCAACTCCCTCGCATATCCCAGAACCCTTAGATAGTAAATACTTACTGAGAGGAGTTTCCACTGTGGCTCCGCAGGTTTAGAAACTGATGTTTTTCTCTGTGAGGATGTGGGTTTGATCCCTGGCCTCACTCAGTGGATTAAGGATCCAGTGTTGCCACAAGCTGTGGCATCGTTTGAAGATACAGCTCAGATCCCAAGTTGCTGTGGCTGAAGCGTAGGCCAGTGGCTACAGCTCTGATTTGGACCCTAGCCTGGGAACTTCCATATGCCATAGGTGTGGCCCTAAAACAAACAAAAAACAATGCTCAAACAAAAAAATATCTGTTGTCATGAAGATGATATTCTAGTGGGGAGAAACGGACAATGAAGAGAAAAGCTAAAAACTGTGATAGTGTGGAGCTCCCACTGTGGCACAACAGGATTGGAGGTTTTTCTAGAGCACTGGGACACAGGTTCGATCCCCGGCCTGCCACAGTGGGTTAAGGATCCAAGTTGCTGCACCTGTGGGGTAGGCTGGAATCTGATCCCTGGCCCTGGAACTCCATATGCCTCAGGGCAGCCAAGAAAGAAAAAACAAAAATCTGGTAGTGTTTAGATGGTATTAAGTGATGTTGGGAAAAAAAAGCAAATAAAGTAGAGAAGGAGTCTTGGGAGTGTCTGGAGAAGGATTTATAATGTTATGCAGGATGGCCAGGGAAAGTATTATGAGAAGGTGACATTTGAGGAAAGACTTGAGAAGGTGATTCATGCAAATAACTGGAAAAAGTGTTACAGGCAAAGGAAACAGTGAGTGAAAAAGCCCTAAGGTGGGCATGTGCCTTATGTGTTGTGGGAAAGGCAATGAGGCCAGTGTGACTGGTGTGGATGAATGAAGGTTCTGGAAGGTGGTACAACATGCGGTCAGAGAGGCAATAATGGAGAGTTTGGAGAAGAGAGTATAAAGCCTTCTTGATTTGTGCAATAGTCATAAGCCACAAATATTACTGTTTTGTTATTTTTCCTCAAATAGATTTATTTCTTGTGGAGATGCATTTTTGAGATGATGATTTTGTACTACCACCATCAATGAGGAACCAGTATCACATGCCGTAAATAGAAGGTGACCAAGTAAATAAATAGGACAAAATTGAAACGACATTAAATTGTAGGGAGATAATGTGGCCGGCAGAAGGCGTGAGCCTGAAGTTATCAATCTCTTTGATAAAAGGCTGATTGACAGTCTAGGGAAGTGATAAGACACAGTAGCACCAAACGAAGACTTTCTCGGTGAAATGGAGACTACTTAAAATCATCTTACATTGTAGGAAGTAGAGTGACCAACAGTTCTGGCTTCCCTAGGATTAAGGGTTTCCCAGGATGTACTTTCATTGCTGTGGAGAGTCTAGAAGAAAACAGGATCGTTGGTCATCCTCCCACCAGGGGGCGCCATACCACTCTTTGGTCTCGGACCATCTTGCTTAGGCTTGTCTTCTCTAAGTTGCTCTCTGGGATGGGCTGACCCTAAGATGATCCTTGCCTCTTGGATTCGTACCCAGGCACAGGGCACCCATGAATACCTTTGAGTCTGGGTACAACCTGTGACTTGTTTCTAATCAGTAAAACATGGCCAGAGGGTGGCCAATCAGTCCCATAATTAGATTACAAAAGATGGTGACTTCAAAAGCCTGGTATACTCTCTGGCTTGACTTCCCAGCTTGCATGCTTAGAGCAAGTGGCTGAGGGCAACTCTGGCCAGCAGCCAGCTTGGAACAAAGACCCTCAGTCCCAAAAGCCCAGAGGAATCAAATGTTGCCAAAAAGCATGTGATCTCAGAGGCAGAGTCTTCCCGTCAAGCCTTCACAGCAGAGCCCAGCTCTGGCCAACACCTTGGCTGCAGCTCCGCAAGAGACCCTGAAACACAGGACCCAGTGAGCCCTGTCCTAACTCCTGGCCCAGAGAAACTGAGATAAAAAAATATATCTGTGTGCATTTTTAGGACATTGTGGTAATTTGATACTCACCAATTCAGTAGTTCCTTCCTTATCTGCGGTTTCATCTACCTGCAGTCAACCATAGGTCCAAAAATATTAAATGGAAAATTCCGGAAATAAACTATTCATGAGCTTTAAATTGCATAGCTTTCTGAAGAGTGTGATGAAATCTCGTGGCATCCTGTGCTCCGGACATGAATCATCCCTTTGTCCAGGGTACCGCCTGTCCCGCTTATCAGATCAGCTGTCATGATATTACAGTACTTGTGTTCAAGTTACCTGTATTTTACTTAAGGATAGCCCCAGATTGCAAGATTAGTGATACTGGCAATTTGGATATGCCACAGAGAAGCTGTTAGTGCTCCCTCGAAGTGAAAAGGTGAAAGTTCTCAACTTAATAAGGAAAGAAAAAATCATATCCAGAAGTTGCTGAGCTCTAAATTAAGAACAAATCCTCTATCCACAAAATTGTGAAGGAAAAAGAAATGTGTGCTGGTTTTGCTGTCTCATCTCAAACTGCAATTTGTGGCTACAGTGTGTGATAAATGGTTAGTGAAAATGGCAAAGACGTTAAATTTGTACAATAAGATATTTTGAGAGAGAGGGACCACAGTCACATAAATTTTATTTATAGTATATATTATAATCATTCTATTTTATGAATAGCTGTCATTAATCTCTTACTGTGACTAATTTATAAATTAAGATTTATCATATTGGAGTTCCCATCGTGGTTCAGTGGTAACGAACCCAACTAGTATCCATGAGGATGCGGGTTCAATCTCTGGCCTCACTCAGTGGGTCAAAGACCTGGCGTTGCCGTGCGTGGTTCACAGACTTGGCTTGGATCCCGAGTTGCTGTGGCTGTGATGTCGGCTGGCAGCTGCAGCTCTAATTTGACCCCCAGACTGGGAACTTCCATATGCAGCAGGTGTGGCCCTAAAAGAAAAAAAAACAAAAAATGGATATCTCAAGTTGTAAGGAATTTAGTGCTTTTCTTTGTATGAGAAGATGCAAGAGTCTGGGCTCACTGAAATCAATCCTTTGATATGCACCTGTGGAAGGTAACGTACTGTCTTTTCTATCAAAGGAAATCTTGGTTACTCCATTTTGCTCCGGTTTTAGCTGAAACACCTTCCTGCGACCCCCCTCCTCTTTCCCTCTTCTCCCAGTAACAATTTGTTTCAAATTAGCCAACTGGGAAGAATGTGTGCCCTGACCTGACCAATGGGAAGGGGACAGCTACATCACCTGCGTTAGGGATACATAGGGGAGGGTCCTTTGTTCGGCGCACCTGCTTTTTGGAGTACCCTTCTGCAGAAGGAAAGAGCCTTGTCGCAATCTCATGTTCATGTGTCTCATTTTTTGACACGGACCATCCGAGCCACGTCCCCAGCACACTTCAACTCTCTGGGGCCAGTATCCTCTGCCTTCTCATCCCGAGTCTCCTCAGGGTGCACCATGGGGGTGGCAGCAGCAGGTGACTACTAGAGGGTGGGCATTCTGTTTCCATCCTCAGTTCCTTTAGGGCTCACCATCAGGGCAGCTGCAGTGTGACAGCTTGATGGCTGCGACATCCTTTGTTTCTTGATATGGCAGGCAGGATATTTTTCATTGATACTTTCTCTTGTAAACATTTTCCCACAGCAACAAGCCCACCTCTATGTCATTATTTTAAATTATTGAATAACATTCTGTATTGTTTAACTCATTCTTACTGTTTTTTGCTCTCATGTTAAAGTTTAAAGAAATACTCTTCCAGCTAAATTGCTGGCACAGCCATACTAGGTTCACTGGAAGTGGAACCCCTGGGTGAAAAGTGTGGCCTGAACACCTGTGCTGAATAGAAACTCGGAGCCAGAGTTTTGGGTGAAGGAGGAAAAAAAATAGCTTTTATTGCTTTGCCAGGCAAAGGAGGCCACACAGCAGGCTAATGCCTTGAAGACTGTGCCCTCCCTTGGGGAAGAAATTCAGGGAGCTTTACAGTCTAAAAGGAGAAAGACAGGGGCACATAAGAATCAGAATTGGGGCAAACATGCATTCTTCTTTCTTTGGGGGAATCTTAGTCATCAAAGCTGGAGGCAGGAGATCTCAGCCTGATCCTAATGGTAGTCTTCTGCATTATCGCCTAGAATAACAGTACTTGCGAAAAGGCATATCAATCAGAGATGAGAACAAACTAGAAAGTTCCCGAAAAACATCATGTGCTAATAATCTTTAATCCATAGGCAGTTGTGCTCAGGGTGCCTACTATTTAGCTCACAGGTGCTTGTATTTAGGGTTCAATCAAATGAGGGAGAAGCACAAGGAAGGGCTCCAAGCTGTTCAGTTTTTCAGCATTCATTTCTTTTTTTTTTTTTCCTTTCTTTCTTTCTTTCTTTTTTTTTTTTTTTTTTTTTTGTCTTTTTGCCTTTTCTGAGCCGCGTCAGGGACCTACACCACAGCTCACGGCAACGCCGGATCCTTAACCCACTGAGTGAGGCCAGGGATCAAACCCTCAACCTCATGGTTCCTAGTCGGATTCGTTAACCACTGAGCCACGATGGGAACTCCCTACAGTACTCATTTCTAAAAGAAGCATAAGGAATAGAACTTTTCTCTTAGGTGTATAAGATGCCTACGCCATCATGTGTATCCCTTGAGAGGGAACCAGGATCCTGCCCCAAGGCGGTGCTATTGTTTCTGGGTGAGTCCGCCCTTGTCTTTGCAGCCCCTTTCCTCCCTGATCAGCCACTGTCTGAACCCGCCCCTTGGATCTCAGGGAAGGTCATGGAGGTGAAATGAGACCCGTTTCCTAAAAACAAGAATTGGGGACACAGAAAGGTCTTTGTGCCCAGGAGCCCCACAGGGGCCTGCTTGGTGATGTTCCCCCCTTTTTTTTGCTACTCCTCCATCTTGGAGAGAACAGGTGTTGGGAAAGAAAGGGAATAATCTTTTTTTTTTTTTTTTTTTTTTTTTGTCTTTTTGCTATTTCTTTGGGCCGCTCCCGTGGCATATAGAGGTTCCCAGGCTAGGGGTCCAATCAGAGCTGTAGCCACCGGCCTACACCAGAGCCACAGCAACGCGGGATCCGAGCCGCCTCTGCAACCTACACCACAGCTCACTGAGCAAGGGCAGGGACCGAACCCGCAACCTCAAGTTTCCTAGTCGGATTCATTAACCACTGCGCCACGACGGGAATTCCGGAATAATCATTTTGGATGGAGACATTAGCCATGAACCTGGCAAAGGAGTTCGGTTTTAGGGGAACTTGGCTTGACATCCCCGCTTCTGTTTGAAAAGGATGTATGTTTTCAAGGCTTCTGATAACTATTGACAATCTCCCCTAATAATATTACAACACTCTTTATGCTCTCCAGGAGCCCGTACGTTATTCCCCATTCTCCAAAACTAGCTCTGCTCTTTGCGATTCTTTTGTTGCTGTCTGCCGTCACAGAGCCAGGATTTCACAGCTCCCACCGCTGCCAGACACCCACCCACTCTGATGTGTCAAATGTATAAACGCAGACAATCCACCCTCAAAACCTTTATGCACATGTATGTATATCCACAAACAATATGTAATACTGGTTTGGGAGAGCATTTTTATTTTTTTGTCTTTTTAGGACCGCACCCCTGGCATATGGAAGTTCCCAGGCTAGGGGTCGAATCAGAGCTGCAGCTGTGGGCCTACCCCACAGCCACAGCAATGCTGGATCCGAAACCCACTGAGCAAGACCAGGGGTCGAACGTGCATCTTCATGGATACTAGTTGGGTTCATTACCACTGAGCCACCACAGGAACTCCTGGGAGGGCGTTTTTAAAACCTCCTGTAAATGCTGTTGTGTTAGTATTTTATTCTATTGCCCCTTTTTGTTCAATTGATACTTTTTTGAGATCTGTGTTTATTGAACTACTGTAATTTTTGTCTTCACCTTTTATAAATTCATTTTCAGACAGATGTAACTAGGGGCCATCACTTTGCTGTTATAAACAGTGCTGTGATGGTTGTCTTTATACTTTTCTCCTTTTTCTGAGCAGAGGTGGAATTGCTGGGTGGTAGGATTGGCAGTGTCTTTCAAACGTACTTGGCTGTGACTCACAAGGAGAAATACATCTTACATCAAAATCCGGTAAGGCCTCCTCCATACACAAGAAAAACAAAAGTTTCATGAAATAATACTTATCCTTATTATGAGAAAAGCTTTTTGATGTGTTTTATTCTATTTAAGTCAACTTCCTTTTTGGATGTTGATCACAACCTACTAAACAGATTATTTAACATATTAATGGGCCGTGACTCACAATTTGAAAAATAATAGATTAAAATGTATTCGGTCTCACTACATACTTTGAAATTACTCTTTAGAGTGGCTACACTAATTACAAAGCATTAGGTTCTTTTTTCTGTACATCCTACTTGGCACTTGAATTTTTTTTTTTCAATCTGATGAATGTAAAGCAGTATGTCATTGTTGTTTCAATTTTTCTTTCTCTGGTTACTAATAAATTGAGTTTCTCTCCATATGTTTATTCACTATTTGACTTCCTCAGAGAGTGAGTTTGCCTATTCTTCTATTGAGTTGCCAGATTTTTTCTTGCTGACTTACTGAGTTTCTTGTATAATTTAGATTTTTAATCCCCCCCCCCTTTTTTTGGCTGCATCCACAACATGCAGAAATTCCCAGGCCAGGGATTGAACCAAGCCACTGCAGTGTCAACACCAGGTCCTTAACTCACTGACCCAGAAGAGAACTCCTGGATTTTTATTCATTATTGATTGTTGTTGCAAATATGCTGCAAGTGGCTTTTCCCAATCTGATAATTACTTGTTAACTTTGCCTGGGATGTCATTTATTGAATAGAAATCCATCAGTCATTTTCTTTATGATGTTTTATTTAAGAAATGCTTTCTTCACTCCATAACAATTTGCTTTTCAATTTTTTTTTATAGCTTCTTAAACCATCTGAGGTTTGTCTTTATATGGTATGAGATAGGATGTAATTTTATGTATTCCATAGAGTGGATCTACTTTTCCCAACACAATTAAAATAATCCATCCTTTCCTCCTCTAATTAATGTTGCCACTCCCATCACATACTGAATAGCCGTATACATTGGTCCATTTCTGGATTTTTCTCTTCTGCTCCATTGATCTAACATTAATAGAATACTTTGAAAAACTAGACTCTATGTTTTAATATCTGGTAGGGTAAGTTTCCCACCTTTGCTTTTATTTTATTTTGTTTTTTGTCTTTTGTCTTTTTAGGGCTGCTACCCATGTCATATGGAGGTCCCAGGCTAGGGGTCTAATCAGAGCTTTAGCTGCCGGCCTATACCACAGCCACAGCAATGCCAGATCCAAGCTACGTCTGTGAACTACACCACAGCTCACAGCAACGCTGGATCCTTAACCCACTGAGTGAGGCCAGGGATTGAACCTGCAACCTCATGGTTCCTAGTCGAATTCGTTTCTGCTGCGCCACAACAGGAACTCTGGGTGCTTTTATTTTTGTCTTAACTACTTATGGAAACTTATTTTTCCATGCAAATTATAGAATTAGCTTATTCAATTCCTCTCTTCCAAATATTAGTGAGAAATATATGAATTCACACCATTACAGTGCTTCCAGGAACAGTATGTTTTTCCATTAGGAGATAAAAATCTCCTTTAGTAGGTCTTCTCTGGCATGTTTGGCTAAGTTAATTTCTAGATACTCCCTTTTATTTCTCTTTTTCTTTTTCTAAAAAAAATTTCTCGAATTTAATAGATGGGAATGGTACCTTCTTTCAGGACAGCCAGGGTTTTCTATAAACTTCCCTTCATGACTCTGTCTCCTGGATCACCTCTTTGGCAAGGGATGACCCCAAAGATCTCAGAAACTCAGGGCCCTAAGGATGAAGCAAAACCAGTACCCCTCGTGTTAAATGGGCAGTTGCCAAGAGTATCAGAATAATAGAAGATCTACAGCATCCCTGAGGTGCCACAGCAACTCTGGGTATGAAAGTGAGATGAAGAGAATTACATTGACTGGAATACCTCTCAGGGATATCACTATACCTATTTGAAAGTAATATTTTTAAAAACTACTTGGGGTGTTAGGAGAGGAAAGAGATGCTTTGGACTGTTAAACTGCCTTCTAAGGAAGATGGGTCTGCTTCACTTCAGGGCACAAACCTCAGTAAGCCAGATATGCAAGTTTGGGGCCAGAGCTGAATTGCTTGTTGCCACAAGGAGCCTTCCTCCTCAGCTGTTCCCTCATGTTTCATAGAGCCTCTCTTCTAAACAAACAAATAGCTGGGGTCCTAGCAAGCAGGAAGCAGAAGCCCAAACGTAGAGGAACCAGGATATCAGATGGGAACTTGAGAACAGGGACCAAGACCAAAGCCCTCTTACAGGGACTGCAGCCTACGCAGGGTGGAATAGGACCTCTTGAATTGAGTCGTGACACAGTTATTAGAACACCAGCACCTTCCCCAAAAGAAAAAAAATGGCCAACGACCTGACCAGGCAGATTTCTAAATGAAGAAAAACAAGTGGCCGGTATTAACAAAGATGTTCCACTTCACTAGAAAGCAAGACAATAAGAGATTTTGCCCCTTTCTGATCGGCAAGGTTGCTTTTTTTCTTTTTCCTTCTTCTTGCTTCGTGTTGTTTCTTGCTTGCTCGCCTCCTTTTTTAATGATGATACTCATTGTGGAGAGAGAAGGGAAAGGGCATTCTCACACACAGCTGGTAGTTCTGTGAATTGGCACAGCTTATCGGGAGGGCAATTTGGCAGATTGTGTTAAAAACCCTGAAGACAAGCAATCTTTCTGATCCAGCACTTCTACTTCTAGGAATTTTTCCTACAGAAATAATTAGAAATGAACACACAGATGAATAATAGCAGCTCAGCATTTACTGGGTGTTCACTTTGTGCCAGACAATATGCTAAGAACTTTATTCTTTACTCATTTAGCCTTTGCAGCCACATACGATGCGTATTGTGTCTAATTTCAGATGGAGAGGTTGAGGCTAAAATTGCGCTGTAGTAAACTGCACAAGTTCATGCAACAGGTAAGTGACAGACTGGGGCTCACATCCCTTTGACTGCAAAAGCCATGATCTGAACCACCCCACTATACTATGGGGTGGAAAACTATGAATAAAATGATGCTCCAGGAGTTCCTGTTGTTGCTCAGTGGTTAACAAACCTGAATAGTATCCAAGAGGACACGGGTTTGATCCCTGACCTCACTCAGTGGGTTAAGGATCTGGCATGGCCGTGAGTTGTGGTGTACGTCTCAGATGCGGCTTGGATCCTGCATTGCTGTGGCTGTGATGCAGGCCTGGCAGCTGTAGCTCCGATTCGACCTGTAGCCTGGGAACCTCCATATGCCATACGAGTGGCTCTAAAAAGACAAAAAAAAAAAAAAAAAAAAAAAAAAAAAGATGCTCCAGTAGTTCCCTGGTGGCCTGATAGGTTAAAGGTCCATGGTTGTCACTGCTGTGGCTCTGATTACAGCTGTGACAAAGATTTGATCCTTGGCTCGGGAACTTTTATCTGCTGTGGGTATAGCCAAAAAATAATAATAATAATAATAAATGATGCCTCGCCTGGTACTTTACAAAACAGCAAAAATTCAGAAATCATTTAATTGTGCCAAAATTGAGGGAATACTTAAATAAATCATGGAAAATCATATGATGAAATACATAGTCATTAAAAAAATAAGTTTTGAAAAAATTAGGACATGGGGAAATATTTACGGAATACTAAATGAAAAAAATGATGTAAAACAGTTATGTCCCATTTAAAATTTTTTTTTTTTTTTTTTGTCTTTTTGCTATTTTCTTTGGGCCGCTTCCGCGGCATGTGGAGGTTCCCAGGCTAGGGGTCGAATCGGAGCTGTAGCCACCGGCCTACACCAGAGCCACAGCAACGCGGGATCCGAGCCGCGTCTACAACCTACACCACAGCTCACGGCAACGCCAGATCGTTAACCCACTGAGCAAGGGCAGGGACCGAACCCGCAACCTCATGGTTCCTAGTCGGATTCGTTAACCACTGCGCCACGGCGGGAACTCCCCATTTAAAATTTTTAGATGCATATATGTCATTTTTATGAAGTTCAAAAATAGGGAAGACTACTATGGTGATCAAGATTTGGGGTTGGTGTATTAGATGGGAAGCACGCGGGGGCACTAGAAATGTTCTAGATCTTGATCTGGGTTCTAGTCCGCTTGGTGTATCATACATAAAAATTAATCCAGTAGTACAGTTAAAATGTGTGCTTTATGTAAGTGTATATATTCTATCTCACTGAAAAAGAAAAAGAGCATAAATGCATAGAAAAATCTTGTAGGAAGAGAACAGAAAAACATTAGCAGTTAGCAATCAACAAAAATGATTGTTGCTCAGTATAATTTTCATTTTATTCTTTGTACTCTTCCATATTTCCTTTTCTTTCTTTTGTTGTAGTAAGCCTGTATTGTGTTTATAATTAGAAAAATAACTTCAAGTTTATTATTGTGGAAGGGGGGAGGGGGGAAAGCCACGCGCATGTGAACCATCTGTGGTGCAGACTTGAGACTCTAGGGGTGGACTGAGCTCTGCAAGGATCTCCAGTCCTGGACGCCCTCCTGAGGCTGGCCTTACAGGCAGGATGCCACGGTTCGAAGGACAGAGAGAATGGAGGAGAGAAGCGCAGTGCCCAGCCCGCTTGATAGATGAAGCTGAGTGACTGGCCCTGAGGAGCCTGGGATGGACTAGAAGCAACACCCTTCAGACAAATTCCTCCAACTTTCAAATCCAGCTGCATGGGTGCTGCACAGAGGCATCCCGGTCACGACAACAGCCCATCATTCCGCTGCCAGCTGGAAACCTTGTTGTTCACTGGTGAGGACATCAGGCCTCCAGGGAGCACGTTGCCTGTCAATCAGAAGTTTCTGTTCCCTTCTGTCTCCTCTCTCTCTCTCTCTTTCTGATGCTCATTTTTTAAAAATTAAACTATAGTTGATTTATAATGTGCCGTTTTCTTACCTCCTCTCTCTTTTAAAGGAGCAGTTTGTGGGGTTCCCTGGTGATCCAGCGGTGAAGGACTCGGCAATTGTCACTGCTGTGTCACAGGTTCAATCCCTGGCCCAGGAACTTCTGCATGCCATGGGCACAGCCAAAACACAAAAAAACTTAAATAAATAGATGGTTAGTTTCTGCCTGGATAAGGCAGCCAGGTTTGGACAACTGTGACTTTTTCCCATTTAAGAGTCTTGATTCCAGGGCGGTAGAGAAATTAGGGCGGTGCAGGGCAGGTTTCTGTGGGTGCTTCCTAAGGGTATCCTTGACAAAGAAATCCTGTCAAAAAAGATGTAAATCACATAAAGAATTTAAGTATAAGGAAGATTGAGGATATGTGATTATAATATTTAATAGTATAAATTAGAATATTATAAATACTCAATATGCTTAAATAAAAAATAAGAAAAATAACAGAATTAGCAGTTAAATAAAAAATAACAGAATTAGCTTTCTTTACTAAGAGATACCAATTTTATTAGGGCCATCAAATGTTCCTAGGACAAAAAAAATCCAACCTTTCCTCTCCTCTGTTGCAGCTAAGGGTGGCATATAACACAGATAAGCCAATGAAAGTTTTCCTTTCTTTCTTTTCTTTTCTTTTTCTTTTTCTTTTTTTTTTTTTTTTTTTTGGCCTGCAACATGTAGAAATTCTGGGCCAGGGATCCAATGCATGGCATAGCAGCAACAACACTGGATCCTCAACCTACTGAGCCACTAGGGAACTTCTTTCCTTTCTTGATAAGAAGAAGAATGTGATGCCTGGAGCTGCAGTAGCTCTGTTGTCATCATGAGGAAAATCCCAGAGGAATTGCATAGAACCCAATCCTGACATCCTTAAGGCACTGAACCAGTAACAGTAACTGCCTAACACTTCACTATTTTTTTATTGAAGCCACTTTCTGCTCAAGTTTTCTTCTCATGCGTCATTACTAAAGGGAATCTTTAACTGATTACTCAACAATGTAAAATAAATAATGTAACTAACACACGACAGGACATTTAAGGGAAAGAGATGCAAAAAGTGTAAGAGCGCCAGTGTTTCATTGCAGGTAGTCACTATCTAAAATTGAAATTCATGGTTAAAAATGATCATGGCTGCCACCCCGATGCTTTCCAGAGGGGTCTTTGGGGAGCTAATATCTCCTCTGGTGTGGAAAAATCGCTATCTAAAGTTCAGAAATTCTTTGAGTTCCCGTTGTGGCTCAGTAGTTAACAAATCTGACTAGGAACCATGGGGTTGTTGGTTCAATTCCTGGCCTCGATCGGTGGGTTAAGGGTCCTGTGTTGCCATGAGCTGTGGTGTAGGTCCCAGACTCGGCTTGGATCTGGCATTGCTGTGGCTGTGGTGTAGGCCGGCAGCTGTAGCTCTGATTAGACTCCCAGCCTGGGAATTTCCATATGCCGTGGGTGGGGCCCTGAAAAGACAAAATAATAATAATGATAATGATAATAATAATAATAATAATAAAGTTCCGAAATTCTTGGGAATTCCCATTTTGGCACAGTGGAAACAAACCCTACTAGTATTCATGAGGATGTGGGTTCAAGCCCTGCCCTAGCTCAGTGGATTCAGGGATCTGGCATTGCCATGAGCTATCATATAGGTCACAGACGTGGCTCTGACCTGGCATTGCTGTGGCTGTGGCCTAGGCCAGCAGCTGGAGCTCTGATTCAATCCTTAGCCTTGGAATTTCCATATGCTAAGTGTGTGGCCCTAAAAAGCAAAATAAAATAAAATAAAGTTCAGAAAGTCTTTCATTCTTACTTTTATCTTTAAAATACAGTGAAATCCAAGGAAAATACATAAAATATCTTTCAAAATGTAGGAAGAGTATTATGAGACAATTTATGTACATATATTTTATGGCTGCACCCATGGCATATGGCAGTTCCCAGGCCAGGGATTGAGTCCAAGCCTCAGCTGCAGCAATGCCAGAATCCCAACCCAAAGGATTGGACAAGAGATCAAACCAATGCCTCCACAGAAACCCGAGCTGCTGCGGTCAGATTCTTAACCCACTATGTCACAGTGGGAACTCCCGTATGAGACCATTTTTATACAATTATCTCTGATGATCTCCCTGTATACCTGCATGGAAAGATGTTTGGCATGACGTTCATCTCACTGCATCATGGAAATTTCAGACTTGTTTGTATTTCTTGTTTTCTTTTTACTTTTTTGGCCACCCATGGCCTATGGATTTCCTGGGCCAGAGATCGGATTCGAGCTGCAGCTGCAACCTACTGCCACAGCTGTGGCAACGCCTGTTCCTTAACCCGCTCTGCTGGGCTGGGGGTCGATCCTGCCTCCCAGCACTCTAAAGATGCCATCAAAAACATTGTGCCACAGTGGGAATTCCTATTTTTCATTTTAATTTTGAAATGACTGCATATTTATGGAAGAGTTGCAAAGATAGTACTGCAAGTACCACCCCATCTACTCTTCCCCCAACTTCCTTTAATGTTAACTTCTACCTAAGCCTGACACAGTCACCAAAATCAAGAAATTAGCTTGGTGATTGGCATAACACTGTTAACTACAGTAACGGCTGCATTCAGGTTTTTCCACTGACGTCCTTTTCCTGTCGCAGATTCCAAACCAGGATACCACATGGCATTTAGATGCCCTGGTCCTTTGTCTCCGTTGGCCTATGCCACTTTCTCCATCTTTTCCTTGTCTTGACACTTTCAAAGTCTAGCAGTCAGATATTTGCTAGGATATCCCTCAATTATGGAGTTCCCGTTGTGGCTCAGTGGTTAGCGAACCCAACTAGCATCCATGAGGATGCAGGTTCGATCCCTGGCCTTGCTCAGTGGGTTAAGGATCCGGCATTCCTGTGAGCTGTGGTGTAGGTTGCAGATGCAGCTTTGATCCGGCATTGCAGTGGCTGTGGCCTGGATCAGCAGCTACAGCTCCAATTTGACCCCTAGCCTGGGAACTTCCATATGTCACAGGTACAGCCCTAAAAAGACAAAAGACCAAAAATAAATTTTAAATAACAAAAAAGAAGATTGCTTGGGAGTTCCCGTCGTGGCGCCATGGTTAACGAACCCAACTAGCATCCATGAGAATGCAGGTTCGATCTCTGAGCCTTGCTCAATGGGTTAAGGATCCGGCTGTTGCCACATGCTGTGGTGTGGGTCGCAGACTCGGCTCGGATCCTGCGTTGCTGTGACTCTGGCGTAGGCCAGTGGCTACAGCTCCACTTAGACCCCTAGCCTGGGAACCTCCATGTGCCGAAGGAGTAGCCCTAGGAAAGGCAAAAAGACCAAAAAATAAATAAATAAATAAAAGAATATCACTCAATTTTGGCTTGTCTGATGCTTTCTCATGATTAGCCTGGGGTTATAGATTTTGGGAGAAGAAGACCTCAGAGGTGATGTGTCTTCTCATTACATCATGTCAGGGGCACGTGATCATGACACGACTCAACCATTGGTGGCGCTGACCCTGATCACTTGAGGTCTTTAAACTTTCTTCTTCGTACTTTTCCGTATGGCTTTCATTCCTATAATAAGTATGTGAAAACAGTGAATCTGGAAGCGCTTCATAAATCGAAGACCTCCATGAATATGAGGGTTAAATTTTTTCTTCGAAAAAGAGGATTGATGGCCAAGGCTGAAAGAGGGAAGAGGAGATAAGTATAGCTGCAACATCAATGTTTAATTGCTCGGGAGGCTCGCCAGGGTGGCAGGGAGTGATGGAGGATGACTTGGAGATTGATATAACTGCTAGCAGAACAAAGAATTAGGGCCTCATCCAGATATTTTTAATAGAATATTTTCCCCTTTATCCCATAACCCTGCATAAGAGTGGAAATGGCAGAACAGCGGGGGGCTGATTCCAATGGAAAGGCACGTGGGAATGGAAATGAACACTGACTAAGCATCATTTATGCTCCGGGGGCTTCACTTCGTTCGCTGGTTGAATCTTCACACCTCCACTAGGTAAGTACAACGGTCATCTCCATTTTATGGATGGGGAAATGGAGACTCAGAGAAGAGGAGGGACTTGCCCAAAGCCAGGTAACCATCACCCGTCACTTAGGCAATGCACTGGACTTGTGTGGGAAAGCCACGGCTTGAATCACTAAACTTATGCTGTCTCTCCCCCAGCACCTGCTGCCCAGGAAGAACTGTGGGTGAAAGAATTCCAGTCGTGGGGGAAAGTGATGCGCTTTGGTGACTGTCCCCTATCCTTCACAATCTCCCTGTCTCCCCATTGATCAGAGAATCCCCGGGGCATGATGCCCCCTGGTTCAGGATCCCATGACCCTCTAGATGCCTTGAAAAACTACCGCCTGCAGTCAGAGCTAAGGGCCTGGGGTGGCTGGGACAGCCTTCCCTTAGCTCCTCCGAGGAAAGATGCTAGTTTGCAGACAGAAACAAAGAAAGATTTGGAGAAAGGAGAAAGAGAGAGGAGAGGAATTCAAGCTAGTTCAAGTTTGGTTCCTACAACTCGAAACCAAAGTATCCTGAGGAGCAATTTCTACTTATTCTAGTTTCTGCTCTTTCATATCATCACTGTGTCTGTGCTTTTTGCCTGTCTAAGCCCCCAGCTCTGCATCCTGAGTGGTTATGAATACAGGCTCTGGAGGCAGAAGGACAGGGGATTGAATCTCAGTTCCTCCATCAAGCAATGTGGTCTGGGGCAAGGACTTGACCTCCTTGAACTTGTGCCATCTGATAAAAGGGATGATAGTATTCCTGCAAGGGGTACTATAAGAACTATGCAAGATGATGCATGCCACTTTAGCTTAGCCTGCAATAAATGCTAGCTATGATGATTATCTTTATTCAACTCTACTTGCCAATTGACTGCAATTTATTGATTTCCCAATTCCATGAGACATCTGCTGGCCTAAGCCATTTTTTCTCTCCAGACCACATAACTCATAACCACTGAGTCTATCTCAGTCCCCTAAATTACAGCTTAGGGTTGGAATTCCAACAAACGTTTGAAATAGTGTGGCCAACCTGTGCCTGGTCATATGCTGGTGACTATGAAACAACCAGCACGCCAAAGCAAACAAACAATAACAGCCAGAGGTGTCTGCCCATTTCCATGGTGTAAATATCCCCACCATGGCTGGTCTCAAGCCATCCATGTGATGTCCCTAAACACAGAGGTGGCAAGGTTGGGGGTGACTAGCTCTCATGAGCTAGAGCTGGCCACTCCAACACACCACTGCCTGTGCAGGAATTCCCTCAAGGAGGGGTGTGGATGGGGAAAGCATTCCAATATATGTCCACTAGAACAGGCATTGAAGTGGTACGAGTGCATCTTATGTTGAGTTTCTGTGAGCAAAATCTGAAATGGGATTCTTGTACAAGTGATTTATCAAGGGACTTCTCAAGTGAACTCTGTTATGAGATAAGGGAAGCAGAATAGGACAAGGGAGAAAGCTAAGCAAGAAATACGGGTTCAGGAGTTCCCATCATGGCTCAGCTCAGTTCTCATTAATGAACCCAACTAATATTCATGAGGACATGTGTTCGATCCCTGGCCTCACTCAGTGAGTTAAGGATCTGGCGTTGCTGTGAGCTGTGGTGTAGGTTGCAGATGCTGCTTGGATCCCGAGTTGCTGTGACTGAGGCATAGGCTGGCAGCTATAGTTCCAATTTGACTCCTAGCCTGGGAACCTCCATATGCTGTGGGTGCAGCCCTGAAAAGACAAAAAAGAAAGAAAGAGAGAAAGAAAGAAATATGGGTTCAACTGAAGTCTAGCTTCAGCCTGATCCCAAGGAGCGCTTTGGAGCATGCGTATCGTCAGTCCTGACGTCCAACGATGGGACCTGGGATTTTTAAACATCACAGGGTGCAAAAAGTGATATTCATTCAAAAGAAACTGTACTTTGGAGTTCCCATTGTGGTGCAGTGGAAATGAATCTGACGAGTAACCATGAGGTTGCGGGTTCAATCCCTGGCCTTGCTCAGCGGGTTAAGAATCCAGCGTTGCCATGAGCTGTGGTGTGGATCAAGATGTGGCTCGGATCTGGCATTGAGGTGGCTCTGGCAGAGGCCAGCAGCTACAGCTCTGATTGGACCCCTAGCATGGGAACCTCCATATACCCTAGGTGCAGCCCTAAAAAAAAGGAAAAAAAAAAGTGAGAGAGAGAGAAACTGTACTTTGAATTCTGATCTTTTCCCAGGCTAGCAATTTGTGGTACAATAGTCTTGGGATGCCGGGAAGTGGCAGGCAGCAAGCCTCAGCTCCCAGTCAGCCATGAGATAGAGAGGGTTAAAAAACCAATACATTTCCAGCTCTTCTATTCCAACACAACCATTCTGTTCTCTTTCAGTGCGGTGTTCAGTAAATCCCATGAGACATTTAACACCTGACTACAAAATAGTTTCCGTGTTGCATGAATTAACCAACTGAAGGTTAATGTAAGTGCTCTGAGCACATTTAAGGCAGGAGAGGCTAAGTAAGCTAAGCTGTTTAGAAGGGCAGGTGTACTAAATGCATTTGTGTGTGTGTGTGTGTGTGTGTGTGTGTGTGTGTGTGTGTTTGGTCTTTTTGCTATTTCTTGGTCTTGGGCCGCTCCCGCGGCATATGGAGATTCCCAGGCTAGGGGTCCAATCGGAGCTGTAGCCACCAGCCTACACCAGAGCCACAGCAATGCAGGATCCGAGCCACGTCTGCAACCTACACCACAGCTCACAGCAACGTCGGATCGTTAACCCACTGAGCAAGGGCAGGGACTGAACCCGCAACCTCATGGTTCCTAGTCGGATTCGTTAACCACTGCCCCACGACGGGAACTCCCTAAATGCATTTTTAACTCACAATATTTTCAGCTTGTGAGGAGTTTATTGGGATGTCTCCCCATCATGAGTTGAGGGAGTCCCAACCTGAGGCAGGAGGGCCGGGGACTTACACCTCCCAGCTAATCAGTCATTGGGTGCAGGCTGCCTTCAGGGGTGTAACTTCCCCAGGTGTTCCCTGGCAAGGGCGTTCCACTGGCTGAGGGGAATCCTTAGGAGAAGGGAGTAGCTGCGACCTGTGAGCCACCACCTCTCACAGCAGCTGGGGGATGAGTGCACCAGCCTGGTAAAGAGGCTGCGGGCGGGGGTCCCAGGATCCTGTGCTGCGTAGTGATGACAAGGCTGATGCTGATTCCCACAGGGAGGATGATAGAGATGGAGATGCATGCATTGTCAGGGGAAGAGTCTACGGAATGGACATCTTTTTTTTTTTTTTGTCTTTTGTCTTTTTGTCTTTTGTTGTTGTTGTTGTTGTTGCTATTTCTTGGGCCGCTCCTGCGGCATATGGAGGTTCCCAGGCTAGGGGTTGAATCAGAGCTGTAGCCACCGGCCTACACCAGAGGCACAGCAACGCAGGATCCGAGCCGCGTCTGCAACCTACACCACAGTTCACGGCAACGCCGGATCGTTAACCCACTGAGCAAGGGCAGGGACCAAACCCGCAACCTCATGGTTCCTAGTCGGATTCGTTAACCACTGCGCCACGACGGGAACTCCGGAATGGACATCTTTTCATCCGTCTCCGTGTCTGCCTGGATCTCCTCCCTCCCTCTCTCTCTCCCTCCCCAGAGTGAGGTGATGAGGCAGGAGAGGCTGCTCCCATTCCACTCCAAGGGGCTCTATCACATTAAACGTCCGACAGAATAGCTCGCTGCTTAAGAGCTATTCTGGGACGAATGTAAAATGCGTTCGCTCATTCAACAAACATGCATTGAACGTCAGCTACAAACCATGCACTAGTCTGGGTGCTGGGGATACAACAGTGGTGGGAAAAGACAAAAATCTCTGCCCTCAAGAGCGTATATCCTGCTGGGTTTAAAGTGAGGAAATTGATGGTAAAAGAGGTTAATTGACTTGACCAAAGACAGCAAAGAGCAGAGCTAAGGTTTTTCTTTTTTCTTTTCTTTTTTATGGCCACACCTGCAGCATATGGAAGTTCCCAGGCGAGGGATCAAATCTGAGCCTTGGTTGTGACCTACAGCCACAACTGTGGCAACACCCAATCCTTAACCTACTGTGCAGGGCTGGGCATCGAACCAGCAACTCCGAAGTAACCTGAGTCACTGCAGTCAGGTTCTTAACCCACTGCACCACAGTGGGAACTCCAGGCAGAGCTAAGATTTTTTTTTTTTTTCCTTCTTCTTCTCATGGCTGCACCTGCTGCATATTGAAGTTCCCAGGCTAGGGATAAAAAAAATCAGAGCTACAGCTGCAGGCCTACCCCACAGCCATAGCCACACAGGCTCTGAGTCGCATCTGTGACCTACGCTGCAGATTTTGGCAACACTGGATTCTCAACCCTCTGAGCAAGGCCAGGGATCAAACCAGCATCCTCAGAGAGAGAACTTCAGGTCCTTAACCTGCTGAACCACAACAGGGAAGTCCCAAGAGCTAAGATTTTAACTAAGGTCAGCCAGCTGCCCAGACCCATGCCCTTGACATTCTATACTGTCTGCAGGGGACACTTTTTTGGTTTGTTTTTTGGTTTCTTCCTCTTGCCGATCTTCTGGTACTTGAACCCTCAGATGGCTTCAGGAAAACCACTCTTCCCAATACCATCCAGAAAGACGGTCTGTCAAGGTGTCTGGTCCTCATTTAACTGTGGAGTGATGACCAAGCCGTCACCCCAATACTTGTTTCTGCCACCCAGACCTTCCGGAACTGTGTCTGCCTTTGTATCCAAATTGGTTTTTCAGCCCCATCTCATATTCTTCCCCCAAATTAATTTCTCTCCTGTTAGAAAGCCCATATGGTTGTGTGAGTGATGTAACACAGGGTGGCTCCACTCTCTGGACCTCAGGCAAGTTTTGTTGTCTGCTGACACTGAGGTATGACACCCACCTTGTAGGAGGCAGGAAGAATAGAGGTTTTATCTCCTCGTGCCAGGTCTCGCCAGCCTCCCCGGTTTTAGTGCCTTTTCAGACCCTAACCTCCCAGGAGAAGCTTCCTCATTCTTCGCTGGGGCTGCCAGACGTGAGGCTTCTGCACACTCAGCAGAAGCACTGGAGGAGCCTGAGCTATATTTGAGCTTTCCTGAGAAGGCGCAGCCGCAGCCTCCTGCGCTCTGCTGGCCGGGGAGAGGATGGAACAGGTGATGACTCAGCGAGTTCAGAATCGCATCCATGTCCAATCCCTCCTCCCCACCCAGGTCTATTTTTGGGTCACCCCCAGATGCTTATGAAGGCCACATGTCACAGCTACAGGGCAGAGGACAGACTTTCCTTGGAGAACCAGTCAGTTAGGGTTGCACAGAGTTGCATGAAACAGAAATCTGACCCAGTCAAGCTTTCCTTTTCTCACATAACAAGAAGTCTTGGGGTAGGCAGTGCAGGCTAGCACAGAGGCTCAAAAACACCATTAAGAACTGAAGTTCCTTCTATCTTCCTGCTCTGCTATCCTGAGCAGGTGGCAGTCACCCTCATGGTCACAAGATGGCTGCTTCACTTCCAGAAATCTCACCTACATTCCTGGCAGAAATGAAAGCAAAAGCAAGGAGGAAAAGTACATGCCTTCTAATTTCTCCCCTACCTTCGCTGAGGAAGACAATAGATTCCCAGGAAGTCCTACCCCAATTTCTACCTACATCTTATCAGTCAGACCTGGGTCAGAGAACCACCCCCAGCTGCAGGGGAATATGGGAGGTATTTTTAACGGGGCACATTTTTTATCCAAAGTTGGGATTCTGTTACTAAGTAAGAAGGGAAGAATAAATTTTTGTTAAGCAATTAGCAGTGTCTGTCAAAGGAGGTGAGATGGGAAATGGATGGAACTGTCACAGCAATAATCAGAGTCACAGCAGTAACAACACAATTCTTTTTTTTTTTTTTTTTGGCAGAACATGCAGCTTGTGAAAATTCCTAGGCCAGGGATCAAACCCACAACACAGCAGCAACAACGCCAGATCCTTAATCTGCTGAGCTACAAGAGAACTCCAACACTGGATTCTTAACCTAAGCCACCAGGGAATTCCAACAAATTTTTTTTTTTTAATCTTTTTGTCTTTTTAGGGCTGCACCCGTGGCATGGGTGCATATGGAGGTTCCCAGGCTAGGGGTCTAATAGAAGCTGTTGCTGCTAGCCTACACCACAGCCACAGCAACGCCATATCTGAGCCTCATCTGCAACCTACACCACAGCTCATGGCAACACCAGATCCTTAACCCACAGAGTGAGGCCAGGGATCGAACCCACAACATCATGGTTCCTAGTTAGATTCATTTCCACTGAGCCATAATGGGAACTCCCCAACACTTTTTTTTTAATGGTCACATCCACGGCATATGGAAGTTCCCAGGCCAGGGGCTGAAGCCAAGCCACAGCTGCAGTAACACTGAATCCTTTAATCCCCTGCATCAGGCTGTGGATGGAACCCATGCCTCTGAAGCAACCCACAACACTGAGGTCAGATTCTTAACACCAAAGGAAAACGGCAGGAACTCCTCCAACACTTATTAATATAACTAAATGCATGAATGAATGTGTGAATGAAAGAATGAATAATGCCAGTCTCAACAGCCGCATCGTGAGATTTGGAAATAAACAAATGTTATTAATTTACGTTTTAGATACCAGGGCTCCTTTTTCTTTCTTTCTTTTTCTTTCTTTTTTTTTTTTTTTTTTTTGCTTTTTAGGACCACACCCACAGCTTCTGGAAGTTCCCAGTTCCCAGGCTAGGGGTCAAATAGGAGCTGTAGCTGCTGGCCTACACCATGGCCACAGCAACACAGGATCCAAGCCTTGTCTTCAACCTACACCACAGTTCACGGCAACGCCAGAGCCCCAACCCACTGAGTGGAGCCAGGGATCGAACCCACATCTTCATGGATACTAGTTGGATTCATTTCCACTGCACCACAACGGGAACTCCCAGATAGCAGGGCTCTTGATAGTTCAGTTGAACAAAAAGATTTAACAGAGATGAAGGTTGGACAACTCCATGGTTTCACACTTGAGGGATCATCAGAATTTTAAGGAAAGTTTGTTCAAAATGCCAATACCCAGTGCCTACCCGCAGAGATTCTGGGGACGAGGCTGGCCATCAGTTTTTTTTTTTTTTTTAAAGCTCTTCAGGTGACACTGATGGACCTCCACAGCTGAGATTCCCAGTCCTAGACCTCCTGAAACAATCTCTTTGACAGCGGATCTCAACCTTGAAAGCTTTGGAAGGTACAGGTGTGGGAATCCCACCGCCAGTGATTCTGAAGTCATTAGACTGGGGTGAGGCCTGAGATTCTTTATTCAGTGATTATGCTTTCAGCTCCAGAATTTCTATTTAGTTCATTTTTATCATATCTATTTCTTTTGATAGAATATTGATATTCACATTTTGTTCATACATTGTTTTTCTAAGTTCTTTTAGTTCTTTGTCCATGGTTTCCTTCTGTTCAGTAAACATATTTAAGACAGTTTGTTTAGAAGTTCCTTGGTAACTCAGTGAGTTAAGCATCCGGCTTTATCACTGTTGTGGCTTTGCTCACTGCTGTGGCACAGGTTCAATCCCCGGCCCAGGAACTTGTGCATGCTGGGGGCACAGCCAAAAAAAATAACAATTACATTTAAAAAAAATTTTTTAAATAACTGGTTAAAAGTCTTTGACTGATAAGTCCAATGTTAGGGCTCGCTCAGGGATAGTTTCTGCCAATTTTGTTCCTTTGACTGGACCATACTTTCCTGTTTCTTGGCATGCGTTGTGATTTTTTTTTTTCTGAGATCGGACATTTGAATATTATAATGTGATAACTGGAAATCAGATTCTCCTCCTTCCCCAGCGGTTGCCGGTTTGATTGATGAAGGCTGCCGTCACTACTGGCTTAGTGATTTTCCCAAACTATTTTACAAAGGCTGTATTTCATGTTATATGTAGTCAAAGAAGTCTGTTCCTTCAGCTCATGTTCAAATAGCATGTTGATAGAGATTTCCCCGAATGCCAGGATCTAAAAAAAAAAAAAACAAGACAAACACAACACGCCTCCCAGGGCTTGCGGATGGGCTCTGTTTGCAACCTGCCTAAGACAATATTCACTGCTTGCAGGGAGCCATCTTTACGATGCTTTTTTTTTTTTTTTTCCTTGCTTCAGCATTCACTTGGTTGCTGTAAACCTTGATGGTTTTCCAGAATTCTTACAAAGTTGGTTCTGACAGTTTCTGCTTATTTTTTCAATGTTTCTGCGGAGGAGCTGGGAATGCCTTTTCTTAGCAGCGGTGCGGGCTGCTAATAACAGAAATACTATAGACTGAGTGGCTTAGCATCAACAGCAATTTATTCCTCACAGTTCTGGGGGTGGAAGTCCAAGGTCAGGGTGCCAGCATGGCCAGGCTCTGGTGAGAGTCCTATGCACTTGCAGACTGCCGGTTTCTCATTGTATCCTCACATGGCAGAGAGCAGAAAGAGGAAACGCGCTCTCTGTGAGTCCTGTAGGGGCACTATCCCCACTGGTGAGGCCTCCACCCTCATAGCTGCGTCTAATCCTGTTTACCTCCCAGAGGTCCCCCCTCCTCATACCATCGCAGGCTGGGGGGGGAGGTATGGTTTCCGCATGGGCATCTGGGGAGGACACAAGCATTCAGTCCTTAACACACTGACTCCGCCATTTTTTTATTTTTTATTTTTATTTTTTGCCTTTTGTCTTTTTAGGGCTGCACCCATGAGTATATGGAGGTTCCCAGGCTAGGGGTCCAATCGGAACTGTTGCTGCCAGCCTACACCAGAACCACAGTAACACCAGACCTGAGCTGCATCTGCAACCTACACCACAGCTCATGGCAATGCCGAATCCTTAACCCACTGAGTGAGGCCAGGGATCGAACCTGAAACTTCAAGGTTCCTAGTCGGCTAGTCAGATTCATTTCTGCTGCACCAAGACGGGAACTCCCTTTTTTTTTTAAAGCTCCCCAGGTGATTCTAATGTATAGCCACGGTTCACACCCACTACTCTGGAAGCAAAACTTTGGCATGACTGCTTTCAACAAGCTCCTTAGGTGATTCTGATGTAGCCATTCCAAGCTCTGGGGTCCTGCAGGTTCAGGAAGTCCACTTTCTGTCATCTTCCGCCACTTCCTGGGACCCAGATGAGGAGATCAGGCTGAAGGAGGAAGAGATCAACCTTTGTGGGCATGGCTCACCATCCCGGGACTGCAGCACACGGTGCCACGGGGACACCTAGTGGTGAGTTGCTCCATTGGGGGGTTAATGAGAGGAACTGGCTTATTGCTCCCATTTGCTTCAGAAGAATTAGAACGGAAATTAAGAAAGGAGCCCAGGATGGGCCAGATTCCTGCCTCCACGTGTGACCGATGAGTTAAAGTTTTTCAGCAGTAGATTTCTGTTGGGACTCAGCATATGGGTCACCTGCACCCGAGCTAGCGGCCCCTGGAATTGCTAAGACTTCCAGTTACATAAGGTACAAGCTCTCAGGTAAATGCAGCTGAGGATGAAGGCTTCTCAGTCCAGCTGAGCTCCAGGGTTCACCCCTCGCAGACACGAGGTCCTCAAAGAGTAAGTAGTTCTGGGATAACCAAGAGATTTTTTTCCCTATCTCACCAGGTGTGATCATGGACAGGGCTTTAATTATCTGACTCTCAGTTTCTTTACCTGTATGGTGAAAGTAATTACCTGCCTCAGTTCTTCTATGGAAGATATACGCAATGTATTACCTAGTAAAAGAATTTTAAAAATAAGGGAGTTCCCGTTGTGGCGCGGCAGAAATGAATCTGACTAGTATCCATGAGGAAGTGGTTTCGATCCCTGGCCTTGTTCAGTGGGTTAAGGATCCCACGTTGCCGTGACCTCTGGTGTAGGTTGCAGGCATGGCTTGGAACCCACGTTGCTGTGGCTGTGGCGTAGGCTGGCAGCTACAGCTCCAATGAGACCCGTAGCCTGGGAACTTCCATAAGCCGCAGGTGTGGCCTTAAAAAAAAAAAAAAGGCAAAAAAATAATAAAAAATAAAGTAATAATAATAAATGTGTAGTTTGATCCTGTTTTGTTTAAAATCATGAATATATCTTTATACATATATTTATCTTTATATAAGTTAGTATGGGTGTGTATATGTATATTTACATATGTATGCATACAGCGCTAGAACAGTGCTCACCAAACAGGTAGTGAGGTTGGAGGTGATGTTTGCTCTCCTTTTTGTACTTGTTTATGACGTGCGTGTACTGTTTTTTACAAAAGAATACTGAACCTTTGGGTCAAGAGGTCAGATTAAATACACCTGTTCATCTCTCATCTCTCCTCCCTCCAAACATCCCACTGAAATGACAAAGTGAGCATTTCCAAGTACTAATGAGAGTTCTTCTAATAATAATAATAATAATACTCTTAGAATAATGAGGATTAAAATCTGGCACGTAGCACTTGCAGTAATTACCTCCATTCCCCAACTACTTGTAGCTCTAAAGAGAACACGAATAAAGGGATTTTTTTTGACTCTTTCTGTGCCATAGACCCATGAACCTGGTGAAGCCCAGGGACCTCTTCTCAGTATATTTTTAAATGAATAAACAACCACACATAGGATTACAGAGGAAATCATTTATATCAAAACGCAGTTATCATAATATTTTTAAAACAAATCTGTCATAAAGTAACATATGTGCTTCTATATTAGAAGAATTTAGCAATGTGTCTAATAAATAGAATGAACAGAAGTGATATTTTGAGATAACTTCAGCAATATCACCATGATAGGAAACTGTCTCCTTTCCATTGGTGATAAAATCACAGGAACTGCCAAAACCACCATGGTTTGTTGCTTATGTTCCTGTGTGTAGGTGATGCTGAATTTAAATTCAACTTCATGAAAATAAAGACCATTTTTCTCATCCAATGTCATGGACCTCCAAAGATAATAAAATAGGTGCTCCCATAGGTCTTTGCTTAAGTCTGTTTGATTTCTTTCTCTATTTGCATCTTTTTTTGTTGTTGTTGGCCATGTCCACAGCATGCGAAAGTTCCCAGGCCGGGGATCAAACCCAAACCACAGCAGGGACCTGAGCCACAGCAGTGACAAGTCCCGATCCTCAACCCACTGAGCCAACAGAGAATTCCCTTGCATCTTTCTTCCAATATGTGATGATCCTTGGTTATGGCTTTGGTGTGACTATCCATTAGGGAGCTCCCAATGTCAGTATCTTTCTATAGGTCTTTCCTCCTAGCTGGTCAAATTCTCCAGAGAAGACTCTTACAGCAGCTCTTTAGGAGACCCTCATCCTCTGGGCCAGCATTCTGGAATCGAGGTTGGGAGAGAAGTCTGAGGGGAGGAGATGGCGCAGGGCATCTCAATCTTCCCGTGTAAATTCTCAGGTAACCCCGCTGCTCTCAAGATGGCGCCCCATCATCCACTGTGCATGGTGGTTCCCAACCCAGTGCCCTCTACAGCTGCACTTGCCAACACAGCAACCTCTGATCTCCTGCAGCTATTTACATTTAAATTAATTAAAATAGGAGTTCCCTTCATGGCTCAGTGGTTAACGAATCCAACTAGGAACCATGAGGTTGTGGGTTCGATCCCTGGCCTTGCTCAGTGGGTTAAGGATCCGGCGTTGCCGTGAGCTCTGGTGTAGGTAGCAGACGTGGCTCGGATCCTGAGTTGCTGTGGCTCTGGCCCAGGCCGGCAGCTGCAGCTCCAATTCGACCCCTAGCCTGGAAACCTCCATATGCCACAGGTGCGGCCCTAGAAAAGACAATAAGTAAATAAATAAATACATAAATTAAAATGAAATAAACTTTCAATCTCTCAATCGCACTAACCACATTTCACGCAGTCAAGAGCCACGTGAAGCTAGTGGCTGGCAACTGTATTTTTTTTCTTTTTTTCTTTCTTTTTTTTCCCCCTGCTTTTTAGGGCTGCACCTGCAGCACATGGAAATTCCCATTTCCCAGGCGAAGGGTCGAATCGGAGCTACAGCTGCCAGCCTGCATCACAGCCACAGCAATGCAGGATCCGAGCCGAGTCTGCAACCTACACCACGGCTCATGGCAATGCCAGATCCTGAATCTACTGAGTGAGGCCAGGGATCAAACCCTCATCCTCATGGATGCTAGTCGGATTCGTTTTCACTGCGCCGCAATGGGAACTCTGGGCAACTGCATTTAGACAGTACATGACACTCCTGATCTTTGAAGAATGTTCTCTTGAATAGAGCTGCCGTAGAGCATGGGTAGGCAAGTTTTTTTCTCTAAAGGGCAGACAGTAAGTATTTTTGGCTTTGTGTACCATAGGGTGTCCATTGAGAGTTCTCAATTATGTCACAGGGGCATGAACACAGCCATTAACAATGCAGGGAATATGCACTGAAACACACAGCTTTGTTCCAACAAAACTTTATTTATGAATACTGAAATCTGAATTTCCTAACATTTTCATGTATCATAAAATGTTATTCTGCTTTTGACTTTTCCCCAACTATTTGAGAATGCAAAACTAGTCTTAGCATATGGACTGTTCATAAACAGAGATCCTTAACCACTAAGCTACCAGGGAACTCCTTAGGCTATTTTTTTTTTTTTTTAATCCCTGTTCTGTTAGTTTTAGTAGGTTCAGAGAGGAAGCAGAGCTTAAGGTGTGCTTATCTAAAAGTCTCATGATTTGCTCTGGGCCTGTCTTCTCTGTGTATTTTAGGGTCTATGAGCACAAAACTCCATCTCTCTTATTGACTGTTCTCTGCCTTGGGTCCAGCCTTTGGTCCAGCATGACACTTGACATGTAACAGGCTCTTAGTCAATAGGGCTGAACAAAGACTCATCAAGCCATCTTTTTTCCATTATTTGGCATGATTTCACTTTTTCCTTAGATTCACCTTCAGGGAAGAATGTACTGGTCATGCTGATGGGAAAATTGCAGTCTGCTTAACAATCCAACTTCTGGTTATCAGCGAAGACACAGACATTCCGATTTTCCACATCAGTCCCATGAGCTTGCTAAATGTAATTCCACCTCTGAGAGAAGACATCATCAGTACCTAAGCCTGTGTAGGATCAAACAAATCTTGGCTACAGAAGTGTAAGTCTCAACTGAATCTGATAAGAAGGCTTGTAAAGAGAACGGAAGTAATCTGGCGAACACGAGTACTTGGAGATTTTAAATGCTGGGCTGAAATTGCCTTCTTAGCAAGATAAGGAAGAGAAGGTTATAGAATGTTAACACTGCCAAGACTGTAAGAAGACAATAAGCCAAGGGCATTATTGGAAACCAATTGGAGGGGGGACAAAAGCCACAGGCTAGATGAAAACTATTTGTCCCTCTGAGTTCCCTGGTGACATAGTGGTTAAGGATCTGGCGTGGTCACTGCTGTGTCTTAGATCACTGCTGTGGTGTGGGTTCAGTCCATGGCCCGGGCACTTCTACATGATGTGGGCATGGCCAACAATTTTTTTTAATTAAATTAAATTTTTAAAAAACTATGCATGCCCCAAACTCCTACAAGCTAACAGGGGCTAGCCTTGGGTATGGTAATATCTTTCAAAATATAACATTGAAGGAACAGTCCATGAAAGAAAGAATTGATAAACTGAAATTCATTAAGGTTAAAAACTTCTGGAGTTGTGACGCAGTGGCTTAGGGATCTGGCATTGTCTCTGCAGCAGCATGGGTTCAATCCCCAGCCCAGCGCAGTAAGTTAAGGTGTTGCTGCAGGTATGGTGTAGGTTGCAGCTGAGGCTTGGATTTGATCCCTGGCCTGAAAACTTCCACATGCCACAGGTGTGGCCAAAAAAGAAAAAAAAAAAAAAAAAAAAATGGCCAGGGAGTTCCCATTGTGGCTCAGCAGAAAGGAACCTAACTAGTAACCATGAGGGTTCAGGTTCCATCCCTGGCCTCACTCAGCGGGTTAAGGATCAGTGTTGCCATGAGCTGTGATGTAAGTCCAAGATGTGGCTCGGATCTGGTGTTGCTGCAGCTGTGAAGTAGGCCAGCAGCTGTAGTTCTGATTTGACCCCTAGCCTGGGAACCTCCATATGCCGCAGGTGCGGCCCTTAAATGCCAAAAGGTAAAAAAATAAATGACCCAATTCCAAAACACTGACAGCATCAAATGCTGGTGAGGATGTGAAACAAGAGGAATTCTCATTCACTGTCTCGAGAAAATGTTCCTTTCCTATTTAATGGTCTTCCACCTCACAGTCTGCCTGAACCAGATCCGAGGACCACAGGTTTTCTGATTATTGATTTTTTTTTTTTTTTTTCCTGCAGTGAGCAGCAGCTTGATGTGGGATCTCAGCTCCTTGTCCAGGAATTGAACTCAGGCTGCAGCCATGAATATGCTGAGTCCTAACCACTAGACCACCAGGGAACTCCTTGGTGGTGAAGGTTCTGGGAGACCATCGAACATACCTGCTTGTGCTGCCCTTGGGCCTGTGTGACCTGGTCTTAACGGAGGAGTCAGGCCTTGTGGCCAGGCTGAGAACCGGCTCCTGACTTCCAGCCCAGAGCCCTGCGGCCCACCCCTGCAGTCTCAGATTCCTAAGTGCATTTGGCTCTGGGCATAAGAGAAAAGAGAGCCATTTGGGAGGCATTGAAACATTTCCTCCTGTGCAAATTGTTTCTTTTTCTGCTGGCAAGTCCAAGGTGTTCTGACAAAGGTCAAACGTATTTATTTTCTTGAATATTCTAGGGGTGAGAGTGAAACATACATGAGGGCGAGAGCCAGAGCGGTTGGGGGTGGAGATTTGCCAACTTTGAGAGCCCAAGGGGCTTCTTTTTATCCCAGGAAATGGTTGGTGTTTTGGGCACAGAAAACAACCTCTGGTTTTCTTTTCAAAACAGCAGAAATTATAATGTGGGAAAATTAGGAAATGGTTGAACAGACCCACGAGGCGCTCGAGGCCATTCCCCAGGGGGGGCCCTGGGCTCCTGCCCAGCCTCCCCTCCCCCTCTCCCCACCCCCACCTGATACCTGAGCTTTTCCAGCCCAGCACGGAACTCCCCTGGGCTGTTACCTCTGCCTGGACTGGCCCCCGCCCCAGTTCCTCCGTCTGCTGAGTGCCCCCCCCCCCAACCCCCAGGACTCAAATTTGACACCACCTCCTCCTCGAAGGCCCCCTCCCCCACGCCCGCTTCCCGCCTCTGCCGCATTGCATCACGTCTTTCAGTCTTTGCACGTATCAGGCTGTGTCAAATCTGCCCATACACCCATCTGTCTCTCCCTTGGGGCTGGAGCTCATGCACTGGACCCCCTGGCTCCGATCTGACCCTCAAATAGAATCCTGTTTTATTTGGCCTGCAGCGTTTGGGCCTATGCAGGGTTTTTCAGGGTTTTTTTGCATTCATTGCCAAAAATTCAAAATCAAGAGATTTCACAGAGTTCCCTGGTGGTCTGGGGGTTAGAATGTATGCTTTCGCTGCTGCGGCCCCGGTTCCATCTCTGGTCAGGGAACTGAGATCCTGCAACAAGCTGCTGCATGCTGCATCCAAAAAAAAAAAAAAAAAAAAAGAAAGAAAGAAAAGAGAGAGATTTCAAGTAAAAGTCCAGATTTCTATCCTCTTGGCAACTTGGAAATCCAGCAACACGGATGCACTTCCTCACCCCTGTGACGGGGTCTAGTTTACCGAGAGCAGCGTTTCCCCGTTTGGCCACAATTCCCAGAATGCCCTGTGCCGTCTCAGCATTGAAGCCTCTCAACAAAGCCATTTGTCATAATTCTTACAATATTGTTTTTTCTGTTTTGTTCTGTTTTTACAGTGGAGTGAAAAACCAAAATATTTCTTTTACCTGTGTTCCGTCCTCCCACATGGCCCACTGAATACCTCATAGGTAACCATGTTTGTAAATTTTTTCCTTTCAAATCTCTTATTTTTGCACTTAAACACAATGATAAATAAAAATGGACGTATCGAGAATCTCTTTCTTTTTCTTTTTTTTCTTTCTTTCTTTCCTTTTTTTTTTTTTTTTTTTTTGCTATTTAGATCCACACGTGTGGCACATGGAAGTTCCCAGGCTAGGGGTCAAATCTGAGCTACAGCTGCCGGCCACAGCCACAGCAATGCCAGGTTCAAGCCACGTCTTCAACCTACGCCACAGCTCATGGCAATGCCGGATCCCTGACCCACTGAGTGGGGCCAAGGACTGAACCTGCATCCTCATGGATACTAGCTGGATTCGTTTCTGCTGTGCCACAGCATGAACTCTGGTTTTTTTCTTGATCTCAGTGGAAATGCTTTCAATATTTTCCCATTAAACATGATGGTTGCTATATATTCTATGTAGAGAATCTTTATCATATTAAGGAAGTTCCCTTCTACTCCTAATTTCTCAAGGTGTTTTATGTTTTGTTTTGTTTTGCTTTAAGAATAAACTTGTCTTGGAGTTCCCGTCCTAGCACAGCACACACAAATCCAACCAGGAACCATGAAGTTTCCGGTTCGATCCCTGGTCTCGCTCAGTGGGTTAAGGATCTGGCGCTGCTGTGCGCTGTGGTGTAGGTCGAAGATGCAGCACAGATCTGGCGTTGCTGTGGCTGTGGCGTAGGCTGGCGGCTGTAGCTCTAACTGGACTCCTAGCCTGGGAATCTCCATATGCCGTGGGTGCAGCTCTAAAAAGCAAAAAAAAAGAATAAACTTGAATATCAAATACTTTCTTTGTACCTACTGAGATGGTTATATATTTCTCCTTAATCTGTTAAAGTGGTAAATTATATGAGTTCATCTCCTAGTGTTAAACCCACTTTATATTCCCGGAGTAAAAAGTCATATTGGTTTAATAATAATTATTATTATTATTTTATTCATAGACACTGTTTTTCATGTGATTGTTTTTTCTGAACTATTCCTTTCTTTCTCGTTTCTCACCCTCCATTAACCTTACTCCCCACCCATGATTTTTTTTATTTTTTTATTACTCAATGAATTTATCACAGTTAGAGTTGTACAATGATCATCACAGCATTTCCATCCCAAACTCCCAGCGCATCCCCCACCCCACAAACAGTCTCCTTTCAAAACCATAAGTTTTTCAAAGTCTGTGAATCAGTATCTGTTCTGTAAAGAAGTTCCTTGTGTCCTTTTTTCAGATTCCACATGTGAGTGATAGCATTTGATGCTGGTGTCTCATTGTCTGACTGACTTCATGATAATTCTAGGTCCATCCATGTTCTTAACAATGCCAGTATTTTGTTCCTTTTAATGGCTGAGTAATATTCCATTGTGTATATGTACCCCATCTTCTTTTTTTTTTTTTTTTGTCTTTTTGCCTGTTCTAGGGCCGCTCCCACGGCATATGGAGGTTCCCAGGCTAGGGGTCCAATCCGAGCTATAGCTGCCAGCCTATACCAGAGCCATAGCAACTCAGGATCCGAGCTGCGTCTGCAACCTACACCACAGCTCACAGCAATGTCGGATCTTTAACCCACTGAGCAAGGCCAGGGATCAAACCTGCAACCTCATGGTTCCTAGTCAGATTCGTTAACCACTGAGCCACAATGGGAACTCCGTACTACATCTTCCTGATCCACTTCTCTGTCGATGGACATTTAGGTTGTTTCCCTGTCTTGGCTACTGTATAGAGTGCTGCAATGAATATTGGAGTACATGTGTCTTTTTGAGTCATGGTTTTCTCTGGATAGATGTCCAGGAGTGGGATTGCTGGATCAAATGGTAGTTCTATGTTTAGTTTTCTGAGGCATCTCCATACTGTTTTCCACAGTGGTTGCACCAATTTACAATCCCACCAAGAGTGTACTAGGGTTCCTTTTTCTCCACACCCTCTCCAGCACTTCTTGTTTGTAGACTTTTTCATGATGGCCATTCTGGCTGGTGTAAGGTGGTACCTCAGAGTGGTTTTGATTTGCATTTCTCTAATCATGAGTGATGCTGAACATCTTTTCATGTGTTTTTTTGGCCATCCATATGTCTTCTTTGGAGAACTGTCTGTTTAGATCTTCTGCCCATTTTTTGATGGGGTTGTTTGTTTTTTGGGTATGGAGCTGCAGAAGGTGTTTATCAATTTTGGAGATGAATCTCTTGTCAGTCGATTCTTTGCAAATATTTTCTCCCGTCCTGTGGGTTGTCTTTTTGTTTTGTTTAGGGTTTCCTTTGCTGTGCAGAAACTTGGAAGTTTAAGTCCCATTTGTTTATTTTTGTTTTTACTGTCATTACTCTAAGATGTGGATCTGAGAACATGTTGCAAGATAACCCATGTTAACAACTGATGTGCACATGTACAGACCTTTCTCTGAGACAGTATAATCTCACACACACACACACACACACACACACCCTCTACCTACCTATATAGAAGGCCTGCTTTTACCTCCTACAATACACATTTTAAAGGTCAGTGTATCACTAAAGGTGGCCTTTGGGGCTGAGACTGGTTGCTGAGGGGGCGATGAGGTTTCTGCCCACGCCGGGAGCCCTTCTTGGCACCCCTACGCTGCACTGCTGAGATGACCTTCAGGTAAGCTCATGCCTCCAAGGCTCTGGAGTGAGTGAGCGAGGCTGAGGGTGGGCACCCTCTGTCCCACCAGGTTCTCAGCGGGTCTCACTGCTTCCAGGAATGCTGGCTGGCCAGTTGCAAATCCGAAGGCACTGCAAAGTCACTTCTATGGGGAGCTTCTGAATCCAGGCCAGCTAATTGCTCCTCCTCCCAAGCCCTCCACACTTCCTTTATGGGTTTTTTCTTTTTTTTTTTTTCCCCCTGCTTGGTAATTTTAATCAGTCCAAGAACCAATTGCTGCGCCCTCAGATCAATAGCCCCTGGGAGGGACTGAGGATGGTCTCGGGGGAGGCCCTTCAGCTGCTCCTGCAGGGGAATCAGTTCCTTCCTGCCTCAGATTCACTCTAATCAAGCTTCTTCCACTTTATTGCTTTATGAAAGCAGCCTCCTCCAAGAACCTGAGCTGGCACCAAGTCAGGATGACCAGAATGAAATCAGTGGCTAAAACGTATCTTTTCATATCTTAAAATCCAATTTTCCAGTAAGGGCTTGGAGTTTTGTTTTTTTGTTTGTTTGTTTCTTTCTTTCTTTCTTTTTATTCTTTGTTTATTTGTTTTTTGTTTCTTTGTCACCATGTTTTAGAAGGGATTTAAAGCTGCTCTTTAGCTGAAGTAAGAGCTCAATAAGCATGCATTGAGGAAGAGATGAAAGAATAAATGATGGACTAGTCCGCACTTGGTAAATGGTTAATGAAGGAGAACCAAATAATATAATGTATGCGAAACAGATGTCATCAGCGAAGAGTGAAAATTATAACTGAGCTGGACAGAACAGCAGTCTTACTCTGTGGCGCCATCTGCTGGAAGTAAGTTAGCACCACATGTCCGTTTCTGCTTTAGAGAAGCAGGCGGACATGAGGTTCTGAAAATACAAGCAAAGCGCTGAGTAAAAATGGAACACATTTCAGCAAAATCTAACATTTGCCAGATACCGTGCGAGAAACATGCATTATTTCTCTTCATCCTCACTGTAACTATGAGAGGCGTATACTATGATTATTTTATCTTTAGAGATTAAATATCTGAGGGCTTCTTGGCATTCCCTGGTGGCTCATTGGATTTTAGGATCCAGCCATTATCAGTGCTGTGACTTGGGTCCCTGCTGTGACTTGCATCCCTGCTGTGGTACCAGTTGAATCCCTGGCCTGGGAACTTTTGCATGCCACAGGAGCAGAAAAAAAAAAAAAAAAAAAAGAAAGAAAGCAAAAAGAAGGAAAAGAAAATGAAAATCTAAGGCTTATCAAGGATTCTAGTGAATATATATATGAATGTCTGAGCCCACAGAGCTAGTGGGTATTTGGCATAAGACTCAAAACACAGTTCCATCTGACTTCAGAGCCTCTCGTGGGTTAGTTCCCCAGGAATTAAACTCAAACATGGGGATATGCATGCAGGAAGATTATTACAGAGTGTTTTAGGATCACAGATGGAAGGGAAAAATCAAACTTCATGCAGCCTCAGCAGAGGCCTCAGCTGATGCCAAGAGGTTAGAATGGAGCTGGGATGGCAAGAAGGCTGGGACTCCCGCTTCATCCAATCTTTGCATGTAGAACTTGGGCTAGGTTGTTTTCCTCAGCCAAGGGCAAATCCTCAAGAAGGACTCAGCTGAGAACTGTCAGTAGCCTAAGATCCCAGCAGCTGGGGGAATATACAAGCACAGCATTCCTGGAGTGCGGAGGTCTGCGCATCATGCCACAGTATCCACTACAGAGCCCCTATACTTGTCACATCTGCACTGCTGCTCAAATAGGGGGTAGGTATCCAAGGTCAATGTCATGGGTAGTAGGGGGGGCAGGGGTTAATGAGCAAACATAGTTCTGCCCACCAACCACCCAGTGAAACTGATTCAGGCCATGCCTACCATTCAGTTGCAATAACTGATTCATACAGAAATAATATATAGATTGCTTTATGGGTTTCAAGCCACTAACAAAGAAGTAAAATGCAATGTTCAACTAACTGGGCAAGTGATTGGTGATGGATTCCTTGATACATTCAAATAAGAAATGGAAGAATTGAGGGCCACAAATTGACTAATGTATAAATCAAGAGTTCCTGTCATGGCTCAGCAGCTAATGAACTGGACTAGCATCCATGAGGACATGGATTCAATCCCTGGCCTTGTTGAGCAGGTTAAGGATCCGGCGTTGCCGTAAGCTGTGGTGTAGCTCACAGATGTGGCTTGGATCCCACGTTTCTGTGGCTGTGGTGCAGGCTGGCTGCTGTAGCTCTGGTTAAACCCCTAGCCTGGGAACCTCCATATGCTGCGGGTACAGCCTTAAAAAGACAAAAAAAAAAAATCATTCGTGCCGTATATTCTATTCCAGACAGATCCTGCTATATAGAACAGGGAACTGTATCTAGTCACTTGTGATGGAACATGATAGAGGATAATGTAAGAAAAAGAATATATATATATATATATATATATATATATATATATATATTTTTTTTTTAACATTTGTATGACTGGGTCACTTTGCTGTACAGTAGAAATTGACAGAACACTATAAACCAACTATAATGGAAAAAATTATAAAAAATAAATCATTTAGTGGCAAATGAAATTGTTTAAAAACATTTCGCTCCCTCTCCCACACCACTTCTATAGGAGGAGTGAAATTTTAATGTTGGGAGGTGTTAGCCTTGGTTCTGTCAGCCACCCACTGACCTTAGGCTTGGTCATGTGACTTGCTTTTCCCAATGAGATGTCTGCAGTTACTGACACAAGCAGAGGCTTGAAATGTACTTGGGTGGTTGGCCTTGCCTTCTTGTGCTTCTGTCATGCCCTGGCTGCTAGGTCACTGAGACTGCAGAACTATACATCAAAGTCAGTAGGAAAATTGTTGTTTTATATCACTAAGTTGTGAGGTGGCTTGTTTGGCAGCTTTGGTTAATCAATACACATTTACCAAGCTGTGGAGGATAACATACAGGAATGTATCAATAATAATTTTTTTTTTTTGTCTTTTTTTTTTGCTATTTCTTGGGCCGCTCCCGCGGCATAGGGAGGTTCCCAGGCTAGGGGTCCAATAGGAGCTATAGCCACCGGCCTACGCCAGAGCCTCAGCAACGCGGGATCCGAGCCGCGTCTGCAACCTACACCACAGCTCACGGCAACGCTGGATCGTTAACCCACTGAGCAAGGGCAGGGACCGAACCCGCAACCTCATGGTTCCTAGTCGGATTCGTTAACCACTGCGCCACGACAGGAACTCCTCAATAATAATTTTGACTGTATATGATTTTTCCTAAGAACAGTCCTTAATCCTTAGTCTCCATAAATGATCTGAATCTCATGCTTAAATATGGGAAAAAATTGGGCCAGGCATTATTTTGAGCATCTGTGGCAGAGACCACTAAATGCCCCTTAGTCAATGTCTCTATATTTATTTCTTGAGCAATAATAAACTCCAGTGTCCCCAAACCATCCGGAAACAGGGGTATAATATCTGTGCAGTCCTCCCAGAAAGTGATACTAGAATCTGTTCAATTTGGCCATGAGGATACTGGACAAGGAAGAGTGTCCCCAAGGGAAGAGCCAAGGGTCATGGAGGTCAGAGGTCAGGTAGGAGGTCAGAGGACAGGTACACTCATCCTAGAAAGCAGGACCAACTCAGCTGACAAAGGAGGATGTCTGTCCAATACCTGGACTTTATTTATTTATTTATTTATTCATTCATTTATTTATCAGGCCCATGGCATGTGGAAGTTCCCAGGCCAGGAATGGAACCTGAGCCACAGCAGTGACAATGCCAAATCCTTAATTGCTCGGCCACCAGGGAACTCCTGAATTTTTTAATAATAGTATTTAGAGGTCATTTCCCTTGTGCCCAGGCACATGATCCCCCAAATACATGCTAATCTTCCCAACCTTCCTTATAGCCAAGTGTGGGCATGTAACTGAGTTCTATCCAGTGGGGTGCAAATCAGATAATCACATAGCAGATTCTAGAAACTTCATTAAGAGACAGCTGGGTTACACCAAATACCTCTACCTTTTTCGCTCTGATATCTTTTTTCCTTCTGGTTTAGATGCAGGTGTAATGGCAGGAGCTGGACCAGCCAATTTGGACTATAAGGTAAGTTTGATTCAAATGGGCAATTAATGTAGAATGAAGCAACAAGACTAAAGGAGCCTAAGTTCTGGAAAATTTGATGGCACAAACCGCCAAATCAACCCCAAACTTCCTATCTTTAACTTTTACAGGAGAGGGGAAATAAAACAACTTCATCTTATTCAAGTCAATGATATTTGGCCTCTCTGATATTGGCAAACGCACCTAAACCCAACTGATATAGCATCCAACTATTGACAACTCATAGAAGGAAAGAGATCTTGTTACTGTTTGTAAAAAGACACTCTAGATAGAAATTTATGTTGGAGTTCCTGTCGTGGCGCAGTGGTTAACGAATCCGACTAGGAACCATGAGGTTGCGGGTTCAGTCCCTGCCCTTGCTCAGCGGGTTAAGGATCCGGCGTTGCTGTGAGCTGTGGTGTAGGTTGCAGACATGGCTTGGATCCCGCGTTGCTGTGGCTCTGGCGTAGGCTGGTGGCTATGGCTCCGATTCGACCCCTAGCCTGGGAACCTCCCTATGCCGCGGGAGCGGCCCAAGAAATAGCAAAAAGACCAAAAAAAAAAAAAAAAAAAAAAAGAAATTTATGTCTGTGATTCAGTGTGCTGGAAAAAAGACTATACTGGAGTTAGAAGAACCAAATTCTAGCCCCGGCACTGTTGCTGATGAATCATATGACCTTTGCCATATTTCTCTGATCAATAAAATAAGAGGGTTGGAAGAGGAATAAATTCAGGAAAATCAATAAACATAGAAGATGCTTACCATCACTGGTAATAAGAGAGATGCAAATTAAAACAAGCAGATACACATTAACTCCAATGAGATTGGCAGAATCAAAGTGCCTAATAAGTCCAGGTGTTGATGTGGACAAGGGGGAAACAGAATTTTCCTACAATGCAGGTGGAAATGAAACTTGGTACAACCAGTGAAAGTCAACCATTTGCAATAAAGCTGGAAACATGCATGTCTTGTGATCCAGCAGTTCACCTTCTAAATAAATACCCTAGAGACTCTTTTGCTGTCATGTCCCGTTTGATGATCTAGGCCACCGATGAAAAGACCTATGATCTCCACATGTATTATAGAAACGAATTAGGTATGGACATTGTCATATATTCAGGCAACGGAGTACTATCACAATAGGAAAATGCTCCTTCAGGCTTAGCCTCACTGTTACCTGTCCTGGGGTAGCACACTATTCTTTGTAAACCCTGTGAAATTCTCCTAATGGGTGCACCATATTAGGATACAGAGAGAAACCTAGCAGTTCCTTTGGAACGATTCATGAGCTCTTCATGACCCATTCCTCTTCTCGGTACCCATCCCAGAGAAAAAACTTGCATATGTGCATGAGGGCCAAGTACAAGGATATTTGCTATACTTATATTTGCAATAATAAAAAAATTAGAAACTATTAAAATGTCTTCAAATAGGGAAATAGCTAAATTATTATTTATCATCATCATCATAATTATTATTATATAATGCAGCTTGGATCTAGTGTTGCCGTGGCTGTGCAAGTAGGCCAGCAGCTACAGCTCCAATTGGACCCCTGGCCAAGGAACCTCTATATGCCACAGGTGCAGCTTCAAAAAGAAAAAACTTAAATTAAGTTTAAAAATACATACCCACCCTATTGAAGTGAGCTTGTCCATGTCATTTGCTTTGACCAAGGAAATGTAGGTAAAAGTGACATGAGACTTCTAAGCAGAAGCTTTAAGAAGTTCCACTACTTCTTTTCCTTCTGCCTTGAGATTAGCATAACCTACCTGCTTCTTCGACCTGTGTCCAGAGATACACCTGAAGCCAACCCATGACAAACATGAAAGGATCAAGAAATAAACTTTGTTGTTATAAGGCACTGAGATTTTGGGGATGTTTGTTATTGCAGCAAAAGCTAACCTCCCTTGACTAATGCAGGCTGTTATATAATTGATACATGGGTACTTTCTGGGGAGGATAAATGGCATTGAGAGCTGGTGATCAAAAGAGACTTTAGGGTTTTGTTTTTGTTTTTTTGCCTTTCAGAGCCGTACCTGCAGCAAGTTCCCAGGCTAGGGGTCAAATCAGAGCTGCAGCCATAGCCATAGCGACATGGGATCCAAGCTGTGTCTATGATCCATGCTACAGCTCAGAGCCACGCCGAATCCCCAACCCAGTGAACAAGACCAAGGATCGAACCTGTATCCTCATGGATACTAGTCATGTTCATAACCTGATGAGCCCAAGAGGATCTCTAAGACTTTAGTTTTTAATCTTTAATATTTTAGGTTTCTTACACTGAAAATATATTCATACATCACCAGGTAATAAAAATACATGATTAAAAATGAATACAGCAGGTGTTTGCTTACTTAAAATTAAATTCTAAAAAATATCATTCTTAAAATACACACATGAATGCCCCAAAAAATTAATGGTTCTTCTCCCCCAGCTGGCACTCTGAAGAAAGAGACTGGAGGCGGATACCTCTGTGAACTTTCCAAGGCTAGAGGAAGCACTGGAGCATGATGATACCTCACCACTTTCTCCACAGGTAGAAATTTGCAAAGCCTACACACACCATGAAACTTATTTCGGGTTCAGTTCTCATGAAATTGAAATATGGATCCACATTTTTTTCATTAATGATGCCTACCTTCCCAGTGACCTCATTTAGATAAGAGCCTAGGTGGTGATTATGTCATCAAAATTCAATCCAGTGAGTTTGGAGAAGTCTGGTCTCCTTGACCCAGGCTACTCTTGTCTGGCAAAGTCAGTGAGAGCTATTAGAGCTCTGTTTCTGATTATACCTATAGAACTCTCTGAGTCAAGGGTTCACCTTTTGTTCCTTTAAAATGAAAAGCCAAAATTGGCTGGATGGATATCAAAGTCCTCATGCAAGCTCACATGTCATAGACAACCCTGCAATTTCAAACTCTTATTCAAGCCACACAACCACCCCCTTGTCTTTGAACTTTACTTCTGAGTCAAATGTCAGTAGACAGACTTCCTGATCCAGTGCCCAGTCCCTGGCTTCATGTAGTCAGGAAGTTACTGTGGCAGCAGCAAAGGCAGCAAACCTGACCTCTCAATCACAGCTATGGTGACTTTGAAACAAAAGTCCCTCCTGACTTCAGCAACCCCAGCTCTTCCAATGAGTCTGCAAGGACCAATTCCCTGTATTAAATCTCTTTCTGCTTAAAATACCTAGAGTGGCTTCTGAGCCTATCTTCTGCACAGAACTCCGACTAAATACAAGTTGGAAGATCCTATTCAGAACGTAGACCCAAACACAAAACGATAAGAAAATAACAGAGAGGAGGAAAACTAAAACAATAAAATTAGAAAACCATTCTAAGACCTCAGCTATCCAAATACTTGGAGTTCTAGAGAGTGAAGATGTGGATAGAAAATAGGAAGATGAAGAAAGGAAATCTTTGAAGAAATAATTCACGAAAAATATTTTGGAACCGAAAGAAATGGGTTTTCAGATTGAAAGAGGTCACTGAGGAACAATTATATGCTTCCTGATCTGATATAGGAAATAGTCCCACCTATAAAATGCTCTTGCCAAAAACTGAAATGTAATCAAGACTCTACCAGTTTACAGGACATTCAAAGGACAATGTCACATTTTTAAAACAATGCAAGGATCTAGTCAGTCAAAATCAGATGGTGAGAAACTCTACAGGAGAATTTACCCAGTTTCTTCAACAGTTCAATTATATATTTTTTGAAAGGAGGGGTAGGAATAACTGTTACAGAATCAAAGAGAATTAAGAGACTTAGAAGCTAAATGCAAAGTGTAGACATTTTCGGATCCTGATTTAAATAAACCAATGTGACAAGTCATTTTTGAGATAATTAGAGAAAATTGATCCTGGATTATGTCTTGCAAGATTGTAAGGAATTGTTATTAATTTCGTTCAGCGTGATCATGGAGTTATGGTTGTTATTTTTTTTCTAATTCTTACTGTTGGAGCTATATATTAATATGTTTATGAATGCAATGATATGATACCTGGGATTTGCTGTAAGATAGTGCTGTTAAAAAAAAAGTGGGATGGAGTTCCCTTCGTGGCTCAGTGGTTGACAAATCCTACTAGGAACCATGAGGTTTCGGGTTTGATCCCTGGCCTCGCTCAGTGGGTTAAGGATCTGGCGTTGCCGTGAGCTGTGGTGTAGGTCACAGACGTGGCCTGGATCCCGCATTGCTGTGGCTCTGGCGTAGCCTGGTGGCTACAGCTCCGACTGGACCCCTAGCCTGGGAACCTCCACATGCCTTGGGTGTGGCACTAGAAAAAACAAAACAAAAAAAAAAAAGTGGGAGTTCCCGTCGTGGTGCAGGGGAAAGGAATCTGACTAGGAACCATGAGGCTGCGGGTTCAATCCCTGGCTTCGCTTAGTAGGTTGAGGATCTGGCATTGATGTGAGCTGTGGTGTAGGTTGCAGACCAGGCTCGGATCCTGCGTTGCTCTGGCTGTGGTGTAGGCTGGCAGCTGTAGCTCTGATTCGACCCCTGGCCTGGGAACCTCCATATGCCACAGGTGGGACCCTATAAAGACAAAAGACAAAAAAAAAAAAAAAAAAAAGTGTGAGAGCTTGCAGAAGAGTAAAATAAAGCTGAGTGATGGGTACATGGAGTTTACTGTACTATGCTCTCTACCATTGTGTTGCTTTGGAAATTGTTATAATAAAAAATGAAAGAAAGAGAATGAAAAGAGGGAGTTCCTGTCATGGCACAGAGGAAACGAATCCGACTAGGGACCATGACGTTGTGGGTTCGATCCCTGGCCTCTCTCAGTGAGTTATGGATCCGTCATTGCCATGTGTTGCAGTGAGCTGTGGTGTAGGTTGCAGATGTGGCTCTGATTAGACCCCTAGCCTGAGAACTTCCATATGCTGTGCAGGTACGGCCCTGAAAACAAAAACAAAACAAAACAAAACAAAAACCCAAAGGGTTTTTAGAAAGACTGGCGCTGGCATGTTGGGAGGATAAGGAATCATCCAATAGAACTGGGGTTTTGTGATGAGGAAGAAATAGCAGAAAGAGGCTGAAGGATAGGGGCAGCTTCTAGAAAAACTTGATTGCCACACACAAAGAGCTTATCAATAAGGATTAAATAAGATCTGAATAAAGAATTTAAGCAAGAAAAGAACACAATTAGAATGCTTTTTTATGTTTGTTTTTTGACCTCACCTGTGGCAGGTCAGGGGTTGAACCTGTGCCACAGCAGTGACAAAGCCAGATCCTTAACCCACTGAGCCACCAGGGAACTCCTAGAATGGGGTTTTGAAAAGATCATTTCAGGGAGTTCCCATTGAGGCTGAATGGGTTAAGAACCTGGCATTGCAGAGGGCTGCGGAGTAGGTCACAGATGCGTCTCGGATCTGACGTTGCTGTGTCTGTGGCTTAGGTAGGCAGCTGCAGTTCTGATTCACCCCTAGCCCAGGAACTTCATATGCTGCGGGTACGGCCCTTAAAAGAAAAGAAAAGAAAAGAAAAGATCATTTCAGCAGTTGATGGGAGCAGGACTGGGGGTAGCGTGAAGAGTTAGAAGTCTATCATTAAGCTAAAGCAAAGGAGAAATGACAAAGGCTTATCTATTTACTCTGTTCTATTTCGTATCAGACTATAAACTCCAAGACAGCAGGGCCACGTCTATCTTGTTCTTGCTGTGTCTCCAGCACGAAACAAAAAGTCTGCTTCATAAATATTCGCTGAAAGAATGAATGAAAGGGAGGCAGTGGAGGTGAGGCATTTTGAAGAACTGGGCTTAATAGTCACTGGCCTTGGCAAGGGCAGAATGGTGATAAATGGTGAGAGCAGATGGGAATGGGGTGGGGGGTGTCGTGGAGCCTGGTTCCTTAAGATTCCTTTAAGAGCTTGGGTGAGGGGGTATTCTATCACGGACACAGGCTTCCAAAAAAAAAAAAAAAAACAACACTTCACAGGTCTAATTCCTGGCCTTCTCGGTTCACAAAAGGAGGAAATGATCAGTATTTTGAAGGACTGAAGGGAGGATTAAGGAAAAATTTAGCAAAAATTTCTGTCCTTCCTTAAACGCAGTGTTTCCAAAGCACACAGCAAAAGGGGACTAACTTCAACCTCACTCAGTGACGATGATTTTTTGGGTGGGGTGGGAACCAATGACCTCAGAGACTCTGGGCCCGGCCAGGGCGACTCCCTAGCCTAAGCCTCAGGCCCGCCCAACCCCAAACCTTGCCCAGCCCCCTCGTTTCCACATGTCGCTTTTCTAGATTCCCCCCCTCAGCCCCGCCTCCACTCCGCCCACCTCCTTTTTCAGCTCCCCGCCCCCATTTCCGTCCCCCTACACCCGCCTCCTCCTAGCTCCCTACCCCGACCCCCGCCCTCCCCCCCGGCCGCAGCATCCCGGCCCTTAGCTCTCCTTCCTCCTCCCTCTGTCCGCGCCCCTCTCGGGCGGCCGGGGCAACCCCGTGCCCTGCTCACCCAATGAGGAGACGGCTCAGGGGCGGGGCTCGAGCCGAAGCGGAAGTGGTGACCGGAGCGGAAGTGGAGCCGCCGCCACCGCCGCCGCCGATTCCGGAGCCGGGGTAGCTGCTGCCGCCGCCGCCACTGCAGCTGCCGCCGCTGCCGCCAGAGGAGTGGGCTTGGGAAAGAAGCGGTCACCGCGCCGGGAGCTCCGCTCGCAAGCTTTTTTGCCCCCTGCAGCCCTCCCACGGTGAGTGCGGCGCGGGGTCCGCCCGGGGCCCCCAGGGGCCCAAGCTCCAAACTACCCCCCCCACAGGCGGCGGCTGCAGCAACGAGGGCGACCCGCAGGTGGGCCCGGGTGGCAGCGGCGCGCGGCCTGTTCAGCCCCGTGCGGCCGCCTGCGGCGCGGGCTCGGCCTCGCCGCGGCCCCTCCCTGTTTCCGGGGCCGGGCCCTTAGCTCTGGGAGAGGCCCCGGCCGCCCTCGCCGCCTGCGGCCCTGCCCGGCGGGCGGGGTGCGGCTCTGTGCCGGGCCGGAAGGGAATCGTGTCCCGGACCCCTGACCGCCCCTCATCACCCATCTTCGATTCCCTCGAGACCCCTCCCTGCGCCTTGAGCAGCCAGAACCGACCCTTTCAGCCCTGTCACCCCCTGCGCCTCGCTTTCCGGTTCCCAAAAATGAAATTTAACCAAATGCAGGCGAGTTCTTGAGCCGCAATGGCCCTGCTCGACTCCCTCTGGATGGGTAAGGGGTTTAACCTTGGGAGAGAGCAGAGAGAAGACCCCCTCCCACTTTGCAGTAAAGCCATTTCATCATCGTTCGCTGGTGCGGGAGCCTGACAGAACCCGAGATTCCCTAGGAAGCACAGGGTTGAGGTTTGAATCGAGAAAATGCGTTTGGTGGAACCGGTTACTGAGTCAGGCCGGACCCCCAGAAAAAAAAAATAAATAAAAAATGTCAGAGGTTGAGAATCGGAATATTTTCCCACGTTATTTCCCATCATTTAATGCCAGAGTCTCTTTTGTCCTCGCCCCAAATTCCCCTATACTGTGGGCTAGCACGTTTTTAGGACTGAAATTTGCCCGGTGGTGGAGAAGGGGTGGGTGTGATTAGGCCCCTTTTCTTCCCAAGATGAATACATCTTTGTCTCTTGCAAATGGAGAACTCACGTGTAATGGGGCTTTCAAAGGCGGCAGTATTGGTAAGACAGTTTGCCAACCTTTCTGTGAAAATTCATGTCTTTTGTCCTTGCCGTCACTGCTTTTCCCTTTGGTAAGGCTAGATGGCATCAGGTTCTGATTTTGCTTGCCCTGTGTGGGAGACGGAATTTGGCAATCAAGCGGCTACAGGAGCCAGAACAGAAGGATGAAGCACTTGGAAGAATGTGAAAATTGTCTGCATTTCTCACTCTGTCTCAGTTGTTCACATGAAACCGCACACGTATGTGGTTTATAGAACCAGACACGTGGGTACTCAGTTTTTTGCATTTTCATGTTAGAAATTTATATATGTTAATATTACTTGGTTCTTGGTCATTTCCTTCTTGACTGCTTCCAGAGCACCCCTTTTCTTATCTAGGAACGTGTCAGGGCCCTCATTTTTCTTGGATCTGTGTTCTTAGCACAGGTGGTGAGGGTAATATCTGTCAATTTGACTGGACCCAGGTTAGAATTGTACAGGTGATCTTCACAGTGGAAGGCTAATAATAATCCAGAAGCAACTGCTGAATTATTTTCCTGGTCTCTCCTTTCAGTGAGATAAGAAACCATTCATCCATCTAACCCACGAAGTCTTTATGAGAAATAAGATGCTTTGGCCTAGACCACACACCTGGTTTTCAGGTTGAATATCCTCATTCATCAGTAGCAAATATTTATGGCCCGTCAGCCCCTGGAGTATGGCTCCTACCCTATAATCTTCTGTACATTTCCCATCATGCAGTGCTTGCATTACATTGAAGCCATTTTAGAATTGGAGCTCTGTAGATCTGGAAGCAGCCTGCAGAAAACCAGGCTGAGCAAATTCCCACAATGCCAGTTCTCAAGGCAGAGTCTCCAGAGATTCGGGCCGCTGCAAAAAGTGCATTTTACCCATTTGGCTGTGGCTGTTGAAGCAGAGAGAGCACTGGACTTGGAGTCAGGTAAATTTGATTCCAGTTGTGTTTGCAGCATTTTCTAGCCGTGTGCAGCTTAATCTCTGCTGCTTGGTTTTTCTATCTCCAGAGTTGTCAAGAGACTTTCTCACAAACTGTAAATTGTTAAATATAAGCCTCTAGTTTTGTGTTTGAATCACAGGGTTCACTATTAAGGGCTTTCTTTTTGCCTTGATTACATTCTGAGGAGACCCAATCCTCTTTGTATACATGTTGCTTTCAAAGAATGATACATCATGATAAAATTGAACTTTGTGTAGAGCCTCTTCAGCCTTTTCTGAGCCCATTTTCTCATCTGACCAGTGCCAGTGGTAATAGTGTTTGATGTGTTATTGCGACAGACTCAATAATTAAAATCAAGGTGTGAGATCTAACTAGATGTTTGGTAAATGTTTTGATTGTATTCATGAATATTATGCATATATGGACTAGCTACCATTTATATGTGCTGAGTGTTGCTCTCAGCACATACACATTAACTAAGCTTTCATAACAACCAGTGGTAGGTAAATACTGTTAGCCACATTTTACAATTGAGGAAATTGAGGCACAGAGAAGTTAAATAATTTCCCTGAGGAGATGCGCGCGCGCACACACACACACACACACACACACACCTCTCGCTGGGTAGGTGTTGGAGCCAGGAATCAAAGCCAGGCAGTCTGGCTCTAATGATAGATTTCTTCTTGTGGTAGAACAATTCACATGTTTCAGGTGAACACCATTTAGTAGTTGGTTTTTCTTTACATGTATTTTATCCAAGAAAGTGTATTTGGACAAGAATTTTAGCAATTTTTGAAAATACATAAGATGTAATTTATTGGGAAGGAATATATTCTTTCTGGCATGCAGGGAAGATACTGCTAGTGTGCACTAGGAAGCAAGCTTGCGAAAAACCCAGCTTTTCTAGTATTTGCTTCATACCAGGGAGAAAATTCATCTGTTAGTTTGTGGCACACTGATTTATCAAATCCTAGGTAGTTGTAATAGAATTTGGTTAGGACCAAATATTTTTATATCTATATAGGTAGTAGAAGAACCATTCTAAATTATAATGTCCTGTTATGCTGCCTGCTCTTTCAGTGGTATTAAAGTAAGCAATTTTCCTTTAAATGATAGCTTGGAGAATGAACTAACATTTACTTGTAAAGGGAATTTAAGTTCCTGGGTTCGTACATTTTTCTAGGAACAGAGGATGACAATTCACACTGGCCAGGAGGCAAGAAATTGTATGATAGCCGTTTTCAAGCTTTAGAACCATCTTGATCTCTACACGAATAGATCTTAGTCTTCTGTTTGTCATGGCGGAGAAACCATGAGCTGGATTTTGAGGGAATTTTTTTTTTTTTTTTGGTCTTTTTGCCTTTTCTTGGGCTGCTCCCAAGGCATATGGAGGTCCCCAGGCTAGGGGTCTAATCGGAGCTACAGCTGCTGGCCACAGCCACAGCCACAGCCACAGCAACATGGGATCGAAGCTGTATCTGCGACCTACACCACAGCTCATGGCAACATCGGATCCTCAACCCACTGAGCAAGGCCAGGAAGGATCGAACCCGAAACCCCACGGTTCCTAGTTGGATTTGTTAACCACTGCGCCACGACGGGAACTCCTGAGGGAATTTTTCTAAAGGGAATAGTTAGGGAGGAAGAATGAACAAAAGTACTTTCTATCATGTGAGTGCTAAATTGTTCAGCTTTCTCTGCTAAAAGATCCAACATAGGCATGGTTAAACGTTTCTGATACTTAAAATGAGATGAAATTGATTGATGGCCTTGAGATCAAGGGGCTTCCAGCAGACTATAGGTTAGTAAGGTGACTTTTTTTTTTTTTTTTTTAATAATCTAGCCAGTTCTCTATCATAGAAGTTTTTTTCCTGTGCTGGTTAGTTTATTTCATTGTTTTTCCTCAACAATAAAAGTTATTTCTGAATGGCCTTGACCAGGACAGAGATTGGAGGTGACAGTAAAGTGGATATGAGCCTTGGCCATTGTTATTGTTTGCCCACAAACTTCTCCTTAAAGCTTGTTTGACATTTTGATGAGTTTTTGGCATTGATGTTTTTAACTGCCAATTTGATTTTGATTTTTAAAGCTTGATAAATTAAATCCAATTCTCAAACCTCACTGCAATAACTTTGTATGATTCTCTGGAAAATTGTTCATTCTCTCTTTTCCTTAATTAACCATTGAATATCACAGTTGATCTTTAGGAGATGGTGCTGCATAGAGGAAAGAGCATGTACTAGATACACTTCTGTGACCTTGGAAGGTAATTGGCATCTACAAAAGAGGACAATGACACCTACCTCATAGGATACTTGGATTAAAGGTGTTGATATAAACTCCTAACTCCACATTTAGGCAGATCATAAATGATGGGGGGTTTTGTTGTTATTTATTAAACCAATGGCTTTTTGTATAGCTAATTGGTTGGACTTTAGAGGAGTCCAAGGGCTTTTTGAAATTCAGTTTGAATCTATAAATATAGCGATTGGTACCTGAGAAACGACTGGTCAGAAAACATAGTGTTGTCTCCTGATTGGAACTGAGGTGGCTCTTCGCAAAGAGGAAGCCAGGACAGAATATAAATTAGTCTGTGTTTTATAGGTCAGATGTAGTCTCTTTATCTCTGTCCACATAGGAGATTGCAACCTTGTTCACTTTAAAAAGCACATCAGGGAGTTCCCTGGTGGCCTAGTGGGTTAAGGATCTGGTGTTGTCACTGCTGTGGCACTGATTCCATCCTGGCTCAAGCCATGCTGTGGGCGTTGACCAAAAAAAAAAAAAAAAAAAAAAAAGTGCATTGGTTGATCAGGTAGTTTCACATTCAGGGTAGCCAGCATTGTGCTATGTGTGGTGCCCAAACACAGTCTGGGTTCCTACCTTAAGCTCACAGTCTAGCGTGGGAGTCAACAAAGACATTTACGCTAAACAGTGAAAAGTGTTTCTTTAGAAGTAGGCATGGGTGGAAGTTCCCTTGCAGCTCAGTGGGTTAAGGATCTGGCATTGCTGCAGGTGTGGCCAAAAAAAAGAAGAAAGGCAGAAAAGAAATAGGCATAGGTAAATTAACACGTGCCTTTCCTTTAACAATCTTAAAGAAAGCCACTTGGCTTTAAAAGAAATGAGGCATGTAATAAGTGTCCCTTCAGTGGCTAACCATTTTTTTTTAATAGACTTTTGTGTGAAATGTACTGTGGCTGCCATTTTAGTGCTTACAGTGTGCAGAGACTTGCTCAGTGTTTTGCATCATGAACTAATTTACTCCTTACTCAGAACCCTATGTAGATTTGCCTATTTTATGCATGAGGAAACTGAGACTCAGAGAGGTCAAATAACCTATTGAGTTGACACGTGATACTGAGAAATTGGACTGGGTCTTTGCGTTAAATTGGTTGGCCCAAAGCCTTTGACACCTATTCACAAGATTGACCAGTTGGATTATCCTTATGGATCAGAGTTAGCATACTTTTTGTTGTATTCTGTTTTATTGATTACTTCCAGGCCAAGAGATCAATTTATGTCATATCTGTTGTTGCTTCACATTGTGTGACCTTGGGCATAAAACACCATCATTGTTTTAGGTTTAATTCTGGCTAATTATACGTAATAATGATACTCAGTAGCTGATTAGAAAGTGGAATGGGGTTTTGAAATAGAAGTGATGTTTCCCTCTGCAAGTCAGTGTTCGTTGGATATCAGGGCTGTTGCCTTGTGTTTTAGACATGGTGCGTCTCATTTTCTAACAGAGAGCCTGCAAATGTGTGAATGGAATTAAGTTTATTACAGGACTCTGAGTTTTGTGTGTAGAATGGCACACAGGCATTTTTTATTTTATTTATTTATTTATTTTTTTGTGTTTTTGCCATTTCTAGGGCCACTTCTATGGCATATGGAGGCTCCCAGGCTAGGGGTCTAATCAGAGCTGTAGCTGCCGGCCTACGCCAGAGCCACAGGAATGCGGGATCCGAGCTGCGTCTGCAACCTACACCACAGCTCACTGCAACGCTGGATCCTTAACCCACTGAGCAAGGCCAGGAATCGAACCCACACCCTCATGGTTCCTAGGTGGATTTGTTAACCACTGAGCCATGATGGGAACTCCGAACACAGACATTTTTCGAGCGGGTGTTTTTCAGTGAGTAGTTGAACTTCTTTAAGAGCCCGGAGTACTTCATTTTTTCCGGGTAACACCCACTAAACACCTGGTCCCACTGACTTTCTCAGTCCTTCTTCCCACTGTAGCTTGGCATCTCTTTTTCTTTCCGCAGTGACTCCAGAACTGAAACTTTGACTTGATGGTGCTGTGGCTGCTGTGGCTGGATGGTACACCAGCGAAGGCTGTGCAAAGTTTACTGTCAGTTCCTTACCCCATGGCACCTTTTAGCTAGGTTTTTAAGAAGCTCCTGTCAGTTTCCTCTCTCCAGATTTGTAACTGTTCTCATTTCCTCCTTTACTTTGGCCTGCAGTTTGTTTCATCTAGAAAAACATACATGTAATTCATTCATCCATCTGTGTTTCGTGTCCCTTCCTGGAGCCCCATTCTCTCCTACACAGAACCCTTCCAGGTTTAGTTTAGTTAAAACTAAACCTCTTCTCTTGAATTCTACATGATTGCTTCTTCAAGGAGAAGCTTTGTAGCCCTTAGATACGTGCTTCCTTCTCATCTTCCTACCCTAGAAGTTAAGCTCTCTAACGGGAGGACCATGCTATTCTGAACTCCAAAAAAAGGAGTTCTTGGAAATACTGGTGGTTTTTTTCTTTTCTTTTTTTTTCTTTTTTGTCTTCTTAGGGCTGCACCCAAGGTATGTGGAGGTTCCCAGGCTAGGGGTCCAATCGGAGCTGTAGCCCCTGGCCTACATCACAGCCACAGCCAAGCCAGATCCAAGCCGCATCTGCAACCTACACCACAGCTCACCTCAATGCCGGATTCTTAACCCACTGAGCGAGGCCAGGGATCAGACCTGCAACCTCATGGTTCCTAGTCGGATTCATTTCCGCTGCACCACGTTGGGAACTTCTCTGGTGGTTTTTTCATTTGCAGTTATTTCAACACACATTAAATCATTTGTGTGAAGTAACTTAAGGGTAAGAACGTGCGCCTGTTGCGTTTTTTACTTTGACCAGCACTGTCTTTGCATTTTATGTACATTATCTAATTTGGTAGCTTTTACTGTTTCTGTTTAACATTGAGGAAACTGAGATTCAGAGACATTGTTTTTACAGATTACCCAATTTCTCTTTAGAAGCCCAGATTTGTCATATGTAGTACTTTCCTAAAAACAGGTCCCACTCATATGTATTTCATATTAGACCTTTGGTAATTCTGACACATGATAGATAGTGTTTTGTTTTAAATTTCTAGCAAAGTAGTAAACTCAAAGCTCAATATTTTGAAATTAAGGGTGTCCTTTTCCTTGAAAACACAACATAGCAGAAAGTTAATACCATCATTGACATGAGGTCTTTTTGAAACTGACAGTATTAACGGCCTGAACCTAGCCAGAACACAGATTGGGACTTGAACCCACGTGCCGGCACTCGAACCCAGCCTAAGCCCAGATTGGGACTTGAACCCAAGGTTTTATTTTATTTTATTTTTTTTGTTTCTATTTATTTTTTTGTCTTTTTTTGCCTTTTCTAGGGCCGCTCCTGTGGCATATGGAGGTTCCCAGGCTAGGGGTCTAATCAGAGCTGTAGCCACCGGCCTGTGCCAGAGCCACAGCCATGCGGGATCCAAGCTGCATCTGCAATCTGCACTACCACTCATGGCAATGCCAGATCCTTAACCCACTGAGCAGGGTCAGGGATCGAACCTGCAACCTCATGGTTCCTAGTCGGATTCGTTAACTACTGCGCCACGATGGGAACTCCCCAAGGTTTTAAATTAGAATCACTCACCCTGTGCCTGGACTCACTGAGGTTCAGGTTCTTCATGTCTCCGCGTAGAAGGAATTCAGCGAGAGACAAAGTGATAGGCAAGAAATAGATTTATTAGGATAGGACGCTTGTGAGAGATGCAAGCAGGCAGGCCCAGAAGCTCTGCCCCTAGGAGGATCCGTATCCGGTGGGCTACAGTTTTATCTTCCAAGGGGAGTGGGGGTTGGAAAAGCCCCCCTCTTCCTTTCTGGGAGCAGTAGCTCCTCCTTAATAACTGGTAAGGTGTGTATTCACATCCACAGAAGGGTGGTCCTCAGACTCCTGCCCGTGGTCTGACTCTGAATGCAGGCCTCATTCCATCCCCACCACAACGACCTGAGGTGATTCTCTAGGCTCCACTAATGAAGCAAAGCTGCCTTGTTCTGATGGCTTTTTTGAGCAGTTTACTTACTTACAGCGATCTCCCAGTGTTCCCTAAGTTTCCCTCGTTATCTGTGGTCCTTTAGTGGGACTTCTGAAAATGCCTGTGTCTACTCCATCACTATCACTTTTCGGTGCCTTTTTTTTTTTTTTTTTTTTTTTAATGTGGACTGACAATGGATAGTCATTCTTGTTTTCATTCCCCCTCCCCCCCCTTATCCTTGGATGTCTGCTGCTGGCTACTGGGACATGACCTCTAGGCTTCTCCCCTAGCTAGAAACATGTCCTTTAGGCAAAGAATTGAGGTAAAGGGGCTACGCGGTTCAGCATTTACTGTCTGATTTAGGGTTTCGTTGATTTGAGGGAAGCTATATTATTTCCTGGGCACTTTTAGAACTAGCCTTCATAATATTCCTTAGGGGATATCTTATACAAATGAAAGACTGTTGTGCAGGAAGCTCCCCCCCCATTACACCTCTTTAACAACTCTTTCTATGACATTAAATCCCATCTTTGGATGGCCATGTAATCTTGTACCAGTTATGTCTTTTTAATGGCTCCCCATTAGATATTTGGGTGGTTTCCTATTTTCACTGAGCAGTTGCTGGTTTAATCAGCACATGCTCCCCATCCTCTGAAATGCCGCCTGCAATGGCTGAGAAGAGAGAGATGCTCGGGCTGAAGAACTCTGTTCTGAGACATGTCAGGGTCTTCCTGATCTGGGAAATCCCTGGGTCCAGTGCAGGGTTAGACCCCTTGTGGCCTCTCATAAATTTGTCTGCTTTGGAATCCTGACTCTCTTGTTAGCGCCAAGCCTGACTGTAGTCTTTTTAGGAGTAAAGGAAGGCTCTTACTGTTGGTTTTCTTGGTTCCAAAGTCTCAGGAGAAAAGTAGGTCCTGATTATAAACCATCATTACTTGACATCTAGTAATTAGAAACTAATGAAAGTGTTACGGTTTACAAGTGTGTCCATTTTTCAGGACATCGAGGGGTGGAGTCATAGCTAGGATTGTTAACATTGTAACATACTCACTTCCTGTACAAGATTAATCTAGACCCGTTTTTCCTTCTCATGGATTGTATATTAAAAAAAAAAAATTTCAAGCTCACCTTTGTGGGCTTTGACATTTGTGTAGGTACTGTGAGAGGAATAGCATAATTCCAGTTTGTTTTGCACTATGCGCTTTTTTAAAAGGTCACCACACTTACTCTTTCATCGCCTGCCCCTCAGCTTCACAGCAGCTCTTCTGAGGTGGCTGCTGTTAGAGATGGGAGGACTACGATAGGCCTGGAGCCCAGGGGCTTATGTAGTGGCAGCTCCTGCTCTTACACGCGGGCCTCTTGCCTTCCTGCCACACCACATACAGGCGGCCTCCCAGGAATGGTTGGCTGAAAACATTCACAGGTACTTATTTGAGTATAGTTTTGTACTTGGCAAAGTTTTAGGCGTTAAATGAGAAACAAATGTGAAGCTTTCCTTTGAGGACATACACACACGACCCTGTAAGTGGTACACCATCCATCACCGGTGCTGTAGACATAGAGAGTGGAGGCCTGGAGAAGCCGGGATTGTGTAAGATGCTACAAGCACGTTTGGATTCATAGACAGGGAAGATCAGTGGGGGCTGGGGTGGTCAGGGAAGGCTTTCTAGCCCTAGATGGATGCATAGAGTGTGCAGAGGCCGGAAGTAAATAGGAGAGCTTTCTAGATGGGGGCCACTGTGGCAGTAATTTCTGGCATGTTTTAAGCAGGGCATTTAAGGGTATGCCCTGACAGCCAGCCTGGGAGAAAGGAGCATGTCGGAGAACAGTGAGTGAGAAAGCCTAACAGGTGCAGAGGAGCCAGATGCTGAAGGACTCCACAAGCCAGGTAGAGTTTAAATTTGATCAAATAGCCAAAGAGAGTCCGTAAAAGGTACTGAGTAAGAGCGGGGGGGATTTTAGGGTGCAGAGTACATGGAGTGAGGTAGGAATGTAATGATTGCATGTGCTTGTGAAGAAGAGGTGCTTTGACTTACTTGAGAAGAGAACTACTAAATTTGCAATTTTAGGATCTGTTGGTTCAGTCAGTGAAAATTTGTTCATGCGGATTATATGCAAGGTGCTGCGGGGGATGTGCCCTAAAGGAGTTGATGGTGTAGGAAGGGACTTGAAGGATATAGACAAATAATTTTAGTGCTGAAGAAATGGGATGAGAGGAATGTGACAGAGGTATAGGTGAAATGCTTTGGGAAAATATTTCCAGCCTAGAGCAGTGCTCTCCAGGAGAAATAGAATGCAAATCCCATGTAATTTAAAATTATCTAGTAGCTACATTTAAAAAGGAAAACAAAGGGGGGAGTTAATTTTAGTAATTTTTAAATATTTAATTCCATATATAAAAACAGTACAATTGTAACATGTGGTCAACGACTGTCTTATTAGACAGCTGCTTTAGCAGTTTGAGAAAGGCTTCATGGAGGGAGGGGATGCCCTTTGTGTTGTGCTCTGAGAATTTTATATGCAGAAGAAATGGGGAAGGACATTCCAGGTAGAGGGCGTGGCTTGGTGAGCAAGCACATGTCAGAAAACCGTTGTGGCAGAAGCACATGCTGTGTGGAAGGCAGGTTTTAGGGGAAGTGGGAATATAGCTTGGAAGACGTTCCCTGACAGAGGAGGAAATCTGACTCTTCTGTCGGTAATAGGGAACTTTAAAGAATTTTGAGCAGGAAGTGACGTGATTAGAGCTTTAAGAATGGCTCTGATAACACCCTGAAGGGAGTTAAAGATGATGAGAGACTGAAAGCAGTGGGGAAGGTGATGGATGGGAGGTTATTAGAGATGTGGAAATAGGAACAATTTCATTCCTCCCTTGTCTGCTGCCTTCCTCCAAACTGCTGGGTGTTGTGTAATCCATTTCCTGTTGAAATTGGTCTGCTGCTTCAAAATCCATGTTATATAAGTCAAAAGTTACATAAGCAGTAAGCATCAGGACATTGAGCTATGGATTTTTGTTTGTTGTAAGCTGTTGGTAGGGGTGTGTGTGTGTGTGTGTGTGTGTGTGTAGTTAAAAATTTTTAAGCAGATGGATAAGTGTTTTAAGGCATACATTCGGTTTTACCATATCATGGTGGTTCTCTGTCTCCAAGAGCTCTTGCAGTAATCCCAAAAGAAGCTTGAAATAGTTGGCCCCAAACCAGAAAGGCCACATTTTATTTTGAGAAATAGGGCGTGTACATGTGGGAGGTTCCAAGGAGTACTCAGGAATCTTGAAAGAGCTATGGTTTAACTTTTAATGTTTGGGAAGAGAGAAGTGTGCCCGGGGGTAGGAGAGGGCTGGGAGGGATATTAGGGGGCCTTAATTGATGGGCCCAATAGGGCCAAAGAGGTTCATGGCATCCTTTAGCAGTGCTGATCCATTACTCTTTTGTAACACTGCTTGGGTGGCTTAACTTTGAATTGGCTTTGGCTGGTACCTTTATGAATTGGAATCTGTCTGGGTAGAGTTGCACAGATGCTGTTTTATGAACTTTAGAGCAGGTAACTAAGTGACCTCTAACTTTGAATGAGTCTACAGACTGGAATATTTCTAAAGTTTGTTGAAAGTTGGCTTCCCTTAAGGGACAATGAAGTAGGGTAATTTAATGATGGAGATTGTATCCTGATCAGAAAGACTTTATGATCAAGAAAGTTAGACATATGGGGAAAGCATATAATTTTAAGAGGTTGAATAATGTCCTTGTGATGTCCTTGTGTTAGAGTAGACTAGGTTGCGTTGCGGTAACAAACTGCCCCAACATTTCAGGGGCTTCGGCCAACAAGGGTTTCTCTCCTTTTCACAGTGCATGTCCAGTGTGGGCCTGCAGGAGCCTCTGTATCACGGTCCCTCTGGGACTTGGGCTCCAGAAGCTCTGCTCTTTCTTGATAGCGCCCTCATGATGGCGTCTTGCAGTTTCTTCCAGCACCTGGGAGTAGCATCATTTTGCTGTTTCACTGGGTAGAACTAACTGTTTGACCCCCTCCTAAGTGTGGGGGTGGGTGAAATGTAGGGAAACAGGTGGATCGTTGTCTCTGTTACAGTCTCATTCTAGTGATTTGGGTGAAGCTGTCAGACAAATCAAGGTGAGACTTGCTTCAGAGTGTAAGGTTAGAATTAGTGAGCCTTATATGGGACACAGCTCTGAATATGATTTAGATAATAAGTGGTGGGAAGAAAAATCATAGTTCTGAACTAGAAAACGAACGCTTTCTGAATTGTCTAGATTTGGGGTGTATCTTAAAATCGTGTTCCATCTAATGAAACATTTTTATGTGGTAGGGTCCTGCCTATAGAATTTCTCCCTTGAAAATACAGGAATGACTTTTGAGACAGAACCAGAGTTTGAAATTATGAGAATGTGTAACAAAAAGATTTGTTTTAAACACACTGGTATTTCTGGAGTTCCAGCTGTGCCACAGCGGGTTAGGGATCCGGCGTTGTCTCTGGCAGCACGGGTTTGATCCCTGGCTGGCGCTCAGGTTGCGCATCCACAGTGTTGCTGTGGCTGCGGTGTGGGTCATGGCTGTGGCTCACATTCAGTCACTGGCCTGGGAACTTCCACATGTCGCGGGTGTGGCCAAAAAAAAGAAAAAAAATAGTGATAGTCCTACTTCTGTTTAAAGTAGTATTTTATCTTTTTACACCTTATTAGTGTATATTTACACTGTAGCACAGATGGGTGTATAATTGAAATTTAAACCAGCAGTACATAAAAGTCTTATGGGTTAATACACAATTTTTTACATGTTATCCGAAAATGATTACGTTCTCTGTTAACGGTGATGACTGCAGTAGAGAATTGACTAAGGTGAGGTGAATAATTTAAGAAGTATTCATTGATTGGTGTATAGAGAGTTTGACAAAATGACAGATTGAAATCACTGAAGTTTTTGTCTATTTTAGAAAAGCTTAAATTCATTTCTGGCTCATAGTTCTCTTGCCGTGCATCTTGGTGATAGGCCATCTCTTTCTGCAGCTTGTACCCCACACACAATTAGTGCCTGGCCTTTGTATGTCAGGCTCTAACCCTTGCACAGCGCCTTCCCCCGGATTAGGCCGCTTGCTCTCACGGCCGCCCCGGGAGGGTCTGTAATGTTCTTATTCTCCCGTTAGGAAACGGAAGCTTTCAGGGGCTGAGTGATTTGACCAAGGTCATACCACTTGTAAGTAGCGGAGCGGGTGCCAGAGAAAGCCACATCTGCTGCCCTTGGTCTGTGCTCTTGTGGACAGTGTGTCCTTGTGACCAAGTTGGTGAATTGCAGAAGCTAAAATAGAAATGGCTCCTGTTTTCTAGGTACCTGCTGCTTGATAGGCCCTGCCTGATAGAACCCTGAAAGTTGTGTCTTTTGCTTTAAGATTGATTGAAGCTGGAGTTCTCTTGTGGCCTTTGCTCAAAACCAGACAAGTCTCAGAAGAAAAGGACATATATTTAACACAAGTTTCTAATGATGTAGGCAGTCTGTGTGTATTAAGGAGGCAGCTTAGGAGAGTGGAAGGAAACAGCTGAGAGACAGAGAGACCTGCGTTTGAGCTCTGGCTTTCCCACCTCGTATGGACCCTTGGGCACATCACAGCCCTGGCCTTCTCTGAACCTCCATTTCTTTACTTCGAAAAAGGGGAAAGGGATTGTGAGCATCTCTCTCCAGTAGGACTGCTGGGAAACGAAAATGACCAAAACAGTAAAAGCACCTGAGCAAAGCACTTAACCCTGTAAGCCCCGTGGTCAATACCATTGAGGACGTTGGTAGGAAATGTTCCCCATTTAGGTATGTTTCTTTCTGGAAGGGTCAGAAGATTTGCACGTGCATCTCCCAGGCCCTGAAGCCTGACATTTGCTTTCTCTCCCTCTTGCTCCTGGTCTAGGGAATGACCATGGATAAAAGTGAGCTGGTACAGAAAGCCAAACTCGCCGAGCAGGCTGAGCGCTATGATGACATGGCCGCGGCCATGAAGGCAGTCACGGAGCAGGGGCACGAACTCTCCAACGAGGAGAGAAACCTGCTCTCCGTCGCCTACAAGAACGTAGTCGGTGCCCGCCGTTCTTCCTGGCGTGTCATCTCCAGCATCGAGCAGAAAACAGAGAGGAACGAGAAGAAGCAGCAGATGGGCAAAGAGTACCGTGAGAAGATCGAGGCAGAGCTGCAGGACATCTGTAACGATGTTCTGGTAAGAGGCCAGCGTTTCTGTCCTACAAAGGATTTCTGATAGTATTCATTTAATGTACACATGCAGACCTTCAAACAGCTCAGGAGCGAAAGAAAGGTGTCTGACTGTACTGGAAAGCCGCACACCATTTGCAGCTCATTTTTAAGCATCTAAAGTGATTTTTTTCCCCCCCTCTCACCTCTTACTGATCAGAGGTTGCTCATCACTCATGGGGTACTTTGCTTACCCTTCCAGAGACCCCTGAAGAACAGGAGCACTTGGTCAACATCCCTCCAGCTTTGCTTTAGAAATCGAGGCCAGAGAGGCAGGATTTTTGATGGGTGCAGCCTCGGAGAGGCAGTTCTCCGTGTTGGCCTGAGTGGCGATGCCGTCCCCAGTCAGGGAGAGAGGAGCAGAGAGCTGACTGCCCGCCGGCCTCTCCCCGTCAGGCCTGCACTGTGGAAAGTCCTTTTGGAAAGTTGGGCGCCTCCGTCAGGTGGGGCCTGCGTTCCAAAGGCAGATCCGAAGGGGTCTGGGGGGGATTCTCTCCCCTGTGTTTTGTGTACACCTCAGGCAGATGCTTGACTCCTCACGCGCTCACCTGGGCTTGGAAGGGAGGGTGCGGATCCCAGAGCAAATCATGGCCATGTTGTCTTTCCCTCGCATCCTGAGCCCACTGGCACCTTTCTTTGTCTTCCGGGTGAAATCAGGTAAAAATGAACGGTGAGGGCCGCTTTGAAGAGAAAAGGAATTCACACGTGTGGATCTGCCTCCTCCCCTGCTGGCTGCCTCTCCGAGTCACTGCCCATGACACCTTTCTTTTGAAAACCAGTATAGAGCTTGTCAGCCACCAGGCAGTGCTCCTCATCCTTAACCCATGAGGAGTCACACCCTGTCTGTCTGCAAAGAATATTAAAACGACTACTGCCCCCTGCATCCTCTCACTTTTGATGAAACCCCCTTACAGCTAAGCTTTTGCCTTGAGCTGCTCTTTTCTGTTAGACTCTCGGTGGTGTAAGTGTCGTGGCTGAATTTGTTGCCCGTTGGTAATTGGGGGGGGGTTGTTAATGGTGCCCTAATTCCTGAATGTTAGGTCCATCTGGTGTTCAGATGAAGTATGGCATGCATTCCAGAGGCAAGAAAAGAAAGTTCCCTAATTCCTGAACTGTAGACCAGCTTATAAGAGCATCTGAGAGAATGTGAAGAAAAGCATGGTACTTACTGCCTCTTAACCAGTTTTTCAGGATGCCACATTCTAAAACAACTCTTCGAAAATATTGCTCTGTATACGAAGCTTGGACTCCTTCAGAACTGCTTTTGTTGTAAGCATAAATGTTTAAAGGAATTTATTATTAATAATAGTATTAGCTACTTTTGGAGTGCTTACTACGTGCCAGGCAACGTGTTAAGCGCTTTCTGAACCTCAGCTCATTTCTTCTCCTGACTGCTCTAGGAGCTGGCTTCTGGGCTTCCTCGTGCCGTGACGAGGAAACTGAGGCTCAGGGCGATGAGGTCATTTGTTCAGGGTCATGCAGTTAGTTGGCGGCAGAGGAGGGATTTCTACCCAGGCCTGACTAATTCTAAACTTTCTTCTTTTTTTTTTCCCAAAATGGAAAGTTTTTTTTTTTTTTTTTAACCTCCTCTAATTACAGAAATAAGTTCATTGTTTTAAAAAGCATAGGGCAGAAGAGTATAAATAAATAAGGAAATGAAAAATCACTTCTAATCCTACCACCTAGAAAACCATTAACATCTTGGTAAATATCCTTCCAGACTTTTCCCCTAGGTGTTTGTGTGCGTGTACACATACGTGTTTTAATATTAAATTAGATTCGCATGGTATTCACGATCTCCTTTTTTTTTCCCACTTAGACTTGTTTGTGAGAGCCTTTCCACGTTAGCAGTGTAGTTCTGCATCCTCGTTTTTAATGCCTCTGTAGCATTCCATTGTGTGGCTGTACTTTAATCAACCCCTTACGAATGGTCAGAGTGATTTTTAATGAATGAATACAGGCATCTGTTATGACCTGGGCTAAAAATCATTTAAAAGCTCTGGATAAAAATTACGTTTTTTTCAAACTTCCAAAAAGACATTTAGGAGTGGTAGTGTGAATCTTGAGTCTCAAACATAGTTTGAACATCTCGTAAGTAATATTTCCAGATTCTTAACAGAACATGAATCATTTTTTAGGAGCTGTTGGACAAATACCTAATTCCCAATGCTACACAACCAGAAAGTAAGGTGTTCTACTTGAAAATGAAAGGAGATTATTTTAGATATCTTTCTGAGGTGGCGTCTGGAGACAATAAACAAAGTAAGTAACTTTTTTATTTTTTTAAGTTTTTGTTTTGTAGTCAGAAATTTAAAGAGCCACAGCACCGTGCTGACCGATGATGAACGGGGTCCTGGGGCTGGACAGCTGTATCTAAGGAGCAAATGTGAAGGGCATGAGAAGTCTGGTGCAGTGATGCATTTAAAGAGTCCTTCATTTTAAGGATTATTTGGTAGTTCTCTTTTATTTTTATTTTTTAGCTTTTTAGAGCTGCATTCGCAGCATATGGAGGTTCCCAGGCTAGGGATCGAATCGGAGCTACAGCTGCCGGCCTACCCCACAGCCATAGCAACTCCAGATCCGAGCTGTGTCTGTGACCTACATCACAGCTTACGGAAATGCAGGATCCTTAACCCACTGAGTGAGGCCAGAGAATCAAACCCGCAACCTCATGGTTACTAGTCAGATTTGTTTCTGCTGTGCCACAATGGGGACTCCGGGAATTCTCTTTTTAGAGGCGAAACTTTAAAATGTTTGATAGAGTAAAACCACCATAGTAAATATGCATTTCTTTTGTCCTATTCATGCATGATTGTAATGGTGATAATTACAGCTATGCCTTATTAAGTACCTACTGTGTATCTTATTCCTCACACAATGCTGGGGGTGTGAGGCAGGAGTCTGTCCATTTTTTCTTTGCTTTTTCTTTTTGTCTTCTTGCCTTTTCTTGGGCCGCTTCCCGCCGCATATGGAGGTTCCCAGGCTAGGGGTCCAATTGGAGCTGTAGACACCGGCCTACGCCAGAGCCACAGCAACTCGGGATCTGAGCCACGTCTTCAACCTGCACCACAGCTTATAGCAACACCGGATCCTTAACCCACTGAGCAAGGCCAGGGATCGAACCCACAGCCTCATGGTTCCTAGTCGGATTTGTTAACCACTGCACCACGACAGGAACTCCTATCCATTTTTTCTGATAGGGAAACCCCGAAGGCTCACAGAGATGTTCACTTAGTCCAAAGCACACACCCGGTGAACAAGAGTTGGGGATTCCAGGTTTGAGTCTGACTCTGAAGCCCATGATCTTTCCGTTAGAGCATATTGTCTCCATGCTGTCTCTTGTTCAAGGTTGTTTCTGTGTTTCCTAACGGCTTTTGTCGGCTTTGCCACCATTGTCTTTGTTTTCCCTCAAAGCATTTAATATAGTCCGTGGTTAGAGTAAACATTTAATTGCTGCTTGTTAATCAAGAGACTTCCCACCCCTCGTTTGATAGCACATATGCTCCCAACCCAGTTTGCTAAAATAATTGATAGTGGATCCAGCTATGATGCAACCTCTGAAAGACCCAACCTTTGATCTTTTTTATCTTTGTTACAGCCACTGTGTCGAACTCCCAGCAGGCCTACCAGGAAGCATTTGAAATTAGTAAGAAAGAAATGCAGCCTACACACCCAATTCGACTGGGCCTGGCACTTAATTTCTCCGTCTTTTACTATGAGATTCTAAACTCTCCTGAAAAGGCTTGCAGCCTGGCAAAAACGGTAAGAAAAGACTCTGGGGTTTCTGATGATAGTAAAGCTGCGTGTGCTTTCTAGTACCCTTTATTTTAAATGACGTGAACATAACTAATTGTCTTGGACTTTTGTGAAGATTTCTCTGGGGGTAGGAGTACATCTTTTATGAAATAAATATAGACCTATTACTTCTTGATTTCTTCTCAGCACGTCTTGCTGATTTTTGTGTTGTTTGATTATTCTTTGCATTGCTCCTTCTTGTCACGCTTTGGGCTATGGGCCTTTCCTGTTCACTTTCATCCTTGTGCCAAGATTGGCAGTTAGGGCTGTGCAAAGGAAGGAAATCAGATCTTGGTGGGTTTTTTGGTATTGAAAGTACCTTTAGTAACCCAACTGCCATTTCTACATATTTTTACAGTCTTTGAACATGCACGTCATTGAAAACATTTTTAATTAGTAAAAAAGTGTGTGAAATGAATGCTTAAAATTCTGTCACTTAATTGAATTAGATTTAGTGGTATGGACTTCTGTACTCCATTTATCCCTTGTATCCAGGGCTTTTGAGTTTCAGCTTAAAGAAAAAGGTAGAGGGATTACTAGAAATGTCTTTGATAACTAAAAAATCATACCAATTTGCTTAGAATGAGTGTGCCGAGTTAACAGTAGTACCTAGTAATAGGTACAGTGAAGTTTTCTTATCTAGGAATGTTTGTCATTTGTTGCTTGAAGCTTTATAAACCAGCGTTATATGGTTGCTGACATAACTGGCAAACAAGGTAACAGAGGCCTTGGTTCCCCCAAAGTACTGTACAGGGAGAGAAATGACGCAGGGAAAGAATTGGGCTAAACTAGTTCCAAGGCACCTGTGACTTCTTTGCTAAAGGCTCTTTGTTGTAGGCATTTGATGAAGCAATTGCTGAATTGGACACCCTGAATGAAGAGTCCTACAAAGACAGCACCCTGATCATGCAGTTGCTCAGGGACAATCTCACTGTAAGTACTGCTCATACCAGTGACCACTTCTGGAGGCTTTCGCTCATTCCTATTCCCTCTGCCTCATAAGTCAGTCCTGCCCAAGACGCAAGAGGGGATTTCTACCCTGTGAGTACAGTTCAAGTTTTTGTTCATTTGCTTATCAGGGCCTGCTGAAAGTCCGACCCTTGCAATCACTGTCTACAGTAATAGAGGAAGAATTTTTTAAACAGTTGAGTGAGATGAGGTGATACAGACTGGGCCACCTCCCCAAGGACAGTTTTGGTAGGCCTGCTTTGATCATAGCTCTCTTTCTCTTGCAGCTGTGGACGTCGGAAAACCAGGGAGATGAAGGCGATACTGGGGAGGGAGAGAACTAATGTCTGTCGTGCTGCGTGATCTCTTCAGTGTCACTCTGTACCCTCCACATATACCCCTTTGTGCGATAAAAAAAAAAAAAAGAATCGTACGTCGACTTCCAATTTTTCACAGCCTCAGCCTAGCGAAAATGGTCCATGGGATAAACAGCTGGTATTTGTATCAAAAACTCAGATTGGTCACATCAATGCCACGGCATTCCCAAATTTTGATTTCGATTAACATTGACAGGATTACTGTGTTTAATTTTTTAAAAAACTGAACACTGTGATTATGGGGTTTTGTAATTTAGCAGAACTCTTACTGGTAGAAAAAAAAAAATAGACCTGAATTATGTGTAACTTTTTGGAAAGTTTAATCCAATATCAAAATAGTCACTGAAATACAGTTCCATTGTAAAGTTGTACAGAAAGTTATAGAGATTATATTGTGACACTGGGACTTGGAGTGAGACACCTTGGTTGGCATTCGAGTTTCATCGTAATTCACAGTAATTCTGCTCATTCTGTTCAGGGCTTGTAGACCCTTGACTGGTTGGGGCTGTTGCCACTCCAAAGTTGCTGACTGCAGATGGCCACAGCGCCTTCCTCCAAGGAAACTCGAAGCCAGAAATTAACATTCTTTGTGGCAGATAACTGGGTTATGACACCATGAAAAGGTCCAGTGCTCATAGACCACTCGTGACTCAAACCCCTTTCCTACAGCAGCGTGTTACTGACTGGCAACTTGCGCCTCAGTGGTGGCATCTGTTTTCCTTGAAACCACAAGCGAGAGAAGAAAAAAAGCCGTGTATCTTAGGAATGGCCTTATCTGGTTCTTGGGTGAACCCTTTTAAGAATCATGTTCTGCAGAGATTGCCTTTCACTTGAGGAGTAAGTACTCAGTCTGGGTTCTTCCTAGCTCGGGGCCTTTTAGTTTGAAAATCTTAACATTCTTCCCCACTGTCCTTTTTTGACTGTTGACTTTGGTTTTCTCTTCCCTCTCTAAATTTCTGTCCTCCCTTCTGCTTCCTTACATTGTTTTTTTCCTTCTGACTTCTCTCTCGGCCCTTTGTTTCTAGTTTAATACTATATGGGCAGGGACAGGGGCCCTGGAGGGGGTGAGAGGCGTTGGTGAGCGCTTGAGTGAGCCAGCCTTGCTTCAGAGAGTCGAAAAGAGCTTCCCACGTCACAGCTCTGTCTTCCTCCAGTTCTCTGCACAGTGGTTGCTCTCCAGTCGTACCAAGATCTGAATCAAAAAAGTATTTTAAAATATCCATGCTTTCTCTTTATTGCAACCAGCCCTGATAATGCTTGTTAGCACCTGTCACCAGCTCTCCCAAGTGTGCCCATCCAGTCAAGTTCACAGACATGTTTCAGCAAGACCCTGTGCTGCAGGGAAGTTGCATGAACACTGCAATGGGGAGAGTCAAGAATAGCCAGGCCTACCAGTCTCACAGTATCCCCCCTTCTCCCTCGAACATTCCACATAGCCGTAGTGTCCATCTGTTTGTCCATCTGCTGAAATGAGAAAAGAAACATTCATGCACTGATTTCAAACAAACCGAAAGAAAAAAGAAAAAAAAAAAGAAACCCTCTCTCCTTTCTAGCTGAACAAAAATGTGCAGTTCATACTTGGCGCTTGAAAATGCAGTAGTGACTGTGGAACGAGCCTGTCTGTATATCTGGTAGCTCTCTCTTGCTTTGTTTTTCCTTACCAGTATTCTGCCTCACGTTTGCTTCTGTGATGGTTATATTGCCTAGCAAGCACACCCGTGGTTGTGAAAATAGTATAGCAAAAAAGAAAAAAACCCCGGTTATTGATGTACTAGATTTGTGTATGTCTTTTAAACATTTCTAGGTTCCACCTTCTACAGAATAATCAGGAAACGTGTAAAAACTCAAAAGTGAAATAAAAAATTTTATCAGTTGGCCTGTGCATTGATGTGTGGCGCCACCCATGTCACCACCAGAACTAGCTGACTACTCTGATCACAATTGGGGCCTTGCTCTTAAAAGGAGGCAGCAACTTAATTTCATCTTTTAGAACCAGAAGTCAGCGTGTTGTGAAGAAGGGGAAATTGCCATGAATTAACACAGAGCCGGAGTTCCTGCCGTGGCGCAGTGGTTAACAAATCCGACTAGGAACCATGAGGTTGTGGGTTCGATCCCTGGCCTTGCTCAGTGGGTTAAGGATCCAGCGTTGCTGTGAGCTGTGGTGTAGGTTGCAGATGTGGCTCGGATCCCGAGTTGTGGCTCTGGCGTAGGTCAGTGGCTACAGCTCCAATTGGACCCCTAACCTGGGAACCTCCATATGCCGCGGGAGTGGCCCTAGAAAAGGCAAAAAGACAAAAAAAAACCACGGAGCCTCTCTGCGTTGCACAACAATCCATCCAGGTGTTGGGTCCACTTTTGTGGCTTCTGAGATTGGGTGTGGACTGTGGTTTTGCATCCTATTCATAGATGACGCCCCCACTCCTTTTTAAATCCTGAGATGTAACCAAGCCAGGGAGAAATGGTTGCATAAGTCTTGGTCGACTCCAAGGTTAGGCCCATCTCCGTCCTCCCTCCTAGCACTGTTTAAGGTAGCCTGCAGCACTGACTTTCTTCCTGGGGCTTGTCCCCCACGCCCCAGTCTAAAAGCATCCATTAAAAAAAAAAAAAAATCAAGATAGTTTTTTTTTTTTTTTTTAAGCCCAGGATTAGAACTGGTTGATGCTTTCTTGCTAGTGTAAGCTGGGCAACCAGACGAGCTCCTGCCCTTGGTTCCCAGGCTGCTTGTTCCATCTGTCACACCCAACCAAAGGTCTCTGGGAATCTGTTTTATTGAAGCAGGAAATGAGAAGCCAGGTGAAATGTCAGTTTTCAAAACTGGCCCTACATCACAGGTTGGGGCTGCAAACTCTGACACTTGGTGCTTTTTGGGGGGCCAGCACTCTGACCTTGTCCTGTTGGGTTCCAAGAATCGCGGTGAACCTTCCTGGTGGCCTGCGGGTGGGATGGATTCGTGCGCAGAGCCTCTCCCAATGGCCTTGCTGGGGTCAAGGAAGGTTTTAGTTGGAAATGCTCACATGGAGCCTTCAGTCCCAAGTCACCCAGCCAGGTCCTGAAGGCTGGGACTGGATCCGTGCTGTCCGGACGAGAAAGCCTCCTTTCGGGAGGGTAGGCAGTAGGAACACAAGCCTTGAAGTCGGGCGTCCCGCTCGGAATTCGCCCGTTACTGTGTGAAACATGCGCGGGGCACACAGTCCCTCGTGTAGAGGGAATCCTCCCAGTTTCACAGAGAAGGTTCAGGACAAAGGCATCTTGGGGATTAGAACCCAGGGCTCCTGCCGCCCGGTCCCCGCCCTCTCCGCGCTGCTGGCGCAGGCTCGGAGCTCCCCCGGCTTCCCCGCAACTCTACCCGGGGCCAGGTGAGGGCTGTCCTCGCCTCTCGTCACGGAGGCAGAGATGCCCCCACCTGGGGCTTCTCGAAGGCTGAGGGGTCGCAGGTGTGCGGCGGGGCCGCGCGCGTCCGCGATTGGTGCGCCGGGCGGCGGGGGCCTAAAAGCCGGGGGCCGACGCGGGTGGGAAGAGCCCTGCCGCCCCGCGCGTCCCCGCTGCCGAGGCTCCCGCCGGGGTGAGCGCACGCGGGCGCCGAGCGCGGGGCCGCGCCCACCATGAACGCCAGCGGCCCGGGCTACCCGCTCGCCTCGCTCTACGTGGGCGACCTGCACCCCGACGTGACGGAGGCCATGCTCTATGAGAAGTTCTCGCCCGCCGGCCCCATCCTGTCCATCCGCGTGTGCCGCGACGTGGCCACCCGCCGCTCGCTGGGCTATGCCTACATCAACTTCCAGCAGCCCGCCGACGGTGAGCGGGGGTGGGGGGGTGGGGAGACGGACAGACCCACCGACCGACAGACAGCTAGACAGCATCCCGGCCCCCCGTGCCCTTTCATCTCTGGCTGCTCTTGCATCTTCCGTTTTGCAGCCTGGGGTCGAGAGATACAGGTGGTTAGAAGGGGCCCTGATACGAGAACTGGCAATTAGTGTGCGCCTACTGTGTGTTTTGCTGGTGCTCCGTTTTTACGGAGGAGAGGTGTTACGGCTCAGGGAAAACGGCCAAGGGCTTTGGGGTCAGCCAGACCTGGGATGAGAAAGCCGGCAGCTGTGCGGCTTTGAGCAAATAAACCATTCTGAGCTTGGGGAGGGGGGCTGTCTGCAAAAGGGGGGTGGTAGCTGCCTTATAGAGGGGTCGGGAGGATGGGCAATTCAAAGCACCTGGTGAGGAAGGTGCCGGAGGAGACCCAGGTGATGACTGGGGAAGCCAGAAGAGCTTTCCCGGCAGCGTGACCCGAGGTCGGCCCCAGCCGCCCCTATTTTCCGGAACCACGAGGAGCTGCCTCCGCTCCAGGCTGCACAGCCGGTTCTTCAGAGCTGATAGGACTGGTGGAAGCCGCCAGCCGTCTGTCCTCACTTCTGTTGAGAGTGGAGAGCTTGCGCGGCGGGTTTCGCTCGAGCTCTGCCGCTAGGGCGCGAGCTTGAGCAAGATTTCACCCTTGGCAGCCTTTACCTGCAAAAATGCGGCTGACTTCTTCCCCCGGGACATGGAAAACAGGAGGACTGTGTCTAGGCAGTATCTCCAGCACTACCTCATGTGGTGCATTGTGAGCGTTCAGTAAGTGCTAACCTAAGAAATAGAGTAACTATCACGTTCAGCTGTAAGATTCCAGAAACTAAGCTTAAAAGGCCTTGCCCCAGCCAAGTCCAAAAAAGGGCACCTTGACTCTGAGTCTTCTGGGAGGGGGAGGAGGTTCCCTGAGCTGGGAGTTTGCTGGGGTGGTTCTGTGGGTTTCCCAGCAGGTGGCTGAGCTGGGTTCCAGGGAGCCCTCTGCTCTGCTCTGCTTTACCTGCCCCACTGCCTCTTCCCACCTTCCTCCCAGCCTGTACCACCTGACCTTTTTTTGCCAGACTTTGTAGATGGGGAAACTGAGTTCCAGACAGGAGAAGGGTTTTGCTCCTGGGTGTTGATGGCAGGGCTAGATGGAACACCCAGACTTGCAGAAACTTGTCCACTGAGTATTCCACAGTTTGCCAACACGCCTCTGAAACCAGACAGTGTACCACCTGGGGCGGGGGGGTGGGGGTGGCCGGCGAGGACAGGCTGTAGCAGTGGCAGGAGGATGGGCAGAGGCTGCAGTTTTTAGATACACTACCATTTGCCAGACACCTATTTTGCGCCAGGCACAAAGGACAAGACGCCTTGCAAACCTGGTTTAATGTTCAACCTGACCACCTGGATACAGATGCTATTCCCTCCCTTTGTTATATGTACAAAGGTGGGTAATATTATCATCATCTCTTTACAGGTGTAGAAATGGGCTCAGAGAAGCGATGTTCACGTCTCCAAAAGTCATTCACCTTAGAGAGTTCCCTGGTGGCCTAGGGGTTAGGATTCAACACTTTCACCACTGCAGCTCAGGTTCAATCCTGGGTCTGGGGACTGAGATCTGCTGCATGCTGTGGCCAAAAAAAAAAAAAAAAAAAAAATTGAGATTATACTCCTCGGGATCAAATCTCAACTCTGCTGTTCAGCACCAATGAGCTTCTGTTTCCTCAAACTGCTGCCGCCCTTGTCACAGAAACCCTTTAGATCTTTCCTCTTTCTGAGCCTCAACTTGCCCTTCGTAAAATGGGCATAGGTTTTCATGCTCACATCACCATGGTGAAGAGTCGAATGAGAAGGTGGGAGGAGTGCCAAACACCTGGTTTCTTTCTGTTTATCCCTCCTGAGCCTTCAAGTTCTTAGCTCAGGTGAGACCCAGACAGTGGCTTTTCTTTTTCTTTTTGTCTGTCTGTCTGCTCTTTTCTTTTCTTTTTTCTTTTTCTTTTTTTTTTTTTCTTGATTCAATTCCCGATTAAGCTCTTCGGAAGTCGGAAAGAAAACACCTTTAAATTTGGTCCTTTCTCTTCTCCTGTGCAGCGGAACGGGCACTGGACACAATGAACTTCGAGGTGATCAAAGGCCAGCCCATCCGAATCATGTGGTCCCAGCGAGACCCAGGACTTCGCAAGTCTGGTGTGGGCAACGTCTTCATCAAGAACCTAGAGGACTCCATTGACAACAAGGCCTTGTACGACACCTTCTCCACCTTCGGGAACATCCTCTCTTGCAAGGTGGGTGTGCCTTTTGTTTACATTAGACGCCTGTGTGGTGGTAGAGGGGATACCACGCAGCCCCTCACTTTCCAAGGTCTTGTCAGTAAAGCTCCAGGTTTAGCCAGCAGGCGAATGGTAGTTTTTCTCAGTATTATTTTCATAGAACTGTCAGTGGTCACCTGTGTATCAACTAGCTCTTGCTAGGTAACCACCTCATAGCTTAGTAACTGTCAACAATAACCATTTATTTTGCTCACGATTTGCCATTGGCAGTTGGGGCTGAGTTCAACTGGGCTGTGCTTTTTCTTAGCTGGCCTCCTTTATATGCCAGCTGTGAGCTGGATGGCTTGGCTTCTAGGGAGTGGGTGGCCATCGGCTGGAATGTCTCAGCTTTCCTTGCTGTGGTTTCTCATCATTGAGCAGGCTCACCCAGGCTGTTCTTCTAGCAATGGCAGGGTCCCAAGAGATGGAGAGTGGAAGCTTGCTAGGCCTCTAGAGACCTACGCTCAGAACTGGCACACCGTCACTTCCAGTGCATTCTACTGGCCAAAGCAAGTCATGAGAACAGCCTAAATGTGCGTGAGAGGGCAGTAAAAGTTATAGGACAAGGCAAGCGCATACAGGGTGGCCATCAATCAGGGCAATGATAGCAATGGACCACATTTTGTTTGTAACAGTTCTCTTAGAATGGATGTTCCCTAAGACTAGGGATCTTGGAGTTCCTGTGGTAGCTCAGTGGTCAACGAACCCAACCAGTATCCACGAGGACGTGGGTTTGATCCCTAGCCTTGCTCAGTGGATTAAGGTTCTGGTGGTATTGTGAGCTGTGGTGCAGGTTGCAGACATGGCTTGGATCCTGCATTGCTGTGGCTGTGGCGTAGGCCAGGGGCTACAGCTCTGATTTGACCCCTAGCCTGGGAACCTGCATATGCCACGGGTGCAGCCCTAAAAAGCCAAAAAAAAAAAAAAAAAAAAAGAAGAAGAAGAAAAAAGAGGCATCTTGTTCTTATTCACCACTCTATCCCAGTCCCTAAAGAAGATGTGAAGACATAGTAGGTGCTCAATAAATATTTGTTAAGCTAATGGCTGTTCTCATTTGGGAAAGGCTGTGTTCATTTCTCTGACTTTGTAGTTGAGGGTCAGGGCCATGCAGAAGGTCAGTCTGTTCTGACAGATGGCTTAACCCTGGGTGTTTTGCTCCCTTTTTTTTTTTTTTGGCTACACCCACAGCATATGGAAATTCCCCGGGCCAGGGATTGAATCTGAACCGCAGCTGTGACCTACACCAAAGCCACAGCAATGCCACCTCCTTAACCTCCTGTGCCACAGTGGGAACTCCTGCTCCCAAGATTTTATGAGGATGGCTGGTCAGTTACCCTGCAGCCTTTGGTATGTTGAGCTTTCTGGGGAGGCAGCAGGGAGATGGGGAGACAGTGGGGAATGACAGCACCCTCTGTGTTAGAACTCTCCCTGGACTCCTCCTGGGTGGCAGGCGCAGTCTTAAAGATCTCAAGCGAGGTGTCACCACCTCCCTGTTAATGAGGAGCAGACAGACTGGAGGATGCGCAGTAGCTGCTAAGGACTCCCCATGACGGACAGAAAGGGCTGGTTCCTGCCTTTGAGCATCAGTGGGGGAGAGGGAGAAAGAGAGAAAGAGTCTTAACTGTGTGCTAAGTTCTTACAATTAAAACAGCAGATTTCATTGAGAACTATGTCTAGATACTCATGTTGCAACAGAAGAAAGGGTGGGGGAAAAACTGTAATTGCAATGTATACATGTAAGGATAACCTGACCCCCTTGCTGTACAGTGGGAATAAATAAATAAATAAATAAATAAAATAAAATAAAATAAAACCCAGCAGATTGGAGTTCCCTGGTGGCTCAGCATGTTAAGGATCTGGCATTGTCACTGCTGTGACTCAAATTGCTGCTGCTGTGGCATGGGTTTAATCCCTGGCCTGGGAACTTCCACAGGCGTGGCCAAAAAAATAACAATAACAGCAGGTCATCCAGTACTTTCTATGTGCTGGATTTTCCGCATACACATGCTCATTGAATTTCCCACAGCAGCATCTTAAGGTATAAGTTGGAGGATCCCCGAGTTACCTTTGAGGCAGAGAGGCTCAGAGTCGAGGGTCACTTGTTCACAGTTGGTATGTTGGGGTGGGAGGTGAGTGGCTGGGCCAGGATCTGAACTAATGGCTTTGCAGGCTTAGTTGAAGCTAACCTAACAGGAAAGAGTATGTCTGTCCCCATTATCTGGGCCTTGAGACTCGCTCTGGGCCACTGAGGCTTGGACAGAAAAGCTTTGGACAGAAAGCTGTGTGTGACTCGGCCAGGTCTTTGCAGGCCTGAAGAAGCCCTGTCGTGGGCCTGGTTGGATACAAGGCACTCAGTGTGGTCCGTACCCCCGTGTGTTTGCCTTTAGGTTTTATGGGGATGGTTGGTCAGCTTCTCTGGCGTGTCTCCCCTTCTGGAAGGTGGCGGGGCAAGGGGGAGAGGATGGGAGTGATGGCGCCCTCTTCTGGGAGTGCGACTAAGTGCTCTCAGGGTCTTTGGCGATGGTGAGATTTTTAGGAACAGCTGGAAATTGGGCTCTGAGGGAAGTGCACAAGACCCATGACATCCAGGGCCCTGGAAGGCGCTTGCCCTGTGGCAGAGGAGAGGTTGCTGAGCAGGCGGAACTCCACCGGCCTGCAGTCAGGCCACGCAAGTGCAAAGCCTAGTCTACCAAGCAGAGGGGCGACATGACATAGTGGCCCTGACCTTGGACTTTGGGGCCAAGTGTCCCGAGTTCAAATTCTGACTCTTGGAGTTCCCGTCATGGCTCAGTGGTTAACGAATCTGACTAGGAACCATGAGGTTGCGGGTTCGATCCCTAGCCTTGCTCAGTGGGTTAAGGATCTGGCGTTGCCGTGAGCTGTGATGTAGGTTGCAGACGCCCCCGTGTTGCTGTAGCTGTGGCGTAGGCCAGCAGCTGTAGCTCTGATTGGACCCCCTAGCCTGGGAACCTCCATATGCCACGGGAGCAGCCCTAGAAAATGGAAAAAAGACCAAAAAAAAAAAAAATTCTGACTCTCGCATTCACTCCCTGGCACTGTGGCCTTGGGCTGGTTGGTTAACCTCTTCCCACCCCAGTTTCCTCTGAGGCGGTGGTAGAACCTGCCTCATAGATGGTTGTAAATGTCTCTTAATTTGGACAGTGTCACAACATGGGTAGCCCTTGAAAGAGTAGCGGGTGCCTGGTTAAGCATCTGAGGAGTAACTACAAGAATCAAATGGTGGTGCTCCCCTGTGGGCACAGTTGGCTAAGAATCCAGTGTTGTTACTGCAACACCTCAGGTTCGATCCCTGGCTCAGGAGCTTCCATCTGCCATGGAAATGGTCAAAACAAAATCAAATTGTTATTTTTGCTGGCTGGCTGACCTTGGACAAGTCATTTATTCCCATTTTCTCTAGTCAGGCAGCTGGAGCTCAGAGCTTAATAATTGGCTGGAAGGGTTCTTATGACAAGTATGACAGTATGTGATGCCCTGAGCAGGTGCCTGGCCCAGAGTGGGACCAGGTCAGTGGAAGAGCTGGGCCTGAGTTGAAAGTCGAGGACGCTGCTCAGGGCTGGAGGGGGGCCTGTTGGGTGTGGATCTGGAAGCAAGACTCAATGCAGGGCTAGTTGGAGAGCAAGGTGGTGTCGTTGTGTGGACAGCAGGAGCCACTGGAGGCTATTTCCCCGAGGGATGTGGTCACAGGCACGTTTTAGAAAAAGCATCCCAGAGGTCAGCCTGGTAGTGGGGCTGGGAGATTGGGGTGGGGGTCGAGGCAGAAAATACCACTTAGCTGAGCTGGGGCAGTGGCTGAAGGGTCGAGAGGCATTAGGGGTCTTAATGCAAGTCTAGCCAGAGAGACGAGAACTCTGAACCGAAGATCTTTCCTGTTCTTAATGTTTGTCCTAATAACTTGACTCGGGAGCCTTGCAGACTGGGGATAGGATGTTTGTGTCAAAATTTGAAACAAGGAGTTCCCGTTGTGGTGCAGCAGAAATGAATCTGACTGGGAGCCATAAGGTTGTAGGTTCAATCCCTGGCCTTGCTCAGTGGGTTAAGGATTCCACGTTGCCATGAGCTGTGGTGTAGGTCGAAGATGCGGCTCGGATCTGATGTTGCTGTTGCTGCAGCTGTGGTGTAGGCCAGCAGCTGTAGCTCCGATTGGACCCCCTAGCCTGGGAACCTCCATATGCCACAGGCGTGGCCCTAAAAAGCCAAAAAAAAAAAAAAATTGAAACAAGTTTGCTGTTGAAATAATAATTGGTAAAATTTAAACAGTGTGGAAAGGGATAAAGTAAAAAAGTTTCCATCCTGGAGATAATAATTAACAGTTTGGAGAGTTCCTGTTGTGGCTCAGCAGTTTAAGAACCTGACTAGTATCCATGAGGGTGTAGGTTTGATCCCTGGCCTCACTCAGTAGGTTAAGGATCTGGTGTTGCCATGAGCTATGGTGTAGGTTGTAGATGCAGCTTAGATTCTACCCCTAGCCTGGGAACTTCCATATGCTACAGGTGCAGCCCTAAAAAAATAATAATAAATGAAAATAAATAAGTAAATAATTAACAGGTTTTTTTTTTCCTGTGTGTGCATTTAAAAATTTCTCTGCCAAGGTATATGGAAGCAACCTAAGTGTCCATCAACAGATAAATGGATAAAGAAGATGCAATATATGTGTATGTGTGTGTGTATACACAATGGAATACTACTCAGCCATTAAAAAGAACAAAATTTTGCCATTTGCAGCAGCATAGGTTAACTTGGAGGGCATTATGTTAAGTGAAATAAATGAGACTAAAGGCAAATACTATGTGATATCACTTATATGGGGAATCTAAAAAATATAACAGACCAGTGAATATAACAAAAAAGAAGCAGACTCAGAACAAACTAGTGGTTACCAGTGGGGAGGGGGTGAAGGGGAGGGGGCAGTATAGGGTGGGGGAGTGGGAGGCACAAACTATTGGGTGTAAGATGGGTTCAAGGATCTGTTGTACAACACGGGGAATAGAGCCAATATTTCGTAATCACTGTAAATGGAAAGTAATCTTTAAATACTGTATTAAAAATTTTTTTTAAATTAAGTAATCATCCCACACTTTCTCTCTCGGTACTTTCCTTCTTTCTTTCCCCTCTCCCTTCCTTACTTTCTCAATCTCTCTCTCTCTCTGTCTCTCTGGCTGTCTCTCTCTTTCCAAAAATTTTCTACTGAATATGTATTACTGTTAGTGGAAATATAATTAAATGTTACCAAAAATGTCGAAAAATTCTCAAAAGTGTAGATGCCCACTTTAAAGCACATGAGCTTGATTTTATTTTATTTTTCACTTGACAATATACCTTGCTGTGGTGTAGTGGGTTAAGAATCTGACTGCAGTAGATTCTTAACCCACTGCAGTGGAGGTTGAGGTTCAGGTTCAGTCCCCAGCCTGGTCCAGGGGGTTAAAGAATCCACCGTTTGCATCTGCAGCATAGATCACAGCTGTAGCTCAGATTCAGTCCCTGGCTCAGGAACTTCCCTATGCAGTGAGTGCGGCCATAAACTTAAACAAAACACAACATACCATGTGGGTAATTCTACCAGCTGTGAACTTGATCACGTCCTCTTTGAGTAGATTATGCACATCTTTGTAATTTACTTAACCAGTCTCCTCCTGACAATCCTGGAGTTGTGTCTAATTTGCTGTTAGAAACAAAGATTCAGGAAGGAGGGGAGGTGGTTTGAATTTAATCCTTTATCCATCACCTTAGGAGGATCATTGAAAGCTGGTCTGTGGTATATGTGAGACCTATGTTCAATTTCTGGACTCTGTCCCTTCTTACTGTGTGATCTTAAGCAAGTAGCTTGACCTCTCTGAGCTTTCATTCCCCGGCTCTAAAATAGGGCTGTTGTGTGGTGTGGGAATGTCTTCACAGGCACAGAGTAAGCTCTCAGATATTAGTCATTATCACCATTGCCATTCTTTTCTACCGACCCCTCCGTTGGATGCTCTCCATGTCCTGTTTCCCTGTGGCCCAGGTGGTGTGCGACGATCATGGCTCTCGAGGCTTCGGCTTTGTCCATTTTGAGACCCACGAAGCTGCACAGAACGCCATCCGCACCATGAACGGGATGCTGCTGAATGACCGCAAAGTGTGAGTGGTGCGATGTGGGGGCGGGACCAAGGCTGAAGGGGCAGAATCATGGGTACCCCACCCCGGGACTGAGCAGCCTCTGCCTTTCTTCTTGGCACTGTGACCTCGGCTGACTCAGTGTCAGGGACTCCTTTTCTCCCAAGTAAAAAAAGTGGTGCTGCTGTGTTAGATTCTGAGTAACAAATGATGTGGATGCTTTAGAAATTCTAACAGGAGCAGCTAATGGCCAATCATAATGAACTGGGTGGTTTTTGACTTGTTTTCCAGCCTTCTCAGCATGGCTGTGAATTTTATTGATTTATTTATCAACTTATTTATTTATTTACTTACTGATTTATTTCTGCACCCACGGCATATGGAGGTTCTTGGGCCAGGGATTGAATCTGAGCTGCCACTGTGGCAACACAGGATCCTTTAACCCACTGCGCTGGGCTGGGGATCAAACTCACACCTCCAGCATGACCGAAGCGGCCACAGTCAGTTTCTTAACTCACTATACCACAGCAGGAACTCCCATGGCTGTGAATTTCACTGGACTTTTGTTTCCTGGATTTGGGGACCAAAAGGAAAGTTGGCATATACTTAGCCTGCCATCTTCATGCCTTTAAGCTTAGCATCATCCCCACTTCACAGATGGGACAATTGAGACACAGATGCTGAGCGGCTCCCTCCCCCAGTTCTGATGCTGCCCATCTGAGGGGCCCAAGGCTGAGCAGTGGAGGAGGCTTTGAGATAGGAGACGCAGCCAGAGTCATTTTGTCCAGAGTTTCTCGGGGGAGTCACCTGTCAGCAAACCTTAACTTTGGAAGGCTTTTCCTGATTCTCCAGAAGCGTGTTTCTCTCTTTGTTGGCTTTATTTTGCCTCTTTTCCCTTGTCATTCAGTTTCCTCCAATTTGGGGGCCAGCTATAACTCATTTTACCTAATGTCTTATAGATACCATCAAATTTTGTTTTGCTTGATTTGTTTTTCATAATCTAGGATACTTTCCTAGATGTGTTTATGTGAACTAGGAATTTTTTTTTTTTTTTTTTGGTCTTTTTGCTATTTCTTTGGGCTGCACCCGCTGCATATGGAGGTTCCCAGGCTAGGGGTCAAATCAGAGCTGTAGCCACCGGCCTACGCCAGAGCCACAGCAACGCAGGATCCGAGCCGCGTCTGCAACCTACACCACAGCTCACAGCAACGCCGGATCGTTAACCCACTGAGCAAGGGCAGGGACTGAACCCGCAACCTCATGGTTCCTAGTCGGATTCGTTAACCACTGCGCCACGACGGGAACTCCTGAACTAGGAAATTCTAATTTTAAAAATTAGCATTGTAATTAAATGATTTCAGCCCCCTGGTCTTAGCAACACTGGCATAAACCGCATCTAGTTCTCTTATAACCACTTCCCCAGTGCACCCAGCACATGTTAAATGAATGAGCAAATCCCTGTGAATCCCTTTATTTATTTATTTATTTTGGTCTTTTCTAGGGCCGCTTCCCACGGCATATGGAGGTTCCCAGGGTAGGGGTCCAATTGGAGCTGTAGCTGCCGGCCTATACCACAGCCACAGCAACGCGGGATTCCAGCTCACAGCAACGCCGTATGCTCAACCCACAGAGCAGGGCCAGGGATCGAACCCGCAACCTCATGGTTCCTAGTCGGATTCATTAACCACTGAGCCACGACAGGAACTCCCCTAGTTTGATCCCTAGTTTACAGGAATGAACCCTGAGGCTCAGAGCCATTGAGTAACTTGCTCAGGGTCACACAGCTTGGCACCTGTAGAGCAGGGATTCAAGCCCTTGTCTCCGTGACTCCATAGTTCGGACCCTTATCTCCTGGCATGCAGGAGGAGATCCCTGTGCATTTGCCACAAGAGTGAAGTCATCTTTTTTGGGGGGGCGGGGGGCACCCTGAGGCATATGGAGTGCCTGGTCGGGGACCAGATTGGCACCGCAACGCCAGATCCCTAACCCACTGTGCCTGGGATCCAGCCTTCATCCCAGTACTACGGAGATGCCGCTGATCCCTTTGCAGCACAGCGGACACTCCAAGAGGGAAGTCGTCTTAACCTTATTCTGGAATACAGAATCTTGGCTGTTGGAGGTGCCAGGCTTTGGATGCATGCCATCTGCCCTGTCCCCTGATGAGGGGTACGGAGGTCTGAAGGCTGGCGGCAGCTGACCTAGGGTTGCTGGGTGGGCTGGGGCTGGGCAGGGGGTGGCTGATGGCAGCTGCCCACCCTGTCCATGTGTCCACAGCTTCGTTGGCCACTTCAAGTCCCGACGGGAGCGGGAGGCGGAGCTGGGAGCTCGGGCCTTGGAGTTCACCAACATCTACGTGAAGAACCTCCACGTGGACGTGGACGAGCGTTGCCTGCAGGACCTCTTCTCCCAGTTTGGTGGGCTTGTTTCCCAAAGGAGTCGGGGATGACTTCTCCTCCAAGCTTGGGCTGGGAATGGGGCGGCCCTGGGGCTTCCTAAATAGAGACTTGGGAGAAGGGAGGGGGACCCCGTGGGGCTGCTTCGACTCCCTTTTGAGCCAAGTTGCCCTTCCCAGGGAAGATTCTGAGTGTCAAGGTGATGAGGGATGACAGCGGCCACTCCCGAGGCTTTGGCTTTGTCAACTTTGAGAAGCATGAGGACGCCCAGAAGGTAGGAGCCTCCCCATGGCCCTGTCTCGTGGAGGAGGTACGGCACCAGGACTAGGAAGAAGGGGGATCAGGAGCAGAGGGCTCCAGCTGCCTGTGGAGGAAAAAGTCCCTCCCCAGCTTGGGTCCATACAAGCCAGGGCCCTTCCTGTCTGTGGTGAAGGCAGCCACCTTCAGCCTCCTCTGGTTGCTTCCATACCCTGAGGCTGGCTGGCTTTTCATAGAATCTTTTCCCATGCAAAGGAGCTCAGATAGGGGCCTTTGGGGCAGCCATTACCCCTTTCTTGACTTGATGGTGGGCTTGAGGTCAGCCTTTGCAAATATCTTCTCCAAACACTTCCCTTCCCCTACTCTTTAGACCCATGTGTCCAATAGAAATGTAACATGAGCTGCATGTGCAGTTTCAAATTGTTCAGTAGCCACATTAAAAAGGGTAAAAAAAAAACAAACCTGTAATTTTAATATGTTTTATTCAACTTATTCAAATTATCACTTCAATGTGATTTAATATGGATATAATTGATTGATATTTATGTTGATAAAAGTTGAGATTTCACATTCCCATTTTTGGCTAATTTTTTTGAAATCTGGTACCTCTGGCACCTGTTGGTTCAGACTAGCCATTATTTCAGGTGTTCAGTAGCTGCATGTGACTGGTGACGCCATATTGGACAGTGTAGCTGGCAGTCATTGATGGGTCTCGGCTCCTAACTTTCCCTCCGTCAGGAAGCCCCCTCTTCCTGGCTTCACGTGCTCCTGATGAGATGCCCCTCCTGTCTGTCTCCATCATTAGCACAGATCTCCCTGGATAGAACCGAGGGTGGGGGCTGGCTCTCGTTTCACCATTAAATCTCCAGTATTTCATTGCCGGTAGGTTCCAGATATGCATTTGCTGAGCAAGGGAATGGCCCAGGGTCATACCGTTAGTAACGAAGCAGGACCACTGTCCTGTTTGGCCTCCCACCATGAAGCACTTTCTACAGATTTCATTGATCACGGAAGAGCTCTGCTCATGGTGGATTCTGGCTGGAGACCTGGATCCTGGGGCCATCGGGATGGCAGCCACTTCTCACTCAGCACTGACCACGGGCTGGGCACTGTCTGCTTTTGCATACCCTCTCCTGTCTCCTTCCACCCATACGGGCTGTACGGTTGCTCTCAGCTTCCAGCAGGCTGCAGCTCGGAAGAGCGATCCACTGGGATGAGAACCAACCTTTTCTGACTCTCAAGTTTTGTTCTTAAGTAAAGGGCTCCTTTGAAAGGTAACTTTTGGAGTGTCCTCGGGCAAGTCCCGCCCTCTCTCTAGAGTTTGGTTTCCCTAATTCTAAAAGGACTCCTTGAGTAAATGGGTGAAGCTGATATAGAACAGGCAATTCTTGGAGCCCCAGGTCACTTTGCATATATTTACATATATTTGCGTGTCTAGGTAAGGAAGCAATTCGTTATGTGAAAATATTTATTAATGAACTGACCACTTAAAAAGTCAGTTCCCTTTCAAACATTTCTCCTCCCTAACACCAGTGTCTATTCCAAATCTTTTGAGTCAGTATACATGTGGGTCTGCTTTTTGCTGAATTTTGCAGGTAAGTCAGTGCAGATTGAATTCAGTATAAATGGATTGCAAAGACATTGCTCGTCTTGCAGAAGATGTACAATTTCATGCAGTCAAAGCCACTGGTGATGTGGGATCTGGCAGCCTTAGGCCAGTTAACTGAAAAAAAGAAAAATCAGCAAAGGTTAAGACCCCTGTGTGTGTGTGTGTGTGGTCTTTCTAGGGCTGCACCGGCAGCATATGGAGGTTCCCAGGCTAGGGGTCCACTCAGAGCTGTAGCCGCCAGCCTATGCCAGGCCATGCCAGATCTGAGCCTCATCTGTGATCTACACCACAGCTCATGGCAACGCCAGATCCTTAACGCACTGAGCGAGGCCAGGGATCGAACCCACAACCTTATGGTTCCTGGTCAGATTCTTTGCCACTGTGCCACCCCAGGAACTCCAAGACGCCAATATTTTTAAAACTAAAGCCCTCCTGGTTATCCTTCCCTGTCTTGGCCCAGGAGATGGGACTGGAGGCCAGGGCCTCTTGGGGGTGGTTACCAAGCGCTGGTTGCCTCTTCTCTGCACAGGCGGTGACAGACATGAATGGGAAGGAGGTGAGCGGGCGGCTGCTCTACGTGGGCCGGGCCCAGAAGCGGGTGGAGCGGCAGAATGAGCTGAAGCGCAGGTTCGAGCAGATGAAGCAGGACCGGCTGACCCGCTACCAGGTGAGGGTCAGCCTTCGTGAGGGCAGCTGCTTCCATGTGAAAGTGTCTGTGCGTGGATGGCCCTCTCTCCTCCAGCAATCCCACTTCCAGGAACTTGCTTGTAGGGATGCGGGGGAGAGGCTGCAGCTTCCAGGTGATTGGCTGAGTGATGGGTGGGGTGCATGGGTGCTTCGTGAGACCGGGAACTAGAGGCTTGGTGGGGGGGGGCTTCCCGTGCCCAGGTGGCCCATATCGACCCCTCCCCCATCCCGGGGCATTCACAGCTACATCTAGGGGTCTTAACTCCTAGGGCGTGAACCTGTATGTGAAGAACCTGGATGACTCCATCGATGACGAGAAACTGAGGAAGGAGTTTGCTCCCTATGGAATGATCACCAGTGCCAAGGTGAGGGCCAGGGGCACCTACAGGGGATGCACAGCCTTCCCTTCCTGCCCTCACTGCCCTACCCCCACCCCGTGGCTTCCAGGGAGTTGGTGCTGTGCTGCTCGGTCTTGAGTTTGGGGGCTGTATCTGACCCCACTGGAGCTTGTTGTCCATCTGCAAGCTGGTCTGGCCTGGAGGGGAAGAGGGTAGAAATACAGTCCCAGCCACACAGCTGAACTTAATTGTAATCTAGGTTTATTCAGCATTTATTGAGTGCCTACTGTATGCCAGAGTCCAGAAACTTATGTCACAAAATTTCCATTGACTTTTGTTGTCTGGGCTTGGCCCATGACATAATTCCTTTCAGGCCTCAGTTTCCCCATCTGGAAAATGAGAGGGTTGGACTGCATTATTCTTTTTATTTTTTTTATAATGGCTGCACCCATGGCATATGGGAGTTCCTAGGCCAGGGATCAAATCTGAGCTGTAGCTGCGACCTATACCCCAGCTGAGGCAACACCAGATCCTTTAACCCACTGCGCGCCTGGCCAGGTATTGAACCCATGCCTCCGCGGTGACCCGAGCTGCTGTGGTTGAATTCTTAACCCACTGTGCCACAGCAGAAACTCCAGGCTGCATCATTCTTCATTCATTCTTCTCCTTTTATTGAGCACCTACTGTGTTCCCAGCCCACCTAGCACCAGAGATGTGATGTTGGCTCTGTGACCTTGAGCAGATATCTTCTGAGCATCTATGAGATGGTTCTGAGCTCTGGCTTCTTATTAAGATCCCCTCAGGAGCTCTTAAAGAGACACTGGGGTCAGGCAGACTCAATGTAGGTCTCTGAGAGTAGGGCCTGAGCATCCGAATTTTAAAAGTGCCCCAGATGATTTTAAGATGACCCAGTGTTTGTTCATGTCATACTCAAGCATCTGCTTGTTTGCCAGGCCCTATGGGTAGCACACAGGTACAAGTCAGCCGTGGTCCTTACTCTTGGGTTGCTTATAGTCTCGTGTGGAATTCGGACACATCACTAATTCAAGTCTACTCTAAGGTGTGATGGGGGTGGGGTAAATAGAGGAGGCAGAGCTGTGGTAGCTCAGTGGAACAGGAAGGAGGGCTTCCTGTAAGAAGTGGCAGTGGCAGCAGAGTTCGACTTGGCTGTGAGGAGGTAGGGAGCTGTAGGTGGGAATAAACAACTTTCCAAGGAGATCAGTGTGTGTCATGGAGCCAGGGAGCTGCGAGTGTGATGTGATGGCTGGGCTTTTAGGAAGTGGTCTAGAAGTTCTTTTATCTGTCAAATCCAATTTTGAACGTCCTTTGGAGTTCCCTTGTGGCACAGAGGGTTAAGGATCTGGTGTTGTCATTGCTGTGGCTCTGGTTACAGATATGGTGCAGGTTTGATCCCTGGCCCAAGAACTTGCTCGTGCTAGGTGTGGCAAACAAACAAACAAAAAACACTAGGTCTAAATCCCAATCCTACCATTAGCAAGCTGAGGAAAGCTGAAGGAAGTGATTTTGCCATTTGGACCCTACTTACCCATCTGTAAAATGGGAGCAATGTTACCCACTCCTAGAGGTGTCTTGAGAACTCAGAGACCTGTATGTGGAGCACCTGCCCATAATAAGTAGTAAAATAATGATTTAATTGTTCATGCACATTGCATATACTTTAGGAGTTTCACTGACCTCCTGAGGCCCTCCTGAATGAAAGGAGTCGTAAAAGTCTGGATTGTTTCCAACTGAGGCACATTGGAGTGACTATATTGTTATAAAATGGGAATTTTATTTTTTAAGTTTATATATATTTATATAATTAATGTATTCTATTTTATAAAATTGTGATTGTAAATGAGATCATCTATATAAAGTGCTGACAACATATCAAGTTCATAGGAAGTGCTACATCACTGTTAGTTATACTAATCTTATCTTTTTTTAACTACCTAACAGAAGTTCTTATTAACTTGTTCTGACAGTATTTTTGGTACCAAGAAAATTTGGCTGTCTGACCCCTTCTGAGGATATTTTTAAATGCATAAAAAGAAATTCATAGTGCTACACAAAACAATTATATTGAAATATATTTATTAAAATACTGGGGCGACAGCAGTGTGTGCTGCTGTGTTAATGCATCACATTTATAAGATCTAGTGAAGCAGCAGCATAAAAGATTTTGAGGTCAGCAATAATTAATGTGATGACATATTTTATTCTTCCTGACAAAGTCAGAAGCATAGCTAATACTACTATAGCTTTCATTGCCTGTTTTCAAAATAGAAGAATATGCTAATGTGAAAATAAAGGTGCCGTTTTCCCCCCATCTGAGCTCACAGATTCCCCTGAATTCTATCCGTCCCCGGGGGAGCTGTGAATGCTCAGGTCAAGGCCCCTGTGTACGGGTAGCCAAGTGCAGCTGAAAATCACCAGTGTTAGAGCAAGAGCGCCAGTAGAGCAGATTTAAAATTTTCTCAGCTCAGATCCTCATTCAGTTGGCCAGTGTCTCAATCTAAAAAAAGAATCAAGAATCGTGAATGCAATGTGGATTGGATCCTTGAAGAGAAAAATGTTAGAAAGGCCAGCGAAATCTGAGTGAAGTCTGCGGTTCCGTTAACAGCGTTGTAGTTAATATTGCAGATGATAATTAGCAGTATTGTCTCCATGCTGATATTACAGTTTTGATAAATGTACCATGTTAACATTGGGACAAGTTGGGTGATAGATATACAGCGACTCTATACTATTTTTGCAACTTTTCTAAAAATCAAAAGAAAAAGGTTATTTTTTAATAAAAATGGCTAAGAATATCTCCCCCAGATTCCTCAAAGAACTTGGCTTTATGCCTTGCTGGTAAACCTTGCAATGAAGGTTTACCAGAACTGTGGATTGGGTTCGAGTCATGGTTGATGTGTGATCCACTGGCTGGATGACCCTGAACGAGTCCCCCCCTTTTTTTTTTCTCGTGGTATTGACTTTTGTTTCTATTTTAATGAAATGAACATTTGAAAGCACCAAAAGCATAAATTCAAATTATTTTTTCCTATTCCACACAAATCTCCTTATTGAAGTCTCTAAGAAATACAGCTCTTAAGAGCATTCCACTTGGTCCATGGTGCACAAATGAACTATAGAATTGTATGGGTGGCTTAATAAAATCCAGGGAATAGTTGAAATTGCAGGTTTTCATCCTAGTGTCCTCAACCGAAAGGTTTAAGACTGTGATCTGGCTGATGGACTCTGCCCCTAGATGTTAATGGGTCCCAAACTCTGGTCCCACTTCATCACTGCCCCGCTGGCAAAGGCGGATACAGTTAACAGCTTAACCCCGCTTTCCATCACAGCTTAGGAGCATCTTTTCAGAAAGAAACTTGAGAGAGAAAATTAGCTCTGCAGAGCAGCTGTTCTCACTAACTCTGAGGGACAGTCTAGTAAATTAGCGCGTGGACTGGTCCCGCTAAGTCGCTGAGCCTCAGCTCCAGCACCTGTCAAGTGGGCGTGGCCGTGCCCGCCCATCAGAGGGCCGTGCCTGTCCAGTGAGAAGGCGTGTCAAACATCTGGCATGCGGTGGGCCTCAGTAAATGTGGGGGTGACAGGACCCACCTCCATCGCAGTTTCTCCTGGGCCTGCTCAGGGTGGGGCTGGGCCCCCCCCGGGAGGGAGGGGAGCATGGTCCCCGGCGTCTTCCTTCCCCGCCCCCAGCAGCCCTTGTCTTGTCTTGCTTTTAGGTGATGACAGAGGGTGGCCACAGCAAAGGGTTTGGCTTTGTGTGTTTTTCCTCTCCAGAAGAGGCGACGAAGGCCGTGACAGAGATGAATGGGCGCATCGTGGGCACCAAGCCACTGTATGTGGCTCTGGCCCAGCGCAAAGAGGAGCGGAAAGCCATCCTGACCAACCAGTACATTCAGCGCCTCTCCACTATGCGGGCCCTGGGCAGCCCCCTCTTGGGCTCCCTGCAGCAGCCCACCAGCTACTTCCTCCCCGCTGTGCCCCAGGTGAAGGCCCACCCATGTCCTTTCCCCGACAGTCAGACAGGGCAGGAAGATAGAGCTGTATCCTCAACTTGCTTCTGCTGGAAACTCACTCGGCAGGCACCTGTTTTCACCCCATCTCTCTCTCTCTCTCTTTAATTTTTTTTTTTTTTTTTTTTTTTTTTTTTGCTTTTTACTGCTGCACCTGTTGTATATAGTATTTCTCAGGCTAGGAGTCGAGAATCCGAGCTACAGCTGCCAGCCTGCACCACAGCCACAGCAACGTGGAATCCGAGCCTTGTCTGCAACCTACACCACAGTTCACGACAATGCTGGATCCTTAACCCACTGAGCAGGGCCAGGGATTGAATGCACACCCTGAGCCACAACGGGAACTCCATTTGTTTTCAATCTTTTTTTTTCCTCTTTTCATTCCCTGCCAGTGATTTCCACTAGTTTGTCTTCCACCTCACTTATTCATTCTTCTGCCTCCTGTTTTCTGTTGTTCCTTCTAGTGACTTTTTAATTTCAGTTATTGTATTTTGCATCTCTGATTGCTTCATCTTTAAATCTTCTATTTTTTTGTTCAGTGTTTCTTGTCATTATTCAATCTTTGCCTCCAGTTTATTTCCAAGATCTTGAATCATCTTTACAATCATTAGTCTAAGGTCTTTTTCGTGGAGTTTGCTAATCTTCAGATAGCAAACTGGAGATTAACTGTTTTTCTGTTTTTTGTTGTTGTTGTTGTTGTTTTTTTCTTGTTCCTTTATATGGGTCACAATTCTAGGGCTTTTCTTTTTCTTTTTCTTTTTAGGGCTACACATGGCATATGGAAGTACCTGGGTTAGAGGTCAAATTGGAGCCATAGCTGCCAGACTACTCTGGAACCACAGCAACTCAGGATCCAAGCCACACCTGGGACCTACACTGAAGCTTGTGGTGACGTCAGATCTGTAACCCACTGAGGCCAGGGATCCTCATGGATACTAGTTAGGTTCTTGACCTGCTGAACCACAGGGAGAGCTCCTTCCTTTTCATTTTGTGTAGATTTTTTATATGGTCTCATTGCAGGCAATAGCGTTGTAGCCTTTCTTGCTTCTGATGTCTGCTCCCTTGTCGCTGAAGTTGGTACAGGGGCTTGCTTCAGGCTTTCTGATGGTAGGGACTGGTACCTGCCCATTGGTAGGTGGACTGATTCTTAGCCCTCTAGTGGGTGGGGCTTTGACTCCAGGTGTGATTAGAGGCCACTGTGTGCCTAGGAGGTCTTTAGGCAGCCTGTGCTTATGGGTGAGGATGTGTTCGCACCTTGTTTGTTTGCCCTGGGGCTTCTCAGTCCTGATGGGTGGGGCCAGATTTTTCCAAAATGGCAGCCTCTGGGGAGTTCATGCTGATGATTCTTCCCAAGACCTTTGCCTCCAATGTCCTTCCCCCACAATGAGCCGCAGTCGCCCCCTGTGATCCCCAGGTAGGTCTGACCCAGATTCTTACGGAGTCCCTGCTTTGCCCTGGGACCCAGTGCCCATGAAAGCCTATGTGTGCTCTTCAAGAGTGGAGTCTCCATTTCCCCCAGTCCTGTGCAGCTCCTGCACACCAGCCCTGCTGGCCTTCAATGCCAAATGCTCCAGGGGCTCCTCCTTCCAGTGCCAGACCCCAGGCATAGGACCCTGACCTGTCACTCCTTGGGGTGAGTCTTTCCAGTCTGTGGGTTGCCTACCTGGTGGGTATGGGATTGCTTATGTCATGTAGGCGCCCCTCCTACCATCTGGATGTGACTACTGCTTTGTCATTTGGTGTTAGGATATCTTTTTTGGTAGTTTCCAGTCTATTTTGTTGATGGTTGTTCAGCAGTTGGTTGTAATTTTGTTGTTTTCATGAGAGAAGGTGAGCTCCAGGCCTTCTACTCTGCCATCTTAACCCCGTCTCCCACCCCATCTCTAAAAGGGGTAATAACTTTGCTGTCAAACAGTGCTTCCCAATCTGTGGTCAGATACATTTGGGAATGGAGTTCCTGTTGTGGCTCAGCGGTAATGAACCCAACTAGTATCCATGAGGACTCGGGTTTGATCCCTGGCCCCACTTAGGGGGTTAAGGATCCAGCATTGCCAGTTAAGGATCCAGTGAGCTGTGATTGCAGATGTAGCTTGGATCCTGCATGGCTGTGGTGTCGGCCCAGCAGCTGCAGCTCCAATTTGACCCCTAGCCTGGAAACTTCCATATGCTGTGGGTATGGCCCTAAAAAGACAAAAAAAGAAAAAAATACATTTGGGAAATATTGTATTCATCCAGAGAAGCCTGGATTTCCCCCTTCCCCATAGCAGGCAGCAGCTCGATGTGGGATCTCAGTTCTCAGACCAGGGATTGAACCTGAGCTGCAGTGGTGAAAGCATCGAATCCTAACTATTAGACCACCAGGGAACTCCCTCAATTTCTTTACTATATACCTTCTTCTACCCTAATATGCCAGCGTGCGCTGTGACTTTCCCAACGTGGCAAGAGTGTGTAGCATTCCTCCAACTTAGATGGTCATTTTTGTGGGATGTCTGCCAGCATCTCTCCTGGATGTTGCTGTCCGTGGGGCATGGTTTGGGGAAGGAATCTGGGAGACTTGGAGGAAATAGAAAGATGTCAGTAGAAAGGCGAGTGGCTCTGAGGCTGGGAACACTCCTCCCCCTTCAGCAGTTACACTGGCACAAGTTACAGTGGGAGGTGTCACTATTTTATCCAGGTTCCTGGGCAGGTAGTGCTGATCATTGGGGCAAGGATTGAACCTGAGATCCTGCCCGGAAGGGTCCAGGACTAGGGGACCTCCTGAGATGGGAAGTGAGAGCCTTCTTCCCAGCATCGTGGGTCTCTACTAAGCAGTCCCCTGGCGGGGGCGGGGGTGGGGGGGTTCCTGCAGCACTGTGCCTGCGAGGAGGCAGTTTCTCACCTCCCCAGCCGCACCTCCGCACCCCTCACTCTCGGTCCTTTCCTCCCATGCAGCCTCCAGCCCAGTCGCCATACTATGCCTCTGGCCCACCCGTCCAGCCTCCCCCCAGGTGGACAGCCCAGCCACCCAGGCCCTCGTGTGAGTGACCCAGCCCGTCCCCATGGGCCCCACGGGGCAGTGCGTAACAGCGGTTCAGGACACACGAGGTTGGGAGTCCAGCCTGGCCCTGCCCCTTCCTGGGGTGTTAGTTCGGATGGGTAACCTCGCCTCTCTGAGTCCGTTTCCCCTTTCCAACGTGGGCCTGAATGAGATGTGCGTAAAGCCCCGAGAACCACGCTGAGCCTGTAAAAGACATGCCCTGTAGCCGTTATCCTCAGGGAGCTCCAAAGGCTCTCCTGATTTGTGATGGAGAAAATCCCTGCAAAGCTGAGAAAATGTTAACTCCTGGAGTTCCCTGGTGGCTCAGTGAGTTAAGGATCTGGCATTGTTGCTGCTACGGCACGGGTTTGATCCCTAGCCCAGGAACTTCCATATGCCTCAGGTGCGGCCAAAAAAAAAAAAAAAAAAAAAAAAAAAGAAAGAAAAGAAAAGAAAACATGGAGTTCCCATTGTGGTGCAGCAGGTTAAGAACCCGACTAGTATCCAGGAAGAGGCAGGTTCGATCCCTGGCCCCCTCAGTGGGTTGCCATGAGTTGCAGTGTAACTTGGATCTGGCATTGCTGTGGCTGTGGTGTAGGCCCACATCTGCAGCTCCGATTTGACCCCTAGCCTGGGAACCTCCATATGCTGCCCTAAAAAGGAAAAAAAAAAGAATGCAAAAAGAAAAAAAGAAAATGTAACTCCTTCGGCCACGCTGTTGATGAATGGCCCTTCTCCAAGAGTGCAGTTCACCCTGACCTGAAGCTGCCCTGGGGACCAGGGTTGTGTGGTCCTGGTACCTGTGCTTCTTGGGGCTCTGGGGAGACAGAAGTTGGCTTTGTGATTGCAGATTTCCACCCCCTCCCCTGGACTTCTGGGTCTGCTAGTGAATTCATTCATCTTTCTGCTGATGAAGGTTCTGGTTCCCCTTCCGATCCCCTTCCCTTTACCTCCAGAACCGTCAGGCTGCCAGGTGCCCTCCCCCCCGCCCGATTGTCCCCTTCCACCCAAACTTTCTGTACGTTCTCTGTGCCACCAGCCGCCTACCCACCTGCTGCCTCAGTGGTCCGGCCAGCAGCCGTGTCTCGGCGCCCCTCCGTCCCCATCAGCAGCTCCAGGCAGGTCTCCATCCACGTGCCACGCCCGGTGCCCCAGACCCAGGGAGTAGGTGAGTGTGGGCAGGGTCCAGAGGAACAGAACAGAACCGTTTGGGGATGGGGGCAGAGGCTTGCTGCTGGCTTCAGCATCAGAGGAGACTCGGAACCCGCCTCCATGGTGACCCTGCCACTCGCCCGCCTGGAGGCGGGGCTGGATTTGGAGGCCCCGTAGTCTAGTAGTCAGCGTGGGCTCCAGGGTCCTATAGGCCCAGTTCCGGGGCTGGCTGACTGTGTGGTCTTGCTCACTGCTGTATCCTCGTCTCTAACACTGGAGTGAAAACAGTACTCCCATTTTGTCATGTGGGCGATGCGATCAGACGTGCAGGGGCTCAGCACCAGCTCTGAACCCGAGTGCGGCGGGCGGCAGCTGTGAGCAGAGGCAGAGGTTTTGGCTGTCAGACAAGCACACCCATTCTCGTTCAGCAGATGTTTGCGTATCTGTGTGCTGGCCCATGCTTGGGCGCTGGGGATCTATGTGAATGCTGGTCTTGAGGTTTTATGCCTTTAGTGCTGCTGCCAGGCCTGACCGTCCCTGCTTCTTGTAGCCAACATTGGTACCCAGACCACAGGACCTGGCGTGATGGGATGTGCTACACCAAGCGGGCCTCTCCTGACCCACAAATGTTGTTCAGCAACGCACAACAGTCCCAGGGTAAGGCTGGCCCGGCTGCCCTCTTATCTCGGGCTCTGGTGGGGGGCCTGGCTCAGAACCTGTCTGAGGTGTTGGTCCTCTCTGGGCCTTGGTTTCCTTTCTTTTCTTGGCTTGTAAAGTTTCATTTATTAATGTGTACCATCAAGAAGAGACCTCCCCGACCCTTACAACAGAAGAGGAAAAGAGGCCCAGGGGCACTCTTTTTTTCTTTTTAGGGTCACACCCACTCGGCACATGGAAGTTCTGGGCTAGGGGTCGGAATCAGAGCTGGAGGTGCCAGCCTACACCACAGCCGCAGCAATGCCAGATCCGAGCTGCATCTGTGACCTATGCCTCAGCTTGCAGCAACGCTGGATCCTTAACCCACTGAGCCACAGTGGGAATTCCACGATCACATTTTGTGTATTCATCATGATTTGTTTTGCCTGGGTTTTTACCAAAACTAATTTGGCTTAGTAGTAATGTGGTGAATAGCAAGAATGTAATTAATCTGAAGAACAGAACTGAAAATATCTTCTGTGTTTATCTCCCGCCCCCTAAAAAAAGTCTCCAACTCAGCATTTTCTTTCTTTTTTTTTTTTTTTGAGTTTGAAATTTTTATTTATTTTATTTTTTTCCGCTGTACAGTATGGGGACCAAGTTACACATACATGTGTACATACTTTTTCCAATGTTTCCTCCCATTGTTGTGTTGCAATGTATCTAGACATAGTTCTCAATGCTACATCGCAGGATCTCATTGTGAATCCTTTCCAAGAACAATAGTTTGCATCCATTAACCCCAGGCTCTCGATCCCTCCCACTCCCTTCTTCTCCCCCGGGGCAGCCACAAGTCTGTGATTTTCTTTTCTGTGGAAACATTCATTTGTGCTGTATGTTAGATTCCAGTTATAAGTGATATCATATGGTATTTGTCTTTCTCTTTCTGACTTATTTCACTCAGTATGAGTCCCTAGTTCCATCCATGTTGGTGCAAATGGCATTATGTCGTTCTTTTTTATGGCTAAGTAGTATTCCATTGTGTATATATACCACATCTTCCTAATCCAATCGTCTGTCAATGGACATTTGGTTGTTTCCAGCTCTTGGCTATTGTGCATAGAGCTGCAATGAACATGCGGGTGCATGTGTCTTTTTTTAAGGAAAGTTTTGTCCGGATATATGCCCAAGAGTGGGATTGCTGGGTCATATGGTAGTTCTATGTATAGATTTCTAAGGTACCTCCATACTGATCTCCATAGTGGCTGCACCAGCTTACATTCCCACCAACAGTGCAGGAGGGTTCCCTTTTTTCCACACCCCTCCAGCACTTGTTATTTGTAGACTTATTAATGATGGCCATTCTGACTGGTGTGAGGTGGTATCTCATGGTAGTTTTGACTTGCATTTCTCTAATAATCAGGGATGTTGAGCGTTTTTTCATGTGCTTGTTGGCCATCTGTATATCTTCCTTGGAGAACAGTCTATTCAGGTCTTTTGCCCATTTTTCCACTGGGTGGTTGGCGTTTTTGCTGTTGCGTTGTATAAGTTGCTTGTATATTTTAGAGATTAAGCCTTTGTCAGTTGTATCATTTGAAAGTATTTTCTCCCATTTTGTAAGTTGTCTTTTTGTTTTCTTTTTGGTTTCCTTTGCTGTACAAAAGTTTGTCAGTTTGATTAGGTCCCATTGGTTTATTTTTGCTCTTATTTCTGTTGCCTTGGGAGAATGACCAGAGGAAATATTCATGAGGTTGATGTCAGAGAATGTTTTGCCTATGTTCTCTTCTAGGAGTTTGATGGTGTCTTGTCTTTTGGTTAAGTCTTTAAGCCATTTTGAGTTTATTTTTGTGCATGGCGTGAGGGTGTGTTCTAGTTTCATTGATTTGCATGCAGCTGTCCAGTTTTCCCAGCAATTCTTGCTGAATAGACTTTCTTTTTCCCATTTTATGCTCTTGCCTCCTTTGTCAAAAATTAATTGACCATAGGTGTCAGGGTTTATTTCTGGGTTCTCTATCCTATTCCATTGGTCTGTCTTGTCTGTTTTGGTACCAGTACCACACTGTTTTGATGACTGTGACTTTGTAATATTGCTTAAAGTCTGGAAGAGTTATGCCTCCTGCTTGGTTTTTGTTTCTCAGGATTGCTTTGGCAATTCTGGGTCTTTTGTGGTTTCATATAAATGTTTGGATTGTTTGTTCTAGTTCTGTGAAAAATGTCATGGGGAATTTGATAAGGATTGCATTGAATCTGTAGATTGCTTTGGGTAGTATGGCCATTTTTACAATATTAATTTTTCCAATCCATGAACATGGAATATCTTTCCATTTCTTTACATCTTCTTTAATTTCCTTGATTAATGTTTTATAGTTCTCAGCATATAAGTCCTTTACCTCCTTGGTCAAGTGTATTCCCAGATATTTGACTTTTTGGGGTGCAATTTTATTTATTTATTAAAAAATTTTTTTTGTCTTTTTACCTTTTCTTGAGCCGCTCCCGTGGCATATGGAGGCTCCCAGGCTAGGGGTCTAATTGGAGCCGTAGCCACTGGCCTACACCACAGCCACAGCAACGCGAGATCCGAGCAGCGTCTGCAACCTACACCACAGCTCACAGCAATGCCGGATCCTTAACCCACTGAGCAAGGCTGGGGATCAAACCTGCAGCCTCATGGTTCCTAGTCTGAATTGTTAACCACTGTGCCACGACGGGAACTCCTGGGGTGCAATTTTAAAAGGTATTTTTGTATTCCTTTTCTAATATTTCATTGTTAGTATACAGAAATGTGACTGATTTCTGAATGTTAATCTTATATCCTGCTACTTTGCTGAATTTGTTAATCAGTTCAAGTAGTTTTTGGGTTGAGTCCTTAGGGTTTTCTATGTATAGTATCATGTCGTCTGTATACAGTGACAGTTTTATCTCTTCTCTTCCTATTTGGATGCCTTTTATTTCTTTTGTTTGTCTAATTGTTGTGGCTAAGACTTCCAAAACTATGTTGAAGAGCAGTGGTGAGAGTGGGTATCCCTGTCTTGTTCCAGATTTGAGTGAGAAGGCTTTCAGTTTTTCTCCATTGCATATTATATTGGCTGTGGGTTTGTCATAAATGGCTTTATGTTCAGGAGTGTTCCCTCTATACCCACTTTGGCGAGAGTTTTTTATCATAAATGGATGTTGGACTTTGTCAAATGCTTTTAATGCATCTTTTGGGATGATCATATGGTTTTTGACTTTTTTTTTTGTTAATGTGGTGTATGACGTTGATAAATTTGTGTATGAACTCAGCATTTTCCTATCCTGTATAGAATTCTTATGTGTATATTTTGAACTATTTCTTGTAAAATGAGGTAGGCTTTACAGAATAAAATGATTTTCTTTTTTTCTTTTTATTCTTTTTACGGCCGCACCTGTGGCATATGGAAGTTCCCAGGCAAAGGGCTGAATCAGAGCTGCAGCTGTGGCTTACACCACAGCACCTCTGGACCTGTGACCTATGCCACAGCTTGTGGCAATGTCATAGCCTTATCCCACTGAGTGAGGCCAGGGATTGAACTCACATCCTCACAGAGACTATATTAGGTTCCTAAGCCGCTGAACCACAATAGGAACTCCAGCAAAATGATTTTATTTATTTTGTCTTTTTTCTTAGGGCCACACCCTCAGCATATGGAGGTTCCCAGGCTAGGGTTAGAATCAGAGCTGTAGCTGCCAGCCTACACCACAGCCACAACAATGCCAGATCTGAGCCACATCTGCAACCTACACCACAGCTCATGGCAATGCCAGATCCTTAACCCACTGAGTAAGGTCAGGGATGGAACCTGCGTCCTCATGGATACTAGTTGGGTTTGTTAACTGCTGAGCCACGATAACTCCCAGCAAAACTTACCAAGACGTGAAAGGGTCAAAAACATGCGGGGCATCGGCCGCAAAGCTACTTGATTTTATTTGGCACCCAGTGGTCAAGAACATGTGGCTTTCAGTCGGCAACATGCATCGGGTTTCTGACACCATGGAAAACATCTGCATCAGAACGAGACTTTGGGAGTTCCCGTCATGGCGCAGTGGTTAATGCATCTGACTAGGAACCATGAGGTTGCGTGTTCGATCCCTGGCCTTGCTCAGTGGGTTAGGGATCTGGCATTGCCATGAGCTCTGGTATAGGTCGCTGACGCGGCTCGGATCCCTAGTTGCTGTGGCTGTGGCTGGCGGCTACAGCTCCGATTAGACCCCTAGCCTGGGAACCTCCATATGCCGCAGAAGCGGCCTTAGAAAAGGCAAAAAAAAAAAAAAAAAAAAGAATGAGACTTTGTCATCCAGTCCACTGAGCCCTTGCTAGGGCTTTTGTCTCACCTGATCATCCCTCCCTTGCTCCCTGCTTTCCAGAGCCTTCCTGGAGGCCTGACAGGGGTAAGGGTTTTGAGGCCTTGCCCATCCATTTGGCTAAGGGACGTGTCCCCGGCACCATGTGTAGGTCCAGGAGCCTGGTGTGCGCGTCCCCAGACAGGAGCCCCTGACGGCGTCCGTGCTGGCTGCAGCCCCGCTCCACGAGCAAAAGCAGATGATTGGTGAGTGGCTGGCTCCCCTGCTCTGGAGCTGGAAGCGGGTGCTGCGAGCTGGCTTGCCTGGTGGGAAGCACCCTAAGCAGAGGTCAGACCTGAAGATAAGATCCCCAGCCTTGTGCTGAACCGCCTGCCGGATGGCCTTGCCCAAAGCGCATTTACTGGCTAGGCCCCCATTCTCTCGTCTTAAAGCACTGTTTAGACCACATGGTCCCCAGGGTTCTTCCAGCTCCACCGCCTCTGGCTTTGCTTCAGGGTGGGAGAGCCCCTGGGTGTGGGGAGATGAGGAGCCGGGAGGAGGAGTGGAAGGGTGGGGTCTTGGGTTTCTGCCAGGAACTGGCCCAGAAGGTGGGTGCTGTGGTTCCTCACGCCTCTCCTGATGTCTCATTAGTCTCCCAGTGCCCACCGCAGGGAGGTAGGACATAAACGTGCACGGGGGGATGAACCGTGTCCCCCACTGGCCCCTGAACTCCTGGGCCATGCACCTGCACCCCAGCATATATGGCAGGCCCGCCAAAGGAGGCCACCACCTGTTGAATGACTGAATAAGCTTTGCTGCGGTTCCCAGGCTCTTCTGTGAAGGCCCGCATTGCCACCACCCCATTGTTAACCGGCTCTCGTGGGGTTTGGCCACTTAACTACCTACTCCTCAAAATTTCTCAATGGGCTCAGCGGAAGTAGAAGGCTGTCAGCACTTCCCTGGACGCATGGTCACTCTCCTCGTGGGAAAAGCCGTCCCCCCCGCCAAGGCACCTGGCACCCCATCCTGGCTACACCCTCCACATGTTGCCAAGATGGGCCAACCATCAACACTAGGCCCTGTCGCTAGAAGTGCCCAGTGGTGGAAGGTGAATTTATCTTGTGTTTGGCTCTCCTGTCCCTCTAAAGAGTCAAGTTCAGCATTAGCATATCCTGTGTCGAATTTCCACGTGATACTTCAAATGATTTCTGACAAGCTGAACAAGAGTAGTCTTTAAAACACAACCAACTTTGTGTCCGATCTCCTCTGCAGTGTCCTTTATGCGTAATGTCAAATCTGATTCTTCAAACCGGCCTCCAAGGCGAGGTCTGCTATGCCCTCTTTCCAGTTAGGACTCCCGCTAAGGCTCAGTGACACACCTGCAAGGAGCCGTTGGGGGACAAGAACCTGGATCCCTCTCTGCTCTGTTGCCCAATACCACCTGGGGATGCTGGGCTGTCGCCAGGTGTGTGCTGTTCCGTGCAGGTGAGCGTCTCTACCCCCTTATCTACAATATGCACACGCAGCTGGCCGGCAAGATCACGGGGATGCTGCTGGAGATTGACAACTCGGAGCTGCTGCTCATGCTGGAGTCCCCGGAGTCCCTCAGTGCCAAGGTGGGCTGGGGCCTTTGAAGGAGCGGGGAGCCCTGAGGGCCAGAGGAGGGTAGCTGCTGCTCAGACAGATGTTTACCTTCTTGCTAAAACCTGGAGTTCTGCTATGGTGCAGGGGGTTAGAGATCTGGTATCGTCTCTCCAGCAGCTCAGGTCACTGCTGAGGTGCAGGTTCAATCCCCAACCTAGGAATTTCCATGTACCCTGGGTGGACCAAGCCCCCCCCCCAAAAAAAAAACCCTGCAAATACCTGCTGCATGTGGGTGTGGGAGAAGCCCTTAGTGAGGGGCTGCGCCTTCAGCCCCTCCAGACTCCCTGAGGCTCCCACAGGCAAGGAGCTGTGTGGGGACTGAGGGGTAGGATTTCCTGGCTGTTGGGCAGTGTAGGCGGCGACCACGGGTTTGTCCTGGGAGCTGGTAACAGTCAGGTGGCAGCTGTGCCACGTGGCAGTGGACAGAGGGTGGGGGAGCCCTCGAGTCTGCATGCTGAGCAGGGGGAGGCAGGGCTCTCCTGCGAAGGCAGCTGCACCAGCCTTTCCCACGTGTGTCCCGCAGGTTGAAGAGGCTTTGGCGGTGTTGCAGGCCCACCAGGCCATGGAGCGAGTGCACGTGCGCTGAGACCAGGTGCGTGGGTGGCGGTGGGAGGATGCTGACAGAGCAGCCGAGCCCAGGACCTGTAAGAGCCTGGGAAAGGACACTGACAGAGTCACAGAGAACCCTGTAGTGTCAACCGGCTTTCTGTGAGGCACCAAGGAGGAGTTCAGGGGTAGCTGTGATGATTAAACACAAGGACAGCCTGTGTGATGGGAACTGCGTGGACTATGGTGCAGAGCGGAGGGGGCGGCCCACCCCGGCACCCCACTCAGATAGGTTGGCCTCATCCTGGGCCCGGCCTGGCCCTGCGCTGCCGGCCTGGCTTGGTCTAGTCTCTGTCCTTACTTGAAGGTGGGGCATCTGCCATACTTTAGAAACAATCATTTTCTTTTTCCATCCCCAGAAAATGGAATCCTCAGCCCTTGGCTGATGGAGCGACCAGCATCTCCTGCTCTTGGCTCTAGGGCCTTGTGAACTGTTAACTTCCCCGCTGGGCTGTATCTATACTTGAGCTTTTTGTGGAATGAGGGCTGGTCACCCAGCCAGCCTCTTATCTGTTGCTTTGTGTATTAAAAGTGTTGCAAACTCCGTCTTGTCTCCCAGGAGGCCTTCTTGTGTCAGAGGGAAGCGGGCAGAGCAAAGGGTGGCTTGGACAGGGTCGGGACCTCGGCTTCAAGGAACAGACACCCACAGTGCGCCGAGCACAGAGCGGGGGTAAAGCCTGCACCTGACAGAGGAGGGCCTCTGGTAATAGCCCCCAGGGAGCAGCTGCCACCCGCCAACGGCGCAGCGGGGACTACAGGGTTGTCATCACAGCACAGAGAAAACGAGCTGCAGCTTCAGGCACCCACACGTTCCTGGACGCCAGTCTCGAGCAGGCGAACGCCCTGGGAGCGGCACCTGCATCTACACTCCTGGCTGAGTGACTGGGGGGTTGCTGACGCTCTACTCCTATAGAAAGGCTTTAGGGTACCCCCCCAGGGTGGGGATCTTCCTCCCCTACAGGGAGAAAAACCTCTTCAGGTAATAAATCCAGATACCTGCCGTACAGGCCCCAAGAAAAGAATGTCAGGTGTGACTAGATGTCACCTCTAAACCTGCCCCTAATCAAAGTGATGCCTGAAGAAAGAAAAGGGGTACAGCTGCCTGCTTTGAAATGGTCCCTGGATCAGACCCATGAGTGTATCTGTGACGTTAAAAATCCGCTTCAGCCTGGAGGTCTGACTGCTCTGAAGGTAGGCTCGGCCCTCGGCAGAAGCAGCAAGCCAAGGGCTGCTGTGATGCAGGAGCAAAGGGCTGAAAAACCCTGTGGGCTCTGCTTTATGGAGTCATCAATCTTCTCCTTAGGGGGAGGGACCCCTTTCCTCCACAGGGTCGAAGCTCCCTAGGTAGGGAAAGTGTTGTGGGGCCACTTCTTGAACCCCGAGCTGGCTGCAGTGTCACTCTCGCGTGACCACTCTCCCGCATCCCACTGGACTGACGGCCCTCTGAGAGCAGGGACTGTGTCTCGTCACTGCTCTTTCCCCAGCACTCCATACACACAGGGCCTGGCCCAGGCAGACAGGCCGGTGAATTTGCTCAAAGAATGGATAAATGCTCAAGCAGTAGTTTTTTCTGTTTTTTTTTTTTGGTTGTTGTTTTGTTTTTTTTCAGGTTTTTTACAGCCATGTTCCAAAATGAACCAAAGCTGGAAAAGCACAAACAAAAGTACAATAGACACTGACGGAGAAGATGTTTACTTCAACAGTGGAAACCCACATCTCAACAACTCAGTTCAGTTCAAATTAACATCAACATATTATAACGAACCTAAGAAGCCCAGAGGGGCCACCACTGGGGTCAAAAGGCAAGTCCCTGCTGGGAATGGGACACTGACTTCAAGAGGGCCCTTCTCCCATCCCACCTTCGGGAGCAGCAGCCACCCCTCTGGGCTCTTGAAACAGCTTAGGTACCTCCGCACGGGGGGTGGCAGCACAGAGCCACAAAACTAGCCAAGGGTCAGGTTCTGCATCCCCACCAAAGGAGGGCTCAGCCAAAAGGCACTGGGGTTCACAGCACGAAGCATGGGCCAAGGACAGGGCTGGGACAGCAGCCCTGGAGAACCAGCTCAACAGGCTGCTTTGGGTGAAGGCGGCCACGGTGTTCCAGCCACCAACCCCACCCCAGCTTGGGTTGCTCAGATGGACTGTGGTGAGGTGGCCTGGTGATACTGGAAGTGCAGCACTCAGGCTGGAGCATGCTGGGTAGAGATAGAGCCAGAGCCAAATGCTTGGCTGACAAGGACCCATCTGTGTGACCCACTAGCTGTCCGCAGCACAGGGGGATGCAGAACAGGGAGAGACCTTTTCAACAAACGTCTGATTTTTGGCTACGCTGAGCTTAGCTTGAACAACCAAAGCCTCTAAATGGGCAGGAGGCCATCAGGTCTGAGGAGGGAGCTCTGGGGCACGTCAGGTCCCACGAGCAGGCACAGGAAGGAGGTCAGGCAGGTGTCCCACTGCCCTTTTGGGATTTTAGTTTAAGCTCCGGTTGACTTCCTGCCGCAACTTCTGTGCAGGGCCGTTCCTGGGCTCAATCTGCAGGAGGCTGTTGATGTCTGCAAAGCTGGATGTATAGTCCTGAGAGGAGACAGAGGGTTGAGGGGTGCAGCCCTGGCCCAGGGAGACCAAGCAGGGTGGGGGCGGCTGCTGAGACGCCAGGGCCTTCACACCCCAGCCTGGAGGCCTGCCCCGAGCACCTGGACCCGAAGGGACAGGGCAGCTACCACGTTGCTGTGACTGCTCTGGAAGTGCCACCACAGGCACAACTGGCTGTGGCTCTCTTGGGGCCTCTGGTCAGGATCTTTTTACCTTGAGTGCCTTGTAGGCTTGAGCCCGTCTGTAAAAGGCCTTCACGTTTCTTCCGTCCAGCCTGAGGGCTTCGGTGCAGTCCTTCACGGCCTCCTTGTACTGCTTCAGCACCAGATGGCAGAGCGCTCTGGGGGACAGACGGATGCAGAGGTTTCAGCCACTCCCTCTGGGCCACCCCCCAGCCACACAGTCCGAGGAGTGACCTGTGATTCCCTGAACACCTCCTGTGCTGGCTGCTTCCTCACGAGCCCCTCCCCCTTTTACAGAACAGAAGGGCTGGTCAAGGTACCACCACTTCTGAGGGGCAGAACTCAATCCAGGTTCGAATGATCTAGATCCTGACAGTGTTCAGTGCCATCATTCCATCCACCTTACACTCCCACACTGTACTCTTTCAGGCAAAAAAAAAAAGGGATTTCTTGAAACCTTCCCCTTAATAAATTATCTACCTTAACAAAACCCACAAAAGTCCTACTCTAAGTACATGCATGTTGACACGTTAGGAGTGAAATGTAAAGGTGTGTACAGCTTATGCATCAAAAATGATTTAAGAGGAGTTCCCGTTGCCGCTCAGTGGGTTAAGAACCCAACTAATATCCATGAAGATGCAGGTTCAATCCCTGGCCTCACTTGGTGGGTTAACGATCCAACATTGCCATGAGTTGCAGTGTAGGCTGCAGATGTGGTTCGGATCTGGCATGGCTGTGGTATAGGCTGGCAGCTGCAGCTCCAATTTGACCCCTAGCCTGGGAACCTCCATAGGGTGAGGGTGTGGACATAAAAAGAAAAAAAACCCCAAAAACAAAAATTAAGATAGCTCTATAGATGGCTATAGTGATAAAGTGAATATAACAATGCTTTTTAAAACTGAGATATAGTTGATTTTATAACAATGTTCATGAATTTACTTGGGAAGTATATACAAGTGTTCAATGTAGAATTCTTTCAACCTGTATTTTGAAAAACTTCACATTCTGCATCAATGGGGGAAAAGTGCATGTGTGTTTCTTTCTCATTCAGTTTAGTCCTTTTCCCCAAAAAGAGTCACTAAAAACAAAACAGACATCCACTCCACCTATTTCCAATAGGTGCAGAGTATTCTCTTGTATGTACCATAATTTATTAATTCCTTGTCAGGAGATATTTTTCGTGGTTTCAAGTTTATAAGTAAATGATGCTGCCATGAACATCTTGGTGCATAAAACTTAGATGCCTATTAGGAGGAACTGCTGCATCAAAAGTTTACATGCATTTAAAATTTTGAAGCACACTATTTCATGATAAAAAGATCAATTCAAGAAGAGGATATTACTACACTTGTCATTATATATGCCCCTAATATAGGAGCACCCAAATACATACAACAAAGACTAACAGACGTAAAAGGAGAAATTGATGGGACTACAGTAATAGTAGGAGACTTTAACACCCCACTCACATCAAGGGACAGATCCTCTAAACAGAAAATCAATACGGCAACAGAGATCCTAAATGACACAACATAAAAGTTAGACTTAATTGATATTTTCAGGACATTACATCCAAAAAAAATCAGTATATTCTTTTCAAGTGCACATGGAACATTCCCGAGGACTGACCACATACAAGGGCACAAAACTAACCTCAACAAATTTAAGAGTGTAGAAATTATTTCAAGTGTCTTTTCTGACCACAATGCCATGAAACTAGAAATCAATCACAGGAAAAGAGAAAAAACTGACTACATGGAGACTAAACAACATGCTACTAAAAAACCAATGGGTCAACAAGGAAATCAAAAGGAAAATTAAAAAACACCTTGAGACAAATGATAATGAAAACACCATTCGAAATCTACAGGATGCCACAAAAGCAGTTTTTAGAGGGAAGTTCATAGCAATACAGGCCTTCCTCAAAAAAGAAAAATCTCAAATCAACAACTTAACCTACCACCTAAAAGAATTAGAGAAAACAAAACCTAAAGTCAGCAGAAGGAAAGAAATCATAAAGATTAGAGAAGAAATCAATAAAATAGTCAAAAAACAATAGAAAAGATCAATAAAACCAAGGGCTCATTCTTTGAAACGGTAAACAAAATTGACAAACCTCTGGCCAGACTCACCAAGAGGAGAGGAAGAACTCAAACAAAATAAGAAATGAAAAAGGAGAGGAGTTCCCGTCGTGGCGCAGTGGTTAACGAATCCGACTAGGAACCATGAGGTTTCGGGTTCGATCCCTGGCCTTGCTCAGTGGGTTAACGATCCGGCATTGCCGTGAGCTGTGGCGTAGGTTGCAGACGCAGCTCGGATCTTGCGTTGCTGTGGTTTCTGGCGTAGGCTGGCAGCTACAGCTCTGATTGGACCCCTAGCCTGGGAACCTCCATATGCCACGGGAGCGGCCCAAGAAATGGCAAAAAGACAAAAACAAAAACAACCCCCCCCAAAAAAAAAAAAAAGAAAAAGGAGAAACCTCAATGGATACTGCAGAAATACCAAAAACCGTAAGAGAATACCATTAACAATTATATGCCAACAAATTTGACAGCCTAGAAGAACTGGACAACTTTCTAGAGACATGCAGCCCACCAAAACTGAATCAAGAAGAGACAGATCAACTCAACAGACCAATCACTAGAAATGAAATTGAATATGTAATAAAAACACTCCCTCCAAACAAAAGGCTAGGACCAGATGGCTTCATAGGCAAATTCTACCAAACATACAAAGAAGAACTTATACCCATTCTTCTTAAACTTTTCCAAAAGGCTGACGAAGAAATAATCCCAAAGACATTCTATGAAGCCACCATCACCCTAGAATCCATACCAAAGACACGACCAAAAAAGAAAATTATCTTTGATGAATATAGATGCAAAAATTCTCAACAAAATTTTAGCCAACCGAATCCAAAAACAGATAAAAAAGATCATACACCATGACCAAGTGGGATTCATCCCAAGTTCACAAGGATGGTTCAACACAGGCAAGTCAATCGACACGATATACCACATTGAAAGAAATGTCAAAAACCATGTGATCATCTCAACAGAGGCAGAAAAAGCATTTGACAAAATCCAACGTCCATTCATGATAAAAATTCTTACCAAAGTGGTTATAGAGGGAACATACCTTAACATAATAAAGCCATTTATGACAAACCCACAGCCAATATACTACTCAATGAAGAAAAGCTGAAAGCCTTCCCTCTAAAATCTGGAACAAGACAAGGATGCCACGCTCAGCACTTTTATTCAACAAAGTACTGGAAGTCCTAGCCACAGCAATCAGACGAAAGAAATAAAAGGTATCCAAACTGGAAGAGAAGAGGCAAAAGTGCCCCTCTATGCAGATGACAGTGATATTATATATAGAAAACCCTAAGGACTCCGTACAAAAACTGCTCAAACTGATCAATGATTTCAGCAAAGTAGGAGGAGACAAGATTAACATTCAGAAATCGGTTGCATTTCTGTATACTAACAAATATCAGAAAAGAAATATAAAAATGCAATACCTTTTAAAATTGCACCCACGGAGTTCCTGTTGTGGTGCAGCAGAAACGAACCGAACTAGTGCCCGTGAGGATGGGGGTTCAATACCTGGCCTCACTCAGTGGGTTAAGGATCTGTCGTTGCTGTGAGTTGTGGTGTAGGTTGCAAATGAGGGGCAGATCCATCATTGCTGAGGCTGTTGCATAGGCTGATAGCTGCAGCTCTGATTCAACCCCTAGCCTGGGAACTTCCATATGCTGCAGGTGTGGCTGTAAAAGCAGAAATAAATAAATTGCGCCCCCAAAATTAAATACCTAGGAATAAACCTGACCAAGGAGGTGAAACACTTATATGCTGAGAACTATAAAACATTAATCAAGGAAATTAAAGAGGAGTCAAAGAAATGGAAAAGACACCCCATGCTCCTGGACTGAAAGAATTAATATTGTTAAAACGGCCATATTACCCAAAGCAATCTATGGATTCAATGCAATCACTATTAAATTACCCATGGCATTTTCCACAGCACTAGAACAAACAATCCAAAAATTTATATGGAACCATAAAAGACTTGGAATTCCCAAAGCAATCCTGAGGAACAAAAACCAAGCAGGAGGCATAACTCTTCCAGACCTCAGACAATATTACAAAGCTACAGTAATCAAGACTGTGGTACTTGGAGTTCCCGTCGTGGCTCAGTGGTTAACGAATCCGACTAGGAACCATGAGGGTACGCGTTTGATCCCTGGCCTTGCTCAGTGGGTTGATGATCCGGCAATGCCATGAGCTGTGGTGTAGGTTGCAGACGCAGCTGGGATCCCGCGTTGCTGTGGCTCTGGCGCAGGCCAGCGGCCACAGCTCCGACTGGACGCCTATTGCCTGGGAACCTCCATATGCCGAGGGAGCGGCCCTAGAAAAGGCAAAAAGCCAAAAAAAAAAAGACTGTGATACTGTACAAAGACAGATGAGAGACCAATGGAACAGAATAGAAAACCCAGAAATAAACCCAGAAACCTATGCTCAATTAATCTTCAACAAAGGAGGCAGGAATATAAAATGGGAAAAAGTCTCTTCAGCAAATGGTGCTGGGAAAACTGGACAGCCGCATGCAAATCAATGAAACTAGAACACACCCTCACACCGTGCACAAAAATAAACTCAAAATGGCTTAAAGACTTAAATGTAAAGCAAGACACAATAAAACTTGCAGAAGAGAATACAGGCAAAAAAATCATACAAATGTTTTCTTAGGTCCCCAAAAGCAAAAGAAATAAAAGCAAAAATAAACCAATAGGACCTAATTGAACTTTTGCATGGTAAAGGAAACCATAAAAAAAAAAAAAAAAAAAAAAAAAAAAAGATAAGCTACGGAGTGGGAGAAAATAGTTTCAAACAACACAACCAACAAGGGCTTAATCTTCAAAATATACAAACAACTCATACAACTCAACAGCAAAAAAACAAACAACCCAACTGAAAAATGGGCAGAAGACCGGAATAGACGTTTCTCCAAAGAAGACATACAGATGGCCAACGGGCACATTAAAAAATGCTCAACACCACTGATTATTAGAGAAATACAAATCAAAACTATTATGAGGTACCACCTCACACCAGTCAGAATGGCCATCATTAATAAGTCCACAAATAACAAATGCTGCAGAGGGTGTGAAGAAAAGGGAACCCTCAACACTGCTGCTGGGAATGTAAACTGGTACAACCACTATGGAAAAGAGTGTGGAGGGACCTCAGAAAACTAAATACAGAACTACCATATGACCCAGCAATCCCACTCCTGGGCATTTATCTGGACAAAACTACCATGGAAAAAGACACATGCACCCCTCTGTTCACTGCAGTGCTATTCCCAATAGCTAAGACATGGAAACAAACTTGATGTTCATCAACAGATGAAGGATTAAGAAGATGTGGCACACAACAGAATACTACTCGGCCGTAAAAAGAACTAAATAATGGCATGTGCAGCAACCAAGATGGAACTAGAGACTCTCATACTAAGTAATAAAGAGAAAGACAAATACCATACAGTATCACTTAATATCTGGAATCTAACATATGGCACAAATGAACCTATCTAAAGACAGAAACAAACTCATGGATGTGGAGAACAGACTTGTGGTTGCCGAGTGGGAGTAGGAGGGGAGGGAGGGGGTGGACTGGGAGTTTGGGATTAGTATGTGCAAACTATTGCATCTGGAGCGGGTAGGCAATGAGATCCTACTGTAGAGCACAGCGAACTCTATCTAATCACTTGTGATGAAACGCAATGGAGAATAATGTGAGAAAAAGAATGTGTATATATGTATGACTGGATCACGTCGCTGTACAGCAGAAATTGACAGAACAGGAGTTCCCGTCGTGGCGCAGTGGTTAACGAATCCGACTAGGAACCATGAGGTTGTCGGTTCCATCCCTGCCCTTGCTCCGTGGGTTAACGATCCGGCGTTGCCGTGAGCTGTGGTGTAGGTTGCAGATGTGGCTCGGATCCCGCATTGCTGTGGCTCTGGCGTAGGCCAGTGGCTACGGCTCCGATTGGACCCCTAGCCTGGGAACCTCCATATGCCGTGGAAGCGGCCCAAGAAATAGCAAAAAAAACAAAAACAAAAACAAAAACCAAATTAAAAAAAAAGAAATTGACAGAACACTGTAAATCAACTATAATAAAATTAAAAAAAATTTTTTTTGATTATTACCAAAATGGTCTCCAAAAAAAGCAGGTGACCCTTGAGCAACATGGGTCTGAACTGAGCAGGTCGCCTTATATGCAGATTTTTTTCTTTTTTCAGTAATAAGACTGTTACAATACCACATGGTTCGCATTTGGTAGACTCAGTCATGTGGCAGAACCGCAGATGTGGAAGGCTGATTTTTGACTACAAGGAGGGTCAGTGCCCCAACAGCCATCTTATTCAAGGATAAAGTATACTTAAGAACAGTTCCTAACAGAGGCTACCTTCCTGCAACTATACCCTGGGTCTCAAAGTTTAACTTTCGCCAATATGGAAGAAAACAGTGCCTGCTTTAATGTAGTTGATTTAAAGCTGAATATCTTTATATAAGGCTTTTTAAATCTCATGAAATAAAATTTATCCAACTTCTTTAGTGACTTCTGCACCCCCCCATCACTACCTAATACCTTCCCCACTGCAAGATAATTAACCCACACATTATTCTAGAACTTGGCTTTACTGTTTACATTTGAAGCTGTGATCCACGTAGAATCTATTTTAAAATAAAGAGTGAGGGTAGGGATTCAGGTTTCTTTTTAACTCTTTCCAGCCAACCCAACACCATGCATTAAATAATCCTGCTTTTCCCCCCACTTTCATACACTAAATTCCCTTATGTTGTTATTTTTTTCATGACAAATTAGAGATTACTAAGAATGCTAAAAAAAAAATTCCAGAATTTTCATTGAGATTGCATGGAATTTATAAATTAATTTAGAAAAAGCTTCTCCCTGTAGGAATTTAAAAGCAGGCACAAATTCTGCGGCATTCTTCCCATTGCAGGGGTCCTACGAAAGGGGTCTCTCTCCTCCAGCTGAGGCAGGTTCCATGACTGCTCTGACCAGGAGGGTGCAGAGGAGGCACACAGTGTGAGTTCAAGCCTAGGTCACAGAGGTCTTGTAGCTTCTGCCCTGGTCTCAGGGAACACTTGCTCTTGGAGCCTTTAGTTGCATTGTGAGAAGCCAACTACTCTGAGGCCTCCTTGCTGTGAGGAAGCTCAAACCAGCCCATGTGAAAAGGCTGCCAGGAGAGAAGAAAAAAGGCTCCTGCTTGCTCCATCAGTTCCATTCTCCAGCCATTCCAGTCACCCCAGCCCCGGTGCCGGATACCCAAGAGAAGTCTTCAGGTCACCCCAATCCCAGCGACCATCCCATCGACCCTGAATAAGAGACCCTGAGTAAGAACCGCCCCTTCTGGATTCCTGGCTCACAAATCACGAGCAAAATAAAATGGCCGTGGTAAGCCACTAACTTTTAGAATCATAGTCCTTGACTTAAATCCAAACACAGAACAATTCTAAGGAAACTAAAGTGTTCTCTCAATGGCCTCCAGCGATTTAAAGAATTAGCCAAGTTTCTGGCAAGTAGAGGAGCCACAGCATAGGCATTACGTACCATTTGGTGACTTTAGAATGTGAACGTTGTTGTGAAAGGGATTATACATGGGCTCTAGAGTATATTTAAGATATTAAAATTGCCTGACTTTGGTGTATAAAATAAACACCCTCGGCTTCTGGTAAACAGAATGATTTTATATCCAATCAGAAGGGTTTTCATTACAAAGGCATCTGGGAGATGATATGGGTGAGGGTAAAGGAACCCAGGCTTAGGAGTCACAACCCCCTGACTGAAATCCCAGCGCTACTATGTATTCGTTGTTTAACTTTATGGTCATTAATTCACCTTTCTGAACCTGTTTTCTCTTAGGTAAAATGGGACCATGCCTGCCCTGAAGAAGTGCTCTGAGCACTAAATGAAGAGTTTTCCGGAGGTCCATTCCAGGCCTGGCCAACCATAGGTGCCACATGCCTGAGTGATGACACCTACTCAGGTGTCAACTGCACACAGACCTGAAGCCGAAGAGGACTCGGTGGCCCACACAGATGCATTTGCACGAAGTGGGGCATTAAAGTGGCATCAAGGATTTCAGCGACAGGGGACAGAAAATTCCATGTTGTATGAAGTTTCCGTTTTGGATAAAGTTATCTGTCTTCTAAATCACATTTATAAAATCGATGTAATTATGACCAAAGACCCAACAAGATATGGTTTGGAATTTGTCAGAGAGTTTAAGGTTTAGCTAGATCAGTTTCCTTGAGAAAACTTCTAAGGACACTCTGATTAAGAAGAATAAGGAAAAGACCAGCCCTTCAAGCAAATGTAACTAAAACAGTGGCAGAGACACATCTGCATGAAAACCAGCATTTAAATAAAACATTGTCCTGAATGCGGTAAAACTCCAGCAAAATGGGTTAATAGAGGCCTCCAGCAACATGCAGTGAGCAAGGCCCCCGACCACAGAGAGGACTGAGAAGATGCTGCTGAACAAACCTGGATGGACGGGCTGCGGCCTTTGCCCCAAGTTAGCCTGGCTGACAAGGCACCCCAGTCCCGGCACCCAGTAAACGACAAGTCCAAAATGCCAAAATCCAAGCTTTCAGAGTTTCCCTTTCAACTAATTTGGCAGCAAAACGTGACCTGAACGGACATGAGGCTGCTTAGTCTTTCTTCACACCATCCCACGTGACTGTGCAATTTCCACGTGTTTCTCTGCAGAAATGCTAATGATTAACTTCCGAAAGCTGCCCAGGCCCTGCTGGATGGAGTGCTCTGTGACTCAGTATATGCACCATTGTACCTTCCTAAAATCTGAAGCACTTCATCCCAAGGGTTCTGGGTAAGGAATGGTGAGCCTATAGCAGATCCAAGATTTTTGAACCCAAGAGTCGTATGTATATGTTGGTTGGGAAGGAGAAATAGGCTCACAAGATTTATTGATAAATGTTTTATAAGATATGTTTGGATCAGATCAGGACCCTTGCTGAATGTTTCAAGCTGCTGACAGTAAAACTCACAGATCTCACTGGAGCCAGGTTCCAATTCCGTCTCTGCCATTTATGGGCTGGGTGAGCTGAGGCAAAGCCTTTCCTACTCTTAGCTTTCTCAACTTTAAAACAGGAAGAGTGGAGTTCTTGTTGTGGCTCAGTGGGTTAAGAACCTGACACTATCTCTCTGAGGATGTAGATTCAATCCCTGGCCTCGCTCAATGGGTTAAGGATCCGGTGCTGCTGTGAGCTGCGGTGTAGGTCACAGACACAGCTCGGATCTGGCATTGCTATGGCTGGGGTGTAGGCAGGCAGCTGCAGCTCCTAATCGACCCCTAGCCTGGGAACCTCCATATGCCAGAGATGCGGCCCTAGAAAGACAAAACCAAACCAAACTGGGAAGAACAGCTACCACCGATGCCCTGACCTGCTGTGGCACAGCAGTGACTTCTGCAGAGTAACGGGACGGTGCCCTTGGTCCCAGGCCCTTCTAGAGCCCCACTAGCAACACCTATCTCGTGGTGACCAAATCAAGTGTGAATGAATGTTTTGAGCTGTAACACACCGGCATACCTTCACAGCTATTTTGAAGATTTCTGGCAACCCTGCATCTGGCAAGTCTATTGGCGCCATTTGTGTCTCTTTCACATTTGGTAATTCTCATAACATTACAAGTTTTTTCATCATTATTATTCTTTTTGGGAGGGGGGCGAAGGAGAGAAAATAGCTTCCTTGCTTTGCCAGGCAAAGGAGGATCCCAGCAGACTAAGGCCTCAAAGCCTGTGCCCTCATTATTATACTTTTTATGGTGAATTGTGATCAGTGATCTTTTTGTGTTACTATGATGCCTTGTTGCTCACAGGACAGTTGGCAATTGTTAGCAATAAAGTATTTTTAAATTAGGGTATGTATATTTTTCTTTTCCCTTTTCTAAAAAAGAGATAATGCTATTGCACAGTTAACAGACTACCTTATAGCATAAACATAACTTCCATACTTGGAAACCAAAAAATTCATGTGACTCGCCTTACTGGCTTTACTGAGGCGGTCTGGAACTGAACCTGTGATATCTGAGATAGGCACGTGCTGACGAAATGCTAGGATGCCAATCCTTCAGGGTCTAAGAGAAGACTGTGGAAGAATGCCCAGCGTCCTGAAAGCCCCGAGGCCAGCCGTGCGGAAGGTACCTGTTGCTGTACGTGGCGGATTCCATGTTACTAAACCAGAGGCTCTCACTGTACTTCTCAATCGCTTGCTTATGGTTCCCCTTCTTCACAAGCTCATTGCCTTCCTCCTTCAGAACTCTGGCTCTCTCCACATCCCCAGCAGAAGGCACTAGATACAAATTCAGAAGAGGAAAAAACCATGGAGCAAGTGCCCGGCTGAGATCAAGGAGATCTCTTGGGCCCTGTCCCTTCTAAGCCACCTACAACCCCCAACCCCCGAGGTTGCCTGCCCTATGTAAAGCATCCTTCCTGAGTAATGAGTGCCCCGATTGATGGCTTCTGGGAAATTAAACAGGTTTTCATCCAAGAGAGGCTGGAGACTCCTGATATGAACATACTTATACACACACACACACAATAATATATACATGATAAAAAGTGACCCGGGTTCTGCCTGGGCACTGCCACTCAGTGGCTCGAGGTCTCATGTGACCTTCCTAATGCTTATGGAACTCAATTTCCTCACCGACATGTTGGGGTAATACCTATTCCACATAGGGCTGCTGTCAGCATGAAATGTGAGAAAGCACGAGAAAGTGCAGAGCACCCTCCAAACTTCAAGCAGGAGAGGACTTAAATAAATAAGCATCTTTGAAAGAAAGGGTGTGGCTCCTGGGCTTGCAGAGAGGGGGAGGCATCTCCCGCTCCCCAGCTGTTTGGGGCTGAGCCCATGAGTCCCCCCTGCCACCTGACACCCAGCTCCACCCCAGCCGTCAGGAGAGAGCAAGGTGAAACCCCAGCTGCTCCACCTGGCCTCGGGGCCCTTCACTGAGGGGCCTGATGAATTATTCCAGCCCAGCTCCCATATCACCAGCTTTTTCAATTTTTAAAAACTATCTTTATAGAATACTGAATATTTATGACCAGGGTAAGGTTTTAGGAATAAAACAAATATCCTTGAACTCATCCCTCACCTTAAGAAAGAACATTTACAGGCGTTCCCGTTGTGGCTCAGCAGGTTACAAACCCTACTAGTGTATCCACAAGGACTCGGGTTCGATCTCTGGCTTTGCTCAGTGGGCTAAGGATCCGGCGTTGCCATGAGCTGTGCTGCAGGCTGCAGACGCGGCTCGGATCTGGCTTTGCTGTGGCATCAGCTGGTAGCTGTAGCTCCGATTGGACCTCTAGCCTGGGAACCTCCATATGCCATGGGTGTGGCCCCCCACCCCCCCAAAAAAAAAGCAACAGAACATTTACTAAGACCTTTGAAACCTTGTGAACCTCTCCCCTAATCAATCCACGCCTAGACGAAACCATTATCCCCAGTTCTGTGCTTCTATCCCCGGCCCCCTTTTATGTTTAACTATATCCAACAGTATTTAGAAACCACTGCTTGTTTTGTTTCTGAACTTCAAATAAAGGAATATGTAATTCCCCATGTATTCTATGAGCTGGTTTTCTTTCCCCTGAGATTCGATTCCCGAGATTCACGCATACCTGCAGCTCCTTCATTCGGTCTCAGTGCTGCAGTACAACACTTACTTGCGGAGGTTTGGGTTATTCCGCTTTTGCTCTAACAATCTGCTCTCAACATCCTTGTATACACCTCCCTGTGCGCATGTGCATGAGTTTCTCTAGAAGGAGAGCCAGTAGGCTGCAATGCACACAACCTCAGCACCACGAGGCACCCCCCACTGCACGGAGTTTGTCCCTCTGGCCACCCTGAGATTCATTCTCGACCTCCTTCCACTGTCGCTGCTGAAAACCCCCTTCCCTTCTCACTTGCAGAAGGTGCTCTTTAAGGCCCAGCTCAACCCGTCACCTCCACCGCTCCCCTTCCACGAACCTCTCCCCAACTGCTCAAGCACAGCGCCGCCAGTTCCCAACTGCAAGTGATCCTCAAACACTCAAGACTAAAATACCTGTTTTTCTTCCTGTGTTATTTATTTACTTTGCTTTTTAGGGCTGCACCCGCCGCATATGGAGATTCCCAGGCTAGGGGTCCAATTGGAGCTACAGCTGCCGGCCTACACCGCAACTCCCGAAACACGGGATCCTTAACCCGCTGACGAACCCAGGGATCGAACCTGCAACCTCACGGTTCCTAGCTGGATTCGTTTCCACTGCGCCATGACTGGAACTCCTTCTTCCTGCATTTAAGTTGCTCTGTTTAAGTGTCTCAGTCTCTCACTGGGCCGAGAACTTCTGGAGGGCCTCTGGGCCACAATGCTTAGCACCAGGCCCGGGACACCCATGACCGTGACTCCAAAAGAATGAAACAGATGGTAGGTGCCTGGAAGCTGTCGAGTTCATTAGTGCCCCACGTTCTCACTTCAGGGAAGAGCAGGGAACACTTACCAGGCCCCCATACACCAGAGGAGGGCCCTCCACGGCCAGACAGGTTTCCTAGTGGGAAGAGGAGCGGCTTCTGCCCTCTGCATACCCGCGACAAGACTCCAGCCTGACCCCTCTGCGCCTCCCTCTCCGGCAGGAGAATTCTCCTGGGGCATTATGAGTTTCTCGTTACCCCTGCCTGAAGAAGGCCGCTTTGTATTCCTGAGGTGGACAGTCTCCTGCTTTGGGCTCGCTGGCTTTGCTCCCCCTTCTCTCATCCATCCTTTTCTAGGGACTCACACAGTGTTCGTTCTGGGGACGCACCACCCTTATTCCTGGGAAGCTATGGAGGTGGAGCAGACGGCTTAGGGCTGACCTATCACAAAATCTCAGGCCCTGGACATAGTGACTGGCTCAGGGAGTGGTCTGTGACCAAAGAGGCCAGAACAAATTAAGAAAAGACAAGCTAGGGAGTTCCCATCGTGGCTCAGTGGTTAACAAACCCAACTAGGATCCATGAGGATGCAGGTTCGATCCCTGGCCTCACTCAGTGGGTTAAGGATCCGGCATTGCCATGAGCTGTGGTGTAGGTCACAGATGTGGCTTGGATCCCACGTTGCTATGGCTGGCAGCTATAGCTCCAATTCGACCCCTAGCCTGGGAACTTCCATATGCCTCTGGTGTGGCCCTAAAAAGAAAAAAGAAAAGATGAGCTAGGAATTTTAAGGAAAGAAATGCTTTCTTTCTTAGGGAACTGTCAGGAAAGAAACCTTCCCTCCCTCTGGGTCAGGAGGCATGGTGCATGGATGTGAGACAAGAAACTGTACTGTACTATGTAGGAGGGAAGACTGTCTGCAGACAAGGCTGACACACACCAGAGAGGGGCAGAGTAATAGAGCCAGTCTGATGATGCAGTGAGCTGCTGGAGCAAACCCTGCCTGAACCTGAACTGCATGCACACTTCTCAGGCACATGAGCCAATAAATTATTATTTTTACCACATAGAGTTTTCTATTCTTGAAACCAAAAACATCCTAAATGATATACCCCCAAATGCAGCCAAAGGAATGAGAAGGAAACTAACACCGGCTACTTGGGCGCCAGGCTTAGAGTTCAGCATCCCTCTCGTCACCTGTGTGGTAGGCCTTCTTGTCACCCTCCTGTAGAGCCGAGGAGACGGTCTCTAAGAGGTTAAGGCTTTTCTGTTTGTCGTCTTCTTTGCTTGAAAGGTTTTTAAAAATGACTCGCCTTAACCGAGTTATGTTCTAGAATGACTAAATCCACTTTTTAGAGCATTTCTCTACAGAAAGAGGCTCTCTGGGCAGGAGTCACAGCTCACCTCTGCTCTTGGCGGTTGTGGTTTCTTTGGATTTGCTTTTGGCTGTCTCTTTGCGGTTTTCCGAAGGCAAACACTCCCACCTCTTCTGAGCTGAAACAGGCACCAAGGGGATAGAGGGCAGCTTCAGGCGCCACTCGGACCCAAAGGAGTCCATGAGAGCTCTCGTCATCCTGGAAAGGCAGCCAGATTACACAAAGGTTTCCATCTGGGTCAAGAAGATCTCCTCTCATGAGCCCGCAGGAGGTGTCTAAGAGCCAGTTATCATCTCCCCCGGGGCTTTCCCTTCTGACACGCAGCAGGAAAGGAACAGGAGGCTGCAACCCCTACACGTCTCAGATCAGCCACCATGGCACCCCTTCCCCGCCTGGCCCTTGCCTGGTCACACTATGTTAACTTCAGAGCGGTGATCTGGAGCCTGCAAAGGTACTTCAACCTTACCCTCAAGGGACCACATTTGCCCTAAGAAAGGACCACGTGTTTTATGCTTTTTTAAAATGGGTCTATTACAAGGCCATGCAAACACCGGACGTTTGCCTAATGCTCAGAGGTTTTTTTTAAATGCAAATCTTGGCGTGCCTGTCCTGGCTCAGCGGAAACGAATCTGACTAGTATCCCTGAGGACAAGGGTTTGATCCAGTAGTTAAGGATCCCACATTGCTGTGAGCTGTGGTGTATGTAGGTCACAGACACAGGTCCGATCTGGCATTGCTGAGGAATAGGCCAGTGGCTCCAGCTCCGATTCAACACTTAGCCTGGGAACTTCCTTATGCCACGGGTGTGGCCCTAAAAGACAAAAAAAAAAAAGGAAATCTTACCATGCCAAGTCTCAAATTTTAAAATCCTTCAGTGGTTCCCACTTCGCTACGTTAGCCAGGCTTGAGACCCGGTCCCCTCCCGTCTCCCCGGTTTCATCATGTACCACATGCCTCTTGATCTTTATGTTCGAGCCTTTGCACGTGCTCTCCCCTCTACCTGGATAAGCTCTCCCACCTTCTCAGCTCCATGACCGTGCTGGTTTTGTTAACTGATCTCCAGCACCCAGAACACCTGGCACCCACCAAGGCCCAATCAGTTTGTGTCGAGTGAGAATGAAGCCAACTATAACACCTTCTGCTCCTGCAACCGTGCTCCTGTGTTGCTGGAATGAAGTGCTCGCAGTCTGGTATCACTACAAGTTCATGGTCTCTGACTAAGCCCCCAAAGCTGCTTTCCTGCCTGGCCTGCTATTTCAAACCCCTACCCTCCTTCACTCTGCTCCCTGACCCGCCTCCTTTTCCAGAGCAAACTTCCTCACTCTATAAATACAAACCTACCTGTTCGGGCACACACCACTTCCTATTTCTCTCCTGTCACAAAGGAAGGGATGACAAGGCCATTCCCTCCACCTCAGCTCAGGATCCATCTCTCCCTGCCTCTCCTGGGCCACGCTCAACCAGCATCTCCCGCTCCCACACCTGCATCTTTCTGTTCCCTCCCCCCCGCCCCCCGAGAGCCCTCTGCCATCACGAGGACACTCCTCTGCCCTCACAGCCAGACCCTGGGAGCTCCTGCCATCTGGCTTCTGACCCCACTGACCTGCTTCCGTGAGCATCACCAGTGCCTGCATTCCTCAACACGTAATTACTTAAGCTCAGTGAAACACCCGCCACTCCCCACGCCTTCATCCTTCTGGAAACACTCCTGCCTTTGTAACACGAGATGCTAAGTTTCCTCCTCTTGCTCTGGCTGCTGTTCCTCCATAAGCCCCTCAAATGCTGGAATTCCTCAAAGCTCCGCCCCCTCCCCCTCCACACTGGCTGTGGTAGGTTTTGGTTTTCTCCTACAACCTCAAGCCACATCTATGCAGATGACCTTCAAATCCCTACATGTGGCCTGTATCCGTTGCTCCAAACCCATGAAAATGCCCAGCTGCCTTCCTTACATCTCCAGCCTCCTGCCCCTCAGGCACCTCCAACTCCGAGTCAACCACCTGGCTGCCTCCTCTGTTCTTCCCTCCTCCCCAACCCCCCAAACCTGCTGAAGTACCACCTACATGTCCCCTGAATGGGTCCCACTGTCCGGTTTCCACCAGCTCTCAGATTACGGCCTGCTGCCTCCCTAGCCTCTTCTCCTTCATTGTCACCACAGCAGGCAGCCAGTCAGCTTTTCTCCCGTGTTGTCCCCTGCTAAAGGCCCTTTCATGAGGCCTCACTGTGTTTGAATTAAGTCCAAGCCCTGAGCACCAGGCCCCGGGTGATCTTGTCCTCCTCACCCATCTGGGGCCGAGCAGCATCGTGTACGCGGACCTCTCTCAATTCCTGTGCCACCGCCTACTCACTCAGTGCGCACGTGTGGGCCCCTGCCCAGAGCGCTGTCCACCTCTCGGTCTCAGCTCACCTCCTCGGGGAAGCCCTCTCTGGTCTCCCCCTGGCTGATGAGGAGCCACCTTTCTGCCCCTACAGTCCCCTGTGCTGCCTCCTGCCACAGCACTCGTCACACTGCAGGGGCCCTGCCGATGACTGACCACTGCTCTCCAGGGGACCGGGAGCCCCGTTACAGCAGAAAGGGCTGTCTCAGGCCCTAGTGCCAAGTCTGGCATAGAAACAGCAGATTTTGTTGAATGATAGCGACTAAAAGCAAGCAGAGAGAAACCAAGTCCAGCCAGAAACGACGCACTCAATAGGCACCCTGAGGTCCTGTTCGGGGTTTCTATCTGTGGTTTCTGGCTTTCTAGCAGACCATGCAGAGGGGAAACACAATCAGTTACCCAAATGAGAGCATCCTGAGATTAAAAAAAAAGAAAAGAAAACACAACTGCTCAGAAGACCAGAAAGAAATTTCACCTGAGGGGCCTCGTGAAGGGGTCACAGTACAACACACTGAATCGAATCACAAACAACAGCCCTTCAGCCCGGGGTCACGGCTGCTTGTACTATGTTTTACTTTGCCCATCCTAGTTAGCTTTTGAAGCTAGTGGGGTCTGTATCTCTTTTTTAGTTTGGTATTCCCCACTGAACCTGGCTTAAACAGAGATCAATAAAATATTACTGTGTGACTGCATTTCAGCACCTAGGCAAAAAACTAAAAAGCTCCACATATACAAAACTCTGGAGTTCCCTGGTGGCCTAGTGGTCAAGGATTCAGCCTTGTCACTGCTGTGGTGTGCGTTCGATTCCTGGTTCCAGGAATGTCCATATGCCAGGGGCACAACTGAAAAAAAAGAAGTCACTTCCTTTAAAAAAACCAAAACACAACAACTTAATATGACAGCAAGTGCTCCTGCCACACTTTCTCCACATGCTCATTAGGAGTTTCGAGGCCTGGCCCAAAGGGCTCCCCAGAGACTGACTAAGGCAATGGGTCCAAGCCAGTCAGGGAGGACAGAACGTTCCAGAGAGACTGCCCGCCGGGACTCGGGCTCACCTGCTGCTGCCTTCCAGAGCTGATGTCACACCGTCGTCGATCTGCAGCACAGTCACGTAGTCAACATAAGCCAGTGGGTACTTCTCCAGAGCCTCGTAGGCCGATGCTCGCCGCAGCAGGGGCTTCATGCTAAAGGGAACCAAGGCCAGTGCTCTAGGACAGGAGGCGGAAATGTCATCTGGCTGCTGAGTCACCAGGGCTCCCCATCCCAGGCTCCCTCAGCATTCAGGACACTGCTAAGAATGTCAAATTTCAGAAGAGAGACTTCTCAACTTAGACTGAAGTGGAAACAGGGCAGAGAATCGCTACCGCTGTGAAATGTGTGTGCACATGCCTCGCTTCTCAGAGGTGTAAGCTCCTCGAAATCAAGAACAAGTGCCTTGGAGCCTTGACACTGTTTCTACAGAGTGTGGCCGGGCGGGATAACAAATGGCCTAGGAGTCTGACGAAGCAGTGTTTGAATCTCACCTCTGCCATTAACGAGGTGACCCCAGGCCACTCACTGTGCCGCCTCAATCCTCCACCACCCAGTTCTAGCCTGGGAAGGATGGTAAACGTAGCCCAGAGTGGCTGTGAACACTCCAAGAAGGAAACCTAGCACAGGGCCTGGTACAACCAGCTGAGCACAGGTTCCTGAGCATGCTCACCTCTCTCCCTGTCCATCTGTCACCAGGGCATGAATCTAAGGCAACATCACAGAGCAGACCTAAGAACACGTTAAGGCATGTGTGCTAGTTTAGTGCTGACCATCAGAGGCAGTATCAGACTAGCTTGAAGAAGGAAGCAGTGTGAAAAATCTTTTTTTTTTGTCTTTTTAGGGCCACACCCGCAGCATATGGAGGTTCCCAGGCTAGGGGTCCAATCAGAGCTGTAGCCACAGGCCTACACCACAGCCACAGCAACTCGGGATCTGAGCTGCATCTTCGACCTACACCACAGCTCACAGCAACACAGGATCCTTAACCCAGGGATCGAACCTGCATCCTCATGGATACTAGTCGGGTTTGTTAACTGCTGAGCCATGGTGGGAACTCCTCCTTCCTCCTTTTGAGGTTATTAACCTCCATCCCTCTTTCTTTCTCTCCCTGCCTTCCCCTCTCACACTCGTCCAGTCCAGAAAAAACCTGAGCAAGCTGGTCACTGGCCTGCAACTCTCCCTCATCCCTAGGTCCAAAATCTCAGAGACTGTAAGGCCCACCTCTAACGTCCACCCTGTGCCTTCCAGCAGCAGGGCCGAGACTCCAAAGATACAAGACAGGGGTCACAAGGACCAAGGAGACCTTCACATTCTCAGTGACCTGGGGACACTTAGTGACGGGTCCTACTGTCTGTCACGGAAGTAACAGGGGGACCAGGTAAGCTCGGCCTCCTCTTCCAAACCCCCCCGCACCCGGAGGTCAGCCCCGCCCGCTTACGAAGTGCAGTCCTTGATGCAGTCTACACAGTTCCCATCCTTCAGGTGGCATGCGGCTCGGTTGGAGAAGAGGACACTTTCTTTTTCTGGGTCCAAAGAACCTGCCCAGGTGGAAGGAGAAAGTGTGCTATTAACAGGCTGGGAAATGGATGCCTCGGGACATCAGGGAGCATTTCACACCCGGAGCTCTCTGGGTTTTCCTAAAGGGCTGTAGAGGTGACTATAACCCGATGGGCTAATAAGTGTGTCACTAAGCTTCTGGCCACTCACAGGTTCAGCACTGAACCTGGTACCAACCCAAAGAGCAAGACGAAACAGCTGGCTTTTGCCTCAAAGAAATCCATGCTGTAACTACCTGGGGGTTATGTATGCTAATTTTATTACAAGAAGCATGTGAATCCAATAAAGAAAAAAAGGGAGATGAAAATACGATAAATGCTATGATAAATCATTGCGGGGACACAAAAAACAGACTTACTCTACTTGGTCCATCAGAGAGGATTTTGCTAGGGCAAGTCCCCTGGGTCTGGCAGGACTACAGAGAACTTAATCAGGGGAAGAGCTCAAGCTATCCCACAGGAAAGAGAATTCCAGACATTTCTCTAAAGACAGTCCTTATCTCTCAGAATCTCAGAAGCCCAAGTCCTTTAATGTGACCAAAATGATTTTCATTTATTTATTTTTTATGGCTGCACCCATGGCATGTGGAAGTTCCCAAGCCAGGGACTAAATCCGAGCCACAGCTGCAACCTACACTGCAGCTGTGGCAATGCTGGACCCATTAACACACTGCGCTAGGCAAGGGTGGGCAGGGGATCAAACCCGAGCCTCCAGAGCCACCCGAGCTGCCTTGGTTGGATTCTTAACCCACTGCACCACAGCAGGAACTCCTGATATTCATTTTTAAAAGTACTTTTTTGGAGGAGTTTCCATCATGGCTCAGTGGAAACGAATGTGACTAGCATCCATGAGGATGCAGGTTTGCTTCCTGGCCTCAATCAGTGGATCAGGGATCCAGCAAGGTCGAGCTGCGGAGTAGGTCGCAGACTCAATTTGGATCTGGTGTTGCTGTGGCTCTGATTCGACCCCTAGCCTGGGACCCTCCATATGCCACCTGTGCAGCCCTAAAAAGACAAAAAAGAAAGAAACAAACAAACAGTGGTGTATGTGGTAGAAAGGACACCAGAACCAATGATCCAGCCTGAGATCCTCACAAGTCATTCAATACCTCTGAGCCCATGTGCTCACCTATCACATGAAGGTATCACTTCACAGACTCCCGGGGGGGTGGGGGTGGGGTTCACTGGGTTGGGTTGCTCCCTGCTCTCCTTTACAGATCAGGGAAACTGATGAGAGAAATCAACAAACTTGCCATAAACAGACTAGAAAATCAGTAGCAGGATCAGAACCAAATTCTGGTCCCTTACTAAATTGAAACATCAGCCCCGAATAAATCCATACAAATACACATGTTTTTCTAGGTCAGCTGGGGTAGGAGGAAAGAACAAGACAGAAAAATCAATGCTTTAGATTCCTCAGCAACTTTATCAAGTTGAGACAAGGAGGTGGGCCTACAGAAAAGACGGAGCAAAAGAATGGCTTTGAAACCGCGACAATTCAAACAAAAAAAAACCCTTGAAATACAGAGAGGACTTGGGGAGAAGTCTACCAAAATGATTTAAAACTTGGACTTGGGGAGTTCCCGTCGTGGCACAGTGGTTAACGAATCCGACTAGGAACCATGAGGTTGCGGGTTCGGTCCCTGCCCTTGCTCAGTGGGTTAACGATCTGGCATTGCCGTGAGCTGTGGTGTAGGTTGCAGACGCGGCTCAGATCCCGCGTTGCTGTGGCTCTGGCATAGGCCGGTGGCTACAGCTCCGATTGGACCCCTAGCCTGGGAACCTCCATATGCCGCAGGAGCGGCCCAAGAAATAGCAACAACAACAACAACAACAAAAAAGACAAAAGACAAAAAAAAAAAAAACAAAAAAAAAAAAAAAAAAAAAACTTGGACTTGGGAATCAGAGAGCTCCATATTCAAATCCTGCCTCTCACATGTTTTCATGGTATCACCCTAGAATAGACAATTTAACTTTTCTGGACCCCTCATCTATAAAGCATCTTACCTGTAAGTTGGTAGACAGATAAGGGAAAATGTCTATAATGTCTAGCAAGTACTCAACCAATGCCAGCCAACGAAACAGAAGAAGGAGGGCAAAGGGAACCAGGTACTACAGAAAAGAGTGCTGGAGTTATCATGGTAGCTCAGCAATAACGAACCCAACAAGGATCCATGAGGACGCAGGTTCGATCCCTGGCCTTGCTCCCTGGGTTAAGGATCTGAATCCCCGTGAGCTGTGCTGTAGGTTGCAGTCAAGGCTCAGATTCTGTGTTGCTGTGGCTGTGGTGCAGGCTGGCAGCTGCAGCTCCAGCTCCTATTGGACGCCTAGCCTGGGAACTTCCATATGCTACAGGTGTGGCCCTAAAAAGACAAAGAAAGAGAAAAGAAAAAAAAAAAAAAAAAGCAAAGAGTTCTGACGAGGCTCTGGGATAAGCCCTCTTGGAGAGGTGTGGGACAAAGGGCTGTAGTTGGCTGAAATGAGCCAGAGGCTGGCAGAACTGCTAACAATGTGTTCTTTCTCTTGTGTAAAGGTCTTCAGTAGCTTCTCATCAGGGAATGAAATCCAAACTCCTTACCATGAACTACTGGGTAAAAAGCCTACACAGAAAGGTTCTGCCTACGTAACTGTCCTCAAGTCTCATTACTCCGTCCACTGGCTCCTGGAACACACCACACTGATGGTCTGAGTCCTTCGGAATCACAGTTCCCTCCACCTGGAACACTCAGCACCCAAAACATTGTGCATGTGTCTTCTCTCCATTCAGATATCATCTCAACTTCAGAGAAGTTGTCTTTGATCTCCCATTCTTTACAAAGGGGCTTCCCCAGTCAGCGCCATCACATCACTACATCTGCCTTCTACAGAGCCCTGATAGGACCCCACAGCTCTTAATTACTGTTTACTAGTTTAAGAGCCACACCTACATGTGCCTCCTGTCAACAAGAACCTACAACCTTGAGAGAAAAGGACTTTCTCCATCTTACCATACTCTGATTCCACACAGGTGCTGAACAAATGTTACTTTAACTGAAGCCTGAACAGCTGAGAAGGAGAGTTGCCTCAGGGATCAGAATGAGGTCTGAATGAGGCCATCAGGACAGTTAAAAAGCAGGCAGCTCACACACCTACCAGGATGGCCACTGTCAAAAGAACAGGAAATTAAAATGTTGGTAAGGATGCTGAGAAGTTATGGTTGTGCCCTGTTGTAGGGTCCTCCCAAACTTAAAAATACAATTACTATTCGATCCAGCTATCCCACTTCTGGGTATATATTCAAAAGAATCCTCAACAGGATCTTGGAGATGTCTGCACACTCATATTCACCATAGCTAAGGGGTGAAAGCGATTCCAATGTCCACTAAAGGATTGAATGAATAACAAAGTGTATATCCACACAGCATCATGCAAGCCTTTAAAAAGAATGAAAGCCTGTCACGTGCTACCATATAGATTCTGTCAAGAGCATTACGCAGTCACAAATGACAAATACTGTATTATTCCACTCCTTTGAAATATCTAAAGTCGTCAAAATTACTGACACAAAAAGCAGAAGGGTGGAGAGCAGGGGCTGCGGAGAGTGCAAGAACTAGTGTTTAGCGGGTCCAGGGTTTCAGCGTAGCAAGATAAAAAAGTTCCAGAGATGTCGCACAACAATGGGAATGTACTTAACCCTACTTTACTCCACACTTAAAAATGGTTACGATGGCAAATTTAACGTTTTATACCATTATAAAAAGCAATAAAACACCTCTTAGGAAATATATTTCTCTTATATCACTAAGTAAAAAAAAAAAAAATAAAACCATGCTACAATTTTTTAAAGGCGGAAAGGCCAAGGAAGTTTCTCGTAGGACGCCAAAGGTGGGGGAGGGGGCAGGAATGGGCGGGTGGTGGGAGGGTCTGGCGGGTCAGCAGGCCGCGGGGAAAGGAAGCCCCAGGCCGACGGGGCCAGAGCCAGTCTGGGGGGCTGGGGCTGGGGGAGAGGGGAGGGAGAAGCAGGCCTGGCGGAAAAACGAGGGGCCGGGGTCGCACCTTGCGCCTGCAGCATCCGCAGCGCGCGACTGTAGAGCGTGGCGGCCTCGGCGAACTGGCCGTTGCGAAAGCTTTGGTTGCCGGCGGCGCGAAGCTCCTCCACAGAGCCTGGGAGTTTGGGGGCCATCCTGGGGCCAAGCCGGTAAACTGAGGGGCGCCTCGGTTCCCTCGCCGAGTTGTGCAGAAAAGCTTCCGAGTGGAAGCACACGCGGTTAGTACCCCGGTCCGACCGCTACCCAGGCGGCGAGGGGGCGGGACAGAGGGGCGGGGCCTGAGCGAAAGACGGGCTCGTTGCCCCCGCCCCCCTGCGCATGCTCAGTTCGGAATTTAGCACCTGAGGGTCCCGGAGCTGAGCAGAACCCTGCGGGTAAGACCGTGAGCAGGTCCTTGCTTGCCTCGAGTTTACATTCTAGTGGGGCCCGACAGGCAATTAACTCATGAGCAAGTGAAGACGATAATCTCATAATGTGATTAGTGCTATAGAAAGGGACCAGGTGGGGGACTTTTTCGGTAAGGGGGATGAGGAAGACTTTCTGAGAGATTCATAACTGAGCTGAGACCCGAGAAGATTTAGGGAATGCTGTTTCAGTGGCTTAGCAAGTGCAATAGCACTTAGGCTGGAAACTGGCACCTACTCATTTAGATACTGATTTTATAAATGAATACACTGATAAATTAATGTCGATCCTTCCTTGAGGGAAACAGGTTTATCTTTCAGCCTCATCTGACTTCACTCTGTCCTACTTAGTACAGTTTTTTTTTTTTTTTTTTTGTCTTTTTGTCTTTTGTTGTTGTTGTTGTTGCTATTTCTTGGGCCGCTCCAGCGGCATATGGAGGTTCCCAGGCTAGGGGTTGAATCGGAGCTGTAGCCACCGGCCTACGCCAGAGCCACAGCAACGCGGGATCCGAGCCACGTCTGCAAACTACACCACAGCTCACGGCAACGCCGGATCGTTAACCCACTGAGCAAGGGCAGGGACCGAACCCGCAACCTCATGGTTCCTAGTCGGATTCGTTAACCACTGCGCCACGACGGGAACTCCAGTACAGTTTTTTTAAACTGCTTGTTGCTCCCTGTGCACAGTAAGCTTTTTCTCTTGCTTCCTAACTTTTACGTATGCTCTTTTCTCTGGAATACTTTTCCAAACACTTTTTTGTCTTGCCTAATCCTGACTCAATTTATAACCGACTCAAAAATCATCTCCTCCATAATCTCCTTCTTTTGCTCCTAGTGCTCCAGGGCTTTATTCCTAATTTAGCTATTATTATTATTATTATTTTGGCCCACCCTTGGCACATGGAAGTTCCCACGTGTGAACCCACGTCACAGCAGCGACCAAAGACATTGCAGTGACAACACCAGATCCTCAACCAGCTGCACCAAAAGAGAACTCCAATTTAGCTCTTATACTATGATTGTCAGGGTCAATGAAAATTAATCAATAGTCAATCTATGAAAAAAGTGGAAACTTTTATTTGAGCCAAATTAGAGGATTATAACCCAGGAGCAGCATGTCAGAAAGCTCCAACAACTGTTTCACCCATTGGAAATTAAGGCACAGTTATGTATGTTTGAGACCGAGGGTTGTACACTAAATGAGGTATTATTGACAGTTACACAATCCCAATTAAGGGTCATTGTCCCTTACAAGATCAAGGAATGCTATCTTTTAAGGAGCTGTCTTATTGCCGGTAGGAGAATGTTGCTCTTTATGGCTGAGCAGGTATTTCTGCTGATGGGGGAGGTTTGCATGATGCATAATGCAGTACACAGTGCCCAGTAGAGAGGAGGCCAGAGGCAGAGAAAATTTTTTATTTTTATTGATTGATTGATTGCTTTTTAGGGCCACACCCGAGGCATATCCTAGGCTAGAGCTTGAATCAGCGCTACAGCTGCAGGCCTACACCACAGCCACAGCAACAAGGGATACGAGCCTCGTCTGCGACTTACACCAGAGCTCAGGGCAACGCCAGATCCCTGACCTACTGAGCAAGGCTGGAGATCGAACCCGCATCCTCATGGATACTAGTTGGATTAGTTCCACTGCACCACAACAAGAACTCCAAAAGAAAATTTAAAAAATTTTTCTTATCTTGCCATAAAATGTGAATTTTATTTCACATCAGTTAATGGTTTTTGTCAAAGACTGCAAGGTCTTTAAAGGCGGGAAGATCTTTACCTTTCTTTCACCAGACATAGTAAGTTCTGGCAGCCAACATGCACTTATAAAGGTTTGTTGAAAAAAACCTGGTCTCAGAGTTCCTGTCGTGGCTCAGTGGTAACGAACCCACCCAGTATCCACGAGGAGGAGGGTTCGATCCCTGGACTTGCTTGGTGGGTTAAGGACCAGCACTGCCATGAGCTGTGGTGTAGGTTGAAGATGCATCTTGGATCTTGCATTGCTGTGGCTGTGGCATAGGCCAGCAGCTGCAGCTCCTATTCGACCCCTAGCCTGGGAATTTCCATATGCCATGGATGCAGCCTTAAAAAAGACAAAAAACGGAAACAACAAAAAAAAAACCCAAAAGGGAGTTCCCATTGTGGCTCAGTGGTTAATGAATCCGACTAGGAACCATGAGGTTGCAGGTTCGATCCCTGGCCTTGCTCAGTGGGTTAAGGATCCGGCGTTGCCATGAGCTGTGGTGTAGGTTGCAGATGCAACTCGGATCCCGAGTTGCTGTTGCTCTGGTGTTGGCCAGCGGCTACAGCTCCGATTCGACCTCTAGCCTGGGAACCTCCATATGACGTGGAAGTGGCCCAAGAAATGACAAAAGAAAAAAAAAAAAAGACCAAAAAAACCAAACAAACCCAAAAAACAAACCCAAAAAACCCAACAAACAACCCCTCCCCCCAAAAAAAAACCAAAAACCCTGGTCTCTGCCATCACATACTTAGTCATACAGTTGACCCTTGAACAAGGAAGGAGTTAGGGACAACAACTACATGACTGAAAATCCCTGTGCTACTTCACACTCGGCCCCCTCTGCCCAAGTTTCTGCATCCTCGGATTCAACCACCCTCGGATTGTTTAGTAATGTAGTACACATAAAAAAAAAAAATCCACGTGGAACCATGCAACTCAAACCTGTGTTGTTCAAGGGTTAACTGTAATTATTTGTGTAAACTCATAACCCAACCAGACCTTAAACTTTCTGAGGGTTGGGTGGCTATTCCATCTGAATCCCCTCAGCCCAGCACAGGCCACACAAAAGCAAACAATGAACACAGTGTGGTGAGGAAGCTGGAACACACACACACACTCTGCTGGTTATCTACCCAACAACTTCCATCTTTACTTCCAGAAGTCTGATTTTGCCTGAGATTCTCCTGGCCCAGAAAGTGAATCAAGATTTCTCTAAACCAATCACAATGATCTTGTCCTTAATTGGGCAAGGGGTGAGCATGTGACCCTGATCTGACCAATGAGATAAAAGGATGTGTGCTGGGTGCTTATGGGAAAGTTATCCTTTCCTGATAAGAGAGAGGTACAGGACTTCACAACAGCCTTTTTTTTTTTTTTTTTTCCCCCACTCTCTTTCTGTTGGGTTAAGGACATGGTACCTGGAGATGTGGCAGCCATTTTGCAACTGTGAGTCAAGAAGCACAAGTATGAAAAGCCAACATGCAGAATAGGGCCAGAAGGGGAAGATGAAGGTGACACTTGGAGGGGAAAGATGAAATCAACATTGCTGAGCCACTGAATCAACCCCAAAACTGCTAACTTGTAGACTTCTTAGTAATGAAATGCCATGGTGCCTTAAGCCACAATTTAGATTTTTCTTTTTCAGTTGCTTGAAACTGAATATATTCTAAGTAATATACCAGACAAGTACATCTATGGCAAGTTGTATTTTCCCAAAATGGCTGAAAAAATAATTCCAATTCTCCATGCTCTTCCAGAATCTTGCAACCCTTTCATGAGATGGAATCTTATGTCTATTCTCCTTGAAACTGAGCAAGTTTTTGAGATCCCTTCAATGGAAAATGACATTATGTAAGTTCCAAAGCTATGACATTGAAAGGCATTAAAGCTTCTTCCTGGCTCTCCCTCAGAAATATACATTAGAATCCAGCCTTTGGAGTTCCTTCGTGGCTCAGTGGTTAACAAAACTGACTAGGATCCATGAGGAAGCGGGTTCGATCCCTGCTCTCTCTCAGTGGGTTAAGGATCTGGCGTTGCTGTGAGTTGTGGTGTAGTTCGAAGAGGCGGCTTGGATCTGGTGTTGCTGTGGCTGGAATGTAGGCCGGCAGCAGCTGTAACTCCGATTTGACCCCCAGCCTGGGAATTTTCATATGCGGAGGGTGCAGCCCTAAAATAGAAAAAGAAAAGAAAAAAAAAAATCCAGTCGTTATTCTGTGAGGAGGCTCAAGAAAAATGAAGTCAGCCTCCCATCCTTGATCACCAAGTGGGCTTCCAGCCAACAGCCAACACCAACTTGTCAGCCATGTGAATGAGCCATTTTGGACAGGGATCCGAGCAAATGCTGACTTTTCCCTAACTGACACCATGGAGTAGAGATGAGCCTTGCCTGCTGATCCAGGCTCAAACTGAAGATTAATGACACAGAAAACAAAGATTGTTGTTTGATGCCACTAAATTTTGGGGGTGGTTTCTTACACAGCAGTCGATTACTAGAAATCTCTTTCCACAGTGCTTCTCATAAATGCCAGGAGTGATGAAAGCAGGATTAAAGGAATTTAGGGGAGGAAGACTTGGGGGGTGCGGTTAGGAGGAAGGGGCGGAGGGGAATAGGGAAGAATTTTAGGAGGAGTTGACTTTTTAATTTTTTTTTTGCCTTTAGTCGTGTGCCCCAGGCTAGGGGGCAAATCGCTGTAGCCACCAGCCTACACCACAGCCACACCACACCAGATCTGAGCTGGGTCTGCAACCTATACCACAGCCCACAGCAACGCTGGATCCTTAACCCAGGATTAAGCAAGGCCAGGGATTGAAGCCTCATCCTCATGGATACTAGCCATATTCATTTCCACTGAGCCATGATGGGAATTCCGAGATGAGTTTTTAAAAACAGCTTTATTGGGAATTCCCATTGTGGCACAGCAGAAACGCATCCAACTAGGAACCATGAGGTTGCAGGCTTGATCCCTGGCCTCTCTCAGTGATCCAGCGTTGCCATGAGCTGTGGTGTAGGTCACAAAAGTAGTTCAGATCCTGCATTGCTGTGGCGTGGTGCAGGCCGGCAGATGTAGCTCCAGTTCAACCTCTAACCTGGGACCCTCCATATGCTGCAGATGCAGCCCTAAACAGCAAAAACAAAAACAAAAATAAAACAAACCAGCTTTATTGGAGTTCTTTTGTGGCGCTGCGGTGGCCAAAAAAAAATTTAAAAATCTAAACACAGCTTTATTGAGAAATAATTCATAGAGCATATAATTCACCCATTTAAAGTATACAATTTAATGGCTTTCAGTGTACAGAGTTGTGAATCACCACTACAGTTAATTTTAGAATATTGTCATCACCCCAAAATGAAGCCCCACACTCTTTAGTCATTGCACCAGATTCACCATTCCCACCTCTCCTACCAGCCCCAAGCGTTAGACAACTACTAAACTGCTTTATGATAGATCTGCCTATTTTGGACATTTCATTCAAATAGAATCTTATAATATATGATCCTTTGTGATTGGCTTATTTCACACAGAATAATATTGTCAAGGTTCATTCATGTTATACCACGTATTGCAACTTCATTCCTTTTTATTGCTGAATAATACTGCATTTTGTTTATCCATTTATCAGTTGGTGGACATTTAGGTTCTATTTAGTTTTTGGCAGGCGGTGACTTTTTGACATTTATTAAGATTTTCATCTCCCTCAGAGTTAACTATCTCATCCAAGCCTCATTTAGGAGTTCCCCTGGTGGTACAACGGGTTAAGGATCCAGCCTTATCACTGCTATGGTTTAGGCTGCAGTTGTGGCGTGGGTTCGATTTCCAGCCCTGGAACTTTTGTATGCCTTGGGCACAGCCAGAGAGAGAGAGAGAGAGAGGGAGAGAGAGCGCGCGCAAGCCCGCGCACGCGCCCCACTTACTGTATTCAGCTCTGCTGGGGAAGGAATAGATATTAGAGCCATGGTCTCCCTAATGAATTACTGGACAGTTTTTCACTGTCGTTTAAACACTTCTTTCCAGGGTTAATTGATAGTATCTTTAAACGATATTTCTGCTTTCCTTGGTTGAGAGACACTGGCAAGTAAAGATGTGTTAAGATCAGGATAAGAATTACATTTCATTCGGTTGAGCTGGGCTCAGCCAATGCTTTTTATTTGTTGATTCCAAATCACGAGGCTGAAAACAATTAGTCTTGGGGAAAGAAGTATCAACAGCATCATAATTTGCCCATGTGCTATCCTGGATGATTTTCAACTCGGGTGTATCAATCACAGTGTACCCTGAAAACACACTCACTCTGAAGACGAGGCTTAGGGAAGAGATGTGAAAGAAACAAGGGGAATTTAATGCAGGGCATTGGCTTCACAGGTGACAAAAGAGCCAAGATGACAACAGGGGACAGTGACGCAGCCCACAGGCTAGCAACGGCAGGAAGTCACTGGTTTGGTGAAGCCCATAATATAAACAGGAAGTGGTGATATTAACAAAGTTTAGAGGCTGTTATAGAATGGAAGCTGGAACCAAGGCCGGCGTGTCTAAGAGCAACTGCATACGAAGTCACTGCTGGATACCTGATCAGAGGCAAAGAGGACAGACAAAGGCTCTGTCTTTTCTCTTATTCACACCAATGCCGGTAGAGACCAGCCAGAACTCAGCTGACATGGGAACCTGGGAAGTAAGCCTTCAGGGACAGTCTCCTCCTCAAGATTTCTTAGGTATGACCACAAAAGTATGACCCATAGGAGTTCCCATGGTGGCTCAGTGGTAAGGGAATCCGACAAGGAACCATGAGGTTGCAGGTTTGATCCCTGGCCTTGCTCAGTGGGTTAAGGATCTGGTGTTGCCATGAGCTGTGGTGTAGGTCGAAGACTCGGCTCTTGGATCCCTCATTGTTGTGGCTCTGGCATAGGCCAGTGGCTACAGCTCGGATTAGACCCCTAGCCTGGGAACCTCCATATGCCACGGATGCAGCCCTCAAAAGGCAAAAAGACAAAAAAAACACAAAAAACAAAAAACCACCAAAACCCAAACAACAACAACTATGACCCATAAAAGAAAAGAAATGGATAAATCTGACTTAATAAAAATTAAGGATTACTGCTCTTTGAATAACACTGTTAAGAGAATGAAAAGACAAACCTCAGAAAATGTTTGTAAATCATCTATCTAATAAAGGACTTGCACCCAGAATACTAAAAACTCAAAAAACTCAGTAATGAGAAAACAAACAATCCAATTTTAAGAAGGGCAAAAGACCTGAACAGATATTTCCAAAAGGAAAAGAGACAGATGACAAACACTTCAAAAGATGCTCCACACATCATTAGTGGCTGGGGAAATGCCAATTGCCACCTACAATGAGTTACCACTACGCACCTATTAGACTGGCTGAGATCATCAAGATTGAGCTTATCAAGAGTAGGTGAGGATGTAGAGCAATTGGAACTCATGCACCGTTGGTGGAAATGGCAGTGGAACAATTACCTGGGAAAGTAGTCTCTTAACCCATTAGACATTGATCTGCCACATGACCCAGCTATTTTGCACCTGCATTTTAACCCCAAAGAAATGAAATGTATGTTACGTACGTGTGCCTGTTAGGCATGTCTATACAGAGATTCGAACACAAATGGGCATAGCTGTTTTATTTGTAATAACCCCAAACTGGAAAGTAATTACCATTTTAAACCACTGGGCCTTGGGATGGTTTCTAACTTCTAATAATTGTTTGTACTTTTATGTGGCCCACATTCAATCTGGCTCCAGCTCATCTACCTCCTGTCCTCCTTTTCCTTATTCACTCTGCTCCAGACATGCCACCGTCTTGCTGCTTTTCTACCGTAAGCCTTTGCACTTGCTGTTCCTTCTTCCTTCAACAATCTTTCTTTAAATATTAGTGTGACTTACTCTCTCACTTCAGCCACATCTCTGTTCAAATATCACCTCCTCAGAAAAGCTTTCCTCAATCACTTAATCTAAATTACTTCCCGCCCCGCTTTCCATACTCTTAATTTGTTTCTCTTCATGTAATTTTAAATATCAGCCATATTATACATCGGGTCCTTTTTGGCTTGTTTACTATCTTTCCCACTTTACTATGAGATCTGTGAGGGTAGAAACTTGCCTGACACCTAGTACTGTGCTTGCCTCACAGCAGATACTTGGCATATGTTTGTTGAATGAATGACTGTTTGGCTTTCTCAGAGCTCTCCTGATCCTACTAGACTTGGTTAGGTGCTCATGTTTTTGTTTTCTATCACCATTTATCACTAAATTAATTAATTAATTATCTAATAACTATCTGTTCTATTACACTGTAAACTGCAAAAATGCTAGGACCCACAAATGCCTTAAATATTGTCATATACCCAGATCCTAGCCCAGTCCCGGACACAAAGAGCTCAGTAAGTGTTGAATGAATGAAGCATGAGTAGCCCTGCTCATCGGTCCTTTCTCTTAGGCTATTAGCATATTACAGTTGGCTGAGGTTTGCTATTTAAATGAAAATCAATTAATTAAATAAAAAATCCAGAGTTCCTGTCGTGGCACAGCAGATACGAATCCGACTAGGAACCATGAGGTTGCAGGTTCAGTCCCTGGCCTTGCTCAGTGGGTTAATGACCTGGCGTTGCTGTGAGCTGTGGTGTAGATCACAGATGCAGCTCGGATCTGGCATTGCTGGGGCTGTGGCGTAGGCCAGCAGCTGTAGCCCTGATTAGATCCCCTAGCCTGGGAATTTCTATATGCTGCAGGAGCAGCCCTAAAATAAAAATAAAAAATAAAAAAAAGAAGAAAAAACAAAAAAACCCAGTGTTTTAATCACACTAGCCACACTTAAAGTGCCTAATAGCCACATGTGGCTAGTGGCTACTGTTTTGACCATATGTAGAATATTCCATCACTGCAGAAATTTCTATGGGGCAGTGCCGGGCTGGATATTATGTGGAAAAAGAGGGTGACCTTAATACCCCTCCATCTTCTGGAAAGATCCTGGGAAGCAGACAAAGGAAGGATGTTTGACATTGTGCACTGGTAAGTTAACATTTGTTTTTAAAAAATGTTTATTGTGTGGACACAGTGGGAGCTTAGATTCAGAGCTGCCCTTCACGGAGGCAAAAATTCAGTGGGCAGCAGGGTCTGAACACCAGGTTAAAAGTACAGGGGAAATACAGGAAAAGTGCTAGGGGATTTCAGAGGACAGAGGTGACTTCTTGCAGGACGGATCCACCATGACTTCCTAAACTGTGTGGAAGCTTTTTCCTGATCTTAACTTCCCCAGGGTTCCCTCTGCCATTTGCCCAGATTCCTAACAGAGCAAAGTGGCAAATAAAATGTGGATTTTGTGGAGTCAGAAAACTGTTAGGTTAAAACCTTTGCTCTCACTAGCTGTATATATGTGAATCTCAGCTTCTTCACCTGTAAACGGAGGATAATAATTCTTACTTCGTGGGACTGTTTTGAAGATGAAGTATTAGCCTAGGATTGCGCCTGGCACATAGTAGATTATAAACACGTTCTCCAACTGTATCAGGGAATGCCTGTTATTCTTTTTTTTGTATGGCTTTATTATTTTTTTAATTAATTATTTTACTTACTTTTGTCTTTTCTAGGGCTGCACCCGCAGCATATGGAGGGTCCCAGGCTAGGGGTCAAATCGGAGCTGTAGCCGCTGGCCTACACCACAGCCACAGCAACACCAGATCTGAGCTGGGTCTGCAACCTACACCACAGCTCACGGTCACGACGGATCCTTAACCCATTGAGCAAGGCCAGGGATCGAACCAACAACCTCATGGTTCCTAGTCGGATTCGTTAACCACTGAGCCATGACGGGAACTCCTTATTATTTTTTTAAATTTATGTTTAGCTTTTTTTTTCCCCTCCTTTTTAGGGCTGCACCTGCAGCATATGGAAGTTCCTGGGCTAGGTGCTGAATCGGAGCTGCAGCTGCTGGCCTATGCCACAGCCACAGCAGCGCCAGATCCAAGCCAAGCTTGCACCAATGCTGGATCCTTAATCCACTGTGTGAGGCCAGGGATAGAACCTGCATCTGCATGGATACTAGTCAGGTTCTTAGCAGCTGAGCCACAATGGGAACTGCTGTTACTCCATTTTTAGCATATGGAGTCCATACCTGGGTCGCCCTGAGAGGTTGCTCAGGTGTTGTTCTGAAGATGCTTTGAGAAAAACAGGACAATTAAAAATGGTGAGAGGTTGCTTTGGGTAAATTTTCTCCGGTAACGTTATGAGTGAATTGGGCGGAATCTTCCTTTTTCTTAATATTCACTGATGGTGGTGGCAACCGAGGATTTATGAATTTCTATAACTGGAACTGGAGCTCTGAGGGGACAGGAAGCTCTGAATCTCATGCCCAACCAAGGGTCCACAGTGACTGTCTAGTTTGATGGTGCAGGCTCTGGAATCAGGTCTATCTGGATATAACTCCCCAAACCTATACTTTTAGCTATTTGAGCTTCACCTCTCTGGCCTCACGAGAACAACAAAAGTATGCACCTTACAGCCTTAAGAGTATTAAATGAATTAGCATTAGTAGGGCATGAAAACGTGGTAATGGTAAGAGTGTCAAAAAATTAGCAGAGAAGATTGGGGTTAACGTTACAGGCTTGATATGAGGATTAAATGAAACAACACTTGAAAGCCAGTACATGGTAAGAGTTTAAAAAATAATAGCTATTTTTTATGTACACAGGTGAGGCTGTCAAGAGGGTGGAGCAATTTTCAGGCTGATGCTCTGTTACATCCACGAAGCGGTTTCGCACGTTCGAGCTTCCACCTGGAACAGGAATTCAATTAGTTCAGACCTGTAGAGTACCATAAATACCTCTGGGAGTCCCTGGAGCAGTGCTTCCCAGGAATCGCGCAGAACTTGGCTGGTTAAGAATCGACAGTTGTTATCAAGTATGTTGCTTCGCAAGAAACCTCAGTATCTCCGTCTGAGATATGAGAGGCGCGGCCCGAGGCAGCGATGGGTTCCAGGTCTGGGGGACCAAGTGTCTCGGGCTAACACCACCGCAAGAAACAACGCCGCCGAGACTCCAGTCTGCCTGACGACGTGCCCCAAGGCTGTCTCCGAGCCTCCTCGTTCCGCCCCAGCGTGCCACGTGACTCGAGTCCGCACCACGTGATCCAGGCCCGGCCCTCGCGGCCCCGCCCCTCCCCTGAGCAGCTCGCCGCTTCCGGTAGGGGCGGAAAGCGGAAGTGTGGGAGGGTCTGCGGGGCGGGCTCGGAGAAGTCCCGGGGGAGGATGGAGCACTGAGCGGGTCTGGGCGGCTGCCGGCAGCGCCATGGAGACGGTGCAGCTGAGGAACCCGCCGCGCCGGTGAGAGGCCGCTCGCTGGTCAAGAGGAAGGGGGGCGGGGAGGGAAAGGCGGGAACCGGCCGGAGGGGTGATGGGTGTGTGAGCCCGTGGAGCAGATGGACCTGCGGGGCCAGGCGACCGGGCTGATGGGGCACCTGCTGAATGGGCGACCCCTGGCCGGCGGGGGTCTGGACGAGGGGGGATAAACATGGGGCTGGTTAGAGATCACTTGTTTTTGGAGGGACAGCCTGGCAGGAGGGGAGCGACAGCCGGGGGGAGCAACTGCTGAGGAACGTGGGGACAAGTTAGGGAAAGCACCTGCTGAAGGCGGGGGTTGCCGCTGGGTGAGGGCTACTATACCAGAAGGGACTCATTGAGGTAGAGAGGATGCTGAAGCTGGGTGAGAACCAACGAGGGGGGATCTGTCTAAGGGATGGATCAGGAACAAGGAGAGAGAAGGGTTGGGTAGACTTTCTAAGGGACCGAGTCCCGCCCAACGGGTGCAGTGGGGAGGATCTGCTGAGGAGAAAAGCTGTGCGCCTGAGACTGAAGATGTGCCAAGAAAGGTTGAGAATGGGTGCCAAGCAAGGGTGGCTTCATGGAGGACAGCATTAGGAAGATGTTTTTGGTAGTGTCTCCACTCTAAGATAATGACACCTTTCCTTCCTGATGTCCAAGGTCTTCCTAATTTTCTTTACATCTGACACTGGGAGGTAGATAGGGAAGTAAGAGACAATTTTCTTTTTCTTTTTTTCCCTCAAGTATAGTTGGTTTACAACGTTGTGAGACTATTTTCAAGATGGGCAAACTGAGGCCCAGAAGAGTTGAGACACAGTCCTGTATGTTTCCTTCTTTGCTCTTGATCTGGGTCACTGGACCCGGCCAGACTTGCCTTTTTCAGATCTCTCTTGTTTTGCGTCGGTTCCAAAGGCTGCTGCTGCCTGGAGTTGTTTTACAACAAAATGGGGGGGGAGGGGGTAGCCTATCCTAGAAAGTCTCACCTCCTGAGGGGTTGCATTTGTGTCAATGATTTATTCAGTGGATGCCAGAGTCTTAAAGCACTCTGCCACATCTGGAGAAGAATCGAGAGTAGAGATTGAGGTGCCGTGCAGTTTGCCTCTGTTTCGCAGAGACCTCTGACTTCCTGCAGTAGAATGAGCTCTAAAGTAGGAAGTGTTCAGTGTGTGGGAGTATGGGGCAAAGGAGAGGTGAAAGGAAGGGATTGACAGCCGGGGCTGCGCCCATGGGTTTGTTTGAAGTGTACAAACAGTGCAGAAGGCAAATAGCTGGTTGGGATGGATTCATAATTCATCATATAGCGTGCTGAGTCTGACATTGAACTCACAGCACTTACTGGGTGCTAGACACTGTTCTTAGTGCTCTCCATGTCTCCTGTTGAACCGTATGAATTTGCTGATATTTGGCCATTTTGATGTGTAAAAATAGTGGTTTCATATGGTTCAACCTGTTATTGGCTCATTTGACCCTCACAACAATCCTATCACCTGTATCTCTGTATTTTACAGGTGATGCAACTGAGCCCAGAGAGGCTAGTGATTGGACAGGAGTTTCTCAGTTACTAAGTGACAGATCTGGGATTTTAATCCGAGCAGTCTGGTCTAAAGTCCATGCTGTTAGCTGCCTCACTCTGATGCCTCTCTGGAAGTACCCCTGTTTCACAAAGCCTTGTATACGTTAGCAGATATTTGCTCTAGTGCCATAGATCCAGTGATAAATGGACATGGTTATATTTCTTCCTGAATGTTCATTCTTTCTCCAAGGCTCTGGTTTAATTGAGAAGAGAATCGGGAATCTGAGTTTAGTTTTTACTTTGGTCTTATGTTGTGTAATCTTGGGCAAAAGAGTAAACCGTTTTGGTTTTCGACAGGCTCATTCCTAGACCTTTTAAATATTTCATTAAGTGTGCAAGAGAAAAGTATTGCAGGGCTGAATGACTGGTGCTTTCTGCTCATCATAACTAGTGAACTGCCTAATTTGCAGCCAATTAACTTTATTAGCATCTTATTAGTTTCTTAGGACTGCCTTGTCAGTTTCACAGACTGGGTGACTTAAATAACTGGGAAATTTATTTTCTCACAGATCTGGAGACTAGATCAAGGGGTCAGCAGGGTTGTTTCTTTTGAGGCCTCTCTCCTTGGCTTGCAGATGGCTTTCTCCTTCCTCTGTCTTCACATAATCTTCCCTCTGTACCTGGCTGTGGCCTCATCTCCTGTTCTAAGGACACCCATCATGTTGGATTAGCGCCTATGCATATGACCTCATCTTTACCTTAATTACCTCTTTAAGGGCCCTATCTCTAAATCAGGTTCTAAGGTATTGGGGGTTAGGACTAACATGAATTTGAGGGGATCAGTGGGGGGGGGGCACATCGATTTTATTATCATTTAAAAACTTCCTTTATATTATAAAATGTTTGTCATAACCCATAAAAATTATATGCGGAAAGAAGGGTAAGCATACATAAGTAAAATGGCCCTTATAAGAGTTCTAGGATGGGAGAAAGAGGTTAGCCAAACCTGTAACTACTTCTTATTGGTGTTTGAAAAGATGTGGGTCTCTTTTCGGAGATTCAGATGGCATGTGTTTGCAACAAGGGAAAGCAATCCCAATGCAGGAAGTGCTCTTTGTGTTCAGGAGTTTGACACTTGTGTGTGACTAAGTGAATGATAATAGGCAAAAGTTGATGGTTTACAGGGGAGTTTATGATTTTTAAAAGTGAGTCGCCATTAGATAACAATAGCGTGGTGGAAGGTGTAGCGTGCGCGTTTCAGGGATGCTGGCTGGCCACGTGGCCATCTGCTTTAGCGGGGAGCCTCCACCTGTGTCTGGTCCACAGAGGCTGTGTGGGCCAGGCCTGTTCAGTTATGAGCAAGCAGTGAAACTACCAGGACCTGGGGAAGTCCAGCTGAGAGGGCTGAATCATCAGAGTTGGGCCATTTGGTTATAGCGCTTTTCCCAGAAAGACTCATGTATAAATGATCATGGAGACCCCTGTCAAAAGATTTTCCATGGAAATCTTATTTGTTGATAACACAGTAATACTTTTTAGGGTGAAATTGTTTTTTTTTTTTTGAAACCTCAGAAAGATTGCTGAGAAGGGTTTATGATTCTCATCATTGCTTTCCTTAGTCCCTTTAACAAATGTTTTTGCTGACCACTCTTAGTTCAGGTGCCAGAGATAAAAAGATCCCTTAAGGAGTTCCCGTCGTGGCGCAGTGGTTAACGAATCCGACTAGGAACCATGAGGTTGCGGGTTCGATCCCTGCCCTTGCTCAGTGGGTTAACGATCCGGTGTTGCCGTGAGCTGTGGTGTAGGTTGCAGACGCGGCTCGGATCCCGCGTTGCTGTGGCTCTGGCGTAGGCCGGTGGCTACAGCTCCGATTCGACCCCTAGCCTGGGAACCTCCATATGCCGCGGGAGCGGCCCAAGAAATAGCAACAATAACAACAACAAAAAAAGACAAAAGACCAAAAAAAAAAAAAAGATCCCTTAAGCCGGGACCCAAACCAAACAAAAACCCACTTAGATTGTTTTCAAGACGTATCTGAACAGTCATATAAAGTTTGTCAAAGTATTATCAGAGGCCTGCAGCTGTCCATCATGGCAGGAGCCGTTTCCTTTGTTATGCTGAGTTGAAATAGTGAATTTTGCTTTTTGTAAACCACGGAGTCAACCCTTCAAAGGAACACATTTGATCTTCCTTTATGCGGGCTGTTTATAAAACTTTAATTATACTTGAGAAATGAGGTATTGTCCATTGTTTGTACAGTTATAAATCCATTGCTTCACCCAAACCTCCCCTTTGTGCCCCGGGTTATGAGTTGTTCATTCTCGTTTCTGAGTTCATCAGAATTTCACTTCCGAAGGTGAGGAAGAGTTTCACTTCAGCCCTTTTTGTTTTGAAGCTGGGAGTTTTTGTGAAGTCATTGGAATTTTAATTTTAAGGACCTTTTGATTTTCAAAGGTCAGTGTGGTCATTTTGTTTTGCTATTTTTCAAGTTATGGCAATTATTGACTTGGAGCAGTTCTCCATTTCTTTAGTCTTTGATGTATATAAAATTCTCTAAGTTTGTGTTTTTAAATGAGATCAGTGTTTATTGGTAGGTCCACTTGGTGTGTTCAAGTGTGTGGGTTTTTGTTTTTTGGGGGGCTTCTCTTCTGGTTTTTCTCTAGGAAGGTACACATTTGTGTGTGTGTGTATTTTAAAAATATTTTCTTGTAAAAATTAGTATTGTCCAGCTAGTTTAAACATTTTACTTTACAAAGACATTGCCAGTGGACTACTTCCATATTTCACCATTTCCTGAGCTCTCCTTTCTTTGTTGTCCTTTGTAGTTTCAGGAAGCCCTTGTGTAGCACAGACACACGCACAAATATTCCTTAGCAAGTTCCTTCTTTATGCTGTTAGTAATTTTCAGAGGTCTCAGAGTTAGAGGGGAAAAAAACCCTGTTATTCCCTTTTTTTTTTTTTTTTTTGTATTTTTAGGGCCACACCCATGGCATATGGAAGTTCCCAGGCCAGGGGTTGAATTGGAGCTGCAGCTGCCGGTCTGTGCCACAGCCATAGCAATGCAGGGTCCAAGCCATGTCTGTGACCTACGCCACAGCTCACGGCAATGCCGGGTCCTTAACCCACTGATGGAGGCCAGGGATCGAACCCGCATCCTCATGGATACTCGTAGGGTTCATTACTGCTGAGCCACAACAGGAACTCTAAAAAACCCTATATTTAATTTTGGGGTCATGTTTATCAGGTTGTCATGTTCAGAAAAGTCTGAATTACCTGGAAGGTGTGTGCAGTATCTGTCTCTGATTTTGGGGAATAGTCAGGTACATGACTGCCTCTGGGTGTCTTGGTGAAGCTATTTGAAACTCCCAGTTGCCTGGTTATTTTTCACTTTTGATCATGTCTAAGCGTATATTCTCCACTTTCTGTTTCAGTGATACCTTTAGAATCCATGTGCTTTGACAAAATTACAAAATCTTGCTAACGAGAGCGAGACTCTTCTATGTCTTCCTTGGCCCCCACTCTAAGACCATGTTGCCCTTCATAGCTAAGCTTGCATTAAACATCTTTTCTGAACAGATCCTTATGCCATCTTCATTCTTGGGATCTCAAGATTGGAAATGGATTCTGAAGGTTATAGCTAATGCTCGAATCCACTTTACAGCGTTTCAGCTACCTGAGGACTCAGTTTCTGTTTCGGTTCTCCAGTGATGGGGATCTAGGGACTTCTTAAGGCAGTCTAAACCATTTTAGAACACCTTGTATTGTTAGAAAATTGTTACAGCTGTGAAACTGAAGCCAGCCTCGTGGTAACTCTTCACCTTCTGGTCCTGATTTGGCTCATCAAGGTGGCCCAGGACATGCATAACAGTTCCAGAGAACGGCCCTTCAGCTTCCTTAAAGGTCTCTTAACTTGCCTTTACTGTCACTGACTTGCAAAAACTTTGCAGAGAAATTCCCAAGAGGCTCACTGTAAAATAAATAATGCATTTTGGGTTCTAGTTGCTAGCAAGCAAACTATATTTTATGTTTATGTTTCTTCATTCACAGGCAGCTGAAAAAGTTGGATGAGGATAGTTTAACTAAACAACCAGAAGAAGTGTTTGATGTCTTGGAGAAACTTGGAGAAGGGTGAGTGCACAGAAAATGTAGGTGGACTTGTAGGTCCCAGTCTTTTTCCTGCCCCAAGACCAGAAGGATAGGAACCTTTCTCATGGCAATCATTTGCAAAGCTAGGAAAAAGAACGGGGCATGCTGCATAACAGCTCTGCTCTGGGTGGGAGGTCAGTTTACAGCTTGGAGTGCCCTTTCCCTCTTCCCCTAGTCACTGCTATGGGCAGATTTAGTGATTCCTGGTCTTTTTAACACCGTGGACATCTTTTGTTTTCTGTCTTGTAAAAGCTGTGGTTTGCATGATTTTATCTATTTAACAGATAACACTAGTTAGTTTATACTTCATTTAAAAATTTTTATTAATCAGATGTATTTTAATTTTCTGTTCATAGCTTCTGAGAGATAAATAACTTGTTTCTTTAAAAGAAACAGTGGAATTCAAGAAGGACTGTCACTACCTTTATAGCTTCCTAAGAGATCCAGAATCCTAGATTGGGAACCATTGAACTTCTTGAAACACAGATTTGTGTATCCGTTTATAAAATACTGGTGAAATGACATCTAGTGACAGAGTGGCCATCCTTGGCTTTCGTGATACAATAAAGGTTACATCATAATTTTTTCTACTTTTACATATACCTTTAATTTAATCTTTGTATGTATGTTTATTTCCTTTTTGTAATGATCGAGACATTAAAAGATTAGATACCCTTTAGTTTTTGTTGTTCATTTTTGAATGATCAAGTCATATGATTCAAAATTCAGAAAGCATAAAAGTGTTGCAATGAAAAATCTCCTTCCCATCTCTCTCAGCCACACAGAAGCAACCAGGCTAGCAGATTTTTTAAATGTACTCTTGAGATCTAGTTTATGCCTATATAGCAAATAAGTGTGTGGGTGTGCGTTTGTGTATTTTTAAAAATCTCTTGGGAGATTTTTTTAAAAATCTCAAGAGAAGACCTAAAATGTTAACTTGTAAAAATGGCTATTGTCTAATTAATGTGCATGCTTTAAAATCAGCTTTTATATATCATTAGATTATTTTGGAGTCTGGTGTTATTTATGCCTAATATAGATACGCAGTGTTAAACCCAATCTTGGATTACACGGAATGGATTTTCATGGACCACCTCCTTGTAAAAAACATTAGTCATTATCTTTTTGTAAGTTGGAAAAATACTCTTTGGAATCAAGCAAGGAATCAAGCAGAGACAAGAAGTAAAAAGATGACACCAGCTGTGCTGCTAAAAGACAAGTACAAGATGAATCTGAAACCACGAGTTGATTTGGCATCGTTAAAGGTACGGGGGAAGGAGAGGGGAACAGTCCCTCTATATCTCTCGCCTGCCCTTTTTAGCTTTCGTTTGATATCTTTGGTATTTTCCTCGAGGCAGTGAGTCCAAGGCCCTTAGTCTAACCATGTTCACAGGTTGTACTTAGAATAAGATAAAGAATGGTAGGCGCACTTGACTATGTGTGTAACTAACTTGTTTCCTTCATTTTTAATGGAAGTGTGTTACAGCAGTAAAGAGCACAGACTCGGAAGTCAGACATACCTGGGTTAAATCTCTTGCTGAGCTAATTGCTTAATATTTTGAAGCTTTGCAAATCCCAGCTATAAAGTGGGGTTGTTAGTATCTCCTTCATAGAGTCATGTCGAGGATTATGTGAGATAATGGGAGTCAGTCCTTAGAACAGTGCTTGTCACTTATAAATGCTCAGTAAATGGCAACTATTATTATTTTATTTTTAAATGCATCAACTGAAGCATTTTTCAGATCTTATGTCAAATCAAAGTTAAGTCTTCAAGCATATTTAGGTATTCTTAAAGGGAACTTTGGGTTGATTGCTTTCAGGGAATGTCAAAAGAAAACTACAGCTAGAGATTATATCAGAAATATAAAATAAGGAAAAACTAAGCCTAATTATAATTATTTTAAATTATGTTTTAGATCTATGGGTGTCTTCATGAAGGATCTTGGAAATTTCCCTGTAAAGGTATCACCAGAGAGAAAACAAGCAAAGCTTCAGATCTTCCCATCTGATCACCGTATTGTTTTCTTAAGGGATATCACAAATGTTGGATTTCTGTCATGAGCCTGAACAACCTTCATTTAAGTAGCAAAATTCCGAAGGAAAACCCAAGCTGCACCTCCTTTCCAAACACAAATCGCCATGCCGTCCTTAACTGGTCCTGGAAAACGAATGGATCATGAACTCTCACTGGCTTGGGCCTTGTGAAGTGAACTCCAGCTAAAGGATTGCGCTGGATTCCTGAGGCTGCAGCCGTTTTGCATTTTGAGGAAATCATGTGGATCCATGGCAGAGCAGAGCCAAAGCTCCAGACCGGGATGAAAGGACAGCACTCAGAAAGTGTTTGGGGTTGAGCCTAGCCCCTTTTTTCCTTGTATTACATTTGAAGTTTTTACCCATTGACTCATTTAAATTTTTCCCACAGGATAGTAACAAAACATCCTGCCCATGGTTTCATAGCTAGTGAGTGGTATTGTTAAGACTTGCGCCTGGTTAATCCAGCCTCAGTTACTGTTTCATTTCTGTTTTTCTACATCGATCCTTGCCTCATATCGCTTGTGTGAAGCACCTGCTTCCCCACCATCTTCTTTTCTCTGCCAGTTATCATTCATGAATCACTGTAGTTTTTGTTGTAGGGAATCCGATCTTAAGGGTCTTGCTTATAAGGGAGTATGAGTGCTGAAGTGCAGTCTGTGGAATTGTGCATCTTAAGTGTTCATACATGAGCTGTTGGAGGTCTCTTTGTTGTCAGGATAGCATAGAGAGATGTAGAGGGTGTTCTGGTCCAGATTGCTGAGGAAGTGCAGGCAGAGACCTCTCCTTTCTGCTTCAAATATGTAAGAATAATGAATGAATATTAAGTTTTAAGATATAAGGATACATAGCCAGCTAGAGCCCTGGGATAGAAAAAGGTAACTGTAATAGTAAGAGGAGGTAAAGCATGCCTTGTCCTTGTTGAGAGGTAGGTGGGCCTTCCTGTATGAAGTTGTGGTATCATTTGCCTAGGGCCTGGGGAAAGGCAGCCGGACTGGTCTGACTATAGAAACTGGGCCTGGACTACATTCAGTGTGGTTTCTTGAAGGAGCAAAGCCCCAAATCCTAGTGCAAGACCTGGTTTAAGTTGTACAGCCTAGGTAACTGAGTTAAGGGAGCCATCAAACCATCGTGACATCATGAAACACTCCTGACAGTGAGCTTTGTCGAGGAGAATCATTTCAAATAAAAGGAAACCCATACAAGGAAATCCACTGCCAGGAGATAATCAGCAGACCTAATTAGCAGGAGAATTCCCACCCAAGGAAATAGAAAGAATGGGGCAATCGGAAATGGGATTTAATGTTTGTCTCTGATTTTTAGAAAGAAAAAAGGAGGGACTGGCATCCTTAAAAGAAGAACGTGAGATGATAAACATGAACAGTTGGCCCCATGAAAAAGAAAAAGTTGGGAACCTTGACAATGAACACTACAATAATTGAAATTCTAAAGCCCAGTAAATTGGAGAAACAGTCATCTAGACAAGCTGAAAAGAGAATTTGTGAATTGAGAGCTAGAAATGAGGCTGATCACAAAATGCAGGACAGAAATATAGCATTGGAAACCAGGAAGTCTGTATTGACTGAGGAGGCCCAGTAGGAACTCTCGAGGGAGATTGGAAGAGGTAGAGAGGAATTAAAAAGATAATGCTGAGAATTTTCCAGACTTGAAGAAAGACATATGCCTTTGAGTGGAAGAAGTTTCTGAAGTACCAAAAACTGACTCCAAGTTATGGTATAGTAAAATTACAGAAATGTTAAAGATAGGATATTTTAAAAGCTACAGAAAGAAAAGATTACCTACGAAAAATGGTAACAGCTGACTTCTTTACAACAAAAGAAGCTGGAAAACTGCAGTAAAAAAGCTGAGGAAAAGCCGTTGTCAAAGAAGAGTTCTATATCCAGGAAAAGTTATTCCAGGGTGAATGTGAAATAAAGACCTTTTCACACATACAGGACCTGGGGTATCAGGAATAATTTTGGAGGAAGGTAACAGATTACCCAGTTAACCGTGGTTTACTAGTAAGGACATTTAATAACTAAGCGACAGTAAATCCGGGGGTGAAAGATTTCCAGAATGGCCTGCTGGCTTGGTAATAGTTTAACATTTGTTTAATTTTCATAGTCTCAAGATGGCCATGTTAGTTTCAAGCATCATTCCTCACATGTCGGTAACCAAAGCAGGAAAGGAAGTGGCAGGTAAAAATGGGCCACCATGTGTATTTCTCTGTTATCAGGGATGAAACTCTTTCTCAGAAACTCTTCAGCAGAATACCCTTCAAATTTCATTGGCCAGAATTAGGTCATCGGCTCACTGCTAGTTCAGTCACTGGCAGAAATCCTGTGACTGGCTTGGACCACCACGATATATCCTCTAGGACCAGGCATTTGCCACCCTCATCGATCGGGGGTTGTCATATCAGGGGAGAAGGGTCAGTGGTTGCATCTTCTGCATGTGGTCAGTGGTTGCCTTGCTCTGTCAAAAAGAAAGTAATTTAGGCAACATTTAAATATTTTTCTAGTTTTGCCAATATAAGGGATCGAAGAAATGGAAATGAAAATTTTTTATGTGTGCTGCATAGACTTTATTTTTTTCTTTTCTTTTTATTTTTTCTTTTTAGTGCTGTACCCTTGGCATATGGAAGTTCCCAGGCTAGGGGTTGAGTCAGAACTGCAGCTGCTGGCCTATGCCACAGCTACAGCAATGCCAGATCCGAGCCACATCTGTAACCTACACTTCAGCTTGTGGCAACACCGGATCCTTAACCAGAGCGCAAGGCCAGGAATGGAACCCGCATCCTCATGGATACTAGTTGGGTTCATTATGGCTGAGCCACAATGGGAACTCTATTTCTATAGACTTTTTGAAATAATTCTTGAGCATCATTTTGTTAGCTAGAGCACTCAGCTACTTTAATGAATGAGGTGGCACTGTTATTTTGATCTTTTTTTCACCAAGAGAGTATGAAGAGACAGATGTTTGAGAAATACGAAGGTTTACTCGTTATTTTTTCACTGACAGCCAGGCAGGGTTTTAGTGAAGATATAAGCTATGCAAGATGATGATCTCTCATTTTACCATCACAATTGTCTTGTGAAGTAGCATTGTTGTCATTTTGCAGGTAAGAAAGTTGAGGCACAAACTTAATAACATGTCTGTAAATGACAGCTAACATCTAGTGGCGGTAGAACTCCAATCCTGGGTCTTTAAATTCTAAATCTGCTTCACTTTTAGCCCCCCAGTTAAATGGCTACATAAGCTTTTTATTTGTTTTGGTAGTAAACGCTTAAGGGAAGATGGAGCAAAAGGCAAAGGATGCCTGATCCTTAACCCACTGCTCTGGGCCAGGGATTGAACCTATGCCCCAGCAGCAACCTGAGCCACTGCAGAGATAATGCCAGATCCTTACTTAACGTGCTGCGCCACAGTGGGAACTCCAAAGGGCAGAAAAGAATCTGCATGTACTCTGTTCACCTAACACTAGCATGAAAGAGGCTTACATTTTTGGTTTTCTTAATCTTTTATGTATTATTGCAAGTAAGAGGAGCACAGGGACTCAAAGACCTTGCGGCCCTAGAGTGAATGCAAGAAAACAGACTCCCATTTTTGTGCCCCAGTATGGATGTGGAGAGGATATAGGCTTTGTGTTCTGACACACCTGGATTCATATCCTGGACTGACCACTTAGGTATCACTTATGTGACCTTGGGCAGGTCATTTAACCTTTCTGAGCCTTTTCTCATTTGCCTGTAAAATAGGGATAATGACCCTCTCATTGCTTTTTTTGTAAGGATGAATCGCAGATGAGGAAATGCCCAGCCGACATCGCACATGGTAGCTGCTATAATTATTGTTTCATGCTAATATGGTCAGTAAAATTGCAATGTGAAGTTTTTTAAGATGCCGTTTTGTGGTAGTTCTCTTCATGACGATTTTCCCCCAAAGCCCTTTTAGCAGGCTCAATTTTGCAAGTGTAGCTAAGTACATATGTTTGGGGCACTTAAGGTTGTAAATTAGAACTGTGAGTTGCTTGTGTTTTACCGCTTTTTATCCTTTGACTTGCTTTGACTTTGTAAATGTTCTTCCCCCAATCGTAGGTCCTATGGCAGCGTGTACAAAGCTATTCATAAAGAGACCGGTCAGATTGTTGCTATTAAGCAAGTTCCTGTGGAATCGGACCTGCAGGAAATAATCAAAGAAATCTCTATAATGCAGCAATGTGACAGGTAAAGGCATCTGAATTTGCTGTGACTATTTAGAGTTTGACACCAGAGTTGCATTTACTTAGGTATTTTGCAAAAGGGAGAGTGCAGGGGAATCACTCTGCATGTTCTTTTCAGGAAAAAAAAATGATGAAAAAGTTTGTGTGTTTTAGCAGCTAAATCTTCATCGTTTCTATTTTTGCATAGTTTTGCTTTGTTTTGTTTCAGTTTAGACCTTTTCAAAACTTGGAAGAAGAGGCAAGAGGCAGAAGGTGGTGTTGACTAGCCCTTTTGTTTTTTTTTTTTTTTTTTTTTTTTTTTTTTTTTTTTGATAATGATCTCTTTTACTTCCTTTTGAGAAAACATTTCTACAGAGACAGCTAAGACGAGATAATTCAAATGCTTTTAGTTCCAGAAACCTTAGGATATCAAATGGACTTATGAAAGAGAACACTTATTGGGGTATTACTATTCTGATCCTTCCTTCACAATTTTAAGAAATTATTCCACCTAGGAGTAGTTAAGTATTTTCTTTTTGAGGAACTAAGATTTGTCAAATGCTGCAAGCAGGAAGTCAGGCCAACAGCCGACCACAGAAAAGCACGTGGTTTGCCCTAAGTTCCATGACAACACTGGGGGGTGGTGCCACTGCAGTGGAGCTGGTTTCCTCAGTTTAGATCAGTGAGAAACAGGGGCAGTGCCCACTCTAGGGAGTTGAAAGGAGAATGAGAAAGTCTTGCAGCTTGGGGCTGCCTTCATTTTTTCTTTTTTCTTTTTTGCCTTTTAGGGCCTCACCTGCAGCATATGGAAGTTCCCAGGCTAAGGGTCGAGTTGGAGTAACAGCTGTCAGCCTACACCACAGCCACAGCAAGGCAAGATCCGAGCTGCTTCTGTGACCTACATCACAGCTCATGGTAACACTGGCTCCTTCACCCACTGAGCAAGACCAGGGATCGAACCCGCATCCTCATGGCTACTGGTTGGATTCGTTTCCACTGAGCCACGAAGGGAACTCCCCCTTTTTTTTATTCTTTATACCATTGTGGTTACTTGCTAGATAAAACCCTCCTATTTCTTCATTAGAGGGACCAGAGTGTGGTAGCAGTTTTTCTTTTTCTTGTCCATAAAATGCATTGTAGAAACTCTTTCCAGTTGGTATACTGAAACTTTGCCACTGAAAATTTTTTTATTTTATGGCCACACCTGCAGCCTATGCAAGTTCTGGCCAGGGATTGAATCTGAGCCACAGTTGTGACCTGCACTGTAGCTGTGGTAACACCAGATCCTTTAACCCACTGTTCCAGGTTGGGGGTTGAACCTGCTCTACCCCAGCTGTTGCACTTGGATTCTTAACCCACTGTGCCACAGCAGGAACTCTGAAACCTTGCTACGTAAAAAAAAAAAAACAAAAAACAAAAAACAAAACTATTGAAGTATGATGTTGTATTAATTTCTGCAGTACCTCAAAGTGATTCACTTATACATATATATACATTCTTTTTCATATTCTTTTCCATCGTGATTTCCCACAGGATGTTGAATATAGTTCCTTTTGCTATACAGTAGGACCTTACTATTTATCCGTTCTATATATTATAGTTTGCATCTGCTGATCCCAAACTCCCAATCCATCCCTCCTCCACCCAGGACTTCTGCCACTTTTGATAGACTGTGCAAGAACTATGTTCCAAACAGGATATACAAATATCTCTAATTAAAGAGGAGATTTCAGGGAATTCCCTGGTGGTCTAGTGGTTAGGACTTGGTGCTTTCACTGCTGAAAGCTGGGTTCAGTCCCTCGTCCGGGAACTGAGATCCTACATCAGGCCACTGTATTCCCCCCCCCCCCCAAAAAAAAAGAGGAAATAAAGAATACTCTGTTCTGAGCACCGTAAGAAATACAAAGAAGGAGTGCTGGTCCTCTTAGAGTTTGTAGACTTAAATTGGACAAGAAAATCTAGTTGACAATATAAGATTGTATAGGACATATTCAGCAAGTTCCTGACAGTGATTGTCTTGTGGAGGCATCCAATACTGTAGAAACAGGGAAGGGGAGCAGGTGTGGCTATCTGTATCTTAAGAGACCTATCCGTGTCTTCATAATTATTCATTTTGTGTGTATGTGTGTTTTTTTCCCTGCTGTCCTTGTCATTGGCATGTTTCCCAAGGATGAAAGAGCATTTGAAATTCTGAGAGTTAATGCCACTGAGATGGTTTTAGCATCTTCAGTTACTGTATTATGTAATATTATTTAGCCCTGATCACTGTCTAGCTAGTTAAAGCTAGTAGCTTTAGAGGACAAGTTATTTCGTTTTAAAAGGTTGTTTGACTTTTCTCTGAAATCTGTCTTTGAGACTCCAAATTCCAAGTCTGATCCTGAGTATTTTTTCTTTTTGATATATTGTAGTGTGATTTTATTTTTTTTCCTTATTACAAAGTATATGTGACCTCTTGGGAAAAATGCAAAGAAAAACAGGAAAGAAAACCACATTTTCCTTTGGAGAAATAATCGTTGTTAAGTACTACTTAGTATACATATCCTTCTGTGTCTCTTTTTGGAGTTCCACTACGCTTACTGTTCTGTAACCTGTGGTTTTTTTGTTTGTTTTTTGGTAAACTAGTATATCTTCCCATATTACCAAGTATTCTTCTATAACATTTTCCATGGATTCATGGTTATTCCATTATACAGATATACCATTACTTCTTCTTATTGCAATAAACTCCCTAATGTTAGACATCTAGATGGTATCTAAATTGTCACTTTTCTACACAGTACTATGATGTTAACTATTTCTTTTTGAATATCTGTACTGCTTTTCTTAGGATGAATTGTAGAGTTAGAAATGCAGGGTTAAGGGACCCACACAGTTTTTGCACTATTGTTACTCATTGCCCTCTAGGAATCAGTACTGTTTTACATTCTTATCAAGAGGATGACCATTTTAACCTTAAATATGAATAATCAATCTTTTTTTTTCTTCTTTTTTGGCTGCCCCTGTGGCACATAGGGTTCCCCGGCCATGGATCAGATCCGAGTCACAGTTGCAACCTGCTCCGCAGTTGCAGCGACACTGGATCCTTTAACCCACTGTGCCAGGCCAAGGATCAAATCTGCCTTCTGGCACTGCAGAGGCGCTGCTGATCCTGTTGTGCCACAGTGGGAACTCTGAATAATTGATCTTTGGAGCTGAAATTAATTTTCATGTATTTATAGCATGAATTACTAGAGCTGTTTGGAGGCCATTCCACTAACTTGTATTGTGTTTCTCTCTAGCCCTCACGTAGTCAAATATTATGGCAGTTATTTTAAGAACACAGACTTGTGGATTGTGATGGAGTACTGTGGGGCTGGTTCTGTGTCCGATATCATTCGATTACGAAATAAAACGGTAAGTTTACCTTCTGGAATCATGCGGCTGAGCTAGGCTCTTACACTGTCTTCTCTGCTTTTTATTCATGTACGCTCTCTGTGCTGTATCCAGAGAGAAGACTGTCCACTTTCCATGCTTCTTTCCCCCACTGCTTTTCTTTTTATTTCTTTTTAAATTTTTTTTACTTTTTTTTGGGCCATACGCATGGCATATGGAAATTCCCGGGCCAGGGATCGAATTCCAGCTGCAGCTGTGACCCGTGCCACAGCTGTGGCAGTGCCAGATCCTTAACCCACTGCGCCACAGTGGAAATTCCTATATGAAGCAGTTTTAATACCAACCAACAAAATCCAGTGAAATGCTCAGCTTAATTCTTCCTGGAAAACAAAATGGCCATCAAATCTTGGTTAAGCAGTGAGTTCTGAGTGTTGAAGTTTGGTTGGGTTTTTCCCTTCCTCCCCAGCAAGTTCATAGATTAGCTTCCACAAGGTCCTCCTTCTCAGTGAAAATGCCCAGTGAAAGATGATTCACTTATTGTGATTGCTGGGAGAAAGCTAGGAGTCATGGGGTCTAGGCTCGGTTCAGTTACTTTTTGTTTATTCATTCAGTAAGTGTTTCTGGAACACTGGTCCAGGCCTTGGGGATCCAGTAGTAAATAAGACCACAACTGTGCTCTCATGGTAGCATGTTTTCTATTAGGGCAACAAAAAGCAAATTAAAGGGAACCAGAAGATAAATACCAGATAGTGATAATTGCTCTGAAGAAAAGGCGTGGGGATAAAGTGATGAGTGTTTGGTGGGCTCTCTGAAAGGAGGTGGTTGAGAAAGGATACCCAGAGACCTTTAGTTTTTAAAGTTTGAATGCAGTGAGTTCTAAAAGAACATGCCAGGTAGGCGAATGACCAGTGCAGAACCCCTGAGGCTGGAATGATTTCGGTGTGTTTAAGTGCTGGAAAGAAGGCCACCGTGACTTGAGGGGGGGATAGGTAAGGGGGAAACTGTAGGAGATGAGGTGAGGCAGGTGGGCAGGGCCAGACTATGTTGGGTATTGTTGGCCATCATAATGAGTTTGAATTATATTCCCAGTGCGATAGGAAACCACTGCTGGATTCTAAGAAGTGAGAGTCATGTGATACATGTTATATTCACAGTGTAGACTGTGAATGAATAAGAATCAGGGGATAATTTAGCCTTCAGTTTTTTGTTTTGTTTTAATAAGAAAAATAGGAATAATTTTACCTATATTAACTATATGCACAATTTTGAAAATGAATTTAATTGTGTCAAAATACTTGCTAAGTTGTGAGGTGCCGTATAAATTATAAGGTGGGAGTATTTTATAAACTCAGTTATAACTTGAATTATCCATCCTACTATATCCTTTTCTTAATTTACATTATTCAGAGTTAGCATGTTTATCTAATTAAATACTAAGTTCTTTAGCTAGGAATAGTATCCTAACATAAGGTGTATTTTAAGAAGTCCCAAAGCTTCCATGATTAATCTTTTGGATTAAAAATTGTGTTCCAGCATTTCTCTTATGCAGCAGTAAGTTATTTTGTTTCAGGTATTTTGAAATAATCCAAAATTAATTTTTATGAGAAAAAAACAAAATTAATTTGATGATACTTTTTAATGTTTTAATATTAGTTTATCATACTCATGTAATTTTTAACTATTAAGTGCTGATCTATAATTATTACATATTATTTTGGGAAATGTTTTGACTCTATACTGTCCAGCCTGATAGTCAACTAACCCTTGTGGTTATTAAGGACTTGAAATGTGGCTAATTTGAATTGAAATGTACTGTAAGTATAAAATACCAGATTTTGAAGAATTATTACCAAAAAAGAATGTATACAATTTTTAGTTTTTCGTTTATTGGAGTGATAATATTTTGGATAAATATGCTGAAGTAAAATATATTATCAAAATTAATTTTGCTTATTTCATTTTCTTTTTTAAATGTGGCTACTACAATATTAAGAGTTATATTTGTGGCTCACATTATATTTCTAGTGGGCAGTGCTACCTTAACTGATTAGCTCATTTGGTTTGAATAAGGAGTCAGTAAGCTAGCCAGGAGCTTTGTTCTCTTTGGCTGCAGAAGGTACCCCAGACTCTCACTTGCCACTGTGCCGATAGAGTTCGCTTGGGTTTTTAGTGAAAGTGCCATCATTTATTAGCTCTGTGACCTTTGGCACAAAATTGCTTGTGTATATTTTCAGCTTAATTATCTCTTTTTGATTTTTATAAGGATTGAATGAGATGATAGATAGTGCCTAGCATAGATTAAATGCTTAATATTTGCTACCCTTTTTTTTTCGTCTTTTTTTTTTTTTTTTTTTTTTTTTTTTGTCTTTTCTAGGGCTGCACCTGCGGCATATGGAGGTCCCCAGGCTAGGGGTCTAATCAGAGCTGTAGCTGCCAGCCTACACCAGAGCCACAGCAACTCGGGATCCGAGCCATGTCTGCAACCTATACCACAGCTCACGGCAACGCCGAATCCTTAACCCCAACCAAGGCCAGGAATCGAACCCGCAACCTCATGGTTCCTAGTCAGATTCGTTAACCACTGTGCCATGATGGGAACTCTGATGCTAGCTATTTTTAATGTTCTTAACATGTCTGGCTCACAATGGTGCTTTTAAAATATTTGGTGACTGATACTGTAATAGTTATTGAACCACATGGATTTTTCTTTTTTGTCTTTTTGGGGCCTCACCCTCGGCATATGGAGGTTCCCAGGTCAGGAGTTGAATTGCAGCTGTAGCTGCCGGCCTATGCTACAGCCACCTACTGGATCCGAGCCGCGTCTCTGACCTATACCACAGCTCACGGCAACGCCAGATCCTTAACCCACTGAGCAAGGCCAGGGATCAAACCTGTGTCCTCATGGATACTGGTCAGGTTCATTAACTGCTGAGCTACAACGGGAACTCCCACATGGATTCTTATATACTTTATTATATCATTTGATTTTTATGACCTTTTTTTTTTGGTTCTATAACTGAATACTTTTAATGAGTTTTATGCATATATCACTCATTAAAACCTTTCATAATAGCAGCTAATGTGTGTTATGGAGTTTCTTTAAAAAATTTTTTTTATTGGAGTTAGTTGATTTACAATGTTGTATAAGTTTCAGGTATACAGCAAAGTGAATCCGTTATGCATATACACATATCCATTCTTTTTTCCCATATAGGTTATTACAGAGCCTTGAGTAGACTTTCCTGTGCTATGCAGTAGGTCCTTGTTAGTTACCTATTGTATATATAGTAATGTGTATGTGTTAATCCCATCTTCCCATTTGATCTCTCCCCACCATAGTTATCCCTTTGGTTGGTTCTCTTGACAGTCTTGAAGAAAGGTGATTTGTCTGTTTTATAGATTGAGAAACTAAGAGACATTAGATAACTTACGTAAGTCACACATCTAGAAAGTAAAGCCAGGAGTGAAAACTAGGTCTTTCTAGTCCCACATCCCATATTTTTTTCACCACAGCATATTTCCTTTTAAATGTGAGTTGTTTGTCATAAAGGGGGCCGATAGAGAGTTTGTTGATTGAGTTTGTTTAGGACTGGGTTTGGATCAGCACAAAGTCACCACCGGGCTGATCAGATATTCTTTGTTGATTGCCACCATTCTTGCTTACATTCATTCATCATCATTCAGCAAATATTTTTTCAAGACCTACTGTGTGCCAGGTGGCTTTCTTGGTGCTAGATTCAATAGTAAACAAATCAAATACATCTTTTAATGGCGCTTATGTTTCTAAAAGGGAAGACATCACATAAATAGGTATACAGATCATGTACAGAGTGTCAGCTGGTGATAATGCTACCTTGACCAATAAGTAAGGTAAGGGAATAGAGAATGATTTAGGAATGAAGGGAGCTCTGATTTTCTGCTGAGGCGACATTTGGGCAGAGACAGTGAAGTAAGGGAGCAACTTACACAGAAATCTGGTTGAAGGGCATCGCAGGGAGAGAGAACAGCAGTTGAAAAGGCCCGGAAGTGGGAGCATGTTTAGTGTTCGAGGAAGATCAGAGACACCTACATGGCTGAAACAGGACAAGCAAGGTAGAAAGTGGAAGAGGATGAAGGTGGCCAGAACCCAGGTCATGTTAAGACCTTGGTGAGGACCGGCTGAATAGCTTAGGAAGCCATTGGTGGCTTTTGAGCAGAGCTGGCTTACATTATAGAAGATGCATTATGGCTTCCGTGTGGAAGATACATTGTAGAGGATCAAGGGCAGAAGCAGTGAGACCAGTTAGGAGATTGTTAGAAAAGCTCAGGCAGGACATGATGGTGGCTTGGACTAGGGTAAATACAGAGGATATAGTTGCATATATTTTGAAGACAGAGAAGAGCAAAGGTGACCTCAAGGTTTTTGGCCAGAGCAACTGGAGGAATGAAACTGCCTTTTACTAAGAGAGAGAAGCGTGGGAAGAGTAGAGTAGACAGGTGTGTGGTGAGAAGGGTAAGAGAATGGTAAAAATGAAGAATTCGATTTGGACATGTTATGCTTATGATACTTGTTAGGTATTCATTTGGAAGTGTTGTATAGGCAAATATATGAATCTGATATTTGGGGAGAGATCTGGGCTGGAAATATAACTTTAGGAGTGGTCAGCATAGTGATAGTATTATAAGCTGTCAAATGCTGTTCACTCGTTGCATGAGATCTTAAATTTATATTCTAGGAAAGGAGTTTGGGTCTAAATTTGTTTTCCTTTTTCAAAATGTGCTGATTTAAACAAATAGAATTTTAACTTCTCATTTTTTTTTTTTCCAGTTAACAGAAGATGAAATAGCTACAATATTACAATCAACACTTAAGGGACTGGAATACCTTCATTTTATGAGAAAAATACATCGAGATATCAAGGCAGGAAATATTTTGCTAAATACAGAAGGACATGCAAAACTTGCAGATTTTGGGGTAGCAGGTCAACTTACAGTAAGTAACAATGTTACTTGTTTTTTTTTTTTTTTTTTTGTCTTTTTGCTATTTCTTGGGCCGCTCTCGTGGTATATGGAGGTTCCCAGGCTAGGGGTCGAATCGGAGCTGTAGCTGCCAGCCTACACCAGAGCCACAGCAACGCAGGATCCGAGCCGCATCTGCGACCTACACCACAGCTCATGGCAACGCCGGATCCTTAACCCACTGAGCGAGGCTAGGGATCGAACCCACAACCTCATGGTTCCTAGTTGGATTCGTTAACCACTGCGCCACGACGGGAACTCCACAATGTTACTTGTGTTGGTAACTTTCAGCTGTCTTGAGAAGCAATTCCTTTTACTTATCTATTAAAATGTAATATTTGATTTAATTGTATTAGTACAAAAAATATTAAGGAATATACTAAAGCGCTGGTAGATAATTTTAGATCCTTTCCTAGAGTTCAGGGCCCCTAGTTTAACTTTGTTTACCTTTGATAAGAATAAAAACTAAGACAAGAAATGATAGAGCAGAAGTTTAAATTCTGTTGGGCTACCTCATCACATTTATAAAAGGAAGAAAAATTAAATCTAAATGGCTTTCGTTGAATAAGACATAATGTCATCTCATTCAGCCTTCAGGTAGCGGTCACTTCATTGAAATCACTCTCCACATTTGGTTCCAAAGTGCAGCCTCCTGATTTTCCTCCTACCTCAGTAGTACATGGCAGTGAAAAAAACATGTTTTCAAAACAGGAAGCCTAAAATTATCTGATTTTGTAAAACACAGAAGTATGTGTGAAATATGTGTAGAAAAATAGAATTCTGGACAGATACATACTAAAATTTGCAACAACATTATACATCGGTTTTCTTGGGTCGTAGGAAAAAATATATCATTTGTTTGTTTAGAGCTGGTATTATATACAGTTTTCATTTTTAAGAGTTTTAAATCTTCCTAGAACATGTTAGGGAGTTCCATAGGTATTGCAACAGCACGGAAATCGCTTTGATGTTTAAGAAAAAAACTTGGTAACTCATTCCATATTGTGATTTGTGGGCCCTTAAAAAGATTCTTTTGTTAACACATAAGTAAACTGTAATATTGTTATAAATTATTATGTTATATTAATATTAATATACTATTAATAATAATATTATTATTAATATATTATTATACTATTATATTATAATAGTGTATTAATATTATCTCAATTACAGTCTTACCAAGGAAACCAAATTGGCTTCATACTTCTTCTTTTTTTTTTTTTTATACGGCATATGGAAGTTCCCAGGCTAGAGGTCAAATTGGAGCTACAGCTGCCAGCCTATACCATAGCCACAGCAACTTGGGATCCGTGCTGTGTCTGCGACCTATGCCACAGCTCATGGCAACACCAGATCTGTAACCCACTGAGCGAGGCCACCTCATGCATACTAGTTGGGTTTGCTGTTACCACTGAGTCACAATGGGAACTCCACTAATGTATATAATATTATATAAAACATGTATATTATAAAAAGAAATTATATATGGACAAATGAATGTACACACATATATTTTTTTCTTTTTCATTTCTTGATTTCACATGTAGTACATGCTCACACAATCCATCCAAGTGTTACAGAAATATGCAGGATAGAAAGTAAAAGTCCTTAGTGATTCTGTCTTCTAGATAGAGCTGTTGTTAATAGTTTGATGTATATTCCTTGGAGATTTTTTCGCTATCCATATAACAGCAATATTTATTATTATTGGTTATTTTTTTTTAAATTTATTGTTCTGATCATTACTTTTCTTCTACAAAGACAAGGCTATGTTATATGTAATTTTGAATCTAATATTTTTGCTTCACAGTGTGTCTCATACATTTTTCCCATGTCAGAAAAATGTATCTAGGAGTTCCTGCTGTGGTGCAGTGGACTAAGCATCCAACTGCACTGGCTCAGGGCACTGCAAAAGCATGGATTTAATCCCTGGCCCAGTGCAGTGGGTTAAAGGAATCCGGCGTTGCTGCACCTCTGGTGTAGTTTGCAGCTGTGGATCAGATTCAGTTCTGGCCCAGAAATGTCCATATGCTGCTGAGGCAGCAATAAAATAAAAAAAAAAAAATGTATCTAGCTCTTTTGTTTTGTTTTGTTTTTTCTGGGGTCACACCCGTGGCATATGGAGGTTCCCAGGCTAAGGGTCCAATTGGAGCTGTAGCCGCTGGCCTACACCACAGCTCACAGCAACGCCGGATCCCCAACCCACTGAGCAAGGTCAGGGATCGAACCCACAACCTCATGGTTCCCAGTCAGATTTGTTAACCACTGAGCCATGCCGGGAACTCCTAGCTCCTTTTTTTTTAATGTGGTGTTTCATTGTGTGGATATTTATTGTACTTAACTTGGTGCCTTTAGTTGGTAATTCGTGTTGTTTCCTTTTTCTTTTCTCCTTTCTATTACAAATATTTCTGAAATACTTATGCATATATCTTGGGGTACTTATACATAGGACACATTTCTAGAAACAGATTTTTTTTTATGGCTGTACCTGTGACATATGGAAGTGTCTGGGCCAGGGATTGAATCCAAGCCACAGCTATGGCAATGCCGAATCCTTAACCCACTGAGCTGGGCCAGGGATCGAACCCGTGCCTCTGCAGCATCCCGAGCCACTGCAGTCAGATTCTTACTCCATTGCGCCACAGCAGGAACTCTCAGAAACTGATTTTGGTCAAAGGATATGGACGTTTAAATTTTATAAATGTTGCCAAATTGCCTATTATCAGTACTAGTTATTGTTAATCTTTTTAATTTTTGTCAATTTCATTTTAGTGGTTTTATTAATTGATTGTTATTTTTATGTTTAAATAATTGAGACTCTTTTACATGTTTATGTCATTTGAATTTCTTTTGTGGCTGCTTGATCGATCATGCTTCTTTAATATGGTTTTTGTGTGTATTTCAAGTCCAAGACGTGTCTTCTTGTTGGTTTAGACAGGACTCTCTTTCCCAGTAGTTTTAATGCTTGGTGTTGATCTTCCTCCTTTCTATTTTAGGATACCATGGCCAAAAGAAATACAGTGATAGGGACACCATTTTGGATGGCTCCAGAAGTGATTCAGGAAATAGGGTACAACTGTGTGGCAGACATCTGGTCACTGGGAATCACTGCCATAGAAATGGCCGAAGGAAAGCCGCCGTATGCCGATATCCATCCAATGAGGGTAAGAACATGGACAGAATATCAGCGGGGTGGTTAGTTACCAGTGATCATTAGAAGGTTGGTTCAGCGACTTACTTGGTTAGGTACCAAACAATAAATGAATTAATTTTAAATAGTTGATAAGTGTCAGTCTAGACTCCAGTTGTACACTTCCACTAGTTGTAGTCACTTATGAATTCAAGTGTAATCCACTCCTCTCCATTCCAAAGATTGTGTACTCGTAGCCCTCTGGCAGGACATGGGCCAAGAAATGCTTGGTTTGACTTGTGCATTGTGTGTGTTTTTAATAGTTCAGGTTCTCGCGTTTTAATATAACAGCATTAACTGGAGCTGAGGAGCAGTCCTGACCTTCATACAGGGGCGTGGGCTTAGCACTTTCCCAGTCTCCACGATTCCGTATTCACCAAGTACCAGTTATTGCTTATTGCAGTGTTTTTTCTGTTTTTCTTATAATAGTATTAAGAGGAAAGCAGACTGTTTTTTTGAACTCATGTCACTAACACCCAGCCTGATTCATTTGTTGTCTTTTTCCTGTCTCGTCCTTACATGAGTGAGTTCTGGAGGCTCTGTGCTTTCCAGGCTCCATCCGCTTGTGGAGTATGAAGGGCGCATAGAGTCATTCTCCATTGAAACTCCTTCTGTGTTGATAGCTAAGCAGTTTCCAGGCTTCAGCCACCACAGAACCCCCCTCGTCACAGCACTGTTGCAAGAGCTCAACCCGGCCTTCAAGGGCTCCATAGTCCTCTCCAGACTGCCCATCCCAGCTCCTCCTCTCCTCTGATTAAGTAGTCCTTCTGTCAAAAGACCTAACAGTTTTTTTTTAAAGTATTTGTGTGAAAATAATGTATATACAAAATAAAGTATTCGTGTGCTCAAAGATAAGCTCCGTCTTTGTAGGGGGCAGAAGTGGAGAAGGATGGGAAGATTTACTGGTTATATTTTTAGATTGAATGAATATAATGTAAGCTGCTTATTGCAGAGTTTTATTTTTTCTAGAAACTGTACTTCTTTTATTGGAAACATGATAAATAATATAGGCATACCTCGTTTTATTGCACTTTGCTTTATTGCTTTTAACAATTGAAGGTTTGTGGCAACCCTGCATCAAGAAGTCTGTTGGTGCCATTTTTCCAACAGCATTTGCTCACTTCACGTCTCTGGGCAACATTTTGGTAATTCTCGCAATATTTCAAACTTTTCCATTGCTGATATATTTGATATGGTATCAGTGATCTTTGACGTTACTATTTCAAAAAAAGATCATAACTCACTGAAGGCTCAGATGATGGTTAGCATTTTTAGCAATACATTATTTTTTTTAATGCAGGTATATACATTGTTTCTTTAGACATAAAACTATTGCACACTTAGTAGACTACAGTATAGGGGAAGCATAACTGTTATATGCACTGGGAAACCGAAAAAATCATGTGATTTGCTCTATTGCAGCAGTCTGGAACTGAACCTACAGTATTTCCTATAGTTTTATTTTTTTTGGAAATAGTAGAATTTAATTGCCATGTAGTAGGCCAATTTTTTTTCAAGTATGTAGAATTAATGTGGCTTGGAGGCTGATGACTCTCTTGTGATTTGGGGGACTTCTAGCTTTATGACCTCCTTTCAGTCACTTTTTTTTTTCTCTGCTTTTTAGGGCCGCACACACGGCTTCTGGAGGTTCCCAGGCTAGGGGTTAAATCGGAGCTGTAGCTTCTGGCCTATGTCACAGCCACAGCAATGCGGGATCCCGAGCCGTGTCTTCGACCTAGACCACAGCTCACGGCAACCTCGCATCCTTAACCCACTGAGGGAGGCCAGGGATCGAACCTGCAACCTCATGGTTCCTAGCTGGATTTGTTTCTGCTGTGCCACAATGGGAACTCTGCAGTCACTTATTATATCCAGGGGTGGTGGTAACTTTTAGGGAAGAGGAAAACTTGACAGCTACAGGGCTGGGGTTCTCTTCAAGATGTTGATGTTTGGTCTTGCCTTTTCACTTTGAGTGGCAGTGTACTTTGGTCAGCAAAACCCCCAAAAAGCTTGCTGGATATCGTGAGGTTTATGGGACGAGAGTACAGATGAAAGAGGGAGAGAGAGAGAGGGAAAGCAGAGAGAGGAAGAGGGGGAAGGAGAGCTCTATCAGCTTCTCTAATTGTCATAACTTCCTTCTTTGAGATACTCAGACTTTCATTGCAATTTGGGGGCTTATAGTGGGGAAGAGAAAAACCATTTCATCAAACTTCCAATGTATTTCTAGTCATATTTTTATTGGAGCATCACTTTCACTTTGCCAAATCTTTTTTTTTTTTTTTCTTTAGGCAATCTTCATGATTCCTACCAACCCACCTCCCACATTCCGAAAGCCAGAACTGTGGTCAGATAGCTTCATGGATTTTGTGAAGCAGTGTCTTGTAAAGAGCCCTGAGCAGAGAGCCACGGCCACTCAACTCCTCCAGGTAGGAATCAGCCTGGGGTGCAGCGGTTTCACTCACAGGCTGACCAAAAGATGCTGTTAACCCACCTACATGGAGATGGTAAGAGGTATAAGATATTCCCTGCCTCTAGGCAGGTTTAAATGTGAATGCTTAGAAAAGATATAGAAAAGAATGGGAGATCATTGAACAAGACAATAATGCAAGAAAATACAGTGCTCTGTGGGAATTAGAAAGCAGGAATTGACATTTATTGAGCACCTACTGTGTGCATACTTTGCATGTTATGCCATTGATTAATTTTTAATTAATTCATTAATTTTTGGCCATGGCTGCAGTGGCTTGACATAGGATCTCAGTTCCCAGACCAGGGATGGAGCTACTGAAAGATGAAAGCACTCAGAGATGAAAGCACTGAATCCTAATCACTAGACCACCAGGGAACTCCCACATTATGCCATTTAATCATCACATACACGCTGTGAGAGATAGGTATTATTTATTTTTATAGGTGAGAAAATGGAGGTTTGGAGAGGTTAATCATTTAGAGCCACTCAGCTGGTAGACAGCAGAGCCAGGATGGGACCTAAGTAGTCTCTTTGATTCCAAAGCAGGAGTGATTCAGTGTCCCCAATTCTGACAAAGAACTGGGATTAATGGTAGGTGCTGCTGTAACTCAGGGTGGGAAGAGGCCACTTTGGACTGGAAATACGAGGAATGCTTTCCCGGAGGAGGTAACCTCTGTGCTTGGGCTTTGAAGAATGGGTGGGGTTTGGCGGGCAGCATCCTTCGTGGTTAGGAGCTTGGATTCTGGAGCCCAGTTGCCCAAGTTGGAGTCCTGGCTCTCTACGTACTGGCTTTATGACGTTGAGTAAGGAACCGCACCTCTCTGTCTATACAGTAGAGGTAAAGTACCTGTCCCATATGTTAGGATTAAGTGATATCATATGTGTAACTTCGAATAGTTCTTTACACATATCGGAGATACAGTATATTACGGATTTGATGAATATCTGCTGTTATATCAGGCCATGCCCAATAACGGTTTTCAGTCACATCAGACCCAGTGCCCCCTTTTTATAACCAATACATTTTATTTAAACATTCCTTACCTTTCCGGCATGAAACTCCTAGATGATAAAATCTACTTATATCCATAATTTAAAAAGAATCAATGTAATGCGTGTGATGTGATGGAGAAATATAAGGATAATAATTTATAATAAAATATGTGTCCATATAGAAATGCTCCAGCTTTTCAACTTATAGACATAATAAAGTAATTAGACACCTGTACCTAGCATCACAAATGAGTTTAGATTGAAGAGCAGAGAGAACAGAAAGCATTTCCTTCAAGAAACCCAGGAAAATGAGTGGAGGGGACACTGACATAAATGTAATGTCAAGTAATAGCAGAGCAGACTCATTTATATATAAGGTAGAGAAATGATCTTAAAGACGTTCTCAGTAGAGAGAACAAGGAAATTTGATATTCTTGCAAATGAGCTGCGTCTTATTTCTGAGAGTAGTGATGAATTCTTTTCCTACCTGGCTGGGGTGCTGATGCAGTTTTATGGAAAAGATACCTCCTGTATTTCTATCCCACCACATGGTGAGGCTATTGTACATATCTAGAGTACTTGCAAAGACCTTGGAAATCATATTCTCTGGTGGGTGGTGATTGCAAAGAGGAACACTGGGGACAAATGTCAGAATAAGTGTGGAAAACAGCAGGCAACCCCCCCCCCCCAAATTTCCAGACATAACTTTCATAGCATAGATTTCTTATCATTTGTGTCACAAAAGGCAGTAATACAAACGTAAGATGGTATTAATATTAAAAACTTTAAGCCATTTCTATAAATGAAAGTCAGCAGTATTCCCAAGCATCTTTGCAGATTGAATAATATTGGGCCTACATCTGTTACATATTTGTGACCAGTTTTAGTATTTCTGTAGGAACTGCACTTTGGCACTAAAATCCTTTTTACCTAAATCCGTAGTTGGAAATTCTATAGTACATTGACTAGAAAGAATAAACAGGATGAATAAACTATTCAGTGATTTCTAAACAATGTCTCAATTCCATTGAAGCCCCCCCCCAAAATCACCCAAAAATTTTTCAGTATTACTTATCAAAGTGTATATGTTCTCTGACACATTTGAAAGATGTGCAGAATGTGTTACAGTTCAATGCTGTATAAGATTGTTCCACACTTCACAGGATCGCTTGTGTCCCTGCCCCCTGTCCCACTTCCACGTAGTTTGTGTTCTCCAAACAAGCTCCCAGCATGTTTACAGAACTTCCTCTAGGGGGCGATAGTAGCCTGCTGAGAATCCCTAGAGTTTGCACAGAGAAATGGAGGAAACATTCTAGCCAAGCCAAAAAAGATGGGTAAAGCCTGAATGCATCTGCTCAGTTATAAAGCGAGTATGAGTTAGCTGTTGTCCAAACCATAAAGAGAAACAGATTCACTGGCCGATTGAACAGAAATCAAGTACCTGCTGTGTGCCAGGCAGTGTTTGGCACTCTACCGTATGAACCATCTTCCACTTTCTTATTGAAGCACCCATTTGTCAAGAGTGCCAAAGGAGTGTCCATACTGCGGGACTTAATTAACGAAGCCATGGACGTGAAGCTGAAACGCCAGGAAGCCCAGCAGCGGGAGGTGGACCAGGACGATGAAGAAAACTCAGTGAGTGGCAGGCAGTGTGGTGGGCCTCGGGTGTTCATGCTTGTTATTTCATGACTACCGGCCAGGCGAGATGAGTTGGGGATGTAGGATCCATCTGGAGCTGGAGACTCTTTTCGAGTGACTCTGTCCATTCCGGGACCAGGGCTTGCTGGAGGCTTGCTGGATCTGTGCTTGTTCTTCGCACAGTGCTTCCTGAGGCACTTCCACATTTTATTCTTTTGCCTCCATATCTTTTCTTCAGTTTAACTTTTTATTCAGGAGAGAGAATGCTCAGGGCTGAGTCTGAGTTTTCCTTACCCATTTGGAGAATCTGGGAGCCATACTGAATAGGTAGATTTTTACACTTAGAGACTCCCCCACACCCTTGAGATCCCAAGAGCATGCACTCAGCTCCTTGGGTCAATGTTACAACATGTTATTAAGAAGGAGAGAGGGAAGGGGAGAGGGAAAGGGCCCTTTAGGGTTGGATGTGCAGCTCTCATGTGGATAAATTATGATCTTCTTTGGTTAAGAGTACTCTCAATGGAGTCTAACTCGTGAAAATTGTGAATCCATGTATTGTACACTTGTAACACATAGAGTGTCGTACATCAACCATACTTCAGTGTGAAAAAAAAAAAAAGAGTGCTCTCGGTTCTACGTGGTGGGTTTAGAATCTAAGTGTCACATCAGAAATATTTGCACCAAGATGAATAAGAGTAATTCAGAAACCCTGTAAGATTTTGATCAAATTAGCCCTCATCTGAGATTTCATCCTCTTCCAGGAGGAGGATGAAATGGATTCTGGCACGATGGTCCGAGCCGCCGGGGACGAGATGGGCACCGTCCGCGTGGCCAGCACCATGAGTGACGGAGCCAATACCATGATCGAGCACGACGACACGTTGCCGTCCCAGCTGGGCACCATGGTGATCAATGCGGAGGAGGAGGAAGAGGAAGGCACCATGAAAAGTAAGGCGCTAACTAGACCAACTTGGCAGGCAGGCCGCGCACGATCCAGGGAAAGCAGGTTCTGTGGTCCACACGGACTCAGTCCTGAAGCTCCTTTCTGTTGCCACAACCAAAGGAGTGAGAGAGCATTGGAAGGTTGGGGCGCAGCGGAGGGTCTGGGAGGGAGGAAGCTGGCACGTGGAGTCAGAGGTCGGCAGGCGACAGGAAGGGATCGACTTTCTGACCTGCATGACCATTCTCTTAGCATTTTTTTCTTTCTTTTCCGTGATCTGTGGAGGCGAGCATGTAGGTTTTGATGCGTAATTCAAAGTGTTAGGAAATTCTGAATGACTTACCAAACATACTCTTTTCAGTCTGTTTTCGTCAAACTGTTTGTCTGACCCAGGTTGAGCAATTCTCAGTCAGTCTCTTAAGGGTGAATGTGACAACTGAAGAGTCCCTTCCAGGCTCTTCTAATTTAAACCCATCTCTGCTGCTGTTCTTCCTCTTCCGATCCTTTTTATTTGGCCTGTGACCGAGGCCTGACGCCTGTGCTCAGTTCCTCGTGGGGGGCCGTCCTCTCCTCTCCCGTCGGTTTCCTTTCCCTTTACTCTGTGCGTGACAGACCGAGTCACAGAGGAAAGGAACTGGGAGTACCCAGTGGTCATACTAATTGAATTGAGTTCTCAGTGTACCGTTTAGCCTGAATTTTGCACAGGTTTAAAATATTAAGTCTCTGTGATCGTTCCATCATCTTTTTTTTTTTTTTTTTCTTTTCTTTTTTGAAAGTTAAAGCTTCCTCTTCTAAACCAAGGGCTTGATTGGCAAACAATGGTCCACAAGCCAAACCTGGCCTGCCACCTGGTTTTAGCAGTGAAGTGTTATTGGAACACAGCCATGCCCATTCATTTGCGTACTGTCTATACTGCTTTTGTGCTGCAGAGGCAGAGTGAAGCCGTTGTGACTGAGACCATGTGGCCCCCAAAGCCTGAAATGTCTGTTCTCTGGTCCTTTACCGACAGAAACGTTCTCTGACTACGGCTTTAGACCCTCTGCTCTGTGATTGGTTAATTCATTCAGTAAATTTCTCTTCAGTGTCCACTGTATCCACAGGTACTTTGCTGGATGCTGCAGCAGCCCTCACCCTGAAGGAGGTCGTTGTCTAGAGTGGGGGACAGACCATTAATTATACCTCGGTGTCTGAAACTGAGCTTTAAAACAGAGGTAATCGGAGGGTGTTGGCCAAGCAGAGTGGAAGAATATTTAACTCAGGCTGGGGATTACTGACAAATTCCTGGAGGAAGAGGGCAGGAAGGTTGGCTGTGAGTGGGGTGGGCGGAGATGTTCCAGCAGAGGTTGCTGTGTCCTCAAAGCCCCAGAGGCAAGTCCAGGGGAATGGTGGCTGGGTTGTTGCCGTGGAACAGACCATTCTAGGGCTGGGGTTCTCAGGCAGCCCCCTCTAATTTTCGCCTTCCAGGTCTGTGCGGTTTTAACCAACCTTTTGTTTTTGAAGGAAAGAGCTTTTCTTGTTTTCTTTTTTCTGTTTCGGGGCCAAGGCTCAGCCTTTGTTTGGCTTTGGGTCAGAATTACACAAATGGTGAAAGAGTAGTAATACTGCTGATGGGTGTGTGAGTTGGTCTAACTTTTGTGGAATGTAGTGCATATCAAGTATTTACAAAGTTCAAAGCTTTAACCAGCAAAGTCCACTTACGTATAAATTATTTATTATACCCGATAGGCATTGTAACTGTGAACAATAACTAGTAATGATTAGGTATTTAATGTCTGCCAGGCATGATGCTTAATCCTTTATCAGCATTTCATAGATTTTAATCCTTATGACCATGCTGGGTAGTTTTCCATAGCCACCCCCTCGTTTACTGCTGCAGAAACTGAATCGCAGAGAGATTAAGTAACTTGCTGTGGTTACACAGTGAGCAGTAGAAGAGCCAGGACCTGAAGCCAGATACATTGGACTTCAGAGCTCATGCTTGTAACCATTCGATCGTCCCGATCCTCAGTGGAGCCCCTTCACGAAGCTGTTGAGGGACAGGACTGAGGCTCATGTTACAGGGTGTCTGTTTGCAAGCCTCAGCCTGCAGTGGTGGTTTGAATAACCAGCCTCTCTGCACGTTTCCCTGGGATTTCTAGATGCAAAGCACATCGTTTTCAGATTTTCAAAGGGGACCTCCCTCTGATGGTAGGCTAATGACTTTGTTCCATCCGAAGGAGTAGGTCCTGGTTGGGAGTATCTGAAGCCACTGCAAAGAATCAGACTGCAGTTGCAGGGGATGGGGTTTGAGTAGGGTGAGATTTGATCGCTTTATAAGAGACCTCAAGAACCACACCTGTAAGAACCGCAGAGGTAAACCATGGCCCACGCTGCTTTGAAAACCCAAGTATTTGGATAAAAATATCAGTTTGGGGATCTTGGGAGGCTTCTTCTATTTGACTACGTCAGTGGTTTTTTTTTTTTTTTTTTTTTTTTTTTTGGTAAATGTCCCAGAAGAACTTTGCCCCCACAATCCAAAGGATACATTCCTGAGGCGACCTGAAGTGTCAGTGTCAGGGTCATTATACTTTCTCTGGGCCAGCAGAGGGAGCTCTGTAATAGGTTACGAATTGAATTTGTATTCCCATTTGTGTCCAGAAATCCACTTTCTGTGGAAGGCTTTATTCTAGATCAGGACCGTCATTTATTTATTTTAACATCTATTTTAAGTATCCACAGCAACACTAGGGCCATGTCCTTATTTTATTTAGGTAGGAGATTGGATACCTCATACTTGGCAAAGTTCAAACAAGACTGAAGTCAGTCTCAAAATAGTTGAACCTTTTCCTCTCTCTGCCCAGATTTCTCGGTAGACCTTAACCAAAACTGATGTTTTCTTTCTGCAGCATGATACTTTGCAGAGAGTTTTGAAACTGTCATCTGCTAAAATGGCCCTAACAAAGAAATCGAATACATTAAAGAAATAAAAGTTAAAATTCTTGTTCGGAACTGACTCAGGGAAAGTTATTTTATGTATCAAAATAAACATGAACAATGATGGGTTATAGCTTTTGTTGTGTAGCCTCTTTAGTTTTCATCTAATTAATTTCCATGTTGACTACACGAGTCTGATGCTTTTTTGGGGGAGTAGCCTTTGCCCTTTTTCCTTTTCTTTTTTGTTACTGGTTTGCAGTGTTCCTTATATTTGGGATACAAATTTTTTCTTTTTTAAAAAATGTTTTAATTTTTATTAATTTTTTTATTAAAGTATAGTTGACTTACAGTGTTTCCTCAATTTCTGTTGTACAGCAAAGTGATCCAATCACACAGTTTCCTGTGCCATACAACAGAACCCCATTGCCCATCTAGTCCAAGTGTTACTGTTCGCATCCATCATCTCCAAACTCTCCGTCCATCTGACTCCTCCTCCCCTCCTCACTGGCAACCACAAGTCTGTTCTCCAGGTCCATGATCTCTTTCTTTTTTGTCGATAGGATCATCTGTGCCATATTTTAGATTCCACATATAAGTGATTTCATGTGCTATTTGTCTTTCTCTTCCTTCACTTAGTATGAGAATCTCTAGTGCCATCTGTGTTGCTGCAAATGGCATTATTTTGTTCTTTTATATGGCTGAGTAGCATTCCATTATATATATATATATATATATATATATATATATATATATATATATATATACCACATCTTCTTAATCCATTCATCTGTCAATGGACATTGAGGCTGTTTCCATGTCTTGGCTGTTGTGAATAGTGCTACAGTGAACATAGGGGGGGCATGTGTCTTTTTGAGTGAATGTTTTGTCTGGATATATGCCCAGGAATGGGATTGCTGGATCATATGGTAGTTCTATATTTAGTTTCTGAGATACCTCCATACTGTTTTCCATAGTGCTCGTACAGTTTACATTCCCATCAACAGTGAAGGAGGGTTGCCTTTTCTCCACACCCTCTCCAGCATTTGTTATTTGTTGACTCATTAATGACGGCCATTCTGACAAGTACCTTATTGTAGTTTTGATTTGCATTTCCCTAATAATTAGTGATATTGAGCATTTCTTCATGTGCCTGTTGGCCATCCGTGTATCTTCTTTGGAGAAATGTCTATGCAGGTCTTTTGTTCATTTTTTTGTTGTTGAGTTATATGAGTTGTTTATATATTTTGGAGATTAGGCCTGTGTCTGTTGCACCATTTACAAAGATTTTCTCCAACATTCTGTGGGTTGTCTTTTCTTTTTTTTAATGGTTTCCTTTGCTATGCAAAAGCTTTTGGGTTTAATTAGGTCCCATTGGCTTGTTATTTTTATTGACCTTATTCTAGGAGGTAGATCAAACAAGATGTTGCTGTGATTTATGTAGAAGAGTGTTCTGCCTATGTTTTCCTCAAGGAATAGTATCTGGCCTTATATTTAGGTCTTTAATCCATTTCGAGTTTGCTGGATACTAATTTTTTGCAGTTATGTGCATTGTAAATATTTTCTACCAGCTTGTGACTTGTGCTTTTAATTTTGCAGGGTCTTTTTTTAGACAGCATCTTCAGTTTTTATGAAGTCACATCTGTCTGAATTTTCTTATATCATATGCTTTTTCATGTCTTCTTTAAGAAAATATTAATAGGAGTTCCTGCTGTGCTGCAGTGGGGTAAGAATCTGACTGCAGCAGCTTGGGTTGCTGCAGAGCCCCGGGCTTAATCCCCGGCCTGGCACAGTGGGTTAAAGGATCTGGCATTGCTGCAGCTATGGCATAGGTCATAGCCATGGCTCAGGTCTGGTCCCTGGCCTGGAAACTTCCATGTGCCATGGATGTAGCCATAGAAAAGAGAAATTCTTAATAATATTGTGATAATTTTGTCCTAGACTTAAGGTCATCTTTTCATAATGTATGCAAATGTCAAGTCATGTGATATACCTGGAACTAACATAATATTGCATGTCAACAATATTTCGATTAAAAAAAAGAAATTCTTTGCTATCCATATGTCTTCAAAATAGTCTCCTATTTTTTTTTTTCTGAAGTTTATAAAGTTTTACTGTTCACACTTAGGCCTTTAATATTTCAGGAACTTTTATCTTTTTTTTGCAATATGAGCTATAGTCATCTAATTTTATTCTTTCCATCTCAAAGACTTGCTTTTTCCTCAGATCTTTGGTCCTATTACCATCTCAGGCTTTCCTTGACCATCTATCAAAACTAAATTCCCAGAGTTCCAACTGTGGCTCAGCGGTAACAAACCCGACTAGTATCCATGAGGATGTGAGTTTGATCCCTGGCCTCCATCAGTGGGTTAAGGATCTGGCGTTGCCGTGAGCAGTGGTGTAGGTTGTAGACATGACCTGGATCTGGCGTTGCTGTGGCTGTGGTGTAGGCCGGCAGTTGTAGCTCCGATTCGACCCCTGGCCTGGGAACCTCCATATGCCATGGGTACAGCCCTCAAAAAAAAAAAGACAAAAAAATTCCCCTTCCTCTTCTTATTTTTCTTTCAGCATAGCTTACTCTTGAAATTTATATCATTATTTTTCCATGTAAATTTTAGCATCACGTTTCAGATTTTATAAAACCACTGGGATTTTGGCTGAATTGCATTGAATACATGGATTCATCTTAATGATGTTAATTCTTTCCATTCATGAAGGTGGTTTATCTTTCCATCTGTTTGGCCTATTTCTTCTATTCTTAGTTGATTTTATAATTTTATCCATGAAGATGTTTTGGATCTTTTTTTGTTAAATTATTTAAAAAAATTTTTAAATTATAGTTGATTTATATTGTTCTGTCAGTTTCTGCTGTACAGCAAAGTGACCCAGTCATACATCTTTACACACTCATTATCTTTCATCATGTTTAAATTACTTTTTATGGATTGTTTTATTTGTTCTAATAGGCTTTTGGAGGATTTTTTTAAAATGTAGTCTTAATTGTGAATTATAATCTTAGTTTTTCCTTTTGATCTTTATACTTACGTATTTTTCTGTCTTACTAAGACCTCCCGTAATAGAGGTGGTAGGGGGCATTCTTGTCTTATTCTTTATCTTAAAGAAAATTCTTCTAATGATTTACCATCCTGATTTTGTAGCAGGATTTGGTGTAGATACCCATTATCAGGCTAAAGAAGCTCTTTGTCTATTTCTAGTTTAAGAGATTTCTTTTTAAATCAAAATTGGTGTTAAATTTTATTGTTTGTTTTTTGAGTTGAACACTTAGCTGTTTAAATTTATTGCTTACTGTTGTATTCAGCTAACATTGTAATTTTTCCTCTAAGTTATATTTTCGCTGCATTTCCATAAGTGTCACATGGGGCATATTGTAAATATTTTTTCCCAGCTGTGGTGCATTGTGTTTTTTTACATATTTCTTTTTTAACCGATGAATTATTCAGAATTGCTTTTTAGAAACCAAATTGTAGGGAGTTCCTGTTGTGGCATAGTGGAAACGAAAACGAGGATGGTGGCCTCACCCAGTGGCTCAAGGATCCCGCATTGCTGTGAGCTGTGGTGTAGGTTGCAGTCACAGCTCGGATATCTGGTGTTACTGTGACTGTGGTATAGGCCGGCAGCTGTTGCTCAGATTCTACCCCTAGCCTGGCAACTTCCATATGCTATGGGTGGGGCCCGAACAAGCAAAAACCCAAATTGTATGAATTTTTTTTTTTTTAATTTATGGCTGCATCCAAGGCATATGGAAATTCCCAAGTCAAGGATCAAATCCAAGCCTCAGCTATGACCTACACCGTAGCTGCGGCAATGCTGGATACTTAACACGCTGTGCCACAGTGGAAACTCCTGTATAAATCTTAAAAACTGCTTTTTTTTTGCTTTTGGGGGTCGCACCCACCACATATGAAAGTTCCCAGGCTAGGGGTTGAATCAGAGCTGCAGCTGCCAGCCTACACCACAGCTACAGCAACTCAGGATCCAAGCCGTGTCTGTGACCTACACCACAAGCTCACGGCAACGCTAGATCCTTAACCCACTGAGCAAGGGCAGGGATCGAACCTGCAACCTCATGGTTCCTAGTAGATTTGTTTCCGCTGCACCACGATGGGAACTCCAAAAAACTGCTTATTTTTAATGTTTAATTTCAGAGAATTTTGGCTAAAGAATACAGTCTGTGACAGCAGGGTTTTTTAAAATACATTCTCAAGATGCTTGTGGCCTAATATGTCAAAAATTTTTGTAAAATTTTGTATGCCTTAGAAAGAATGTATGTTGTCTAATTGTTTGGTGTAGGAATTCGTATCTATCCAGTAAATTTAGCTTGCTAATTGTCTTCTAATATCACTATTTCCCCACTCATTTTTTATATTTGGTCTTTTGGTTTCTGAGGGAGAAGTCATTACTCTGTGGTTGTGAATTTGTTTATTTTTGTTAATTTTGAGATACATATTTTGGTGGCTGCATTGTCTGATGCATATAGATTTAGAATAGTTGACTTTTCCTGGGAATTATTACTTTTATATTTGACTTTTACATCTTCCCTGAGCTCTGGGTCCATTAGGTATGAGATTCCTGCCATACAGGAAGTTCAAGTTGAGAGAAAAGTCCAGCGTCTTGTCTAAAGTCAAACTAGGTCTCAAACCTTTGACTTCTCATCCTCATTGCTGCTGTGGTGTACAGGGCTTCTTGTTAAATATTGTGAAACCTGCCTTTCTTGTCTTTGGACGCTTGTGTCTAGGATCTTCAAACCTAAGGATTTTGTGATGGTGGTGTTTTGGGTTATCAAGACTCCCAAGTGTCATAATAAACAGACAAGGTTTAATAGCTAGCTAGCTAGATTGATTGAAAGAAGATAAAGCAAATGTAAAATGTTAGCATTCAAGGAATCTGGGTGAAGGGTCTCTGGATTGTCTTTGTAAATTGGAAGACTTTGTACACTGAAATTATATCAACATAAATCATTACATGATTTTTAATTTATGATTTTCATTTTCTAGAAATAAGCCTCAAGAAGTTAATTTGGGATAGCTCATACATTGAAAGAATTTCACTTAAAAGTTTCCTAATAAAATGGTATCCTGAGGTTGTCAGTTTTCACAGATTTAGCTATGACATCTATCATTAATACATTTTTTTAATGGTTGCACCTGCAGCATATGGAAGTTCCCAGCCCAGGGGTTAAATCTGAGCGGCGGCTGCAACCTATGTTGCAACTGCAACAACACCAGATCCCTTAACCTACCGCACAGGACTGGGCATAAACCCACACCTCTGCAGTGACTGAAGCCATGCAGATTCTTTTTTTTTTTTTTTTTCTTTGTAGGGCCATACCTGTGGCATATGGAAGTTCCCAGGCTAGGGGTCAAATTGGAGCTGCAACTGCTGGCCTACACCACAGCTACAGCAACTTGGGATCTGAACTGCATCTGTGACCTACACCACAGCTCACAGCAATGCTGGATCCTCAACCCACTGAGCAGGGCCAGGGATCACACCCACATCCTTATGGATACTAGTCAGGTTCATTACCACTGAACCACAACAGGAACTCCCATGCAAATTCTTAACCCATTACGCTATAGTAGGAACTCCATCTGTTATTAATATTGATAGAAATAAGTGCTTTAGAAAATCAAGCAGATCACACAAGTTTAGAAAAATGTTAATTTTTTAAATTAGCAGTCCTTTTATTGAAAGAAAATTATATTGTGTCCATTTTTTTATTGGGGTAAAGTTATTTTATTACAATGTATTGGTTTCAAGTATGCATCAAAGTGACTCAGTTATATTACTAATATATGTCATTTAGACATATATTCTCTGAATACATGCTGGGCACTGAATATCAGTATTAGAAATATGAAAATGAAATTTTGTATATATTGCCTTCTGTGTATTTTATATTAACTTGTATGCAGGTTTTTTTTGTGCATTTTAATATGCAGAAAGATAGTTTCACCACTTCATTCTCAAGCAAGTATCTTTTTTTAAGGCAGGGAATTTCTCCCGTTTTACTGGATTGTTATCAAATAGGATATTTAGGAGCTAAAATGAGAACTTATAGTCCTATAGTAAAAATATAGAATGAGTCCAAGCTTTCAAAATATATTGACTATTTTGTCAAGTAAACTTTATTATCATACTTTAATAATCTTATAAAGTATACTCAAAAACAACAAAAACATTTTTTTTCAGAGTCAGCAATAACAGAAACATCTTAGAGCAACCGAGATAGCCTAATTTGCACAAATATATAGCTTAGCAGTTAAATATTTTTGTCTCAGATGAGGCTGTGACAGGCCAAAGGATGGCTGCTAAAGATAACATGGACCTCATCTACGAAAGATTTGACACGCAGTGGCTCTCCCTTCCAAGACTCGTTGGCTATGATGTGGTTTTCTAGTCCTTACCCCATTCCCGAGATACATAGTGGCTGGTCCCTCCTTCTCATCTCCTAATAATGAGGCCATGGGGAGGCAGAACTTGGACCACTGAATTGAAAGATTATTTCTACTGACTCAAGCCTTTCAAGGTAGAGCTAAAGAGAGTGAATGGATGATTTCTATTTCAAACTTAAATTTTTAATCGTATTGTAGTTAATCTCTTTGAAATAGAATTTTAAAACATCGTGGCATAATTAAGTTAGGGCAACTCAGAACTATGTTTTGGGTAAACTGCTGTGGCAGTACTATGTGGTAAAACTTTTTATGTATTTGTAGTTTCCCAGAAAGTCCTAGGTCTCATGAAGGCCCCTATTATTGCTCTGAGTCTCCTCACGTTAAAACCAAAGTCCAGGATCTTGTTGAAATGATTTTATTTCAACACCATCCATCAGATGCTAATTTTGGAGCCACAGAAGCTGGAAATTCTTGACTCAGAGCCTGTTTTCTTTCCACCTGCAGTTGTTTGAAGGGGATTGTTATAACATTGGCTCCCTTGTGTGTTCTCTATCTCATGCTCTCTGACTCAGATTATAACATTTGCAAGGATGGTTAATAGAACATAAACTACTACAGGTATTTTAACGCTTTTTTTACTGTAGGAATCTTACTGTCTAATTTCAGATCCCCTCAGGATGTTTAAAACTATCATCAAAGAATATTAAGCGTCCGTGTATCTTGGCTGCAGCATCAGCATCATATGCGAGTTTCAGATAGCATTAGTGTGCTTATTCATACCGAAGCTGAAACTTAAAACATGTAGTTTTGTTAGAAACATGTCTCTCAATAAGGGTAGGAGAATGAAAAAGAAGTAGTGGAAAGATCATTAATTTTTGGAGCCTTCGGTTTGAAACTTGACCCAGAATCTTATAAACTTTGTCAGTTTGGCCAAGTTACTTCCTTTTTGTGAGCCTCAGTTTCCTAGCCTGAAAAAGTAGGGCATAAGAGTTCCTAATAGGTATGTAAAATGCTAAGCATATAAATGCTTAAACATTGTAAGTAGTACAATAAGTATATGAGTTTTTTAATATACGATAGTGGTTTTCTTCATTGGACCTAAAAATTCCTTCAGAGCTACTTTTCTGCATCCTAATTCATTTTCTCTTGCTAGTCTTTTTTTTTTTTTAATTTTACCTTTTTTTGGTCTTTTTTAAGTTTTACTTTTGCTTGCCATTAATGGTGTTTTGTAAGTGCCTCTTTTATATCTGAGTATCAGCATGAAGATGGTTGATCTAAAGGAAGGTCACTTGTCAGTTTCAGTAATGTTTTTAAAAATGTGCTGGGGTGGGGGTGGCTTCGAATTCCTTGACAATAAGCTAACAGATGTCTTGAGAATCCGTTAAGTAACTCAAAATACAAGATGATGGGTTTTAAGGAAGGTTAGGCTTTGGATCCACGTGAGGCTTCCTTTATGAAGTTTCAAACTGTTATCTCAATACTGTGGAATGTATTGCTGACTGGATCTATTATTTTTTTTTTCCCCATCCCTGAAAGACTATCACTGTAGTTCACTGCGCATTTATCAGAAGCTCCCTCCAGGGTGGGATTTGCAATAGAAGAGCAGAGCTCTTGGTCCTTAGACTTTGCTCACAGTTGCACAAATAATTCAAGGTCGTCCTGCCAGAGTGGAGACAAAATCCTAATTGTTTGTGCAGTTTTTCTAATTATATCCAGATGTTGGGCTCACTTTTATCTTTGGAAACCGTTAACATTCTTGATTCTTTTGCGATGAGCCAAAAAGCACAGACACGTGGTGCCTGAATATGTGTTCAAAACACCCAGCCAGACCACGTATTACGATATGAAAGTACCGGATCTCAGTGTGGCGTGGCTCAAGGCCTATATTTTGGGGAAGATAAGGTAGTATTCCATTGTAGTGAAATTGGTAAAAGGCCAAGAATAGCCATGGGGGGTTAATCTATTTTCCAAAAGAGAGCAGCAGCGTGGTAGTAATCAACAAAGGCAAGAGTCCAAAAGATACACTTTGGCCCTTATGCCTAAGAGGCAGAGAAATCAGTTTTGATCAGGTAGGGGAATATTTTTCTTTGGTGTTCTAAGCTGTTCTGACCTACCTACCCTTGTTCAGCAAGAAAATGGAGATGCATTTTGATCAGTTTACATGGATCTATAAAGAAAAAGTAAATGATTCTTTGAAGTGCTTATGCTCTAAAAAATATCAGCTTGGAACCAGTGTTTGTTGAAAGTAAATGTTTAATACCCACCAAAAAGTACTTATTAGGAAGTCGCTATGTGTCATTGCTGTGTAGTGTCCAAAAACCAAATGAGATGTTTGCTGCTGACCAAGAATTCATAAGTTAAAGGGGAAAGACGACATTTGTCATTATCATTATCTAATATGTATGGAGTGCCTACTGTATTATTTATTACTGTTCTTTCTAATTCCCTATATGTCCGGAGCATTAACCAGGTGCTCCAGATAGTGGTATTTGATGGTGACATAACTCAGTTGAAGAGGTAGGACCTCTGCATATGCAGGTAGTAATATAATATTAAGCCAAATGCTGGGTAAGTGGTTCAGAAAAGTGACAAAGGGTTTGTGAGAACTTTGATATACAAAAAGGCTGTGGGAGGATATTCCAGGCAGGTTCAGAGTCGGAAAGGAAGGGACATATATTGAACATTCAGTTTGGCTAGACTGGGTGCCGACCAGATATTAGAGGACCTTGAACGCCGTAGTAAGAAGTTTGAACTTAATGTTGTTGGCAATAGGGTAATATAAAGACACTTTGATCAGCAAAGTGATAAAACAAAGTCGTTTTTTAGGAGAGTCAGTTGGGTGATACGAATATTGAAAAGACTAGAGATACACAGAAAAGAAATGCATGGACTTGGAGAACAGACTTGTGGTTGCCAAGTGGGATGGGGAAGGAGTGGGATGGACTGGGAGTGGGGTTAATAGATGCAAACTCTTACATTTGGAATGGATAAGCAATGAGATCCTGCACCAGGAACTATATCTAGTCACTTGTAATGGAACATGATGGAGGATAATATGAGAAAAAAAAGAATGTATGTATCTAGGTGTTGGCTGGGTCACCTTGCTGTAGAGTAGAAAATTGATAGAACGCTGTATAAACCAACTATAATGGGAGTTCCCGTCGTGGCACAGTGGTTAACGAATCCGACTAGGAACCATGAGGTTGCGGGTTCGATCCCTGCCATTGCTCAGTGGGTTGACAATCCGGCGTTGCCGTGAGCTGTGGTGTAGGTTGCAGATGCGGCTCGGATCCTGCTTTGCTGTGGCTCTGGCGTAGGCTGGCAGCTACAGCTCCGATTGGACCCCTAGCCTGGGAACCTCCATATGCCGCAGGAGTGGTCCAAGAAATGGCAAAAAGACAAGAAAAAAAAAAAAAAGCTATAATGGAAAAAAATTAAAAATCATTAAAAAGAAAAAGACTGGAAATAGTGAGACCAGTTAGGAAATTGTTGCAATAACCAAGATATGGATCATTCTCACCTGTGAACATTTTGTATCTTTTCAGATATCCTGCCTCTATTGCTCTAGCTAGTAACCCCTTTAAATTTAGGTCTCTTTGAATAGATATATGGTAGCACACTAGGCTTATAGAACCAGAGCATCATTGCCAGAAGTCAAGTCAGTTTATGTAGAAGCAATTACCAACAATGGTTACTGGAAGAGTTATTTGAGTTGGACTTTAGAGAACCTTATGTTAGGCTAAGGGTAATCTTAAAACTTGTAAGTCCAGTGAACCTTATGTTGGGCTCCAGGGAATCTTATAATTTATGATTCCAGCAATTCTTAGTGGTTTTGGAGAACATTCAAAGAATATTTTTGGCCACATACAGAAACTTGGATAAATCTTAAGTTAACTGAGTCAATACATGTAAAGCACTTAGGTGCTCAGTCACAAGAACAAAACCAAAAAGCACACACACGTAATAAATGTTACATTAAGAGTTCCTGTCATGGTGTAGCGGAAACAAATCCGACTAGTATCCATGAGGACTCGGTTTTGATTCCTGGCCTCGCTCAGTGGGTTAAGGACCTGATGTTGCTGTGAGCTCTGGTGTAGGTCACAGACCTGGCTCAGATCTGGTGTTGCTGTAGCTGTGGTGTCAGCCGGCAGCTGTAGCTCCTATTCAACCCCCAGCCTGGGAACTTCCATATGCTGCAGCTGCGGCCCTAAAAAGCAAAAAAAAAAAAGTTAGATTAAAAACCAAAACAAACAACCCTATGATAAGGCATATTATTCCAAGCCAGAAGAAAACATTTGAGCGATTACTTGAGTTTTGTTCTTGTAAATATTCATGTATGAAACAGAGAAGAAAATACACACTCTCCCCAGTTCTCTAGTTTAAACAGAAAGTTATTGTAGACATTAAAGAAAGAACAGATTGACCATTGTGGTTTACTTAGTGACAGCCTTGAAAGCGAGCATTTAGAATGGAAGGGCATAAAGTTTAATGTCTAGGAGATGGTCTTTCCAAAGGAAAAGATGGGCCTCGGTCTTTGGTCAGGCTCCTTCCCAGTGATGACTGCCTTGGCATTGTGTTGTAGTTCTTGTGAATCCAGAAATAAAAGTAGATAGTAGAGAAAAGAGGTCTTTCTGTTTTTTTTTTTTAATCGAGTTATTGATATATAGTTCACTCATTTAAAGCCTTTGATTCAGTGGTTTTTAGTGTATTTATGGAATTGCACAACTATCACCATAATCTAATTTTAAAAAATTTATTATTTCTTAATTGAGATAGAATTCACATATAAAATCCACCATTTTAAAGTTACAGTTCCGGAGTTCCTGTAGTGGCTCAGCGGAAATGAATCCAACTAGGAACCATGAGGATGCGGGTTCGATCCCTGACCTTGCTTAGTGGGTTAAGGGTCCGGTGTTGCCGTGAGCTGTGGTGTAGGTCGCAGATGATGCTTGGATCCCGCGTTGCTATGGCTGTGGTGTAGGCCGGCAGCTACAGCTCTGATTTGACCCCCTATCCTGGGAACTTCCATATGCTGCGGGTGCGGCCCTAAAAAGAAAAAAATGAAATAAAATAAAGTTACAGTTCTGTCATTAAAAAAAAAAAATGTTAGCAAGGTTGCGCAACCATAACCACTGTTGGATTCCAGACATTTTCATCATCCCCAAAGAAACCACAATCCTGTTGACAGTCAGTTCTCATTACCTTTTCTCCCTGTCCCGAGGCAACCATTGATCTGCTTTCTGTCTCTATGGTTTGCCTATTCTGAATATTTTATATAAATTGAATCGTACAAAATATAGCCTTTGTTTCTGGCTTCTTTCACTTAGCTTAATGTTTTCAGTGTTCGTCAGTGTTGTAACATCTATCAGTACTGCATTCCTTTTGATGTCTGAGTAATATTCCATTGTACAGCTATACCATACAGTTGCTTACAATCTAATTTCAGAACATTTTTGATCCCTCTCAAAAGAAACTCTGTATCCGTTAGTAGTCACTCACCATCCTATCCACTCCCCCTGAGCCCTAGGCAGTCGCTAATCTACTTTCTGTCTCTATAGATCTGCCTATCCTAGACATTTCGTATAATTAGAGTCATAGAATGTGTGGTCTTTTGCGACGGGCTCCTTCCATTGAGCATAGTGTTTTTGATGTTCATCTACGTTGTACCAGGTATCGGTATTTCTTTCCTTTTTACTGCTGAATCGTATATTCCACTGTATGCGTATACCACATTTTATTTTTGCATTCATCAGTTGATGCATTTTGGATTCTTGGCTCCTCCTGCTTTTACATAGCATTTTTCAAATAAAAATAAATGTAAGATACAGTTGCTTATGAATTCACCACCTCGTGGGCTTAGACCGATTGTCCATTTAGCTGGCCAAATGCTGCTTTCAAAGAAAAATGGGCCAGTCACAGTATAAGAATTCATGCACTCCTTCCATCAGATAAAAGAATCAGAGCAAGACATGGCTGTTTTCAAAGTCTGACTTTTCTGCTCAGTTCATTCTCCCAATGGCATCAGGTTTCCAGTATTATCATTCAGTGGAATGTCTTCATTTCCTGGGATATGTCTGAAAAAGTACCTGGCTCACATTGAAACAAAAAGCCCACTGGCCAGCAGAAGCCCTGGAGACAGCCTTGCCCTTAGTCAGCTAGGAAGGCGTCTCACGCTTTTCAGCACCATCAGGCTGTTGTCCAGCCCACCTGATCGCCGAAAGAGCAGTTCAGAGATCAGTTTCCTGGGAAAATTCCATTCCCCCACTCTTTCTACGCTCAACCTAATTCCAGTTCTGATATGTCAAGAATTTTCATTTTGATGGTTAGAGAATTTGCCATACGAAATGCAGCTCAACAGCCTTAAAGCCTGATGATCCTGTCTTTAGATAGTTTTAGGCAAATTTCTTACTATAAAGTGGAAATAATAGTTCATACCTCAAAAAGATGTGAGGACTAAGTGAAAGGACCCATTGTCTGGCACTTGGCAGGTGGCGATGTGTCCAAATCCTCTTTCCGCCTTTGTTTACATGGTGGTCATGAAGTTGGGGTGGCAGTGTCTTGTGGAAGCACTTAGTGAAAAGCCTGAAACTTTTTCCTAAGTGCTAGGTAGCTCATGGCTAATGGGGGTGCCATTGCTTCAAGACCTTTTAATGAAGAAAGCTCAGCCAAAAATATTTTTTAATAAATCATGAGTTCTTATTAACACCTCAATTTAAATACAACACACCAGCATTTTTCTTTCCCTTCTTCACTTTCATATTTTGATATTTAAATATTGCCAGGTCCCCTTGGTAGGGCTAGTACTACTTCGCACAAGTATTCAGCCACATATGAGCGTGCCTGTGTCCCTATAGCCTTACCAACAAAAAGGGTATAGTCCCGCTTTTGAAGTTTTGTCAAGCTAAAATGTAAGAAATTGCATCTCTAAGATTTTTTTTCATTTGAAGGTCTAGTTGGGTATCTTTGTTTGTATACTATCTTTAATTTTTTTTTTTTAATGGCCACACCTGCAACATATGAAAGTTCCCGGGCCAGGGATTGAATCTGAGCCACAGCTGTGACAACACCAGATCCTTTAATCAACTGCACTGGGCTGGGGGCTGATCCTGTACCTCCACAGTGACCTGAGCTGCTGTAGTCAGATTCTCAACCCACTGCATCACAGCAGGAACTCCTACTACCTTTTAAGTCTTTAGTCCGTTTTTCTACCTTTTTTACCTTTTTTTCTTGGTCTTTTTTTTTTTTTTTTTTTTTTTGTCTTTTTGTCTTTTGTTGTTGTTGTTGCTATGTCTTAGGCCCCTCCCGCAGCATATGGAGGTGCCCAGGCTAGGGGTTGAATCGGAGCTGTAGCCACCGGCCTACGCCAGAGCCACAGCAACGTGGGATCCGAGCCGCGTCTGCAACCTACACCACAGCTCATGGCAACGCCGGATCGTTAACCCACTGAGCAAGGGCAGGGACCGAACCCGCAACCTCATGGTTCCTAGTCGGATTCGTTAACCACTGTGCCACGACGGGAACTCCGGTCTTCTTTTCTTTTCTCTTCCTCCGCCCCCCCCCCTTTTTTTTTTTTTTTTTGGCTGCACTTGCAGCATGTAAAAGTTCCAGGGCCAGGGCCTGAACCCAGGCCACAGTAGTACCCCTAGCCACAGCAGTGACCACATCAAGTCCTTAACCGCTAGGCCACCAGGGAACTCCTTGGTCATCTTTTCCTTGATTTTAGGAATTCTTTATGTATTTGGGAGGTTATCTAACTACAATGCCAAGAACTCTAAATTTTTTTTAAGAAAGTTCTTTTAAAACCTTTATGGTGTTGCAGATATTTTCTTTCAGTTCATCATTTATCTTTTCATCTTGGCTTACAGTGTATGTGTGCTTATTAATTTTTAAAAATGTTTGATGCTTTCTTCACACAAGGAAAACATCGTCTCCCTTTTTTATTGCATCTGGGGTTTTGTCGGGGCATGTGAGAAAGCCTTTGTCCACATCCAGGTTTTAAATGTGAACAGGGAGGGGTTCTCTCAAAGTGTGACAACTAGGATTAATTTGAGTTAAAGTCTTGTGTTTTTAAGATACCCTGAAGTGAGAAACTCTACTAAACATGATCACATAAAGGGAACAATATGTGCCTTTTTAGGCTCTTCAGGGCAAACGTTCATGCTTAATGAAAATTTGATCACCTAGGTCCCATCTTTATTTTATGCAAACCAATGCTCTCCCTCAATCGAGACCCTGTTGGGGACTGCATTCACACACCTTTTCTTCTAGTACTTCACAGTTGCCATTTCTACAATTCGAACTCTTATCCATTGGGAGTTTTTCTGGTGTAAGGTATGCAGTGCTGGATACAGTTTAATCTTTTTCCAAACAGCTCTGTAGTTTGGGCTTTCTGTTTTGTTTCTAGACTTTCTATTCTGTTCAGCTGGTCCGAACCTAGTATCCAGGCAGGATATTTTATATAAAAGTACCCAGCGTACTGTGTACTGTACCGCATGTGTCAGCCATCCATGGCACTGTCACAGATCCTTGGCCCATCATACCCAGAACAGAAAAAAACAGACATTCAGCACCTAATTGTTGACTGGTCCTTGCAAATATTGTGTGTAATCTCTAATAAATGAGAGGCAACAGTGAAGTAAGCTGTTGGCAGCATCTAGAAGTGGGCACATCTGGGGTTGGCTGCCGTTAAACTTGGCCGTGGTGGTAGTTAGATGACAAACATCTGAGATACAGTGGGATGCTGGCTTGAAACGGGGACTAGGCAGATGTCAGGAGATAAGATTGCTTGGAACGAGGGTGCTTAGAGAGAAACACTTGCTGTTCTTTATCTTCTGGACCCCTCCTTGTTCACTTCTTAAGGCTCTGAACTTTCTGGTCTTTTTTTTGTTTTTTTTTCTGGTTACCAGGGCAAAGGGCAGTATAAATCCACATGTTCATGAAAAGTACTGGAAAAAAAAAATCTTCCGTACTTCCCAGTGTTAGACTACTGTGAAATAGGTACATTCAGCTAACTGGGTTTTTAAGTCATGCCAGGTAAAGTTACTCTGTTTGTGATTGCTACTAGATCACTAGTAACTGCTGTATTCTCTGTCTTATAATAACTGCTATTCCATGAGTACTGATTCTGCTCTGCTATGTGACTGCCCTGCCACATGACTGATAATTTCATTTCTCAGGGATGCAGTGAAGCCCAAACTAAGCCCTTTCTACCAATCTTCCCTGACCGCCCGTCTTATAAGATTTCTCCATCTCCTGGGCGCATGTAACTCTTACAAGCAGTTCTATTTGATACTTTTCCTATACTGTCTTCTTTTAGAAAATATTTTAGGAGTTCCCGTTGTGGTGCAATGAAAATGAATCCAACTGGTGTCCATGAGGATGTGGGTTCGATCCCTGCCCTCACTCAGTAGGTCCTGTAGATCTTGTGTCGCTGTGGCAGTGTTGTCGGCCGGCAGCAGCATCTCCAGTGAGAACCCTAACCTGGGAACTTCCACATGCTGTGGGTGCAGCCACAAAAAGCCAATCAATCAATCAATCAATAAAAAGTATTTTTAAAAATTAAATAAAATCACCTATAATCCTACTACCAGAGACAAATCCTGGTTAACATTTTGTATACTTTTTCTAGTCTTTTTTCCTCCCCTTCTATGTATATGATTTTAAGGAGTTGAGATCCTACCGAATACATAGTATTGTATCCTATTTTTTTTCTCCTTAACTTTATCATCAATTTGTAAATAATGTTTTAAAAGTTATGTAATATTCTGTGGGATGGAGTGTGATTTACTGAGATTTTCTTTTGCCTGCACATTTTTCCCATTAGTGAAATTAGATCATGAAATCGCTAAGGGAAGAATCACTCTGTGGTGTCATCCCCGCTTCCCTGCTCCGGCGCCTGGAGAGCATGTCACATATGTAGATGAGGAATACATATTTTTGGCTTGCTTCTCTGTTCTCAGGCGAAATATTATAGAAACGCTTTGCTACCGAGGATCAAAAAAGTACTGCTTGCAGCTGACTCAGAGCAATTGAATCCCTGAGTCTTTCCATTTAGAAAAGAGGACCCTGGGAAAATCTTTGCATGTACTTTCAGGGGGACTATGAATCTTTTGAAATTCTATGAGAATTATTTTGAGTGAGCACTTGTACATTTGCGTGTAGTTTTCGCTAGAATCTTGAAGGAGTCCTTACTTAACAAAAAGCCACTGATTTCATGACAATAGCCCTTCCTGGAGATAGACCCATTTACTAAACATATCTGAAGTCTAAGACACTATATATATATATATATATATATTTTTTTTTTTTTTTTTTTTTTTTTTTTTTTTTGGCTACCCCATGGCATATGAAGTTCCCGGGGCCAGGGATCAGATCAGATCTGAGACCCTTAGATCTCATCGCTGGATCCTTAACGCACTGTGCCAGGCTGGGATCAAACTTGTGTACCAGTGCTCCAGAGTCACCACTGCTCCGTTGCAGCACCAAGACGTTGTTTGAATCCACTGATGTCAAGTCAGAAAGCAAGAGCAGAAACAAACAAGTTAAGGTTAACATTCCTGGGAACGAGAACAGGAGCACATGGGAGAGAAAAGGCCATGATCTGATCAGTCAGTCTTGCTTGTAGCTCTTGCCTAAGATACTATATTTCACCTTTTATTTGTCTTGGTTTTCAGGAAGGGATGAGACCATGCAGCCTGCAAGACCATCTTTCCTCGAATACTTTGAACAAAAAGAAAAGGAAAATCAGATCAACAGCTTTGGCCAGAGTGCCCCTGGTCCACTGAAGAACTCTTCAGATTGGAAAGTTCCACAGGATGGAGACTATGAATTTGTAAGTAGCCTTGGAAGCCAGAGAGAGTTGTTTGAAATCTCACACGTCCAGTTCTGCCATTTCACTGGAAGTGCAAAGTGCCTGAGCATTTTCTTGTGCAGCTCATGTCTTCTCTAAATGTCCCTGGCGGCAGCTTCTGGGCTGAGGCCCTCAGGAGTCTGAGACAGTATTTTCACTGGCATTTGAACCCTTCCAGAGGCCCCCAATGAGTGGCATCTTTTTTTTTTTTTTTTTTTTTTTTTGCTTTAAAAAGTATTTATTCACTTGCCATTTTCTCCTCATTGCATTTGAAATTGTTAATGGGAAAAGAAATAGTTATCAACCGAAGATACACTGACTTTAATAATAGTTTATCTGGGATTGTGATTTTATGTTTAAGAACTAGACTGGAGGGTGTTTTCCCTTGTTCTGTAGTATCTTTGTTTTTTGCTGACCATTATCCTAATTTTAGACTCTCTAAGAGGATTATTCTGAATTTTGTCTGAGGGTGAATACTAAGTTACTCCACAGTTTCATATGAAAAACTGGGTGTGTTTTTCCTTTTTCTGCTGTGGAACATTCTCCCTCAACCACAGACACTTGTTAATGTTTACAGAGATCTAATGAGTAGAGGCAGTGGAAAATGTGGGAAAAAAAATAAGCCAAGAGGTCTGCATTCCTTTTCTAGAAAAGAATTTTCTCTTTAGGAAGATGTTGCATTCTTAAATTCTGTCATAATTCTGTTGCTGTTTATAAGAACTTGGTTTGGGCATTCTATTTGGATTGGGGGAGGCTTTCTAGTCCCGGCTTTGCACTATCCTACTGACTGGCCTAAAGGAAATTATGTCCCTCTTCCAAACATAGTTGTTGCTTTTGTAGAGGGGCAGGGGTGTCATCGTTTATACAACTACTGATAGAGATTTTTGAGGACCAGAATAGCTCACCTGAGGTTATCTAACCAGTTAGTCACTGAACCCATGTTAGAACCCGGGTTCATTTGTTTTATCACCTGTTCGTGCATTTATTCATTCCTCATCTGCTCTTCATCGTCTGCTGTTTGTTCACTCATTCACTCACTGGCTTTTTGATTTGCCAGTATGTGCTTGACACTTTCCTAGGGATGTAGTGATGAATAGAACAGTCAAAAACTCATGAATGTTTCACTTCTGAAGAAGGAAAAGGAGTTAGTAAAACTTTTTTTTTTTTTTTGCTATTTCTTTGGGCCACTTCTGCGGCATATGGAGGTTCCCAGGCTAGGGGTTGAATCGGAGCTGTAGCCACCGGCCTACGCCAGAGCCACAGCAACTCTCGATCCGAGCCGCGTCTGCAACCTACACCACAGCTCACGGCAACGCCAGATCGTTAACCCCCTGAGCAAGGGCAGGGACCGAACCCACAACCTCATGGTTCCTAGTCGGATTCGTTAACCACTGCGCCATGACGGGAACTCCAGGAGTTAGTAAAATTTTTAGTGTGTTAGATAGTGGTAAGTGTTGTAGAAAATATAAAGCGGAAAAGGGATATTGGTGGGAAGGGAGGGAGGAGGAGGAAGCGTGTGTGTGTTTATGTTTGTGTAAATATGTAGCCGTTTTTTTCAAATAACTAGCTTTTTACTCTCTAAAACATGTTTTCATTTGAACAGTTTTTCTTGTAACTAATTAGAAAACATATTAGCTAATTTTTTCTTTTTTGTCTTCTTGGAGGAGAGTTGACTTACGATGTTGTATTAGTTTCAGATGTATAGCAAAGAGAATCAGTCATACATGTACATATTCATATATCCATATGGTTATTACATATGGGTATAGGTTATTACAGACTATTGAGTAGGTTTCCCTGTGTTATGCAGTAGGTCCTTGTTAGTTATTTTATATACAGTAGTGTGTATGTTTTTCCTATCGTCCTAATTTATCCCTCCCCCTATAGCAATTTTAAATAATGAGTTAAGGAAGATCTCATTGATAAGAAGATGAGGGAGTGAACTTTGTGCCTAATCCAGAGGAAAGGCAGCTGGAGTAGCAAATGTAAAGGAATTTGCTTAGTGTGTTTGCAGAGCAGTGAAGAGAACAGTGTGTTTAGTATGGCAATAAGGGACATGCAGCAGGAAAAGAGATCCGAGATGTGATGGGGAGTCAGATAACGTAGGGCTTTTTGTGTCCTAATGAGAACTTTAGTTTTTACCCTGAGTGAAATGGAAAGCAACTGGCAAGATGTGACTTGATCCTACCAATGTTTTGAGTGTTGTTGTGGTTGCCGTGTTAATACGCTACAGGAAGACTAGATTTTGTGAACACTGGTGTAGTGTTATCTCCTGTACAAAAGGGGCCAAATATGGGGCACATCCACTGCCATTTCTCTCTTCTGGGTCTTTGGCATTCGTATTTTCCACCAAGTCAGGATTCAGCTTCAGAATCCTTCTTAACACAGTATTCCAGGCTTCCGCTATTGATCAGAATAGACAAATGAGATTTGAATCATCCTGTGTGCTATTCCGTGTTGCTTCTGTGGTTGTCTTGGACATATTTGTAAGGACTGATTTTCTCAGTTTAGTGAGCCTTTGGGCAAAGATGAAACAACTTCTGGGTACCAGGTCACATCACCATTGTGATGAAGGCTTAAGACTCCTCAGATCTGTATTCCTACATCTAGGGAGTGGGCCCAAGATTCCAGTCACTTTAACTTAATCATTACTTTTGGATCCGTAGTTCCAGTTTTGGAAGAATTCACTTCTCTCTACCATAGTTTTCTCATTCTAAGATCATTGGTGGAGAACTTATTTTGATTGTCAGGCTACTAATGCAAAGGGGCTGCGGTAGGTCTTTAGAAAGAGTGCTTTTTATTTTGGAAGTAGATGGCTGCTGGAGGGAGTGGCCCATGAGCACAGGAGCTAGGTAAGCAAGTTGCCCCAGCCTGTCCTATTCCTGGCCCGTGCAGGAGAAAGGGCCTCAGATGTACCAGACATTATAACTGGCATCATCCATCCCACAGACCTTTTTCTGTGCCCTATACAGTGTTTAAAATTTTTAAATTAGTTGCCTATGTTTAAAAAGTGAAAGCTTCTACATTAGATGTTGGAACTCCAGCTTATTTTGAAAAGTTGAAAGGTCTACCTTTTTTTTTTTTTTTTTTTGGCCCTTCCCTCGGGATGCAGAAGTTTCCAGGCCAGGGATCGAACATGCACCACAGCAGTGACATGCTGGATCCTTAACCCACTGAGCCATGAGGGAGCTCGTAGACCTACATTTTTGATTGGTGGTTGTCTGGAGCTGAGTCGCGGCTGCCCTCTTTGGGTATGACTGCTCCAGTTCTCAATGTCCAATCTACTTCATTCACTTGAATTAACTATTCAACTGTCTGGCCTGTAGGGCATTTGATCTTGGACTCTTGCTGTAAATTAGTTGGATTTGTATGTGTGCACATTGTGCTTGAGCCAACCCATCTTGACATACAAAATTTTATTCTAATTTTACTTTGAAAATTTCAGGAGAAGTTATTTTAGAATAAATAAATAAAAAGTTACAGTTCTCTTAACTTTTAAGAGAATTTCAAACTAAGCAATGAAAGAAAATTAAGACGGGGTGTACATGAAGTACTGTACTAAAAATTCCAAAGATCAGATGAAAACTATTTTTAATGCCTTAATATTCTTGTGGTATAGCTTTCCCCTTAATCTGAAATCAAGCATTTAAAGTAATAGTCTAAAATAGTGTTTCAGGGGAGTTCCCTAGTGGCCTAATGATTAAGGACTTGGCACTGTCATTGCTGTAGCACACATTCGATCCCTGGCCCGGGAACCTCTGCATGCCTCAGACGTGGCGAAATAAATAAATAAATAAAATAGTGTTTTGCAAAGTATGGTTCCCAGACCAGTGTCACTATAACCTGGAAACTTGTGGAACATGGAGTTTCTCAGGCTCCTCCCGACACACTAAATCCAAATCTGGGGATAGCACCTGGTAATCTGTGTTTTAACCTACCTAATCTGTGTTTTAACCTACCACTAAATTCATATCAATTTCTTCTTTCTTTCCTGTTAGGTACTGGGGAAATTCGGAAATCAGGATGTATTCATATGATGTTAATATTGCACAGTGTGGTTTTTTGGCCTCTCCACGGTATGTGGAGTTCCTGGGCCAGGGATCAGATTCACACCTCAGTTATGACCTGCGCCACAGCTATGGCAATGCTGAGTCCTTAACCCACTGTGCCAGGCCGGGGATTGAACCTGTGTCCCAAGGCTCTAGAGACACTTGCCGATCCCCTTGTGCCACAGTGGGCACTCCCAAACATGATTTTTAAATTTCCTTTTTATTCTTCCTTTGAGTCTCTTGCATTCTTATTGGAGGTGCCAAAGCAGTACCTAAAATCAGGAAAATGTGCATTTGAAGGTGACATCTGGCAGAGAAGGAGTCAGTCCATGGAGAGAAGGATGTGTTCGGAGTAACCCCACTAAGCTCACGGGAGGATGTGTGTCAGACTGGCTGCCCTGCTCCCCACGGCGGTCTCTCAGGCAGACTTTCTGATTTACCAGCAGGCCGTGTTTAGTTGGGAAGAAGATATTCTCTCTCTTCCGTGAAGGCAATTGCTGTTTTGAAATGAAATTTTTTTTGCCCAAAGTGGCAAATGGGAAGTAATTCAATCAATCAACAGTGGCAAAGTTTGATACTGACAAAAACTTCATATTTTCATCTGAAACTGAATGCTTGTTGCATTTCTAAAATTGAATTGCCTTATTTGCCAAGATGAAAAGGCAACAAAGATTTCCTTTCATTTTTCAGACATACACAGATTTAAGTGTAAATAAAAAGTGCTTGAAAATGCAATATTCCCTAAAATTAGTGTTTCATAGCCTATAAACAGTTGCATTCTTGGAAATGAATGTTGCTTTTATTAGAATTCAAACCCTCCCATTTTGTCATCATAAAGCCACAAAAAGCTGTCAGCTTAAACCCACTATGGCTCATGGATCTTCAAAAACACACTGTAATATTTTAGTCTAAGAAGGCTGGAATACCAAGGGGATGAATAAGACGGGCAAGGCCCACACTCTTCTGGAGTTGACAGTATGGTGAGGGAAATAAACATGAAGTCAGGTGATAGACCAGTTCAGGGAATAATGGCTTTTTTTTTTGTTTGTTTTTTTTGCTTTTTAGGGCTGCACTCGTGGAATATGGAGGTTCCCAGGCTAGGGGTGGAACTGGAGCTACAGCTGCCAGCCACAGCCACATCAGATCTGAGCTGTGTCTGTGACCTACACCACAGCTCAGGGTAACGCCAGATCCTTAACCTACTGAGTGAGGCCAGGGATCGAACCCACAACCTCATGGTTCCTAGTTGGATTCGTTAACTACTGAGCCACAACAGGAACCCCCAATAATGGCTATTAAAAAAAAAAAAAAAAAAAAGCACATTACAAACTAGTGTGCGAGAAGGCCTTGCAAAGAGACAGGACACTCGGCAAGACCTAAATGAAGAAGGGAAGCCAGCCATGGGAAGGTGGAGGGAACATGTACCAAGGCTCTGAAGCAGGACATAGTGGGTGCATGTAAGGAGCAGCGTGACACATAGGATAGCAGTCCATTGTAAACACATCAGCAGTCACAATACATGTGTGTGCGTTAAAATAACCTGTTAAGGGAGTTCCCGTTGTGGCTTAGCAGGTTAAGAACCTAACTAGTATCCATGAGGATGTGGGTTCAATCGCTGTCCTTCCCTGTGGGTTGGGGATCCCTTGTTGCCGTGAACTGTGGTATAGTCTCAGATGTGCCTTGGCTCCTCCATCGCTGAGACTGTGGTGTAGGCCAGCAGCTACAGCTCCAATTCGACTCCTGGCCTGGGAACTTCCATATACCACCTGTGTGGCACCAAAAAGCAAAATAATAAAAAAATCTAGGAGTTCCCGTCATGGCGCAGTGGTTAACAAATCTGACTAGGAACCATGAGGTTGCGGGTTCGGTCCCTGCCCTTGCTCAGTGGGTTAACGATCCAGCGTTGCCGTGAGCTGTGGTGTAGGTTGCAGACGCGGCTCGGATCCTGCATTGCTGTGGCTCTGGCGTAGGCCGGTGGCTACAGCTCCGATTCAGCCCCTAGCCTGGGAACCTCCATGTGCCGCGGGAGCGGCCCAGGAAATAGCAACAACAACAACAACAACAAAAGACAAAAAGACAAAAAGACAAAAAAAAAAAAAATCTAAAAAATAAATAGACTAATTACTTAATTAAAAAATTACCTATTAAAAGACAAACTCTTTGACTAAAAAAATAAGTCAAAATTCAGCTAAATGCTATTTATAAGAGATATAACTAAAATAAAATACCACTGAAAAGTTTAAAAAACAGGAATGGAAAACGATCCGCTAAGCAAGGACTCACTAAAAGAAGGGTGGTGAAACAGTATTAATTCCAGATAAGATTGAACCTAAGACAAAGGGCTATTTCATGGGAAGCAGATATATTTTATATTGCTAAAAGGTGTACTTGATCTAGAGGGCGTAAGTCATGAACTTTTAAGCATGTATATTTATCCAAAACTGATAGAAATACAAGGAAAAATGAGAAAACTGCAGTTGATGGCTTACATATTCTTCTCTTGAAATTTGACATTTCAATTAGGCAGAAAAACAAGACAACACAATTAACAAGGTTGATAAAACAAAGTTGGGAGCACTTTTCAGATATTTATGAAACTTTTAAAACGTGGAATAGTTGCAAAATTCGACTGTGTTTTAAAGTGCTCAGGAAAAAAATCTCAATACAGAAATCACATAAGCCACATCCTCTGACTATAAAACAATAAAATTAAAAATCAATGGTAATAAATTAGCCAAGCCCACTTTACTCCACCTGGAAATGTAAAAGTATATCTAAATAATTCTTGCTTTAAAGATAAAATCAAAATAGGAATTACAAACTATTTAGAAATGAATATAAGAATCATGCAAAATCCAGATCACTGTGATTTAAACCTATAGGATGAAGCAAAAATGGTACTCAGAGGACGATTTGTAGCCTTAATGGCATTTTCTTTTTAGAATACAAGAAAGCTTGTAAGACAAAAATAAAGATAAAAGCAGGATTTAATGAAATCGAAAACAAAAACAGTTGATCAGTAAAATCAAAAGTTGGTTCTTTGAAAGGAGCAGACGTTTGGTAGATTTGGTCAAGTTAAAAAGGAAGAAGAGGGAGTTCCCACGGTGGCACAGTGGGTTAAGGATCTGGCTTGCCGCTGCTGTGGTGTAGGTCACTGCTGCATAATGGTTTGATCCCTGGCCCAGATACTTCCATATGCCTTGGGTGTGGCCATAAAATAATTTTTTTTTAAAAGAAGGAAGAAGATACCAAAAACTGTAGTAGCGGAAAGGAGGAGAGAATGTTATTAGAGAGAGAAGAATGTTACTGGGAAGAGAATATTATTGTTGATTATTATTGTTGCTAACTTTATATCATTATATTTGAAAATCTAGATAAATAGATGTTTCTTATCATGCCATAGTTACTTCCTATATGGAAGTGCAATTGCATGAAGACATTCAAGATACTTTTGGACAAGAAGACAAATGAGGTTGGATTTACATGCACAAAACCGCAATAATGAAACATTGTGATTTTGCCAGAAGAGTAGAATATAAATCAGTGGTGCAGAGGATAGAGCTGAGAAACATACCTGTGTATGTATAGGAATTTATTACATAATAATGATAAAATGCAGAATGAGGTGTGATACCATTTGTGTACATTTTTTAAAAAAACCACAAACCATGCTGCATATTTTTATCTATGCACATATGCATAGGTGAAATGGTAGGATATAAAACTGCTTCATAAGAGTCACTACCTTTGAGGAGAACTTTAGTTTTAACTGTTTTTACAGCAAGAGTGTATTACTATAGGAGTTCCCGTCGTGGTGCAGTGGAAACGAATCTGACTAGGAACCATGAGGTTGTGGGTTCTATCCCTGGCCTTGCTCAGTGGGTTAAGGATCCGGCGTTGCCGTGAGCTGTGGTGTAGGTAACAGACGTGACTCGGATCCGGCGTTGCTGTCACTCTGGCATAGGCCAGTGGCTACAGCTCCAATTAGACCCCTAGCCTGGGAACCTCCATATGCCATGGGAGTGGCCCTAGAAAAGGCAAAAAAAAAAAAAAGAGTATATTACTATATTAACCTATTACTTAAGAGATAGAGTGAGATACGTTTTTTAAAATTCTACTTCTACTTTCCTGGTTTTAGTCTAAGTAGAGTTAGCCAGCGTTTCTGCAGACCTAGATAAACCACAGTACTTTTCAAGCTTGTTAACTTTGCAAGGATTGCTGATTATTAGCTCTTGGTATTATGAGCTCTTGGGTTTTGAGGAGGTTTCCTATTTACTCAAAAGACGTTGTTTCCAAATTTCTTATGACTTAGTCTTTAAAAAGTAATAAAACTGACCCCCACATATTAATTAAATCTCTGTTCACTGAAGTCCTCTATGTGTGAATAGCCAAGACTATAAGATCCTTGACAGCTGGGGTTTTTACTCATCTTTGTATTTCTAACACCTAGCAATTGCCTGGCTTAAAGTTAGTACATACTTTTCAATTAAATTCAGACATAGTCTCTGAATTAATTCAACAGGTATCATCACTACCCTAAGAAATTACGTAGTGGAGCAGAAACGATAGATAATCAAATAATTTTGATACCTTTGCTATAATAGCTTACATTTATTTATTTATTTATTATTTTTATTTTTTTACTTTTTTTAGGGCTGTACCCACGGCATATGGAGGTTCCCAGGCGAGGGGTTGAATAGGAGCTACAGCTGCAGGCCTACACCACAGCCACAGCAACACCAGATCTGAGCTGCCTCTGTGACCTCCACAGCAGCTCACGGCAACTCTGGATCCTTAACCTGCTGATCCAGGCCAGGGATTGAACCTGCAACCTCATGGTTCCTAGTCAGATTCATTTCTGCTGTACCCTGACGGGAACTCCAATAGCTTACATTTATTGAGAACTTGCTATGTGTTAGGTGTTGGTCTAAGGTCCTTATTTATATTAGCTCAGTCCTCATCACCATCCCAGAAGGTAGGCAATATTATTGCAGTTTTATGGGTGGGAACAGAGGCTTAAAGGGAGTAATTGAATAAAGTTATACAGATAGTTAGTGACCCAGCAGGGATTTGAACCAAAGCAGTTTGGCTCCAGGGCCTGTCCTCCTAACCACTTACACTCTATGGCCTCTCTCTAGGTTATTCTGGTAAATTCTGTTCATAATGCGCATATAAAAAGTACTGTAGGAGCCCAGAAGAGGGAGCAAGAACTTCAGCAAAAAGAACCCCAGAGGAGGTATCAAGACCTCTCATTTGAAGTGCATTTTGAAAAATGAATAAGAATTCTGAGAGTTCCTGTCGTGGCTCAGTGGTTAATGAACCGGACTAGTCCATGAGGATGCAGGTTCGATCCTTGGCCTCACTCAGTGGGTTAAGGATCTGGCATTGCGGTGAGCTGTGGTGTAGGTCGAAGATGTGGCTTAGATCCCGAGTTCCTGTGGCTGAGGTGTAGGCCAGCAGCTCCAGCTCCAACTCCAGCTCCAATTCGACCCCTAGCTTGAGAACCTCCATATGCCACAGGTGCAGCCCTTAAAAAAAAAAAAAAAATTCTGGAGGTGGGAAAGGGCACCAGAGGTGGAGAGACAGAGAGGGGGAAGCGTGTGTGAAGGCGTTAGAGGGTGTGGAATGGCCATGAAGCCTAAGTGATTGTATTTGGAGCCTGGAGGGTGTGGGTGGGTGAGGAAGGGGGAGAGGGGGGACAGTGAGCCCTTTAGGTGGAGTTAGTGGCTAGTGCGCCCTTACTTTTTCTGGAAATATTTAGTACTCTTCCATATTTTTCTTTGGTGTATCAGAGAAATTAAAAATAGAATCCTAATGCAGCACAGAGAGCTAAGCGGACATCCCTCTGAAGTTGTGTGATAATGGGTCCATCAGGATATAAAACCACTACACTGTTAATTCAGAATTAATTGGATAAAAGTAACAGCGCCTGAACAGGATTGTTTGTATTCCATGGATAGTTAAACACCATTTGGATGGCTTTTTGTGGTAGGGAAGGATAAATTTTAGCCCTGAGTTTCTCCCTGGAGGGTGACAGCAGCCTATGATTTTCTGAGATTTCATCTTAACCATTCTTTCCTAGATCAGGGCTCCAAATTGGATTGTGAAGTAGAGATTTCTTTAGGTTTTTATAAACAAGCTTTACTGAATGTTGGGACCTAGTCAAGTACTCGTTTTTGCTTTTGGCTGTACACTTTAGAAATTGGCGAGAGATGAGAATTATTGCTACCTTATTTATAATTTAAACTCGAGATTGATATAGTGGCAGAAATGTTTTATATACTCATGTTTAAATTAATACTCTCAAGGATGCATCTTAATGTTTTCTGGGAACCCAAATATCTGCAGCCTGAAACTCTGCCATTTCATAGAAACAAACACTCTCAAAACATTGTCTTTGAACTTATTGTCCATTTGTTTCAAAATGAGTTTTTTAAAAATAATGCATGTCCTTAAATATCCCAGCCCCCATTGGTTAAGCTTGACTCTAATGAAGTTCCTAGGCTCTAATTTAGTGGAAACACCTGTCTCACAGGGGCATGCGTAATCAGTGTCCTGGCAAATATTGGTAGATGCTCCAGGTAGCAGAATGTTGCCAGGTTGGTATTAAGAACTGAAGGACACCCTAGAGGCCCGGAATTCCTAATTCCTGCAATCAGAACCTGAAATTTCTTAGGTTTGGATCTCATTACAGGCAAAGCCAGATTTGGGTCCATTACTTTAATTTTGCTAAATATGAAGTCAAGAAAAGAAAAAGGAAAACAACTCCAAGTTTAGTATTACTTTTCAGCAGCCAGAAGGTTCTAAGCGTTTTAAAATGTACTTTGGTTATTAATCTAGAAAGCAGAATTTTCCATTTTCAGCTGAGATGAGTGCAAATTCCTTTTTTTATGGCTGAATCCACAGCCATGACATTGAATTGTGGTCTCAGTTACCTAGACCTGTCTTTTTTCACTCTTCGTCCTTTGAGCTGTCGGATGCCTTCTTCAGTCTTCTTTACTTTCCCTCCTCTTTTTTTTTCCCACATGGACAAGTCTTAGCAGGTCAGTCATCTGTATTCCTGGGACGTGAAATATTGAGAAGGCAGGAAAAGATTTATGCCGATTTTCTCACCCCCATCCAAAGACAGAATCTCTGGAAGGAGGCTGAACCTAGTATTTCCTTTTGTGCTTCTGAAAGGAAAGACATGACACAGGCTTTTTCTCATTCCCAGAAATGTAGTACTTACTTCCCTCCCCAGATGTGACAACCTTTACTTAAAAATCCCCGTGCTTCATCCCTCAAATGAAATACAACAGAATTGAGCATCTTTTGTCTTTGATGCCATGTTCACCCCAAGCACCGATAGTTTTGAATGGAAGGCATGTCTCTCTTTCTTCATCTCACCGTTGCAGTTCAATGCTGATGTTACCAAGATTTTGAGCTGACAGTGTAAGGAAGAAAAGGTTTGAGAAAATGATTTGGTGAGGAGAAGGCTGATTGAGGTTATTTATTGTACCGTAAAGACACAACTCATTGTGCGTATTGGTTGTTCTCCACATCCAAGTTTTGGGGCAGGAAAATATTAGATTTCACATATATTTAGAGGGTCTTTTAAGGTTGCAGTTGGGTCTAAGCAAATATATCATGCCTGTGTGTGCCAGGTGACTGCTGTTTGGGTTGAGGTGGTATATTTACCTAGGCAGTTTAGATCACTGCAATCTGTTAGATTTGTAATCCTGACTTTACTGAGTAGTTTGGGGCCAGTTTCTCCTCTCTGCCTCAGTTTCTTCACTACAGAATGGAGATACTACTACTGCCTTTAGAATAGATTTTGTGTGTGAGTGAGAATTAAGTGTGGTAACGCATGTAAAGTGCCCTCGACATAATAGGCATTTCATAAATGTTAATGTCCTTCTTTCCCTCCACCCTCCCTTTCTTTCTTGAAACGTCATCCACAAAGGAAATTTCAGCCCCCTAAGCCCCTTTCCCCAGTGATTTGCCATTGACCTTCATTGTAAAACCAGAGATATAGTCCCCCAAAAGAAAGGAATCAGAACTCTTACCAGCTGGAAATTGATTACCCCCAAAGTGGTCATGTGTATCATTGGTATTTTTATTTTTTAATTGAAAATTTTTTTTCTCTTTATAGCCGCACCTGCGGCATATGGAAGTTCCCAGGCTAGGGGTCGAATTGGAGCTGCAGCTGTCAGCCTACACCACGGCCACAGAAACGCTGGATCCTTAACCCACTGAGCAGGGCCAGGGATCAAACCCACATCTTCACAGAGACAGCGTCGGATCCTTAACCGGCTGAGCTACCACTGGGACTCTGTGTTTCACTTTTAGAACTTCCCAATGCTTTTTTGCTTTCCCTTCCTTCTCTGCTCTGTGTAGTTTTCCTTTGTACCCACCCCTCATTTCATAAACTCTTAACATTGCTGATATTTTTCGAATCTTGAAACACTCAGACCACTTCCAATTGCAGCACACATGTTTCACCAATAGATGCCGCCCTTGTGCTTCTTGTGTGCACAGCTTCCTGGGTGGAATAATTTCCTTGTGATGCAGAGAGGTTGCCAGCTGTGTAAAATTAATGATATCACTTCATCAGCCTGGAAGGTGGACATTGCGTGAAGTGAGTTTCCTTGAAAATAGGGGTACCTTGTAACATAGACCAGGAGAGTGAACATTAAATTATGTCAGAAGAGGGTTGAATGGCCTTGGCTTTAGCTGGGAGCTGGGATGAGTGACTTTTCTCTTTCAGGTTTGTGTTCTATAAAAATCAAGCATAATTCCACCTATCCCGCTTTTTCTCCAGGGTTATAGAGGAAAGATCGAATGAAATGTAGATTAGGGTTATTTGAACCTTTAGAACAGTGATAGAATTCTATTAGTAGAGAATTATAAAGCTGTTTATGTTTGGTTTTGGTTCATTGTGTCTTAGTATTATAGTTTATTTTATTATTATTTTACTTTTGATTTTACCTTTGTAAAAAAAAATTAGATCTTTGAACAATAATGGATAAGCCAGAGACAAGGCCATAGAAGCAATTAAGCCCAGACTTCTGTATGCATCTCTTTGCTCATGATAGTAAAATTATCATCACATTAGGTTAGTACAGCATTCAATATAGTTACAGGTACATTCATATTTCCCTCTCTGATTTGATGATTCTCACAGTGTACTTCTGAGGGAAGCAAGACAAAGTTTCTTCCCCCTCTTATAGTTCGAGGATCTGAAATCCAGACACCAAAAGGCAACTTTCCTACTAAAAGCCGGAGTCAAGTCTAGAACCCAGATCCCGGACTGCCTCCTGTCTCTGTTAATTCTTGGCTGTTTTCGCACATGAAAAACAAAACAAAACAAAAAGCTGGTGTGAGTTCCAGCAAGGTAGTAGGTACTTAATTAACTTTACAAAGCAGCTGAAAGACTCCTCTTTCTGAAATAACGTGTGACGGGGCTGTAGTGACCAGGAAGAGTGCTTTCAGGTTTATTGAGCCTTACTGGGAATTTTGTGACACTGGAACAGTATTTATTATTGGCCTGAATGATTTTTTTCATGTTTATTATGAACACAATGCAGATTGACAAGCTTTACATTTCATTAATTATTTACATAAGTAATTTCCCTGTTGGGACAGTGTAATTTTTACCTTCTTTTGATGTTCTTTGTTATTTACTTTGGAACCATGGGTTTTACAGTAATTGTGCTGTTGTTCAGGAAGTGTCATGCTAACTATAAAAAGGCGTTATTATTTCCAAAACACTTTGAGTTTCGACCAAATATAACCTCTGTGAAAACAAAGGTATCTTTCTCTCCTTTTTTTGTTTTCTTTTTTTTTTTTTTTCTGTCTTTTTAGGGCCACACCCACGTCATACGGAGGTTCCCAGGCTAAGGGTCTTATCGGAGCTGTAGCTGCTGGTCTACACCACAGCCACACCAGATCCAAGCCACGTCTGCACTGTGCATCACAGCTCACGGCAACACCGGGTCCTTAACCCACTGAGCCCGCATCCTCATGGTTCCTGGTCGGATTCGTTAACCACTTAGCTATGATGGGAACTCCCAAGGTAGCTCTTGTAGAGGAGTCTTAGCGACTATAGCAAACACCTGATATAGCCTCTGGTGGCGTCTGTGTCTTGGCCTGCCTTTCAGTCTCATTCACGCACTTCTTCCTGAATTTTTCCTTGAGAGAGGTGTAATACCTCTTTAATATTAGCTCTTCTGTAAATTGACTTTTCTTACCTTAATGGTAGATACTGAATAATCTCTCTCATAGTATCTCTTTAATATCACCTTTTCTGTAAATTTACTTTTCTTACTTTAGTGGTAGATACTGAATATTTTTAGTAATCTTTTAAAAATTAATGTTTAAGATTTTTATAGTTTTTAAAGGTTCCACTCCATTTATAGTTCTTACAAAATATTGGCTCTATTCCCTTTGTTGTACAATACATCCTTATAGAGGGTCTTAGACCCAAAAGTTTGTCCCTCTCACTCCAGTAACCTTCATATTGATTGCTCATTATCTTTTCTCTCCCCCCCAACTTCTTAATTTATTATTATTATTATTATGTATATGATAGAAACACTTAATGTAAGACCTACCCTCTTGGAAGATTTTAATGTCTGTACAACACAGGACTGTAAACCGTAGGCGCCGTGCAGTGGGGTAGATCGCCAAGGCTTTTTCATCTTGTGTACCTGAATTCTGTGCCCTCTGACTAATACCTCCCTGATTCCCCATTTGTCTTATTTTAAGTTTTATTGATGAGGACACTCCCTCTCTTCAAGTGGTAGATTTCGGGAAGAAATGATGAGACTAGCAGGTGCTGGGTGCTTATCATGTGCTGGGTCCCTGCAGAAGTCTCGTCCCACTTGCCTCTCACAGCATCCTGGCAACAACTGGGGTGCCCACTCATGCGACAGAGGCTCAGAGCCTCCGGGTGTGTCCCACCCACAGCACATGATCCGGGAATGATGAAGTTCACCTTTCAACTTGAATTTGCCGATGTCAAGACCATTGTTTTTCTCAGAATAACATGCTTCTGTTCTGAGCAGGGCCATACACGTGCGGATGGTGAGTGTTGATCTGATTCCGGTGCCGAATTTTCTTTCTCTGCGGTGCCCAGCACCTGGCAAATTGCCCTGGTGCACAGGTGCTCGGAATGGGTTGTTTGATTACATTGTTTGAACCCCTTGTGCCTTTTTGGAAAAACTTTCCAAATCTTTCATGTTTTCTTTCTGTAATATCCATTCATCTGTGTGTACAAGAGTATGTCAATCAGCTGGAAAAATTGATAGGTGTGAAGTTCAAGGGTTTTTCCCCCCTTCTGTGATATAAATGGTAGGAGAAACCATTGACTGGAGCAGCAGTGCTAGGAATCCCCAGGTCAGAGCTAGATAAACATGTAAGGCATCTAGCAAAGTGCCTGGCGTTCCTGCTCTATTATTAATCTGTTGATTCCTTTCAGAGTGAGAGTGTGGACTAAAGAGCCGTGGGTTGGGAATCAGATCTCGGCCCTGACAGTAACTAGCTTTGTGTCCTTGAGCAAGTTGCCTCCTCTCTCTGGGTCTCTTGTTTCTTCATCTGCTCAATAAAAGTGAGATTAAAAAGCCCTCAAGAGCCCTCAAATTCTCTCAGCTTTTGTTTGCTAATCTTTAAGACCAGGAGAAAATGCATACCTGTCGAAGGGGTGATTTGAGCCTCAAGAGATAGCCTGACTAAAGCATATAAAAGATGCTTGGCATATGTAAGATTTTCCCCTGTCCTTTTAAAATGCATGGAGGGCCGCTGGACACCCTGGAAACCAAAATGGACGCAGGAGGCAGGGTAACACACTGAGCAAGAGCCAGGCAGACCTGGCTTCAGTCCCGGCTTCACTGTGGATGAGATCTGTAACTCTCGGCAAGGCGCTTAACCTGGAAGGAAGCGCCTCATCGTATTTTCCTCAGGGTTACGGAGAAGATTACATTAGAAGAGGCTTTCGAAGTGTTTAAGAGTGCCTGATGCGCGGTCGGCATTCAGTAAATTGTACATGCGTGTGTGAGACTGAGCGGGGAGAGATGAACTGGCCGAGGAAGAGTTGAAGGCCATGTGGCGGGTCGCCCTGAACCAGAGAGGCAGGAGGCAAGCCCCAAACTCATTTCACAGTTCCTTGGTGGGCCCTGCCGTCACTCCCACTTCCTCAGTAAATGGTGTTTGCTTTGAGGTATTTATTTAATACCTAAGGTGAGCTTAATTCTCTGTGACTTTCTTGTTCCTGGGGCTTAAATATCAAAATTACTGATTCATACAGACCTTTTGTGTTTTCTCTGATGAGAGTGCTCCCCTTCTGTCCCTCCCTGGAAGCTGTAGGACCTGGAATGTTCCCACATCTATGTCCTTTTTTTTTTTTTTTTTGGTCTTTTTAAGGTTGCACCTGCAGCATATGGAAGTTCCTGGGCCAGGGGTGGAATCAGATCTACACCATAGGTTACAGCAACGCTGGGTCCTTAACCTACTGAGCTACTGAGCGAGACCAGGGATCAAACCCCTATCCTCATGGATAGTAGTCAGGTTCTTAACTCATTGAGCCACAACGGGAACTCCCCAATCTGTGTTCAAAACAGCTTTAATCCTGATGGTGCAGTTGTTAGTATAGAATAGCTCGTGTGTGTGTGTGTGTGTGTGTGTGTGTGTGTGTGTGTGTGTGAGAGAGAGAGAGAGAGAGAGAGAGAGAATGAGATAGAGAAAATGATATTGAGAGATCCAGGCAGACCAATAGAATATCTGGAGCCATCAGCTGGCAGTTCCCCTATTTGAATAGCTGAGTTCCCATCACACACATCAGATCAGGAGGTGGCCAGTTCTGGAGGAAGAGCAAATCTACTTTGTAGCCCCACTGATCCCTTCTGTTTGCTCTTTATTCAGTGCAGTCATAGTAAAGACTCTTCTAGGATTTTGTAGCCTGCAGACATCTTTTTAAAAACTTTAATTATATTCTTTTTTTAAAGAAAAGACTAGGCTCTTTATTTTGAGATAAGCATAGATTCACATGCAATTGTAAGAATATAGGAGGATTGGGGCGTCTCTGCTGCTCTGGGACACAGGTTCAATCCCTAGCCTGGCACGGTGGATTAAGGATCTGACATTGCTGCAGCTGTGGCATGGGTTACAACTTTGGCTTAGATCTGATACCTGACCTGGGAACTCCACATGCCACAGGGCAGCCAATAATAATAATAATACAGAGAGATCTTGTGTACTCTATACCCAGCTTTCCCCAGTGGTAACATCTTGCAGAATCATGGCACAGTTTCACAACCAGGATATGGACATTCATCCGTGAAGACGGAAGATGATCACCCATCTGGACAAAAGAATAATTCCCTCACCATCGAGATTCCTCCTGTTGGGTTTTATAGGTACAGCCTCCCCACCCCATCTCCTAACTGGTGGCAACCGCACTAATCTGTTCTCCACCTGATGTATCTATTTAGGAGTTTGAAAAATCTTAAGGGAGTGGTGTTCAAAATGAAGTAAAGGCAAGGAATTGGCTGTCCTCTCCCAAGTGTCCTTACCCCCAGATGTGGCAGGACCGAGCATAAAGTTATTTGCCCTGGGGAGAAGGGTTCCATTCTGGACTCAGGTGGACATTTCCCACTTTCGATGTGCTGCTGAGACTGCAGTGATAAACTACGACCATTCTAGGATTCATTTAAACCGGTTCCTTGTGGTAAAAATACTGTATATATCATCTGTCACATCATGATGTGGCAGCCCTTCCGTGTGCCAGCTCAGTTAATGAGGGCAACAGCTGCCCCAGTGTTTACTGCTGAAGGAATGCTTGACAGTGCTGCTATGAATCCAGCGCTTCATGTGACCATTTTAAGAAATAGTGCTTAAGCTCCTGCCATTTGATCACTATGTGGAGTTTTATGTAGCAGTTATACAGAAGGTCTGCCATGCGGAGGATTTCACCTTTTCTCCTTCACCCTACCTCTCGTCCCATCTCAACCTCTCGTCCCGTCTCAGTTTTGTTCTTGCGAAAGATGAAAATCCCACAGGCACGCCTGCTTCCCTGACTGCTGGCCTTCCACGCCATCCCTGGCTTCTCTTTCCCCATCTACCTCCTGTCCCGGGACCTCTTCAACAAGGTGGCACGTAGCCTCCAGGAAGCGTGTGGACTAGATGACCTTGAAGGTTTCATCCAATCCTGGGAGCCACTGGTACTGCATCACCGCAGTGCAACCGGGTACATGAGCATCACATGGTCCCAGTAAGGGGATCCTCCTAGGCAGGGGGCTGGGGCGGGGGTTGGTGCAGAGAGACCAGGCTGCAGCACAACCCTGAGAGGCTGTGAGGACCGGGGAAGGGAAAGGCAGTTTGGCCCAGGCACACATAATTTGCTTATTGAAATGGGTCTGAGCGCTCCGGTTCACCACACATTGCACCACTTCCTGTTGCCCTGTTTTAAATTTGGCTTGTTGAACCTGTGCCAGTCCCTGAAAACATCTGCATTTGTGACCTCTGATTTAAGTAATCCCCAAATCCTGAACTTTTAGGTGGCCTCTGACTTTTTAATATTAAACATTGTTTGAATGAACATCTTTGCAAAATGTATGTCCTTGGAATGATTTCCTGCAAGTAGAATGCTTGGGTCAAACTTCATAAATTTGAGATTGTGATATGGATTGTCAGATTCTCCTATCGTTTTGGTGTCTGAAATTGTCAGTTTGTGTTCTCTATCAGCAGAATTCTGACTTTTTTTTTATTGATCTCAAAAGAGTTCTTCTTATATTAAGATTGTGAACCTTTAAACGTATAAAAATATTTTGCTATTTTAAAAAAACTTTAAAATACTGTTTCATCAGTATTTTTAATATTTTTTTGTTGTTGTTTAATTTTTTGTTGTTGTTGTTGTTGTTGTTATTGCTATTTCTTGGGCCGCTCCCACGGCATATGGAGGTTCCCAGGCTAGGGGTTGAATCGGAGCTGTAGCCACCGGCCTACGCCAGAGCCACAGCAACTCGGGATCCGAGCCGTGTCTGCAACCTACACCACAGCTCACGGCAACGCCGGATCCTTAACCCACTGAGCAAGGCCAGGGACCGAACCCGCAACCTCATGGTTCCTAGTTGGATTCGTTAACCACTGCGCCACGACGGGAACTCCCTCATCAGTATTTTTAAAATGGTTTTTATTTTTTCCATTATACTCGGTGTGCAGTGTTCTGTCAGTTTTGTCCTATAGAGCAAAGTGACCCAGTCACACATAGATATATACATTCTTTTTCTCACGTAATCCTCCACCATGCTCCATCACAGTGACTAGAGTTCCCTGTGCTGTACAGCAGGATCTCATTACTTATCTGTTCAAGTATTTTTAATTTTATGTATTTTGATTTAGCAGCTTTTCCTTTGTGGTTTCTGGAATTGTATGCGCTGTTTAGAAGTTTTTCAGATCCCAACATTATACAAATATTAACCCTTACTTTGTTTTAGAATGTTTACTTTTTCTTTTTCAATATTTATTCTGTCTGGAATGTGTCCTGGTGTAAAGAATAAAGCGATTCAGCTTCATATTTTTCTAAACAGCCAGCCAATTTTTCTAACAACCAACAATTTTTAATGTACATGGTGAATTTGGAATTACCAAATCTTGATGGCTTCTAGTGTCTAAAAGTGGCTTGTTTTTACGGATAGCAAGTTTCTACTTCAAACTTTGATCTAAAATATTTTTCTGCTTTTAAAACCTCTCGAAAGGAGCTGTGAACAGAACACTGTATTGGTTTTGGCATTAACTTTAATGTATCTCAAATAAGCTGATTCTACAGAATTTGATCCAGAGCACTTCTGTGTCTTGATGCCTTTTTTTGCCAAGCAAAATTGATTATTTCTGACCAAACAGCCTTCAGTGCTGGACTGAAAAAGAGCCAGGGGGTCCTCTTAGGCTGGTTACAGGTTATGTAATTTGGCATCAGGTACAATGCTTTTTATGTTTCTCTTAAGCTCCTTTCTACTCTCTAGCTTCTGATGGTTAGTACCTCTTTTGCTGGGGACTTTATATTTGGGGGGCAAGTTGAGATCCTCTGTCCACATCCTAGTAATTGTAATTTTAAAATGTTTTTATTTTGTCTTGGCAGTTTGAGAAATAGATATCCAAGGCCTTTCTTTGACAGTGATTCCCAGCATTTTCTTATATTGTAGAATTAAATTGTGGATGGAATTTGTTGTGTTGGTATATATTATATTCACCTGCAGTGATGATTTGCTCTTTCATATTGTTTTTTTGTTGTTGTTGTTTTTTGTTTTGTTTTGTTTTTAGGGCTGCACCCATGGCATATGGAAGTTCCCAGGCTAGGAGTCGAATCAGAGCTATAGCTGTCTGTTGAGGTGAATGAAGCCTCAGCAACATAGGATCCAAGCTGTGTCTGCGACCTGCACCACAGCTCACGGCAACATGGGATCCCCAACCCACTGAGCAGGGTCAAGGATCCAACCCACATCCTCATGGTTACTAGTCGGATTTGTTACCACCACGCCACAACGGGAACTGCCCATACGGGTTTTCTTTATAAAAACTTTAATTAGAAGTGCTTTTAGCTCTTCTAGTTTGAAAACATACTTGGAACCTCAGCATCTTTGCAGATTCCTCTTTGGTAGTCATATTCTCCTAAATTCTCCTAAGTGTCCTTTTCTTGCATGCCCATGCCCATGGCATGCAGAAGTTCCTGGGCCAGGGATTGCACCTAAGCCATAGCAGTGACCCAAGCTGCTGCAGTGACAGTGCTGGATCCTAACCCACTGTGCCCCAAGGGGACTCCTTAATAGTGCCTTTTAAAGAAGATTTTAGCACTGATGCTTTTTGGTCCAATCTGCAAGTAGAAAGGCAGATTCTGCTGCTTTGGCCGAGAGGCTGAATAGGTAGTGGTTAAAACCAGCAGTCATCCTGTAAGGCTTCACGTCCCATCTTCTCCATGTGTCACATCACCTAGCTAACCTTTAGTTTCCTTATCTGTCAAATGCAGATAAAATCAAACCCACCTCATAGGGCTGTTGTGAAAACCAAATGTGATAATGCATGTAAGGCACTAAGAGCAGTGCCTGGCCAGTAGTAAACACTTAATAAATGCTATTTCTCGTCTTCTTTTTTAGTGTTGGTTTGCTCTTCTAGGCCATTGCTATGCTATTCCCCCCCCCCACCCCCTTTCAATTGTAAAAAGAATACACACCTATTATATAAAGTTTAGAAATTGAAAAGCTTAGAGAAGAAAATTTCTCCTATGGTTCTCCTATGGTTCCAGCAATAATCAGTTTACATTTTAATGTATTTGGTTCTAGATTTTTTATACTTGTATATTGTTGTAAACAGCTGAGATCATTCTGTGTGCATAATATGGCATTAGAAACATTTATAAAATGATCATTCTGATGGCCTCCTAAGAGTCCCTCACGTCTTGTTATTTTGATTGGCTTCCTCGTTCTCCTTTGATTTGGTGTTTAGTATGGGGAGCTTTTTTGGTTGGAGTTAGGTTGCTTTTAAGATCCTTCTAACTAATTAGGCCAGACTTGCTCTTCTTGTCAGTGAGAGGTTTAGGAGTTGAGGCTTTTGTGTTTGCTTTTGTGGTTGGTGTTCTGTCTGTTGAGGTGAATGAAGCCAGGATTTTAAACCTCAGATGCTACTACCCTCTCTGTCCTCTTGCCACCATCTTTCTGTCCTGGACTCACTCCCCGCTGGTTTACTTTTTAACCTTTCTTTGATGAGTTTCTCTTCGTAATCCTGTGCTGGAAGAAAGATGAATGGAGACCATGATTGGTGCCTTGGTCTCCGACCCTCTGGTGCCTTGTGAGTGCCTGGGAGCCAGCCAGGGTAAACACCAGTGGCACGTTAGTGGGTCTTTACTGGGTAACCATGCTGAGCGGTTCCTGGTGAGAAGACTGTCCTAAATTGTTCCTGACAAGGTATACTATTTTTGTTTCAGATTTCTTATTTTTCCTGTAAAGCTGGGCTTAAAGTATGTTAAGGCTGAATTCATTTGAACTTGGGAATATAATGAGATCTTGTACTTTTTACTTGCAGAAAACCAGCCAAGAACAGCAATTGGAAAAAGAAATATGTATCCAAAATTGCCAGGGAAACCTGCTGTTTAGATACGCTTTCTGAGAAACCACATGGCAGATGAATGTCGTCTTTGTCTCAAGTCACAGCGGCTTCTTTCTGCTGGGAAACCGCGCGAGCTGATGGAGGCTTGGTTTTTCACTGGGTTATTGAAACGGCACTGAGAGCTAGGCTTAAATACTGTGGCTTGTGACCCCAAAGGGTTGCTTAAAACTGTATCAGCCTGTGTGAGCTTGACACTGCTTTTCATTTCCTCTGTTTGGTTCTGAGACTGCCTTGACCCGTGGCTGCTTGGCCACCTCCTTTCAAGTTCATTCTTCGAGGCCAGTTATTCTCTGCTGTTACAATATATAGGCTGGTTCTTATCTCAGCCACGGTAAGCCAAAGCACTTGGTCCAGACAGTAGGTTTTGTGCATTTGGGTAGCAGGACTAGGAATAGTGGTAGGAAATAATTTAGACCTAGATGGCTTAGAACAGATCAGCAGTGGATCCCAGGACCCGCAGACAGGCCCTGGGAAGGGCTGTCCTGAGGTCACTTCCACCTGGCTTCATTAAAAGCACAGGTGACAAATGGCCTATGTCTTGAATTCCTGGAAGCCATCGTCTTTCTCAATTAGTTTTTCTGGCGCTGTGTCAGGAAGAAGATACAGCTTTCCAAACGGAAAGGGGCCTTAAAGAGCCTGTCTCCAGCAAGAGGCATCATCCAGAGTTTTCTTGACCACTTCTGGTCATTTCTGAGCAGGGGCGATTCCACATTTGGAAAAAAGTACATACCATTGCTTTAAACGCTCTGTCTGAAGATACTGTATATTTTTTAAAATTTCAGCCAAAATTTATTTCAAACTTCTACCCTTGTATTTATTTTGACTACTCCTCACAGAAGCTTTCCAGAAGGTTAGTTTGGATTATCTGAATTATCCATTTTGCAGATGGAGAGAGCCAGTCGGTTTTAGTCTCTACCCCCTGGCTGACTGTGTAACCTCAGAGAGAGTATGTCATTCTGCAGACCTCAAATTCCTCATCTGTAGAAGCAAGTGAACAATTATAGCTGTAAGATTTAATGATGATCAAAGGAGCTAATACACAGCAGTACTTTAGGTAGCGGCCAGCTAATAGTGGCTAATAGATGTTTTGAAAATGCGGGCTTATGTTCTTGTTCTTATTACTATAATCATTATACAACAACTTCCTTAAATCCCAGGCAACTGCAGGAGGGCTTCTGCTTATCCTTCTGTCCTACTGTTCTTTATGTTTTCTTGATTTACCAGGCATAGCAATGTTAGTATTGTAAGAAGGTGGGGTTGGGAGTTCCCATCATGGCTCAGTCGTAATGAACCCGACTAATATCCACGAGGTTGCGGGTTGGATCCCTGGCCCTGTTCACTGGATTAAGGATCTGGCATTGCCGTGAGCTGTGGTGCAGGTCGCAGATGTGGCTCAGATCTGGCGTGGCTGTGGCTGTGGCGTAGGCCAGCAGCTGCAGCTCCAATCAAACCCCTAGCCTGGGAACTTCCATATGCCACTGGTATGTCCCTAAAAAGAAAAAAAAGAAGGTGGGGTTAGTGGGTTAGTACTATAACAGTGTTTCTAGGCTCTGGAGATTTCCCTTCTTTCATAGGAGGAAGTTTCAGGAGTTTATCAGTTGTGAGAACTGGAAATTGGGAGTTAACAACCCCCCACACCCTGGCCCCTACTTATGGGGAAGCAGCTTTGCTAATAATATCATAATTGTCTCTATTTTCCAAAGATTGCTTTGTCCTCTGTAGCTCTATTATTTAAGCATATTTTTTTTTTTTCCGCTTTTTTAGGCCTGTGCCCGTGGCATATGGAGGTTCCCAGGCTAGGTGATCGAATTGGAGCTACAGGTGCCGGTCTATGCCATAGCCACAGCAACTCAGGATCCAAGCCACGTCTGCGACCTACACCACAGCTCACAACAATGCCAGATCCTTACTTAACCCACAGAGCAGGGCCAGGGCTCGAACCTGCGTACTCATGGATACTAGTCGGGCTCACTGCTGCTGAGCCACAAACGGAACTCCAGTTTTGGATTTTAAAATTTGTAGAATCTGCAGTTCCAGCTTGCTTTGCTTTCCTAGTGATTGTAGGTTTTTTTTGAAGAAACCTATCAGAAGTTTTCTAGTGTTTTTTTTTTTTTTTAAGTCATTTGAAAGAATTAAATTTTGGCTTTGTAGGTCCTTGCCATTGAGCATTAGGTTCGAATTCATAAATTTATATTACTTTTATCTACTTTCTATGGGTTTATTCTCGTTTTCTTCTTCTCTAATTAGCCAATTAAATTTCATAATTTAAAATCATCTCTCTTAGAGTTCCTGTCGTGGCTCAGTGGGTAACGAACCCAGCTAGCTCCATGAGGATGTGGATTCAATCCCTGGCCTTGCCTAGTGGTTTAAGGATGCAGCATTGCTGTGAGCTGTGGCGTAGGCTTGAATCTGGCATTGCTGTGGCTGTGGCATAGGCCAACTAGTGCAGCTCCAATTTGACCCCTAGCCTGGAAACCTCCATATGCTGTGGGTGTGGCCCCAAAAAGACAAAAAAATAAAATAAAAAAATGAATTAAATCATCTCTCCTTTGGACCATATGCACATGAGGCTGCAAAATTCCCTTTAAGTATTACTCTGTCTTCCACAATTTTTTATATGTAGTGTTTTGCTTTTACAAAGCAAATCTGACTTTACAAGTCAGATTTATTGAGGTTTAATTTATATGCCATAAAATTGGCTTACTAAATTGAGTGTGCAGGAGTTCCCTTCATGGCGCAGTGGTTAACGAATCCGATTAGGAACCATGAGGTCTCGGGTTTGATCCTGGCCTTGCTCAGTGGGTTAAGGACCCGGCGTTGCCGTGAGCTGTGGTGTGGGTCGCAGACGCGGCTCGGATCTGGCGTTCCTGCTGCTGTGGCTCTAGCGTAGGCCAGTGGCTACAGCTCCAATTGGACCCCTCGCCTGGGAACCTCCATGTGCTATGGGAACGGCCCTAGAAATGGCAAAAAGACCAAAAAAAAAAAATCAAGTGTGCAGTTTGATGAGTTGTGACAGTTGTGTAAACACAGCCACAATCAGGGATATAGAACATTTCCATCGTCCCCAAGAGTTCCCTCACACTCTGTGTCTGGTCGTGACAGTTTTGTCTTTTCTCCGATGCCATGTGGATGGAGCCATTCAGTGTGTGGGCTCCCGTGGTGGATTCTTTCATTTAGCAGGCTGTTTGAGCGTCATCGGTGTGGTTGCCTGACATTCTGGAGTTGTTCCTGTTGATTGCTGGGCAGTTTTGATCGTGTGGCTAAACCAGTTTGTTTACCTGCTCCCCGTTAGTACAGTTTCAGTGGGAGCACACGAGCAGTTTTTCTTTCTGCACTTGGGCTATAAATAAACACATGAGGCTATTCTGGTTTTGAAATTGCCTGGACATTTTTCAAATTGAATTTTTTCGTTGGGGTTTGGCATTTTGGATGTTTTTCCATTAGTGGGCAAGCACGTGCTCATGCCTGTGTTCTGCCTGGCACCCTTCTTCCCTGGAGCTGTCTGGGTCCAGTCAGGAGCTAGAAACCGCACAGTAGGTTAAACAGAGGAGGTTTCATACAAGGAATGATTCCCTGTGATGAAAGAGGAACTGTCAGATACCAGGAAACTCTGTATGGTTCCCTAGGGCTGAGGAAGAACAAGCTACCAGGGCTTTGCCCTCGGCAGAGAAGGTGGGGTGCAGCCCACGGCAGAGCAGCCTGGCCCAAAGGTTCTGGGCAAGCCAGAGACGGCCCTCTGGAGTGTAGGCAGTGCCATGGATGTGCCCAGGGGGCCAGGGTACTGGCGGGGACAGGAGAGGCCTCCAGAGCCTGCAAGTCCCATATCCACGTTGACAGGGCTGCTGAAAGATTGTAGCCAGGCTGAGGCTGTGGTCACGGAGGAGCCAGGTTCTGAGCTGTGGCTGGGGCACGCTCCCCGCGACGTCCTCGCATCCACATCGCCAGCCCAAATGCTGGACGCTCTGGGGAGCAGCCTCCTCCCCGAACCGTCCCTCCAGCCTCTGCTGGGAAAGCTTAACATCACACACACCTCAAAGCGGAAGCGCTGGACGTGCGTCTGTTTATTGCAGAGAAGGGTGCATTTGGAGCTGAGAGACGGTCAACTGGTAACTGATACACTCTTCCTGTTCTTTTAAAAAGAAATGCTATCAAGTCAGAAGCAGTACTAATCATATACTTGTGCTGTTAACAGACATTTCAGGAAGGGAAAAGGTTTTAAGAAAATTAGAACTTAGAATATGTTTATCGACACATATAAACATCATATTCATCATGAACCACCCTTCCGATTGTATCGCGCACATACACGTCGAGGTACTAGCGCCATTCTCCCCTCTCCCCGTCGTTATAGATCCCAGGTTTTGTGTCACACCCCTGATTGGAGACAGTTTCTTTGTTTATGGTGCTTGCTCACTATAGAAAACATTTAGGACAGGGCTTAAAGAACACTTTTGGAGGTTCCGTTGTGGCTCAGCAGGTTAAAGACCTGATGTTGTTTCTGTGGAGATGCTGGTTTGATCCCTGCCTTCGCTCAGTGGGTTAGGGATCTGGCATTGCCGCAAGCCATGGTGAAGGGTCATAGATACAGCTCAGATCTGGTGTTTTTGTGGCTGTGGTGTAGGCCTCAGCTGCAGCTCCATTTCGACCTCTTGCCTGGGAATATCCATGTGCAGGTGCAGCTGTTAAAAACAAACAAACAAACAGATTCATACCCAAGAGGCTAAATGCTTTTAACTGTGAGCTTGGGGGTTCCTTTTGTGGCTCAGTGGTTAACGAACCTGACTGGTATCCGTGAGGACGAAGGTTCAATCTCTGGGTTAAGTTTCCAGTGTTGCCATGAGTTGTGGCATAGGCCGGCAGCTATAGCTCTGATTCAACCCCTAGGCTGGGAACCTCCTATAGGCTGTGGGTGTGGCCCTAAAAAGACAAAAGGCCAAAAAAAAGAAAAAACAAAAAAACAAAACAAAACTGTGAGCTCAGGTGAGCTTACTGCTAGGAATATGGTGAGTGTTGTTTCTGAACCAAAAAACTGGGACACAAGGTCTTTACAAAGAATGTTTTCTGGCTTGTGAATTTATACACATTTGAAAAGTATTACCATGGCATAAATTAAAGTACATTTAATTATCCGTGCTGATTAAACATTTGCTGAAGAGAATAAAGAACAAAGTATTTAGGACACATACATATTAATGCTTTTTATTTTTTGATTTAAGACTCTAAAAAAGATGACTTTTTAAAGAAACCTTAAATCAGAAAAATAGAAGAAAAAATGGTAGAAATCCCTATTTAGCAGTTATGTGGTTTTGGCAGAATCTTTAATTCTTTTACACACACACACACACACACACACACACACACACACACCGTTCTCTATCTGGACCTAATTTTTTTTTTTTCTGATATTGTGAGGAATTCAGGTCCCCAAACTGGATGGCCATTGCAGAAAGATTCCGACATGCCTTGCAGATAGAACTTACCTGCTTTTATTGGCAGCATTCTTTTTTTTTTTTTCTCAAAAGGGTATGGAGAGAATATTTCCGTTTGTGTATTTAGGTTGTACGTCTCTGACCCTTCACCACACGGGCGCGCCCAGCAGTGAGGCTTCCAGCTGTCTTAGATACTTTCAAAAAACTGAGTGCTGTTCACTAATAAGTTTCCCCACTTTAAGAAAAAGCCCAAGTTGTGGAAACTCAGGCCTGGTAGCTTTTACGCAGAGAGCTTTTACTTTCCTTCTCAAGTAGTTTCTGTTAACATTTTGTCCTTTCAGTGTATCTAGATTGGGCCCTTTTAAGATCTGAAGATACTTTAAAGACTACCTTCATGCAATAAAGTGAGGTTAAAGTTTGTGTTTCAGCTTTTCGGTTTTGCTTGGGATTCTTTGACCTTCTTTTATTTGGCAAGAAAAGAGAGGAAAAGCCTGGACTTGTTGTCTCGGAAATTTCCAGCCCAAGAAAGTGTTCAGAGGCACAGTGCGCGGGGATTCTTATGTGATTAGCTAGGTTGCTTCCTGAATTATTCAGCTGCATTAAAGCAGCAGCTGGGTACAGTTGGTGTTGTAGGTTTTCGTTTCATCTGAAAGATTAATATCCCCACAAGAATGAAACTATCGACGTCTCCCTTTAGTGCTTTCAACTATCAGGAGCCTCCTATGCTACTCTATTCTTATACTCTGCCTCCTTTAGACATCAGCGATCACTTTAGGACATTTAATTATCCGGGGAGGCTTTGTGTTTGCTAACTTTCTGAAAGTTTTCCCCTCATAGTTTGGCTTCCTTAAGTGTGAAATTTATAAACCAACTTAGAGCCACTCTTAAAATTTCTCTCAAAGCGCAGTCTTTAGCAATCAAGACCAGTATGAGTTTTCCTGGCATTTTCCCTTGTAACTTTATTGCAGTCCTGACACTGGATGGGCTGTTGGGTTTGATTTTGGCATGTGCATGAGTCAGCTTGGAGTAATCATCATAACCTTACTTAACACACTTATATTATACTCTCGGGCCTATTTATTGATTACCTATTTTCAAAGCTTCCAAAAAGCCCGGAGTCTTACTAGTAATTGAGGGAACCCAATAAAAAGTCAGTATCCTTTTCAAGCAAAGGCTTCAAGATTTAAGGAACTATTTCTCTATTAAATATTCACGGAGAACTTTTTTCTGCTGGCCTGACTCTGAAAATATGTTAGATGTAGTTCCTACTCTTAAATAGCTCCCACTTTAGTAAAAGGAAAAGATAGGTGGAGCTTGGGCCGGGCTGCAAGATCAAATGGGCCCTCCCTAAACTGAAGACAGAGAAAATTCTGCAGAAGCATGAAGGTGTGAAAAAAATAGGGCACCCAAAGGAATTTTGAGCAGCTGTTTGTAATATTGACACGTGAACTCATAAATCCTTTCATTTACTTAACCTAGTTTTATTAGTCCCCTGTATCTCAAGGGTGATGGTTTCTTGAAGTAACAAGATTTGCATTTCACTTTTTTTTTTTTTTTGGTCTTTTTAGGGCCACACCACAGCATATGGAGGTTCTCAGGCAAGGGGTCAAATTGGAGCTGTAGCCGCTGGCCTACGCCTCAGCCACAGCAACTTGGGATTCGAACCGTGTCTGCGACCTACACCACAGCTCATGGCAACGCTGGAGCCTTAATACTGAGTGAGGCCAGGGATCGAACCCATGTCCTCATGGATGCTAGTCGGGTTCATTAACCACTGAGCTGCAACAGGAACTCTCTGCATTTCACTTTTAAAAATTCTACATTTCAGACTTTTCCCTGAATTAGAGTGAGTGCCCCTTCTTTGCACTATGAACGTGGCAAGATCCTTCTCTCAGAAATTCTCACTGCAGGAATTCTTCCTTCTCTCAACTGCAGCGCATGTCGCCTTGACAACGGCGTTGGCTTGGCTTTGCATTCAGACAGGCAAGGGCTCACATCCTAACCCGACCACTTACACTTACTGGCGCCTGGGTCATGGGGAAAATTCCTGTATCGAAGTCACATCCCACCTGGATACTATTGCTTATTTCGTGGACCCTTCTTAGAATTACATGAGCTGATGTGTGTAAAATGCTGAGCACAATGCCCAGCACATAGCACTTAATTGAAAGTAGTTCTAATTAGGGAGTTCCCTGGTGGCATGGCGGGTTAAGGATCTGACGTTGACACAGTTGTAGCTCGGGTTTGATCCCTGGCCCAGGAACTTTCACATGCCATGGGTGCAGCCAAAAAAAAAAAAGTAGCTCTAATTAGCATTAGCAGGTATAACAGCAATGCCTCAGATTGTAGCTTGCTTTCACGACTTCTCTACCTCATTTATCTCCACTTCTAGGCTTAAAGGATCTTGCCATACACCTTTTGTCCCCTGTACACCCTCACTCAGCCACACCCCTCTGTCATCCCTACTCCTGCCCCATTCAGGCCAAGCACAAGTGTCTGACACAGAGCAGGCACTCATTGCATCTTTATAATTAAAGATATGGTGCTAAACATTAGCAGTGCAGTGCTTCTTGAAAGCCATTCTTCTTTTGTATTGGGGTATAAAATTTATTTATGGGTTCTTGTTGCACAAAGCCAGAATCCTGATAGTAGAAAAATCTAGGTTTGGTCAAAACTTGAGTATCTTCGTCTGTGATACTACACCACAGCTCACAGCAACTCCGGATCCTTAACCCACTGAATGAGGCCAGGGATCGAACCCACAACCTCATGGTTCCTCGTCAGATTCGTTAACCACTGAGCCATGACGGGAACTCCTGGCCAGTGGCTGTTTATAAAACTCACAAAACCAAACCAAACCAAAATAACCAAAAGCATTTTGATTTTCAGAGTAAGTTGTGAAAGTTCACGCCAGAACAGAGTTGGAATAAATTGTAAACATGTAAAAAGTACTACTTCAAAAATTAATTTCGTCATGAAAGTTTGATGACTTTCACATCACAAATACCAAAGAGAATGAAAGTAATACTTTGTATTAAAGTAAAATCCCATTATTTAAAGAAAAAACTTTTGCTTTTTGTCTTTCTACTTATACCATTACTCAGATTACATCCTTCTCACGTACATACACACACACGCGTGCGCGTACATGCACATGTACAATTCACACTGCACCCTCTCTCGGCGGGAGGCTCTCTGGATACAATCTTCAGGTTGTTCAAGGCCAATCTTATGACCCCTGTCAGAGCTTTTGTCGTTATATCCCATGCCTGCTTAGAGCCAGATTTCTTTATTTTACCCAGGCTTAAAGTCTGCCTTTCATTGCAGCCCACCTTGGTGAATATTTTATGTACATGCAGTCATGTTATCTTTGGTTGGAAGTCTGGTAACAGGTCCATATAGTGATTTGAAGTCATCATAGACGCAGGATGAGATTGAAAATCATAATTCACTGGTAACAGTTTTGCAACTTTTCTTCCTTGTTGGAGAAGCATGAGGAAGTTTTTATAAGGAACTGATGGAAGCATGATTTGACGTGACCACCATTTGAGTCAGAGGAAATCTCTCATTAGAATTCTCCCAGGTTTCATTTAGGGAGCAAGATCTTTTGAAATTGAATGGTCTGTGCTTTCTTAATCCACACAAGCTGTGATTTGATTGGCCGCATCCTTGCTTTTCTGTTTGGCTATCTTCTCACTCCCCTGCTGAGAGGCGACTGCATCACCCGAGAGTCTTATCTGATTGGAATCACCTCCCCCCAACGGAGGATCCCCACCTGGATAGAGTCAGGGTCACATCGAGAAAGGGTACGCAGCTTTGGTGGAACAAAATCAACGTCCCAGATGCCTTTGGCTTGACCTTTGCATGTTTTCTCCTTTGCACTTTTGCTCACCTTCCAGTGGTGGGTGTTAAAGGTATGGGGTGACGTGCTGGTGGTAGCTTCTATCAAGCTTCCTTGCCATCTTGCTAAATTCCAAGGGTGTGTTCTTTCCTCGTTCTTGGCCGCAGTAAAACATCACCTGTGACAGGCATCAGCCTGACTTACCTATCCCGGAGGGGTGACAGTGTACACTTAAATCCCAGGGGATAGATACTAAATGGTGTTACTTCCTTTAGCTGGTGAAAACCGCCAAACCGCCAAAGCTACCTATGTGGCCGATATGAGAATGTGCTCCATCAGGATGCTGGCTGTAGCAAAACTGTAGCAGCATGGTTAATTCACCGCAGGATATTATCCATTTGAAATTTATTTATGCCACCAAGGACCAGGAAGGTGAAATGCTACTCTCGGCGCCATAAAACCATTCTCTGAGCTCGTTTTCAGAAAAATCCATATCTGGAGGGTGTCTTCGGCTGGCTGTGTTCTCATAGGTCAGGTGTAACTTAAGCCCCCAAGGCCTTGGGGCCAGTAAATTAGTCTGAAGTGGCTGAGATAAAGGCAGGGTGCATATTGTTGCTTCCAGATTAGAATCAAGGGCGAAAGAACTGCTTAGAAATTGGAAACCTAGAAGAAGCTTTGACCGGAGACAGGCAGCAATTACTTTGTGAGAATTTTACCGCCAGGAAAACAAGAAGGAAGATGTAGGATTATGTTTATCAAAGTTGAGAGCTTATAAGAAACACCTGAATAGCTTCTCTAGCCTTTGCAGTCCAGCGCCTCACCTCCCACGGAGCTTGATCAAGCAGCTCCGGGCTGGGGAGGTGAGGAGTCTGTTTTTTCAGCAAGAGATTCTGTTGCAGGTGATCCGTGGATCGTGCTTCGAGAAACACTGGGTTTTAAAAGGCCTTTGAGATCATTTAGGCAGCCTCTCTTATACGTGGGGAAGCTGAGGCATGGGGAGGCGGAGGGGCTTGCCTGTGGCGGCAGAGTGGGAAAGCCACTGTGGTCCCGCTGCCTTTTACTTCTTCATCTTGTGGTTGGGTCTTTATCCCAGTGGATGGATTGAAAGCAGGCTCATTTCCCAATTCCCATCTCCCCTTCCTTCACTGGACTTTTTCTTTTCTTTTTCGTACAGCATCACCTTCCATTGTAAGAGTCATTTACTCATTTACTGTGTTAATTGTTTTTTGTCTTGCCTCACTAAAATATAAGCTTTACAGGGGCAACTTTTTTTTTTTTTTTAGAGCTTAACTGAAGTATAGTTGATTCACAAGGTTGTGACAATTTCTGTGCTACAATGAAGTGATTCATTTATACCTATACACACATCCTTTCTCTTTCAGATTCTTTTTCCACATAGATTGTCACAGAATATAGGCAACGGTTTTTGTTTTGGGGAGCTTTTTTTTTGGCCACGCCCATGGCCTACGCAAGTTCCCAGGCCAGGGAGCAAACCCAAACCACAGTAGTGACAGTACCAGATCCTTAACCTGCTAGGCCACCAGGGAACCCTGGACAGCTCTTGTTTTTGACTGCCCAGCATCTTTCCCCTTGATCTTCCCTGGGCACTCATCCCCCCTCTCCCACTGCAGTTCCAGGGAGCTCCCCTTTTTTTTGTTCTTTTTTTTCACTGAAGGATGCCATGTGCCTTGGACAGTGCCTGGCCCATAGTAGGTATCCAGTGAATATTTGATAAATGGATGGATGGAAAGTTTTGTTAAACTATAAAGACGTTAATGAGCATTGTGGGAAAGTGCCAGCCCTTAGGCATTATTAACCCAAAGTAGAGTAGAATATTTTCTCTTTGACTCATTTGGTTCTGGTTCAGATCAGAGGTTACAGGAGCAGCTTGTCGATGGGAGACTAATTAGAGACTTCCTGGTAATATTAACAATAAGGATAATATTAATATTTGTGGCATGCTCACTATCCACCAAATCCCTAACGTGAAGTCCCTTCCGCACTAAGAACGTTACACCCGGCATAAACTCAGCCACTTCTCATTACAGCCCAACGGTAGAGGAACTGGTATTGTCTGTTTTCCAGAGGAGGAAAGCGAGGCTCAGAGAGGTCAAGTTATTTGTCCAAGGTTGCACAGCCAGTGCAGTTAGGGTCTGTCCTTAACCATCAGTAACATTCAGTATTAGGTTTGAGGTGTCCTGTCTTTGGAGAAGAAATCAGAAAAGTGAAAGATCAAGCCAGCATCACTCTGGGCTGTCCCAGGGCCAAGAACTCCCACCTCCTAGATGGTATAAAACCACACCGGCTGGAAGGCAAGATAGATTTTTTTTTTTTAGCCCAACTTTCCAGCCTTTCCCCCTCCCCCCTAAGTCTTTCCATTCTCACATTACAAAGAACCTTTCGCCTTGAACTGTGAGGCTTTTCTCACTTCTCAGACCACTGCCCTGAAGCGGGCCAGGGGACATTCCTGTGGCGACAGGTCCCTGAGCCATTTCTAGGGAGGCCACTGTAGCATTCCCACTTGTTCACACCCCACCCTCTCAAGGGAGGGGGCGCTGAAAGGGGCTCCTTCCCTGCCCTTGAACACCTCTTCCCTGCTGAGGCCTCGGGAGGGGCTGGGCGAGCGATGCTCCATAACTCTCCCGTAATACTTGAGGGAGCCTCGAGTTCCTGAAACACTGTGCCTTGTTGCCCCGGACTCGAGCGCACGGAATTGATCACCAGCTGCTGTGGATAATGTCGCATTCATTCCCACCCCGCCAGCCTGGACTGGCCTCGCCCGGATGCAGTGAGCGCTCCGCACACACAGCAACAGCCACAAGGCCACTGGCCTGGCAGGTGGAGAGGTGTGACCCTGGAGCGGCTGTCACAGCGCTGCCTCTAAGCACACAGGGCACCAGGCGCTATGCCGGCAACTTGACAGCCACGGTCTCACTTAATTCTTACCAAAAACACCACGAGCCCTGCAGTTCTGCCTCTGTAGGTGTGAAAGCCCTGGAGAGATGAGTCACTTGCCTGTGTGCCACAGCAGCTGCGTGAGGCAGACGCGTGTTTTAGCACAGGTTGAGTTGGTCCTAAAACCTGTGCTCTTGGGAGTCTGCTTTCCTCCAGTGCTGGTTAAGAGCGGGGCCTCTAGGTTGGACTCTTGACCCTGCCACTTAGCCGGGAGGCATTGGGCAAGTCCCTGAGCTACCCTCTTCCTTGGTTTGTTCATCTGTAACCCAGAGGTAATCCGGTACTCAAAGCGCGGGATTGTCGTGAGGATTCAATTAACCAGTGTTTGGCGCGTGTAAAGCTCACGGTGCATGGTGGGCCCTCTCTAAGTACCAGTCCGTGGCATTAATTTATATAGCACACCCTCTTTGGTCCTTCTGCGTGATGGAAACTCCATCTCAGAAGTTTCAGGCTTTCTCCACCCACCCCTACCCCCACGCCACGTGAAGGCTGCGTTCCCAAGACCCTTCTGCAGATGATCCGCAGAAAGTGCTTTGAGGGGTGCCCTCGGGAAATGCTCGTGATGATTGGCATGACGGTGCCGAGACACGAGGGTGTGGGGAGGCCGAGTGGGGGACAGCATCTGGTCCTCAATGAGCATCCGTCCCCCCAGCAGAGTGCCCAGAAGGAGACACAGCCACGTGCACGTGCCCATCTCACGGGTAGGACGAGAACTAGCAGCAGCCGTTTTGTTACACACACCACGCTGCTGTCACTTCAGTGCTCCGGCAGTGAATCCACATGTCATCAACTTACAAGGGAGGGGTGATGAAAGTCTTACTAAGTTCTTGGTCAAGGAACAGTGACATCAAAGAGATTAGCGCTTAGAACACGTCCAAGGATAAGCTGTCTCAAAAAAGCCCTGGTCCTCTGCTCCTCTTCCCCTGGGGGTCTGGAGATGCTGGGCTTCACCATCCTGCTGCTGACCTGGGCTTTGCCGTGACTGTACTTTCCACCTCTCTCCTAGCTCAAGAGCTGGACAGTGGAGGACCTTCAGAAGAGGCTCCTGGCCCTGGACCCCATGATGGAGCAGGAGATTGAGGAGATCCGGCAGAAGTACCAGTCGAAGCGGCAGCCGATCCTGGATGCCATTGAGGCCAAGAAGCGGCGGCAGCAGAACTTCTGAGCGAGGCCAGGCCAGGAGGGGGGGCCTGCCTCCGCCCCAGGCCTGCTGTCTGTGCACCCGTGGGTTCGCAGGCTCACTCGCCCCTCCACCCTCCAGCTCCCTGACGCTTCCACTCCGTCATCTCTCCAGAGCACCGCTGTGAACACAGGAACGTGTGCCCGGGGGCAGGGCTGCCGTGACAGTCCCTGGCCGCCTTGACGTGTGTACTGAAACCAGGCAGGTACATCATTTCACAGGATTGATGCTGGCGCTTTGAAACTCACTTTTCAACCCAAGAAACAGAGTCTCCTAGTTGGGTGGTAGCTGGGAAAGTTTCACATGGTCCTTTGTTTTTCTTCTCCTGATAGCTTTCAATGGTTCTTTCCAGAAGACTTTTAAAAAATATATAAATATGCATATATATATATAAATTATAACTAGATTCCCCACATGGTGTGGTGGCATCTCTGTACAGGTACAGTTTTAAACGGTTGCCTCTTTTCTGTTAAGACTATGGTACCGTGGGACACCAGGGCAGAGGACACCCGGAGGCTGCTGGGGGCCCCCCCCGGAGCCCACCTCACTCTCCTGCAGGGCTGCAATGACACACAAGATGGGGGCCTGTTCCTTCACCCTCCGTTCAGCTCCGCGTGGGCCATCCCTGGTTTCTGGAGCCATAAGTGACGTCCCAGGGAAGCCCTTGAGAGGCCGTGTTTACTTCCTGAGTCCCAGGAGCAGCCTGGAGCCCTCTTTGCAAGATTGACCTCTGCAGTTTCAATGCCTTTCACCCCTCTCCCCCCTCCCAACTGCCTAGAGTCACAGCACAGATACTGCCCAGTGCCTTAAGAGGAGATGTGATCCGGCGAGGGGACAGACCTGCCAGGAACTCCCAGCAGTGCAGGGCTGTGTTCAGTCCGCACAAGGGAAAGGGTTTTCGAAGTTCTCATTGTTGACGCGAAGATTACAGACGCAGCATTTGGCTCCACGTTCCTCACAGATGGGGGTAGAGGGCATTGCTTTTGTGATCCACATTCAAACACGTGACTGTTTTCTTTTTCCTTATACTTCTCCCGGGTCTGGAAAGGGTAAAGGAATATCAGGCTGATACTTGTTCTCCAGGAGACTCAACCCAGGCGGGTGGAGTGTGCCAGAGCCGGAAGGCCCCAAGGACATCCATCTGCTCTGACAGAGGCTAAGAGAGGGGAAGTGACATGGCCCAAGTCACAGAGCAAATTCAAGGAAGAGCTGGGGGCTCCTCATGCCTGCTTCACTGAACCACGCAGCCCCTGCTCTGAGGAGGGCATGCGTGTGTCGGTTTTGGTGAAGCTGTTCCAGGAAACTCCGCGAACAGGAACCTGCTCTTGCCGCATCTCCTCAGTAGGCACCTGGCTGTGAAGAGACTCCCAGGGGGAGCCAGGTCGCTGTTTTCTGCCATTCCATGAGCTCTGAAGCATCTGCCAGGTAGCAGACAGGCATCACACAGGCAGATATAGGACCTGAAGCAGACCAGAGGGCTTTGCAGCCAAAAGCACTGAGCCATCCCTCCTTGGCATTGGCTCAAGGCCACGTGCTGCCACTTGGGAAAGGCAACTGTCTTTTTATTTTCCAGTATCTCTTCCCCTCAGAGAGGGGAGCTCTGACTAGGTTGCACCTAAGGATAAGGTAATTTGATTCCGTAATTGCCTTTGCTACCCAAGCCTGGGAATCACTGGGGAGGCGGGGAAATGTTCCTTTTCTGTGGCCAGATTCCCTTCTTTGCAACTGCAGCCAGTTTTTAAAAATGCAAGAGGCCATTGTTGGTCTGCGAGGCTTGGCCAGTTATGCAGCTGTGTGGCAGATACAGAGAAGAGAGGACAACTCGAGGGTCCCACTGTAATAATAAATGGCAGCTACCCATCATTGACCACTTATTCAATGCCAGGCACTGAGCTAGGTAGGTAGGTTCTTTTTGTGTGTCACCTCCAAACTTCCCAGTAACTCTGTGAATTACATACTGTATCTCCGTTTCATAGATGAAGAAACAAGTTCAGAGAGAAAAGGTTCTTTCCCAAGGCAGTACAGCTAGTAAGTGGGAGGATCAGGATTCAGAGCATCATCATGTAGTGTTTACAGGGGGAAAAAAAGGAAAGTCACAAATCTTCTTAAAACGAAGGGACCACTTTTCTCGCAGAGCCTGAAAAACTCTAACTGGCATTCTTGGGTTGGGAAACCGCTGAATTAGTAGTCAGGTCTGACGGCCAGGTAGGTTTTAAAAATAAGCTATGGAGCATGAATTTCCCCACAGCATCTGCCGTGCTAACTAACAGTTCTGCCTCGGTCGTGCTCTCTGCCCACCCCTCCCTCTCGCTAAAGGACTTTGCACGTGGCCAGACATGAGGGGAGTGCCCATTTTCTCCCTTCCTAAACTGGATCCAAGTAAAAGAAGGTTCGGTTTTTCCCCATAAATCTTCCTGGGGGATGAATCTTGATCTGAAGTTTATTTTGCCTCAAGCATGTGTGCATCCAGCACGCTGGTCCAGCACAGTCCCCCACTCTCCAGTCTCGCTAGACAGAGCATTTGGCCAGAAGTCAATTTATTTTGGATGAGACAAATTTCCTGACAAGGTGTATTTGTTTTCATGTGACAGGAAGGCAGAGAAGCAAATCCTAGTCTTTTTTTTTTCCTTGAATACTAAATGCAGGATAGGTCAGCCGGTTGCCACTGCGCCCTGAGCATCAGGCCTTGCTTGAGCATTTATGACTCAAGCTTCCAGGAGACTGTTTCTCTCCTAAGAAACAGTGACCCAGACCTAACTGTCTTTTAAAAATCTCAGATTCTCTAGGAATATTTTTATTGCCTGTTCACTAGTAATTTTGAAGCAAATTTCTATTTTTCTTGGTTCCTGTTCCTTTCCCCAGCCACCAACTGGATGGATTGGTGGGTGAATATTTGGCTTGATGGATAGATGGATAAAGAGACAGGCAGAACCAATACTCTGAAGCAATTAAGAAGTAGAGCCTTGACTCCTTGAGACTGTAGATTCTGATCCAGGAAAAACTTATTTAGCACCTGCTGCCAGAAATTTATTATACCATTTTAAACTCAATAGCACTTACCAACATCAGGAATGAGAGCGGCGACATCAGTATGGATCCTACCGGAATTATTAAATGGCTGCTAATTTTATGAAAAACTTTGTGCTGATAAATCAACAGCTTAAATAAAATGGACCAATTCCTTAAAAGATAGAGCATACCAAAGCTCACGCAAGAAGAAATAGATAATCTGAAGCGCCCTATCTCTGTTTAAACATAGTGGCTCTGGGAGATAGAGGTATTCTTGTCCCCACTTTACAGAGGAGGAAACTGAGGCTCAGGGGGGTCAAGTCTGTTGCCCAAGATCACATGGCTGGAATATAGCAGAGTCAGAATTCAAATCCACGTCTTCTGAGTCTCATTTCAGTGCCCTTTCTCCCACACCACGTTGCCTCTAAAGATCGCAGCTCCTTTTTTACTGGAACCTAGTTCTGGCCAGCCCACATCCTCTCACCCCAGCCTTTCGTAAGCGCCGTGTCTGTGTTTTCATCAGGATGGGAGTCATTGTACTTGGAATCCATGTTCTTTTTTATGTGTTTGGGAAAAAAAAGGAATCTCTTCCACCAGCTCGCCCTTGGACCAACTTGGAGAACGAAGAGCTTGAATGTTGTCGCAGATGTACCACTTAAAAAAATGTGAAGTTTGTAGCTTTAACTTTTTGTAACAAAAACGAATGACACTGGCGAAAGTGCTGACTGGAAATGCTATTTTATAAAGTGTGGGTGTAAATAATCAATCGAGGTCAGCAGTTTGTATATGTATGAGACATAGCTTCCTCCATCGCCCTTTAAAAAAAAAATGAGATGCTTCCTATGTGCTTTTATGTTAGAATTAGCATTCTCCCCCTTCCTACTTCCTGTATCTTGTCACCTTTGTTTTAAATAAACTGTCCTTTGGACCAGAGACTGTTCTCTTTTTAAAATGAGGTCCTCCATCTGTAGTCTGGATAACGGCGTGGTGAACCTTTGTGAGGCTGACACTGTGGTGTGTTTATTCTAGAATCCAAAGCCAGGGAAGAGGTCGGTGGCAGAGGGGCCAAACTTTTGTTCTCCAGGTACTGAGCTAGCTGTCAGGGATATAAAGATGAGCCAGACACAGCTCTTTCAGATCACACGGGGCCACATGTAGGCTTGCAGCCCACGAGCACCCAACACTGGAAATACCGTGGTAGAAGGAAGCGCTCAGCCTGTGGACACAGGAGGAAGGAGCCACCATCAGTTCTGCTGGGATGTCTCAGGAAGCTTTTCTGGAGGAGATAAAACATCCTGAGGAAGAGATGGCCAGGAGGAGAGAGGGTGGGCAGTGAGGGAGAGGAGGCATCCTGGGCAGAGGGACCAGCCTGTGAAGGATCTAGTGTGAGAATCTGGACATAGGATCGCCTTGCATCCCTCATCCCTGTCTGTTGTTGACAAAGCCAGGCCAGGCACCGGCCAGCATTCAGAGAGGATCAGCTGGGTGGTGGCCTTGTCTGGCTCATCCTCATCCAGAAAAAATTCCCTAGCCAGAGCCTGGGTTCTCTTAGTCTTTAAAGTTTACTCCTGAGTTCCCACTGTGGTGCAGTGAGTTAAGGATCCAGTGTTGTCTTTGCTGCAGCTCAGGTCGCTGCTGAGGTGAGGATTCAGTCCCTGGCCCGGGAACAAGAGTTACACCGAAAAGCAAGTAGAGGTAGGCCTCTTGGAGTCAAACTGCTCTATGGTATTTCTTTGTTTCTCGGCCATGCACACAGCATGCGAAAGTTCCCAGGCCAGGGGTTGAACCTGCACCACAGCAGCAACCAGAGCCACAGCGGTGAGAGTGCCAGATCCTTAACCCTCTGAGCCACCAGAGACCTCCTACAGTGTTTCATATAATAGATCCATCATCTACTTGTGCAGCTGTCGTGCTGTTCTGCCAGCTTTTCTGGGAGGGGGGCTGATGTGTGTTTCTTGTTGCCTGATTTACTGGCTCACTCCCTTAAATATTTCGGCATCAGCATACCTTCCTTGCTGCTGCCAGGGTTGATGGGAGATGTCCCCTCTTGGTCAGACTGAGAACTTCTGGCCGGAGGAAGAAAGGAAGGAGAGAGAAAGCAGATAAACGTTTACTGAGCACTTACATGTCAGACACAATACAGAGCCTTTGAAGTTTTTTTTTTTTTTTTTTTCCCACTGACCCTGAGGTATATAGTATGAAACCCTTCCTCTAGCTATGTGATTCTCACAGTGGGCAGTACTGCCCACCAGGAAGCGGCCTAGAAATGTGTGAGGGTGTTTTTCTGTGACAAGGATCCCAGGGACCTATCAGCATTTAATGGAGAGAGGTGGGGATGCTAGAGGTCCTGCCATGCGTTCTGGAACAGTCCTGCATGGCCAGAACGTTGTCCTGCATTCAGCATCACGAGCAGATGTCCCACTGGACATGTATGTTGGTGAGAAACCCATTGATAAACACGTGGTGCTAAGACGAACTTCATTTACTTCTTTTTTTTTTTTTTTTGTCTGTTTTTTTGTTTTTGCTATTTCTTTGGGCCGCTCCCGCGGCATATGAAGGTTCCCAGGCTAGGGGTCCAATCGGAGCTGTAGCCACTGGCCTACGCCAGAGCCACAGCAACGCGGGATCCGAGCCGCGTCTGCAACCTACACCACAGCTCACGGCAACGCCGGATCGTTAACCCACTGAGCAAGGGCAGGGACCGAACCTGCAACCTCATGGTTCCTAGTCAGATTCGTTAACCACTGCGCCACGACGGGAACTCCTTCATTTACTTCTAAATGCAAAGTATTTTGTACAGAGTTTTACTATTAATTTGGCCAGAATGAACTATGTAGAACAGAGAGACACTTGGAAGTTTCTGTGTTGGGATCTACCAAGAGTTGGTCTCCATTTCGGAAGATCAGATGCAGCGACACCTGCAATATTTGAGTCACTAGTGCAAAACAGCACAGCAAGATCCATCATTTAGACCTGTTGCCATCATGTTCACAGTGCTTCCATGTACCATGTAAACAAACAAAGGATTGTCTTCAAGAAAGGCCAAGTGGAGTTCCTGTCGTGGCTCAGTGGTTAACGAATTCGACTAGGAGCCATGAGGTTGCGGGTTCGGTCCCTGCCCTTGCTCAGTGGGTTAACGATCCAGTGTTACCGTGAGCTGTGGTGTAGGTTGCAGACGCGGCTCGGATCCCGAGTTGCTGTGGCTCTGGCATAGGCCGGTGGCTACAGCTCCAATTCGACCCCTAGCCTGGGAACCTCCATATGCCGCAGGTATGGCCCTAGAAATAGCAAAAAGACAAAAAAAAAAAAAAAAGGCGAAGTGTCAGAAAGAAGAGAAGGCTGAGTAATGAGACTGAGACCAGGTGCTGTGCGCATTTTAAGAGAGACGACTTTTGTTTTTTGTTTTCCTTAGTTCCAAACTCCCATTTATTCCTCCCCTACTCCCTTCCCTTTTGAGAGCTATAAATTTGTTTCCTGTATCTGTGAGTCTGTTTCTGTTTTGTAAATAAGTTCATTTGTGCCATCTCTTAGATTCCACATAGACGTGATCTCATATGAGCGGTCTTTCTCTTTCTGACTTAATTCACTTAGTGGATAATCTTTGGGTCCATCCACGTTACTGCAAGTGGCAATATTTCATTCTTCTTTTATGGCCAAGTGATATTCCATGGCATGTGTATGTGCGTGTGTGTGTGTCCATCTTTTCAAAAGAGGGAACTTTTGAAATGAGACCTGAATGACAGGGAGCCAACCAGGCAGAAGACATGGTGATAAGAATTCCAAGCTGAGGGAACAGCAAGAACAAAGGCCCTGAGGTGAGAACAAAAGTTTGACTTGCTGGAAGATGGCCAGTGCGCCTGGAAAAGAATGTGCAAAGGGGAGAATAGATGGCAGTGAGTTCAGAGAGGTGAGTGGAAGACAAGAGTGGTCCGGGGGGGTGGTGTTGCCCCTGAGGAGATGGACAGCCATTCTGAGCGACACTACCCAGCCCCCTGCAAAGGTAAGGGGTGGCTGTTCTCAGCCCTTAGCATTGGTCTCAGCCAGCATCCTGCTTTGACAGTGATGCAACTGAAGCCCACGGTTTGGCCATGTTGAGTCTAGACTCAAATTCAGGTTTTTTGTCCGCTCCCCCCCCACCCCACCACTTCATTCTTCGACCCCAGCTGTGGCCTCGAGTGCAAGAGTGAGTCTGGTTTGTGATCTCTGGTTATGCAAACTACTTCCTTCCCAGTGCCCTCTGCTCAGAGTTGCTTTACCATTTCCATGGAGAACAGGAGCTCTGATGGGGCCTGCCAAGCTCTCTTTCCTTCCTATGCATTTGTGGGGGAGTTAATATTTAACATTTATTATACCAGGCATTTGGCTTTTTAGGGTCGCACCAACGGCATATAGAAGTTCCCAGCCTCAGGGTCAAATTTGAGCTACAACTGCTGGCCTACGCCACAACTCACGGCAATGCCAGATCCTTAACCCATTGAGCAAGGCCAGGGGTCAAACCCACATCCTCCTGGATCCTAGTTGGGTTCATTAACCACTGAGCCACGAAGGGAACTCCCAGGCATTTTCACATCTATTATCTCACTTGATGTTAATGCTGAGATGTAGATATTTACTAGCTCAGGGCAAGTGAAGGAACAGGGTCAGAGAGGCAAAGAAATCCAACCAAAACCACACAGCTAGCTCCTGGCGGCAGAGATTCGAGCCCAAGTCTCTCTGGCTTTAGGGCCCATATTCTTTTCTCTGCACCACATGGTAACCCTCACAGTATCCCATCATATGCAGATAATTTTCCTAACTCCCCACCTGAGAATGAAGCCAAGGCAGGAAGGTAGAGCAGAGAGAGCAGCAGGGAGAGAAGAGCTGATGACCTCAGCTGAACCTCCGGACCCCTGTACATAAGCCACCTGGTTGATTTTCTGTCATTTGTACCTGAAAGACTCCTCACCAATCCAAGCTGGAGAGAAGGTAGGCGAGGGCTTTGGGTTCTAGCCTGGTTGGAGGTTGGAGGTTGGTCCTGAGATGAGTTTCTTGGAGATCAGCAGGTCCCATCCGAGGTCATGCAACCAGTAAGTGGCAGGGCCAGCATCTGGATCCAGGTCTGACTCAGAGAACAAGCTGTGCACAGTCCATCCTTCTGAATGTGTGAGTTTCCTGAGGGTTCTGAACCCAGTCCTTGTAAACTAGGTCAAGCACCAGTCAGCCTCTGCCCTGGCCCTGCTTCTCATTTTGAGCAGCCGTGATTCTGAAAGACAATGTCCCTTTCATCTGAAAGGCTCCTGCCTTATGAGGTTAGCTTCTCAACTTATTCAACTTTCTGGAGAACTCTTTCCACACTCAGGCACAGGGCCTGGCTGGCCTGAATTAGGAGGGCTGGTAGCCGTCGAGGACTGTCTTAGCCAGCACCTAAGGGCTGCATCCAGAGCTGAAGGAGAGAAGAAATTCCTTTTTAAAAATATTTATTCTTATTTTTTTTGCTTTTTAGGGCCGCACCCTCTGCATATGCTGGCCTACACCACAGCCACAGCAACATGAGAGCCGAGCCGCATCTGCGACCCACGCCACAGCTCACACAATGCCAGATCCCCGACCCACTGAGCGAGGCCAGGGATTGAACCCGCGTCCTCATGGGTACTAGTTGGGATCAAAGCTGCATGCATCCTCGTGGATACTAGTTGGATTCATTTCCACTGAGCCAGAACGGGAACTCCTCTTATTTTTTAAGTATAGTTGATTTATTATGTCGTGCCAATTTTTGCTGCATAGCAAAGTGACCCAGTCATACATTCCCTTTCTTATATTATCTTCCATCATGGTCAGTCACGAGAGATTTCCTATAGCTCCCTGTGCTGTACAGTAGGACCTCAATGTGTTTGCATTCGAAATAGAATAGTTTGCATCTTCGAACCCCAAACCCCCCATCCATCCCATTCCCTCCCCTTCCCCCACCCCCTTGGCAACCAGGACTCTGCTCAATGTCTGTGAGTCTGTTTCTGTTTTGTAGATTGGTTCGTTTGGGCCATACTTCAGATTCCACATATAAGTGATATCATATGGTATTTGTCTTTCTCTTTCTGACTTAGAGAAGAAATTCTTAAGGACCCACATTTCAAAGCCACTTCTTTCAGTGGTGCCTGGGGAGTCAAGTTTGCCAGACAAAGTGATGACCATGGGATGTGATACCAACAAGTAGAGTATGGTATTAGGAATTAATCCCTGATTTTTTTTTTTATTCACCACTTTTGACTGTCTGTGGGTTGTATTTTCCTAAATCTGCCAAATAACGATTATACTATTGTATTAATTGTTGCTGTTGTCTTACAGAATTACTGTGAAACATATATGATATAAAATATGTGAAATCCCTTGTAAACTGTAGTGTGCCACAGACATGTGAAGGGTGATCCTGTTATTAGTCGATTGGTCCTTTTCCCTCTTGGGAGCCTCAAAAAGTAACTTAGGAGTCAACCAGACTCCTTACCACCTCCACCTTCCAGTGTGAACACACTATGTGGTCCTTATTTGGGCTAAAAAGCTTTCTCCACATAAACGGACTTAGGTATGACCTCCGATCACTCTGGGTCTCAGTTTTCCAATCTGTAATATGGGGCTGGGGATGGGGCAGAGTTTAAATCTGATCATCCCTAGGGAACAGTATGTCTCACTTACCAAGGAAGTACACCTGCTTCTCCCCGCCAAGGTCACTGCAAACAGGGAGAGACTATCACACAGCTCCCACCTGGAGCCCTGACACCTGTCCATTGTACTTGGCGGGCCCAGGGCCCCCGTGACTCCTGAACGTCTCAGAATGTTGCGTCTCCATTTTACAGAAGATGAAACTGAAGCCCAAGGAAGCACAGCTGCTAGAGAGACCTTGAGGAATCTGTCCAGCATTCCCTCCTCTTCTGGAAAATGCCAGACTCCCACATCAGCCCTGGGTTCATGTGATGGCTGCTGGGTCCTCACAGACCCAACTGGTTTCCAAGCAGTTGAGTGACCCAGTCACCTCTTCTGGACCTGGGCCAATCAGAGCTCTTCTGCGCATTTTTCAAACTGGATCCAGCATGGAGTTCTCTGGCAGGGGTGCTTCAAAACGTGGAATTAACTGGGAGATGCTAACTGTGTTGTCTGCCATGGGATATAGAAGTCAATCGCTGTCTGTTTCTGTCCTTCTCTCTCATTCCTGTATTCTGTTGTTGATGAAACTGAGCTGCCTAGCAACCATCATTCACCAGTGAGTGATACTGTAATAGATATTTGTTGGGTTTCACCCATCCAGGATTCCTTTCCCTCATTGTAATGAAAGCACCCCGCCTTTTCTTCAGGGAACTACGCCTCCACCATCTGTGTCCTGGTGAGACCTCCGGTGGTGGTTCCTCCAGCCCCACCCATGTGATCAGCCTGTGACCCAAACCAGTCCATTTAGATCAGTCTTTTGTGAATCTTTAGCTTGAGCGGAGTGATACATACCAGAGAGGCAGGTGTCACCAAGGCATTTTAATCGCAGTGCCCTGAAGAGGTGATTCATGGCTTCCAACTAACTTGGTTCCCATCTTGCCCTCATTCCTATCATTCTCAGAGCCTGGTTGTTTAATTTTCTTTCAATTCTCTCCACTACTTCTCTGATGCAGCTTTTTTTTTTTTTTTTGTAATTATAATTTTTAAAATAGTTGTTTCCCCAATGCAATTTTTTTTCCTGCTGTACAGCATGGTGACCCAGTTACACATACATGTACACATTCTATTTTCTCACATTATCATGCTCCATCATAAGTGACTAGACATGGTTCCCAGTGCTACACAGCAGGATCTCATTGCTAATCCATTCCAAAGGCAATAGTTTGTATCTATTAACCCCAAGCTCCCCAACCACCCCACTCCCTCCCCCTCCCCCTTGGCAACCACAAGTCTATTCTCCAAGTCCATGAGTTTCTTTTCTGTGGAAAGTTTCATTTATGCTTTATATTAGATTCCAGATATAAGTGATATCATATGGTATTTGTCTTTCTCTTTCTGACTTACTTCACTCAGTATGAGAGTCTCTAGTTCCATCCATGTTGCTGCAAAGGGCATTATTTCATTCTTTTTTATGGCTGAGTAGTATTCCATTGTGTATATATAATATATACCACATCTTCCTAATCCAATCGTCTGTCGATGGACATTTGGGTTGTTTCCATGTCTTGGCTATTGTGAATGGAGCTGCAATGAACATGCGGGTGCATGTGTCTTTTTTAAGGAAAGTTTTGTCCGGATATATGTCCAAGAGTGGGATTGCTGGGTCATATGGTAGTTCTGTGTATAGATTTCTAAGGTATCTCCATACTGATCTCCATAGTGGTCGTACCAGCTTACATTCCCACCAACAGTGCAGGAGGGTTCCCTCTTCTCCACCCCCTCTCCAGCATTTGTTATTTGTGGACTTGTTAATGATGCCCATTCTGACTGGTGTAAGGTGGTATCTCATGGTGGTTTTGATTTGCACTTCTCTAATAATCAGTGATGTTGAGGATTTTTCCATGTGCTTGTTGGCCATCTGATGCAGTCATTTTTTGCTTAAATTTTCTAGAGTTTGATTCTGTTGCTTGCAACCAAAGACCTCTAACTGATACAGAGACTGGAATTAGAGTGGTGACAGGCAACACATCCTCCATAACTGGGCTGTCATGGGGCAAAACACAGTGAGGCCACTGCTCATGCTCTAGGCTGGGACACCAGCAGACCATGGGAAACAGGGGTGAAGGGCTATTTCCTGTTATTACTTGTTATCAACTGACCACCGAGGATCTGGTTCTCAGAGAAGGGGTAGCTTCTTGTTATCATTTGACAACCCAGGATCTGAACACAGCCACCCCCACAGCCAGGTACACTTCAATTTTTTTTTCTTTTGTCTATTTACAGCTGCACTCATGGCCTGTGGAAGGTCTCAGGCTCAGGATCAAATCAGAGCCACAGCCACCAGCCTATGCCACAGCCACAGCAATACAGGATCCAAGCCACATCTGCAACCTATGCCACAGCTTGTGACAACACTGGATCCTTAACCCACTGAGGGAGGCCAGGGATCAAACCTGCATCCTGGGGATACTAAGGAGTCAGGTTCTTAACCCCACCAAGCTAGAAGGAGAATTCCATGTCACACTTCAATTTGAAGGAGGTAAGGAAAGCCCAGGCTGTGGGATGGAGTGCTTTATTTCTAACTGTACAGAATATAACATAAAGAGAAAGTCAACAAACAAGTCCAACTATAATGGGAGGGGCAGAAAATAAGGTATAGAGTGTTTCTATGGCCACAGTGAAAGAATCTCTTATGACTTTCGGTTGGGCTGAATGCCAAAGGCATTCAAATTAAAAAAAAATACTAAAAATACTGTTCAGCCAAACAAAACACATCTGCAGGCCACACGTGAGGCCTCAGCTTCCAAAAGATCTTTGCTAAATGAGTGTGTGAAGAATTTACAAGGAAGTCATTTTAAAATCCTCCAGAAAGCAAGGAGGTAGAGGGAGGCAGAACTGAAAGGACCTTCTTTTCAGTCTTGCTCTGCCACCTTTTTTTTTTTAATATACAAATATTCCCACTGAGTTGATTTATTTATTTATCTTGGCTGCGCCCACATGACAACATCAAGTCCTCAACTGCTAGGCCACCAGGGAACACTCTCGTCTCTGCCATCTTGAGAACAAAGTCTCCCCCTGGCCATTTGCTCTTCCTCCTCGGTGCTCGGCACACAGCAGGTGGTACGAATTGGTAGATCCACTCAACATTTACTAAACACCTGTTCTGCACCAAGCCGGCTTCAACCAGACAGTGTTTTCCATCTTGGAGCTCAGTACAGTGGGACAGACCAGAGCCACCATCTGGTAATGACGGTACGGGGCTGGGCATCCTGGCCGCCATATGTGCAAAGAGCTGTGGGAACCCTTCCCTCCCAACTTTCTCAGCAAGCATAGCGAGGATTCAGCAGATGAGTATAAGACATGTGGCCCCAGCAAGGATGGGAGGGCTGGACCTGGCCAAAAGGAACAGGAGTCTCAAGCATTTGCCTGGATGATAACCAAGGCAGGGCTGGAGGTCTGCATTGTGGCCAGAAGGGACCTGCCACGGACAGACTGGGGGGATCCAGGAAGGGGGGGCTCGATGTCCACGTGTGACAGCTCCTTGCTACCAATATTTCAGAACTGGCACCCCTGCTCCATTTGGCTTTCAGGTCCCTGGGGGGCACAGACTGGGACCATTTGATAGATGGGCTGAAATCTGGAGATGGAGTAGGCCCTAGCATGGGTTGGTCTAGACCTCAGGCCTTAGGCCAGGGCCCCTTCAGACTTTCTGTATCTTAAGCCAGCCCTGGGAGGAAGCCTCACGGCTATGGTTTATCACGTCTTCCCCACCCGCTAAGGAGCCAGCCCTCTCTTCCCTCCTCCCAGACCTCATCTTTGAAAGCTGACTCCCGTTGGAAGCTCCCAGAAAAGAATCATCGCTGAAGTCCAGGGATCTGACATCTGAATCCCCCATACAGGCCTTTCCCTAGCTCTAACAGAAGGTTCTAACCCTATAAACCGACTCTGGGGATCCATGAACTCCCTTAAACCACAAGCAAACTTTGTGAGGGTAGAAGAAGGACCAGTGGAAGGAATGTTGGCCTCTGCAGACCAACAAGCCAGGATTCTAATCTTGGTTCCACCACTTCTAATTGTGTGACATTTGGGCAGGTCACTGTACCTCTCTGAGCCTCAGTTTCCTCATCTGTGAAATGGGGATAATTCACATCCTCCAACACAGGGCCAGTGTGACATGGCTAACAGATAGGAGATGTTCAGGAATTGTTAGCATCCTTTTGACTTTCCCTCTTTGGCTCATGCCTGTGTCGTGGGTGGCTTGGAGGTTCATTTATAAAGGTCTCTGGGTTGCTCCCCAGGCTCATAGAATCTAGGCTAACACTAGGCTGCCCTGCATCTTTGAAGGAAAGGACCCAGCCTCCCGTGCCATTTTTGAGGCCAGAATGAATGATCTTGCGAGGTGATGCTACCAGGGAGAACTTAAGCAGCGCAGGAATCTCTGCTCCATTTCAGCTGAATGTAGGGGGTGGGAGTGGGGGCATGGAGCCCTGGTTTTAATAAACCTGAGAGTTTGGAGGCCCTTTGGAGGCCTGGGCCCCCAGGTCTTCAGATCTTCCTTCCTGGGAGGTCTCACGGGATGTCTCCAGAGATGCCTCTGACACCTCATCAATGCTGCTCAGCAAATCCTCAAACTCCCGGTGGTCGCTGTTGCGCACGGCGGCCTCCAGAGCCTTCTGGCGCCGGTAGAAGTGGGAGAACTTGTTGAAGATGATGGTGATGGGGAGTGCCACCACCAGGATGCCCCCCAGGATGCAGCCTGAGGCTGCCAGCTTGCCAGCCACCGTCACTGGGACCACATCCCCGTAGCCCACGGTGGTCATGCTCACTGTGCCCCACCACCAGCAGGCTGGGATCGTGTCAAAGCCCACATCCTCCTCCTTCTCGGCTGTGTAGGCCACGCCGGAGAACACGGACACCCCCACGGCAAGGTACAGCAGCAGGATGCCCACCTCACGGTAGCTGTGCTGGAAGAGAATGCAGGATGCCAAGTCAGAGCAGGCTGGGCTTACACACCCGGTCCAGGGCATATGGGGACACTGAGGCCCAGAGAGTAGCAGCGGTAGGTCCAAAGACACACAGCACAGCAGAGCTGGTGCCAAGACCCAGCTCTCCTGCCTGCAAACTACAATCTTTCAACTACAACAGCCAGCAAATTGCCCTGGGATTGAACACAGGCCTGACTTCTATGACCAAGGTGCCTGCCTGCTAAACTGCAGCTCTTTCTTCTGACGCTGGGGGCACTGGTGGTACCAGCCAGTTAATGGAAAGCTCAGGATTTTTATACCATTGTGGAGCCAAGCGACAACCCCAGTTTATATTCCACAAGGCCAAGAGCCGGTTTCGTGTCCTTTGACTGGTCTATCCCATTTCTGATAAGTACAAAAATATTTTCTGCCTCTCAAGGAAGCTGAGATGATACGGGATGCACCTGCCCACTGAAGGCATTGGTTCTCAAATATGGCAATTATGCCTCCCCCCTCCCCCACCAGGAGACACGTGGTAAGGTCAGGAGACTTTTTTGGCCATCACAGCCGGGACTGGTGTGCTACTGGCCTCTAGCGGGCAGGGGCCAGGGATGCCGCTAAACATCCTACGGTGCACAGGACAGCCTCCCTCCCCTCGACAAGACATAATCTGAGCCCCCAAGGTCAACAGTGTCAAGGCTGAGCACCCCTGGTCTGGAAGAGGGCCTCCCCGACTGTAATGTGCGGAGAAGTCACATAGGGGGAACCCAACTGAGTAGGTCTGGGATAGGGCCAGAGATTTTTAGCAAGCTCCCAGGCAATGAGAAAGCTGCTGCTGGCCAGGGGCCTCGCTTTGAGTGGCAAGGCTCTCGTCCAGAGTCTTACGCCAACGTCTTGGACCCTGCAGCTTCGATCGATACTCTTCTTCCTGGCAGAAAAAGCTAGTAACATCAGGCCCTGGCTCCCTGCGTGGTGGACACAAGGCAGAGTTCTGGGGCGGATCTTCCCTGGAGAGATGCTGAGTTCAGAGGGTCTGGCTAATGGAAGTCTTGTACTTGCCCAGGCTTTTTTTTTTTTTTTTTTTTAAGGGCTGAACCTGCCGCAATGGAAGTTCCCAGGCTAAGGGTTGAATTGGAGCTGTAGCTGCCAGCCTACCCCCCAGCCACAGCAATACAGGATCCAAGCCTCGTCTGCAACCTACACTGCAGCTCATGGCAACGCGGGATCCTTAACCCACTGGGCGAGGCCAGGGATCCAACCCATGTCCTCATGGATACTGTCAGGTTTGTTAGCACTGAGGTATGATGGCAACTCCATGCCCAGACATTCTGCCCAGGTCACACTGCCCGCATCCAGCATCCTGGCTGCCCTGCTGGGAGGGCATGAGGAAAGCTTTCCTGAGCCAAGGGTGCAAGGGCTTTTCGAGTAACTTTTTAGGGATTCTTAACAGAATTTTAGGAGAAAGAGCTGAGGTCTTCTTCTCTGGTCTGTACCACTCACTCATTGAGGAACATGACAAGTCCTGTCACCTCCTGGAGCCTCAGTTTCCACATCTGTAAAGTAGTGACCAAAAAAAAAAAAAAAAATACTTGCCTCTGGAGTTCCCACTGTGGCTCAGTGGGTTAAGAACCCGATTAACATCCATAAGGATGCAGGTTTGATCCCTGGCCTCACTCAATAGATTAACAATCTGGTGTTGCCATGAGCTGCAGTGTAGGCAGCAGATGCTGCTCAGATCTGGTGTTACTGTGGCTCTGGCGTAGGCCGGAGCTGCAGCTCTGATTCGACTCCTAGCCTGAGAACTTCCATTTGCCAAAGGTGAGGCACTTAAAAGAAAAAACAAACAAACAAACAAACAAAAACTTGCCCCTGTTTACAACTCTCCTAGGGTCTCCTATTGCCACAGGATAAATCCACGATTGTGGGCCAAAAAGTCCATGGCCCTTCAGTACCTTGCCCGCTCACCTCCCTCACTGCGTCAGTGGCAGACCCTTTTCCTCCCTGGACTTCTCCCAGCATCATCCTTTCCCCTCTCTGGGGCCTTCATCCAAGCTGTTCACAGCCCCTTCCTCCCTAAACCAGGCTAATTTCACCCCCTGGAGGGTAAGCTTGCCAGGGTTTCACCCCCAGTGCAGGGCCTAACACAGGGCAGGTGCTCAGTAAGTTGCAACCAGGCTTTTAAAAGCCAACCCTCCAACCTCCACTTCTTCGTCTACAGGAAGGAAATAAATAATGGCACCTTCCTGAGGATGAAATCGATAATGCATATGAAATTGGCACAGAGTTAGCATTCAGTTAAGTGTGAGTTCTGGAGCCACTGCTGGATTTAGCTTATTAAGGGTGACCCGTGACACCTGTGCTCCCTGATAAAGCCAGCACAAAGGCTCGGCGAAGCCAGGGAGCATCCTGCTTTGCATATTTTTGTGAGGTTTGACAGATAAACCCAAAGTGACCTTGGTCTCGGTTTGGTTTGGGAAAGAAAGACAAACAAAGCTCTGCCTCAATTTTCAGTTTCGCTGCTGGGAAAGAGAGATAACAGAAAGCCCTTCCTACCTACTGAGCTATTGGGAAGGCTGGACTGCACGTGAAATGCAAACCTGGTGTCTAGCCCTGCTAACCTGCCCCATGGTTACACCCGCGTCCCAGCAACCCCCAACCCGGCCTCAGAGCTCTTACCTTGAGCGTGGCGCCCAGGGAGCGCAGCCCAGTGGAGTGGCGCGCCAACTTGAGTACGCGGAAGATGCGCATGAGACGGAACACCTGCACCACTTTGCCCAGGTCGCCCAGCTCCTCGCCGCTTGCACCGCCTCGGTCTCGGAGCGCCGCGCCGGCCAGCAGCGTGAGATAGAAGGGCAACACCGACACAATGTCAATGAGGTTGAGCGGGTGGCAGAAGAAGTTGCGCGTACTGGGCGCCAGCAGGAGGCGCGACGACACCTCGAAGCTGAACCAGGCGATGCAGAAGTACTCGAGGCGCCGCAGCACCGGGTCATCGCGCACGCCCTCCGCGCCGCGGCCCGCGGCCACCGCCGCCACAGCGGCTGCCGCCTCGCGGGCCTGGTACTCGGGCAGGCTGTGGATGCACATGGCGGCGATGGAGGCGAGCACCACGCCGATGGAGACGCAGCTAAAGAGCTTGCTGGGCAGCGAATAGCCCGGGTTCTCCATGGTGAGCCACAGGCGGCGGCGCAGGCGGCCGCAGCGCGCCGCGCCGTAGCGCGCCAGCTCGCGCTGCACGTCGGAGATCTCGTCCGGGCACGGGTCCACGCTGCTGGGCGTGTCACTGTCCTCGTCCCAGGCGCGCGGCCGCACCACGCGCCGCTCCAGGTAGCGCGCGCGGCAGCACGTGGCCAGGGCGCTCTCGCCCAGGCCCCAGTAGTCGGCCTCCTGGCCGAAGGCGAAGACGCACAGCTCGTCGAGGACGTGCAGGTGGCCGGTGCGGTAGAAGTGCAGCAGGCCCAGGAAGAAGCCCGGGTGCCGGTCAAAGTAGAACTCGCGCGCCGCCGCGTCGTAGTCATCGCACAGGCGTCGTGCCTGCTCCTCGGACGCCGCAGCCTGCAGGCGACCCAGCCGCGTGCCCGGGAAGCGCGCCAGGGCGCGTGCGCTCAGCCGCCGCCGCACGCCGCCCACGTTCACGCGCAGAGCCTCGTCACTTCGCCGCCAAGGGACCCGGGTGCCGGGTCCTGGGGATTCGCTCACCATGGCTGCGGTGCACCGGCCTGCGGACACAAGACGGGCGTGCTGAAGTGGCAGGGGTGGAGGTCCCCGGACCTCCCTTCCACGAAGATCACGTTTAAATCCCTGCTCCATCCACCAGCCGGGGGTACTGGAGGATCTGTGTGAAGTGTCTGGTATGCCCTAGGTGCCCAGTACCCGTCAAGCGCCCCCTGGCCTCAAGAGTTAGGCTTGGGTTTGAATGTCCCTCACTCCCCTCCTGGAGGCGGGGAGGGGGGGGCGGGGGGTGCTTGGCCAAATCCCTGGGCCTCCCCTGTCCCCATTTCATTTACGGAGCATGACTGCTGAGGTGTACCTTGGAGGATTATGGAAGCTGTTGAATGGCAGGATGTCTTGGCACCTGGTTGGTGCTCGTCTAGGCTATCTCCTTGCCCAAATTTGGATTTTTGTATACCATAGGCTTACTATGGGATCTTGGACAAGCCAGCACTCGGAACCTCAGTGTCCCCATCTGCACAATGGGATAGTAATGTTTACCACCAAGGATTGTTGGGAGAATCGCTTAGACTGGAAGTTCTTAAAGTGTGTCCCCTGGACTAGCAGCTTTACCACCACCTGGGAAAGACGCATGTTCTCCGCCTGATCTGGATTTGCTGGGGACAGGGGCCAGCAGTCTGGGTTTCAGCAAGCTTGGAAGGTGATTCTGATGCCCAGACAAGATTGAGAGCCATTGGCTTAGACTATTTAAGACATCTTTAGAGTCACACTGAATTTTGGCCCTCTTGTGTGATCATAAGCAAGGCATGTCAGCGCTCTGAACTTCTGCCAAAGGAAAATAAAAATATCCATCTCCAAGGGTGGTGAAAAAGATTAAGTGACCAAATGTCGTCAAAGGAGTGTAAATAAATCACACTCCCGGAAGTCAGGCAGACCTGGATGTCTCGCCACCCTTGGTGCACCTGGAGCCTTGAGGAAGAAGATACTTTTCTCTGGGTTTCAGTTTCTGGCGCAGACAATAGCACCTGCTGGGAAGGCAGGCTGGAGGGTGAAGGTAGGTTATGGATGTGCTCGGCCTTAAAGGATACGCAGGAAATGTTAGATCTTCCACTGCTCACTGTCTCCAAGCTCTGCAGGACCTGAGGGCCAGTGGCTCACCTCCTGACCCTCAGTCATCTCACCTGCACTGTGGGTTCAGTCATGCCGGTGTCCCAGAGTGCATGCGGGCCTGAGTGTATCAAGCATCTGGCCCAGTGCCTGGCAGGGACCCAGCAGAGTGCCCTTCGCTTACCTGGGCTTGGTGTTTAAACGGGTCGGGGTTTTGACCTTAGCTCTGTCACTTGTGTGAACTCCAGCCAGTCTCCTCCAGCTCTGAGTTTTGACTCTCTAATCTGCAGAATGTGGGTAACAGTACTTCCGGAGAAAGGTTATTGTGAGTGTGTGTGCAAAGCCCCCGGAATACAGTAGGCACTCAAATATTCATCTCTTGCACTTCTCTCATCAGACCTGCCTTCAAATTCTGAGTCTACCACTTAGAAACTGTGGACCTTGGGCAGAATCATTCCCCTCTCTGAGCTTTGGTTTCTTCATCTTAAACTGGGAAACAGCTGGTTTTCCTTGAGAAGTTTTGAGGCTTAAATGAAGCCAGATGTTTATCACCAGCATAGTCTCTGCCCATAATTTGTGCCCAATAAATACAAACGTGGTGCAGTTCCTACCCTCCTACCAGGACTTGGCATCAAAGGATGGAGTTTCTAATCCAGTTCCACCGCCCATTAGCTGCATGACTGTGGGCAAATTCTGTTGTCTTTTTTTCTGAAACTCACCTTCCTGCTTTTTGAAACCCGATGATTAATTCACTGAAACTTTCTCTGACAAGCCTCTGAATATCAGTAAGAAAGATTAAGTGATTTGCTCAAAATGACCCAACTAGCTCATGGCACAGATGAGGTCGGAAACTAGACTTTTTGATTCAAGACTCTATCCACACACATTTATTTTGAGCACCTACTGTGCACTAGTCACTTCGCTGGGCTCCACACTCATTTCACTGGGTTTAATTCCTTCACCAACCCTGGCTGGGAGGTTTTCGAATCCCATTGTACAGGTGAGAAACAAGATAGCCCCCAAAGGCAGTCATCCTACATGGCTCCCTCCTTGGGGGGGTTTTAGATCGGGCACTTGGGCACCGGGAACCCAGGGTAGCCTGGCCTCCCACTGTCGCAGCCCCTGACCCTTCCCCAGACCACGCCCCCTTGCCCACCCAGGAGGTCCCTTACCTGTGGTGGCCTCTCCAGCACGCCTGCCGGCCTCGTGGTCCTCCCCAAAGGCAACGAGGCAGGGGAGCTGCCGACCGCGTAGCCCAGCGCCCCGCTGTCTCTGCCCTGCGCCCCACTGAGGTTCTTTGCTGTCGGAGGCCCTGCTGTCCCCTCCCTCCCCCTCTTCCTCCGTCCCCCGCGGCTGAGGCTTCATCGATCGCTGGCTGCCGGGGGAGGGAGGGAGGCCTCGGGCAGCCGGAGGTGGAGGCGGTGGTTTCTATTCCTGACTCAGTTAGGGAAAAGGGGGTGTATCTGGAGACAGGGCCCAGAGCTGGGGCATCCCCCCAAGTCAGGGACCAGGGGATGAGGGATAACTTAGGGGTGGGGCGGGGTCCCTCGAGAAAGGAATTTCAGCCAGAGCTTCTCTGACAAAGGAACAACAACAACAGCAGCAGTAATAATACTTCCTTAATTGAGGCCTTGGTATGGGCCAGGCCCTCTCCTTCAGGTGACTTTTCTGAGCTGGTCCTGACACAAACGACAGGGACAGAGTCGTCTGTTCCTCATTTTACAGGTGAGGCCAGTCACTTGTTCAGGGCACTCAGCTTCCACGATTGCCACCGGGAAATCTTGGAACAGCTGAAGCCTAAAACTGATCAAAACCCCTACCTCCACCCCACCTGGGACCAAATAATTCAGTGTCCTCACCTGCCCCAGGATTCCTGATTTGTCCTTCCAAGTGGTGGTGAAGGTAAGAGAAAAGTGTACCAAAGAGCTTTGTCAAGGTTGTGTAACCCACAAGCATTTATTGAGCGCCTACTGCGTGCCTGGTTGGGGAGAGGGTCCCTGGAGATCAGGACCTGGGTACAAGAAAGGATTCCTCCTTTGCAAGGATGGATTGTTATTAACAATAATGGCTTATTTCTTGAGCATTTACCTTGGGGCCAGTATTCTCCAGGCCTCTTCTCTTAAACTGCAAATACATCTGTGGCGTAGGTGTTGTTATTATTCCAATCTCATGGACAAGAAATGTAAGATTTTGAGAGGTGAGGTGACTTGCTCAAGGTCATGTAGCTGACTTCTGAGTTCTCTAGGCCTGTCACTGCCCAATAGATACAATGTAAGCCACGTATAGAATTTAAAATTTTCTGATAGCAACGTTTTAGAAAAGTGAAAAGAAACAAATGACGTTAGGCTTAATGGATATACATTTTCATTTTTTTTTTTTTTTTTTCTTTTTGGCTACCCCGTGGCATATGGAGTTCCCAGGCCAGGGATCAGATCTGAGCCACAGTTGTGGCCTGCGCTGGATCCTTTAACCCACTGTGCCAGGCTGGGAATCAAACCTGCATCCTGGTGCAGAGACGACATCAATCTTGTGTACCCCAGCGGGAACTCCTTAATATATTTTATTTAAACCAAAATATTATAATTTCAACAAGGAATTAATAAAGAAATTATTAACAGGACAGTTTACATTTTCATTTTTGTGCTAAGTCTTCAACATCCAGTGTGTTAGGTTTTCATTGCTGTGTAACAAATTACCAGCAACTTGGCAACTTAAAGCAATACAGATTTATCATCTCATTAGTTTCTGTGAGTCAGAAGTCTGGGCGTGGCATGGCTAGATTGTCTACTCAGGGTCTTACTAGGTTGAGGTTAGGTTGTTGGACAGGCCTTAGTTCTCATCTGGGGTTTGGGGTTCTCTTCCAGCTCATAGGTTGTTGGCAGAAGTCATTTCCTTGTGGCCATAGTACTGAGGTCCCTCTTTTCCTGCTTGCTGTCTGCTGGGGACTCACTCTCAGCCCCTAGAGGCTGCCTGGGGTTCCTTGGCACATGGCCCTGCAGGCAGTTCACAGCACGGATGTTCCCTTTCTCCTAGGCAAACTAGAGTGCTGTGTGAGCAGCCAGAGAAAATGCTCTGCTTTTAAAGGACTTTGCCTGCTTAGGCCAGGCCCACCCAGGACAATCGCCCTTTTACCTGTATTCAAAGAGGAAGCGATGAAACAGGGGCGAGGGTCACTGGTAGTCATCTTAGAATTCTGCCTACCACATTTGCCAACAGTACTTATCTGGGTTAGTTGCATTTCGCATGAGCAGTAGCCAGATGTGGCTAGTAGCTACCATATTGGCCAGTGCACCTCTAAGCTCTGCCACTTCAGTTCTTCCCTCAAAACAAGAAGTTAGGAGTTCCCATTGTGGCTCAGTGGAAACAAAACTGACTAGCATCCATGAGGACACAGGTTCAATCCCTGGCCTTGCTTTCGATCCCTGGTCTTGCTCAGTGGGCTTAGGATCCAGCATTGCTGTGAGCTGTGGTGTAGGTCGCAGTTGTGGCTCGGATCTGGCACTGCTGTGGCTGTGGTATAGGCTGGCAGCTGTAGCTCCGATTGGACTCCTAGCCTGGGAACATCCATACGCCAGGGGTGCAGCCCTAAAAAAAAAATGGGAGAAGTTAGAGCAGAAAGATGCTCTTATCTGATTCCCTCATTTTACCAAGGAGGAAACCTCTTGGTATTCATGCCCTTATGTAATCCCTCCCCCTCAAGTGTGGGCAGGATTTACAGATTTGCCTCTAATGAACAGACCACGGCAAAGGTGATGGAGAGTTGCTTCCGGGATTAGGTTGCATAAGACCGTGACTTCCTGTTGGCTTTGAGGAAGCAAGTTGCCATGCTAGAGGGGCAAAGGAATGAGAGCAACTTCTGGCCAGTGACCAGCTAGGAATTGAGGAGGTCAGTCCACCAGCTTGTCAGGAACTGAAATTCCGCCAACAACCACATGAACTTGAAAGTGGGTCCTTCTCCAAGTGAGGCTAAGATGAGACCCCCAGCCCTGGCCAAAACCTCCACCTTGTGAGACCCAGAAGCTAAGGACCTAGCTAAACAGTGCCTGGATTCTTGACCCACAGAAACTGTGAGATAATTAAATGTATGCTGTTTTAAACCACTATATGTGCAGTAATTTGGTACAGGTAATAGATGACTAATATCCTGGGTTCAAGTCCTGCCTTTACCACTAAATTGTGGTGGGGCCGTTGTTCAGGTGATGTCTCCTCTTGGATTCTTTTCTACCTCATCTGTAAAATGGGAGCAATGATTACCTTTCAGGATTGAGGTGAGGAGTAGTACGTGCTGTTCCCTCTCCATGGCCAGCTCTTCCTGCCCTTTCTTCACCCAGTGTGTCAGTTAAGATTGAATTAGCTGCAAAATCAGAAACTGAATTTTCTTTGGTGGTCCAGGGCTGGTGCAGTTGGCCACAAATGGCACTGAAGACTCAGGCTCCTTGGCACTTCCTTGTCCATTATTCTCGTGTGGCTTTCATCCTCACAGCAGATGATGTCAGCACTTTGCCCACATCCGCTTGGATCCCTTTACCACTTTTGTGCCCACTGGCTCCCAGGATGCCTTCTTTCCTTTCTGATTGCTCGTGTCTGTATCTCTTGGTCAAAGGGTTTCCTTAAGACTGCGGAGCCTGCCGTTTCTGCACACAGGGGAGCCCGAAGTACCTGGGAATGTATGTCCCCAACCCCCCACCCCATAGTTCTTAACTGCTAATAAAATGGGGAAGAACAAATCTGACTCCATATTAGATCTGTTCCTTTTATTTTGACCTTACTTTAACCTTTGTCCTCTGTCACTTGGGCTTTGCAAAAGGATGCTGCCAGTGGTCTGAAATATACAGGAAAGCCTATTCTTAAAGCCATGACCTTTAGGAGTATTACATTTTTGGATTAAAAGTTGCAGAATAAGAATAATATTTGTTTTGTTGGAGGTTTACAGGAACATTCTGATCTGGCCTACTGGAAAGCTGTAAGAACAAAGGATCTGACACCAGGAAATGTCCAATAACTAACCATGTGTCCCACCCCCACCCCACCCCTTGCCTTTGAAAGTCTTCAGGGGGTTCGGGCCTTTTGGGGCAGGAGCCACCCGTTTCCTTGCATGGCTCTGCTCCAAACTCCACCAGTTTAATACCGTTTGGCTTCACTGTGCTTCAGGCACATGGACTTGCATCTGGTAACAGTAATGGAGAGGTACAGAGGTGCAGATGCTCCAGCTCCCTTGCCCCATGGGGACAACTCTAAAGAGTCACCTGCACTTGTCTCGAGAACTCCCTCTGGGACTTTGCTTGAGGTCACATGGGCAGAAGGTTGAGTCAATCTCATTTGTTAGAAAAACGATAGCTTTCTGAGCAGCCCCTCATTAGACTTCTCTTAACTTCTGATTGGCCAGTCCTGAGTCACGTGGCCATCCCTAGCTTCGAGGGATGTTTCCTAGGGAGGAAACAAATTTTTTAAAATTTGATTTATTATTTTGGAGTTCCCGTCTCAGCTCCAAGGTTAACGAACCCGACTAGGATCCATGAGGATGCGGGTTCAATCCCAGGCCATGCTTGGTGGGTTGAGGATCCGGGGTTGCTGTGAGCTGTGGTGTAAGTTGCAGATGCGGCTCAGATCTGGCAGTGCTGTGACTGTGGTGTAGGCCAGCAGCTGCAGCTCCGATTCAATCCCTAGCCTGGGAGCTTCCATATGCCGCGGGTGAGGCCCTAAAAAAGATTTTTAAAAATTTAATTTACTTAAAAAAATTCAAGTATAATGTTCTTATAGTAAAGAGTACAGATCTTAAGTTACAGCTGAATAAAATTTTTTACAGATGTAGGTGTGTGTATGATTGCCACCCAAGTCAAAACATAGAATGTCATCAGCATGCCAGGAGCTTGGGAAATGGGCAAATATATCTGAGAACATTGCTGTTGGTGTCATACTGGACGAACTTCTAAAACTCACGATCTTGACTTGACTCTCATCTCCTTCAGGAGGTCTCTGGTCTCCAGACTGAGTTAGGTTCCTCCTGACCTCCCATGGTGTCCTGGGTTCCTCCAGTCTGATGCATGACATACAGCTCTTTGGCTAGATCTGTGTCTTATCCTCTAGCGGGTGAGCTTTGTGAAGGCATGGCCTACAGTCTGTATGACCAGCTCAGCAAACACTTAGTGGATGGGGAAGGAACGAAAACAAGACAGCAGATTGAAGACCCAGGCTTGCGGACCCAGGTGTCCAGCCTCTCAGCAGACCTTTCAGAAGGGCAGTGGAGACAAGCAGGGGAGATAGAGCTGATCAGGCTGGAATTTCATAGCTAAGGACAGAGCTGGCACTGCAAAGACCAAAGCACAAACCTGCTGGTACAGGTAGTGAGTTAGCCAGGAAGCTGAGCAGGTGACTCCAGAATGGGCTGCATAGGTGCTGCAACCTGTAGCCAGAGAAGTCATGGCCTGTGACCTGCCATCTCTGGCTGTGCCAGGAAACTAACTCCGAACTCAGGGCTTCGGGACGTGGAGCCCTCACCAGCCAAGTTCTAAGTGGCTCACTTGGGAATCTCTTCCTCCGGATGCCTTTCAGAAAAGAAACCCAGGGCAATGAGCCACACACCCTCCGACTCAAGTTCCAAGTGCCTGGAATTAAGGCTGGTCACTCACTCTTCTTGAGCCTTGGGTTTTGTAATCGCCATTTTTCAGATGTGGAAACTGAGTCTTTAGAGCTGGAAGGGATTTTCAAAGACAATGTAATTAATATGGTCAATAAGTTTCTAAGCTTTGACATCAGAGGTTGAATCCCGGCTCTACTAATTATAATCTGCACAATCTTGGCCAAATTAACTTCTTGGTGTGCCGTTTCCTCATACGTGAAATGGGCAACATGATAAAGCCTACCTAGTAAAGCCGTGAGGATTTAATGAGGTTATACACGTCAAGTGACTAGAATGACACCTGGCACAGGGTAAGTGTGAGCAGTTTTACCTGTGGCTGATTTGATCAGTATTTAAGGAGGAACACGATATGGTTTAATTTGGGCTATTTTACCTCTTAGCTCAAAGCCTCTGCTTCTTCACTGTCAAATGGGAATAACAATAACCACCTTTCTCAGGTAGGATGGCTGGAATGATGTTTTAAATTGCGAAGCATAGCATGAGCATTCGCTAAAAAATAGTAGCCATTATCTGAATGAGACCAGCTCTTTGTGTGATAAAACTGTAAGGTACTGCCCCTAAATCTCACTGGCTTCCTATCACAAACACTTATTTTTTGTTTGTTTTCTTCTTTTTCTTTTTTTTTTTGTTTGTTTGTTTTTTTTTAGGGCCACATCCATGGCATATGAAAGTTCCCAGGCTAGGGGTTGAACCAGAGCTATAGCTGCCAGCCTACAGCACCAACAATGCCACATCCAAGTTGAGTCTGCAACCTACAGCGCAGTTCATGGCAACACCGGATCTTCAACCCACTGAGTGAGGCCAGGGATTGAATCCATATCCTCATGGATACTAGTCAGATTCGCCACCACTGAGCCACAACGAGAACTCCCACAAACACTTATTTCCCTCTCAAAACCTGAGGATGAGCTGGGACACCTCAACTTCAGCCCCGTCCCTCCCTACCCCTAGTAGGTATCTTTCATCCTGAGACCAGTGGCTTCTGGGTAACTCTTCTCATGGCAGAGGGTGGAAGCTTCAAGAAGCCTGGTCCCTCACCTTGAAATTGGCACCTTGTCACTTGCAGCCAAGTCCCATTGGCCCAAACAAGTCCTAGAGCCAGGACCCAAATCACCTCGCCAGGGTAGGGGTGGAGAGGGAAGATTATAGGTAAACAGTACAATGTATTGTTTTAACCACCTGAGTTTATAGATGGGGCAGCTGAGGCCCAGAGAGAGGAAGGGAAATATCACAGCCCACAGGTAGTCAGTGACTCCCTGATTGTTCTGTCTCCTCCCCCTCGCAGACCTCACCTTAAATCCATATAATTAGCATGTGCTGCTTTTGAGTCAATAGTTCAGGCATTTGAACCCCATGAGAAGGTCTATGGCAGTGAGGAAGTAAAATTCTTGCATCTTCCAACAGGGCCATCTGAAGTCCAGAGTGATGTCTCACCTGTGACCACACTCAAGGTCAAGGGAACAAGGAAAGAAGATCCAGGATCCTCAAGTTCACCTCCACAGTTGACTGTCAGCCCCAGATTCTATCAGGACACAGGAGACCCAGCAGATAAAGCAGGAAGGGGTCCACCCACCTCCTTCCCCTCCTCAAAGTAAGTCCTGGGTAAGAGGAACAGGCAGGGATCTAGCTGTCTGGGTCCAGGAATGTCCTTTGAGATGGCTGTCATTCCCTCATTTACACCCCTACTCATTAAGCCCTGACTATGGACCAGGCCCTCAAGAAATAGAGGCCAAGGAGGTATTGCCTGGCGATGGAGACAGACCTACCCACTAATGACATCCCAACTGTTCAGGCAACATCTCCCCCAAATGGAGAGCAATTTGAAGTGATCTCAGGAGTTCCCGTCGTGGCTCAGTGGTTAACAAATCCGACTAGGAACCATGAGGTTGCATGTTCAACCCCTGGCCTCGCTCAGTGGTTAAGGATCTGGCATTGCCATGAGCTGTGGTGTAGGTCTCAGACAAGCCTCGGATCCTGTGTTGCTGTGGCTGTGGTGTAGGCCAGCAGCTACAGCTCCAATTCGACCCTTAGTCTGGCATTTTCCATAGGCCATGGGTGCAGCCCTAAAAAAGAAAAGAAATAGCCTTAGGTTATGCCTGGACACAACATCATGCATTGACTCTTGGATTGAGAAAATTCTCTTTTCAGTCTTTGCAACTATACCAGGAAAAAAGTCTCAGTTTATTTGTTTGTTGGACGTTTTTTAATCACAGTTTCATTTTTTTTTTTTTTTTTGTCTTTTTGTTGTTGTTGTTGCTATTTCTTGGGCCGCTCCCGCGGCATATGGAGGTTCCCAGGCTAGGGGTCGAATCGGAGCTGTAGCCACTGGCCTACGCCAGAGCCACAGCAGCGCGGGATCTGAGCCGCGTCTGCAACCTACACCACAGCTCACGGCAACGCCAGATCGTTAACCCACTGAGCAAGGGCAGGGACCGAACCCGCAACCTCATGGTTCCTAGTCGGATTCGTTAACCACTGCGCCACGACGGGAACTCCTAATCACAGTTTCAATTTCAGTTCTTGTGATTGGTCTGCTCATCTTTTCTATTCCATTTTGGTTTAGTCTTGGAAGATTGCTCCTTTCTAAGAATTTGTCCATTTCTTCTAGGTTTTCCGTGAAAGTCTCAGTTTAGCAGCTCTTTAAGTCTCATTAATCTTCCTTTATTACAACAGAGACAGAGAGCAGGCTTCGGGCACATAGTCTTGACAGATGGCAGCATCTAGCCAGAATTTAATACTATTATTACTATAATTTAATCTGGTATGATTTACTTCAATGGAACTTAGCTGTTTTCATTGCATCTGCTTATACAATTACATCTTATTTGTGACAAGTGATCCTGCGTGTCCCCTGTAGGGTAGTGATATCCAATTTTTCTTTTGAAATGAATTTATTTATATACAACAGTGAGTCCATTTAAGGGAAAACTTAGGTAAATAGTAGCACAGGCAATACGCAAAATATCAGGATGCTCTCCTGCAGGTATGGCAGACATTGCGAAACAGGTGTACGTGAATAGATTGATGTTTGGGAAATTCTGCTGGGACATACGTTTGGAGTGGTTGGGCTGCCTGAGGGAGGGGTCAGGGCTCCACAAAGAGAGGCCAGCCTGAACTGGGCATTTCAGGTAGAAGAAACACACATCCAAAGAGATGGGAAAGTGGGCGTTAGGAAGGCTGAGAAGCTCAGGCAACAGAGAGGAGTCCTTTGAGGTCTGGCTATTGACCTTGACTCCCAGGAGGAGGATCCAGGGGTGGATGGGTTGCAGGGGAAGTGACAGCAGATCAGTGTTCATCAGAAGGTGGAATTGCCCCTGGCAAAGAGGGCTACATCTAGGTGACAGGGTCCCAGGCCCGCCATCATCCCATCTTCCTGCAGGGAGGGAACCCCAACCTGAGGTTCAGAGCTGTGGATCCTAAGCCGGAATTGACCTGAGGAGAGAGAAGGAAAGAGTTAACCTCCCCCTCCCACAATAAAGCTCTGGGTCTGACCCTCCAACCAGACACCCCCTGCCCTGGCCCACCCAGCCCAGCCACTCTGGCAGGACTCCCCACCCTCCTTCACAAGGCAAACTGAAGCCCAGAGTGTTTGGAGCTGTGGTCCAGGAGAGGCAGGATGTTCAGTAAGAGAACAAGGTTCCTCGGTTCCTCCCTCATCCTCACAGCATCCCCAACCCCACCCCTGCATCCACTTCCCCAGTTCCAGCCATGGGCGCGCCAGGCTTCTGGGCAGGCACCTGTTAAGCCCTGTTGAACTGGAGGAATTGCCTAGGGCTGGGGCTCAGAGAGGGAAAGAACTCACCCAGGCACACACAGCCATACCTCAGACAGGGTTTCTGCAGTCCCGGCCGCAGGCGCCGAGGCAGCACCGGCTGAGGCCCCGACAGTCTGAGTCCTTGGAGCACAGGTGCTGCACGGGACTGAGGCAGCGCAGTGGGTCCTTGGGGCAGCTGCCCTTCTTCACTGCAACACAGGGGCCCAGTGAGCCTCTCCCGCGCCCCGGCCCTGGGCCCTGGGGCTTGGCTGGGGGTCAGCAGGGTGGAGAGAGACTTACCTGAGACCTTTCGGACACACTGGCGGAAGCAAGCCTGGTGGCAGCACTTCATCCTCGAGGGACACTGGCTGTCGTCCACACACTGGTCAGGCACTGAGAGGAGGCAGGGCCCATCATCCGGTGGGCAGCCCCCAGACTTCTCTGTAAGAGACCCCCCCAAATTTCGCAGTCGGAGGCAGTTCAGAATTAGGCATAAACGCTGCCCTGGGCATCAGATGATCTAAATTCTCCACTCCTTACTTCTTGCCTGTCCTTTGGCAATTTTTTTTTTTCCATGAACTATCTTGTATGTATTTATTTTCTTTTTCCCCTTTTTTGCCCACTGCATGGCTTATGGTTCCCAGGCCAGGGATCAGATCCAAGGCACAGTTGTGACCGACGCCGAAGCTGTGGCACCGCTGGATCCTTTAACCCACTGTGCTGGACAGGGGATTGAACTTGCATCCTGGCGCTGCAGAGACACTGCTGATCCCATTGTGCCGCAGCGGGAACTCCTATTTTTAATTTCATGTTTTAACTGAGGTCTAATTGACACTGACATTCTCGTAGTTACAGGTGCACAGCCATGATTTAATATTTGTAGGTACTTGAATGATCACCATAGGCCCCATTAACAGAGGTCACCATCTACAGCTGCAAATTTTTTTTCTTGTGATGAGAACGTTTAAGATCAGCTCCTTTAGCAACTTTCAAATATGCAGTTTAGCGCTATTAACTGTAGTCACCCTGCTGTACATTATAACTTCATGGGTTATTTACTGTTTTTCTGGAGGTTTGTTTCTTTTGACCCCCCTCACCCATTTCGCCCCTCCTCTGCAACTACCAACTGTTTTCTGTATCCAGGAGCTTAATTTTTTTTAGTTTTATTTTTTAGATTCCATATAAATGAGATCATACAGTGTTGTCTTTCTCTCTCTGATTTATTTCACTTAGTATCGTGCCCTCGAGGTCCATCTGTATTGTTGCAAATGGCTGGTAATTTTTTTTTTTTTTCGGTACTCTAAGCCTCAGTTTTCTGTCTGTGAAATGGGAGGCTGGACTCCCTCCTTCCAGGGCTGGTTTGAGACTCAGATGGCATAAAAGACAGGGAAAAACAAAATTCAAGATCTCCACCTGGGCCAACAAGGCTGTGTCTCATGCCTGTCCATCTCTCTGGTCTCATCGCTCTTTCTACTTGGTGGCTCCTGATCAACTCCAAGCCCCTTCTCTGTGTAGGGCCTGCTTTTTGCTGTGCCCTTTGCCCAGTGCATCACACGCAAGTCTTCACCTGCCTTTCCTAACCTTCCCTCCAAATCCAGGCTCCCCACTCACAGGTGTCTACATAGAGACACAGACATATGTATTCATATATACTCTCTGAAAGGAACACAGTCTGGGGATGTCTTAGGGAGAGGAAGACTTAGGGAATGAAAGACACGTTTACACAGATATCTGAACACACACACACAGGTACACATGCAGGGTCAAATATGCAAACATATTTAGATAAATACACACACATAGATATGAGCTTAACCATATAAACTGCTGATATTCAACTTTTGATCTATAAAAATAGCCTTTTTTTTTTTTTGTATTTTTGGGGCTGCACCTGCCGCATATGGAGGTTCCCAGGCTAGGTGTCGAATCGGAGCTGTAGCTGCTGACCCAGGCCACAGCCACAGCAATGCCAGATCTGAGCTGATCTGTGACCTACACCACAGCTCACAGCAATGCTGGATCCTTTAACCCTGATCGAGGCCAGGGATCGAACCTGCATCCTCATGGATGCTAGTCAGATTCGTTTCTGCTGAGCCATGAGGGGAACTCCCAAAAATAGCCATTTAATCGAGTTTGATCTGTGCATATACATGTGCGTATATGTTATACGTATGTATATACAGATCCAGACATTCACAAGAAAGTTATATACATGTATAAACACAGCCATGTATGTACATATGAACTGGAACGTATACACATAGTCAAATATAGAGGCCCACTGTCATATACACATGCCTACATGAGTAAATATATACACTCAGATAATTATAGGCACAATCAGACATACATAGTTATATGTATATATGAGTATATAGCATATGTGTGGGTGTGAACAGAGAGACATATACATGCATACACAGTCATACGCACACAGTCGTATGCCCAGAGCCACGCAGACGCAGATCTATTCATATAACCATTGAAAACGTTTGTCGGGCAGTTACTATTGACCAGGCACTGGGCCGGGCTCTTAATATCAGAGACGCCCTGATGAGTGAGGTGGGGGTGTCTTTTATTTTTTCAAAGTTAATTTTTTAAAATTACTCAATGAATTTATTACATTTATAGTTGTGCACTGATCATCACAATCCAATTTTATAGGATTTCCATCGAGGGGGGTGTCTTTTTTTTTTTTTTTTTTGCTATTTCTTTGGGCCACTTATGCGGCATATGGAGGTTCCCAGGCTAGGGGTCTAATCGGAGCTGTAGCCGCCGGTCTATGCCAGAGCCACAGCAACGCAGGATCCAAGCCGCGTCTGCGACTTACACCACAGCTCACGGCAATGCCAGATCCTTAACCCACTGAGCAAGGGCAGGGACCGAACCCGCAACCTCATGGTTTCTAGTCGGATTCGTTAACCACTGCGCCACCATGGGAACTCCCTTAGGGGGTGTCTTTTAGACAGAGGTGTCTGGGTTTCTACCGATCACAAGCCAAGACTTCCCTACGCTCAACCCTGTCACTCTCCATTGTCTGACATTCTAGAGAGCCAGGCCACCGTCTCATGGGGGAGAGTCAGGACAGAACGGGGTTGTGTGAAATGAGGGGAGACCAGCACATCCTGCTTGACCATGAGGCAGGTTCTGCGCAGGCTCAGGTTCTGCGGGCGCTGGCTCTCGTCCGCCTCTGAGCCGCTGGGCAGGGTATCAGGGCGTCCTCTCCCAGTGCCCCCAGCAGCCCTCCTAAAGTGCCCACTTAGGCACCCTTATCAGCTGCCAGGACCTGATTCCTCAAGACACCCTTTAGTCCTGGGAGAGAGGCATGTGATCGCAGTTGACAAGGAGTAAGTTGGGATGGGGGGTCGCCCTGATTCCACACACCTGCATTCAAATGCCACCTTTGACACTAACTCAAGGTCAGGTCTCTGGCCTTGGGCAGAGGGTTTCCCATTGAGCCTGTTTCCTGATCTGGAAAATGAGGATAAAGATAATCCTGACCTCACAACATTGCAATGAGGAGGAGTGTGGGGATGGTGCATGAATCACAGCCAGCACGGGGCTGGCATTGGAACTTGCCAGCATCCTTCCCGGCTCAGCCTAGGGGACCTTTGAGCACTCTCTTCCCCAAACCAGCTCACACCCCACGGAGACAGCTCTGTTCTGAGGAAGGCATATGTTAGGCAGAAACTGCTCCCCAGGACCCTCTGGAGGAAGGGACCTGTCCCCATGACTGTCTCCTTCCCCCGAGGCAGGGCCAGGGCTGCACAGGTGTATGTAGGTCAGAGTGTTACGGAAGGGGTGGAGGTGGAGGCATCACCCAGATAGGGAGGCACCTGTCTAGCTACTCCATCAGCACCAGCCTCCCTCACCTGTTGACAGGTGGGATCGAGCCTTTTGGGGGAGGTGGGGGAGAAGAGAGGTAGAGGGGTAGCACTTCCTCCCAACAGGTCCCAGAAACCACACCCCCTACTCAGCTCTGGCATCCCTTTCCCAGATGGGGCTGCAGGGACAGAGAAGGCCCGAGAAGAACAGAGAAAAGATGGGCAGGGGCCAGACCAGGCCTAGTTGGCCACAGAAGATGACAGAGGGGGTCACCTCCCTGCCCTGCAAACCCACAGATCCAGACACCTCCATGGAAGCAACCAAAGGGCAGGTACCAGCTGTCTCCTGTCGTCCCCAGAGGCACAGGGAGACAGGCACACATGTGGACAGGCACATAGCTCAGTCACACGTGGATGTGGTCATTCCTAAGTAATATATATGCTGACACAGATCCCACAGATGAGCGGGTGCAAAGATACACATGGATGTAGAGATAGATGCATGCGTGTAAACCAAACTCGCACTCAGACATGTGACAGGCACAGACCAGGACCAAAGAGCTGGCAGGAAGATGTTTATAGTTACAGACGCAGGCAGGCTGATAGGCATCAAGATGTACAAACAAAAGGCAAGCTGCTGGAAGCACTAAGAAGCAGACGTCAGAATTCCTATTGTGGCTCAGCAAGTTAAGGACCTGACGTTGTCTCTGTGAGGATGTGGGTTCAATCCCTGGCCTTGCTCAGTGGGTTAAGGATCCAGCATTGCCATGAGCTGCGACGTAGGTTGCAGATGTGGCTCGGATCCTGCATTGCTGTGGCTGTGGTGTAGGCGACCAGATTCGACCCCCAGCCTGGGAACTTCCATATGCCACGGGTGTGGCCCTAAAAAGAAAAGGAAAAAAAAAGTAGGCATCCACAGTCACATACACACAGACACACACACACACACACACAGACACACACACACACACACACACACACACACACACACACACACACACACACACACACACACACACACACACACACACACACACACACTGCATTACTGGCCTTCCTCCAAGCCCTGATTCTCCGCTAAGCGGTAAAAACCACCTCTGTCCCTGGAGCAGAGAAACCTGCCCATACTCACCTCCCTTCTTCCTGCCCAAAGCAGCAGGCAGCTGGCTCCCCAAAGCCAGGAGGGCCACCAGGAGGAGGAGGCTCTGGGCCCTCATGTTTCTGCTGCCAACAACTAGTAAGGATGGACTCAGAGGCTCCTAAATGAAGACCTGTCGCCTCAGAGACTAGAGCAACTGAGTCAAGGGAGGAAGGAGCGGGGGTGGATGGAGTGACACGTGTCTGCCATGTCCCGGCCACGCCCCTGCTCAGGAACCTCAGTGCAAGGGCACTTGTGCAAGAATTGATGATGGGTGGGGGCAGGCCCCGGGTGTTGGGGGCTAGGATCCAGTCCTGCCGGGTGTCGCTGACTTGGGCTGGGAGTTGGACAAATCCTTTCTCTCTTTGGACCTAGGTTTTTCTCATCTATATAAAGGGTAAAATTTGTTGAGTCAGCTGCTCCCATTCCTGGTTCTCTAAGATCTTGAAGCTCCAGCCGTGGCTTGGGCAGAGGATAGAAGTCAGCTTTGACTGGCCGGGCGGCGGGGAGGGGGTTTTGCAGAGGTCTTGATGCCTAGGAAAACTCGGAAGGGCAGAGCTCTCTGCTGGAGAAGGCTGGCCCCAGCTGGCACGGTGGGTGAGGCCCGCCCTGTCATCTCCTCTTGGGCTTTCTGTCCCGTGGGGGCCGGAGAGCTTCTTGCCTTTGATGAGGTCACCTCCAGTGGCATCTGGTAGAACTGCCCTCTGCCTGGGCTGGCTCAGCTGTCAGGGGTGGCTGGAGCAGGGGTTTGGGTTTGGCTGTGGTCACGGGTCATAGCAGATGGAGGTGGCCTCTGGGACCCCTTCTGTCATCCTAAGGGATCCTGAGCAAAAAAAAAAAATCCTCTCCACCAAGGATCCCACCTTAGGTTTCACATCATCTGGCTCCTGCATTTGGTGGAACAGAGACAGCGGGGCTCCCATAAGAAACCGCACTGAACCAAGTAGCTTAGCAGGACTAGTGGAGATCGAGACCCTCCTGGTCACCCTCCCACTTGAAAGATGAGGCGACCGTAGGCTGGAGATGGGAGGGGACTGGCCCAAGGACACATAGGTCATTCCTAACTGGGGCCGGGACGTCTGCCACTGACTCTCCATGATTCCCATCCGCTTCCTGGGTCTTGGAAGTGGGGCAATACCTCATCTGAGACCCTGAGAAAGGAAGAGGATGTTCCAGCCCCAAACCACCCTTGCCGTCAGGAAGTTCTTCCTTGGGTTTAACTCGAATCCCTCATGTTGTCTTCCAAGCTCTCAGGAAAAGAGAGGCCCTGTATTCTATGTTCTGATGTGATGTTTGGAATTCTAGCATCCCCTCAACAGCTTGGTTTAGAAGGAGAATCTGATGAGGCTAAATTTTTTTCCTGATTATAGACTACGCATGTATATTGAAGAAATGCATTTTCTTTTCTTTCTTTTTTTTGGCTTTTTAGGGCCGCACTCGCGGCATATGAACGTTCCCAGGCTAGGGGTTGAACCAGAGCTGCAGCTGCTGGTCTACACCACAGCCCCAGCAACTTGGGATCCGAGCTGCACCTGTGACCTACACCACAGCTCACCACAATGCCAGATCCTTAACCAACTGAGTGAGGTCAGGGATCGAACCCACAACCTCATGATTACTAGTCAGATTCGTTTCTGCTGTGCCATGACGGGAACTCCAAGAAATGCTTTTTCAATTAAGATTATGTTGTAGACATTTTCCTGTGTGTTGAAGCATTCTCCAATATTGTCGTTTCTAATGGTTACCTGGTATTTTGTAAGACTGAGATGCCCAAGCATATGCAATTTGTGCCCTGTTGTGAAACACATAGATTTCTATTTTTAAACTTTCAACACATAAAGCTCTGACAATGACCGTTTCACATACCTTTTGAGCCACATCTCTGACTATTTTCTTAGGGTAAATTTGTTTCAAAGTAGAAATGTACAAAGTGAAACTTTCAGATATGAACTAAATAAATCCTGGAGCTCTAATGTACAGCATGGTGACTACAGTTAATAATATCGGGTTGCATATTTGAGGTTGCTAAAAGAGTAGATTTTAAAAGTTCTCATCACAAGGAGAAAACTCTTAAGTATGTATGGCCACGGATGTTAACTCAACTTATTGCTGCCATCATTTCATAATGTATACAAATATTAAATCTTTATGTGTGTTACACCCGGAAGTAATATAATTTTATGTGTCAATTAAACTGCAATTAAAAACAGGAAAAAAGAAATGCTAGAGCAAAGGACACAATCATTTTCAGGCTTTGAATAGCCGGTCCAATTACATTTCAGAAAGGAAGGAAATGAGTGTAGGAGAGCCTCCACCCGCTCGCTCTGCAGTAGACGTCTCTCATTTTTGTTTGCCCAGCATCCCTTCCTTTGATGGAGCCACTGTTCCCCAGCTCCTATCATTCTGGTTGGCTGCCAATCATCGGGTCATTTCCTATCACAGGGAAGGGCTTTTGACCCAGGTTAGAGCCACTGGACTCTTCCATGACCTCTGAGCTGCCCACCCCTCCATTCAAATCCTGAACAGAGAAGGCAGCACTCTAAGGAGAACAGTCTCAGGAGTTCCCTGGTGGTCTAGTGGTTAGGACTTGGCGCTTTCACCACTGTGGCCCTGGGTCAATCCCTAGTCTGAGAACTGAGATCCCACATCAAGCTGCCACATACCGCCACCAAAAATAAATAAATAAATAAATAAATAAATAAATAAATAAATAAAACAGTCTAAAATTCAGTTGCTGTTGCTCACAACCAAATTCTTAACAGATACACTCACCAAATACAGGATATTTTTAAAAAAGTAAATAAATTCTCTGCCAGTGGAAAACGGGGTCTCATTTTAATTCACCTCTCTCTGAATATTGGTGAGGAAGAGCATTTCTTTATGTGTTCATACTGACCAGTTGTGTCTCTTCTCATGTGCATTATTTGATTTTTTTATTGGGGTCACTTTTATTTTTATTATTGAGTTTTAAGAACTCTTTATATATTAAGGATATTACTACCTTGTCATACATAAGAGGCAGTATGGTAACGTCGTTAGTAGATGTAAACTGGAGTCAGGCAGAGCTTTTTTTTTTACAGATATAAAAAAATTTGTTTTATATTGGCATATAGTTGATTTACAATGTTGTATTAGTTTCAGGTGTATAGCAAAGTAATTCAGTTATACATATATATCAGCCCTACCTTTTAACTTTATTTGTGTTAATACGTTTTTTTAGTTTTTAATGTAGTTTTTAAAGGCTAAAGCCCTTTTAGAGTTATTATAAAATACTGACTTTATTCCCTGTGTTGTATAATACATCTCTGTAGCCTTTTACCTGAGAGTCTGTACCTCCCGCTCCCCTGTATTCCCCCCATACACACTTGTAACCATTAGTTTGTTCTCTGTATCTGTGACCCTGCTTCTTGGGCAGAACTACTTTTGAATCCTAGTGCCTCCAGGTTCTAGCATGTGACTTTGGACAAGTTACTTAACTTTCTTAAGCCTCCGTTTACTCTCCTATAAAATAGAGATAATAATATTTATTTTATAGGATGCTTCTGAGGATTGAATGAGTGTGATAAACGCTTTTTTCTTTTTTTCTTTTTTTTTCTTTTTTTGGCCATGCCCAAGGAATGTGGAAGTTCCCGAGCCAGGGATCAAACCTGCACCACAGCAGCAACCCAAGCCACTGCACTGACAAATGCCGGTTCCTTAACCTGCTGCGCAAGAGAACTCCAATGCTTATTTTAATCTTAGCCTGCAAATATTTCTTTCCTGTATTTTGCTTTGTACCAATGTTCTACATTTTGAAGTAGTCAAATCACTCTTTTCATTTGTGTTTTCTCCCTTTGTTTTTATGCCGAAGAGCCTTTTTAACTCTGATGTCAGATGCAAGTTTGCTGTATTTACTGAGAATTTTTTGTGGTTTCTGAAAAGCATGTTAATTCTTAATTCATCTGAAATCTATTTTGGCATAGGGATATGAGATAGGGAGATATTTTTTTTCTAAGTTATTAAGCAATTGTCCTAATAACATTTAGTAAATAATTCAAACTTTGCCATTGATTGGAAATTACGTCTTTATAAAAACTAGTTTTATGTGTAACAGAGGCTGTGTCTGAGGTTTCTATTCTTTTTCATTGACTGTTTATTATTGTGCCATCATTGCTTTTGTAATTGTAGCTTCACAATACATTTTCGTGACTAGTGGTGTCCATTACCCTTTATTAATCTATATCTTCAATTGTCCATGTCACAAGTATTTCCGCTCTTCCATATGGACCCTAACAATCATTTTTTTAAGTTTCAGAAATAAATTTATTGTTTTCTTTTTCTTTTTATGGACGCACCCAAGTCTGCCCTATGTCCAAGTTATTGGTGTCTAGAGGACACTGCTCATGTCACTAAATTATTCTAAAGAGGCAGAGACTCAGGGTGTTTTGCCTCATCTTTTATTTCTCCAAAGAGACTGCAGGAGAGGTTACCATGTCATCCAGGGGGATGGAGTACCTGCCAGTGGAGACTGCATCTCAGACTCCAACAGGGAAGATGCCTAAAGAGCAGGGACCTCCAAGTAGCTGTTGCAGCAAAACTTTCTGATATTCCTGGGACATAATTAGGCACTGCGAGTCCCTCCAGAGTGGGTCTCAGGATTTGTCTGGTGACAAGCAGAGCTGAGGGTTGTTGGTCCGAGCTGGAGATTGCGGTGAAAGCGGGTATGCCGGGTAGGGAGCTACCTGTAGATGTGGGGAAGGGATTTCCAGATGTGCAACATCCAGTGTGGAGACTTCATTTTCCTTGGCTGTCTGAATTGGCTTCTGGGCATTAGCTAAAACAGCTTCCTCTCCCAGTCTTGATGGTGTGGCCTCCTGTAGGAGGTGAACCTCAGCGTTCCGCCCTCCCAGGCTCTTGGTTGTCTCTTCAACCTTTGTGATTATCGAAGCTGCCTTCTTCGTTCTCAGTGGCTCCCCGTGGTTGAGGGTAGACCAAGATCCATTTCAATGTGGGTATCTTCTCGCTTGCCCAATATGTAGAATCAACTCCGCTAGTTGCTGGATTTCTTTCAGGAGAATTGCTCTGTGTGCAGCTGTAAATTTTGTGTGACCATGGGTGGAGGTGAGTTCCAGAGCTTCCTATGTCTTGGTCATGGACCGGATCTTCCTGTTTTCAGTTCTTTTAGGTATATATCCGGGAGTGGAAGTGCTGAGTTACCTGGTAATTCTGTACCGACCTTTTTGAGGAACAGTTTTCAATCTGTTTTCCACAGAGGCTGAACCATTTTACCAGCAGTGTACAAGGATTCCAGCTTCTCTACCTTCTTGCCAACACTTGTCAGTTTCCATTAATTTTCTATTATAGTCACTCTATTGGGTATGAAGTGATTATCTTGTAATTTTGAATTGCATCTTCCTAATGACTAATAATGTTGAGTATCTTTTCCTGCGCTTCCTGGCCTTTTGTATATCTTCTTCAGAGAAAAGGCTGTTCAAGTTCTTTGCCCTTTTTTATTCATTTATTTTTATTTAAAAAAAATTTTATTGGGCATTCCCATCATGGCACAGCGGAAACGAATCTGATTAGGTACCATGAAGTTGTGGGTTCGATCCCTGGCCTTGCTCAGTGGGTTAAGGATCTGGTGTTTCTGAGCTGTGGTGTAGGTCGCAGACATGGCTCGGATCTGGCGTTGCTGTGGCTGTGGTGTAGGCTGGCAGCTGCAGCTCCGGTTCAACCCCTAGCCTGGAAACCTCCATATGCCTCCATAAGACAAAAAACAAACAAAAAAATTTTTTTTATTGACATATATAGTTAATTTACAATGTTGTGTTAGTTTCCGGTGTACAACAAAGTGATTATTTTCCATTATGGTTTATTATAGGATGTTGGATATAGGTGCCGTATGGTGGGACCTTGTTGTTTATCTATCTTATATATAGTAGTTTTATATCTGCTGATACCAAACTCCTAATTTATCTCTCCCCCACCAGTTCCCTTTTGGTAACTGACCATAAATTTGTCTTCTATGTCTGTGAGGATGTTTCTGTTTTGTAAATAAACTCATTTGTACCATATTTTAGATTCCATATATAAGTGATATCATATGGCATTTGTCTTTCTCTTTCTGATGTAACTCACTCAGCATGAGCGTCTCTACTTGCACCCATGTTGCTGCAGATGGTGATACTTCATTCTTTTTTATGACTGAGTAATATTCCATGTGTATATGTACCACATCTTCTGTATCTATTCATCTGTTGATGGTCATTCAGGTTGCCTCCACCTCTTTCTTGGCTATTGTAAATAGTGCTGCAGTGAACAATGGGGTGAATACGTCTTTTCAGGTTTGAGTTTCCTCCAGATGTATGCCCAGGAGTGGGATTGAGGGATCATATTTTGCCCATTTTTGTTGTTGTTGTTGTTGTTGTTGTTGTTAGGGCCACACCCGAGGTATATGGAGGTTCCCAGGCTGGGGTCTAATCGGAGCTGTAGCTCCCAGCCTACACCACAGTTGCAGCAACACCAGATCTGAGCCACGTCTGTGACCTACACCACAGCTCATGGCAACGCCAGATCCTTAACCCACTGAGTGAGGCCAGGGATCGAACTTGCAACCTCATGGTTCCTAGTCGGATTCGTTTCTTCCATGCCACGACAGGAACTCCAGTTTGCCCATTTTTAAATTGAGTTGCTTATCTCTTTATTGTTGAATTATAAGAGTTTTTTATATATTCTGGATCCTAGGCCCTTATCACTCACCAATTTACAAATATTTTCTCTTTCTCTGCAGGTGGTCTTCTCACTATCCTAATAATGTCCTCTGAGGCACAAAAGTTTTTTATTTTGTTGAAGCTTATGTTTTAAATAACCTTTGACTTGAAGCTATTATACATAAAGCAATCAGCAAGCTTACTCTTTGATCCAGCTTCTCTCTCTCTCATCCTCCGAGTTGATGGAGGTTTTGCTGTTTCTACATTTTCACAGCAAAGCATATTTATGTACTGTTTCTTACTCCTTCGTGTAGACTTAGTTCCACAATTAGAATGTTCAGTATTCAGCAGTGATCATTTTGCTAATTCCCAAAAATGTTTCTTGGTTGGATAACTCTTGTCCCTTTATAAACTCTTCAAGGAAGCTCTTAGAAACAACAGTTCCTGAGTTCTCGCACATTTAGAAATATATTCTTGTAGGCTGTTACATCAAGGACAAATTAGTTGTAAAAATTCCTCAGGACACACTTTGTTTCCTTGAATGTCGAAGTTTTGCTTCACAATTTTCTGGCATTGATTATCGCTGTCATACAATTTGACTCTTTTAGATTTTACTTTTTTGATGGGGGGGTGGGAAGTTTGGCTTCCTGAAGTCTTCTATTTTTATCTTGAAAGTCCAAACATTTTACTTACATACATCGCATACTTAACTATGATGTAAACTTTTAATATGTATAGACTCAAGTCTTTTATTTCAGAAGTATTTCCCCAATTATATATTTTTTTGTCTTTTGTCTTTTTAGGGCCACGCTTGCAGCATATGGAGGTTCCCAGGCTAGGGGTGAATCAGAGCTGGAGCTGCTGGCCTACACCACAGCCACAGCAACACGGGATCTGAGCTGCATCTGTGACCTACACCACAGCTCAGGGCAACACCGGATCCTTAACCCACTGAGCGAGACCAGGGATTGAACCCACATCCTCACGGATACTAGTCAGGTTTGTTAACCACTGAGCTGTGACAGGAACTCCTCCCCAGTTATAGTTTTAAATAATTCTTCTATTTTGTTGTTTTGGTTTTCTTCTTTGTGGAACTGGAGTTATTTATTTGTCTGGGTCTCCATTGACTTTTTAATATTTAAAACTTTCTCCGTAATCATTTTATGTTCTTTTTTTTTCTTTCTGAGACCACACCTGTGGCATATGGAAGTTCCCAGGCTAGGGATCGAATTGGAGCTGCACCTGCAGCCTACGCCACAGCCATGGCAATGCCAGATCCTTAACCCACTGAGCCAGGCCAAGGATCGAACCTGCATCCTCACAGAGACAATGTCAGGCTTTAAAGCGATTTATTTTTGTTTCCTATTCTTTGCTTTTCTTATTTTCCCCCCTTTCCTTTCTTACTTTACTTAGTCCTTATTTCTGAACTGTTGTCCTTTTTCTCTACTCTCTGTCAGATCCCATTTCACACCTTCCTGCTACCTCGCTATCTTCTCTTTGAGTGTCTGGATTTTTGCTTGATGATGGCTCCTCATACCTTCAGTTTGCTTTAAGGTTAGAATGATTTTCTTAGTTTCTTAGCTCAAGGGCTCCCTCCTCTGTTGCTACAATAATGGGCAGTTTCCTTAATACATGTACGGACTCCTGCTTGTGGGGGTTTTTTTTAGGGCTGCACCCGTGGCATATGGAGGTCCCCTGGATAGGGGTCCAATTGGAGCCGTAGCTGCCAGCCTACACCAGAGCCACAGCAACTCAGCATCCAAGCCACGTCTTCAATCTGCACCACAGCTCACGGCAACGCTAGATCCTTAACCCACTGAGCAAGGCCAAGGATCGAATCCACATCCTCATGGATGCTAGTCGGGTTCATTAACCACTGAGCCACAACAGGAACTCCTGGACTTCTAATTCTTAAGGCTTGGTTCCCACCATCAGCCATGGCCACTAAGAGGTATTATTCCAGTATTTCGAGGTAATAACTTCTCATAAATACCCCAGCTTCTTTTCCCTAATGCGTTTTAAATTTATTTCTCTACATCTCTCTGCACTTGTGTCCTACCCTTCCTGTCAGCAGACCCACTCGCTTCAACTACCTACCACTCAGGGTGGGCATTTTGCCTTCTGGGAGGTGAGTTTTTGCTGATATTTTGAAGTGTAGGTAAGGGAGGGAGCAGGGGGGTGGCATAAACTGTGTAGTGTCTGTATCACCATGCACTTCAACTGCTCCCAGAAGGCCTTGCTGCAGAGCTTGTCAATCAAATGCGTGTCTTTCCCAGATTCTTTTCCCAGATCCAGGACTTCACGTGTGATTCAGGTTCTTACAATGAAATGCATTCATGCAAAGAGCTGAGTCCTTTTCCTGCTTGAACTATCTAGAGTGATTTCCTTTTTTAAAAAAATGTATTGGAGTATCGTTGATTTACAGTGTTGTGTTAGCTTCAGGTATACAGCAAAGTGAATCAGTTATAGGTATACATATACCCATTTGTTTTCAGATTTTTTTTCCCATATAGGCCATCACAGAGTATTGAGTAGATTTCCCTGAGCCATAGAATAGGTCTTGCTACTCACCAAATTTTTTTTTCTGGCTTTTTTTTTTTTTTTTTTTTTTTTTTTTGCCTTTTCTAGGGCCACACCTGCGGCATATGGAGGTTCCCAGGCTAGGGGTCCAATCAGAGCTGTTGCTGCCGGCCTACACTACAGCCACAGCAACACAGGTTCCGAGCCATGTCTGCAACCTACACCACAGCTCACGGCAACGCCAGATCCTTAAACCACTGAGCAGAGCCAGGGATCGAACCCACAACCTCATGGTTCCTAGTCAGATTCGTTAACCACTGAGCCACGACGGGCACTCCACTTACCGATTTTATATGTGGTGGTGTGTGTATGCCAATCCCAACTTCCAGTTTATCCTCCCCCCAAACATTTCTTCTTTGGTAACCGTAAGTTTGGTTTTGAAATCTTTGAATCTGTTTCTATTTTGTGAATAAGTTCCTTCGTATCATTTTGTATGAGATTCCACATATTTGTGATCTCATATGATATTTGTCTTTCTCTGTCTGACTTACTTCACTTAGTATGATAATCTCTAGGTCCATCCGTGTTGCTGCAAATGTCATTATTTTGTTCTTTTTAATGGTTGAGTAATATTCCACTGTATATATTTACCACACCTTCTTATATATTCCTCTGTCAATGGACGTTTAGGTTGCTTCCATGTCTTGGCTATTGTAAATAGTGCTGCAGTGAACATTGGAGTGCATGTACCTATTTGAATTATGGTTTTCTGTGGATATATGCCCAGGAGTGAGATTGCCAAGTCATATGGTAGTTCTATCTTTAGTTTTTTAAGGAACCTCCATCCTGTTCTCCATAGTGATGGCACCAATTACCTTCCCACCACAGTGTAGGAGAGTTCCTTTCTCTCCACACCTTCTCCAGCATTTATTGTTTGTAGACTTTTTGAGACGGCCATTCTGACTAGCATGAGGTGATACCTCCTTATAGTTTTGATTTGCATTTCTCTAATAACTAGTGATGTTGAGCATCTTTTCATGTGCTATTTGGCCATCTGTCTGTCTCCTTTGAAGAAATGTCTATTTAGATCTCCTGACCATTTTTTTTTTATTTTCCCACTGTACAGCAAGGGGGTCAGGTTATCCTTACGTGTATACATTACAATTACATTTTTTCCCCCACCCTTTCCATTTTTTAAAATATGTATTTAAAAAATGTTTTAGGAATTCCTGTTGTGGCACAGTGGAAACGAATCCAACTAGGAGCCATGAGGTTGCAGTTTCAATCCCTGGCCTCGCTCGGTGGGTTGAGGATCCCATGTTGCCATGAGCTGTGGTGTAGTCTGCAGATGCAGCTTGGATCTGGCGGTGCTGTGGCTGTGACATAGGCCAGTGGCTACAGCTCTGATTTGACCCCTAGCCTGGGAACCTCCATATGAAACGGGTGTGGCTCTAAAAAAAAGAGACAAAAAATTTTTTTAATAAAATAAAATATATATAAAGCTGCATGAGATTTTTGTTTATTTTGGAGATGAATCCCTTGTCAGTCACTTGTTTACAAAGATTTTCTCCCATTCTGTGTTATTATTTCACTTTTTTAATGATTTCCTTTGCTATGCAGGAGCTTTTAAGTTTGATTAGGTCCCAGTTTTGTTTTGTTTTCATTACTCTGGAAGGTATATTCAAAAAAATATTGCTGGCGTTCCCGTCGTGGCTCAGTGGTTAGCAAATCCGACTAGGAACCATGAGGTTGTGGGTTCGACCCCTGGCCTCACTCAGTGGGTTAAAGATCTGGGGTTGCTGTGAGCTGTGGTGTAGGTCACAGACGTGGCTCTGGTGTAGGCCGGTGGCTACAGCTCCGATTCGACCCCTAGCCTGGGAACCTCCATATGCTGCGGGTGCGGCCCTAAAAAGACAAAAAGCCAAAAAAACCATATTGCTTCAATTCATGTCAAGGAGTGTTCTGCCTATTTTTTTTTAAATGAATTTTATAGTATCCAGCCTTACGTTTAGGTCTTTAATTCATTTTTTGTTTATTTTTGTAGATGGTTAAGAGAATGTCCTAACATCCTTCTTTTACACGTAACTGTCCGTTTTTCCTAGCTAGAGTGATTTTTTTTTTACTGCATCTGAATTGTAGATGACACAGACTATTATAATATGGTTTTACATTATGACATATATTTTAAGCATCTCTTCTTAACACTTGCATTAATAGTTACATGTATAGGAGTTCCCGTCGTGGTGCAGTGGTTAACGAATCCAACTAGAAACCATGAGGTTGCGGGTTCAATTCCTGGCCTTGCTCAGTGGGTTAAGGATCTGGCATGGCCATGAGCTGTGGTGTAGGTTGAAGACGCAGCTCAGATCCCATGTTGCTGGGGCCCTGGCGTAGGCTGGTGGCTACAGCTCCGATTGGACCCCTAGCCTGGGAACCTCCATATGCCGCGGGAGTGGCCCTAGAAGAGACAAAAAAAATAAAAAATAAAAGTTACATGTATATAGTCATTTACTTAAATACAACTGTCAATTACCCTGTTTTCTTCATTCACATGCAATTTTCTTTATTTGATATGTTCAGATCACAGCAGTCGTGATTTTTGTTGAGATGAAATAAAATTTACATTCTAAGGCAGGAAGAAAAGAATTAAACATAAAATTCTCTCTGTGTCCGTTTGGACCTCCTCCCTCCTTCCCTCCCTCATGTGCAGTGTGTGCATCTTCTTTACACATTAACCAAACTTCCTCAAAGGTGGGAGTGCCTGCTTCGTCATAAAGATATTTTTTTTCCTTCTTCTGACCCTAGCAATATAATTTCTTAAAAGAATAGCATTCTTTCCCAACTCTGAAGGGGGTCAAGGACTTGCTGCTCGCTTTGTGTGTGCTTACCTGGACTGTGTATCTTTGGTGAACTTTATGTACAGTATCATTGAGTCATTTTGATGTATGATCCTTTGCTTCACAAATGTATGCGACTGCACCTTCTACTTCCGCCTGGCGGAACAGTTCTCAGAGGTTTCTGGGAGTCCGTCTTCCGGGTTATAATTCTCAGTTTGGCTCAGTAAGATTCCCCTTTTTCTGCTTCACTTGATGGTTAACTGAACTTTTGTTAACAGGTGACAAGAGAAAAAATTAGAACTAATATGTAGAAAGGAAAAGCTACTCATGCTTGTCCCCTTTCTGCTCCCATCATCGTGATGTAACCAATGTGAAGAGCAGTGTACATTCCTTTAAACGCACATACCGTCATATACAGGAGTTCCGTATTCCACTGAAATATTATCAAAACACATATATTACTCTCCAAGTTTTCTTTTCTTCGTTGGTAAGTTTTCATGGACATTGCTAAAAATCAGGAAGCAGAGATCTTGTGATATTCATTTTTTGATAATATATATGTAAATGTAATAAGATTACATCAGACATGGTTAATTTTTTGGTAAAGCAATAATTATTAATTTATTTATTTTTATTTGCCTTCACTTTCCTTCTATCCTACTTTCTTTACCTGTACCCCCCTAACAACCACTCCTGGAACCAACGGAGTAATGTATAACCATAGCAATATTTCTTTAATATAACCAAGTTAAAAACATACTCTGCGTACAATCGTCTGTTTTTGGACGCTCTACTCTGTTTCACTTGTATGATTATCATTGTGCTAATACTACTTTATCATAATTATTACAGCTTTTTAAAGTAAACCTTGCTATCTGCTATATTAAGTCTTGTTAAAGTATTCTTCTTCAAGGGTATCTTGGCTCTTTTGCCTTTTGCATTTTTTGTATGTGGTTCAGAATCATATTGCCAAAAAATGATGGGGAGGGGCTTACTTTTACAAAAACCTTTCTGGGAATTTGACTGCATTGAGTCTAAAAATCAATTTGAAGAGAACTGGCATTTTATCATATTGAATCTTCCAATCCATGACCATGGTATACCTTTCTGGTGTGGGGGTGTTAAAAAAAACTCCCCCTGGAGTTTCATAATTTTCTCTGTCGTGTCGTGGTTCTGCACAACATTTATTACATGTACTTTTAAGATCTTCATATTTTGAGATGTTGTAAAAATCATGAACCTTGTATTTACTGATTTGTGTTGTTGAAGTTTAGACTGCCGTGGATATTCGTAAACTTCTTTTGGATACAGCTATCATAACAAGCTCTCATTGATTCTGACAATTTATCCGTAGATTTGTTTGGAAGTTTTTGAACACAGTGGCATCGTCAGTGAATAATAACAGTTTTGTTTTTCTTGCCAATACTTGCACGTTTTATTTCTTCTACTTGTCTGACTTTAGAGAATAGGGTATCCAGAACAATGTTGAACGGGACTGAGCATAGTTCCTGATTCCACAAGGAGAGGCTGAAACCTCTCACTTTTATGTGTGATGTTTGCTAGGGGGTAGTTTTTATCACTTCCAAAGAATTATTCTTCATTCCGAATTTGTTGTTTCTGTATCCCATCTGTATCTTGAATTTTATTGCGTGCTGCTCCATATCTAAGCGTGTATCTTTCTCTTTAATCGCTTAGTGGGGTGAATTACCTTGAGTTTCTAGCATTAGACTACCTTTGAGACCTCAGATCAATTAACATGGTCCCCAAAGTATTGTCCTTTTTGCGTATTACTGTATTCAGTGGGTAAATGACTTATTTAAGATTTTCGGATCTGTGTTCATGAGTGGGGTTGGCTTAGAATCTGCCCTTTTCATAGTATCTCCGTTGATGGTTTTATTTTTAACACCTTTATGAAGATATAATTGACATAAATCTGAAGTTCTGCTATCAAGAGTATGTTTCTTCATGACATGTGCTGGGAATTGTTTATTTTCTATTGATGTCATATTAGAATGCGTTATTCCTTGATTGCTTTATGGAATATAGCAAAGCAAATGAAAAGCTTTGATCGTAATGCTTTTTTGGTCAAATAATGATTGACTCTTAATTCCATCTCTAGGATGGTTACAGTAGTGCTCAGATTTTCGACTTTTTCTTGGTCAGTTTCCATTTAGAACAGTATTTTTCCTAGGATCCCCTTTGTTTCATGTAGATTTCTTGTCACGTGAATTGAAAAAAATTACTGAACCAATTGCACCAGGTTAAGGGTATCATGAAGCAGAAGTGCGGAAGTCCCGAGGAGACATAGCCAAACCACAGGAAGCAATCCCTAAAAAAGAGGAGGGAAGGGTGCCACCCTGAGCTATTTTGAGCAGGTCTAAGAATGAGGTAACAATTTTTCTTTATAAACTGTGTATTGGACAAAGGGACTTTTCTCTATAACATGTAAAGATTGCCTAGAAATTGAGAAGAAGGAGTTCCCGTCATGGCTAACGAATCTGACTAGGAACCATGAGGTTGAGGGTTCGATCCCTGCCCTTGCTCAGTGGGTTAAGGATCTGGGGTTGACATGCGCTGTGGTGTAGATTGCAGATGTGGCTCGGATCCCGCATTGCTGTGGCTGTGGTGTAGGCCGGTGGCTATAGCTCCAATTGGACCGCCAGCCTGGGAACCTCCATATGCCGCGGGATCAGCCCTAGAAATGCCAAAAAGCCAAAAGAAAAAAAAAATGAGAAGAAAAAGGCTAATGAATCTATAGAAGAAATGAGCCAAGGAAAAAAGTTTTCAGAAAAGGCAAATAAGTGACTTTTAAGCTATGAAAACGTGCTTGAAATAAATAATAGAATTGCTAACTAAAAACTTCAGTGACATACCAAGTCTCACCCATCAGACTGATAAAAATCTAAAAGACTTTGAATATGTCCACTTTACTAGCTGAGGCCAAATTGATTTTTAAATAGCTTGCATGAATGTTCACTTTCACTAGTAATGTGTGAAAGTTTCTTTTCTCTACAAATCAGTAAGAAAAAGACAGACAACCCAGTGAAAATGGGCAAGATACCTGAAGAGACTAAGTAACAGAAAATTCAGCCAAGGGTTACCTCTGGGGAGGACAGAGAGGGAAGAAACTGGGGAGGAGCAAGGACCCATAGGGCATATAGACAGGAAACAGTCTCCTTTTTTACCTAGTGGATGAGTCTAGTCTGCTATTTTAATGCTTTAAATCTTTCAAGAATACAGCCTCCTAAGTTGGTGGTACAGAGAGAGAAGCGTTCTTCCGAAGAAAGAGGAGCTGTGCTAAGACGGAGGGAGGCGTGTTGGATGCACGCAGTGGAGATGTCCACCTTACAGATGATCTCTATTTTCTCCCACTTATTTAGTTATTTGGGTCTCTATCCCTTGTGTAGGGCCGCACCTGCAGCATATGGAAGTTCCCAGGCTAGGGGTCGAAGGAGAGCTCCAGCTGCCAGCCTACACCACAGCCACAGCAACACAGGATCTGAGCCACATCTGCGCTGAGCCACATCTGTGACCTATACTGCAGCTCATGGCAACACTGCATCCTTAACCCACTGAGCGAGGCCAAGGATCAATCCTGCATCTTCATAGACGCTCATCAGATTCTAAACCCACTGAGCCACAATGGGACCTCTTTCTTCCATTTATTTTATGGATGTCTTCTCTCATCTTCCTGTGCTTTCAAGAGCATCGTGCCATCCCAGATCCAGAATTCCACCTTCCCTATTACTTTCTTGGTGCATTTCAGAGGGGATGACCCGTGAAGTGGAAGAGCATGGTGATTAGTCCTTAGACATTCAAGGCAGGCTTGCCTTGGCGAGTTCTTCTTGGGGTCAGGGGAGAATACAAGGAAAGCCCAGCTGGAGGCTGGGAGGGGTCAACCGTTAGGGTAGGTCTGGGTGGGGCTTGCAGGAAGAGGGAATAATTGGGAAACACCTGGGCTGTGAAAGCAGAACACTGGACCGCCTCATGACTTTCTTGAATGACCTTGGGTGACTCTTCTCTCTTCTTTGGGCTTCATGTTCTTTCTAAGTAGGAAGAATGTGGTCGGGATGGTGCCTAAGGGCCAGCCAGCCCTTCTCTGTGAGGACGTGAGATCTTCGGTCCTGGGGCTGTGAGGGGTGATGGAACAGGACCTGGCATATCTCCCTGTGAATAATCCTTGGGGAAAGGCCCAAGGGCCCTCCCAGGATGGGGGTGGGTGTTTCCTGGCAGAATGAAGAAACCGTAGGTCTTGTCCCTCGTGAAACCGCAGACCCACCCTTGGCGCCAGGCCAAGCTGGGGCTGCATAAAACTGAGCTTGGCCTCAGCTCTCAGCCATCCACCTTCCTGACAACATGAGGTCCAGAAGCTTCTTGGTCCTGGTGGTGGTATTCCTCATCTGCGGGACGCTAGTGGCGCAGGCAGCTGGCAGAATACGTGAGTGGACAAGTGGCCTGGGTGGGGCTGGGTTGGGGTGAGGCAAGGTTGTTGGGGGGCAGCCTGGGTCCTTCTGGAGCCTACTCTTCAGCCCAGACGGCAGGTTCCAGCGTACCCAGAGAAGCAGGAAGTTGCCCAGCAGACCTCACATGCTTTCCACCCCAGGTCTGAGGGTTCAGGGCTGCTTGTGGAGGCAGCATTGTGACATGGCCTGGACCTCAAGTGTTGATACTTGGACTGAACGTGCAATGAAGTGAGAGCCCCAGGAATCTGGGCCCTGGGTGTGGGGTCCGTCCTCTGCCTGTGTGTCCCATAAACGCACCCAAGTCATCCGTCGTCGAAGAGGGGGGTCAGAACAAAGAGGGCTTCAGAAGGCATGTGGTCTGAAGACCCCTGGTTCCCAAAGAAGGGCACTGCGACCTAGAGGGGGATGAGGAATTGTCCAGGCAATCTCCAGAGCCAGGATGGAGCTCGGGTCTCCTGGCAGGTGTCTCAGGCTTCTTTCCTTCCGCTAAATTTCCTCAAAGATGCCCAATGTGACCTCGTCACCTCTGAACATCTGGCTTCTCATGAGAGCCTCAGGGCCCAGGATGGAGGGTGAGGGGCAGAATCGGACACCCAAGGGAACCCTGATCCACTAGACCCTGTGCCCAAGGCCCAGGAAAAAGCCATCCAAGAGTGCAGACCCCAGCTAGCCCTGGGGCCCTCCCCCATCTCAAGTCACAGTTTGAGGGACACTGCAGTGAGTGGTGGTTGGAGCTGGATGAATGACTCAATAGTTGAAGCAGGCACATGGGTCTAAATGTGGGGATGTTTCTTCTTTCCACAGGTCGTCCTAAAGGTAAAGGCACTAAGAAAATCCTTGCTCTGGTCAAAGGACAAGGTCCGGTGAGAGGTAAAGATCAAGTCAAGGGTCAAGATCCAGTCAAGGGTCAAGATCTAGTCAAAAGTCAAGATCCAGTTAAAGCCCAACTTCCAGACAAAGGACAAGATCTAGGCAAAGGTGAAGATTCTGTCAAGGGTCAAGATCCATTCAAAGCCCAACTTCCAGACAAATTACAAGATCCAGTGAAAGCCCAACCTGCAATCAAACGTCTAATCTTACTCACCAAGCCTGGCTCCTGCCCCAGGATTCTGATCCGTTGCTTGATGGTCAATCCCCCTAACAGGTGTTTGAGTGATGCTCAGTGCCCAGGGCTCAAGAAGTGCTGTGAAGGCTTTTGCGGGAAGGCCTGTATGGATCCCAAGTGAGGTGAGAACTGGGAGGAGGAAGAGGAAGAGGTGACCTGAGAGGGCACAGAGAGGCTGAGCGGGGCTGGGGTGGGCATGATTCCAGGTTGCTCAAAGGAAGATCCGGGGGCATCCACAGCTATATCTGGGGTCCTGAGAGGGGTGACATGTAGACTTGGTCCTGCCTCCCATTGCCTCTGAGTGTTTGTCCTTTTTTTAGGGCTGCACCTGCAACATGTGAAGTTCCCAGGCCAGGGGTCAAATCCAAGCTGTAACTGCCAGCCTACACCACAGCCCCACAACACGAGATCCAAGCTGTGTCAGCCACCTACACCACAGCTAATGGCAATGCCAGATCCTGAACCCATGGAGTGAGGCCAGGGCTTGAACCCACAACCTCAAGATACTAGTCGGGTTTGTTACTGCGGAGCCACGGCAGGAGCTCTGCCTTGGAGTGTTTGGACCTGCTGAATCACATCTCTGGTCCTCTTTTCTCCCACCAGGTGGAGTCTTGCTGCACCTACAAAGGCCTCAGGGACGCCGGCCCTGGTGCCTGCGGCACCACCCTCTCCCCCACTCGCCTAGTCTTCCCCTCATCCAGATGCCCAAGCCTGGGCTGCCTCTCTCATCGGCTTTCCAATAAAAGCCTGCTTTCAGCTGCCTTTGGTTCTGGCTCCTCTGACTTCTGGGCCCTGGAAAGTGTGGGGAGATGGCTGTGGGGTTGGGCCTTCCTGCCCCCAGTGGGGAGAGACCCACGGGAGCTGCTCGTGGTGCGGGAAGGAGAGCCTGGGCAGGACCAAAAGGCCCATTCCTGGGGTGCACCACAGAAACCCAACAATCACCCCAGAACGGCCGTGTCCATTTCACCAGGAAATGGAAACCTGGACATTTGCCTTTGACCTTGGACCAGGGAGATGAAACCCAAGCTGGGGCATACATGGCAGGCAGTTCCCTGTCTTCCCAGGGACCGCCCCTCCCCCCACTTCTGACCTGCCTCTGAGCAGCCCTGCCACTGTGACCACCTGACCCTTATGTCTCAACTAGAGACCCCACTTCCTTTCCTTTAATGTCCCCAGACAAAGTCTGGGCAAGCCCTGCTCGTGAAGCATTTCAGTGGTTGATGCCTGAGAGGCCTCCTGTAACACGTAATTGCTTCGAGTGAAACAATGTCCTCTCCCAGCTGTCTGTTTTAAGATGTGAACGGGGAGGCCGGACCCGGCAAGTGGCTGATCCTTTGGTGGGATTGCTGAGTAATGCTCTCTGGAGATTCATGCACACGCTGCGGTAGAGCAGACTCAGAGAGGGACGATTGGGGAGGGTGTGTGCGGGGCAAACGGGAATGGCCTCATGGCTCTACGGCTGGCACACCTGCCCCACTGCCCTTGTGCAGGGAGGTTCTCAGGGGAGGCTGAAGCTGCAGGAGGAGCCTTTGGGGTGGAGCAGAGAGAACACGGGCTTGGGAGTCAGGTGGCCTGAGTTCTAGCGCCCGCCTCCTCTCCGCTGGTCGGATGACCTCCAACAAATCTCCTTCCCTTCCCGAGCCTCAGTTGTGTATTCAGGTTGAGGGGGATTGGATGACATCACTCGGGAAGCACAGTTCAGCCCTAACATTTTGGCCTGGAAACACTTGTGTGTGTCTCCGTGGGTGTGGGTGTTGCTCTCTCTGTGTGTGTGTGTGTGTGTGTGTGTGTGTGTGTGTGTGTGTGTGTGTTGGGCTCCTGCTGTGCGTGGAGGTGGGGAGCAGAAGCTTTGTTAGGGGTGAGAGAACAGAGAGCCCAGTGCCCCTGGGCCCCTCGCAGGAGCCTACAAGCCAAGGTTACCTTCTCATTCTCCAGGGACTGGGCTGGACCGTGCATTTGGAGCACAGGCAAGAGCAGTGCCTAAGCTTCTGGCCTGACAAACACAACACACCATTAGTGGTAAGAATAGCTTCTGCACCTGAGTGTGTTCTCTCTTCCAGATCCCACACTCAGTGTGTTATGTGTATTGTCTGATTTATTTCACGTTCATACGCTCTCAGTTGGAGAGTGTACCCATCTTCAATGCTGTTAAAAGATTGGAGCCACGCAGGCATCGCTAATCACCCAAAGACACACAGTTACACAGTGATGATAAATCATATTTTTAAAAATATATCTTGGGAGTTCCCATCGCGGTTTAGTGGGTTACAAACCCCACTAGCAACCGTGAGGATGCAGGTTCGATCCCTGGCCTCGATCAGTGGGTTAAGGATCCAGAGTTGCCAAGAGCTGTAGCGTAGGTGGCAGATGTGGCTCGGCATTGCTGTGGCTGTGGTGTAGGCCAGCAGCTATAGCTCCAGTTCATCCCCTAGTCTGGGAACTTCTGTATGCCATGGGTGGGGCTCCAAAAGCCAGAAAGAAAAATTATCTTGGAGTTCCCACTGTGGCACAGTGGGTTAAGAATCTGACTGCAGTGGCTCAGGTCAATCCCCAGCCTGGCACTGTGGGTTGAAGAATCTGGCTTTGCCAAAGCTTCTGTGTAGGTCACCGCTGCAGCTTGGGTTCAATCCCTGGCCTTGGAACTTCAATATGCTGCAGGTGCAGCCATTAATAAAAGTCTTCTTAATCTTATGGAGGTAGAGTTGGGTCGACTGACAAGGTTGTGTTTGCTTCTGCGGCACAGCAACGCGGTTTAGCCTCACATGTATATACATTCTTGTCATATTCTTTTCCATGATGGTTTATTGCAGGATAGTAAATAGAGTGCCCTGTGCCATACAGTGGCAATGTGTTGTTTATTCACTCTCTACATAGTTGTTGTTGCCTCCGCTCATCCCATCCTTCCTCTTTGGCAACCCCAAGTCTGTTCTCTATGTCTGGCAGTCCGTTTCTGTTTCATAGATAAGTTCGTTTGTGCCATATTTTGGATTCCACATTTGAGGGATATCATATGACATCATATGGCCTTGTCTTTGTCTGTCTGACTCAGTATGATACTGTCTATGTGTCCATCCATGTTGCTGCAAATGGCGTTATTTCATTATTATTATTATTATTTTGTCTTTTTGCCTTTTCTGGGGCCACTCCCAATGCATATGCAGGGTCCCAGGCTAGGGGTCTAATGGGAGCTGTACCTGCCCGCCTACACCAGAGCCAGAGCAACTTGGGATCTGAGCCGTGTCTGTGACCTACACCATATCTCATTGTAACACCAGATCCTTAACCCACTGAGCAAGGCCAGGGACCAAACCTGCAACCTCATGGTTCCTAGTCGGCATCGTTAACCACTGAGCCACAACAGGAACTCCTCATTATTATTATTTTTTTTTGTCTTTTTGTCTTTTAGGGCCGCACCGGCGGCATATGGATGTTCCCAGGCTAGGAGGTGAATTGGAGCTGTAGCCACCAGTCTACACCAGAGCCACAGCAATGCAGGACTTGCACCACATCTGGTGCCTACACCACAGCTCACAGCAACGCCAGATCCTTATCCACTGAGAGAGGCCAAGGATCAAACCCACGTCCTCATGGATGCTAGTCAGTTTCGTGAACCACTGAGCCACGATGGGAACTCCTAGTTCATTATTTTTAATGGCTGCATAGTAGTCCATCGTGTATATGTGCCATGTCTTCTTCATGCACTCCTCTGTCAATGGACATTTAGGTAGTTTCCATGTCTTGGCTATTGTGAATAGGGCTCCTAGGAACATAAGAGTGCAGATAAATCCTATTTTTATTAGGGAAGCAATCCCGTTTACCATCACATCAAAAAGAAGAAAATCCCTAGGAGTAAACCTACCTAAAGAGACAAAAGACCTATACTCTGAAAACTATAAGAGGGTGATGAAAGAAATCAAAGACGACGCAAACAGATGGAAAGACAGACCATGCTCTTGGATTGGAAGAGTCAATGTGATCAAAATGACTATACTACCCAAGGCAATCTACAGATGCAATGCAATCCCTATCAAATTACCAAGGACTTTTTTCACAGAACGTGAACAAAATATTTTAAAATTTGTTTGGAAGCACAAAAGACCCAGAATAGCCAAAGACATAATGAACAAGAAAAACGGGAGTTCCCTTCGTGGCGCAGTGGTTAACGAATCTGACTAGGAACCATGAGGTCGCGGGTTCGGTCCCTGCCCTTGCTCAGTGGGTTAACGATCCGGCGTTGCCGCCAGCTGTGGTGTAGGTTGCAGACGCGGCTCGGATCCCACGTTGCTGTGGCTCTGGCGTAGGCCAGTGGCTACAGCTCCGATTCAACCCCTAGCCTGGGAACCTCCATATGCCGCGGGAGCGGCCCAAGAAATAGCAACAACAACAACAACAACAATAACAACAACAACAACAACAACAACAAAAAAGACAAAAAAAAATGAACAAGAAAATCGGAGCTGGAGGAATCAGGCTCCCGGGCTTCAGACTATACTACAAAGCAACAGTCATCAAAACCGTATGGTACTGGCACAAAGACAGACATATGGATGAGTGGAACAGGACAGAAAGCTCAGACTTAAACCCATGCACCTACAGCCAACTCATCTATGACAAAGGAGGCAAGACTGTACAATGGAGAAAAGACAGCCCCTTCAATAAGTGGTGATGGGGAAAGTGGACAGCCACATGGGAAAGAATGAAATTAGAACACTCCCTAAGACCATACACAAAAATAAACTCCAAGTGGATTAAAGACCTAGATGTAAGACCAGACAGTACAAAACTCTTAGAAGAAAACATAGGCCAAACCCTCTCTGACATAAATGACAGCAACGTCTTCTCAGATCCACCTCTTAGAGTAATGACAGTGAAAACAAAAGAAAACAGCTGGGACCTCATCAAACTTACAAGTTTCTGCACAGCAAAGGAAACCCTAAACAAAATGAAAAGACAGCCCACAGGACGGGAGAAAACATTTGCAAATGAAGCGACTGACAAGGGATTCATCTCCAAAATTTAAAAATGCCTCCTGCAGCTCAATGCCAAACACCAAACAACCCCATAAAAAAAAAATGGACAGAAGATCTCAAGCGACAGTTCTCCAAAGAAGACATACAGATGGCCAAAAAGCACACGAAAAGATGTTCAACATCACTCATTAGTAGAGAAATGCAAATCAAAACCACTAGGAGGTGCCACCTTACACCAGCCAGAATGGCCATCATCCAAAGGCCTACAAACAATATGTGTTAGAGAGGGTGTGGAGAAAAAGGAACCCTATTACACTGTTGGTGGGAATGTAAAGTGGTGCAACCGCTGTAGAAAACAGCATGGAGATGCCTCAGAAAACTAAACATGGAACTACCGTTTGATCCAGCAATCCCACTCCTGGACATCTATCCAGAGAAAACCATGACTCGCAAAGACACATGTACTCCGATGTTCATTGCAGGATTCCTTTCAATAGTCAAGACATGGAAACAACCTAAATGTCCATCGACAGAGGAGTGGATCCAGAAGATGTGCTACATATACACGATGGAATATTTCTCGGCCATTAAAATGAACAAAATACTGGCATTTTTAGGAACATGGATGGACCTAGAAATTACCATGCTAAGTGAAGTCAGCCATACAGTGAGACAGCAACATCAAATGCTATCACTGACATGTGGAATCTCAAAAAAGGGCACAATGAACTTCTTTACAGAGCAGATACTGACTCACAGACTTTGAAAACCTTATGGTTTCCAAAGGAGACAGTTCGGAGGGTTGGGGGATGTGCTTGGTTTGTGGGATGGAAATCCTATAACACTGGATCATGAGGATCATTGTACAACTCTAACTGTAATAAATTCACTGAGTAATAAAAAAAATTTAAAAAAACAAATACTGTGGATAAACTGAATCACTTGGCTATACACCAGAAACTAGCACAATATTGTAAATCAGCTATACTTATCAATGAAATAAATCAATAAATGAAAGGTCCAAAAAAACATCTACACAGGTGTTCACGTGGCACATAAAAATGTATTGAGGGGAGTTCCCGCTGTGGTGCAGTGGGTTAAGGATGCGGTGTTGCTGCAGCTGTGCCATTCAGATTCCACCCCTAGCCTGGGACCCTCCATATACCAAGGATGTGGCCAAAAAAAAAAAAGTCTTGGATAAATAATTAACATGCTACTGAATGTGAAGCTTCTGTAGGTGAAGACAGCCACATTTCCCCTTTTGATTTTGTCTCTTTCCCCGTCCCCTGGCTTTACTGAGATCAAACTGACATATACCATCGTGTAAGTTTAAGGTGTACAATGTGGTGATGTGATGTCTACACTGCAAAATGTTTACCGCAAGGAGAATAGTTAACAAAGTCTTCCCCTCACATAATTACCATTGATATATATCATATAAATATATTATTATCTATACATATATTTGAATATATGTTGAATGAGAACTTTAAACTCTATTTTCTTTTTCTTTTTCTTTTTTTTTTTTTTATTTTCTGCCCCAACTGTGGCATGTGGATGTTTCTGGGCCAGGGATTGAACCTGTGCCTCAGTTGCAACCTGGGGCCACAACAGATCCTTAATCCACTGTGCCACAAGGGAATTTCCTAAAGTTCTATTGTCTTTCTTTCTTTATTTCTTTTCTTTTTTTTTTTTTTTTTGGTTTTTTCAAGCCGCATCTGCAGCGTATGGAGGTTCCCAGGCTAGGGGTAGCCACCGACCCACACCACAGCCACAGCAATGCCAGATCCGACCCACATATGCGACCTAGAACACATCTCATGGCAACAGGAACCTTAATCCAGTGAGTGAGGCCAGGGATCAAACCCACAACCTCATGGTCCCTAGTCAGATACCTTTCCGCTGTGCCATGACCAGAAGTCCTAAAGCTGTATTTGCACAGCAGCTTTCAAGGATCCAATGCCTTGGCCCCTGCCCAGCCTCCTGTGATGATTCTGACACCAGAGGAACAAAACAATGCAAGCACGGGGTGAGGGACACCACAGAGACGGTGGGGAGCTGTGCTCTCCCCTTTTGTTTTGTATCCTTGGACAGGGAGACACCTGGGGGAAATGCCTTCCCAGTTTCTCTCAGCAAGTCAGGGCCACCACGATCTGGCTCCCTGTCTCCTAGACCAGTATTCGTTCTACTTGTCTCTGGACTGGCTTGTTGGATCAAATTGTTTCAAAGGTAAAGTTCACTGACTTCAGCTGATGCCTGAACATTTGTCCCCTCACACATGGAGCCCACTAGTGTGTTTTAATCACTTATGGTGGTGAGGGGTATCGTTGATTCTGAGTGATTAAGGGGTTCACAGCATGATGAGTGGCCCATTTGGGGCACCACGACTTTGGACCATGTACCCACTGGTCTCCTGCCCCTCTTTGGGCCAGGTTCCGCCCACCTGGGAGGCTGTCCCTGGGCAGGACGGAGAGTCTTTGCATCCCCATTCAGACACCCAGCTCCACCTTCCTTCCAGGTACCCTCCGTCCTCTAACTCCCTTCTGGATTTAGGTCATCACCCAGACCTCCGTTCCAATCCCCTGCGACTCAGGGAGGTTCCACGAACTCTCTGAGCCTCACTGACACCATCTGCCAAAGAGAAACTCAGAGCACGTGGAGGTTTTGGAGCCCTTTGCCCTACACCTTCAAACAACCTGGAACTTGACACAGGCCTGTCTGACTCTGTGAATCACTCTGGGCAGAAAGTCAGGAGGAGGGAAAGAGAGTGGACTAGTGACTTCCAGGCCCAATTACAGTCTCTCTCTCTCTCTCTCTCTCTCTCACACACACATGCACACACACACACACACACACACACACACACACGCGCGCACACACACACACACACACACACACACACACAGCAGTTTGGTGGGAAGAACAGGCGTCAAACATTCAAGGAGTTCCCATTGTGGCTCAGCGGGTTAAGAACCCAACATAGGATGAATGTGAGTTCAATCCCTGGCCTTGCTCTGTGGGTTAAGGACCTGGGGTTGCCACAAGCTGTGGCATAGGTTGCAGCCATGTCACCCCAAATGGGCCACTCATCATGCTGTGAACCCCTTAATTCTCAGAATTAATGATACCCCTCACCCCAATAAGTGATTAAAACACACTAGTGGGCTCCATGAGTCAAGAGGCAAATGTTCAGGCATCAGCTAAAGCCAGTGAACTTTGCCTTTGAAACAAAGGTTGCCACAAGCTGTGGCACAGGTTGCGGCATAGGTGGCTTGGTTCCTGCGGTGCTGTGGCTGTGGGGTAGGCTGGCAGCTGCAGCTCCCGTTCGGCCCCTAGCCTGGGAACTTCCATGTGCTTCAGGGGCGGCCCTAAAAAAAAAAAAATCCGTGCGGATAGGAAGACTCCCATTCTCCACTGGCTGGATCTAGCATCTGTCAGCCTTGAGCACCCCTCCCAGGTTGGGAGCCTTCTGCCTGTCTCTGAGGTTTCAAGGTCACCCCTGAGGCAGAGCAACTGAGCAGTCATTGCAAAGTTCACAGACAACACTAAGTACTTCTTATGGCCTGTCTAGAACAGGAAAAGGGACACTCTCTTCCCATTGGGCATGTGTGACATGCCTCTCAGGGCGCCAGTCCTAGGAGGCAAAAACACACAGCTGGTGTTCACCAGCTCTTGGCGAGCTCCCTGGTTACACGGCTGCCCATCTATTTAGGATGCACAGTACACTTTAAGATGATCATGAGCCACTTCTCTACTTTAAACATGAAAACCCTGAGCCCAGAGAGGAAGAAGAGGGGCTGCTCAGAGTCACAGAGTGCTTCCCAGCAGTGCTGGGCCCACAGCCAGGATGTAGAGCTAACTTCCTGATAAGGCCACGTTGATGGTTTCACACAATCTGGGCCACGAAGGGTGGTCCCCAGGATGAGATCAGTATTCTTGAGAGGGCACAGCAAAGGAAACCCCAAACAAAACGAAAAGACAGCCCACAGGACGGGAGAAAACATTTGCAAATGAAGCGACGGACAAGGGATTCTTTCATCTCCAAAATTTATAAACGCCTCCTGCAGCTCAATGCCAAACACCAAACAACCCCATCCAAAATGGGCAGAAGATCTCAAGAGACAGTTCTCCAAAGAAGACATACAGATGGCCCAAAAGCACACGAAAAGATGTTCAACATCACTCATTAGTAGAGAAATGCAAACCAAAACCACTAGGAGGCACCACTTTACAGCAGCCAGAATGGCCGTCATCCAAAAGTCTACAAGTAATAAATACCGGGGAGGGTGTGGAGAACAGGGAACCCCATGACACTGTTGGTGGGAATGTAAAGGGGTGCAACCGCTGTGGAAAACAGTATGGAGATGCCTCAGAAAACTGAACCTAGAACTACCATTTGATCCAGCAGTCCCACTCCTGGACATCTATCCAGAGAAAACCATGACTTGAAGAGACACATGACTCCAATGTTCATTGCAGCACTATTGGCAATAGCCAAGACAGGGAAACAGCCTAAATGTCCATCGACAGAGGAGTGGATCAAGAAGAAGTGGTACATATACACGATGGAATATTCCTCAGCCATTAAAAGGAAGGAAATAACAGCATTTGCAGCAAACGGATGGACACGGAAATCATCATGCTAAGTGAAGTCAGTCGGACAGTGAGACACCAACATCGAAAGCTATCACTGACATGTGGAATCTCAAAAAAGGACACAACGAACTTCTTTCCAGAACAGATACTGACTCGCAGCCTCTGGATAACTAACGGTTTCTGAAGGAGACAGATAACAGGTGGAGGGATGGGCTGGGGGTCTGTGATGGAAAGGTGATAAAATTGGGTTGTGATGATCGCTGTACAACAATGAATGTAATAAAACTGACTGAGTAGGAGTTCCCATCCTGGAGCAGTGGTTACCGAATCCGACTAGGAACCATGAGGTAGCGGGTTCGATCCCTGCCCTTGCTCAGTGGGTGGACGATCCAATGTTGCTGTGAGCTGGGGTGTAGGTCGCAGACGCGGCTCGGATCCCTAGTTGCTGTGGCTCTGGCGTAGGCCGGTGGCTACAGCTCCAATTGGACCCCTAGGCTGGGAACCCCCATATGCCGAGGGAGCCGCCCAAGAAATAGCAAAAAGACAAAAAAAAAAAAAAGAATAAATAAATAAATAAAACTGACTGAGTAAAAAAAAATTAATGCATATTCTTTTCTTCTTTTTCTGTCTTTCTTTCTTTTTTTTTTTTTTTTTGTCTTTTTGCCTTTTCTAAGGCCGCTCCCGAGGCATATGGAGATCACCAGGCTAGGGGTCTAATCAGAGCTGTTGCTGCCGGCCACAGCCACAGCCACAGCCACAGCAACTCGGGATCCGAGCCACGTCTACAACCTACACCACAGCTCACGGCAACGCTAGATCCTTAACCCTCTGAGCAAGGGCAGGGATCGAACCCGCAAACCCCCACCCTTCCTAGTCAGATTCCTTAACCACTGCACCACGACGGGAACTCCTAAATAGATTCTTGAGTGATGGAACAGCACAGGGAAACGTGTCACTAGAAAAGCTCAGTAAATCGGGGAAGATGGTGCAGATGGAAGGAACTCGGCCGAGATGATCCTCTTCCAATCTGTCAGGCCAGCGACCCTCAGCGTCAAGTCAGTTATTCTCCATGGGGTCTCTCGGACCCACTCACCCTTCCTTGCCATGACCTCAACCCCCTGTATTTTTCTACCTTTATCGCACAATATTCAGAACGATGGCTCTGTGTAGTAACCGTCTTTCTCTGTCTGACTTGTTTCACCCAGCATAGTGGCCTCGAGGGCCACCCATGTGGTCACAAACCGACTTGACCTCCTCAGCTTTTGTGGCTGAGTAACATGACTACATTTACATCAATAAAAAGGAAATCTGGGGGAAAAAATCGAAATTTCAACCCAAAGAACCAAAACCAAAACAAAAGCAACCAAGAAATGACAGAGTAAACCACAGGCCAACTGAAGAAAGGTAGAGATCAAGACAAAATCATAAAATGAGTGAAATCAGGACTAGGAAAGCAGGGATCTCCCGTGGTGGATCAGGAGTAACGAACCCAACAAGTGTCTAGGAGGATGCGGGTTCCAGCCCGGGCCTGGCTCAGTGGGTTAAGGATCCAGCATTGCTGTGAACTGCAGTGTGGGTCGCAGATGCAGCGTGCAGCTGGTGTTGCTGTGGCTGTGGCTGTGGCTGTGGCCGGCAGCTGCAGCTCCGATTTGACAACTGCCCTGGGACCTTCCACATGTCGCAGGTGCGGCCCTAAAAGGAAGAGGAAGGGGGGAAAAAATAAAGAAGAGGAAAGCAGCAGTTCGAACTAAGAAATCAAAACCCTATTTAAAAAATTACCGAAGAATGAAACCACAAGCTACTGAACGTAGATACAAAGGAAGGAAGCAGGAATAAATAAGATAAGGTGCCATGGTGACTTGAAAGAGAAAAAACTCCCTTGAGACTATTTTGTAACTTCTTTTCTCACCCCTTTTGACCCCAAGGTCCTGAGGAACAGGACACTGAGAGAGGGATGAGGCAGCATTGGCCGAGGGGTGACTGTCTGGGTGACTTTTTATTTTCCCTGGTAGACGGTGGAGCCGTGATGGTCAAGGCTCACGGTGAATGTTTCTGTTTCACTAAGCAGCGCTGCAAACAAAGCTCGGGAGAGTCCGACTACAGATGCTTTGAGGAGCCGAGCTGCCGAGCCAATCAGAGAGGAGTTTTGCTGAACGTGGGCTGCATCTCAGACTGGCCAGGGCCGGGCGGAGCTGGAGGAGGGCAGTGATGCTGCACAGAGGAAAGGCCCAGTATCTTCGTATCTCCCTCCCCACGTGACCACGAGGGGACAAGTGCCACCACTGTGGCCTGAGAAGGAAGGAATGAGGGTTTGGGTCGCATCCCCAGGTAAGCCACGGACAGTAGCACTCACGGCAGCTGAGGACAAGGAGGCCAGGATGGGATGACGAGGAGGGTGATGAAGAGGGGGGGCGGTAGCCCTGAGACCAATCGCAGGAGCCGAGGCTGTAGGTGGCCCCAAGGACCTCCATCCTCCATGGTTTCCTGCAGGAAGGGAGCCCAGCAGAGCAGTTCCTGAAAGCACATGGAGACGTGAGTCCCGAAAGCAGAAGGAGATGCGAAGCTCAGACCCCCTTCGGGAAGCAACTGGACACCCAGCTGGGAGGAGTCTGTTCGCTGGTCACGGGCAGCTAGGGTGACTCAAGAGCTACCTGGTGCTTGAGCTGGGATCACACTCTACCTGGGGGACCCCAAGCCGGGGACAGGGTCAAGGGTCTTTCCTCTTCTGCCCAGAGAGGACTCCTCTAATGGAAAATCCCTGCTCCAGAGCTTCCCTGCTGGGCTGGCCGAGATGCGGTCAGGCCAGCACGGTGCTGCTCCAGGTACCTGCTTGCCCTCCTTCCCTTCCACAGGTGTCACTTTGCCATGAAACAGGCGCTCCCCACTCTGTCTCAGCTCCTGCTCTCCTGGGATCACAATCTGCCACATGGGGCTCAAGGAAGTATGAGGATTCAGACTCAGCACCTCATCAGAGTGAGAGTGTCCAGGCAGCGTGATGACAGCCAACAGCAGCTCAGCAGCTGTGTGATGTGGACACCTCTGCTGTGGCCCTGGGCACTCCCCGAGGCCATCGACGTCCCTGCTGGTGCGGGTGCCGCTCTGGGTGACAACACTGCCTTGTCCAGGGAAAGGCTGCCCCTCTGTGCTTGCTCCTTTGGGTCACTCAGTGGAGATCTAAGTGCCAGGTGGAAGCATCGCATTTGCCAAGACCCCAGTGCAGCCCGAGGGGTCAGGATCAAAGAAAATGACCCTTGATGGGTTGGTTGTTTTTTTGTTTTTTTGTTTTTTTTCAGTTTCTGCAGTGGGAGGCCAGCACGAGTATCAGAACTCCAATATGGGAATTCCCTAGTGGCTCAGTAGCTTAGGATCCAGCCTTGTCACTGTTGCGGCTCAGGTCACAGCTATGCCATGGGTTTGATCCCTGGCCCGGGAATGTGCCTATGCCATGGGCATGGCCAAAAAAGAAAACAGAAAAGGGAGAAAAAGCCCTCAAATATGAACTCAAAGGAGAGCTGCCAAAATATAGTGGGCAATCAACAAATATCAAATCCCCACACACACCTTCCGGGAAACTCAAGACTCTTCACATTGGCAGTTACAAAAGGAGCCACATAAATGTTATCTCCTCTGAAACAGAAGGCCACACTCCCTAGTCACCATGGGAAAGGGTCTTCTCTTATCAGCTCAGACAACAATACACAAATCAGTTTATCTATCAGCAGTTATTTCTTTCCCAAGGTCAATTTTTTTGTTCTTAACGGTCGCACCTGCTGCACAAGGAAGTTCCCAAGCTAGGAGTCAAATCAGAGATGCTGCGTGGAGTTGAATCAGAACTGCTGCACAGCAACGCCAGAGCCACAGCAATGCCTGATCTGAGCTGCATGTGCGACCTACACCACAGCTTGTGGCAACACCAGATCCTTAACCAACTGAGTGCGGCCAGGGTTGGAATCCGAATCCTCATGGAGATAGTATCAGGTTCTTAACCAACAGAGCAACAGTGGGAACTCCCACAAGGTCACTTTTAATGGACGGGAATCATTTTTCTGCCCCTCTTTTTATCCCCAGTTATCTCCCCAGCTTTTCCACACTCTGTGATACTTCCTTCATCTGCAGCTTAGTCACTTCAAACTTTGGACGGTAGTTCTTCGATAATATCTGTCCCATTGTCATTTACTCCTGAATCCCAATACAGCTCGCAAACACACACACACACACTGCCAGAATGTCACATCTTGTCCCCCCAGCATTGCCAAAGCCTCAGGCGTCCCTTCCACTTCTCTCCCTGGAGGTGAGATGCTGCAGCCACCGGCTGCCAGAAGAAGTCCTCACTTCCTCCTTTCTCCGGGGCTGCTTCAAACTAGTCCTCACATCCATAACCGCATTTGCACATGGGGTCTTTTTTTGGTGGGGGGGGCACACCCACGGCATATGGAAGTTCCCAGGCGAGGGGTCAAAATCCGAGCTAGAGCTGCTGGCCTACACACAGCTCACAGCAATGCAGGATCCAAGCCATGTCTGCGACCTACACCACAGCTCACGGCAATGCCGAATCCTTAACCCCCTGAATGAGGCCAGCGATCAAACCCACGTCCTCGTGGATACTAGTCGGGTTTGCTACCACTGAGCCACACCGGGAACTCCTGCACATGGGTTCTCAAAGCAAGCACTCATGCGCATGTGGTGGCTGCCGAGAGGTAGGAGGAGCGGGCACTGCACTGTGCAGCAGGGGACAGGGCCTCAGCCTCCCACTCCTAAGAGTGACCTGGCGGAATGGTCCCTCATTCTAGGAAGGCAGTGTGTATGCTTAGAAGTCAAGGAGTCCCCATCGTGGCGCAGCAGAAACAGATCTGACCAGGAACCAAGAGGTCTTGGGTTTGATCGCTGGCCTCATTCAGGGGGTTAAGGATTCGGCATTGCCGTGAGCTGTGGTGTAGGTCGCAGACATGGCTTGGATCCTGCATTGCTGTGAGCTGTGTGTAGGCCAGCAGCTGTAGTTCTGGTTAGACCCCTAGTCTAGGAACCTCCATATGCTGCAGGTGCAGCCCTAGAAAAGACAAAAAGACACACACACTCAAAAGTAAACCTTGCTATCTTCCCTATTAAGTCTTGTTAAAGTATTCTTCTTCAAGGGTATCTTGGCTCTTTTGCCTTTTGCATTTTTTGTATGTGGTTCAGAATCATATTGCCAAAAAATGATGGGGAGGGGCTTACTTTTACAAAAACCTTTCTGGGAATTTGATTGCATTGAGTCTAAAAATCAATTTGAAGAGAACTGGCATTTTATCATATTGAATCTTCCAATCCATGACCATGGTATACCTTTCTGGTGTGGGGGTGTTAAAAAAAACTCCCCCTGAAGTTTCATAATTTTCTCTGTCGTGTCGTGGTTCTGCACAACATTTATTACATGTACTTATAAGATCTTCATATTTTGAGATGTTGTAAAAATCATGAACCTTGTATTTACTGATTTGTGTTGTTGAAGTTTAGACTGCCGTGGATATTCGTAAACTTCTTTTGGATACAGCTATCATAACAAGCTCTCATTGATTCTGACAATTTATCCGTAGATTTGTTTGGAAGTTTTTGAACACAATGGCATCGTCTGTGTATAATAACGGTTTTGTTTTTCTTGCCAATACTTGCACGTTTTATTTCTTCTACTTGTCTGACTTTAGAGAATAGGGTATCCAGAACAATGTTGAACAGGACTGAGCATAGTTCCTGATTCCACAAGGAGAGGCTGAAACCTCTCACTTTTATGTGTGATGTTTGCTAGGGGGTAGTTTTTATCACTTCCAAAGAATTATTCTTCATTCCAAATTTGTTGTTTCTGTATCCCATCTGTATCTTGAATTTTATTGCGTGCTGCTCCATATCTAAGCGTGTATCTTTCTCTTTAATCGCTTAGTGGGGTGAATTACCTTGAGTTTCTAGCATTAGACTACCTTTGAGACCTCAGATCAATTAACATGGTCCCCAAAGTATTGTCCTTTTTGCGTATTACTGTATTCAGTGGGTAAATGACTTATTTAAGATTTTCGGATCTGTGTTCATGAGTGGGGTTGGCTTAGAATCTGCCCTTTTCATAGTATCTCCGTTGATGGTTTTATTTTTAACACCTTTATGAAGATATAATTGACATAAATCTGAAGTTCTGCTATCAAGAGTATGTTTCTTCATGACATGTGGCTGGGAATTGTTTATTTTCTATTGATGTCATATTAGAACGCGTTATTCCTTGATTGCCTTATGGAATATAGCAAAGCAAAAGAAAAGCTTTGATCGTAATGCTTTTTTGGTCAAATAATGATTGACTATTAATTCCGTCTCTAGGATGGTTACAGTAGTGCTCAGATTTTCGACTTTTTCTTGGTCAGTTTCCATTCAGAACAGTATTTTTCCTATGATCCCTTTTGTTTCATGTAGATTTCTTGTCACGTGAATTGAAAAAAATTATTGAACCAATTGCACCAGGTTAAGGGTATCATGAAGCAGAAGTGCGGAAGTCCCGAGGAGACATAGCCAAACCACAGGAAGCAATCCCTAAAAAAGAGGAGGGAAGGGTGCCACCCTGAGCTATTTTGAGCAGGTCTAAGAATGAGGTAACAATTTTTCTTTATAAACTGTGTATTGGACAAAGGGACTTTCTCTATAATATGTAAAGATTGCTTAGAAATTGAGAAGAGAAAGGCTAATGAGTCTATAGAAAAAAATGAGCCAAGGAGATGAAGTTTTCAGAGAACGCAAATAAGTGACGTTTAAGCTATGAAAACGTGCTTGAAATAAATAATAGACAAAATTGCAAACTAAAAACTTCAGCAACACCTCAGGTCTCACCCATCAGATTGATAAAAATCTAAAAGACTTTGAACATGTCCACTTTACTAGCTGAGGCCAAATTGATTTTTAAATAGCTTGCATGAACGTTCACTTTCACAAGTAATACGTAAGGCTTTCCTCTCTCTACACATCAATAAGAAAAAGACAGACAGGAGTTCCCGTCGTGGAGCAGTGGTTAACGAATCCGACTAGGAACCATGAGGTTGTGGGTTCTATTCCTGCCCTTGCTCGGTGGGTTAAGGATCCAGCGTTGCCATAAGCTGTGGTGTAGGTTGCAGACACGGCTCGGATCCCATGTTGCTGTGGCTCTGGCGTAGGCCGGCGGCTACAGCTCTGATTCGACCCCTAGCCTGGGGACCTCCATTTGCCACGGGAGCGGCCCAAGGAAGGGCAAAATGACAAAAAAATAAAAAATAAATAAAAAATAAAATGGTGCAGAAAAAAAAAAAAAAAAAAGACAGACAACCCAGTGAAAATGGGCAAGATACCTGAAGAGGCTAAGTAACAGAAAATTCAGCCAAGGGTTACCTCTGGGGAGGAGAGAGAGGGAAGAAACTGGGGAGGAGCAAGGCCCCATAGGGCATATAGACAGGAAACAGTCTCCTTTTTTACCTAGTGGATGAGTCTAGTCTGCTATTTTAATGCTTTAAATCTTTCAAGAATACAGCCTCCTAAGTTGGTGGTACAGAGAGAGAAGCGTTCTTCCGAGGAAAGAGGAGCTGTGCTAAGACGGAGGGAGGCGTGTTGGATGCACGCAGTGGAGATGTCCACCTTACAGATGATCTCTATTTTCTCCCACTTATTTAGTTATTTGGGTCTCTACCCCTTGTGTAGGGCCGCACCTGCAGCATATGGAAGCTCCCAGGCTAGGGGTCGAAGGAGAGCTCCAGCTGCCAGCCTACACCACAGCCACAGCAACACAGGATCTGAGCCACATCTGCGCTGAGCCACATCTGTGACCTATACTGCAGCTCATGGCAACACTGCATCCTTAACCCACTGAGCGAGGCCAAGGATGAATCCTGTATCTTCATAGACGCTCATCAGATTCTAAACCCACTGAGCCACAATGGGACCTCTTTCTTCCATTTATTTTATGGATGTCTTCTCTCATCTTCCTGTGCTTTCAAGAGCATCGTGCCATCCCAGATCTAGAATTCCACCTTCCCTATTACTTTCTCGGTGCATTTCAGAGGGGACGACCCATGAAGTGGAAGAGCATGGTGATTAGTCCTTAGACATTCAAGGCAGGCTTGCCTTGGCGAGTTCTTCTTGGGGTCAGGGGAGAATACAAGGAAAGCCCAGCTGGAGGCTGGGAGGGGTCAACCGTTAGGGTAGGTCTGGGTGGGGCTTGCAGGAAGAGGGAATAATTGGGAAACACCTGGGCTGTGAAAGCAGAACGCTGGACCGCCTCATGACTTTGTTGGATGACCTTGGGTGACTCCTCTCTCTTCTTTAGGCTTCATGTTCTTTCTAAGTAGGAAGAATGTGGTCGGGATGGTGCCTAAGGGCCAGCCGGCCCTTCTCTGTGAGGACGTGAGATCTTCGGTCCTGGGGCTGTGAGGGGTGATGGAACAGGACCTGGCATATCTCCCTGTGAATAATCCTTGGGGAAAGGCCCAAGGGCCCTCCCAGGATGGGGGTGGGTGTTTCCTGGCAGAATGAAGAAACCGTAGGTCTTGTCCCTCGTGAAACCGCAGACCCACCCTTGGCGCCAGGCCAAGCTGGGGCTGCATAAAACTGAGCTTGGCCTCAGCTCTCAGCCATCCACCTTCCTGACAACATGAGGTCCAGAAGCTTCTTGGTCCTGGTGGCGGTATTCCTCATCTGCGAGACACTAGTGGCGCAGAGACTTGACAGAATACGTGAGTGGACAAGTGGCCTGGATGGGGCTCGGTTGGGGTGAGGAGAGGCTGTTGGGGGGGCAGCCTGGGTCTGAGAGGGGGTCCTTCTGGAGCCTACTCTTCAGCCCAGACGGCAGGTTCCAGCGTACCCAGAGAAGCAGGAAGTTGCCCAGCAGACCTCACATGCTTTCCACCCCAGGACTGAGGGTTCAGGGCTGCTTGTGGAGGCAGCATTGTGACATGGCCTGGACCTCAAGTGTTGATACTTGGACTGAACGTGCAATGAAGTGAGAGCCCCAGGAATCTGGGCCCTGGGTGTGGGGTCCGTCCTCTGCCTGTGTGTCCCATAAACGCACCCAAGTCATCCGTCGTCGAAGAGGGGGGTCAGAACAAAGAGGGCTTCAGAAGGCATGTGGTCTGAAGACCCCTGGTTCCCAAAGAAGGGCACTGCGACCTAGAGGGGGATGAGGAATTGTCCAGGCAATCTCCAGAGCCAGGATGGAGCTCGGGTCTCCTGGCAGGTGTCTCAGGCTTCTTTCCTTCCGCTAAATTTCCTCAAAGATGCCCAATGTGACCTCGTCACCTCTGAACATCTGGCTTCTCATGAGAGCCTCAGGGCCCAGGATGGAGGGTGAGGGGCAGAAACGGACACCCAAGGGAACCCTGATCCACTAGACCCTGTGCCCAAGGCTCAGGGAAGAGCCATGCAAGAATGCAGACCCCAGCTAGCCCTGGGCCCTCCCCCATCTCAAGTCACAGTTTGAGGGACACTGCAGTGAGTGGTGGTTGGAGCTGGATGAATGACTCAATAGTTGAAGCAGGCACATGGGTCTAAATGTGGGGATGTTTCTTCTTTCCACAGGTGGTCCTAAAGGTCAAGGCCAAGATCCTGTTGAGGGTCAAGACCAAGATGAAGGTCAAGGTCCAGTCAAAGTTGAAATTCTAGACATTGGACAAGATCTAGTCAAGGGTCAAGATCCAGTCGAGGGTCAAGATCCAGTGAAAGCCCAACTTCCAGACAAAGTACAAGATCCAGTCAAAGCCCAACCTCCAATCCAAGGAGGATTCCTTTTCCCTAAGCCAGGCGTCTGCCCCAAGATTATCTTTTGCCCGCTGGTCAATCCCCCTATCAAGTGTTGGAGAGATTCTCACTGCCCAGGGGTCAAGAAGTGCTGTCCAAGCCTTTGCGGGAAGGGATGTGTGACTCCCAGGTGAGGTGAAAACTGGGAGGAGGAAGAGGAAGAGGTGACCTGAGAGGGCACAGAGAGGCTGAGCGGGGGGTGGGGGTGGGCATGATCCCAGGTTGGTCAAAGGAAGATCTGGAGGGAGGGGTGGTGAAGACACTGTGGGGCATCCAAAGCTATATCTGGGGTCCTGAGGGGGGTGACATGTAGACTTGGTCCTGCCTCCCATTGCCTCTGAGTGTTTGTCCTTTTTTTAGGGCTGCTCCTGCAACATGTGAAGTTCCCAGGCCAGGGGTCAAATCAAAGCTGTAACTGCCAGCCTACACCACAGCCCCACAACGCGGGAACCGAGCTGTGTCTGCCACCTACACCACAGCTCACGACAATGCCAGATCCTGAACCCATGGAGTGAGGCCAGGGCTTGAACCCACAACCTCAAGATACTAGTCGGGTTCGTTACTGCGGAGCCACGGCAGGAGCTCTGCCTTGGAGTGTTTGGACCTGCTGAATCACATCTCTGGTCCTCTTTTCTCCCACCAGGTGGAGTCTTGCTGCACCTACAAAGGCCTCAGGGACGCCGGCCCTGGTGCCTGCGGCACCACCCTCTCCCCCACTCGCCTAGTCTTCCCCTCATCCAGATGCCCAAGCCTGGGCTGCCTCTCTCATCGGCTTTCCAATAAAAGCCTGCTTTCAGCTGCCTTTGGTTCTGGCTCCTCTGACTTCTGGGCCCTGGAAAGTGTGGGGAGATGGCTGTGGGGTTGGGCCTTCCTGCCCCCAGTGGAGAGAGACCCACGGGAGCTGCTCGTGGTGCGGGAAGGAGAGCCTGGGCAGGACCAAAAGGCCCATTCCTGGGGTGCACCACAGAAACCCAACAATCGCCCCAGAACGGCCGTGTCCATTTCACCAGGAAATGGAAACCTGGACATTTGCCTTTGACCTTGGACCAGGGAGATGAAACCCAAGCTGGGGCATACATGGCAGGCAGTTCCCTGTCTTCCCAGGGACCGCCCCTCCCCCCACTTCTGACCGGCCTCTGAGCAGCCCTGCCAGTGTGACCACCCCACCCTTATGGCTCGGCTAGCGGCCCCCCCCCCACCGCTTCCTTTCCTTTAATGTCCCCAGACAAAGGCTGGGCAAGCCCTGCTCGTGAAGCATTTCAGTGGTTGATGCCTGAGAGGCCTCCTGTAACACGTAATTGCTTCGAGTGAAGCAATGTCCTCTCCCAGCTGTCTGTTTTAAGATGTGAATGGGGAGGCCGGACCCGGCAAGTGGCTGATCCTTTGGTGGGATTGCTGAGTAATGCTCTCTGGAGATTCATGCACACGCTGCGGTAGAGCAGACTCAGAGAGGGACGATTGGGGAGGGTGTGTGCGGGGCAAACGGGAATGGCCTCATGGCTCTACGGCTGGCACACCTGCCCCACTGCCCTTGTGCAGGGAGGTTCTCAGGGGAGGCTGAAGCTGCAGGAGGAGCCTTTGGGGTGGAGCAGAGAGAACACGGGCTTGGGAGTCAGGTGGCCTGAGTTCTAGCGCCCGCCTCCTCTCCGCTGGTCGGATGACCTCCAACAAATCTCCTTCCCTTCCCGAGCCTCAGTTGTGTATTCAGGTTGAGGGGGATTGGATGACATCACTCGGGAAGCACAGTTCAGCCCTAACATTTTGGCCTGGAAACACTTGTGTGTGTCTCCGTGGGTGTGGGTGTTGCTCTCTGTGTGTGTGTGTGTGTGTGTGTGTGTGTGTGTGTGTGTGTGTGTGTGTGTTGGGCTCCTGCTGTGCGTGGAGGTGGGGAGCAGAAGCTTTGTTAGGGGTGAGAGAACAGAGAGCCCAGTGCCCCTGGGCCCCTCGCAGGAGCCTACAAGCCAAGGTTACCTTCTCATTCTCCAGGGACTGGGCTGGACCGTGCATTTGGAGCACAGGCAAGAGCAGTGCCTAAGCTTCTGGCCTGACAAACACAACACACCATTAGTGGTAAGAATAGCTTCTGCACCTGAGTGTGTTCTCTCTTCCAGATCCCACACTCAGTGTGTTATGTGTATTGTCTGATTTATTTCACGTTCATACGCTCTCAGTTGGAGAGTGTACCCATCTTCAATGCTGTTAAAAGATTGGAGCCACGCAGGCATCGCTAATCACCCAAAGACACACAGTTACACAGTGATGATAAATCATATTTTTAAAAATATATCTTGGGAGTTCCCATCGCGGTTTAGTGGGTTACAAACCCCACTAGCAACCGTGAGGATGCAGGTTCGATCCCTGGCCTCGATCAGTGGGTTAAGGATCCAGAGTTGCCAAGAGCTGTAGCGTAGGTGGCAGATGTGGCTCGGCATTGCTGTGGCTGTGGTGTAGGCCAGCAGCTATAGCTCCAGTTCATCCCCTAGTCTGGGAACTTCTGTATGCCATGGGTGGGGCTCCAAAAGCCAGAAAGAAAAATTATCTTGGAGTTCCCACTGTGGCACAGTGGGTTAAGAATCTGACTGCAGTGGCTCAGGTCAATCCCCAGCCTGGCACTGTGGGTTGAAGAATCTGGCTTTGCCAAAGCTTCTGTGTAGGTCACCGCTGCAGCTTGGGTTCAATCCCTGGCCTTGGAACTTCAATATGCTGCAGGTGCAGCCATTAATAAAAGTCTTCTTAATCTTATGGAGGTAGAGTTGGGTCGACTGACAAGGTTGTGTTTGCTTCTGCGGCACAGCAACGCGGTTTAGCCTCACATGTATATACATTCTTGTCATATTCTTTTCCATGATGGTTTATTGCAGGATAGTAAATAGAGTGCCCTGTGCCATACAGTGGCAATGTGTTGTTTATTCACTCTCTACATAGTTGTTGTTGCCTCCGCTCATCCCATCCTTCCTCTTTGGCAACCCCAAGTCTGTTCTCTATGTCTGGCAGTCCGTTTCTGTTTCATAGATAAGTTCGTTTGTGCCATATTTTGGATTCCACATTTGAGGGATATCATATGACATCATATGGCCTTGTCTTTGTCTGTCTGACTCAGTATGATACTGTCTATGTGTCCATCCATGTTGCTGCAAATGGCGTTATTTCATTATTATTATTATTATTTTGTCTTTTTGCCTTTTCTGGGGCCACTCCCAATGCATATGCAGGGTCCCAGGCTAGGGGTCTAATGGGAGCTGTACCTGCCCGCCTACACCAGAGCCAGAGCAACTTGGGATCTGAGCCGTGTCTGTGACCTACACCATATCTCATTGTAACACCAGATCCTTAACCCACTGAGCAAGGCCAGGGACCAAACCTGCAACCTCATGGTTCCTAGTCGGCATCGTTAACCACTGAGCCACAACAGGAACTCCTCATTATTATTATTTTTTTTTTGTCTTTTTGTCTTTTAGGGCCGCACCGGCGGCATATGGATGTTCCCAGGCTAGGAGGTGAATTGGAGCTGTAGCCACCAGTCTACACCAGAGCCACAGCAATGCAGGACTTGCACCACATCTGGTGCCTACACCACAGCTCACAGCAACGCCAGATCCTTATCCACTGAGAGAGGCCAAGGATCAAACCCACGTCCTCATGGATGCTAGTCAGTTTCGTGAACCACTGAGCCACGATGGGAACTCCTAGTTCATTATTTTTAATGGCTGCATAGTAGTCCATCGTGTATATGTGCCATGTCTTCTTCATGCACTCCTCTGTCAATGGACATTTAGGTAGTTTCCATGTCTTGGCTATTGTGAATAGGGCTCCTAGGAACATAAGAGTGCAGATAAATCCTATTTTTATTAGGGAAGCAATCCCGTTTACCATCACATCAAAAAGAAGAAAATCCCTAGGAGTAAACCTACCTAAAGAGACAAAAGACCTATACTCTGAAAACTATAAGAGGGTGATGAAAGAAATCAAAGACGACGCAAACAGATGGAAAGACAGACCATGCTCTTGGATTGGAAGAGTCAATGTGATCAAAATGACTATACTACCCAAGGCAATCTACAGATGCAATGCAATCCCTATCAAATTACCAAGGACTTTTTTCACAGAACGTGAACAAAATATTTTAAAATTTGTTTGGAAGCACAAAAGACCCAGAATAGCCAAAGACATAATGAACAAGAAAAACGGGAGTTCCCTTCGTGGCGCAGTGGTTAACGAATCTGACTAGGAACCATGAGGTCGCGGGTTCGGTCCCTGCCCTTGCTCAGTGGGTTAACGATCCGGCGTTGCCGCCAGCTGTGGTGTAGGTTGCAGACGCGGCTCGGATCCCACGTTGCTGTGGCTCTGGCGTAGGCCAGTGGCTACAGCTCCGATTCAACCCCTAGCCTGGGAACCTCCATATGCCGCGGGAGCGGCCCAAGAAATAGCAACAACAACAACAACAACAATAACAACAACAACAACAACAACAACAAAAAAGACAAAAAAAAATGAACAAGAAAATCGGAGCTGGAGGAATCAGGCTCCCGGGCTTCAGACTATACTACAAAGCAACAGTCATCAAAACCGTATGGTACTGGCACAAAGACAGACATATGGATGAGTGGAACAGGACAGAAAGCTCAGACTTAAACCCATGCACCTACAGCCAACTCATCTATGACAAAGGAGGCAAGACTGTACAATGGAGAAAAGACAGCCCCTTCAATAAGTGGTGATGGGGAAAGTGGACAGCCACATGGGAAAGAATGAAATTAGAACACTCCCTAAGACCATACACAAAAATAAACTCCAAGTGGATTAAAGACCTAGATGTAAGACCAGACAGTACAAAACTCTTAGAAGAAAACATAGGCCAAACCCTCTCTGACATAAATGACAGCAACGTCTTCTCAGATCCACCTCTTAGAGTAATGACAGTGAAAACAAAAGAAAACAGCTGGGACCTCATCAAACTTACAAGTTTCTGCACAGCAAAGGAAACCCTAAACAAAATGAAAAGACAGCCCACAGGACGGGAGAAAACATTTGCAAATGAAGCGACTGACAAGGGATTCATCTCCAAAATTTAAAAATGCCTCCTGCAGCTCAATGCCAAACACCAAACAACCCCATAAAAAAAAAATGGACAGAAGATCTCAAGCGACAGTTCTCCAAAGAAGACATACAGATGGCCCAAAAGCACACGAAAAGATGTTCAACATCACTCATTAGTAGAGAAATGCAAATCAAAACCACTAGGAGGTGCCACCTTACACCAGCCAGAATGGCCATCATCCAAAGGCCTACAAACAATATGTGTTAGAGAGGGTGTGGAGAAAAAGGAACCCTATTACACTGTTGGTGGGAATGTAAAGTGGTGCAACCGCTGTAGAAAACAGCATGGAGATGCCTCAGAAAACTAAACATGGAACTACCGTTTGATCCAGCAATCCCACTCCTGGACATCTATCCAGAGAAAACCATGACTCGCAAAGACACATGTACTCCGATGTTCATTGCAGGATTCCTTTCAATAGTCAAGACATGGAAACAACCTAAATGTCCATCGACAGAGGAGTGGATCCAGAAGATGTGCTACATATACACGATGGAATATTTCTCGGCCATTAAAATGAACAAAATACTGGCATTTTTAGGAACATGGATGGACCTAGAAATTACCATGCTAAGTGAAGTCAGCCATACAGTGAGACAGCAACATCAAATGCTATCACTGACATGTGGAATCTCAAAAAAGGGCACAATGAACTTCTTTACAGAGCAGATACTGACTCACAGACTTTGAAAACCTTATGGTTTCCAAAGGAGACAGTTCGGAGGGTTGGGGGATGTGCTTGGTTTGTGGGATGGAAATCCTATAACACTGGATCATGAGGATCATTGTACAACTCTAACTGTAATAAATTCACTGAGTAATAAAAAAAATTTAAAAAAACAAATACTGTGGATAAACTGAATCACTTGGCTATACACCAGAAACTAGCACAATATTGTAAATCAGCTATACTTATCAATGAAATAAATCAATAAATGAAAGGTCCAAAAAAACATCTACACAGGTGTTCACGTGGCACATAAAAATGTATTGAGGGGAGTTCCCGCTGTGGTGCAGTGGGTTAAGGATGCGGTGTTGCTGCAGCTGTGCCATTCAGATTCCACCCCTAGCCTGGGACCCTCCATATACCAAGGATGTGGCCAAAAAAAAAAAGTCTTGGATAAATAATTAACATGCTACTGAATGTGAAGCTTCTGTAGGTGAAGACAGCCACATTTCCCCTTTTGATTTTGTCTCTTTCCCCGTCCCCTGGCTTTACTGAGATCAAACTGACATATACCATCGTGTAAGTTTAAGGTGTACAATGTGGTGATGTGATGTCTACACTGCAAAATGTTTACCGCAAGGAGAATAGTTAACAAAGTCTTCCCCTCACATAATTACCATTGATATATATCATATAAATATATTATTATCTATACATATATTTGAATATATGTTGAATGAGAACTTTAAACTCTATTTTCTTTTTCTTTTTCTTTTTTTTTTTTTTATTTTCTGCCCCAACTGTGGCATGTGGATGTTTCTGGGCCAGGGATTGAACCTGTGCCTCAGTTGCAACCTGGGGCCACAACAGATCCTTAATCCACTGTGCCACAAGGGAATTTCCTAAAGTTCTATTGTCTTTCTTTCTTTATTTCTTTTCTTTTTTTTTTTTTTTTTTTTTTTTTTTTTTGGTTTTTTCAAGCCGCATCTGCAGCGTATGGAGGTTCCCAGGCTAGGGGTAGCCACCGACCCACACCACAGCCACAGCAATGCCAGATCCGACCCACATATGCGACCTAGAACACATCTCATGGCAACAGGAACCTTAATCCAGTGAGTGAGGCCAGGGATCAAACCCACAACCTCATGGTCCCTAGTCAGATACCTTTCCGCTGTGCCATGACCAGAAGTCCTAAAGCTGTATTTGCACAGCAGCTTTCAAGGATCCAATGCCTTGGCCCCTGCCCAGCCTCCTGTGATGATTCTGACACCAGAGGAACAAAACAATGCAAGCACGGGGTGAGGGACACCACAGAGACGGTGGGGAGCTGTGCTCTCCCCTTTTGTTTTGTATCCTTGGACAGGGAGACACCTGGGGGAAATGCCTTCCCAGTTTCTCTCAGCAAGTCAGGGCCACCACGATCTGGCTCCCTGTCTCCTAGACCAGTATTCGTTCTACTTGTCTCTGGACTGGCTTGTTGGATCAAATTGTTTCAAAGGTAAAGTTCACTGACTTCAGCTGATGCCTGAACATTTGTCCCCTCACACGTGGAGCCCACTAGTGTGTTTTAATCACTTATGGTGGTGAGGGGTATCGTTGATTCTGAGTGATTAAGGGGTTCACAGCATGATGAGTGGCCCATTTGGGGCACCACGACTTTGGACCATGTACCCACTGGTCTCCTGCCCCTCTTTGGGCCAGGTTCCGCCCACCTGGGAGGCTGTCCCTGGGCAGGACGGAGAGTCTTTGCATCCCCATTCAGACACCCAGCTCCACCTTCCTTCCAGGTACCCTCCGTCCTCTAACTCCCTTCTGGATTTAGGTCATCACCCAGACCTCCGTTCCAATCCCCTGCGACTCAGGGAGGTTCCACGAACTCTCTGAGCCTCACTGACACCATCTGCCAAAGAGAAACTCAGAGCACGTGGAGGTTTTGGAGCCCTTTGCCCTACACCTTCAAACAACCTGGAACTTGACACAGGCCTGTCTGACTCTGTGAATCACTCTGGGCAGAAAGTCAGGAGGAGGGAAAGAGAGTGGACTAGTGACTTCCAGGCCCAATTACAGTCTCTCTCTCTCTCTCTCTCTCTCTCACACACACATGCACACACACACACACACACACACACACGCGCGCGCACACACACACACACACACACACACACACACAGCAGTTTGGTGGGAAGAACAGGCGTCAAACATTCAAGGAGTTCCCATTGTGGCTCAGCGGGTTAAGAACCCAACATAGGATGAATGTGAGTTCAATCCCTGGCCTTGCTCTGTGGGTTAAGGACCTGGGGTTGCCACAAGCTGTGGCATAGGTTGCAGCCATGTCACCCCAAATGGGCCACTCATCATGCTGTGAACCCCTTAATTCTCAGAATTAATGATACCCCTCACCCCAATAAGTGATTAAAACACACTAGTGGGCTCCATGAGTCAAGAGGCAAATGTTCAGGCATCAGCTAAAGCCAGTGAACTTTGCCTTTGAAACAAAGGTTGCCACAAGCTGTGGCACAGGTTGCGGCATAGGTGGCTTGGTTCCTGCGGTGCTGTGGCTGTGGGGTAGGCTGGCAGCTGCAGCTCCCGTTCGGCCCCTAGCCTGGGAACTTCCATGTGCTTCAGGGGCGGCCCTAAAAAAAAAAAAATCCGTGCGGATAGGAAGACTCCCATTCTCCACTGGCTGGATCTAGCATCTGTCAGCCTTGAGCACCCCTCCCAGGTTGGGAGCCTTCTGCCTGTCTCTGAGGTTTCAAGGTCACCCCTGAGGCAGAGCAACTGAGCAGTCATTGCAAAGTTCACAGACAACACTAAGTACTTCTTATGGCCTGTCTAGAACAGGAAAAGGGACACTCTCTTCCCATTGGGCATGTGTGACATGCCTCTCAGGGCGCCAGTCCTAGGAGGCAAAAACACACAGCTGGTGTTCACCAGCTCTTGGCGAGCTCCCTGGTTACACGGCTGCCCATCTATTTAGGATGCACAGTACACTTTAAGATGATCATGAGCCACTTCTCTACTTTAAACATGAAAACCCTGAGCCCAGAGAGGAAGAAGAGGGGCTGCTCAGAGTCACAGAGTGCTTCCCAGCAGTGCTGGGCCCACAGCCAGGATGTAGAGCTAACTTCCTGATAAGGCCACGTTGATGGTTTCACACAATCTGGGCCACGAAGGGTGGTCCCCAGGATGAGATCAGTATTCTTGAGAGGGCACAGCAAAGGAAACCCCAAACAAAACGAAAAGACAGCCCACAGGACGGGAGAAAACATTTGCAAATGAAGCGACGGACAAGGGATTCTTTCATCTCCAAAATTTATAAACGCCTCCTGCAGCTCAATGCCAAACACCAAACAACCCCATCCAAAATGGGCAGAAGATCTCAAGAGACAGTTCTCCAAAGAAGACATACAGATGGCCCAAAAGCACACGAAAAGATGTTCAACATCACTCATTAGTAGAGAAATGCAAACCAAAACCACTAGGAGGCACCACTTTACAGCAGCCAGAATGGCCGTCATCCAAAAGTCTACAAGTAATAAATACCGGGGAGGGTGTGGAGAACAGGGAACCCCATGACACTGTTGGTGGGAATGTAAAGGGGTGCAACCGCTGTGGAAAACAGTATGGAGATGCCTCAGAAAACTGAACCTAGAACTACCATTTGATCCAGCAGTCCCACTCCTGGACATCTATCCAGAGAAAACCATGACTTGAAGAGACACATGACTCCAATGTTCATTGCAGCACTATTGGCAATAGCCAAGACAGGGAAACAGCCTAAATGTCCATCGACAGAGGAGTGGATCAAGAAGAAGTGGTACATATACACGATGGAATATTCCTCAGCCATTAAAAGGAAGGAAATAACAGCATTTGCAGCAAACGGATGGACACGGAAATCATCATGCTAAGTGAAGTCAGTCGGACAGTGAGACACCAACATCGAAAGCTATCACTGACATGTGGAATCTCAAAAAAGGACACAACGAACTTCTTTCCAGAACAGATACTGACTCGCAGCCTCTGGATAACTAACGGTTTCTGAAGGAGACAGATAACAGGTGGAGGGATGGGCTGGGGGTCTGTGATGGAAAGGTGATAAAATTGGGTTGTGATGATCGCTGTACAACAATGAATGTAATAAAACTGACTGAGTAGGAGTTCCCATCCTGGAGCAGTGGTTACCGAATCCGACTAGGAACCATGAGGTAGCGGGTTCGATCCCTGCCCTTGCTCAGTGGGTGGACGATCCAATGTTGCTGTGAGCTGGGGTGTAGGTCGCAGACGCGGCTCGGATCCCTAGTTGCTGTGGCTCTGGCGTAGGCCGGTGGCTACAGCTCCAATTGGACCCCTAGGCTGGGAACCCCCATATGCCGAGGGAGCCGCCCAAGAAATAGCAAAAAGACAAAAAAAAAAAAAAAGAATAAATAAATAAATAAAACTGACTGAGTAAAAAAAAATTAATGCATATTCTTTTCTTCTTTTTCTGTCTTTCTTTCTTTTTTTTTTTTTTTTTTTTTGTCTTTTTGCCTTTTCTAAGGCCGCTCCCGAGGCATATGGAGATCACCAGGCTAGGGGTCTAATCAGAGCTGTTGCTGCCGGCCACAGCCACAGCCACAGCCACAGCAACTCGGGATCCGAGCCACGTCTGCAACCTACACCACAGCTCACGGCAACGCTAGATCCTTAACCCTCTGAGCAAGGGCAGGGATCCAACCCGCAAACCCCCACCCTTCCTAGTCAGATTCCTTAACCACTGCGCCACGACGGGAACTCCTAAATAGATTCTTGAGTGATGGAACAGCACAGGGAAACGTGTCACTAGAAAAGCTCAGTAAATCGGGGAAGATGGTGCAGATGGAAGGAACTCGGCCGAGATGATCCTCTTCCAATCTGTCAGGCCAGCGACCCTCAGCGTCAAGTCAGTTATTCTCCATGGGGTCTCTCGGACCCACTCACCCTTCCTTGCCATGACCTCAACCCCCTGTATTTTTCTACCTTTATCGCACAATATTCAGAACGATGGCTCTGTGTAGTAACCGTCTTTCTCTGTCTGACTTATTTCACCCAGCATAGTGGCCTCGAGGGCCACCCATGTGGTCACAAACCGACTTTTCTTCCTCAGCTTTTGTGGCTGAGTAACATGACTACATTTACATCAATAAAAAGGAAATCTGGGGAAAAAATCAAAACTTCAACCCAAAGAACCAAAACCAAAACAAAAGCAACCAAGAAATGACAGAGTAAACCACAGGCCAACTGAAGAAAGGTAAAGATCAAGACAAAATCATAAAATGAGTGAAATCAGGACTAGGAAAGCAGGGATCTCCCGTGGTGGATCAGGAGTAACGAACCCAACAAGTGTCTAGGAGGATGCGGGTTCCAGCCCGGGCCTGGCTCAGTGGGTTAAGGATCCAGCATTGCTGTGAACTGCAGTGTGGGTCGCAGATGCAGCGTGCAGCTGGTGTTGCTGTGGCTGTGGCTGTGGCTGTGGCTGTGGCCGGCAGCTGCAGCTCCGATTTGACAACTGCCCTGGGACCTTCCACATGTCGCAGGTGCGGCCCTAAAAGGAAGAGGAAGGGGGGAAAAAATAAAGAAGAGGAAAGCAGCAGATCGAACTAAGAAATCAAAACCCTATTTAAAAAATTACCAAAGAATGAAACCACAAGCTACTGAACGTAGATACAAAGGAAGGAAGCAGGAATAAATAAGATAAGGTGCCATGGTGACTTGAAAGAGGAAAAAACTCCCTTGAGGCTATTTTGTAACTTCTTTTCTCACCCCTTTTGACCCCAAGGTCCTGAGGAACAGGACACTGAGAGAGGGACGAGGCAGCATTGGCCGAGGGGTGACTGTCTGGGTGACTTTTTATTTTCCCTGGTAGACGGTGGAGCCGTGATGGTCAAGGCTCACGGTGAATGTTTCTGTTTCACTAAGCAGCGCTGCAAACAAAGCTCGGGAGAGTCCGACTACAGATGCTTTGAGGAGCCGAGCTGCCGAGCCAATCAGAGAGGAGTTTTGCTGAACGTGGGCTGCATCTCAGACTGGCCAGGGCCGGGCGGAGCTGGAGGAGGGCAGTGATGCTGCACAGAGGAAAGGCCCAGTATCTTCGTATCTCCCTCCCCACGTGACCACGAGGGGACAAGTGCCACCACTGTGGCCTGAGAAGGAAGGAATGAGGGTTTGGGTCGCATCCCCAGGTAAGCCACGGACAGTAGCACTCACGGCAGCTGAGGACAAGGAGGCCAGGATGGGATGACGAGGAGGGTGATGAAGAGGGGGGGCGGTAGCCCTGAGACCAATCGCAGGAGCCGAGGCTGTAGGTGGCCCCAAGGACCTCCATCCTCCATGGTTTCCTGCAGGAAGGGAGCCCAGCAGAGCAGTTCCTGAAAGCACATGGAGACGTGAGTCCCGAAAGCAGAAGGAGATGCGAAGCTCAGACCCCCTTCGGGAAGCAACTGGACACCCAGCTGGGAGGAGTCTGTTCGCTGGTCACTGGCAGCTAGGGTGACTCAAGAGCTACCTGGTGCTTGAGCTGGGGATCACACTCTACCTGGGGGACCCCAAGCCGGGGACAGGGTCAAGGGTCTTTCCTCTTCTGCCCAGAGAGGACTCCTCTAATGGAAAATCCCTGCTCCAGAGCTTCCCTGCTGGGCTGGCCGAGATGCGGTCAGGCCAGCACGGTGCTGCTCCAGGTACCTGCTTGCCCTCCTTCCCTTCCACAGGTGTCACTTTGCCATGAAACAGGCGCTCCCCACTCTGTCTCAGCTCCTGCTCTCCTGGGATCACAATCTGCCACATGGGGCTCAAGGAAGTATGAGGATTCAGACTCAGCACCTCATCAGAGTGAGAGTGTCCAGGCAGCGTGATGACAGCCAACAGCAGCTCAGCAGCTGTGTGATGTGGACACCTCTGCTGTGGCCCTGGGCACTCCCCGAGGCCATCGACGTCCCTGCTGGTGCGGGTGCCGCTCTGGGTGACAACACTGCCTTGTCCAGGGAAAGGCTGCCCCTCTGTGCTTGCTCCTTTGGGTCACTCAGTGGAGATCTAAGTGCCAGGTGGAAGCATTGCATTTGCCAAGACCCCAGTGCAGCCCGAGGGGTCAGGATCAAAGAAAATGACCCTTGATGGGTTGGTTGTTTTTTTTTTTTTTTCAGTTTCTGCAGTGGGAGGCCAGCACGTGTATCAGAACTCCAATATGGGAATTCCCTAGTGGCTCAGTAGCTTAAGGATCCAGCCTTGTCACTGTTGCGGCTCAGGTCACAGCTATGCCATGGGTTTGATCCCTGGCCTGAGAATGTGCCTATGCCATGGGCATGGCCAAAAAAGAAAACAGAAAAGGGAGAAAAAGCCCTCAAATATGAACTCAAAGGAGAGCTGCCAAAATATAGTGGGCAATCAACAAATATCAAATCCCCACACACACCTTCCGGGAAACTCAAGACTCTTCACATTGGCAGTTACAAAAGGAGCCACATAAATGTTATCTCCTCTGAAACAGAAGGCCACACTCCCTAGTCACCATGGGAAAGGGTCTTCTCTTATCAGCTCAGACAACAATACACAAATCAGTTTATCTATCAGCAGTTATTTCTTTCCCAAGGTCAATTTTTTTGTTCTTAACGGTCGCACCTGCTGCACAAGGAAGTTCCCAAGCTAGGAGTCAAATCAGAGATGCTGCGTGGAGTTGAATCAGAACTGCTGCACAGCAACGCCAGAGCCACAGCAATGCCTGATCTGAGCTGCATGTGCGACCTACACCACAGCTTGTGGCAACACCAGATCCTTAACCAACTGAGTGCGGCCAGGGTTGGAATCCGAATCCTCATGGAGATAGTATCAGGTTCTTAACCAACAGAGCAACAGTGGGAACTCCCACAAGGTCACTTTTAATGGACGGGAATCATTTTTCTGCCCCTCTTTTTATCCCCGGTTATCTCCCCAGCTTTTCCACACTCTGTGATACTTCCTTCATCTGCAGCTTAGTCACTTCAAACTTTGGACGGTAGTTCTTCGATAATATCTGTCCCATTGTCATTTACTCCTGAATCCCAATACAGCTCGCAAACACACACACACACACTGCCAGAATGTCACATCTTGTCCCCCCAGCATTGCCAAAGCCTCAGGCGTCCCTTCCACTTCTCTCCCTGGAGGTGAGATGCTGCAGCCACCGGCTGCCAGAAGAAGTCCTCACTTCCTCCTTTCTCCGGGGCTGCTTCAAACTAGTCCTCACATCCATAACCGCATTTGCACATGGGGTCTTTTTTTGGTGGGGGGGGCACACCCACGGCATATGGAAGTTCCCAGGCGAGGGGTCAAAATCCGAGCTAGAGCTGCTGGCCTACACACAGCTCACAGCAATGCAGGATCCAAGCCACGTCTGCGACCTACACCACAGCACACGGCAACGCCGGATCCTTAACCCCCTGAATGAGGCCAGGGATCAAACCCACGTCCTCGTGGATACTAGTCGGGTTTGCTACCACTGAGCCACACCGGGAACTCCTGCACATGGGTTCTCAAAGCAAGCACTCATGCGCATGTGGTGGCTGCAGAGAGGTAGGGGGAGCAGGCACTGCACTGTGCAGCAGGGGACAGGGCCTCAGCCTTCCACTCCTAAGAGTAACCTGGCGGAATGGTCCCTCATTCTAGGAAGGCAGTGTGTATGCTTAGAAGTCAAGGAGTCCCCATCGTGGCGCAGCAGAAACAGATCTGACCAGGAACCAAGAGGTCTTGGGTTTGATCGCTGGCCTCATTCAGGGGGTTAAGGATTCGGCATTGCCGTGAGCTGTGGTGTAGGTCGCAGACATGGCTTGGATCCTGCATTGCTGTGAGCTGTGTGTAGGCCAGCAGCTGTAGTTCTGGTTAGACCCCTAGTCTAGGAACCTCCATATGCTGCAGGTGCAGCCCTAGAAAAGACAAAAAGACACACACACACAAAAGTAAACCTTGCTATCTGCTATATTAAGTCTTGTTAAAGCATTCTTCTTCAAGGGTATCTTGGCTCTTTTGCCTTTTGCATTTTTTGTATGTGGTTCAGAATCATATTGCCAAAAAATGATGGGGAGGGGCTTACTTTTACAAAAACCTTTCTGGGAATTTGATTGCATTGAGTCTAAAAATCAATTTGAAGAGAACTGGCATTTTATCATATTGAATCTTCCAATCCATGACCATGGTATACCTTTCTGGTGTGGGGGTGTTAAAAAAAACTCCCCCTGAAGTTTCATAATTTTCTCTGTCGTGTCGTGGTTCTGCACAACATTTATTACATGTACTTATAAGATCTTCATATTTTGAGATGTTGTAAAAATCATGAACCTTGTATTTACTGATTTGTGTTGTTGAAGTTTAGACTGCCGTGGATATTCGTAAACTTCTTTTGGATACAGCTATCATAACAAGCTCTCATTGATTCTGACAATTTATCCGTAGATTTGTTTGGAAGTTTTTGAACACAATGGCATCGTCTGTGTATAATAACGGTTTTGTTTTTCTTGCCAATACTTGCACGTTTTATTTCTTCTACTTGTCTGACTTTAGAGAATAGGGTATCCAGAACGATGTTGAACGGGACTGAGCATAGTTCCTGATTCCACAAGGAGAGGCTGAAACCTCTCACTTTTATGTGTGATGTTTGCTAGGGGGTAGTTTTTATCACTTCCAAAGAATTATTCTTCATTCCAAATTTGTTGTTTCTGTATCCCATCTGTATCTTGAATTTTATTGCGTGCTGCTCCATATCTAAGCGTGTATCTTTCTCTTTAATCGCTTAGTGGGGTGAATTACCTTGAGTTTCTAGCATTAGACTACCTTTGAGACCTCAGATCAATTAACATGGTCCCCAAAGTATTGTCCTTTTTGCGTATTACTGTATTCAGTGGGTAAATGACTTATTTAAGATTTTCGGATCTGTGTTTGTGAGTGGGGTTGGCTTAGAATCTGCCCTTTTCATAGTATCTCTGTTGATGGTTTTATTTTTAACACCTTTATGAAGATATAATAGACATAAATCTGAAGTTCTGCTATCAAGAGTATGTTTCTTCGTGACATGTGCTGGGAATTGTTTATTTTCTATTGATGTCATATTAGAACGCGTTATTCCTTGATTGCTTTATGGAATATAGCAAAGCAAATGAAAAGCTTTGATCGTAATGCTTTTTTGGTCAAATAATGATTGACTATTAATTCCGTCTCTAGGATGGTTACAGTAGTGTTCAGATTTTCGACTTTTTCTTGGTCAGTTTCCATTTAGAACAGTATTTTTCCTATGATCCCTTTTGTTTCGTGTAGATTTCTTGTCACGTGAATTGAAAAAAATTACTGAACCAATTGCACCAGGTTAAGGGTATCATGAAGCAGAAGTGCAGAAGTCCCGAGGAGACATAGCCAAACCACAGGAAGCAATCCCTAAAAAAGAGGAGGGAAGGGTGCCACCCTGAGCTATTTTGAGCAGGTCTAAGAATGAGGTAACAATTTTTCTTTATAAACTGTGTATTGGACAAAGGGCCTTTCTCTATAATATAAAGGTTGCTTAGAAATTGAGAAAGAAAAGCCTAATGAATCTATAGGAAAAAATGAGCCAAGGAGATGAAGTTTTCAGAGAACGCAAATAAGTGACGTTTAAGCTATGAAAACGTGCTTGAAATAAATAATAGACAAAATTGCAAACTAAAAACTTCAGCAACACATCAGGTCTCACCCATCAGATTGATAAAAATCTAAAAGACTTTGAACATGTCAACTTTACTAGCTGAGGCCAAATTGATTTTTAAATAGCTTGCATGAACGTTCACTTTCACAAGTAATACGTAAGGCTTTCCTCTCTCTACACATCAATAAGAAAAAGACAGACAGGAGTTCCCGTCGTGGAGCAGTGGTTAACGAATCCGACTAGGAACCATGAGGTTGTGGGTTCTATTCCTGCCCTTGCTCTGTGGGTTAAGGATCCAGCGTTGCCATGAGCTGTGGTGTAGGTCGCAGACGCGGCTCGGATCCCATGTTGCTGTGGCTCTGGCGTAGGCCGGCGGCTACAGCTCCGATTTGACTCCTAGCCTGGGGACCTCCATTTGCCACGGGAGCGGCCCAAGGAAGGGCAAAAAGACAAAAAAATAAAAAATAAATAAAAAATAAAATGGTGCAGAAAAAAAAAAAAAAAAAAAGACAGACAACCCAGTGAAAATGGGCAAGATACCTGAAGAGGCTAAGTAACAGAAAATTCAGCCAAGGGTTACCTCTGGGGAGGAGAGAGAGGGAAGAAACTGGGGAGGAGCAAGGACCCATAGGGCATATAGACAGGAAACAGTCTCCTTTTTAACCTAGTGGATGAGTCTAGTCTGCTATTTTAATGCTTTAAATCTTTCAAGAATACAGCCTCCTAAGTTGGTGGTACAGAGAGAGAAGCGTTCTTCTGAAGAAAGAGGAGCTGTGCTAAGACGGAGGGAGGCGTGTTGGATGCATGCAGTGGAGATGTCCACCTTACAGATGATCTCTATTTTCTCCCACTTATTTAGTTATTTGGGTCTCTACCCCTTGTGTAGGGCCGCACCTGCAGCATATGGAAGCTCCCAGGCTAGGGGTCGAAGGAGAGCTCCAGCTGCCAGCCTACACCACAGCCACAGCAACACAGGATCTGAGCCACATCTGCGCTGAGCCACATCTGTGACCTATACTGCAGCTCATGGCAACACTGCATCCTTAACCCACTGAGCGAGGCCAAGGATGAATCCTGCATCATCAGGGACGCTCATGAGATTCTTAACCCACTGAGCCACAATGGGACCTCTTTCTTCCATTTATTTTATGGATGTCTTCTCTCATCTTCCTGTGCTTTCAAGAGCATCGTGCCATCCCAGATCCAGAATTCCACCTTCCCTATTACTTTCTCGGTGCATTTCAGAGGGGATGACCCGTGAAGTGGAAGAGCATGGTGATTAGTCCTTAGACATTCAAGGCAGGCTTGCCTTGGCGAGTTCTTCTTGGGGTCAGGGGAGAATACAAGGAAAGCCCAGCTGGAGGCTGGGAGGGGTCAACCGTTAGGGTAGGTCTGGGTGGGGCTTGCAGGAAGAGGGAATAATTGGGAAACACCTGGGCTGTGAAAGCAGAACGCTGGACCGCCTCATGACTTTCTTGAATGACCTTGGGTGACTCCTCTCTCTTCTTTGGGCTTCATGTTCTTTCTAAGTAGGAAGAATGTGGTCGGGATGGTGCCTAAGGGCCAGCCGGCCCTTCTCTGTGAGGACGTGAGATCTTCGGTCCTGGGGCTGTGAGGGGTGATGGAACAGGACCTGGCATATCTCCCTGTGAATAATCCTTGGGGAAAGGCCCAAGGGCCCTCCCAGGATGGGGGTGGGTGTTTCCTGGCAGAATGAAGAAACCGTAGGTCTTGTCCCTCGTGAAACCGCAGACCCACCCTTGGCACCAGGCCAAGCTGGGGCTGCATAAAACTGAGCTTGGCCTCAGCTCTCAGCCATCCACCTTCCTGACAACATGAGGTCCAGAAGCTTCTTGGTCCTGGTGGCGGTATTCCTCATCTGTGAGACACTAGTGGCGCAGAGACTTGACAGAATACGTGAGTGGACAAGTGGCCTGGATGGGGCTGGGTTGGGGTGAGGAGAGGCTGTTGGGGGGCAGGCTGGGTCTGAGAGGGGGTCCTTCTGGAGCCTACTCTTCAGCCCAGACGGCAGGTTCCAGCGTACCCAGAGAAGCAGGAAGTTGCCCAGCAGACCTCACATGCTTTCCACCCCAGGTCTGAGGGTTCAGGGCTGCTTGTGGAGGCAGCATTGTGACATGGCCTGGACCTCAAGTGTTGATACTTGGACTGAACGTGCAATGAAGTGAGAGCCCCAGGAATCTGGGCCCTGGGTGTGGGGTCCGTCCTCTGCCTGTGTGTCCCATAAACGCACCCAAGTCATCCGTCCTCGAAGAGGGGGGTCAGAACAAAGAGGGCTTCAGAAGGCATGTGGTCTGAAGACCCCTGGTTCCCAAAGAAGGGCACTGCGACCTAGAGGGGGATGAGGAATTGTCCAGGCAATCTCCAGAGCCAGGATGGAGCTCGGGTCTCCTGGCAGGTGTCTCAGGCTTCTTTCCTTCCACTAAATTTCCTCAAAGATGCCCAATGTGACCTCGTCACCACTGAACATCTGGCTTCTCGTGAGAGTCTCAGGGCCCAGACTGGAGGGTGAGGGGCAGAAACGGACACCCAAGGGAACCCTGATCCTCTAGACCCTGTGCCCAAGGCCCAGGAAAAAGCCATGCAAGAGTGCAGACCCCAGCTAGCCCTGGGGCCCTCCCCCATCTCAAGTCACAGTTTGAGGGACACTGCAGTGAGTGGTGGTTGGAGCTGGATGAATGACTCAATAGTTGAAGCAGGCACATGGGTCTAAATGTGGGGATGTTTCTTCTTTCCACAGGTGGTCCTAAAGGTCAAGGCCAAGATCCTGTTGAGGGTCAAGACCAAGACGAAGGTCCAGGTCCAGTCAAAGTTGAAATTCTAGACATAGGACAAGATCCAGTCAAGGGTCAAGATCCAGTCAAGGGTCAAGATCCAGTCAAGGGTCAAGATCCAGTCAAGGGTCAAGATCTAGTCAAAAGTCAAGATCCAGTCAAAGCTGAACTTCCAGACATAGGACAGGATGTAGTCAAAGGTCATGAACCAGTCGAGGGTCAAGATCCATACAATGCCCAACTTCCAGACAAAGTACAAGATCCAGTCAAAGCCCAACCTGCAGTCCCAGGTCGATTCCTTCTCTCTAAGCGTGGCCACTGCCCTAGGATTCTTTTTCGTTGCCCGCTGAGCAATCCCTCTAACAAGTGTTGGAGAGATTATGACTGTCCAGGGGTCAAGAAGTGCTGTGAAGGCTTTTGCGGGAAGGATTGTTTGTATCCCAAGTGAGGTGAGAACTGGGAGGAAGAAGAGGAAGAGGTGACCTGTGAAGACACAGAGAGGCTGAGCGGGGGGGTGGGGGCGGGCATGATCCCAGGTTGGTCAAAGGAAGATCTGGAGGGAGGGGTGGTGAAGACACTGTGGGGCATCCAAAGCTATACCTGGGGTCCTGAGGGGGGTGACATGTAGACTTGGTCCTGCCTCCCATTGCCTCTGAGTGTTTGTCCTTTTTTTAGGGCTGCTCCTGCAACATGTGAAGTTCCCAGGCCAGGGGTCAAATCAAAGCTGTAACTGCCAGCCTACACCACAGCCACCACAATGCGGGAACCGAGCTGTGTCTGCCACCTACACTACGGCTCACGACAATGCCAGATCCTGAACCCATGGAGTGAGGCCAGGGCTTGAACCCACAACCTCAAGATACCTGTCGGGTTTGTTACTGCGGAGCCACGGCAGGAGCTCTGCCTTGGAGTGTTTGGACCTGCTGAATCACATCTCTGGTCCTCTTTTCTCCCACCAGGTGGAGTCTTGCTGCACCTACAAAGGCCTCAGGGACGCCGGCCCTGGTGCCTGCGGCACCACCCTCTCCCCCACTCGCCTAGTCTTCCCCTCATCCAGATGCCCAAGCCTGGGCTGCCTCTCTCATCGGCTTTCCAATAAAAGCCTGCTCTCAGCTGCCTTTGGTTCTGGCTCCTCTGACTTCTGGGCCCTGGAAAGTGTGGGGAGATGGCTGTGGGGTTGGGCCTGCCTGCCCCCAGTGGAGAGAGACCCACGGGAGCTGCTCGTGGTGCGGGAAGGAGAGCCTGGGCAGGACCAAAAGGCCCATTCCTGGGGTGCACCACAGAAACCCAACAATCACCCCAGAACGGCCGTGTCCATTTCACCAGGAAATGGAAACCTGGACATTTGCCTTTGACCTTGGACCAGGGAGATGAAACCCAAGCTGGGGCATACATGGCAGGCAGTTCCCTGTCTTCCCAGGGACCGCCCCTCCCCCCACTTCTGACCTGCCTCTGAGCAGCCCTGCCACTGTGACCACCCCACCCTTATGGATCCACTAGAGCCCCCCGCTTCCTTTCCTTTAATGTCCCCAGACAAAGGCTGAGCAAGCCCTGCTCGTGAAGCATTTCAGTGGTTGATGCCTGAGAGGCCTCCTGTACCACGTAATTGCTTCGAGTGAAACAATGTCCTCTCCCAGCTGTCTGTTTTAAGATGTGAACGGGGAGGCCGGACCCGGCAAGTGGCTGATCCTTTGGAGGGATTGCTGAGTAATGCTCTCTGGAGATGCATGCACACGCTGCGGTAGAGCAGACTCAGAGAGGGACGATTGGGGAGGGTGTGTGCGGGGCAAACGGGAACGGCCTCATGGCTCTACGGCTGGCACACCTGCCCCACTGCCCTTGTGCAGGGAGGTTCTCAGGGGAGGCTGAAGCTGCAGGAGGAGCCTTTGGGGTGGAGCAGAGAGAACACGGGCTTGGGAGTCAGGTGGCCTGAGTTCTAGCGCCCGCCTCCTCTCCGCTGGTTGGATGACCTCCAACAAATCTCCTTCCCTTCCCGAGCCTCAGTTGTGTATTCAGGTTGAGGGGGATTGGATGGCATCACTCGGGAAGCACAGTTCAGCCCTAACATTTTGTCCTGGAAACACTTGTGTGTGTCTCCGTGGGTGTGGGTGTTGCTCTCTGTGTGTCTGTGTGTGTGTGTGTGTGTGTGTGTGTGTGTTGGGCTCCTGCTGTGCGTGGAGGTGGGGAGCAGAAGCTTTGTTAGGGGTGAGAGAACAGAGAGCCCAGTGCCCCTGGGCCCCTCGCAGGAGCCTACAAGCCAAGGTTACCTTCTCATTCTCCAGGGACTGGGCTGGACCGTGCATTTGGAGCACAGGCAAGAGCAGTGCCTAAGCTTCTGGCCTGACAAACACAACACACCATTAGTGGTAAGAATAGCTTCTGCACCTGAGCGTCTTCTCTCTTCCAGATCCCACACTCAGTGTGTTATGTGTATTGTCTGATTTATTTCACATTCATACGCTCTCAGTTGGAGAGTGTACCCATCTTCAATGCTGTTAAAAGATTGGAGCCACGCAGGCATCACTAATCACCCAAAGACACACAGTTACACAGTGATGATAAATCATATTTTTAAAAATATATCTTGGGAGTTCCCATTGTGGTTTGGTGGGTTATAAAGCCCACTAGCAACCATGTGGATGCAGGTTCGATCCCTGGCCTCGATCAGTGGGTTAAGGATCCAGAGTTGCCAAGAGCTGTAGCGTAGGTGGCAGATGTGGCTTGGCTTTGCTGTGGCTGTGGTGTAGGCCAGCAGCTATAGCTCCAGTTCATCCCCTAGTCTGGGAACTTCTGTATGCCATGGGTGGGGCCCTAAAGGCCCCCCCCAAAAAATTATCTTGGAGTTCCCACTGTGGTGCAGTGGGTTAAGAATCTGACTGCAGTGGCTCAGGTCACTGCAGAGGCATGGGGTCAATCCCCAGCTTGGCACTGTGGGTTGAAGAATCTGGCTTTGCCAAAGCTTCTGTGTAGGTCACCACTGCGGCTTGGGTTCAATGCCTGGCCTGGGAACTTCAATATGCTGCCGGTGCAGCTGTTAATAAAAAGTCTTCTTTTTTTTTTTTTTTTTTTTTTAGTTTTATTTATCTATTTATTTTTCTTTCGCTATTTCTTGGGCTGCTCCTGTGGCCTATGGTGGTTTCCAGGCTAGGGGTCGAATCGGAGCTGTAGCCACCGGCCTACGCCAGAGGCACAGCAACGCAGGATCCGAGCCGCGTCTGCAACCCACACCACAGCTCACAGCAATGCCGGATCGTTAACCCACTGAGCAAGGGCAGGGACCTAACCCACAACCTCATGGTTCCTAGTCGGGTTCGTTAACCACTGCGCCATGCCAGGAACTCCTAAAAAGTCTTCTTAATCTTATGGAGGTAGAGTCGAGTCGATTGACAAGGTTGTGTTCATTTCTGCGGCACAGCAAAGGGGTTTAGCTACACATATATATACATTCTTGTCATATTCTTTTCCATGATGGTTTATTGCAGGATAGTAAATAGAGTGCCCTGTGCTATACAGCGGCACTGTGTTTTTTATTCACTCTCTATATAGTTGTTGTTGCCTCTGCTAATACCAGACTCCCAGTCCATTCTTCCTCTATGGCAACCACAAGTCTGTTCTCTATGCCTAGGAGCTAACCACAGAATACAGGAGGCAGAAGAACAAATAAACGAGGTGGAGGACACATGAGTGGAAATTACGGATGCAGTACAGAAAAGAGAAAAATTATTGAAAACAAATGAAGAGAGTCTCAGAGAATTCTGGGACAATGTTAAACACACCAACACCAATATTATACGGATTCCAGAAGGAGAAGAGAGAGAGAAGGGCACAGAAATAATATTCCAAGAGTTAATAGCCGAAATCTTCCCCAACATGGGAAAGGAACCCCTCACTCAAATCCAGGAAGCTCAACGAGTACCATATAAAATAAGTCCAAGGAGGAACACCCCGAGACACATAGTAATCACACTGACCAAAACTAAAGACAAAGAGAAAATATTGAAAGCAGCTAGGGAAAAGAAACAAATAACATACCAGGGAAACCCGATAAGGTTGTCAGCAGACTTTTCAGCAGAAACTCTGCAGGCCAGAAGGGAGGGGCATGATATACTTAACGTGATGAAAGGAGAAAACCTCCAACCAAGACTACTTTACCCAGCAAGGCTCTCATGCAGATTTGAAGGAGAAATCAAAAGCTTCACAGAGAAGCAAAAGATAAGAGAATTCAGCAACACTAAACCAGCTTTACGACAACTACGAAAGGAACTTCTCTAGGCAGAAAAGAAAAGGCCACAACCGGAAACAAAAATACCACAAATGACAAGGCTCACCAGTAAAGGTATATATACAGCAAAGGTATGAAATCATCCACGCACAACTCTGCCACCAAAATCAGAAATCCTGAGAAGAGGTGGGTACAAATGCAGGACGCTGGAGATGCACTTGCAATTAAGAGACCAACAACTTAAAGCAATCTCATATATATATCTCTAGACTCTTATATCAACACTTCAGAATAACTGCAAACCAAAACTCTACAACTGACACACAAACAAACAAGAAAAATCAACTCAAATACAACACTAAAGATAGTCATCAAACCAGAAGAGCAGAGAACAAGAGAAGAAGGGAAGAAAAAAGAGCAGCAAACACAAATCCAAAGCAATTAATAAAATGGCAAGAAGAACATACACATCAATGATTACCTTAAATGTCAATGGACTAAACGCCCCAACCAAAAGACATAGACTGGCTGAATGGATACAAAAACAAGCTCCAAATATATGCTCTCTTCAAGAGACCCACTTCACTTCTAGGGACACATACAAATTGAAAGAGAGAGGATGGAAGAAAACATTCCATGCAAACGGGGATAGAAAGAAAGCCGGAGCAGCAATACTCAATTTTAACAGAAAAAAAATAGACTTTAAAATGAAGACTATTTTAAGGGACAAGGAAGGTCACTACATAATGATCAAAGGCTCAATCCAAGAAGAAGGTATAACAATTTTAAATACCTACACACCCAACATAGTTTCACCACAACATATGAGGCAACTGCTAACAACCTTAAAAGGACAAATTGACAATAACACAATCATAGGGGGGACTTTAACACCCCACTTACAGCAGTGGACAGACCATCCAGACAGAAAATCAGTAAGGAAACACAGGCCCTGAATGAAGCATTAGACCAGATGGACTTAATAGATATCTATAGGACAGTCCATCCAAAAGCAACAGAAAACACATTCTTCTCAAGTGCACGTGGAACATTCTCTAAGATTGACCACATCCTAGGCTCCAAATCTGACCTCACTAACATTAAGAAAATTGAAATCACATCAAGCATCTTTTCCAACCACAACTGCTATGCGCTGGAAATCAACAACAAGAAAACAACTGCAAAAAGCACCAATACGTGGAGAAGCAACAACATGCTACTAAACAACCAATGGATCACTGAAGAAATCAAAGAGGAAATTAAAAAATACCTAGAGCAAATGACAACAAAGATACAACACTCCAAAACCTACAGGATGCAGCAAAAGCCGTTCTAAGAGGAAAGTTTATAGCAACACAAGCCTACCTCAGGAAACAAGAAAAAGCTCCAATAAACAAGCTAAATTTACATCTCAAGCAGCCCAAGAGGGAGAAGAACAGACAAGACCTAAAGGTGGTAGAAGGAAAGAAAGCATGAAGATCAGAGCAGAAATCAATGAACTAGAAACAAAGAAAACCACAGAAAAGATCAATGAAACAAAAAGCTGGTTCTTTGAAAAGATCAACAAAATTGATAAACCCTTGGCCAGACTTATCAAGGAAAAAAGAGGGAAGACTCAAATCAATAAAGTTAGAAATGAACAAGGAGAAGGAACAACGGACATCACAGAAATACAAAGGATCATAAGAGACTACTGTATGCAACTGTATGCCAATAACAGAAAACCTAGAAGAAATGGACAGATTCTTAGAAAGGTACAACCTTCCAAGACTAAACCAAGATGACATACAAAAGACAAACGGACCAATCACAAGAACTGAAATGGAAACTGTGATTAAAAAACTGCCAACAAACAAAAGTCCAGGACCAGATGGATTCACAGGCAAATTCTATCAATCATTTAGAGAAGAGCTAACACCTCTCCTTCAGAAACTATTTCAAAGAATTTCAGAGGAAGGATACTCCCAAACTCATTCTGTGAGGCCACCATCACCCTGATACCAAAACCAGACAAAGATACCACCAAAAAAAGAAAATTACAGGCCAATTTCACTGATGAACATCGATGCAAAAATCCTCAGCAAAATACTAGCAAACTGCATCCAACAGTACATTAAAACGATTGGACATCATGATCAAGTGGGATTTATCCCAGGGATGCAAAGATCCTTCAATATCCACAAATCCACCAGTGTGAGACACCACATTAACCAACTGAAGAATAAAAACCATGTGATCCTCTCAATAGACGCAGAAAAAGCCTTTGACAAAATCCAGCACCCATTTCTGATAAACACCCTTCAGAAAGTGGACACAGAGAGAACCCACCTCAACATCATAAAGGCCATGTATGACAAACCCACAGCAAACAACATTCTCAATGGTGAAAAGCTGAAAGAATTCCCACTGAGATCAGGAACAAGACAAGGATGTCCGCTCTCCCCACTACTCTTCAACATGGGTTTGGAAGTCCTAGCCACAGCCATCAGAGAAGTAAAAGAGATGAAAGGAATCCAAACTGGAAAGGAAGAAGTAAAACTATCACTCTTTGCAGATGACATGGTACTATACCTAGAGAATCCTAAAGACTCTACTGGAAAAATGTTAGAGCTCACCCATGAATTTGGCAAAGGCACAGGATACAAAATTAACACACAGAAATCGATGACTTTTCTATATACTAACAATGAAAGACCAGAAAGAGAAATTAGGGAAGCAATCCCATTTGCCATCGCATCTAAAAATAGAACTACTGTTTGATCCAGCAATCCTACTCCTGGACATCTATCCAGAGAAAACCATGACTCAAAAAGACAAATGTACTCCAATGTCCATTGCAGCACTATGTACAACAGCTAAGACATGGAAACATCCTAAACATCCATCGACAGAAGTGTGGATTAGGAAGATGTGGTACATACACACAATGGAATATTACTCAGCCATTAAAAGGAACAAAATACCGGCATTTTTAGGAACAGGAATGGACTTAGAAGTCATCATGCTAAATGAAGTCAGTCATACAGTGAGACACCAACATCAAATGCTATCACTGACATGTGGAATATGAAAAAAGGACCAAATGAACTTTTCAGAACAGATACTGACTCACAGACTTTGGAAAACTAATGGTTTGCAAAGGAGACAGTTCTGGGGGTGGGGGGATGTGCTGGGGTTGTGGGATGGAAATGCTATAAAATTGGATCGTGATGATCATTGTACAACTATAAATGGAATAAATTCGTTGAGTAATAAAAAAATTAAAATAAAATACAAATACTATGGATAAACTGAATCACTGGGCTATACACCAGAAAGAAGCACAATATTGTAAATCAACTATACTTATCAATAAAGTAAATCAATAAGTAAAAGGTTAAAAAAAAACCCAAACATCTACATAGGTGTTCATGTAGCACATAAAAATGTATTGAGTGGGGAGTTCCTGTTGTGGTACAGTGGGTTAAGGATGGGGTGTTGCTGCAGCTGTGGCTCCAAGGACCTCCACCCTCCATGGTTTCCTGCAGGAAGGGAGACCACCACAGTGGTTGCTGAACACGCATGGAGACGTGAGTCCCGAAAGCAGAAGGAGATGCAAAGCTCAGACCCCCTTCGGGAAGCAACTGGACACCCAGCTGGGAGGAGTCTGTTCGCTGGTCACTGGCAGCTAGGGTGACTCAAGAGCTACCTGGTACTTGAGCTGGGATCACACTCTACCTGGGGGACCCCAAGCCGGGGACAGGGTCAAGGGTCTTTCCTCTTCTGCCCAGACAGGACTCCTCTAATGGAAAATCCCTGCTCCAGAGCTTCCCCGCTGGGCTGGCAGAGATGCGGTCAGGCCAGCATGGTGCTGCTCCAGGTACCTGCTTGCCCTCCTTCCCTTCCACAGGTGTCACTTTGCCATGAAACAGGCGCTCCCCACTCTGTCTCAGCTCCTGCTCTCCTGGGATCACAATCTGCCACATGGAGCTCAAGGAAATATGAGGATTCAGACTCAGCACCTCATCAGAGTGAGAGTGTCCAGGCAGCGTGATGACAGCCAACAGCAGCTCAGCAGCTGTGTGATGTGGACACCTCTGCTGTGGCCCTGGGCACTCCCCGAGGCCATCGACGTCCCTGCTGGTGCGGGTGCCGCTCTGGGTGACAACACTGCCTTGTCCAGGGAAAGGCTGCCCCTCTGTGCTTGCTCCTTTGGGTCACTCAGTGGAGATCTAAGTGCCAGGTGGAAGCATCGCATTTGCCAAGACCTCAGTGCAGCCCGCGGGGTCAGGATCAAAGAAAATGACCCTTGATGGGTTGGTTTTTTTTTTTTTTTTTTCAGTTTCTGCAGTGGGAGGCCAGCACATGCATCGAAACTCCAATATGGGAATTCCCTAGTGGCTCAGTAGCTTAAGGATCCAGCCTTGTCACTGTTGCGGCTCAGGTCACAGCTATGCCATGGGTTTGATCCCTGGCCTGAGAATGTGCCTATGCCATGGGCATGGCCAAAAAAGAAAACAGAAAAGGGAAAAAAAGCCCTCAAATATGAACTCAAAGGAGAGCTGCCAAAATATAGTGGGCAATCAACAAATATCAAATCCCCACACACACCTTCCGGGAAACTCAAGACTCTTCACATTGGCAGTTACAAAAGGAGCCACATAAATGTTATCTCCTCTGAAACAGTAGGCCACACTCCCTAGTCACCATGGGAAAGGGTCTTCTCTTATCAGCTCAGACAGCAATACACGAATCAGCTTATCTATCAGCAGTTATTTCTTTCCAAGGTCACTTCTTTTTTCTTAACGGCCGCCCCAGCTGCTCAAGGAAGTTCCCAAGCTAGGAGTCAAATCAGAGCTGCTGCACAGCAACGCCAGAGCCACAGCAATGCCTGATCTGAGCTCATGTGCAAACTACACCACAGCTTGTGGCAACACCAGATCCTTAACCAACTGAGTGCGGCCATGGGTGGAACCCGCATCCTCAGGGAGATAGTATCAGGTTCTTAACTGACCGAGCCATAGTGGGAACTCCCACAAGGTCACTTTTAATGGATGGGAATCATTTTTCTGCCCCTCTTTTTACCCCCGGTTATCTCCCCAGCTTTTCCACACTCCGTGATACTTCCTTCATCTGCAGCTTAGTCTCTTCAAACTTTGGACAGTAGTTCTTCGATAATATCTGTCCCATTGTCATTTACTCCTGAATCCCAATACAGCGCGCAAACACACACACACACACACACACCCCGCCAGAATGTCACATCTTGTCCCCCCAGCATTGCCAAAGCCTCAGGCGTCCCTTCCACTTCTCTCCCTGGAGGTGAGATGCTGCAGCCACCGGCTGCCAGAAGAAGTCCTCACTTCCTCCTTTCTCCGGGGCTGCTTCAAACTAGTCCTCACATCCATAACCGCATTTGCACATGGGGTCTTTTTTTTTGGTGGGGGGGGGCACACCCACGGCATATGGAAGTTCTCAGGCGAGGGGTCAAAATCCGAGCTAGAGCTGCTGGCCTACACACAGCTCACAGCAATGCAGGATCCAAGCCACGTCTGCGACCTACACCACAGCTCATGACAACGCCGGATCCTTAACCCACTGAGTGAGGCCAGGGATCAAACCCACGTCCTCGTGGACACTAGTCGGGTTTGCTACCACTGAGCCACACCGGGAACTCCTGCACATGGGTTCTCAAAGCAAGCACTCATGCACATGTGGTGGCTGCAGAGAGGTAGGAGGAGCGGGCACTGCACTGTGCAGCAGGGGACAGGGCCTCAGCCTCCCACTCCTAAGAGTGACCTGGGGGAATGGTCCCTCATTCTAGGAAGGCAGTGTGTATGCTTAGAAGTCAAGGAGTCCCCATCGTGGCGCAGCAGAAACAGATCTGACCAGGAACCAAGAGGTCTTGGGTTTGATCGCTGGCCTCACTCAGGGGGTTAAGGATTCGGCATTGCCGTGAGCTGTGGTGTAAGTCGCAGACATGGCTCAGATCTGGCATTGCTGTGGTTGTGGTGTAGGCCGGCAGCTGTAGCTCTGATTAGACCTGAGGTGGGGCTCCCGTCATGGTTCAGCGGTAAGGAACCTGTCTAGGATCCATCAGGACTCAGGTTGAATCCCTGGCCTCACTCAGTGGGTTAAGGACCCAGTGTTGCCGTGAGCAGTGGTGTAGGTCTCAGACATGGCTGGCATCTGGCATTGCTGTGGCTGTGGCAGCTACAGCTCCGATTGGATTCCTAGCCTGGGAACCTCCATATCCAGCAGATGGGCCCCTAAAAAGACCAAAAAAAAAAAAAAAAAGTATCAGTTAGAGATAAGTGAAAATAAAGGCGTGATTTAAAAAAATAAATAAATAAAGAAGAGTCAAGACGTGAGGGAATTCCCGCTGTGGCTCAGCAGGTTATGAACCTGACATAGTGTCCGTGATGATTCGGGTTCGATCCCTGGCCTTGATCAGCAGGTTAAGGATCCAGCATTGCCGTGAATTGCAGTGTAGGTCACAGATGCGGCTTGGCTCCCACTACTGTGGCTGTGGTGTAGGCTGACAGCTCACAGCTCCAATCAGACCCCTAGCCTGGGAACTTCCATATGCCCCATGTGCAGCCTTAAAAAAAAAAAAAGTCAGGACATGAAAGTTGTCTACACCATTTTCATTCCCACTGGGAACACTGGAGTAGCTGCTTGCCCCTCCTCTCCATTCTGGTCCTGGCTTCTGGCCTCAAGTTGAACCAACTGTTAAAAGGAAAGGGATCAGAGCAGGAGGGCTTCCATATTTTCTAAATAACCTCCTGCTTCATCAAGGTGTTCCAACCCTGCATGTTGTGGTGACGAGAAAACAAGAATGATGGGAGAGGAGTTCCTGTTGTGGCTCAGTGGTTAATGAATCCAACTAGGAACCAGGAGATTGTGAGTTCGATCCCTGGCCTCACTCAGTGGGTTAAGGATCCGGCATTGCCATGAGCTGTGATGTAGGTCGCAGATGTGGCTCGGATCCCGTGTTGCTGTGGCTGTGGCGCAGGCCAGCGGCTACAGCTCCGATTAGACCCTTAGCCTGGAACCTCCATAGGCTGTGGCTGAGGCCCTAGAAAAGTCAAAAAAAAAAAAAAATATGGAAGCGGTGAGAAGTTCTGGGGCTTTATGATGTTGGGAAAATCACCAAGAGATGCTTGCTGAAGTTCCCAGAATGGGCAGTGCAGCCAGAAAATAGATGGTTAATGGGAAACTGCTACCACTTTCCTCCCAGAGACAACGTGTTCTCTAGCAGAGGAGGTTTTGCAGAAATGAAGCCCTGATGTCCTATCTGCAGGCTCCGTGTGCACCCTGGGGTCACTGATAATTTGAGGACATTCTTTGGCCACTTCTCAGGCTCTCTTTGTCTAGAAGCTCCTCGGATGAGGAAATTGTTCTAGCCAGCCATGCGCATCTGCCCTTGATCCAGAGTGACAAGGGTCATACACAGGCAATAGGTGCTTCTCAGCTTGTCCTTGATGCTCTGAGCCACAACTCTCCACTGAATATGGAGTCGGAAGTCCCCCTTGACATGATCCAGGCAACCACCCTCCTCTCGAAGATGAAAACACTGAAGTCTAGGGGCGCTATCAAAGTTCACAGTAGGGGTCAAGGGCAGAGCTGGGGCTGGGAACTATCTGTCCTGATAGTATGTTTTTTTTCTCTTTCCAGAGAATGGAATAAGGTAGGAAGACTAATAAACTTCCAACAACAACAACCACAAAACGACTTAATGTGTTTACCTGAGCCAGAAATCAAGTTCAAGGCAGGAATTCCAGAGTAACAGAATTTCTCAAGCCAAAGTGTAGAAGCAAAGAGAATATAGATTTGGGGGAAAGATGAGCAGAAAACTACAATGGACATTCCACAATTTGCTGAGTCAGCCACTATCATGAGTCCTGCATCACTTTGGTGTCTTCTCAATGGGCTGTCCTCACCATGCAGACAGAGACTTTTGCTTAGAATCTTGGAGACTTTTTTTTGGTCTGCACACCCCTGACACATACATGGAAGTCCCTGGGCCAGGGATCAAACTCTCAGCACAGCAGGGACAATGCTGGATCCTTTACCTACTGAACCACCAGGGAACTCCTGAATCTTGGAGTCTTTCTTAAGCAAGATGAGTCCTAAGAGACCCAAGTCAGCAGTACTAAGCTGGCAGCTTCCTCCTAATTGCTTACCACCAAAATCTCCATTAGTTTTAAGAGTACGTTTCAAGTCATTTAAAACATTTGTTTTGTTGAAATATGGTTGATTTATAACGTGTAAATTTCTTCTGAACAGCAAAGTGATTCATACATACATGTATATATGTATATGTATGAACATATATGTATATACATATACATTCTTTTCCATATTCTCTTCCGCTATGTTTTACAGCAGGATATTGAATATAGCCCCCGTGCTACAAATAAGGCCTTGTTTATGCATTCTATATATAATAGTTTGCATCGGCCAATCTCAAACTCTCTTCCATTCCTCCCCCGCCCCCTCCCCCTTAGCAACCACAGGGCGGTTCTCTATGTCTGAGTCTGTCTCTGTTTTGTAGGTAAGCTCATGTGTGTCATATTTAAAATTCCACATATCCGCGATATCATGTGGTATTTGCATTTCTCTTTCTGATGTGCTTCACGTAGTAGGATCCTCGCCAGGGCCATCCCTGTTGCAAGAGTGCCTTTCAGCTTGAACCTTCCTATGCTCTGTTCCCCCCACGTGTTGGTTCCTGTGGGGAGAGTTGTAGCACTCTCTGCTGTCAAAGACTGCCTCTTTATCCAGGTCAAATCTCGGAGCTATGTCTATGGCGCTCTGATGGGTATAGGGGTTACCTTCTCTGGAGGTGACACCCCTGTCTTCCAGAGTTCTGCGCATGGGCAGTAGACTCTGGTCTCATAGACGTGATTTCCTGGCATGAAAACTCATTTTCCTCAGCATCTCTCTGCCTTCCCTGGGTGCATATCATAATCGGTTTCTTGCCATCGCTGAAGATAGATACGGTCTTTGCCACCAAGCTCACACTGCTCCGGGAATGCAGAAAGAGCTAGAAGGGTTATTTGGCCTCGGGTTCACATTCCTAAATGACCTCGGGTTGACTTTTGAACTGAGGGACAACGTTTATACAAAGTCACAGAGACAAAAAAGCAGGCGTTAAAGTAGAAAATATGCATCACATAATTTCAACCAGTGCAGGACATCCTCTGTAAATCTAGATGCTCTTTTGCTAATAGTTCATTCTCTTGTCTTTGTGCCTGTGTGTGTTTCAAATGTTAATGTGTTCGAAGTAAATTCTTCAAATGTAGGCAGTTCTGAAATCTGTTGGGAGGAGTGGGTTTAAATTGGATACAGAGAGACAAGGGAGAGTGTTTCAGACCTTGATAAATGCCATGGGAAAGACACCTTCCTCCTCCTGCCTCCAAATTCATGGCATAAAGCAAGCATTATTAAGGGCCGGGCCAGTTCGGACACTCCCTGAAGAAGAGGGAAGACTTGTGGCCTCTCAGAAGTTATGCCCCAGAGGTTATTACAGTGCCTTCTCCTGGGGTGAGAGAGCTGATATTTCCTGGTCCCATCCGGTGCTTCTGACCTTGGGCCATGGGAAACACAGCTCCCCCTGCTGGTGGTTCCCTGCCAGAGTCGATATAAACGGAGATCCAGCCTCCACGTTCACCCACTCACTTTTCTCACATTATGAAGCTCAGCAGCCTCTCTGCCCTCACTGTGATCTTCCTCCTTCTCTGCCTCCACATGGCACAGCCCGGATTCCAGCAGGGTGTGTGGAGGGCTCTGCGGTCTTACGTGTGGTTGGGGTGGGGGGATGCTTCTTCCGTGGACAAGCTGGCCTTGATGCCCTGGTGCCCCCTCCTAACCCTGTGGCATTTTTCCACAGATGTCAATAAACCTGGATATTGCCCAGAGTTTTTTCTTTCCTGCCCTTTTGTCCTTTTACCTCTATGTCAGCGCGATAAAGGTTGCAAGGGTTCCAAGAAGTGTTGTTTCTACAACTGCAGACGTCAGTGTATGGACCCGTGGCCGACTTTGGACTGAGGTGAGAAGCCCCCTGCCCCCAGCCCCAATCTGCCCTCCTCCCTTTGCCCCCGAGACATCCCCAAAGAACCAGGTGTCAAGAGGGAGTTGAGGGCTGTCATTGCCCTTAGAAATCCTTGAGATAAGAGCTTTTAAATGAAATCTGCCCTGGGAGTTCCCGCTGTTGCTCAGCGGGTTAAGAACCTGACTAGTATCCATGAGAAGACCTTTCGATCCCTGGCCTCACTTAGTGGGTTAAGGATCCAGCACTGTGGCAAGCTGAGGTGTAGGTCTCACATCCATTGTTGCTGTGGCTGTGGCATAGGCCCGCAGCTGCAGCTCCCGGTGGACCTCTAGCCTAGGAACCTCCATTTGCCAACAGGCCTCCTTCCTCAGAAAAAGCACGATTTCTTTTGCGACTTGGGCGTCCCTCGTCTGTGAAATGCTGAGGAAACTCGGAGGAGATTCTCTCAAAGTGTCTTAACAGTTACTGAATTTTTATCGTGACTATTTGCCATGGTCATTGCTTTTTCTAACAGCTCCTAATAAGGAAGTGCTTTCCTCTTCACGTTTAAACCAGGAGGTAAGGGATTCCGAGATTATAATTCCTTAGGGTATCTGTACCACATCGCCTTAATCCAATCATCTATCCATGGACATTTGGGTTGTTTCCATGTCTTGGCTATTGTGACTAGTGCTGCAATGAACACGCAGGTGCATGTGTCTTTTTCAAGGAAAGGTTTGTCCGGATATATGCCCAAGAGTGGGATATAGTGGGAAAAATAAAAATCATTATTAAAAAAAATCCTTAGGATGACTCGCCTAAGAATTCCTAGGCCCTGATTCCCAGAGCACCTGGTGGGATTCTGACCACAATGGTCTTTGACCCCAAACCGTGTTCCCTGCACGGTGGGCACCTTCCTGTGTCTCTGACCCTCTGTTGTCTCCCCAGGTAGAAACCCCTCCTCAACCAGGCCTGAGAAGATGCTGCGGATTCCAGGCTCAGACTTGAATAATTCATTTCCAGTTTTTCCCAGCTCCCCTGGTTCCCAAGACTTCTTTTTATTAAGCTCATGTAGTTCCCTGTTATACAGTGAATCCTTGTTGACTAAAAAAAAAAGAGAGAGAGAGAGTTAAATGCTTCTCAGTGTGAAAATGACACAAAGAAATAAAGTGTTATCTATTTAAAACCACATGAAAATCTATGACTCTTGAGTCTCTCTCACTCCCTTTTCTCTGTCTTCAGCCTTTTGTGGGGGATCCTTTAGGGCTTGTAAAAAAGGATGGGGTTACTGTTTCATGTTTAGTTTTGACTGGTTCCTGCACTTCTGTTTTTCGGATAGGTTTTTAATGTCTCCTGACACACAGAGTCTCTGTTTGTCAGATTTCAAGGGCATTTTTTGAGTCAGTTTCTGTGATTGGATGCTGTGAAAGATTTACATTCTTTTTCTTTTCCTCCCTTCCTTTCTTCCCGTTTTTTTTTTTTTTCTTTTTTTCTTTTTTTCTTTTTGGCCATGCCCATAACCTGTGGAAGTTCCTGGGCCAGAGATCCAACCCATGTCACGGCAGTGACTCGAACAAGTCCTTTTGCTGCATTGTCTCTGGCATGGCCTCTGGTGGCTTTTCCACTTGTAGGAATAGTGTGATCTAGGACCAGATTTGGAACTTTGGTGTTGGAAATGGAACAGGACATGGTCTTAATTCTAGGATACTTTAGGGTCTAAAATTTATACCATCATAAACCAAGAAAAGGAAATTCTGTCTGTAGCACTGCTTGAATCTTAGTTTGGGGTCCAAGACCCTAATCCACCTCACAAGTTACTTTGCCACGTGTTTCTTCACTGTCTGCTATGTGATTCTTTCTTTTTTCCTGTCTTCCTCTTCTTCCTCCTCTTCCTCTCCTTCCTCTTCTTCTTCATCTTCTTCCTCTTCTTCTTCCTTTTCTTCCTCTTCTTCCTCCTCCTCTTCTTCCTCCTCTTCCTCCTCTTCTTATTCCTCTTCTTCTTCCTTTTCTTCCTCTTCTTCTTCCTCTTCCTCTTCTTCTTCCTCTTCCTCCTCTTCCTCCTCCTCTTCCTCCTCCTCCTCTCTTCTTCTTCTTCTTCTTCGCCGCACCTGCAGCATATAGAAGTTCCCCAGCCAGGGCTTGAATCCAAGCTGCAGCTGCAACCTATGCTGCAGCTGTGGCATCACTGGATCCTTTAACCCACTGCACCAGGAGGGGATTGAACCTGAGCCTCCGCAGTGACCTGAGTCACTGCAGTCAGATTCTTAACCCAATGCACCACAGTGGGAACTCCTGTGGTTCTTTCTTGATTTGGGATCACACAGGGATATTTCAGGTCTTAGAGATTGGTCTTCAAAAAATGTATGTTTCTTTCACATACACAACTTAATTTTGTGAAGACCTGCTTATTTTCTATAATGTTTTAAGTTGGCTTATATTTGTCATCATAATTTATATCACTTCAAGCGACAAAATTTTAGGCATATGATGAATGTAGTTACTGTAAAATAATGGAGACCTCACTCTTTTTAATTGTTTCTAATCGAATCTAATTACCATCTTCATTTGATAGTAGTATCTATGAGAATTTTTAAAGCTACGTTTTTTTCTGAAGTTCCCATCATGGCGTAGCAGAAATTAATCTGACTAGGAACCAGGAGGTTGCAAGTTCGATGCCTGGCCTCACTCAGTGGGTTAAGGATCTGGCGTTGCCGTGAACTGTGGTGTAGGTCGCAGACGCAGCTTGGATCTGGCATTGCTGTGGCTGTGTTGTAGGCTGGCGGCTACAGCTCCAAATTGACCCCCTAGTCTGGGAACCTCCATATGCCATGGTACGGCCCTAAAAAACAAAACAAAACAAAATAAATAAATAAATAAATAAATTTTTAAAAAAATAATAAAGCTATGTTTTTTCTTTCCTCATCTTCCTCTGTCTCCCCACTTCCTTTCCCTGTATGGCCTGAACAATCCAAACCAAAACAAACAGGTGAGTGGGTGAGCTTGGGTCCTCTGGAAAGTAAATATCAGGATAAGCTTAGATGATCAAGAGTTTATGGGGGTTGGAGTTCCCTGGGGGCTCAGTAGGTTAAGGGTCTGGCATTGTCACTACTGTGGCATGGGTTCAATCCCTGGCCCAGGAACTTCTACAGGCAGTAAGGTGCTGCCAAAAAAAAAAAAAAATGGAGTTTATGGGGGAAAGGCCTCTGCGGGGTAAATGGGTGACAAGGAGACAAGGACAGCCATCAGAGCAGGTGCAGAGCTGACCCCTGATGAAGGAAGAGGGAAGGATGGGAGGCTGAGGAGGAGGAGCCAGTGCAATAGGAAGAAAGTGTCCATCTGGCCGAGAGTGCTGGAAATAAAGTCACCTATCAGGGGTCCCGCGTTTCCGAATGGGCAGAGATGGAGGAGTGCCCGGCTAGCTTGAGGGTGAGCTCCTCTTTCCTTCCTGGGGCAGGGGCTCAATCCAGTCCTTCCATTGGGCATCGCATGAAAGGGAACCCTGGCAGATAGGGACCAAGTTTCCTGTGAGGGCTTCATCTGGGCATGTGTCTGGACCACCTGAAATTATCCTTTGACTGAACAGCTCTGCCTGCCATGTTCCCTCCCTCTGTGTGTGTGTGTCTGTCTCTGTCTCTGTCTGTCTCTGGGTCTTTGTCTCTCTCATACTTTGTCTCCCTCTCATTCTCCATGTCTCGTTTGTTCTTTTACTCTTGTCTCGTTCCCCCTCTGCATCTATCTGTGTGGGTTTTTTTTAATTCCCAGTTCCGTGTAATTTATCACTATCTTGCTCTCTTCCTCTGGCTGCTTGTCGTTCTGCCTCTAACTGTTGATTTTTGTCCAAGGTCACCATGGGTATGCTTTATTTTCTCCTCTCTCTTTCTGTCGTCCTTTGTTCTGTTTGTCTGTATCTTTCCCTGGACTGGGAACACGTGAATGGGGACCCTGCTCATCCCTAAGAGCCAGTGACATCTCACCGCCCCTTGTCAGGCTGTCCTTAGCACCCTCCCCTCCCCCAACTCTGGGTCAGGACTGCTCCCCCACAGCCTTCCTTTCGGTGTCTGGAGACGCTATTCACTCCCCTGGGAAGATAGCCTCCTGGTCTATGTTGTTTCTCTTGAGGAAGAGAAAGATGAAGGCTGCCTTTCCCAGAACCCCTGTTTGGGGCAGGGTCTGTGAGCCCCCTCTGTGCCAGGATGACCAGCACTGTGGGAGGAAGCAGTGGTGGCCCAGAAGTGCGGGAAATTCTCTAGATGTTTGGAATTTGTAGGAGGGTCGCATCTGCAAAGAAGGGGCAAAGGCTGAGACTGAGGATGGAGGGTCTTGGGGTGCTGTAGGGGGTTCCCTCTGAATCTGGTTGGGAACCAGGTCTAGTTCGGTCTCTGCCGCTGCCAACTTTGTAAATCTTACCTGGGTCAGCAGCGAATCAGTCCACCAGGGGGCGCCCTAGATTAAAGGACTCGGGCCTTCCTCCATGAGACCCTTAGGCCTCCGTTTGGAGACTGGGAGCATTTGGTTTCTAGGGAGCAGGGTAAGGCTGGGCTGCGGTCCTGGACTGCTGGAGGGTCTCAAGCTGTGGACCTGTTCTCTCCACTTCAGGTGAAGCCTGGATACTGTTCAGTGATGAAAGGCACTTGTTAGATGCCCAGTTCTCCAAACTCTGGCAAAAATGATGCTTAGTACTGACCTAGCCTGAAGGGCTACCAGGGCAAGTGTAGGAAGTGGTATATTGTCCCGAAGGAAGTAAGAAGGACTCGGATCTATGACCCACCTGCCATCACTCTCCCTCAATGTGGCCTAAGGCCCTCTGGAGCTCTGCCTTCCTTGGTAGGAGCTGCCTCTTATTAACCTTCAGTAGAACCTTTGCCCTCAACACCATCAGAGGATCGCGTGGGCAGCCTGACTTCTCACCTGGGCCCTGGAAGGGAGATGACCTGGAGAAGCAGCCCTGACTCCGGGCTGATGAGACCCAGGTCTGAACGTCAGCGTTCCCTCTGACTTGTTGCTTTGGCCAGGAAACAGTTCCTCTCTGACGACCGAACAATAGCTTAGAAATGGACCCTCACTTACATGCTCCACTATTGTTTGACAGGGGAGCCAAGAATACTTGGTGGGGAGTTCCTGTCGTGTCTCACTGGTTAACAAATCCGACTAGGAACCATGAGGTTGCAGGTTCGGTCCCTGCCCTTGTTCAGTGGGTTAAGCATCCAGCGTTGCCATGAGCTGTGGTGTAGGTTGCAGACGTGGCTCGGATCCAGCGTTGCTGTGGCTCTGGCGTAGGCCGGTGGCTACAGCTCCAATTCGACCCCTAGCCTGGGAACCTCCATATGCCGTGGGGGTGGCCCAAAAAATGGCAAAAAAAAAAAGAGAAGATAGTCTTTTCAATAAATGGTGTTGGGAAAACTGGATATCCATATGCAAAACCATGAATTTGGACCCCTATCTACACCACCCACAAAAATTAGCTTGAAATGGAGTAAGGACTTAAACATAAGACCTGAAATCATGAAACTACTAGGAGAAAACACAGGGAACACTCTCCTTGACATGAGTCTAGGTGATGATTTTTCGGCTGCAACAGCAAAATCACAAGCCACAAAAGCAAAAATCAATAGGAGGAATGACATCGAACTTTAAAAACTGCACAGCGAAATCAACAAAGAACAAAATGAAAAGGTGACCCATGGGATGGAAGAAAATATTTTCAAATCATATACTTGATAAGGGACTTAATATTCAAAATCTATAAAGAACTCATCTAACTCAAGAGCAAAAATAAAAACAAACGATCCAATTTAAAGTGAGCAGTTCCTGGGTGGACAGCAGGTTAAGGGTCTGGCGTGGTCCCTCCTGTGCCTCAGGTCACTACTGTGGTGCGAGTTCAAGCCCTGGCCCCAGAACTTCCACATGCCCTGGGCGTGGCCAAAAAAAAAAAGGGGGGCAGAGGCCTTGAGTAGACATTTTTCTAAAGAAGATGTATTGTCAAGTACATGAAAAGGAGCTAAACATCACTCATCATGGTGGAAATTCGAAATAGTGCCTCTCTAGGATGGCTATCGTCAAAGACTACAAATAGCCAGTGTGGTCGAGGATGTGGAGAAAAGGGAACCCTCATGCACTGTTGGTAGGAACGTAAACTGGTGTGGCCATTATGAAAAATAGTATGGAGGTTCTTCAAAAAATTGAACATAGATCCAGCAATCCCACTTCTGGGTATATATATCCAAAAGAAATAAAATCATTATCTAGAAAACGTCTCTCTACTCTCATGTTCATTGCAGCAACATTCACAGTAGCCTAGACATGGAAACAACCTAAATGTCCATGAGAGATGAATGGGTGAAGAAAATACGGTACATATACACAATGGAATATTAAGCAGTCATAAAGAAGAAGGAAAAGCTGCCATTTGTGACACTGTGGATGGACCTAGAAGGCGTTATGCTAAGTGAAGTAAGTCAAAGAAAGAGAGACAGATACTGTGTGATCTCACTTAAAATAGGATCTAAGAGCATCGAACTCAGAAACAGAGATGAGAATGGGGAAACGGGAGATGGTCAAAGAGTCCCAGCTTTCAGTCATAAGATGAATAAGTTACCCCCGAAAGATGAGGACTTTTCAGGGCACAAGGTATGGCATGGTGATTCCAGTTCACAAAACTCTGTGGTACCCTTGAAAGTTGCTGTGAAAGTAGAGCATTTATGATCTTGCTATAATAACAGCCACAGGGGAATTATGTGAGATAAAGAATGTGTGAACTAGTCTTGTTGTGGGAAGCAGTTCACGGTACAGAGGTGTGTCCCGTTATCACATTGCGCATCTTAATCTTACACGATGGTATGTGTCAATTATATCTCAATAAACCTGGGGGGACTCAAAGTGCATAAAAAGATACAGTCACAAAAGCCTTTTCCCCATCCCTATGCTTCACTCCACTTCCACTTAGCCTGTATAGGTAGCAGTTTTACTCCTTTATGTGTGTATGCAATATATATATATATATGTTCTTATTTGCATTTGTTTCGTACGTGAAGGAAAGCTTACTTTACATATTGTTTTCACTAAACAGAATAACTTACAATTACTCCATCTCAGCTCATAGAGCGCTTCCTCATTCTATTTTTTTAGTGTCAAAATGTTCTATTGTGTGCACGTATCAGAGTTTATTCATCACTTTTCCTTGTCTTGCCCAGAGACGCAATCCCTTGCTATTACAAATGACGTTATAAACTGTGTTTACATGATGGTTGACATGTCTTCAGGGTAGATTCCTAGAATTGAGACTGTTGGATGCAGAAAAACGTATGTACTTTTGTTAAACATTACTAAATTCCCATCGCCAGAAACTGCACTGTTTTGGATTCCTACCAGCTGTGTTTGAGAAAGGCTGTTTCTTCATAGCCTGGCTGATGGAGTTTGGTGTCAAGCCTTGGAATTTTTGCCAGTCTGGCAGGCAGAAAACAGTATGGTTTCACTGCATAGTTTTCTATTCATACACCACCAAGAGCACAATACTTTAACCACAGACACATTATAGTGTCTTTTAAAAGATGATAAAGCTAGGGTTTTTTGGGTGCTTTTCTTTTTTAGGAATTTCCTGGCTTTCTTGCGTGTATACATTTACATGAGGTTTAGAGTCAACTTCTCAAAAGTTCTTGGCACTTTATTGAAATTATGTTAATGAAGACATTTGAGATTTTTATTAAGCTGTGATCATTCCATCCAAGGACAAAGGCTGTCTTCCTACATAAGTGCGCTTTGGAGTCTTTCAAAATGTTTTAAGATTTTGATAATTTCCCATGGTGTTTACATCTAGTGTTTAAATTTTTTGTGGTATTGTCAGTGGGATGTCCTCATACATTAAATCCTTTAACTTCTTGTTCATAGGTAAGACCATCACTGATTCTTGTATGCTAACATAAAATGGTATTGAATGATTTCATCATTTATAGACATCAGATTTAACATGGACTCTTTTGGCCTTTATAGATCCATGGCCATTTTATCTATGTCTAATTTCTTTCTTTTTTTTTTTTTTTTTTTTTGTCTTTTGTTGTTGTTGTTGCTATTTCTTGGGCCGCTCCCGCGGCATATGGAGGTTCCCAGGCCAGGGGTTGAATCGGAGCTGTAGCCACCGGCCTACGCCAGAGCCACAGCAACGCAGGATCCAAGCCGCGTCTGCGACCTACACCACAGCTCACGGCAACGCCGGATCGTTAACCCACTTAGCAAGGGCAGGGATCAAACCTGCAACCTCATGGTTCCTAGTCGGATTCGTTAACCACTGCGCCACGACAGGAACTCCTATATCTAATTTCTATGTGTCTAAATTTTATTTTATTTTATTTTATTTTAATTTTATTTTATTTATCTTATTGTCTTTTTAGGGCTACATCCTTGGCCTATGGAAATTCCCAGGCCAGGGATTAAATAGGAGCTGCAGCTGCCAGCCTACACCACAGCCACAGCAACGCCAGGTCCAAGCTTTGTCTGTGACCTACACCACAGCTCACGGCAATGCTGGATCCTTAACCCACTGAGTGGAGCATTCTCCTGGAGACGAGTCGGGTTCATTACCACTGAGCCGCAAAGGGAACTCCTATATGTCTAAATTTTGAAATCCTGTGCAATACCTCGGCTGTCTCTTACGGTAAGTATGAAAGGTGGTAAAGTTAGTGGACAGCACCAGCTTCCTGATCTTAATGGAAAAGCTTTTGTGTTTCTCTGCTCAGAAGGTATCGGTCCTTTTTTCAGTTTATCAAATGTGCATATAGTTTTTAAAAATAATAAATGTGTTTCCTTTTCTGAAGTTCTTTTCAGCATCTATGGGAATAAAATCTACCATTTGTTTCTCATTAGCTATATTTATATAATAAGTTATATTAAAGATTCCCTAATATTTAACCATCTTGTATTTATTTGGCCAAGATGAATTTTTTTTCTTTGCTTTTTAAAGCCTCACCCGCAGCATATGGAAGTTCCCAGGCTAGGGATTGACATGGAGCTACAGCTGCCAGCCTACACCACAGTCACAGCAAGCCCAGATCTGAGCCATGGCTGTGACCTACACCACAGCTCATGGCAGCCCAAGATCCTTAACCCTCTGAGCGAGGCCAGGGATTGAACCCATAACCTCATGGATACTAGTTGGGTTCATTTCTGCTGAGCCACAATGGGAACTCTCTGGTCATGATGAATTATACTATATTTTATTTTATTTATTTAGTTATTTAGTTATTTTTTAGGGCCACATCCGCGGCATATGAGGTTCCCAGGTGATTTCCCAGGGTCAAATTGGAGCTGTAGCCACTGGCCTATGCCAGAGCCGCAGCAACGCGGGATCCTTAACCCACTGAACAAGGCCAGGGATTGAACCTGCAACCTCATGGATAGTAGTTGGGTTCATTTCTGCTGAGCCACAAAGGGATCTCCCTGGTTATGATAAATTATTCTTTACTTTTTAAAAGATATTTTGTATTCTGTTCCGTTAATTTTGGATTTTTTTTTCCTTATACACATATTTATATCGGAAAAAAACAGGCGCTTTGGGAGCATTACGGCTTACTCTCCTACCCAGACGTCATTCTAGACAAAAAGGAAAATGGGTTCGTTTCTCAAGGGAGGTAACGGAGCAAAGTTAATATAATAACAAAATTGTTCCCTAGCCCTTCCTGAAGCACAGGATGAGGCATATCTCTGAGCAACACCTGGTCCCAAGTCAGCTGGACCCCAGGTTGGCTGGACCTCAAAGCCTATGCCCCCAGGAAGCCTGACAGCTCTCCTGAGCAGAAGCCTGTGGCCTTGGGGCACTGCCCTCCTCCCTCAGCCTGAGGTCAGGTGAGGGGGCTCCAGTGGGAGGGAGGCTGAGAGCAGAGCTGGAACTCAGTGGGATTGCTTAAGCAGGGTCACCAAAGCCACAGAGACCTCAATCTGGCCAAGCTGGCGCTGCAGAGCTGGAGGATCAGTGCCACGGGAAGAGAGTTCCCACTAGCCCCGACGACACCACCACAGCTCTGGGGTGACATTGGCCAGGGTCGTTTCTGAGGACGCTTGAGCTTCTGTTGAAGGCACACTGGAGCCTGGGCCAGCTGCTCTGAGCCTCCAAGGGATGGCTGTGCCTGTCCCCTCCCCGTGGCTGCTCCTTTGGAATGTACTCATCTCACACCCATGGCAGAGCCACAGGTCACTTCTGCCACTGCTGAATGGAAGCTGGACCCCTGGGCCACAGGAATGGGGCAGATCCCCTGGGCTGGGCAGACTAGGCAAGGGGGGTGACTCCTTGGCTTCAGCCCTTAGAGTCCTCAGGGGCCACTGCCTGAGGCCACTACCAGCATCAGCCCAATTTAGAGTCACTAAACTTTGCATTCTGCAATTACAGGATTCCAAAGACACACAATTACCTGCACAGGGTCCTTTATCATTGGAAAGGGCTCTAGGTTTAAAGAAGCTTTTTTTTTTTTTTTTTTTTTTTGGTGCACATATGCGAAGTAGAGCCCAGAGGGCCTCTCAGCTGACTGAGTCCCCAGGTCCCCCAGCGGAGGAGGCTTCGCTACAAAGCACAGAGCTTGATTGCATAGCTTTTCTGTTGCTTTTGTTTTTGTTTTTGTTTTTATTGGTCAGCAAGAGTTTATTTATTTAATTATTTTCATTAGCACTGATTTACAGTGTTCTGTCAATTTCCTACTGTACAGCATGGTGACCCAGTTACACATACAAGTATACAATCGTTTTTCTCACCGTAGCAGGCTCCAGCATAAGTGACTAGACATAGTTCCCAGGGCTACACCGCAGGATCTCCTTGCCTATCCATTCCAAAGGCAATAGTCTGCATCTATGAACCCCACCTTGGGCTTGATGGCTGCATAGATTTTAATGAGAGCGTCAGGCAGAGCTGCGCTGTTGCTCTCCGGGACTTGCAGACAGATCATTACCAAACCAGCGGTAGGATGAGAACAGAGCGCATCAAAACCCTAGGAGGTCACTGAGCTAATGACTTAATCCTACCTTCCGCAGGCAGTGCCCCCACCTCCTCCTGCCCCCAGCCCTTTCCATGGCGGGCTCTGTCCATTCCAGAAGCCAGGCCACCACTGCCCCCTTTAAGGTCAGAGCAGAATGAGAGTGAGTGATGCTGGCTCCCCCTTTTGCGGAAAGAAGGGAGATGGGAATGATTTAGTCAAAGCCATTAGGGCCAAACCCTGGCCTGGCCTGTCCTGGCCAGCCCCAGGGCTCCTACTTAGGAGAACCACTGCCCTCCACCTGCTGCTTCAGCCTCTGCTGGGCTACAGCCAGGGGCACCTTCCACAGCCGTTTTAGAGCTCTGATGAGAGCATCCTCAGCTTCCAGGGTACAGGGCGGGAAGCAAGGTGGGAGTGCACACACCCTGGGATGCTCAGCAGCTCTGCATGGGAGCCTGGGGCCAGCCCTGTGCCAGAGACACCTGATCTGGGGAGAGGAAGGAGGGTACACTCGGGAGCAGCCCCTGCAGGAGAGCGTGTTGGCCTCGAAAGGCTCAGTCCCCAGGCCCCAAGTTCAAGGAGGGCAGGCAGAGGGGGAGCATTCAGCCAGGGCAAGGCAGGCAGCACCTGCAAGTACACGCTCTCCTCAAGCCAGAGGGGTTTATGAGGGCTTTGACAATTTCTTTCTTTTTTTCTTTTCTTCTCTTTTTTTTTTTGGTCTTCTTATATTTCTGGGGCCACACCCTCGGCATATGGAGGTTCTCAGGCTAGGGGTCGAATTGGAGCCACAGCCACAGCCACACCAGATCCGAGCCACATCTGCAACCTACACCACAGCTCATGGCAATGCCGGATCCTTGACCCATTGAGCAAGTCCAGGGATCGAACCCGCAACCTCATGGTTCCTAGTTGGATTCATTTCCACTGTGCCACGATGGGAACTCCCACGGGCTTTGACAATTTCTGTAACTATTTGCTGTGCTAGGTAGAGACAGATCCTGTTTCTCTTCATTTCAGGGCTCTGAAAGCCAGAGAAGCCAGTTTCAGCACAACAGGCTACACAATAGGTAGGGCAGATGAGAAGAAATCTCGCTGTTGGCCAAAGCAAACCAGTTTTTTCTGAATAATAGCACCTGCGTATTAGCTCTGGGAAAAGAGGGGAGCGAGGGAGGGAACATCACTGTTGCATTGAGGAGGGGAGCTGAAGACAAGACCCAGGGTCCTTCTGCCTTTCAGCCTCTGCCCCACGGCTGCCAGGCCCCCCAGGCAGCTACCTATGGCGGCTGCCAACCTGGGGGACTGACGTTTCTGCAGCTGCCAGGACCAATGCTTAAACTGGGGAAATACAAGGAGGAGGAGCTGCAGAGGAATTGAAAGCAGCACCTGTCATGCTGCCAAGCCCCTTCCTTCTCTCACTACCTCTGGTCCCCCCAAAATGGCAGTTCTCCAGGCCAGGTGCTTGGCTGGTGATAGGAAACGGGGGAGAAAAAAATTACAAGAGAAAAGTGCTACAAGGCTCTGAGCAGCACTGCGAGGCTTGGCAGGGCCCCAAGCCCTTCTACTGGCCTCCATCTATGGTGAGGCCCAGAGTAGCACAGTGCCAGCGCTGCTCTGCCAGGGCTCCAGTAGGTGCCCACTATTTGGTCAAAGAAAGCCCAAGACTTGAAACCAGGAACTCTGGGCTCTAGCTCTGCTACCATAATTTTGGATTTTGGACTTAATCTTTGCCCGTGCAACTGACCTGTAGTTTTCTCTTATTATGTGGTTTTTGCCAAGTTTGGGCGTCTTTTTAATGCTTTGTAAAAAGAGCTGGGAACTTATTATTTTCTACATTTTGGGATCCTTTAAGCAGTATTGGAATCATGGTGGGTTCTCCTCCAAGCTGACTTGTGCCAAGGGCTCAAGAGTACCCAGGAAAGAGGAAAAGACGCCAGGCGATGGGGCGATTTCAGAGGATGTCCCAGCCTCAGCCTGGCCGCACGGGGATCTTAGAAGCCTAACACAGGGATTTTGTACTCCCACACAGGTCACATTGTCTCAGAGCTAAGGGGAGATGACGTCAACTCCCAGGCATTTCTGGTTCTCCATCTGGACAAGGAGGCTGCAGCAGCTCGAGAACACACCTCTGAAGAAAATCTCAGAGTCAGCCCTTAACAGCAAAACAATAATCAAGGTCATAGCCATACCGACACAACCAAAGGTATTGAAGGGACCTGGGCATGGGCACCTGCGGTGTTCAGCGCAACAGGCCACCCCACTGCCCCGGGCACTGCTCCCATCTCAGACATCTTTGGGACCAGCGCCAGGAGAGAGGAGATTTGAGTGGGTCAGGAGGTAGCTTCTAGACTGTAATCTGGAGCCCTGCTCTCTCTCTAGTTAGGGAGAAGTTTGGAAGTTGTCTGGGGCCACAAAGCAAGTGCAGAAGAAAGGTCCTTCTGCTACAGAGATGAATGTCAGTGACAGCCAGGGCAGGTGTGCTCGCAAGGGTTGCAGAAGTCCTGGGTAGGAAGAGATGAATTTACCCCATGGAAGAGGAGGATAGTCCAAGCTCAGATCAAAGTCCTTCAATCCACTTGACCTCAGAATTCCAGTTCCCCAGACCCGTGGGGAGGGGCTGCCTGCCTTGTTTTTGCTGGCAGAGCCTCTGCAAGGCCTCCAAACAATTCGCACCACCCTTGTCCCAGGCAACGATTCCCACAGGGTTCCCTGGGACAGCGGGAACCCTGACCCTTCTGAGGCCCTGGAAGGAAGGTCACCTTGAACTGAGGCGGAAGCAGACAGCCATGGTCCAGGGCACGGGAGCCTTGAACTGGAATAAAAACAGCTTCTCGCTTACAGCATGACGAGGAAGGATGAATGGATCTTGGTGAACCTCAGTTTTCCCCTCTGCAAAATGGCCATAATCATCTTCATGAGGACCACATCCTACACACAGGGCTTTGTCATCCCCAAAGGGCTGTGGGTGGGCACAGATTTCCTTCTCTGGATTCTAGGGGGTGTTCGGATTAAAGCCCAGGAGCACCACCAGAGCTGGGGGCCTCTCAAGACTCCTTCAGCTGATGTCCTGACTTTACCGATGAGTATCCTGAGTCAGTAAGCAGCTCAGATTGACCCTACACCAGAAATGCTTTAATTTCGCCACCGCAGGCCTCTTCTTTCCTGCCCCAAGCGGCCTTGGAACTTGACGGCCAAGGGTCCCTCTCGAGGTGGAGGATCTGGAGGTAAGGCGGCTGCCCCATGCGTGGAAGCTCCGAGCGAATGTTTTTTCTGCAGGTGGATTATTGCCGTGTGGTGAAGCCGAGGGTTCCTGGTGTGAGTGATCCCGGGAGTCCGTTCCCACGAAACCTGGAATATTGGGCTTTCCAAAAGAAGGCCTTGGTTCTACCATGAATACTTCCTTTGTGCCTGGTCTTTTGTGTGTCCTTGGCACCCAGAAGAGGGCTGGGCACAGAAGATGTGTTTCGACCAGAGAATGAATAAAAAGCACATGCTTCTCTCTACACACCCCGCGTCTGTGATTGATAGAGTCTGACCCGGTGGCAGGAGTGGATGGCAGAAAATCTCTCTCCTGCAGCCTGAATCCGCGTGCCAGTGGACATGCTTTTCCCCTGAGCTGTATATATTGTGGCGGAGAAAATTTGCCTCCCCAGATTTTGCCTCTTTGCAATGAGGATTCATTTAGGGTGATTTTTTTTTCCTTTTTAAAATTTTATTAGCATGCTTGACTTACAATGTTCTATTAGTTTCAGGTGTACAGCAAAGTGAATCAGCCGTGTGTGTGTGTGTGTGTGTGTGTGTGTGTGTGTGTATCTCCATTCTTTTTTCCCATGTAGTTATTACAAACTATTGAGTAGATTTCCCTGAGCTGTACAGTAGGTTCCCATTAATCATCTATTCTACACAAGTATGTATATGTTACTCCCACCCTCCCAATTACTCCTTCCTGCCCCTGATGGTTTCCATTAGATTGCTTTTGAAATCTGTCAGTCTGTTTCTGTTCTATAAACAAGCTCCCCTGAATAATTGTTTAGGCTGGTTATTTTTAAGGCCCAAAAGACTCAAGAAGAAACTTTGACCTTCCCTCTGACTGCCTGAAAGAAATGTAGACTTCGTTTTTTTTTTTAGATTCCATATGTAAGTGATATCATTTGAAATTTGTCTTTCTCTCTCTGGCTTTCTTCACTTAGTATGATAATCTCTAGGTCCATCCATGTTGCTGCAAAGATAGTATTTCATTCTTTTTTATGGCTGAGTAATATTCCGGTGTGTGTGTGTGTGTGTGTGTGTGTGTGTGTGTATAGATATAGAGATGTATATACCACATCTTTTAAAAAATGATACAAATGAATGTATATGCCAAACAGAAATAAACTCCCAGGCATAGAAAACAAGCTCATGGTTACCAAAGGGGAAAGAGGTGGGAGGAAGGGCAAATTAGTTTAGGATTAACAGGTACACACTGTTGCAAATGGGTAACCAACAAGGACCTGCTGTCTAGCACAGCAAAACTATACTCTGTATTTTTAATAACTTACAAGGGAAAAGAATCGGAAAAAGAATATATGTGTGTGTGTGTGTGTGTGTGTATTCTAACACAACATAGTAAATCAACTCTACTTCAGTAAATAAATAAATAAAATAAAAATAAAAGAGATGGAGGTGGAGGACCTGGTTCAGGAAGGGAGCTGCCCCCAGAGACCACAGTAGTATGAACTGGCTGTGTAGACAGGGAGGAATCTAGCAAAGTCTGTTTCCTCTCTGTGTCCATTATTTCCGTAGGGCCTGGCAAACATTTGTTTACCAAGCATTCGCTTTTCCATTTCTTTGTCAAGGGCCTTCCTCCCCTCTGACTTCCCAAACCACTGCCCCCAACACCCTCCTTTGTCTTTAGCTGAAGACAGGATTTAAGGTTAGGGCTTCAGCCACTTTGGTGAGTTACTTGTTTTTTTTCCTGGGTTTCTCCCGTCTACACCTGTTAGCTTTTGTTTGATTTTCTCCTGTTACTCTGTCTCAGGTCAGCTTAATTCATAGATTAGCCAGAAGAACCTAGAAGGGTGGACGATACTTAGAATTCAAATTGCTTTTATGTTTCTCCTTCTGGCAGGGCTGGGCTGTTCTTGCAGGAAAAAAACAAGTCACTCTGCCAAGTGGATGGACCAATTTCCCCTCCTACCAGCAGTATATGAGTCTCTGTTTCCCCATAACTTAATAATATATTGCCAGGCTTTAAAACTCTTGTCAGTCTGGCATATGAAAATGGATGCCCCATTCAATTTGCATATTTATGAGGCCAAATACATATTCAAGTACCCACATAATCATGATAGGATTACTATTCAGGTACTTAGTGCTGCATTAACAAACAATGGGGAGTTTCCCAGTTACTCCGTGATAAGAACCGGTATCATGAGAACACAGATTTGATCCCTGGCCTTGCTCAGTGGGTTAAGGATCCAGCATTGCCATGATCTGTGGTGTCGTTCCTAGATGTGGCTCGGATCCGGCGTGGCTGTGGCAGTGGTGTAGGCTGGCAGCTACAGCTCCAATTGGACCCCTAGTCTGGGAACTTCCATATGCCAAGAGTGCGGCCCTAAACACATGCACACACACAAAACAACAAAAAAAAACAATGGCAAAGTCCCAAAGGCACAACGCAGTACAGGTTTATTGCGGGGATGTTGGAGAAGGCATTCCAACCTTATATAAACTTCAAAAGCTCCATTTGGAAAGAGCCAGGGAGGGAAATCCCCAGAGGAAGGAATTCATCTGTGAAGCTCATTTCTCATGGGAGGAGATCTGATGCCACAATTGTCATCCAGGAAACCACAAGTAGATGGGGGGGGGTGACCTGTTCCTCCCAGTTTTCACTGGTTTTCCCAGTCTCTGTCTTCCAGCCCTTTTCCGCAGGTTTCGGCCTTGCCATCCACCACCACCTCGTTGGCACTCGGTCACGACATCAAATCGCCAGCCTCATGGTGAGGGAATTCTCCATTCCCCTTGGACATTGTTGGAATTTTTCTGAGAACCTTTGCCAAATATGTGAAAGGAACAAAGCTGGAAGTGGATGAGTGTCCCCAAGGACTAGCCTGATTGGGAGGGGGGGATTGGAGCGTAGCTCATGTTTTCTGGCCTCCTTCTTTGCTTCACTCAATGAACCGTTCATTGTTTCAATCATTCCACACACGCTGTGTGTCGGGTTCCCGAACTCTGCAGATGTTATCCTCCTTCTGACGACAATTGCCGTCTACACGTGCCTATTACTGAGCTCGATGCTGGGATATATGCTTGGTTAGTTCTCCTGGAAGCAGATCCAGGGGCAACAGTTTGAGGACAACCACGCTATCTGGGAAGTGATCCAGGAAGCATTATTCAGGGAATGGGCTTGTGAGAAGAGGAATGGGAAGAAGCCAAAGGAGGCTGTGCTGAGAAGTTTACTGCTGTGGGCAACGGGGTTCATCCTGTTGGAAACGTCTCAAGATGTTGTAGACCTTGCCTTGAAATGTCCCACCCTGGATAAGAGAGATGAGGTACTTATCCTTCAGCTCCCGTGTGTCATTGGCTGAAGGCCGCTTCCTGAAAGCCCTCCAGCTGCCTCTCATAGGCTTAGGGTAGATGCCACTGGCATATACTAGAATGGAGAGTGCTCTGGGATTATGGACGCAAACAGGCTTAGCTATAAACTCTAATGATAAACAATATCCAAAAATGTTTGGCTGAAATCAAGGCTGACTCCAGGTCTTAATCTGCTCAGGTTGCTAGAACAAAATACCGTACACTGGGCAGATTAAACAACAGAAATTTACTTTTCACTGTTCTGGAGCCTGGAAAGTCCAAACTCAAAGCACTGGTAGATTTGGTGTCTGGCGGTGGTCCTCTTCCTGGCTGGCAGATGGTCACCGTGTGGCCGTATCCTGGCAGAGAGAGAAAGATCATCTCATGCATATCTCTTCCTATAACGACACAACTCCCCTTCCTGAGGCCTCCACCATCAGGACCTAATCACTCTTACAGGCCCCAGTTCCTAATACCACCACACTGGGGCCTTCCAGCTTCCACACAGGAATTTCGAGGGAACACATTCAGTCTATAGCCTATACTAATGAAGGCATTGTGGTTTTGACTAAAGAATACACATGCAGATCAATGCACAGTGCAGAAATGGATTCACCTGGGAGTTCCCGCTGTGGCAGCATGGGTTAAGAATCTGACTGCAGCATTGGAGTTCCTGTGGTGGCGCAGCAGAAACAAATCCGACTAGGAACCAGGAGGTGGCAGGTTCAATTCCTGGCCTCGCTCAGTGGGTTAAGGATCCAGCATTGCCGTGAGCTGTGGTGTAAGTCCCAGACGCGGCTCGGAGCTGGCATGGCTGTGGCTGTGGTGTAGGCTGGCGGCTACAGCTCCAATTCGACCCCTAGCCTGGGAACCTCCAGATGCTGAGGGTGCGGCCCTAGAAAATATCAAAAAAAAAAAAAAAAAAGTGCTAAGTGCAGAGTCAGTTGGGGAACCAAAAAGGGGCTTCCAACTCAGAGGGTCTTATGTACAAAGGAAATTTCTTGCAAGAAGAATGGTGCTTAGTGCTTTACCTGGGTGATTGTGCATCTTTGTGGGGAACTATGTGGGATGGTAGGTTCTCTTTTGGCAATATTTGTTTTATTCTTGCCAAAGTTATGCACGCAGATAGATTACAGAGTCGCCTCGTTTTGCAAAGCATTTGTGATACATCACGGTTGCTTACCACCACTTCCCCCTGGAGGAAACCACTTTTAGTTTATCAACTTAGCCCAGAGCTCCCTGTCTAAGGAATATTCTTTATGCGACATCTTGTAATAACCACGCTACTTCTTGCCTTTTCGCTTTTAGACACAAGCCATTGACTTTCTAGAACTGAAAAGGGGATTTCTGCCCATCTGTTTGCTCCCTGAACCTCTGGAATGCAGACTCGCCCTTCTACCCCCCTTCTTCCCATCAGCCTAATGGGGTCATTGCGATTTGGTCAGCGCTACTGTTTACAGCATTAGCACTGTGTCAACACTGTCGCTCTGTAGTCAACCAAACTACTCTTCCTTTCTGGCACAACTTTTTTTTTTTTTTGTCTTTTATGGAAGTTCCCAGGCTAGGGGTTGAATCTGAGCTGCAGCTGCCAGCCACAGCCACAGCCATAGCCACGTCAGATCTGAGCTGCATCTGTGAACTACACCACAGCTCATAGCAACACCAGATCTTTAACCCACTTAACAAGGCCAGGGATCGAACCTGCGTCCTCATGGATACTAGTCCGATTCATTTCTGCTGAGCCACGACGGGAACTCCTGGTATAACTTTTAACTTTTTTTCTGATGTGAAAAGATTGTGTAGTTTTGTACTTGCTTGGTTTTCCGTGTACATATCACCTATTCAACCACAAACTCTGCACCAGTTGCCTATATCTCCTTGTTGTGTATTCATATGTGCCAGATATTCCTTTAATTTCACCTTCCAGAAGATGAAGTTCCTGGAGCCCTCTGACCTCCTCCAATCTGGGCTGGTAGCTCTGGGGGTTTTTTTGTTTTTTATTTTTTGTTTCTTCTTCTTTTAAAAAGAGAATTAAAGGGATGTACATGCTGTAAAATTTGGTTGCGATGATGTTGTACACCTATAAATGTAATAACATTCAATAAGTATTTAAAAAATAAAAAATAGGAGTTCCCGTCGTGGCTCCGTGGTTAACGAATCCGACTAGGAATGACGAGGTTTCGGGTTCAATCCCCAGCCTTGCTCAGTGGGTTAAGGATCCAGCGTTGCCTTGAGCTGTGGTGTAGGTCGCAGACTCGGCTCGGATCCCACGTTGCTGTGGCTCTGGCGTAGGCTGGTGGCTACAGCTCCGATTGGACCCCTAGTCTGAGAACCTCCATATGCCGCAGGTACGGCCCTAGAAAAGACAAAAAATAAAAAATAAAAGAGAATTACAATGCTTTTATTTTTATTTTTTTTCTCCTTGAGTGTCTTTAAAATTTTTTGGGGGGCCACATGCAGAAATTCCTGGGCCAAGGATCTAAACCCTCACCACAGCAGCAACCTGGGCTGCTGCAGTGTCAATGCCAAGTATTTAACCAGCTACTCCACAAGGGAACCCCTAAAAAAACGTTTTTTGTTGTCATTGATGTAAAATATTACATGTTACAGGGGTACAAGACAGTATTCACAGTTTTAAGTGGTATACTCCTCTTATGGTTATAGAATATGAGCTATGTTCCCTGTGTAGTAAAATACAGCCTTGTAGCTTATTTTACACATAATAGTTTATGCCTCTTAATCCTCTACCCCTTTTTGCCCCTCCCCCCAACCCCTCTCCCCACTGTAACTGCTAGTTTGTCCTGTCTGTATTTCTGGCACTCAGCTGTCACTCTGAGATGGTCTGTCACCAGCATCATGGGGACTCCCTTTTCCTCCTCTACATTCTATTTTCTGTATTTTGTGCATTTTTTTCTTGGTTTCACCTTAATAGGCCCCCTTTTTAAAAAATATTTGATCATACTTGATTTACAATGTTCTGTCAGTTTCTGGCACAGCAAAGTGACCCAGCCATGCATCCCTATTCTTTCGTTTTTGTCACATTTTCCTCCATCATCTTCCACCACAAGTGATCAGATAGAGTTCCCTGTGCTATACAGCTGACTCTCACTTCTTATCCACCCCCAAATGAAACAGCTTGCATCTACTAACCCCAAACGCCCAGTCTCTCCCCCCGCCCGGCAACCACAAGTCTGTTCTCCATGTCCATGAGCTTGTTTATTTCTGTTGCTAGGTTCATTTGTGCCGTATATTAGATTCCAGGTATAAGTGATATCATGTGGCATTTGTCTTTCTCCTTCTGACTTAATAGGTTTCCTTTTGATATTTAGAACTTCCTGTTTAGAACTGTCCTATACGAACTTCTCACCATGTAGCCATGGTCCAATAAAAGTCCATTATAATCATGAAAGAGCAGTGGGGGTAATTTGGGGGTGTGAGAGAATTTTTTGAGTATGTTAAATGGCAACCCCTCTTAACTGGCTATTTCCCTGACTGCTAAAAAGAGCCCCATCGGTTTATCTCAAGAAAAGTAGCTCAAATGTGGAGTTCCCGTCATGGCTTAGGGGTTCACGAATCTGACTAGGAACCATGAGGTTGCAGGTTCAATCCTGGGCCTTGCTCAGTGGGTTAAGGATCCGGCATTGCCATGAGCTGTGGTGTAGGCCACAGACATGGCTCGGATCTGGCGTTGCCGTGGCAGTGGCGTAGGCTGGAAGCCACAGCTCCGATTCAACCCCTAGCCTGGGAACCTCAATATGCTGCAGGTGCGGCCCTAGAAAAGACAAAAAAAGACCCCAAAAAAATTTTTTAAAAAAAGTAACTCAAATGTGATTCCCTTCACACCGATTTCATTTCTGGCCGCAGAGCTAAGCGGTAGTTGCTCATGCTTCACTGTCCTTCCACCCTCTTTGACTCGAATCCTCCTGAGTGACTCAGTCAGCCACGATCATGCCCACTTCACAGCTGGGAAGGCTGGGGCCCAAAACGGTTTCGACTGCTGTCCCCTCCTCACCTGTCATTCATCAAGGCTTCTCTGTGTGACTGCCCTGTAGGTAGTACATCAAAACAGGTCAGGAGAGAGTGAGAGAAAAGTCACCTGATGTTTGGGGAAGGGAGTGACTCCGGGCGGTGGTGATTTCGCAGCGAATGTGGCAATCCCCAAGAGCCCAGGAGTGTGGCAAAATCAGGACACTTTGAGAGGCCCCAGCTTGCTGACTGTTCCAGGCTTCAAAGAAGCTCCTTTGCCATGTCTTTCTGTTCTGCCCTCTTTGCCCCTCCCTACTCCACCCCAAAGGTGGGTGGTGCAGGGTCCCCTAAGGTGTCCCAGAATGGCATCCTGACCAGCCTGGTGACACCTCCCCCTCCAAGTCCTCCATTTCCCTTCCCGGGCCTCAGGCTCTTGCCTAAGGGCAGAAAAGAGCCATAAACACTATGGGGTCACAGTCCTCACCCAAATTTCCTGCTTATGAAATAGCAGCTGGGAGGGTTCAAGGCAATTCTGAGGGGAACCGCACCCATAGGAGGAGGTATAAAGGGGGAAGCTGCCACAGGCCACCACAGCCCCACCTGCCCTCACGATGAAGCCCAGCAGCCTTTTCATCTTCCTGGTGATATTTGCCTCTGGATTCCTGACGTCCTGGGCTGTGAAAGGGGCTGGCGAAGAGGAGTCGGAGTCTTTAAAGCCACGTCCAGGTACCACAGTCAGTGGTGGCTCATTGTGCGAACAGCCTCTTCTTTTGAGACTGGGAGCTGACCGTCAAGGCATCTTTCCAATGGTCTGGCCTATGCCCCCTAATTTCAAGCTTCTCTCTGAGGACTTCAACTAAGAAAGTTGCTAAAAATCTACCTTTTATCAGATGGACTTGTTTATTCCAACTCCCGTATTTCTTATTTTTCTTTCTCTATAGAACCTTATTTACTGTGTTTTTTTATTATTCTTCTTCTTTCCTGCTATGTTAATTTGGTCTCTATCAGTTTTAATGTTTTAAATTGTTGTCTTTTTCTCTTAATATTTCTTATTTAACGGTCACTCACTTTCTCGATGTGCTTCTCAGTGGATCTGTTTTCTTTTGCTTAATCTCTGATGAGTTGCCTCTGCTGCTCTCACTGCCCTTCTCTTTCTCCCTTCCAGCCATCCCTGGGCCTGCAGCATTTGTTCATGGGCTCTATTCAGCCACTTACTGGAGCTGGTTTATGCTGGCTTCAAACGGCTGGCTGTAAAATCTGCAAGATTTATGAGAGCTAGTTGATGTCCCATTGGTAGCTTGAAATTAGCCACGGTGGGACTGTTTATACCATGGGAGTCTGCAGATGCTGCAAAGTCTCCCTCTTAAAACATCCAGCAGCACACGGTCATCCATACCTTTCTCTTTTGTGCCATTGTCTCTCTTTTGGTTGAGTGGTTGGCTGAGTTTGGCACTGCTCCACCCTTGCCTTGAAACTGGAATCCTAATGGCTCCTTTCATTCCTTTGGGGTCAGCCTCCTGGGTTGGGTTTTCTCTCCTCTCCTGGGAAGCTGGTCCCTTGTCCAGGACTGTGGTCATGACTCAACCTCAGCTGTTTCTTCCTCCTTTGTTGTTATCCTTCAGGAAAAACTAAACGTGGATCCTGCCCCTTCATACGCCCTGCAATGTGCCTGGTATATGAACCCCCTGAATGCCAGAATGACTGGCAGTGTCCAAAGAGGAAAAAATGCTGCCGTGACACTTGTGGCATCAAATGCTTGGATCCTGTAAACCCATCAAAGTCAGGTGAGGAAGTAGAGTCCTAAGAAGGGAGACCTGGGAGATTTGAACTTGAGGACATGCATCTTGAAAAAGTGGAGGGGGCTCCTCTGAACTGGGCTGGAGGGTGGGGCAGAGCCAAGGCTCCTCCACCCCTAGCTCTGTATTCTCAGGTAGGCAGTGGGTCAGTTGGTGAGCCCGTCAACCAGCTAACCAGTCAATCAATTAATGAATCAGTCTGTCTGTTAGACACTGAAAGCACTGGTTGGGGCGCCCTTGGTGGGGAGGAATCTCCTTTAGGACATGCACTGGCCTTAGTTTGGGTCCTGAGGTTGAGGAAGAACTGTTTCCATGCATAGGATCAGGGTGGGAGCTTGAGTGATGTCCAGGAAGTGAAGTTGTGGCCTTGTTTTTACCAGTTAAGATCAATCCTGGGAAGTGTCCAGTGGTCACTGGCCAGTGTAAGATGCTCAACCCCATAGACCACTGCCAGAATGACAGCAACTGCCTGAATGGTCTCAAGTGCTGCAAGGGTATATGTGGGAACATATGTGTCCAGCCGGTAAAAGGTAAGGAGAAGATCTGGCAAGATCCACATGCCCCCTGGATCCTATAGTCTCACCCTCCTGGGGCCCTTGCATGTGAAGGAGGATGCTTGATGTCTCCCAGGACTGCTCATTCCACCAAGCAGATCCTCTGCCCCTCAACATCCTTCACTCCCTAGAGTTCTCTAGATAAGAAGCCCTGAAGGTCATCTGTGACAGGTCCAGTTGGGTCCTGGGGAAAGAAGGATTTTTGGAATAAGCCAGGAGGAAGAAGTCATGATACAAGGGGCAAAAGGTCTATCGTTTAATGGCATCTCTGCCTCTGACTGAACGTATGACTATGAGAAACTGACTCTATCTTTTTCTTAGCCTCAGTTTCCCCATCTGTAAAATGGGCACGATTTTATCCACAGAAATACTAAGTGTAAAAGTGCTTTTTAAGACTTGAAGTGCTGTGTGCATTGGAAGAATGTTGCTTTGGTTATGGCCCCAATTGGTTGTGTTATCTGGAACCACAGAAAACTAGTAAGAGGTACAGATGTAGCTCTGGCCCAGTGCCTTGGATTTACCAGAAGAAAGACTGCAGTGTAGTGTCAGTGAAAAGCCTGGATTTTTTTTCCCCAATTTCTAGATCAAAGACCAGCATCATTTCAACTATTCCAGCACCATGGTCTCTCCCTACTTATCCCAAGGAATTTAGTCTGGTGGCAGAAGGACCTTCTTGGTGGGAAACAGAGAAGGCTCACTTAAAAATGCTCCTGTACTGAGGCTCTGCTTTATTTTCTCTCCTCAGATGTATCCTTGCCAGTTCAATAAGGTTAGGACTTTCCGGTCCATGTGGTCTGGGGATTTCTTTTTTCCCCAAGCCTGAAAAAAATGAAAACACCTTGGTGAAGATGTGGCTTTGTGACCTATACTTCGTTGGGGGCCAAGTTTTGGATATTTTACCTGTGTATTCCCAGTATCCAACGTGAAGTTTGGTACATGGCAGGAAATGTCTGTTGATTGGCAAATAAATAAATGCTCAAGGTTTTCTCTGAAATTCCATCTTCCTTGATTCATTGAGTCTGGTCTAGGATATGAGGGGTAAGATAAAGAAGACCATATCTGGGAGTTCCCGTCGTGGTTCAGTGGTTAACGAATCTGACTAGGAGCCGTGAGGTTTCGGGTTCAATCCCTGGCCTTGCTCAGTGGGTTAAGGATCCGGCATTGCCGTGAGCTGTGGTGTATGTAGGTCGAAGATGCGGCTCAGATGCCGCGTTGCTGTGGCTCTGGCGTAGGCTGGCGGCTACAGCTCCGATTCACCCCCTAGCCTGGGAACCTCCCTATGCTGCAGAAGCGGCCCTAAAAAGGACAAAAAGACAAAAAAAAAAAAAAAGAAGAAGACAATATCTGTATGTGGAGGGGTTTCTCCCCAAACCTGTGAAGTAGACACAGAAAAGTGTTTTGAAGCCAAGAAAATATAGATATAAGTCCTGCATCTATAATTGGGGACAATGACTTGGCCCCACTGAGCCTCAGTTTGTCATCTATAACATGGAAACAATAATATTAATGACAATTTCATAAAGTTTTGAGAATTAGAGGTGAAAACATGTGAAAGAAATAGCCCAGTAAGGAGTTCCCTTCATAGTTCAGCGTTTAACAAACCTGACTAGGATCCATGAGGATGCAGGTTCGATCCCTGGCCTTGCTCAGTGGGTTAGGGATCCGGCATTGCCATCAGCTGTGGTGTAGGCTGCAGATGTGGCTCGGATCCCGCATTCCTATGGCTGTGGCGTAGGCCAGCAGCTCCAGCTCCAGCTCCTATTTCACCCATATGCGGTGGGTGTGGCCCTAAAAAAGCAAAAAGAAAGAAAGAAAGAAAGAAAGAAAGAAAGAAAGAAAGAAAGAAAGAAAGAAAGAAAGAAAGAAAGAAAGAAAGAAAGAAAGAGCCCAGTAATTGCTGTATAGTAGGGGCTCAAAAAATGCCAGACTCATCTTAGGGTAAGTAAAAGGCACAGAGTTAAGAAAATGACTGATAAATTTAACTCCATCATCCACAAAAACGACAAATACAAGAGAGTTGAAAGATAATCAATAGATCAGAAGTGAATATTTGGAACTATCACAACAGACCAAAAAAAACGGACTAGAGGGAAAAAGTTCCCAGGTTAGGATTTGGCACATTCACCCCTGCAGCCCTGGTCTGGGAACCGAGATCCCACATCAAGCCGCTGCACATATTGGCCAAAAACAAAAAATGAAAAACAAAAAAAAGGGAATAGAAAATATGTGGAAGAGTCCTCTTGTGGCTCAGTGGGTTAAGGATCCAGCATTGTCACTGCTTTGACTCAGGTCACTGCTGTGGCGCAGTTTTAATCCCTGGCTCCAGAACTTCTGCATGCTGCTGGCGTGACAAAAAAAAAAAAAAAAAAAAAAAAAAAAAATCAGGGAAAAAAAAAAAGAAAGAAAATATGTGAAGAATTTCTACAAATTAGTTAAGAAAAGCATGGAGTTGCTGTCGTGGCACAGTGGTTAATGAATCCGACTAGGAACCATGAAGTTGCAGGTTCGACCCCTGGTGGCCTCACTCAGTAGGTTAAGGATCTGGCATCTCAGTGAGCTGTGGTGTAGGTCACAGACACGGCTCAGATCCCAAGTTGCTGTGGCTGTGGTGTAGGCTGGCAGCTATAGCTCTGATTGGACCTCTAGCCTGGGAACCTCCATATGCTGCGGGTGCGGCCCTGGAAAAGGCAAAAGAAAGACCGAAAAAAAAAAAAGAAAAGCAGCCTACCTCTTAGAAAAATCAATTATGAATATAATGAGCAAAGAAGAGGTAGATATGTCCAATACAGACATATAAAGAGCCTTGATCTCACTAGTTTTAAAGAAAAAGACAATTAAAACAACCATTTTCGGAGTTCCTGTCGTGGCTCAGCAGAAACAAATCCGACTAGTAACCATGAGGTTTCGGGTTCAATCCCTGGCCTCTATCGGTGTGTTAAGGATCTGGCATTGCCATGACTTGTGGTGTAGGTCGCAGACAAGGCTTAGATCCTGCATTGCTGTGGCTGTGGTGTAGGTCGGTGGCTGTGGTGTAGGCCAGCAGCTGCAGCTCCGATTCAACCCCTAGCCTGCGAACTTCCATATGCTACGGGTGTGGCCCTAAAAACACAATGAGAAAAAAAAAAAAAAGCCAAGCATTTTTACCCATTGTAATGGCAAGAATTAAAAGTCTACAATATAAACTCTCAGAGACTCTAATAGTTTGCTGACGGAAGTGTAAATTGGTACAGCCAGTTAGAAGAATGCCTAATAAAACTGAAAATTCACACAAGCTATAATTTAGCAGGTTTCCTTCCAGATATATAAGAAAGAAAAAATATTTGCCAATGGGAACTTAATACATATATTAAAATGTTTATTGTAAGATGGTTCCAAAGGGTCAGAAATTGAGACCAATCAAGAGAGCCCTTACTTGTGAAATGGTTAAATTTTCATATCTTGATATACTATAGAAAAATAAAAATAAATTTATACAAATCTATGTAAATCTATGGAGACATACCACAAAAAATTTGTTCAGAAAATCAGATTGGTGGTATAAACATGTAGTATGAAGTATTCATATATATTTTTTAAATCACACAAAAGACATCAAGGGTTTATGAGTATATACCAAAGAATACAGACCAAATGCAGGATGACGCCTTTCTCTATGGAAGAGGAATTAAAAATGGAACTGGGGAAAATTCCCTTGTGGTGCAACAGGTTAAGGATCCGGTGTTGCCACAGTTGTGGTGCAGGCACACTGTGTTGCAGTGTGGATTTTATCCTTGGCCTGGGAATGTCAACATGCAGCTAACAAAAAAAAAGAAAGAAAGAAAGAAACTGGGAATCTTGACCATGGAAACTGATGATTTATCTTCAAGCTTTAATACTTGAAAATAAAATGAATATATAATCCCCCCACCCTGGGTACTTCTGGCACCAAAGTTAGGGTAGGAGTTCCAACTATGGTTCAGTGGTAACGAACCTAACTAGTATTCATGAGAACACAGGTTCGTTCCCTGGCCCCACTAGGTGGGTTAAGGATCCAGCATTGCTGTGAGCTGTGGTGTGGGTCACAGACTCGGCTCGGATCTGGTCTTGTGGTGACTGTGGTGTAGACCGGCAGCTGCAGCTCTGATTCAACCCCTAGCCTGGGAACTTTCATATGCCATGGGTGTGGCCCTAAGGAAAAAAAAAAAAGTTGGGGTAAAACAAATCTGTCTCTCTCTTTTTTTTTTCTTCCCAAAACCACACCCAATGACATGGAGAGCAAGAAACAGAAACCCATCTTGGGTAAAAACTAGAAATTGTACCCACTGGCTACAATATAGAATTTGAGATCAAAATTTCAAATTGGAGAAATTTGAAAGCTAATGATTTGCAGCAGGAGATGTTTATGAGGAGCCCTGTAGAATGTCTAAAGGGCTCCAAACTTAAGAGTAGGATAGAGAGGGAGATTGTAAAGGTGGGGAGATGCCGTTTTAATATCTGTACAAAGAGCAGTTTGACCTTCAGGTCTACGCCCATATCTTAGGCACATTCTAAGAAGCTGGAGGAGGAGTTCCTGTTGTGGCTCAGGGGTAACAAACCTGACTAGTATCCATAAGGATGTGGGTTCGATCCCTGGCCTTGATCGGTGGGTTAAGAAGCCGGCATTGAGGTGAGCTGTGGTGTAGGTCACGGACGCAGTTCGGATCTGGCATTGCTGTGGCTGTGGTGTAGGCTGGTAGCTACAGCTCCGATTGGCCCCCTAGCCTGGTAATTTCCATATGCTGCAGGTGTGGCCCTAAAAAAAGAAAAGAAAGACATTGAAAAGGAAGAACTCTGGACTCAGCCATCCCTGGTCTGGGGAAGCAACGAAGATGTGGTGTTGAGAACGGGACGAACTGAAAAGCTCTTTTGACATACTTGAAAAACAGGGCAATCACAAATCCAAAAGCTCTCGTGAATAGTGAGGTCCCTCCGCAGTCTTCCACTCTGGCTAGAGCTTATTCTTAACTAGTTTATTTAAAATCAAATAATTGGACAGCAGGATTTCTCTGAGAGCCTCCCAAGGTCTATATGGAGGATCAAATCTTACTGCGTGTGCCCCATTAATTTCACCTTATTTTTTTGTTTTGTTTTCTTTCTTTGTGTGTTTTTGACCACACTCAGGGCATGCATGCAGAAGTTCCCAGGCCAGGGATGGAACCTGCACCGTAGCAGTGGCAACACTGGATCCTTAACCTGCTGAGCCACTGGGGAACTCCTGCACCTTATTGCTTTAAAAGAACTTCTGCCTTTCCAATATTCTCAGTACACTTTGAACCTGTCCTACCCTGACTGACAGAGTTCTGTGCTCAATAGCTTCTTCCCTTCATTCTCCTTTTTTCCCCTCCATTTTGGCTCTTTTCAAATAGCTTTCCTTTCAGGGACGTTAGCCTCAGGAGGTATCTCCTTCTTTGAGCCAAAACAAGCCTTGACTCCGTCTCTCAAGGAACAGGCAATGTGGGTGTTGAGAAACCACTGGGCCAGGTTCTGGGAACAGAGGATGCTTCCTGACTCTGCTGTTGACTCAGTCTGTGACACTGGGCACGTTCCTCAACTCTTTTGTATAATGAAGGGATGGTCCAGGTGACCTTGAAGCTTCCACATTGTTCTGCCATTTTACAAACTAATGATTCAGAAAAGCACCTTTGAAGAAAAGCCCCCGTAGGCTGGGCCACCTCATCTCGTTTGATGAACTCCCTGTGACTAGAGGTTCCCCTCTGAATCGTTCAGCTGCATTTCAGCTCCGTCTTCTCCAGTTGCTGTGACCAGCTTCCAAAGCATCTGCTTCCCTAGCGATCGTGATGTATGTGTGTCCCCCAGTAGGTCTAATAATTCCTTCTCAATGTACATATGGAGAGACGTAGGCCCAAAGATGTGCCCAAGATCACAGAGTAAGTCCCTGGAGGGCATCAGTAGTCTTTATCTCCAAGCCCTATACTCTTTTTCTTTATTTTTGAGTTTTTCTTTTCCAGATTATGTAGTAGCTGCTGTAAGGGGCTGTCAGGTTCCTTTAGGATGAAGGCATTCCGGCCTCAGTTGCTGGGGTGTTGGCTGCTGACACAGCTGAGTCCCTCTGTGGGAAGTTCCCTGGGCAGAGTGAGCTGTTTCACCCAAGGTTAGTTACACCCCATTCATTCCCAGGGCAACCGGTATCCACTAACGGGTTGATGTTAAGGTGCAGAGGCCTAGGGACACCTCTGAAGCTCTGTCACAGCTCCAGAGCTCCCCAGGGGATTGGCTGAGCCTTTGTTGCCACTGCATCACAATTCCGCTTCTTCTCCCCAGCCCTGCTGCTCCTCTCTCACAGGTGTTGCTCCTCAGAACACGCCCCAGCAAACCTCCTGCACACAAATGTCTGCCTCTGAGACTGGTTCCTAAGAAACCTGACCTACAGAAGATTCCACAACATGATAATTGCCAAAGAAATTATTAATACTAAAAACTGCTCTCCAGGAGTTCCCGTTGTGGCTCATCAGTAACAAACCCAACTAATATCCGTGAAGACACGGTTCGATCCCTGACTTCAGTCAGTGGGTTAAAGATCAGGCGTTCCTGTGAGTTGTGGTGTAGGTTGTAGATGTGGCTCGGATTCCATGTTACTGTGGCTGGGGTGCAGGCTGGCATCTGCAGCTCTAATTCAACCCCTAGCCTGGGAACCTCCATATGCTGCAGGCACAACCCTAAAAAGCAAAAACAAAAAACAAAAAAAAAAACACTCTGCAAAAGACAATGTCAAGAGAATGGGAAGACAAGCCACAGACTGGGAGAAAATATTTGCAAAAGACACATCTAATAAAGGAGTGTTAACCAAAATATATACAAAACTTAAAATTCAAAAGAAAACAGTGCTGTTTAAAAAACGGGCCAAAGACTTTAACAGACACCTCACCAAAGAAGATATACAGATGGCAAATAAGCATATGAAGAGAAATGCTTTATGTGCATTCCATCAGGGACATGCAAATAAAAGCGACAAGATACCAGTGCATTAGAATGACCAAAATCTGGAACTCTGACAACACAAAATGCTGAGGCGGAGGAGGAGCAACGGGAACTTCCCCACATTGCTGGAAAGAATATGAAATGATGTGACCACTTTGGAAGACAATTTGGCAATTTCTTGCAAAACTGCACATACCGTTACCATAGAATCCAGCAACCATGCTCTTTGGTATTGACCCAAAGGAGTAGGAAACTTAAGTCCATACCCAAAAACTGCGCACAGATGTTTATGGCTGCTTTATTCATAACTGCCAAAACTTGCGAGCCACCAAGACGCCCTTCGGTAGGTGAATGGATAAATAAATTGTGCATCCAGACAATGGAACATTCTTGGGCTCTAAAAAGACATAAGCTATCAAAGCCATGGAAAGCCGTGGAAGAAACTTAAATACATATTAAATTACTGAAAGAAGCCAATCTGAAAAGGCTTCGTACTGGATGATTCCAGCCAGCTGTATGACATTCTGGAAAAGACAAAACTGTGGAGACAATAAAAAGACCAGTGGTTGCCAGAGACGGGGAAGGGGAAGATGAAGAAGCCGAGCACAGAGGATTTTTCAGGACCTTGAAAATACTCCGTACAATATTATAATGATGATTAGCTGTCATTGCACATTTGTCCAAACCCATGGAATGAACCCTTCTGTAAAGAATGGACTTTGGGTGATCATGATGTGTCCGTGGAGGGTCACTGACCACACAAAGGCCCCACTCTGGTGAGGGGTGTTGATGATGGGAGAGGCTGCGCCTGTGTATGAGAAATCTCTGGACCTTCTTAATTCTGCTATGGACCTAAACTTCTCCAAAAAAAAAAAAAAGTCAAGTCTTTAAAAAAAAGAATTGGGGCATTGAAAGGAATTTCTGGACTCCTTAAATATTTTTAAATTCTATGATAAGAATTTCATTTTTTAAAAAAATGATCATTGGAGTTCCTGCTGTGGCGCAAAGGGATCGGCGGCCTCTTGGGAGCGCTGGCACGAAAGTTCGATCCCCGGCCCGCCCCGCATGGTGGGTTAAGGTCCAGTGTTGCTGCTTCAGTTTAAGCTGGGATCTGATTCCTGGCCCATGAGTTCCATATGCCTCGGAGTGGCAAAAAAAAACCCAAAAAGCAGTCAATGTCAAAAAACTGGAGAAGTGGAAAGAAAAAGGAAAAAACCTACCACCCCTTCTTCAGTGTGTGTTCTGTGTACAACCCAGGAATTTATCTCCTTTCAGGGTTTGGCTTCCTTCCCCTCCACCAAAGTGATACGTGGACTGAACTGTATTTCCCTGAGCCTGCTCGGTCTGGAATAGTCCTTGCTGGAGGTGAGAGAAGGATCCAGCAGGAGGGTCTGCTGAGGTCTTTGGCAGTCCTCATTTCCCAGAATAATCCAGAGTAATCCAGAGTGGGCATTGATGCAACAAGGTTAGTCCACTTCCTGTGAATTGCAGATCTTTATTTGCCAGGTGAATTTTTTTCTTTTCTTTTCTTTTTTTCTTTTTTTTTTTTTTTTTTTGGCTTTTTAGGGCTCCACCTGTGGCATATGGAGGTTCCCAGGCTAGGGGTCAGAGTTGTAGCTGTCGGCCTACACCACAGCCCCAGCAACGCCGAATCCTTAACCCCTGAGCAAGGTCAGGGATGGAACTCACGACCTCATGGCTGCTAGTCAGATTCGTTTCCACTGCGCCACGACAGGAACTCCTGCCCGGTAAATATTGACTGGATCAGATGACAGACAGACTGAAGGATAAACAATTCTCGAATAGCATACCGTCTAAATCTACACAAAGGGAAACATTTTCCTAGACTGCCTGGAGTTTGCAAAGCCATCCTCGGCATCGGGGAGTTAGTTTGATGTTATTTCACAAAGCAGCCCTTTGTTCCTTTGGAATTGTCACTCTTGAAATCTATGGGGAATAAAAACAGTTTATACAGAAAACAAGCCAAGGCTTGCACAAAACCATGTGTCCAGACTTGCCCAAGTTCTGAAGCGGGCCTCTGGCCTCCTCCCTGCTCTGTCTGGAGGGAAGGTGTGGCTTGTTCTTTCTGATGCAAATGTCTATTTTCCTTGATGCCAATTATACTGTATACAATTTCATATCCTTTTTTCTGGTTTACGTAATGACGCACTTTCCCAATGTCATGCAAACTTCATCAATATCTTGACCTTCCTGAGAGCAAGGGCCACATCCAGCATTGCCGTGAGCTGTGATGTAGGTCGCACATGTGGCTCCGATCTGGCATTGCTGTGCCTATCTATGCTGTAGACCAGCAGCTGCAGCTTCAATTCGACCCCTAGCCTGGGAACTTCCATATGCCTCGGGTGTGGCCCTTAAAAGACAAAAATAAGGGGGGGATTTACAGGGATCCGGGCATATAGTCAGCCCTCGGGAATGCTCCCCTCCTTTGAAAAAGAGACACATCAGGCTTACGTAGAAAGACACACACAGGTGTACCTGTAAATATACAGACCTGCGATCCAATGCACCCATCCTCTGAATACTAACCTTCTCTCCTAGATAAAGTGTAAGCTCTCCTGCAGGTCTACAAACAGGCATGCCAAGCTTGTCAAACTCGAATATGTGCAAGAACCATAAGACGCAGATTCTGATTCAGCAGGTCTTGGATGGAGCCAGAGATGAGGTATTTCTGCAGCTCTCAGGTAGGCCGATGCTGCTGCTCTGAGGACCACACCATGAGTCGAAACCAGGTATGCCACAAAGACACAACAGGCACACGGAAACACATAGGCTGGCGTAAGTAAAAACCCACATCTGCCTGTGAATTTGCAATTGTTCAGAAACACACTAAGAAAGAGGAATCAGAACCCCAAGGGCATGGATCCACACTTCATGGGATAATTTGGTCTATTAATTAGCATTTGCCTGGACTCTACAAGGAGCCATGTTCTGGGAGTGCTAGGGCCGTGCTAGGTTGGGATGGGACAGAAAAGGGCAGGATGGGCCAGTCTGGACCTTCTCTCCATAAAATAAGTGCTGCTCCCGTGAAATGGAGCTTGGAGTCCTTCTAAACTCTCCAGTACAGATGCCCCTGGTACCTGGCAGCCTCCACTTCCCCAGTGCCTTAGTAGCAGCAACCCCCACCCCCACCCCGCCATCTGCTCCAGCTTCCCAGATGCCCCAGGATCAGAATTGCAGGGAGCATCACATGAACCCACCTGTGGTTATTTTTCCTTTTCCTAACAGTATCTTTTGTTAAATCGGATTTTTAAATTTACTGTAGAGAGTTCCCCTGTGGCTCAGTGGGTTAAAGATCCAGCATTGTCACAGCAGCGGCTCTAGTCACTGCTATGGTTTGGGTTCAGTCCCTAGCCCAGGAACTTCCACATGCCTTGTGCATGGCCAAAAGGAGACAAAAATGAAAATAAATTAATGAATGTAATTAAATTGACTGTAGACAAACTTATCAATCTTCTTTAGAGTTAGTATTTTTGTGTTCTCTTTTAAGAACTGTTTTCTATGTGGAAGTATTGTCCTGAATTACATGAGGTCACGAAAACATTATCCTGGATTACATTCTAAAATCTTTATGGGGAGTTTCCGTTGTGGTGAAGCAGAAACAAATCCGACAAGTATCTATGAGTATGCGGGTTTGATCACTGGACTCACTCAGCGGGTCGGGGATCCGGCATTGCCCTAAGCTGTAGTATAGGCTGCAGATGTGGCTCAGATCTGACATTGTTGTGGCTGTGGTGTAGGCCAGCAGCTGTAGCTCCGATTTGACTCCTAGCCTGGGAACCTCCGTATGCCATGGGTGAGACCCTAAAAAGCAAAAAAATAACAAAATTTAAAAATTAGATCTTTATGGTTTATACAGCAGAAATTATCACAACGCTGTTAAGCAACTATAAGTCAATAACTTTTTTTAAAAAGATGAAGAATAAAGAAAGAAAACTTTATGTTTTGTTTTTTATATTGTCTACAACCCACTTGGAATTGATTTTGCATTTGATGTGATGAGAGGTAGTGATCAAATGTCTCTTCTTTCTTCTTTTCTGAAACAATGGACAGGGATGTGGCTATTTTTCCTAGCACCACTTATTGAAAACACTGTTTTTTTCTTACGGGTTTGCAAGACAACCTGTGACATAAATAAAAGTCCTGCATATGTAGGAGACTGTTTGGGGGCTCTTTATTCTATTTTGTGCAGTTTCCAAATTATCCCCTCTCTATTTAGATATTCTTTAATTTCTCTCAAAAAGTTTTGCTGTGGGAGTTCCCGTCGTGGCTCAGTGGTTAACGAATCCGACTAGAAACCATGAAGTTGAGGGTTCGATCCCGCCCTTGTTCACTGGGTTAAGGATCCGGCGTTGCCATGAGCTGTGGCGTAGGTTGCAGATGCGGCTTGGATCTTGCGTTGCTGTGGCTCTGGTGTACAGCTCCGATTGGACCCCTAGCCTGGGAACCTCCATATACCATGGGAGCGGCCCTAGAAAAGGCAAAAAGACAAAAAAAGTGTTGCTGTTTTCTACGTAGAGGTCCTGCACATCTTTTCTTCATCTTATTTATAGCTATCTGATTTTCTTCTGCCACTGGAAAAAGTTTCCTCTTTAATTGTTTCTTCCTGGGGTATAGAAATATAATTAATTGTTTTTAATACTTGATTTCTTAAAAAATATTGATTTTTTTGTACTCCGTGACTTTGCTACACTTTCCTGTTAATTTTAACAATTTATCTTTAAATATTTTCGGACCTTTTTATAACTTTTTGCATAGTGACAGTTTTTAATTTTTCATTTCCAATTCTTATAATTTTATTTCTTTTACTTGTCTTAATGTACTGGCCAAACATCTAGTACAATATTGAAAAGACATGGTGAAAGCAAGCATCCTTGTCTTGTACTTGCTTTCAGAGGAAAAGTCCTCAACTTTTTGCTTTTAACTATCATAACTGCTTGAGTTTTTTTTAGCAGATACTCTTTAGCAGCTTGAGGAAGTTTCCATCTGTTCCGAGTTTGCTAAGAGTTTTAAACAAATGGCCATTGAATTTTTACTAAGTGTATTTTCTACAGTTATTGAGATGTTCATATTATTTTCTCCTTCATTATGTTAATGTTAAAATTCTATTGATTGCTCTTCTAATGCTAAAACTAACTTCTATTTCTTGGATAAACCCAAGGCGATCCTTATCCCTTTTTTATATTGTTTTATTCAGTTTGCTAATATTTTAAAATTATTTTTCTTCGATATTCATGAGTGAAAATGGCATGTAGTTTTCCTTTTCATGTTGTTCTTACTGCATATTGGTGTTAAGATTATGCTAGCCTTATAAAATAAGTTGGGAAGTAACTTTTAATTGTAATTTCCTGGGAATTTTTGGAAAAATTAACATATCTTCCTTTAATACTTGGTTGAATTGCCATCAAAACTATCCATGTCCAAATTTTTTCTTTTCACAAATTGAATTTCTTTAACACCTGTAGTAATATTCATGTTTCTTTTTGGTATTGTGTTAGTTTAATTTGTATTTTTCTAGTGAGAAGGTAAAATTAACCCAAAGTAAAAAACTCCGTCTACTGTTGTCTTTCACTGAGAAAATGTTTTATAAAATGTGATTATCAGAAACTATAACTGAAATTGCACCTGTAAGAATAAAACATCCTGGGAGTTCTGCTGTGGCTCAGAGCTAAGGAACCCGACTAGTATCCATGAGGTTTCGGTTTCGATCCCTTGCCTCATTCAGTGGGTTAAGGATCTGGTGTTGCTGTGAGCTGTGGTGTAGGTCGCAGATGTGGCTCAGATCTGGCGTTGCTGTGGCTGTGGCCTAGGCTGGCAGCTACAGGTCCAATTTGACCCCTAGCCTGGGAACTTCCATATGCTACATATGTGGCCCTAAAAAGACAACAAACTAGAAAGAATAAAACATCCCTGGGAGTTCCCTTGCAGTTCACTGGGTTAAGAATCAAGTGTTGTCACTGATGTGGCTCAGGTTCCATCCCTGGCCCCAAAATTTCTGCATTCCGCAGGTTCGGCCAAAAATAAAAGAATGAAACATCCCATTTTTACCTGAAGGATCTGTCATTTTAACATAGGGAGGCACCCTTGATTCATTTCCTAGGCACGAATCTTCCAATAAGGGATTTTTTTGTTTTTGTTTTTGTTTTTTTGCTCTTTAGGGCTACACCCGCAGCATATGGAAGTTCCCAGGCTAGGGGTCCAGTCGGAGCTTCAGCTGCCAACCTACACCACAGCTTGCGGCAAGGCCAGATCCTTAACCCACTGAGCGAGGCCAGGGATCGAACCTGCAGCCTCGGGGCTCCTAGTTGGATTCGTTTCTGCTGCGCCACAACAGGAACTCTGAAATAAGGGTTTTTTTTGTTTGTTTGTTTAAACACATTTCGCATTTATCTTAGCCTTGTAGTTTCCAAGAAGACAGATCCCCGAGTTCACTTCACAGTCTGATCTGATATTGATCTAATGACTGCTGTTTTGCTTTGAGCCTATCAAAATTCTGCTTTGTTTAAATTTCACCCAAGCTCTACCCTTCCCGCAAATCATAAATAGCTCTGTCTTCACCTTTGTTGAGATGCTTCCATTTTTTCCTTAGTGTGTGGTTCATTCCCTCATGCAATGACCTACCTTTATGAGACCACAAGTCTGCACATGGTCATTAACACTGACCAGACTGGGCAGCAGGCATTTTTCTCATTCACCTTAATTGTTAAGTGTATTGACATGCTATTGTTCACACTGCTTTATGGGCTCAGTAGCTCTAGGACCTGTAGTATTGTGTGGACACCAAGGCGAAGACCATTGGGAGGCAACTTGGAAGGTGGCTAAAGTGAATAAAATAAAACGGGGAGTTCCCGTTGTGGCTCAGCCGGTTAGGAACCTCACATAGTGTGCATGAGGATGTAGGTTTGATCCCTGGTGTAGCTCACTGGGTTAAGGATCTGGTGTTGCTGTGTGGGTTGCTGCAGTGTGGGTTGCAGAGGTGGCTTGGATCCCACGTTGCTATGGCTGCAGCTGGCACCTGCGATTCTGATTCAGCCCCTAGCCCAGAAAATTCCATAAGCTACATGTGCAGCTGTCGAAAGCTAAAAAAATAAAATAAAATAAAATAAGATGGATGAAATTTAAAAGAATTGGATGGCTCATAAAATAAATTAAATGGCTCTCCCTCTTTTTCCTCTTCGCTGACATGGTTAATTTCTTACATCTAGTTGCTGGTCTTGGAATATCGGTTAAAAGCAGCATGGAGTATTTTCTTAGACCAGGGACATTTTCCAGGAAAGGACTGAATTACAATTTTGTCTTCTTTTAAAAAATTGTTATCTAATTAAGTTCTCTGTTTCCTTTAGAATTCATACAGCTCTGAAAAATGTGGAGCAAAGTTCTCTGCTTGGCCCTACCTCCAGGAATTCCAGCTCTTGTTACTCTTTCTGCTCCAGTGAGTCAAGAACAATGTCATTCTCACACGGTGCTGGCCAACGGCTTGCTATCAACAGGACCCACCAGGACAGTACTCTTTCTGTTGGGAAAGGAGGTCTCATGCATGCATCCCCCACTGCAAAAGAACGGGCCTTGGACTTGGAATACTTATTTAAAAGAGCCCACACAGCTTGTGCCAAGCTTATCGCCATGTGTGCAAGTATCTCTCCCTGTTTCAAGCTCAGTGCTTACTCCTTGGTTTTATGTAAGCATGTGTCCTCTGGCCTTCGGCCAAGTCCACGACTGCACCTGCCCTCAGGGGGATGGGATCCTTCTACTTTGGCATGAGAGCCACGTGTGTAGGTCAACTGCCCTGCATCAGCTGCCAGAAGAGACTCGCTGGCCATGGGAGGTCAAAGCCCACTGTGGAAGCATCTCTGTGTAAGTGAAGCATTGTTGCCTCCAATGCTTGACTATGTTGTGCTTGGAGATTCTGACACCAACACACAATGGGCAGAGGTGTTTGGAGTCCTCCCTCGGGACCAACAATCGGTGCACGTTGTTCTGCTCAACACCCATTCTAAGGTAGAAGAAAGAGTGTCTTGGGAGAGAGAAGACATGAAAGAGGCTCAAGATTATCACGGAAGGCAAGCATCCACCATTTGGGGGGAACCTGCTGTGACCTGGTAACCTTGCTACTCATGCTGCATTGTGTACCCCGATACTCCAGCACTGTGAGAAATTGATTTCTATCCCCCCTTTGCAGTTCAAGAGATCAAAATGTAGGAAATAAAGTCATTTGTCCCAAATCACGGAGCCAGTCTTTTCAGACTCACAGTGTAAATTCACGTCTGTCCGGTCCCTCCACCTCTTCCTACCACGTCAGGTCTGTAGGACAGAGCCCTCTTATCCAGACATCCCCCATCCTCTCCCCCCAACTCATAGTCCCCAGTGAACCACAGAAGCCAGATGTACAGAGAGAAATATGCTTATTTATTGATGCACCAATCAACAGGCATGTCCTGGAAGCCTACAGGGTGCTGAGACGTTCTGCAAAGTAGATGGTGGTGGTAGAACCAAGTCTTTATCACGGCCTGCCCCAGGGATCCAAGTCTGGGAGTGGAAATGGAATTCCCAGACAGCACAAAGTAGGAATCCAGAGCCTCTTCTAAATGGCAGGAATCAGGCTGTGAGAGACAATGAGATCAGCATTTAATTGAGGAACCAGGCAACTCATCTCCACATTCCCCTCCCCACCCCCAGAAACTCCCTGACACAGAGGAAACAGCACGATGCTGATAGAGTTGAATGAGTCTTGGTACCAGGAGGCTGAGTTCAAGTCTCTATTATAAAACTCAAAAGCCAGAGCATTGACTGATACTTTGGGCTTTGACGCCAGACAGTATCCTGGAAATAAACTTCTAATACATACTTGGTGCACCGTGCTTTTGATAACGCATTTTCAATTTCATTATGTCCATTTTGCAGATAAGAAAACTGAGATTCAGAGTCACTTATCCAAGGGCCTTTCCTCAGAGGGGCTGGGATAGAATCAAAGTCATGAGAGATCCTATGGAAATCCTTGCCTCGGGGCCTGGGGAAGAGTGCTCTTGAAAGGCAAGGAAGTCAGGCAAAGGCTCCGCTTGAAGTGGGATCAGGAGTCCCCCTGTTTATATGCCCAAAAGTCCAGAGGGTTGAGCTTGAGAGCTGGAGGGGGGAGAGGTCAGCCTGCCCCAGCCCCTCCTTACCTTTCACAGGGGTGAGGCAGACTTTCCCGCACATGCTCTTGCAGCATTTTAAGTCACCCAGGCACTGGCTGTCTGTCTTGCAGTGATTGGGGGGGTTGAGCATCATACACTGGCCATAGACCACTGGACACTTCCCAGGCTTCACCTTAACTGGTGAGAGTAGAGTCATGGATTACAAGCCTTGCACCTGCCACACCAGCCCCCTGCTTCTGGGCCCAGCCCCTGCCCCAGCCAGAGCGTGGAGAATCATTACCTTCCATCCCCAAGACCACCATGTTCTTCCTGCAGGTACCCCCTGAAAGTAGGATCTGGCTTTCCCCTGATACTGGGCCCCCAGTCAATGCAGGTGACTGGTTGCCCAGTGCTGACTGGTTGGGTGGTGGCCAACTGCCTGGTTATCTGAATGACCAGATGCCTATTATCTGAAAAACTGACTCTCTTAGCAGACTGACTGCTTCACCAGCCAAATGGTAAATTCCTGTCTGGGGCAGTCTGACTCCCTGACAAACTTGGCTCAACAGTTCTTGGCAAGGAGGCAGCTTGGCAGGTCCCGACTCTGACCCCCTCGAAGCTGTGCCCTTCGTCTCACCCCTCTCCATCCGTTCTTCCAACTCCTCACCTGGGTTCGTGATAGCAACAGGGTTCAGGCATTTGATTCCGCAAGTATCTCGGCAACATTTCTTCTTGTCTGGACACTGCCAGTCACTTGTGCACTTGGGTTTCTCATATCTAAGGCACTGGACAATTTTTCTAGGAGGGCAGGCTCCCCCTTTCAAAGCTTTTGAAGAGAAGTTCAAGAGTTTGGAAGGGGGCTGGGTGTTGAGTAGCCATCACAGCTCCTGGACAAAGCACTGCCTCCCAGGAGTAACCCTCACCCAGACGCGACTGCCCACAAAGTCCAAAGGGACTGATGTTGACAAAGAGTAAGTGACAGGCTCGATGAAACCACATACATGGTCAGGAGAAAAGCACAGGGCTTCCAGCCAAGGCTTCCGGCCCCAAGGAAAAGCAAGTCTACAGAGAGGCAGAGAGGCCGGCTGAGCATGATGGAGATGGAGGGACATAAAGATAAATGGAACCAACGGGGCAGGTGGAGAGCTCGAGCCAGAGGCAGGAAAACAGAGACTCATGGAGAGAATCAGAGAGAGTGAGAGTGATGGCTGGAGAACCACAGACGGGGTGATGGGAGAGAAAGAGAAATAGGAACAGAGAAGGAGACCTGGCCAAGGTAAAGGAAGCATTTCCAGGAGTTCCCATTATAGCTGAGCTCAGCGGAAATGAATCTGACTAGTTATCCATGAGGATGCGGGTTCGATCCCTGGCCTCGCTCAGTGGATTTAGGATCCGGCATTGCCCTGAGTTGTGGCGCAGGTCGCAGATGCGGCTCGGATCTGGCGTTGCTGTGGCTGTGGCGTAGGCTGGCGGCTACAGCTCCGATTCGACCCCTAGGGTGGGAACGTCCATATGCCGTGGATGTGGCCCTAAAAAGACAAAAAAAATTTAAATTAAAAATTTTAAAAAAGAAGCATTTCTAGTTGCTCCGAAGGCCACACAGAGACCTTGGAGCCCAGATGGACTTGAACATCTCCTCAGGGACGTCTCCTCCAACTCAGCTGAGAGATTAGCAGGTAGAGAAGGGGACATCCCCACACCACCAGGAGCCCCCACCTCTGACCCTGCAACCAAGATCATACCAGGGTGACTCCAACTCACCATTTTCAGCACCTTCCACGGCCCAAGGTGCCAGGATTCCCAGGGCAAGAAGCACGAAGGGCAAGAGGCCACTGGACTTCATGGCGAGGACAGGGGTAGCTCTGATGGCCAAACCTCCCTGTTTATACCTTCACTCGTGGGTGTGGCTTCACAGGCATTTCCTCGGCCCCTCCCAGCTTTGATGGCATAAGCAGGAAGTTCAGCCAGAGATCAGGAAACCTGATACCAGAATCAGTGGCTCTTTCCGGTCCCAGGCAAGATTGCCAGGCCAACAGAGTAACTACCAGGGAAGAAACAGAAAAGGCTGGCCTGAGAGATGTCACCAGGCTGATCAGGAGGCCATCTCAGGTGTCCATCTGAACTCGGAACATGGAGGGGCCCCAGGGCCCTTGGTGGAGATGGAGGTCAAAGGTCAACTGCAAAGCTGCTGCTTAGATCTGGATTCTCAGCTGAGGCGTTGCGCAATGCACCCCTAATTCTCTCACTCCTGGGCTCCCATGAAATTGTGAAACTCTCTACGGATTGCTCAACGCAATTTCCTTATCAAATTTCAGATGACACTGAGATAGGCTGGGACCTAGAACCTGGGACTCTTTGTGAGTGGTAAGATTCATGGGTTAGAAGCCTTGCACCTTCCACCTCAGCCCTGGACAAACTTCTCCAGGAGCAAGAGAATACAAAGAAACTGCAAGGGATTAAAAATAATTGTGCATGTGCCTTTGGGGCAAACTATAAACAGCAAGAAACAAAAAGACCAAAAACCCAACTGCCACTTCTGAGGTATTGGAAGCAAAGGCACATACATGATCCCTGCACACAGCATCAAGAGGGTGGGAAGACCCCCTAAGCCACTCCTCTGGCCTGATCCTCTGGACTTGCCCCACTTGAACCCCATTTAAGGGACCAGCTCAATGCCCCAGCAAGGGAGAAAAGGAAACTTACTTATCTTCAATTCCTTATGCTGCAGATGAGTCCCAGGAAAGCCTTGCCTGAATTTCTCTTCTGGCACCTTCCTGTAATAAGGAAGAACAAGTCTGACTCCATATTTTATCTGATCCTTTTACTTTAATCTTACTTCAAGCTTTGTCTTCCTGGTTCTGCACCTTTTGCAAAAGGATGTTGCCTATAGCTTGAAATATATAGGATAGCAAAGTCTCAAGGCTATGACCTTTAAGAGTGTTACATTTAAAGATAAAAAATTGCAGAAGAGAGAATAACATTTGTTTTGTTGAAGGTTTACAGAAACATCATGACTTGACTGTGAGCTGACCTAAGTGGACAGCTGCAAGAACAAAGGATTTCTGCACCAAGAAGTTTCCAGCAACTAACCACACCCCTGCTTCCCCTCCCCTTTGGTGTATAAAAGAAGCTTAAAGTCTGACTTAGAGCAGATGGTTCTTTGAGACTAGTCTGCCTTCTTCTTGGTGGGCTGACCTTCCAATTAAAATCACTATTCCTTGTCCCAACAACCCATCTCCCGATGAATTGGCCTGTCATGCTGTGTGACAAGCAGAAAGAGCTTGGCCTCAGTAACATGATCAATTTCCTTTGATTAAATCATTCAAGAACCTGAGTTCATAACCGCATAGCCTTCAACCAACAGAAATGGATCTCCCCCAAATAGCAACCCTGTTCTCTCTCCAGTGCCTATTCCATACCTGATACATAGAAAGTTCTCATAAAACAATTGTCAAATAAAAGGTGCAGAAGGAAGAGCTCTGCCTTCAGCAAATCTCTGTGGAGCTCAGTTTTCCCAACTGTGAAATGGGATGACCCTAACAAATCAGGCTTCTCAAAGAGTCGTGAGGTTCTGAGTGTGAAAGGACTCTGAAAGGAATAAATAAATAATTTTTCTTACGTCTACAGAGAATGGAAATCTGAGCTAAAAGGGCAGAGTGCCTCACGAGTCACTGTAATCAAGATTTAGGGATAGTGTGTGATTTGAGATGTCACAGGAACGCTTCCCACACCCAGCCCCCTACAGATTTCACGGTCCCCAAGAGAAGAATGATGGCTGCCATGTGGTAAACCTATTCTGTGTGCTACACAGTCTGTCTCGATTGCTTCTAATTGTCAAGAGAGTAATCATTCTCTCTAGAATCCAAGCCAAACTTGTCCAACTGCAAAGCCCAAACTCTTGCCTCCGTATCAGAGAACTTCCTGATGCTTGGAATTTCCCCAGTCACTCTTCAAAGTGGAGGTTTATGGCAATTCAAATAGACATGAGAGAGTCTATTTGTAAAGTATCCTCCAGAAAGACAGGCAGCTGATCTCTCCATGCAGAAGTGACTCAATGGTTTAAGTTTTGATGGGAAAAGAAAACGAGGAAAATTAGCAGGCATCAGGTAGCTACTATGTGCCTAGGGCTTTCGCTCCTGGCTGGCACACTCGGTAAGGCAAATAAGAGCAAGAGGAAACATCTGACTTCCACCAGTTGGGACCATCACTGTCGGGTGAAAGAGCTTGGCTTAGGTTCAGGATTCTGGTTCTCGCCTACACCACCTTGGGGACAATTTGATTCCACTCACCCAGGCTCGAGAGTGGAGGATTCAGCCACACTTCCCATTTCTCTTTCTTCCTATCTTCCTCAATGCCACACTTGAGAGAGTATTTTCAGTTTTCTAAATACGTTCTTCTTGAAGAGTGAAAGGGAGAAAGCTCCAGCTAGAGTTTTCTGTGATTGATTAAAAAAGCCAAAGAAGAGTCTTGTGATCAATTAGCAATGTCTGCCATGGACACCATAGGAGGGTAATGATAGTGTATGATCATTTCTGTCCTTTTATATGTTTGGTTCTAAGTCTTCAAATCATAGACTCTTAAGATTAAAAGGGATCTCAGAGGTCATCTAGACCAGGGGTCAGCAAACAAAAGCTTCAGGACCAAATCCAGACAGCTGCCTGTTTTTCTAAACGACGTGTTATTGGAACCCAGCCATTCATTCATCTGTTTGCGTATTGTCTGAGGCTACTTTCTCACTACAATGGGATAATTGCACAGTTGTGGCAAAGATCCAAATTAGGCTTTAGACAAAGCCTAAAATATTTATTATCTGGCCCTTCACAGAATATGTTGGCTGACTCTCGACCCAGACCCAGCCTCCAGCTGGCAGCAAGAGACTGAGGCCCCCAGGAGAAGTACAAGTCCAAAGCCAAATAATGAGTTATTACACAATAATAGATAGAGCTTTTCTAAAACTGGTTATTCTCATGCTGATCCCCAGACCCTGTTTGATAAGTAATGGGTGGACACTTCCCCTCCTAACCCGAACTTAACCCAAGATTAATTCACTCAGCCTACTTCACATACCCTGTATGGCCTCTAGAAATACTACGGACTTTTTTTTTTTTTTGTCTTTTTAGGACCACCTCTGCAGCATATGAAGTTTCCCAGGCTAGCGGTTGAATCGGAGCTGTAGCCACTGGCCACAGCCACAGCCACACCAGACTGGAGCCATGTCTGCAACCTACACCACAGCTCACAAGAACACTGGATCCTTAACCCACTGAACGAGGCCAGGGATCGAACCTGCATCCTCATGAATACTAGTCAGATTCGTTTTCTGCTGAGCCACGATGGGAACTCCCTACAGACTCATTCTTTCATTCAGTTCATTCAAAAAAAAAAATTGATAAATTCACATTGTGTGCCAACTATTGTGCTAGGCCCTCAGGCTACAATCAAGAAGACACACAGAGGCAATATCACGTGGTCATTATGAACCTAAACTTGAGAGTTCCCACCATGGCTCAGCAGGTTAAGAACCTGACCAACATCCATGAGGATCCCTGGCCTCACTCAGTGGGTTAAGAATCCGTGAGCTGTGGTATAGATTGCAGATGTGGCTTGGATCTGGCGTTGCTGTGCTGTGGCCGGTGGGGCACATCAGAGCTACAGCTGCTGGCCTACACCACAGCCACAGCAACGCCAGATCTGAGCCACATCTGCGACCTATACCACAGCTCACGGCAACAACAGATCCTTAACCCGCTGAACGAGGCCAGGGATTGAACACACGTCCTCATGGATATTAGCCAGGTTCGTTACCACTGAGTCACAGTGGGAACTCCCCCCATATCATCTATTTAATGCCAGTTACATCATTGTCCCCAAGGCTGTATGGTCCATTACGGACCCTCAGTACTGGCTTCCAGTGACTGTCTCAAAGGTTGTCCTTGTTTCGGATCATGAATGCAGCCAGAAGGAAGGGGGCCTGAGTTGTGGGATGGGACCTGGGGCACTGGAAGGGTCGGATTCTCCCTGCGAGTGTCCCCATGCCTAGGGGAAGCAACATCAAGTGACAGGTAAAAACCACCGCGGACAGATCACAAAAGAAAGGCGAAGTTTGCTTGGGTGTTTTTCACTACCTTTAGCAGCACTTTTTTCCTGCTTTGAATGAAGGCCCCCACATTTCCACTTTGCCCTGGGCCCCAAAGACTGTGTAGCCAGCCAATCCTGGGGGCGGTCATGGGTGAAGTGAGAAAAGAGGTCCAGTCACACAAGAAATGTGTGCCTGGGAGTTCCCTAGTGGCTCAGCGGGTTAAGGATCTAGCATTGTGACTGCTGTGATTAGGCCCAGGAAGTTCTGCATGCCATTAGTGTAGCCAAAAACAAAAGGGGAAAAGTGTTGCTGTTCCTAATCCTGCGCGACTACAGATTGACCCAAGAGTGATACCTTTGTATGGCATCATATATTGTAACGAGACATAGTTACAGTCATTTGAAATAAGTAAAAATCTCAAATCACCATGTTGTGTAACAGGAACTCACGCGGTGCTGCAGGGCAATAGACTTCCAAAGCAAACAAACTCATAGAAAAGGAGATCAGAAGAGTTCCCTGGTGGCCTAGTGGTTAAATTCTGGCATTAGCACTGCTGTGGCATGGGCCACCTGGCCCAGGAGCTACTTTCTGCACGCCATAGGTGCGGCCAAAAAAAAAAAAAAAGAAGGAAAGAAAAGAAAAAGAGATCCAATTTATGGTTACCAGAGGTGGGAGATGGGGGAGGAGAAAGTGGACAAAGGCAGTCAAAACATACAAACTCCAAGTTATAAGATAAATAAATATTGCGGATATAATGTAGGACATGGAAATATACATATAATAACGATACTACATGTACGTTATGCGAAAGAGGGTAAATCCTGAGTTCTCATCACAAGGAAAAATACGTTTTTTTCTTTAGTTTTATATGAGATGATGGATGTTCACGAAATTTATTGTGACAATCATTGTATGATGTATGTAAGTCAAATCATTAAACTTAAACTTGGACTGTCAATCACACTGGGGGGGGGACGGACTCAGAAGAACAATCAGAGGCCAAAAAAAAAAAAAATTCCATTGGAAATGCCCCGTGGCATTGCCAAGCTATGGTCCCATAGGGTGACTGCCATGGATGCCAGCAATGAGGGGGAAATTCAAGGGAGGAAAGAGTCCCAATAAATCATCTATACTTCATTAATAATAATAATAATAATAATAATAAAATGAAAAAAAAGCTTTAAAAAAAAAAAAGAGCCCCAAAAGAGAGAAAGCAAGACCAGGACCCAGACAGGTCCCAGGCCAGGCTGGAGGGGCTCCGCCCCTGTGGCACCGCTGCCCCTGGCTGGTCCCAGGCCGCTGAGGGAAAACAAATGATTGTGAGGAAGGGGCTCCAAACACACCTGAGCCCTGAGGTGTGAGGCCCAGGGCAGGAACCCTCATTGCCTGGGTCTAAGGGATACCAACATCTTTGCAGTCTCTCCACATTGAGAGTAGGAGACATCTTTGCCCTTAGCTCAAATGCACTGTTTCTCGGTCTCAAAACAAGAGCAAAAACCCTGTCCGAATCTGTAAATCAGGCGACGAAGGATCTTACAGCTCCTCCTGTATGAGTGAGGCAGCCACTGCTCTTCTCTGTGCCTCTGCTCCTCCGTCTGTCCCAAGAGGATAACTGTGAGCTAAGAAACCAGGCCGCCCTGCTTCCTCACAGGCCATAAACACACCCAAGAGCCTCAGCCCATGTTCTGACACCTGCAGTTGTCTTTATATCTTAATTTGACCTATTCCCGCAAATGAAACATGCATAATATATATAATGTATAATATTCAGTCATGACCCAAGAAGAGTAGGAATGCAGAAGCCAGGAGGCCAGGAGAAGTATCCAGACGTGGTGCTGATGATATCCAGGAAGGCCACCCCTGAGTGGGGACAGAAAGAGCAAACTGAGGACGAGAAGGAAACGAGGGAGGGCCAGGGCTTGGTCGCTCACCTCTGGAGACCCATGGGCGACAGGTGTGGCCCCAGGTATCCCCACACCTTAGAGAGAAGCATATAGCCTAACCACTTCCTGCTTAGTCCTTCCCCACCCCAGAAAGTTCAGATTATACAAGGTTTGAATTTATTCCCCAACCGTTCATCATATTTCTAATAAAACTGCGGAGGGTGTACGATTCTTTGTTTTTTTTTAGGGCCACACTCATAGCATATGGAAGTTCCCAGGCTAGGGGTTGAATTGGAGCTGCAGCCGCTGGCCTACACCACAGCCACAGCAACGTGGGATCTGAGCCGCGTCTGTGACCACACCACAGCTCATGGCAACACTGGAGCCTTAACCCACTGAGTGAGGTCTGGGATTGAACCTGTGTCTTCATGGATCCTAGTCAGATTCATTTCTGCTGAGCCAGGATGGGAATTCCTCTTTAAAAAAAAAAAAAGTGTGGCCGAGACAGGCAGTGGCTGGATGTGGGATCCAGTCCCCAGACTGGATCAAACCTGGGCTCCAGCAGTGAAAGCGCCAACTCCTAACCACTAGACAACCAGGGAACTCCTGGTGTATTATCCTTTTAGGATCAGATTTGAGTGGGAAGCTCCCAGGTAAAGCAGAATCTAAGCAAAGGTGAAAAATATCCATCCGTGGAAGAAGTAGCTGGAGGAAATAACCAAAGCGGTAGATTTCAAATATCTTCCTACCTGTGCGCATCTAAGAGGGGGTTCATGTACCAAACGGGGCTCTGCAATTTGTTCCTTGAAAGGCTGAGTGTCCTCCTAAAAGAAGACAGTCATTTACCACGAGATTAAGGAAACAGGCTGAGGAAATGCTTAGCAGTCTCGTGAGACAAAAAGAAAAGCAAATGTTTGTTGGACATTAAGGAACCGTGAGCCAGACTCTCTGTGGAAGAAAACAAGACAAAGGAAAAAGGAATTATTTTTCTTTGCAAGGCCCCGCCTGCGGCATATGGAAGTTCCTCTGCTAGGGGTCAAATTGGAGCTGCAGCTGCCAGCCTACGTCACAGCCACGGCAATGCAGGATCCAGACCACATCCGGGACCTATGCTGCAGCTTGCAGCACCACCAGATCCTTAAACCACTGAACGAGGCCAGGAATCGAAACCGCATCTTCACTCATGCACTCGATGCTGGGTTCTTAACCCACTGAGCCACAATGGAAACTCCAGGAAAACTGAATTTTTTTAATTTTTTTATGTGTGAGGAAAACTGAATTTTTAAAAATTTAATTTGATTTTTATTTTCTGTTGAAGTATAGTTGATTTACAGCGTTGTGTTAGTTGCAGGTGGACAGCAAAGTGATTCAGTTAAGCATAAACATATATCCATTCTTTTTCAGATTCTTTCCCCATATAGAAAGTTTTTTTTTTTTCTTTTCTAGGGCCATACCCGCGGTATGTGGAGGTTCCCAGGCTAGGGGTCTAATTGGAGCTGTAGCCGCCGGCCTACGCCACAGCCACAGCAACGCCAGATCTGAGCCTCATCTTTGACCTACACCACAGCTCACTGCAATGCTGGGATCCTTAACCCACTGAGCAAGGCCAGAGATCGAACCCACAACCTCATGGTTCCTAGTTGGATTCGTTAACCACTGAGCCATGACAGGAACTCCTAGAAAGTTTTTTTTTTTTTAAACCCTGAATTTTAACACTCTTTCCAGTGTTTTCCAAACCAACACTTACATAAAGGGCACTCAATTTCTGGTACCGCATTCATCCAGTTTGGAATCTAGATGAAAGCAGTTCTCTCCATGAAGTCCAGATAAGCTTCTTTATAGACTTTACAGATTAAATAAGTTCAGTAATTTTAAAGAAGTTTAACAACTTCTAATGTACTCAACATAAAATGGTAGAATGAGAACAGAATAACTACAATAAAAAAACCCCTCCTATTTACAAAAGAGAAAAATATGAAGCAACATTCAGGGGGTCACTGGTCCACAGGACACATTGTATATCCAGTAAGACAGGGACGTGGGGACTTCCAACCTGGTGCTGCAGTGACTTCCTTGTTCAGTGACCGTGGCTTATCCAATTCTGCTCTCTGGGAGTCTCTCCTTTGCCCAGTGTTTCCCACGGCTATATCGCAGAGAAGTACTGCAGAGGATATATCTTTTCAAGAGTTCACTTCGTAAGGGTGCGGCAGGACATCCTTATGGATATGAACAATCAGTGCCCATTGTTGGAGAGGCTTGGGTTTCTTGTTTAGCTGACTCCTGGTCTGCTTGCTTCAGATAAAAGCATAAACTAATAACCATAGTCAGAGATCCTGCAGAGTCATGTTTGTCTTTTATGTACTCTGCCCAACCCTAAATGCACACTTTTAATCTGAAGATGCATACCTTATTTAATTTTGAACATTTTCTTCTTTTTAACTCTTTAAATATGGCTTCTCTGCCATTCTCTCCATTCTCCTTCTAGAACTTCCATTGGTTATTAATTATATCTCCTATTTACAGCCCCCTTGTCTTACCTTTCTCTCATATTTTTCTCATCATCTCTCTGTTCTGTGTTACAGGTGATTTCCTCAGTACTATCTTCCAATTCACTAATTTTTCTTTCACCTGCACTCAATCTAGACTCCATTTTGTCTAATTAGTTCTTTTGAAGTTTGGAATTATCTAAGTATCTGCTTCTGAATGTACTGTTGGTACATACAATCTCAAAACAGTTAAATTCTCTGTCACTGAGAAATAGGTGATGACTCCCAAACTTTGAAAAGAACTCACAGGAAGGCATTGTACTTGAGCACTGATCAGTGTACATAGAGGCTGGAACAACACCAGATATCTACCATCTATAATTTAATGACCATTTGTCCTTATCTTAAAATCAGAGGACATTTGCCCTGAAACATACCTCGGAATAGATTTAAGCCCTGAATCTAGTCACTCTCATCTTATCTCAGGAACCTGTTCTGTTTGGCTTTGCCCTTCATGACTTGATCTGGATCCTAGATCCTTGACTGCATCTTCTCCAACCAGCCTCTATCATCTCTTCCTATATCCAATGGTCTTGAGGATCTTTATTCATTTGCTCACTCAAAAAAACTGTATCGAGTGCCTACCATGAACCAGGCACTATGCCATGCCCTAGAGATACAAACTGATAGATGGAGCACAGTGTAGTGGATAAATGCATGAACACTAGCGTTAACCCAATCTGGATTCAAACCTTGGTACCGTAATTTACTATCTGTGTGGTCCTGGACAAATCAGGAAAGATCTTCTAGTGCCAGTTTCCATGAAGCAAGCAGGATCAACCTTTTCTTCCTAGAGTTGTTGTGGGGAGTAAATGAGCATCTAGCCCAAGGCCTGGCATACAGAAAACACTTAATTATGGTTGCCATTATGATTATGACAAAATATTCTCTCTCTCTCCCTCTCTCACACCCACACACACACACCCATTAGAGCTCACAGAACGATATCAGGTCTTCAGGAGTTCCCTGGGTGCTCAGCATGTTAAGGATCTGGCATTGTCACTGCTGTGGCTTGAGTTGCTGCTGTGGTGAAGGCTGGATCTCTGGCCCGTGAACATCCACGTGCCTTGGGCACGACCAAAAAACAAACAAACAAAGAACCCAACACAGACCGAGGACATGGCTGGTGGGCCCTCCGGCTTTCAAGGGCCATCTTGGCTATGCTGGTCTCCTAAGGTCTAGGATAAGAAGAGGGACCAGGAGGAAGACGAGTGGCTACTCCTTCTCAAGAAAGGCTACTCTACCTCCCCTCTGGCTCCTGGCTGTAAGACTCATGGCCATGCCTCTGTCGGATGGGCTTCTCTCTTTCACTCGCAAGCGCCCTGCCATCCACTGATGTTGGGGAAGGGGGAGTAGAGGGTCTCTGACGTCCTTTACATTAGATGCCCCTCTCTGGGCCTCACTTCACCTACCTCTTTGTCTATTGATTTGCGTGTCTCCACCCTAGACTAGGATTTCTTTGAGGGAGAAAACGTACATCATTAAAATCTCATAGGCTTTGGCATTAGACTGACCTGGTTTCAAATCCTGACTCTCCCACCTAATAAATGTTCCTTTAGATAATTACAGCAAATAATTACTGAGCATTTGTTACACTCCAGGCACAGTGCTGAGCGCTTTGGGTGACTCATCACCTTTAAACCTCATAACAATATATAAGTAGGTATATAGTCATCCAGTTTTACAAATAGCAAAAAAATAAGGCTGAGACTGGCCTTCCATTCAAGGGGACAGGAGGAGGGAAGACGGGGTGAGGTTGATCAGGCGCTGCCTAAGAACTGATGCTACTCGCCCAGGCCTGAAAAGCAGCCCAGAGGTTCCCTTAATTCCAAGCTGGGGTCAGAGGAAAGAATCCCTGTGAGGTCACCTCTGTAGTTCATGCAATTGCTGTGAACCATGTACAGATGGTAAATGAGCTCCAGAGAGAAGTATCAACTAGCAGACACTTTAGTTTTAGTGTCATCTTTTTTTTTTTTTTTTTTTTTTTTTTGTCTTTTTAGGGCCGCACCCTCGGCATATGGAGTTTCCCAGGCCAGGGGTCAAATTGGAGCTGCAGCTACCTGCCTACACCACAGCCACAGCAGTGTGGGATCCAAGCCACGCCTGCAACCTACACCACAGCTCACAGCAATGCTGGATCTTTAACCCACTGAGCAAAGCCAGGGATTGAACCCAGATCCTCATAAACACCATTCAGGTTCGTTACTGCTGAACCACAACGGGAACTCCTAGTGTCATCTTTTTAAAGGGTGTACTTTTTATCTTGATGGAGTCCACTTTACCTCCTCTTCTTTAATGAATTTTTTATGTTAAGCTACCCTTACCTAAGAAGCATCCCTTCTATACTTTAAATATCTTTACAAGTTCTCTTTTCCACATTTAAGTCATTAATCCATCTGGAATTTAGATATTTATTTTATGTATTTATTTTTTTGCTATACCCATGGCATGCAGAAGTTCCCAGGCCAGGGATCAGACCCGTACCACAGCAGTTACCAGAGCCACAGCAATGACAATGGCAGGTCCTTAACCCTCTGAACGACCAGGGAGCTCCCTGTAATTTACTTTTTGTGAGAAATTTGAAGGAAGGATCTTGTTTCATTTTTTTCCTAAAGTGTTTCCCCATAGCCTTGATCCCCTGTTAATTTATAAAGCCACATCTATTTTGTACGAAGTTTTCATACATAAAAGGATGCGTTTCTATGTTCTATTATGTTTTCTTATTCAATTTATTCTCAAACCAGTCACTTTTAATTAACATGTACATTTTATATATCTTTGAAGCACAAGTCTTTTTGATTTTACTTATTCAGAATTGTTTAGGCTATTCTTACACTTTTAATCTCCTACATAAATTTTAGGGTCAGTTTCTCCAGGTCCTCAAAAAAAATCTGTTGAGATTTTTATTACAATCGTACGAAAGCTATAAATGACTGAGGGGAGCCATATGAAGTCTTCCCAAGTATAAAAACAATGAGTATCTCTCTATTTATTCAAAGCCTCATCAAGCCATTTAATGAAGTTTAATTTTCTTCATGTAATTCTTACAAACTTTTATCTGGCTTATATTTACATAGTAATAAATTTCATGGCTATTGTGAATAGGATCCTTTTCTCTCTTTTTTTTTTTTTTTTGATTAGTTTTTTGGGCATAAGTATGCAATTGATTTTTTTGTATATTAACTTTTGTAATTGCAAACTCAATGAACTTTCTCAGGAATTTTAATAGCTTACCCTTGAGTCTCTTGGATTTCAGTGAGACGTTTGTATCATCTGTAAGCATTAACTATGCCACCTCTTCCTTTCCAATCCCTCTACCTCTTTATTTTTATGTCCAGTTTTATTGCATTGGCATAACTTGATCACTAACTTGATATTGAATCAGAGTGGCGAGAGAGGACATACTGTTTTTAAGGATATTGCTTCTACATTTTCACCGCTGAGCATAATATTTGCTGTGGGTCTTTGGTAAGTACCCTTCATCAGGTGCTTAGATCAAGAATAATCACTTTTGGAGTTCTCATCGTGGCTCAGTGGTTAACGAATCTGACTAGGAACCATGAGGTCGCGGGTTCGATCCCTAGCCTTGCTCAGTGGGTTAAGGATCCGGTGGTGCTGTGAGATGTGGTGTAGGTTGCAGACGTGGCTCGGATCCCACGTTGCTGTGGCTCTGGCGTAGGCTGGTGGCTACAGCTCTGATTCGACCCCTAGCCTGGGAACCTCCATATGCCGTGGGAGCGGCCCTAGAAAAGGCAAAAAGACCAAAAAAAAAAAAAAAAGAAAGATCACTTTTGTTCTTAGTATACTGTGGATTTTTATCATGATTGAACATAGAACAATATAGAATAATTTTATGAATCAGTTTAAAGATTCATTTGGATTCTCTTCTTTAAGTTTTTAATTTGCTTAATCACATTAATAGATTTCCTGTTCTTAAACTACCCTTAAATTCCTGGGATGTACCCTATTTATTTATGAGGGTTTTTTAAAGCATACTGAGAAGTTCGATACCTAACATTATTATACTTATCACTTTGAAATAATTTCAGGACTATAGAAAAACTGGACCATAACACAAAGAGCTATCATATTTCTTTCACACAGATCCACTAAAATGTTAACATTCTGCCACATTTATCATTCTTTCTTCCATATGTGGGTGAGAGATGATATCATGTTTTTGTTTGTTTGTTTGTTTGTTTTGTCTTTTTGCCTTTTCCAGGGCCACACCCGTGGCATATGGAGGTTCCCAGGCTGGGGGTCCAATCGGAGCTGTAGCCGCTGGCCTACACCACAGCCACAGCAATGCAGGATCCGAGCCACGTCTGCAACCTACACAACAGCTCGTGGCAATACTGGATCCTTAACCCACTGAGCAAGGCCAGGGATCGAACCCACAACCTCATGGTTCCTAGTCAGATTCGTTAACCACTGCGCCACGACGGGAACTCCAAGTTTGTTTGTTTGTTTGTTTGTTTCTTGTCTTTTTAGGGCCGTACCCGAGGCATATGGAGGTTCCCAGGCTAGGGGTCCAATCAGAGCCAGCCTACACCAGGTCCGAGCTGCGTCTGCAACCTACATCACACACAGCTCACAGTGACACTGGGTCCTTAACCCACTCAGTGAGACCAGGGCTGGAACCCACAACCTCATGGTTCCCAGTCAGATTCGTTTCCGATGCGCCAGGACGGGACCTCCGATATCATGGTTTATTCTGAGCCTTGAAAGTAAGTTGTATACAGCACGCTCCTTTATCCATGAGCATTTCCATGTATCTTCCCTACGAACAGATTGCTTACATCTTGATAATAACCTTGACGGAACATTTAAAGAGTGGGATACATATCACTTTACTATAAATTTAACTTTGCGTTGACCTCATTTCTATAATTACAGCTGGGACCTGATAGTGTCCTGTTTTTTATATTGCATATGTAGCCAAGCTATGTGAGAGATCAGTTTTAATTCAGATGAGTAAAGGGGATGTGATTAGAGATTTATTACTAAAAAATTAAAGGCATCGGGGTCTGTAGGGTTGAAAAACACTTATCCGGATCATCTCCAGAGGGACTCTGACTGTGGTACAAGTTTGGGCTTGACCCTAGGCAGCAATCCCACAGCTACTTCCATCCCACGGAGAAATCCCAGCGACGCATTTCAGAGAGCAGAGGTATAGCGGCATCTATGACCTGACTCAACGTCCATTTCGAGCTCCTTCCTGTGTACACCCTACAAAGCACAGAGGCTGGAAAGGTAAAAGCTCCACTTCTGAGACCACCTTCCCCCCTACCCCCCGGAGCCGGGGTTCTGGCTCTGATTTGGGTTTCCCTGATCGGGTGTGCTCTCTACACCAGAACAGTCTGGAGGGAAGCAGAACGCAAGGCACAGACCATGGCTGAGAAGCATTCTTGGATTATGGCCTCAGCAGGATAAGTGGGGGAGGAAATGTATCCCTAAAACTCAGTTTACAGTCTCTTTCTCCAGCCCTTCAAGCGATTTTGTAGATACTAATTCCTGATAAGAAGTAGCTTTCTGCTTAAACTAGCGAGGATGGCTCCTGGTTTTGCAACCAACCCTTCACCAATGTGGAGGACGAGAGAGAGACAGGGCTTGCTTGCAGTCAGTCAATTGACAGCAGAGCCGAGGTTCATACCCAAGACTCTTTAGGACGTGGGCTCCTGCTCCACATCCCCAAACAGCCCTCAGTTCCAGGACCCAGATGAGAAGGGACTGGGGTAAAAACACTTCTAGGGGAGATCCCACTGGTGAGGAAGGGGTCCCTGCTCTAGGGTCTGAGGACAGTCGAACACATGACCCCCAGCACTGACTGGATGAGATCAACAGCAGTTTACCAGTGACACATACTCACAGCTCAAGAGAGGACACCACACACCATGCAGGACCACGTGAAATTGCGCTTGAGGAGTTCCCGTGGTGGCGAAGCGGAAATGAATCTGACTAGGAACCATGAGGTGGTGGGTTTGATCCCTGTCCTCGCTCAGTGGGTTAAGGATCCGGCACTGCCGTGAGCTGTGGTACAGGTCGCAGATGTGGCTCGGATCCCGAGTTGCTGTGGCTGTGGTGTAAGCTGGCAGCTATAGCTCAGATCCGACCCCTAGCCTGGGAACCTCCATATGCCATGGGTGCCGCCCTAAAAAGCAAAAAAGAGGGAGTTCCCGTCGTGGCGCAGTGGTTAACGAATCCGACTAGGAACCATGAGGTTGCGGGTTCGGTCCCTGCCCTTGCTCAGTGGGTTAACGATCCGGCGTTGCCGTGAGCTGTGGTGTAGGTTGCAGACGCGGCTCGGATCCCACGTTGCTGTGGCTCTGGCATAGGCCGGTGGCTATAGCTCCGATTCGACCCCTAGCCTGGGAACCTCCATATGCCGCGGGAGCGGCCCAAGAAATAGCAACAACAACAACAACAACAACAACAAAAAGACAAAAAAAAAGAAAAAAGAAAAAAATTGCACTCGAGTGGGCAACCAAGGGTCATGGGAGGCAGTGTTGGTAGTATGTCCCCTGGTTCCCATAGAAGGCTGTGAGTGGCTTGTTGGGATGATTCCACGAGCTGGCAAGGAACTGACAGGCATTCCTCAGGGAAAGTGGGAATTGTGCTTGGTCCCTGATGAGGGTGTTGTTTAGCTGGAGACCTAATTAGTGGGAGCAGAGTGGGGAGGGGACCCTGATGTTAGGACATTTCAGGTTCTCTTCCTATCTCACCTGACGTCAAGGCGACACATCATCCTGAGTCTTCATTTGAAGTCTCTCCCAGGCACAAACTTGTTGCAGTGATGGAAGAAAGTGCTGAAGTTAGAAATGCCAGACAGATGCTCCTCCTAACAGGTGAACAGGCAAGTGATCTTGTCTCCAGAGCCCAAGGCACCAGAGGCTGTGGTCATAACCAGGTTTTGCCTGAGGTCAGCCTCTTCTGACTCTTCCACTATGGGAATACATGGGAAATACACACCCTTGCAATTTCGTGAGGGTTTGAGCCTAACATACCAGCCTCTGGATACTTCCAGGGTTTCATCACAATAGGTGAGCCCAAGGCCATATGTCATCCCAGCTACTCCCATTGGTGCCACAGAGCCTGAGGACTGCCTTCAGGCATGAGCAGTCCACCTGCTGACCAACGTAAGACTTTCCCTGCCAATACAACCTGTAACTTAGCTTCTGGCCTATTGGCTTTTAACCAAAGCCAAGTACCATGTTGTGTAGATATTAATTTATTCATTCTGTTCCACGGTTGATGTGTGCTCTTGATCTAAACACTCGCATCACTCTTTGATTCTGGAAAACCCTCTCCCATTACTTCTTCGACTCTCTCTCCTCTGATTTTCTTTTCTCTCACTCTAGAATTCCAACTGGCTGTATATCACATCCGCTTATTTTCCCCATGTCCATCTGTTTTTGATTCACATTTACCTATTTTTATTCTATACACTTTTGCTCTCTTTTTATGACTGCTAGGGGGCAGGCACCATTCACACTGTTCCAACCAGATGCCTCACTCTCACCAAGACTTTTGAAATTGTGCAACTTGGAAGCCTTGCCAGGAAAGTCGGTAGTTCGAGGAAATAAAAGTCAGAAACTAAGAAAGTCTGTCCAGGACACCAGCAAGAATCATCTGGTTAGGATTCCATCAGTGGACTCTCAATATTGTCACTGCACTGTCATGAATGACCTAGCAGTCCCTGCTCCTTTGCCTTATTCAGCCTCAGCCATGCATTTTGGGTTTTTAACAAACACTCACACTGGATACATACTATGCACCAGGCAGAGTTCTGGCTCCTGTAACCGCCCCTCCAAAAGGGAATCAGGAGATGGACAAGGGAACCAGCCCATCAACACTTACGCAGAGCTAGTAAGAAGCAAGGCTGGTCTTCAAATCCAGGAGCGTGTGGTTATTGCCCAGGAAATGAAGCAGCTTATAGGCTGGGGTGGTCCCCCAGAGTGAGGGGGAATGGTGTGAAGGGAGAGGAGAATCTTTCACAGAAGGCCAGTCCAAGAGCCAGACGCCAAGGACCTGCAAGGACGCTGGGACCCGACTCCAATTCAGAGCTCCAAGCGCCATCCAGTGGCCAATTCAAAGACTGCAGGAAAAAAACTTGGAGAGGGGAAAAAACCCTGCAGAAAGCAGTCCTGGCCTGTGCCATGGAGAAGGAGGGAGCCTGGCCTTTGCCTTAGAGCCACCCCATCAGTTGCAGACCCCACTGCAATCAGATCCTCTCAAGACTGCTGCCTGATCCAGCTGCAGTTCTCTCACTGTGATCCAAGCAGACAATTCTGCCCTCCAGGCCTGGTCTACCTGCCCTAAAACAAAGGGGTTGGACAGGCACACAGGCCAGGGGCTGTGCTTAGTGCTTTTGCTCATCCGACCGTCATGTCCAGGTAAATTATCCATCACCCCTTCACCCCTCTCCCTGCGCCTCCAGTCACTCCTGACCCCCGCCTACCTCTGCTTCACTGACCTGTGAAATCTCACTTAGCCGCCTGAAGAAATTCCAGCCACAGGTTAAGATTTGGCTAAAAGGCACCTCCTCCAGGATTTCTCCCTCCTTACCTGCCTTTATTCCATCCCCTCACCTGAAGAGCCTTCTTTCTTTCTTCTTCTTTTTTTTTTTTTTTCTTTTGAGGGCTGTACCCATGGCATATGGAAGTTCCCAGGTTAGGGGTCGAATTGGAGCCGCAGCTGCTGGCCTACACCACAGCCACAGCAACATCAGGTCTGAGCTGTGTTGGTGACCGACACCACAGTTCACAGCAACACCAGATCCTTAACCCACAGAGCGAGGGCCATGGACCAAACCTGCATCCTCATGGACACTAGTCGGATTCATTACTGGTGAGCCACAAAAGGAACTCTCCAGGCCTTCTTCTGCTACCCCTCTCCACCCCTGAGTGCCCCCAGATCAGGGGTTTTTCCCAATCATCTTTTGCCCTCCTCACCACGCCCAGCATAGGTGTGATTAACAGTGCCTGCTCTGAGTTCAGTCCTCCTGGTGTCTAGCCTGGTGTGGTAGGCACAATAATGCCCCCCTGAAGATGTCCACGTCCTAATTTCTGGAACCTGTAAATATGTTACTTTAGGGAGTTCCCTGGTGGTCTAGTGGTTATGATTCAGCACATCCACTGCTTCAGGTTGGAATTCAATCCCTGGCCTGGAACTGGGATCCCACATCAAACTGTTGAATGCCTCAGCCAAAAAAAAAAAGAAAAAAAGGAAAAAATCTCCTAGCTCTATCACAATTGCTACAAAAAGAATTTTTTAAAAATATCTTACTTTGCAAAGAGAGTTTGCACATGGGGAGATTATGGTGCATTGTCTGGTCAGCCCAATATAATCACAAGGATCCTTTATGAAATGGAGACAGGAGAGTCAGTCAGAGGCAGGAGATGTGATGCCAGAAGCAGAGGTTGAGGTGATGAGAGAAATTCACATAGCCTCTCGAAGCTCAAAAGGGCGAGGAAACAATAGTCTCCAGAAGGAATGCAGTCCTAACAACCCATTTTAGACTTCTGGCCTCAAGAACTATTTGCATTTTTCAAGCCACTAAAAAAATTTTTTTCCTTTTCATGGCTACTCCTGCGGCACATGGAAGTTCGAGGGCTAGGGGTCGAAACACAGCGGCAGCTAGCAACCTACACCACGGCCACAGCAACACCCGATCCAAGCCTGGGACTTACACCACAGCTTGTGGCAACTTGGGATCCTTAACCCACTGAGTGAGGCCAGGGATGGAACCCGCATCCTTATGGAGACTATGTTGGGTTCTTAACAGGCTGAGCCACAATGGGAACTCCTTAAGCAACTAAGTTTGTGGCACTATTACAGCAGCCATAGGAAACAAATACACCCTGGTTCAACTTCTTACTAGTCATACGTCTGGGAAACTTAACCTCTCTTTGACTCAGTTTCCTGGTCTATAAAATGGGAATGATAAAGGCACTAATTCCTACCTCACAAGGTTGTTGTGAGGATAAGATGAAAATATCTGCAAGTCGCTATGAATGATGCACAAGACTAAACATGTCAGCTATTATTATAAGAATAGTTTAATAGCTACCATTAATGGAGAGCCTAATATAGACCAGGCACAATGTTAGATACCTTAAAATAATTTCACCATCACCCTAGGGGGTAACTTTTCTATCCACATTTACACATAAGGAAACAAACCCAGAGTAATTTGCCCATAATCACTCTAAGACGAAGCATTTTAATCTTTGCAGTTTCTAACAAGCACTTGGGAAATTGTACTGGTTTGTGCTCTTTACAGAAAGAGGGTTAGTTTTTGTTTTGTTTTGCTTTGGTGAAGAGCAGAGGGTGAGGCACAGGCTGGGCAGGCTACCCTGGGCCAGAGGTCCCGGCTGACACCCTATCTTCTTCCTCCCTAGTACAGGTAGATAAAATCCTGGTGAAATTCACTTATCCCGCCCCCATCTCATCCATTTAGGGGTTCAGTTACTTCTCCCGCTTCCTCACCGACTTCCCAGTCCAGTTATAACTGCATTTGAGCCAGACTCGGGGATACCAGGAGATAGGCAGGGCCAGAGAGAGAGCCAGGTGTCCGATCCACCGGAGGATGGAGGGACGCAGACCTGCCCAGATCCCGGGGGTACCCGTGAAGCCCCCTCCCTTCCCTCAGGCTGCATAAGGAGCCATCTGTTCTCGGCTGAATAAACAAGCAGGGGGAAGCTGCTCCCGGTCCCCTGCCCCCCGGCCGGACCCCCGCACAATGCGCCTTTCTCTAAGGAGACGCCGCCCGGGCGCCGCTGGAGCGCGCTCCGTCTGGCCTCCCCTCCCCCTGGCGGCCCAGCGGGACACTCACACCGACCTCGTGGAAACCAGATTTTTTTTTTTTTTTTTAGAAAAAGAAAACAAAAAAAGAAATCCAACAAAGAACCGAGCGCAGCACGCGTCCCCCACATCCTCTCCCCCCGCGCCCCCGCAGTCCGGCTTCTGGTCCAGGCGAGGCCAGCTCGAGCGCAGCGCTGGGAGCCCGCCAGCGCCTCCTCCCCGACAGCCCAAGCCCGGGGGACCCAGGTTCTGCCCGGCCCCGGCTCCCCAAAGGCGCACGGGGGGACCCAGTCCGCGAATCTGCGCCCCCTGCCCGGGTCTGGACCACTCGCGGCCCTCACTTCTGGGCGGCCAGCTGGTTCTCCAGTTCCTCCAGGCGCGCGGTCAGCTGGGCCAGTGAGCGGTTAAGGAAGCCGCCGGGGGCCGCCGGGGTCCCTGCCTCTCCCCTCCAGCCCGCGCCCCCCTGCCCCAAAGGATATGATTCTGCGACAGACTCTCGAGCGCCCCCAGCGTGCGTCCCTGGAACTCCACGAGGCTGTCGCATTCGCAGGGGCTCCGAAGCTCTGTCCCGGCGCCGATGCCCTCCTCTGCCAGCGCGACACAGAGAGTCAAGGAAGTGAGAAGCTGCAGGAGGACCAGCCGGCCCTGGCCGAGCCCCTTCGATATCCCGCCATCTGGCCTGAGGCTGAGTGTATGGGTTTAGGATTCAGACAGTTTTAGGATGAGTCCCAGCTACATAACTGTGAGATACTGGAAAACTCACTCCACCTTTCCAAGCCTTAGTTTCCTTATCTATAAAAATGGATATAATGAAAAAACCTATTCGTTGGGTGGTGCTGTGGCTTGTAGGATTTTTCGAGTGTGTATGCGTGCACACATCTGAGAAGCTTTCTCAAATATTGATGCTTACTGGAATCACCAGGAGACTCGTATAACAGGGAAGGAGCTGAGATGCTGCATTTCTAAGACACTCCCAAACGATGCTGATACTGCTGGTCCTTGGACCACACTTTGAGTAGCAAGAATCACAGCAGCACCATCCAGATGCAACTTTAATAAGCAGTGATGGAAATGTTCTGCATCTGCCCTGTCTGGTGGAGTAGCCGCAAGACACAGGTGGCTATTTAACCCTTGAAATACAGCTAGCATGAATGAGAAATTAATTTAATGTAATAATTTAATCTAATTAAATGGGCATATGTAGCTAGTGGCTATCTTACTGGATGGTGCAGATCTAGCACATTACCTGACACAAGTAAATACTTTATGGTGCATTTCAACTAGACCAGTGGTTCTCCAAATGTGGTCCCTGGACCAGCAGCATCAGCATCACCTAGGAAGTTATTAGAAATGCAGATGGGGAGTTCCCGTCGTGGCGCAGTGGTTAACGAATCCGACTAGGAACCATGAGGTTGCGGGTTCGGTCCCTGCCCTTGCTCAGTGGGTTAACGATCCGGCGTTGCTGTGAGCTGTGGTGTAGGTTGCAGAGGCGGCTCGGATCCCGCATTGCTGTGGCTCTGGGGTAGGCCAATGGCTGTGGCTCCGGTTCGACCCCTAGCCTGGGGACCTCCATGTGCCGTGGGAGTGGCCCAAAGAAATAGCAAAAAGACAAAAAAAAAAGGAAATGCAGATGGTCAGATTCCACCCCAGACTGAGTGAATCAAAAACTCTGGGGTTGGAGCCAACAATCTGTGTTCTAACAAATCCTCCAGGTGAGTCTGTTGTACATGGCTGTTTAGAAAGCACTGATCCAAGTCTATCTTCTCATACAATTTAGTATCTCTGAAATCAAAATGAGTGCCTTACAAATATTTGGCACCTATTTTTTAGCAGTATAGAAAAAATGGTGAATTTTATGATGGATGGTATTTTATATTTACTGAATTCTGTAAATATGTGCCTTTGGGGGAGGTCTTTTTTTTTTTTTTAGGGCCACACTTGTGGCATATGGAAGTTCCCAGGCTACAGGTCCAATTGGAGCTGCAGTTGCTGGCCTATGCCACAGCCACAGCAACGCAGGATCTGAGCCTCATCTGTGAGCTACACTGACCTACACCACAGCAACGCTGGATCCCTTAACCCACTGAGCAAAGCCAGGGATCGAACCCATGTCCTCATGGATACTGGTTGGGTTCGTTACCACTGAGCTACATTAAAAACGGGAACTCCCCATTTTTAATATTATAGCACAATGTCTGGCACTTGGCTTTCAATACAGAGTTGCTGTTATGATTTAACAGTTATATCTCAGTCTTGTACGTGCCCTCATACAAACTGTTGTGTGTTGTGTCATCAGTGGTATTGATAATGGTCCCTAGAAAGGCTCCTAACTTTGCAGGTGGGGAAACTGAGGGCCAGAAAGGGGGAAGGATCTGCCCAAGGTCACCCAGCCAATTGGTGATGATCTCAGCCACAGAGCCCAGATTTCTCTTAGGATTCTGGAGGGAACCTGGGGCAGCCAGCACCTTCCCCTGTTACAGGAGAGGAAAGTTAAAAGAGGGATGGGGGTTAAGTGACTTGTACAAAGTCACACTGCAGGGGACCTAAGAGTTAAGATAAGAAGGAGCCTGAAGGAGCAGATTATCCAGTGCCTCCACAATACCTTAGCTAATGATTAGAAATAGCCTGGAGAGACTGGGGGAGAGAGAGGTTTGTGTGTGTGTGTGTGTGTGTGTGTGTGTATTTTTTTTCCTTTTAGGGCCGAACCTACAGCGTATGAAAGTTCCCTGGCCAGGAGTCGAATCAGAGCTGCAGCTGAGCCTTTACCACAGTCACAGGAATGCGGGATCCAAGATGCATCTGTGACCTACACAGCAGCTTGCAGCAATAGCGGATCCTTAACCCACTGAGCAAACCCAGCAATAGAACCTGCATCCTCATGAGCACGATGTCAGGTTCTTAACCCACTGAGCCACAGCAGGAACTCCTATTTTTTTTTTTTTTTTAACTATAGGTTCCCCAGGCCCGGCCCAGCCCTACTGAACCTAGCTCTGGAGGTGGGGCCTGGTAAACTGAAAGAACAGTCACATTTTGGGCCTAGGTTAGAGTCTAAAGACTATAGTAAAAAGCACCCCCAAGAAATGTCCTGTATCACCTCTAAAACACAGTACACAAAGTTCAACAGCCCACGTCCCCTCCACAGATAAAGTTGGTCATTTTTCCTTCAGTTGAGCACCACGAAAAGAGAATGGACTGAATTTATGGCAGATATAGATAGATATAGATGAGACATGTTTGTGTACTTGAAACATACCCAGTCCTGCCACTTTGCCAGGTCTATCAAGTTGAATTCCAGCAAGGTAAAGGGACCTAGGATGTGGCTCCCCTTACCCGTGCCGAGTTAGGCATGCCTTTGAAAAAACTCCCCCAAATTATTCTGAACACTCACTAATATGGGGGACAGGGAGCTTAATCTAATGCTTCTTACCCTTTAACATACACACTAATCCCCTGAGGGTCGTGTCAAAGTGTAGAATCGTGTTCAGCAGGTCTGAAGAGCGCGGGAAATACTCTAGTTCTAACAAACTACCGGGTAACCAACAGACCTACCGCGGATCCCCGCGGATCCACAGACCGCCCTTTGGGTAGCTGGGCTCTGTCCAGGAGCCCAACCCCTGGCTGTCGCTCAACGAAGGAGGCGGGATCGAATAGGAAAGGGCGTTGGAGGGTGCGCCGTGAGAGAGAGGAGGGGTCCCGCCCGAGACAGCTGTGCTCACCTGGGCAGATGCTGCCTTTGAGGTTCTCCAGCAGGTGCGTCATGGTGCTGAAGTCAGGCGAGTAGGACACGTGTAGTTCCGCCGGCTCCGAGGCGATTTCTCGCAGCTCCTCCTCCACCGCTTTGCCCACGCCCACCGCGTACATAACGATGCCTGCGGGGTCCGGGGGGACAAAGGGGGCGCCCCAGGCCTCAGGAAAGCCTCCTCCCCGCGTCCAACGCAACCTCAGGCCAGGGGCGCCCAAGCCCAAGCCCACCTTCCTCCTTGGCGCGCGCTGCCCACACTGAGACGTCATCCTGGGAGCGGCCGTCGGTGAAGACCAGGCCCACGCGTGGCACGTTGAGGGCTCGGGGCCGCGCGCCCTGAGCCTCCGAGAAGCTGTGCTCCACCATGTGGCGCAGCGCCAGCCCGGTCATGGTGCCGCGCTCCATGTACTCCACGGCCAGGACCGCCTGCTTCACCTCGGCCGCTGTGCCGTAGCGGCCCAGGGGGAACTCGGTACGCACGCGGCTGGAGAACTGCACCAGTCCCACGCGCGTGCCCTCGGGGGACACGTCCAGAAAGTCCACGATCTGGTTCACGAAGCGCTTCACCAGCTCGAAGTTCTGCGGGCGCACACTCTTGGAACCATCGACCAGCAGAACCAGGTCCACATGGCCTTCCCGGCATCCTACAGCAGGAGGATAAGAGCCAGGATTGAGCAACCAGATCCCGGCTTGGTGGCAGCCACCTGCTCATTCATTCATTTGCAAATACTTGTTACATAACAGATACCAGGAGGATGTAGGTTCCACCCCTAGCTTCCCTCAGTGGGTTAAGGATCCAGAGTTGCCATAAGGTGCGGCAATGGTTGCAGAATCTGCTCAGACCCGGTGTGGCTGTGGCGTGGGCCAACAACTTCAGCTCCCATTTGACCCCTAGCTTGGGAACTTCCATATGCAGCAGGTACAGCAAAAAAAAAAAAAAAAAAAAAGTTTTTTATATCACTAATATGATTTCATTATGCACTGTGGTTACACCCATTTCTGTATCCAGTATGGTTACACCCACCATTTGAAAAACTCGGAAGTAAGGCATTTAATCTTTATTTTGTAAGCACTGGTGAGCCATAGAAAGCTTCTGAGCAAAGGAGGAATGTGATCAAATACGTAATTTGAAGTTAACCTTGGCAGCAGGGTAGAAGGTTGAAGAGGAAAAGATGGAGACAGGGCATGGCACACCCTCCAACTCCACCACCACCAACACACACACATTCATACTGCACCCCTGGGCTACAGCGAGGTTGGAGTCAAGGGATGCTCAGAATGCAGGCAACTGGGCAGAGGCAGATGGAAACCCCTCCAACCCTAACTCACGGTTGCAGCTCTTGCCATCTGCCAGGAGCTGCTGCCCCTCAGGGCACAGGCAGCGGTAGGAGAGGCCCTCACTCACACACTGGAACTCGCATCCATGGTCTACACCGTTGCAAAGGTCCCGGGCTTAAAGGAGAGGTACATCAGGATGAATCGGGGCAGACTCCACCAGCTAAGATCCTTTTTGTGTGTGTGTGTGTCTGTGCACAAATGTAGGAGACCCCTTCTCACCCTGACAGCTCCTCCCGTCAGGCAGCAAGTCATGGCCCTCTCTGCAGCGGCACCTCGGGCCACCAAAGGTGTTAACACACTCATGTTGGCAGCTGTGGTTCCCAAAGCCGCAGTAGTCAATGGCTGGGGGGGAAGAAATGGACAGCAAAACATCACTTCCGGTTGGAATCCTCAGAGACCTCCTTCCAGGATGCAAGTGTGGGGGGTGGGGAGGTTCTGCTCACCCCTGCAGCTCCTCTGGTCCTGCTGGAGTACAAAGCCAGCTCGGCAGTGACAGAAATAGGAGCCTGGGGAGCTGACGCAATGATGCTCACAGCCATGGGTCTCTTCGGCGCACAGGTTGATGGCTGAGGAAGAGGTGAGATCAGCATGTGCCCTGCAGCTGCACTTTTTAGCCCTGACAGCACAAACCGCTGGGGAGCTTTTTAAAAATAGCTATGCCTGGGAGTGGAAATGAATCTGACTACTATCCATGAGGACGCAGGTTTCATCCCTGGCCTCCCTTAGTGGGTTAAGGATCCTGTGTTGCTGTGGCTGTGGTGTAGGCTGGAGCTACAGGTGTAATTTGACCCCTAGCTTGGGTACCTCCATATGCCGCAGGTGCAGCCCTAAAAAGACAAAAACAAAAACAAAAACAAAAACCCAATGCCTGGAACCCAACTCTGAAAGATCCTGACCTAGTCTGGGGTTTACCCAGGTATCTATGATTTTTCTAAGTGTAGCCTCCTTCCCACTGGGCCAAATGGCCCTCCTAACTCAAGCCCCTGATGGATCCTAGCATGCCCATTACTCAGCCAGACATAAGAACAGGAATCCACAGTTGTAGAAGACAGGACCCCTGCCCTCAAGATGCTCACAGGGCAGGACCCGGCTCTGTCCCTTTACCTGTCTGAGTCTTCACTTTCCCATCTGCAAAATGGGTATATAATGGAAGAGGGCAATTGCTATTTACACCTGCCTTCTGGAGAGGGTGCGCTATCGCCCCGTTGAGTATCTTGATGGTTCTTATGTGAAAATATGGCATGGAGCTGAGCTGGGGGAACAGAGAGAGATAAACTGCTCTCATAAAAATGTGAGAATGTGTTGTTCCTAGAAAAGAGAGAGGGAGTGGAGAGAGGAGGGGAAAGAACAAAGGAGATGCTGCGAAGGAGAGTAACTGGGTTGAGTTTGTCAGTGAAAAATCCCCTGGAGTGGGGTGAATGAGAATTTTCAGGATCAAGGGTGTCTAATATTCAAATATGAATAATGTGGAGGTTTTTTCTGTGTGTGTGTTTCCCATCACTTAGATATAAGTCATGCCTCTGTCCACCTCCATCTTTTGTAAAACAGAGGTATGAGCGACCTACATAGACACACACATACCCTTGTGTGCACAAGTATGTAAACCAAGAAAGAGGCTGATCTACATGCATAGGACAAGAAGAGCGTGTGGGGATTGGGAAATTGAGAGAGGACCCATAAACTGAATGAATTCAGCAGAAACTCAGAGCGAGAGGTGACCACAGAATGTAAGCACTTGGGGAATTCTCAGAGATCTTGGGGAGGTTTTTGGGGTTTTGTTTTTGCTTTGTTTTGTTTTCAGCATGCCTGTGGCATGCAGAAGTTCCCAGGCCAGGGACCGAACCCACCCCACAGCAGCGACCTGAGCCACAGCAATGACAATGCCAGGTCCTTAACCTGCTGAGCCACCAGGGAACTCCTTGGGGAGGGTTTTGAATGTTCACAGATCATCAAACGGAGCTTCAAGCCAGCCTTTTCTAAGCCCCAGAAACAAGAAGACCCCAGCTGACATCTGGGTTACTGGAAACACAGGACCCCTTTTTCCAGAATGTTGTGAGGTTGAGAGACATCATGTATGTAACACCCCTAGCACCATGTCTGATGCTAACTTGGCATTCAGTAAATGGTAGCTACCATTATGATCAGAAGGTTGGACATGTATACACACAGGGGGAAAAAATCCAATTGTATAAGCAAAGCCTTTCGGAAGGCAAAAAGGAAGAACCAGGTCTTGAGAGATTTGCAGGTGCAAAGCGGAGCAGCAAGAGCAGCCCAGGTGAGCAGCCAGGAAAGAACTGAGATGCAGAGGCAGGAATGAGCAGCATATACGGCGGTGGGGAATTTAGGGGTGTATGGAGACCCCAACATTGTCTAAGTAACAGAAACAGTAAAGATGTGCCTGTGAAAAGATATATGTTTGGGAGGTGTTTTGAAGCCAGGGAGGAGACAAGCCTGAAAGAGGAGGGAGAGAAGGCTGTGGACAATACACTTAACAAGGGGGTCAAGATTTCTAGCCCTGGTCCCGCCCAGGACTTTGTGTGACCCCAGGAAATACCTTCCCTTTCCTAGACCTGAAAAGTGAGGGAGCTGGACTTTGACTTGCAAAGGCCCTTCCAGGCTCATTGGATTGATGCTGGGCCAATAGGGAGCCGCAGAAGGATCAAGAGCAGTGAGACTGCAGGGCAGGGGTAGTTCTCACCCAAACAGCTCTTGTTATCTGCTGCTAGCCGGTAGCCAGGGTTGCAGGCACAGTGGAACGTGCCTGGGGCGCTCACACACTGGTGCTGGCAGCCGTGTCCCCCCTCAGCACACAAGTCCTTTCCTGAGGACACACAAGAGTAGAGTCAGCAGGGGACAGATGGCCAGAACCTTCAACAAGAGAGAGCTGGATGGGGTCAGAGGCAGACACCATTCTAAAGGATGCCTTTAGATGGACTATGACTCCTTTCACAGGGGCCAATCCTGATGAGAGGGACGTGAGTAGCCCCTGTGAATAGGCTCAGAAGACCGGGGCACTGGACCAGATGGGTCAGCAGGATAAGGGAGAACTACACGGAGTAAGGCAGAGGAGGTGAAGAGATGCTAAATCAAGGTGGACTTAATAACTCAAGGTGTGACTATGACAGATCTTGCAGCGTTGTGGGAGGGGCTAGAATGAGCATGGCCGCGGTTTATGCCTAGGCGGGCGGGGCTTGACTCTTCGACGTAGGCAATGGGTCTCAGTTTTGAGAAGTGGTGTTTCTTTTGTAGATGGGACGGGTTTGGAGTTAACGAGCCAGTGGTAAAGGACAGCCTCTCATCAACGTGGGCCGGCAAGCTAAACGTAGCAACCTGCGGGCGAAGCCTTAAGCAAAAATGGGCAGGGCCGAAATTCGACACAGCCTGCAGTAGGTCGAGGCAAAACTACTGCCTGTTGGGCAGGGCTAAAGGTAGAGTGGGCGGGGCAACCCGGGAAGGGGTGCGAATCACTGCAGGGTTGGAACAGGAATCCAAACGGCCGAAGAGTTCCAGCCTTGCTCCAGCGCTCCTCTCACTCACGACACAGCCGGCCCTGGAACTGCTGGCCAAACTCCTGGATGAGGTCGAAGGACTCAACAAGGAAGACGTGCTCGTCCAGCGGGGGAGATGCCATGGCGCGCAGGGAGCCGACGTCGGCGCGCTGCACACCCACGGCGTAGATCTCGATGCCACGGGCGCGCGCCTGCGCCGCCACTTCGGCCACGCGATCCTGGGGCCGCCCGTCGGTCACGATGACAGCGACACGCGGCACGCGCGCCTCTGGTGGGCGCGCGCCCTCGGCCACGCTGAAGGCCACGTTCATGGCATACTGGATTGCCAGACCCGTCATGGTGCCCTGCGCCAGTGGCACTAAAGCGCGAATGGCGCCCTCCATATCCTCACGGCGCGAAAAGGCACCGAGCGGGAAGACGCTCTGCACTTGACTCGAATACTGGATTACTCCGACGCGCGTGGCGTTAGGTCCTACGTCCAAGCTGCGGAGGAGGCCCACCAGGAACTGCCGCATCGTCTCAAATTCGAAGGGGCGCACGCTGCGGGAGCTATCAATCACGAACACCAAATCCAGGGGCCCAGTGCGGCACCTGGGACCTACGAGGAGATCAGAGAGAACTTTCCTAGGTTAGCAAAGCCTCACCAGCAGAAAAAATTACACAGAAACCCAGGGCGGAACGGTGCCCTTCTGGTGTAACAGCACACAGCACAGAATTAACCAAGCAAATGCGGGTTAGATCTATTCCACTCTGCCAGCATTTGCTGAGGGCCTGGGCTAGGAAGCTGCACCAAATCTCTACCGCACAGCTCTGAGAGCTATTCTGAAGAGATATTATTCATTCAGGATGGAGGCGAAGGGATGCTGCAAACTCAAACGCCTAAAGGAGCCACACAGGCAACATAAATGAGGGAATGGGTTGAGTTAGGATGGCGGATATCCTGAAAGCCAATATCGCTTTTTAAATTCTATTTATTTATTTATCTATCTATCTATGTTTGCTTTTTAGGGCCGCACCTGTGGCATAGGGAAGTTTCAACTGAGCGAGGCCAGGGATTAAACCCGCATCCTCATGGATGCTAGTCACATCCACAACGGGAATTCTCCCGTATTGCTCCTAGAGTAGGCAGCTCCTGCCACATGTTGCCTTGCAGCTGTGAGGCCCCCATGTTAGCGGATCTTTGGACTTTTCAAGAGAAGCCCCAAATCGGAGTTTTTATCTGAAATCTCTTAATTTTTCTTCCCCAATTAACTTGTAAAATTGAAACATCGACCGGGCAGTTTTGCATGACCCCAAATTTGTTACCTCCAATCCACATCCTACAGATGGGAAAACTGAAGTCCAGAGACGTGAACCCAGCCCCTTATGGTCCCAAAACTCTTGCTTTTCTCTCCCCAGCAGGCAGTTGGCTGCGGGTGGAGAACCTGCTTTTGCTCCCCTCCCCCTACTGGTGAGGGTTGGGCCCCTGCTCACCTGCGAACTGGAGCTGCGTTTCCCAGGGCTGGAGAAGGAGCAGTAACAGGGGCAGCAGCAAACCTAGAAGCCCCCTCATGGCGCTCGGGGAACAGAGAGCGGAACTATCAGGACCTGAAGGGAGGAAGGAATATAGCAAAGCAATAGTATTTACAGAACTCTTGTTTAGGCATTTTGAAGGGGAGGAGGGTCATGGGTTTATTTTACTAATTTCTCTACTTTTGTGTATGCTTGAAACTTTTTATAATAAAAGAAATTCATTAGCGTGAGATTGCTGGAAACACAACGAATTCCACTTTGCAGAACTGCAGAATAGTAAATAAATAGAAAGTAGGTAAAAATATACAAACTGTAAAAAGGAAACACCTTTCCTAAATGCCAGACACGGTGCTTCAGGGGCATTCATTAAATCCTCTGGACAATTCTATGAGTCTAAGGCTGTTGTTCCCATTGTACAGATGAGGAAACAGGCTCAGAAAACTTCCTCGCTGGTACCCAAAGTCACGCGGCAAGAAAGTGGTTGCGCCGGGATGCAATCCTATGTCCATGGAGGTCCGAGGACCAGCCCGCGTAAACCTTTGCAGACAGAAGCCATTCCCCACCTCGCTCCCTCCCGTCTGCACACAAGGCACCTCTGTGTGGCAGTCCTCCCACTCCACCCCCTGCCCCCACCCCACCCCACACACACATGTGCACCGCCCCGCCGCAGTCGCGCACTGCATTGGCCGAAACCCACAACGCGGATCAACTCGATACTTGGCACCGCCCTTGCCGTCTGCTCTCAAAAGAGGCCGCCAGGGGGCGCCTTCTCGGGTCTGGCTGTGTTGGCTAGGTGGCCGTGGGAAGCCCACATCTGCCCAGCAGGTGCCCCTGCCCAAAGCAAACAGGGGGCCGGGAGCCCCAGGGCCTTGGAGATAAGGCCCGGGCAGAATATATCCGGGGGTAGGGCCGAGGAGCAGAAGCGCCGGGTTCCGGGGAGAGTGGCATAGGACACGCGCCGGACGCGAACAGGCCGGGGCCTCGGAAAGCGGCCATGGACCCTGTGGGGGCAGGTGAGAGCTCGCTTTTCCTGGGCCCTTGGCGCCCTCCCTTGAGAACCACGAAGGACCCTTGTACAGATGGGAAAAGCGAGGCCAAAGAAGGTGGTCCGCGGAGCTGCAAAGGAACCTAAGATTCCTGGCCCCCTTTCTCCCTTCTGAGCTACCTAGCAACCTGGCGCCTAGACAGCACTCTTTTCCTTCCATTCATTCCCTCGGGGGCCCTACTCCACCCCCACCCCCGCGCCCCTTGCTGAAGCTGTGTTAGCCATTTTTCTGTGTCTATTTCTTAGCAGAGGGGACCAGCTGCCCCAAATTCAACCGCAGCCCCGCCCCCCCTCCCCAATTCCGTGAATGGTCCTATTCTGAGCAAGGTCGGGTGCCTGTCTCTTCCTCCAGGCGCCCTTCCCGGCCTGGATCCCTACTGCCTTTGCCTTTCAGGCTTCGTAGAGGAACAAAAACCCCTCTGGCAGGACCCATAGTGGGAGGGTGACTAAGCCAGAAGTGCCAGCTGCTGCTGGAGGTGGAAGGGTGAGGAATGCCTCCTCCAGCTTGGCCTACACTCCAGGCATGGCTACAGTCCAGGAAGGCAGTCCAGACATGTCTCTGAGGAGCATGAGGGTAAAGGCACAAGGGGCCTTTGCCACCTCCCATCCTTTCCCACCTGCAGAAGCCTCTGGGCTCCCAAATCTTGATTAAGCTCCCCCTTAACCTGCTCTTGGCCTGAGCCAATATCTCTCCTTGGCACCCCACCTCCACCCAATCCTAGAAAGTCAAAAGAGCGCTTGCCCTTTGAGCGCTTGTTCTCTTTGTGGCCCAGTGAGCTAGGGACCCAGCTAGTATCCATGAAGATGCGGCTTGGACCCCTGGCCTTCTCAGTGGATTAAGGAACCCCCAATACAGTGAGCTGTGGTGTAGGCAGCCGACGCAGCTTGGATCCCTCATGGCTGTGACTGTGGCTGTGGCTGGCAGTTGCAGCTCCGATTCAACCCCTAGCCTGGGAACTTCCATATGGTGCAAGTGGGGCCCTCGAAAGCAAAGAAAAAAAAAAATAGCGCTTGCCTCAAAGTTCATCACCTTTCCCACCCCTTATTCTACAGAGGAGGGAACCAGGTCCAGGGAGAGTAAAGTTTTGCCCAGGTCACACCACAACGTGGCAAGTGACAGGGCTGCCACTAGAACCCGGAGCTCCTCTGAGGGGGTTAATCCTGGAGTCAAGAAGAAAGATTCAGGAAATGCACTTAGGGTGGGGAAAGTGGACTGTCGAGAGAGGAGAGGTCTGTGAAGGTCCTCAAGACTTGGCTGAAGAATAAATACCTCGAGGACTTTACTGGGGCTGGGAGCGGGAGGGGGTGCTGGCAGGGGTCCTTGGAGGGAGAAGATTAGGGGAAAAGCCCCCCTCCCCATTTTGGAGGCCCTGCAGGCGCGGGGCTCAATTTGAAAAGGACCCTACAGAGCTGGCGAAGGGCACTGCAGGTCAGACGGGGGCACAGCGGTCACAAACCATCGCCAGGTCTGGCTTGATGCCTGCTCCCCGCAGACCCTTCAGGGCCCCCAGGCCCTTTGACTCACCTGAGCCTGCCGGACAGCTCCGAGGCGCGGCCGCAGAGCGGAGCCGACGGGCGGAGCCTCCGGGGCAGTTGGACCAGGTAACGGCGCGGGCGGCTTGCCGGAGGTGGGGACCGCCAGGCAGCTGGAGCGAGCGGAGGCGGCGGCCGCATTTAACCCGGGGGCTGGCGGGTGGGGAGAAGGAGCGCGGCCCGCGACCCCTCCCACTGGCAGGGAGCGATCCCCCTTCCTCCGGGGGCTGGGGCGGGGCCAGCGCGGCGCCCCCCGCTCCCGCTACCCCTGGAGCCGCAGAAGCGAACTGCGGGGCGGGAATTGGGCTACAGCGGGAGGCTGGGCGGCTGCGCTCTGCGCTGCCGGAATGCGTTGGAAGCCTCCGAGGCATTACCCTGGGGAGAGCCCCAAGGGGCGGAGCGGGGCCTGGCTCAGCCGGCTGCCTGGCCCCGCTTCCGAGGGCGCGGTCCCGCTCTAGCCTCCCCCACCCCCTTCGCCCCCACCAGGGGTGGGGGGAGGTCGGGGACTCTGGTCCTGCGAAGAGGGTAAAGAGTTCAGAAGGGCAGCTTCAGGGTTTGTGGCTCTGCCCAGGCCCTTCCTGGTGGTCCCTCAAATTCTGCCATCACGAACGCTGTTCCACGTTCTCGGCAATTACTTAGGTCTTAGGCCCACCCACCCTCACCCATCAAAACTCCCAGGTCGAGAAGCCACTAGACCTAGAGGCTCTGACTGGCCCATGGCCCACTCCACGGGGCCGATGGAGGCCCTGTAATCTGGGGAAAGGAAGCTAGGACAGCAATAGGCCCCCTCTTGGGAGAAAGGATTTAGGAGTGTTGCTTTAACCCAGAAAAGACTCCAATATTCCCCCAGGATCCCGGGGACACGGTTGGGGGCCCACCCACGTTTTCAGGCATCTGCGGGCAGCCAAGAAAGCACTCTGGTCCAGGGGTCCAGCAAAAGCTCTTCCCCACCCCCATCAAGACTGCGCTGGGGTGGGTCTCCTCAGGGTGCAGGCAAGCCATGCGCCCTCAGAAACTCTTTCTTCATCCCAAGCCCGGCACAAGCAGGGCCTTTGTGCCACCGGGGCCTCTCCCCAAAGCTCCAGGCGGCAGTGGGCGCCAAGCCAGACCTGCGGAGTGGCGCCTGGGTGGTCCCGGTGGGCTCCATGCAGGCTTCCCTGAGCACCACGCAACCCAAATATTTAGCCCACAGCTTGCGCCCAAGTCCCCTCCCTTGCCCAATGCTTATTCTCTTTGACCCCGAGGGGGTAGAACTAAAACGGTGCCTTCCTCCGATCCATTTCATTCAACCTTACCCCCTTCCGGCTCTCTGTCGCCTGGCGCCTCGATGTTCCCTGCTGCTGGCGCCTGCCCGCCCCCACTCCCAGGTCATCCCCAGAGCCCGCCGCCCTCCTGCGGGAAGGCGTGCGCTGGTGCCTGCAGCAGCAGTGCGAACAGACGGTGCGGATCCTGCACGCCAAGGTGGCCCAGAAGTCCTACGGAAATGAGAAGCGGTAGGTCCCTCAGTGGCCCCTCCAAAGTCCCTGCGACCCGACCTTCATCCCTATGGGCTCCTCCGTGTTTGGCGTCTTAGAACCTGGAGAGGACTCAGGGCTCAGCCGTTGGCCAATCAGGGGTCTTTTCCTTCAGCCGCCATTGGCTCTGATGTCGGTTCGTAGCAGAACCTCCCTGTGAATTTCCAATTCATTCACTCATTCACCCATTCACTCATTCTTTCTTTCCACAGCTATCTACTGAGTGCCCCTCATGTGCCAGGCTCTCTGGCACTGCTGAGCATCAGGCATACAGCTGAATGAGACAGATACAGTCCCTGCCCTCGTGACATCTTCACTCTAGTGTGAAAGAGACAGGCAAATAAAGTCTTCACAAATCAGTGAACGAGACGCTTCCAGATTGCGATGAAAGCTAAAAGGGAAGCAGAACAGAGGGATGCGATAGAAACTGAGGAGCAGGGGTACTTTAGCTGGCAAGGACAAGGTGGTAAGCCTTTTAAAGAGGTGACTTCTGAATTGAGACTTGAAGGGGAAAATGGAGCCAGACATGAGAAAATCTAGGGGAAATGGGAGTTTCCATCGTGGCACAGTGGTTAACGAATCCGACTAGGAACCATGAGGTTTGCGGGTTCCATCCCTGGCATTGCTCAGTGGGTTAAGGATCCGGCATTGCCCTGAACTGTGGTGTAGGCTGCAGATGTGGCTCAGATGCCACGTTGCTGTGGCTCTGGCGTAGGCCTGCGGCTACAGCTCTGATTCGACCCCTAGCCTGGGAACCTCCATGTGCCGAGGTAAATATAAATATAAGCTTAAAAAAAAGAAAGACAATCTAGGGGAAATGTATTCCACTTAGAAGGGACAGGAAATGCGATGATCTTCACACTTCACACTTGGCCTGTACAAGCTATAAAAGAAGTCAAAGTTGCTGGAATTAGAGACAGAGGGGGGACCTTTAGGAAATAAAATTGGAGAGGTAAGCAGGGGCCAGATCATGTGAGGGCTTTGAGTTTAAACCTGGTGGCCTAGCCATTGAGGACCCTGCATTGTCACTGCTGCAGCGTGGGTTCGATCCCTGGCTCAGGAACGTCGACATGCCAAAAGAAAAAAAGGAAAAGAAGAAAAAAAAAAATCACTGGAAGATTTTAAGAAGATGAGTAACATACTCTTTTTTTTTTTTTTTTTTTTTTTTTTGGCTGCACCCACAGCATTTGGAAGTTGCTTGAGCCACAGCGATGACAATGCAGAGTCCTTAATGGCGAGGCCACCAGGGAACTCTTGAGTAATATGCTCTTTAAAAATATATATTTTTTGTAAGAACATTCTGGGAGTTGCCTTCGTGGCTCAGCGGTAAAGAACCTGACTAGGATCCATGAGGATATGGGTTCGATCCCTGGCCTCACTCAGTGGGTTAAGGATCCAGCGTTGCTGCAAGCTGTGGTGTAGGCCAGCAGCTGTATCTCTGACTCGACCCCTAGCCTGAGAACTTCCAATATGCCACGCAGGTGCAGCCCTAAAAAGCAAATAAAATAAAATAAAAAATTTTTTTAAAGTTAAAAAAAAAAGAACATTCTGGCAGCTGTGTGAAAAACATGTTGAAGGAGGTAGGAATGGAAGCTGAGACATTAGTTGGAAGGCTGATGCTGTGGTCCAGGCAAAAACGGATGGCAGTTGGGACTGAGGTATAGGTGTTAAGAAGCCAGTGGATTCACCCTCTCAAAGAGGGTGATGGGCTTAACTGATGGATTGAATGAGGAATAAGAAAAAAAAAAAAAAAAGATTGAGGTGTTAATGAAGTTCACTGTCACAGAGAAGGGGGGGCGGTGAGAAATGTGGAGGGGAATCAAAGATTCTGTCGGGTGTTTTCTACCTTTGAGATATCAACAGGACAGTCAAGTGGAGATCCATTTACGAGTCCTGAGCTTACATGTCTCCGCAGGTTCTTCTGCCCCCCGCCCTGTGTCTACCTTGCAGGTCCCGGATGGAGGGTGAAACCACTGCAGGGACAAGGTGAGGGCGGACCCAGGGCTGCCAGGCGCCTCCCTCTGCTCCGGGACCTCTCAGTAGGGCCCGGGAGCGGGAAGGTTCGTTGTCACAGTCTCGCCGCGCCCCCTGGTGGCGAGAACCAAATTTGCCTGGCACCTGATTCGGTCTAGAGCCCGCTCGCGTCCCTTTCCAGCCCACCAGGCAGGGGAGACCGGGCCCATGGTGTGTGGCTACATGGGACTGGACGGCGCGTCCGGCAGCGCCGCAGAGACGCAGAAGTTGAATTTTGAAGAGCAGCCGGACTCCAGGGTGAGAGTGCATGGGAGGGGGTCTGATTCCTGCTCCCATCCCTGCCTCTCCTTTGAAGAAGGGCGGGGGGACCCCTTCCCTTGCAGAAGCCAAAAGATAAGTGGGGATGCTGAGAGACCGGGGTTCTGCCTTGAGGGTGAGCCCAAGAACTTGGACATGCAGCTTCATGGCATGTCCGACGGGGCGGACGTTAGATGACTGCCGGAGATCGGTTCATCGGGGGCAGAGGGCTGGAATGAGACCACCCCATCCTCGCGAACTCCGTAGGAATTCGGTTGCGCCAAGACTCTCTACATCTCGGACGCTGACAAAAGGAAGAACTTCCGGCTGGTGCTGCGACTAGTGCTGCGAGGGGGCCGGGAGCTGGGCACTTTCCACAGCCGCCTCATCAAGGTCATCTCGAAGCCGTCGCAGAAGAAGCAGTCGCTGAAAAATACAGACTGTGAGCGGGGCGGGGCCTGGCCGCCGGGCTGGGTGGGGAGGTGCCAGCCGGTTCTGGTGGATAGATTTGGGAGGAGGGAGGGGGAGAGGCCTGGATTGTGGGAGTGAGTTATTCTAGCGAGAGGGGCGGGGTCTGGATGAGTGGGCTGAGCTTCAATCTGAAAATGGGAAGAGTTACGGAGGCAAGAGCAAAGGGGAGAGATCCGACTTGAGGTGAGGGTCCCCCAAACTGCCAGCAAGTGCCGAACTAAAGACAGATTGAAAGTTGATGATAAGGAGTTCACTTGTGGCAAAGGGGGTTGAGGATCTGGCGTTGTCACTCCAGCAGCTTGGTATACCCCGGTGTGGCCCTAGAAAGAAAAAAAAAAGTGATAATAAAAGGGTCAAGGAAATTCATTTTAAAATATTCAGTGCTTGATGTATATGCAAGTGTCTCTTTTAGAGGAACACACAGCCTAGCAGCTGAGAAAGAGACAGAGAGCTCAACAGCTGAGGTTTTGGTTTGATCCCTGGCCTGGGAACTTCTATGTGCTATGGGTACAGCCATAAACAAATTTTACTTTATTTTTTGTTTTTTTTGTTTTTGTTTGCTTTTTTGGGCTGCACCCACGGCATATGGAGGTTCCCAGGCTAGGGGTCTAATTGGAGCTACAACTGCTGGCCTACACCACAGCCACAGCAACACAGGATCAGCGCCTCACCTGCGACCTCTGCCACAGCTCACAGCAACGCCAGATCCTTAACCCACTGAGCAAGGCCAGGGATCGAACCTGCAACCTCATGGCTCCTAGTCATATTTGTTTCTGCTGAGCTGCGATGGGAACTCCCATAAACAAATGAAAAAACAATTTAATAAAAACATAAAAGAGCTAGTTTGAGATAAGTACTGCCCTGGATGCCAAGTGCTGGGGGTTTTGAAACTATGAGGATAAAAAGCCTAAATGCCTGTAACCTTTGCTGGAAGAAGGGAGGGAGAAGTAGGAGAAGGGGGGCTTACTTGGTGGGTATAGACATCCATCACCTTATTTGATGCTCACCATCTCGATGGGGTGGGTACTGTCCTTGCTCCTTGTAGATGAGGAAAATGAGGTTTGGAATTTCCATTCCTCCATTCATTTAAAAAATATTTGGGCCCATCACATTCCAAGTGACTTACCTAGCTTTGCCCAGCTAGGAAGTCAGGATTTGAACTTGAGTCAATGTAACTCCGGAGCCCAGCTCCCACCCATACACCTCTTTGCTTTCTGTCTGCTAAGAACCCTGCAGAATGTCTCAGATCCAGGCAGAGCTCCGGCTGGCTCTTGTTATCAAGAAAGGGCTGGGGAGGGGTAAGTGGAATAATGTGATAGTTTTGAGAGCAGACCCAGGCAGCCTGGGTTTGAATCCTGCCTCTGCCTCTGACTAGCTGTGTGATCTTGAGTGAGTTGCTCTCTCGAGTAGAGGTAATACTATCTTATCTCGGTGGTTGTCGAGAGAAGCAACATAGCTAACTCTTGTTAAGAATTTAAAACAGGACTTGAGGGTTTCTGGCTCTAGTGCAGCAGGTTAAGGACCTGGCATTGCCACAGCTATGGCCTAGGTCATAGGATGAAGCTGTGGCTCAGACCCTGGCCCAAGAACTTCCACGTGCTGTGGATGCAGCCAAAAGAAACACCCAAAACAAACAAACAAAAAACAGTACTCGAAACACAATAAATGTTAGCTATCATCATTATGCAATGGATGGAAACTTGGGTTAAGTATATATTGAGCACCTACAGGATGCTTAGAACTGTGAAGCGAGAGAGGCCAATGACCCAGGGCTTTCTCCCCGAGGTGGTCAAGGTCCAATTAGAAAACGAAATGGGGAGTTCCCATCATGGCGCAGCAGAAACGAATCCGACTAGGAACCATAAGCTTCTAGGTTCAATCCCTGGCCTCACTCAGTGGGTTAAGGATCCAGCGTTGCCATGAGCTGTGGTGTAGGTCGCAGACGCGACTCTGATCTGGCATTGCTGTGGCTCTGGCATAGGCGGGCAGCTGCAGCTCTGATTTGACCCCTAGCCTGGGAACGTCCATATGCTTCGGATGTGGCTCTAAAAAGACAAAAGACAAAAAAAAAAAAAAGAAAACAAAATGGCAGCTCTGAGTCTCTGCTAAAGTCTGTGCTACAGGCTGCAAGAGATCAATGTCAAGCCCTAGGAATATTATACTGCAGTTTCACACCCTTTGCTTATGCAGCCTCCTAAGCTGATCTTACCTACTTCATGCTCCCCAGCGGAGAGTATAACCTCCTCCAGGAAGCCCTCCTTAAGCCAGCCAGCTCTTTTTTTTTTTTTTTTTCTGTCTTTTTGCCTTTTCTAGGGTCACTCCCGCAGCATATGGACGTTCCCAGGCTAGGGGTCGAATCGGAGCTGTAGCCACCGGCCTACGCCAAAGCCACCACAGCAACGCGGGATCTAAGCCGAGTCTGTGACCTACACCACAGCTCAGGGCAACGCTGGATCCTCAACCCACTGAGAAAGGCCAGGGATTGAACCTACAACCTTATGGTTCCTAGTTGGATTCGTTAACTGTTGACCCACGGCAGGAACTCCAAACCAACCAGCTCTTCATACATCCTATTGAGATTTTATATTTACTTTTTTGGCTGCACCGAGGCATAGGAGTTCCTGAGTCAGGGAGCAGATCCAAGCAGCAGTTTCAGCCTACACCACAGCTGCGAGAGTGCCAGATCCTTAACCTACTGTGCCGGGCTGGGGATCGAACCTGTGCCCCAGTGTTCCAGAGACACTGCAGATCCCATTAGCACCACAGCAGGAACTCCAAGATTTTAACATTTATTCCTTGTCTCTCCTCGAGACCATGAACTCCTTTAGAGCAAAACAGACTCTACTTCATCCTTTAGGGCCTAGTACCCAGCGCAGTGCCAGCTGCCCAGTAGGTGCTTTGTGTCTACTTGATAAAATTCTGTTTATTGAGCTGAAGGATGCCCAGGCAGCAAAAAAGGGACAGAGGTACAGAAGCAGGACCACAGCAGGTACTAGATAAATAGCTGTGACAAACAAGTGTCCAGGGTGTCTGGGCATTTGAGCCAGACTGGCTCAGGGAACAGAGGAGGGGAACTTCGCTGGCAGGTGCCAAGGGACCGAGCCAGGCAGAAGCCCTGACTCCACCTCCCCTCGCAGTGTGCATATCCTCGGGCTCAAAGGTCTCCCTCTTCAACCGCCTGCGCTCCCAGACGGTCTCCACGCGCTACCTCTCGGTGGAGGACGGGGACTTCGTGGCCAGCGCGCGCCAGTGGGCTGCCTTCACTCTCCACCTGGGTAATCACATCAGCGGGCCCGGGGCTGGGCACTTGGCCTGCATTTGCTGATTTCATCCTCAGCGCAACTCCTCAAGGAATGTTCATTTTGCCCCTTGGAACTAATCCCCAGAAACACAAAAAGACTTGCCAGCATTCCTAATGAGTTGGTGACTGATCCAGGCTCTTCCGACTCCAGTGTCCAGGCCTTGGGGGTGGGAGGAGGGCCACGAATGACTTCTCCAGGCTAGGCATCTTCAGCCGTAGCTGCCTCCCTGTGTGCCCACCATGCCCCTAAGAACCATGTGTGATGTGAGATGGAGCCAGCGGCAAGAAGGGTGGGGTTGGGGACAGATGCTTGGTATCCCTGAAACCCTCCTTCCTTCCTTCTTTTTACTCCTCTCCCCCAGCCGACGAACACTCTTCCCAGGGGGACTTCCCGCCTCGAGAGGGCTACATCCGCTACGGCTCCCTGGTGCAGCTCGTCTGCACTGTCTCGGGCATCACACTACCCCCAATGGTATGGGAAGGGAGGGCACACCTGGAGGGGTCCCCCCAGAGCCAGGAAGAAGGTATGACCCACAAGGGCAGGGCTGGAGGGTGCGTGCCCAAAGCATGATGACACCTGTCCTGGCTCGGGATTCTCAGAGCTTTGCGGGGCTGGAAGGAGGTCAAGGGCTGGCTTGGGGAGAATATGCCAATGTCCCACCCAGCTATTGGAGCAGTGGCGAGCTGGCTGGGAGGGCAGCCTGTGGGCACCTAGGACCCCCATGCTTCCTCCCACCCTCCTGCTGTAGATCATCCGCAAAGTAGCCAAACAGTGTGCACTCCTCGACGTGGACGAGCCCATCTCCCAGCTGCACAAGTGTGCATTCCAGTTTCCCGGTGGTCCTCCAGGAGGGGGTGGCACCTACCTATGTCTTGCCACAGAGAAGGTGGTGCAATTCCAGGTGAGCAGCAGAGAATATGAGCACTGAGCAGAGAACCATAGAATGTTAAGATCATTTTCGGGGAGTTCCCGTCGTGGCGCAGTGGTTAACGAATCCGACTAGGAACCATGAGGTTGCGGGTTCGGTCCCTGCCCTTGCTCAGTGGGTTAACGATCCGGCGTTGCCGTGAGCTGTGGTGTAGGTTGCAGACGCAGCTCGGATCCCGCGTTGCTGTGGCTCTGGCGTAGGCCGGTGGCTACAGCTCCGATTCAACCCCTAGCCTGGGAACCTCCATATGCCGCGGGAGCGGCCCAAGGAATAGCAACAACAACAACAACAACAACAACAAAAAAAAAAAAAAAAAAAAAAAAAAAAAGATCATTTTCATCACGGCTGCTCCTTAGCAACACCGCCCCCCATGGAATGTTAGAATCATGGCTTATCAGGACAGAATCAGAGAATGGAAGAAAAAACATAGCATTATTGTGCAATACTCCTCCCCAAGGGATATAAAATGTAGACCAAAATAAGAATAGGGAGTTCCCGGTGTGGTGCAGCAGGAATGGATCTGACTAGTATCCATGAGGATGTAGGTTTGATCCCTTGCCCCGCTCAGTGGGTAGGGATCCGGCATTGCAGTGAGTTGTGGTTGTGGTGTAGGCTGGCAGCTGTGGCTCCCATTCGACTCCTAGCCTGGGAACCTCCATATGCTGCGGGTGCGGAGCCTTTAAAGCAAAATAATAATGATGATAATGATGATGATAATAATAATAGAAGGAGTTCCCACTGTGGCTCAGGCGAAAAGAACCTGACCAGTATCCGTGAGGTTGTGGGTTTGAACCCTGGCCTCACTCATTGAGTTAAGGATTCTCTGTTGCCCTGAGCTGTGGTGTAGGTCACAGAAGGGGCTCGCATCTGGTGTTTCTATGGCTGTGATGTAGGCTGGCAGCTGCAGCTCCAATTTGACCCCCTAGACTGGCAACTTCCATATGCCACACTTTTGGCCCTAAAAAGCAAAACCAACCAACAAACAAAAAGACATCGAATTGTAGAATATAGAAATCATTATTACTGTTATTAAGCAATTCTATTCCCAAAAGAATATTATCATAGAATGTTGAAAGATAAAAGAAGATCATGTAGAAATGACATTATTATTGAGCAATAATTCCTCCCAAAGAATTTTAAAATTACGGAATGTTAGGGCACAGAATTGCACAATGTTAAAAAGGGTTTTGTCCAAGCTCCCAGGGCAGGTAAACCACAGGGCTTAAGGCTGGAATCCTAGGAATGCAGAAGCCCAGGCCCTGAACGGGCTCCGCCTCGCAGATGGCCACCGTCTGAAGCTTCCACCCCATCCCCCAGGCCTCCCCCTGCCCCAAGGAGGCCAACAAGGCGCTGCTCAATGACAGCTCCTGCTGGACCATCATTGGCACGGAGTCGGTGGAGTTCTCCTTCAGCACCAGCCTGGCATGTACCCGAGAACCGGTCACTCCGGTGCCCCTCATCAGCACCCTCGAGGTGAATCCGGGCCCTGGGGAGCGCTGGCGGGCGTGGACCCCAATTGCATTGGGAGTTGAGGGTGCCTCTGGTTCCCAATTGCGCTGGGAGGTGAGGGCTTTGGGCTCTCAGCAGCGACAGCCTCTCTCACATCCCCTGGTCTCACCCTCTCCCAGCTGAGCGGCGGAGGAGACGTGGCCACGCTGGAGCTTCACGGTGAGAACTTCCACGCGGGGCTCAAAGTGTGGTTCGGGGACGTGGAGGCCGAAACCATGTTCAGGTATGGGGAGGGGCTCCCATGGGTCCTGGGGAACGGAGTAGGTGGGGCAGGGGGACGCATGCCATCAGCATCACCGCAGCCCTGAACGCGATGCGCCGCCCCCAGGAGCCCGCGGTCACTGGTGTGCGTGGTACCCGACGTGGCCGCCTTCGGCAGCGACTGGCGCTGGTTGCGCACACCCATCACAGTGCCCCTGAGCCTCGTGCGCGCCGACGGCCTCTTCTACCCCAGCGCCTTCTCCTTCACCTACACCCCCGAGTACAGCGCGCGGCCCGGCCCCCCGGGCGCCCCCGCGCCCGCCGCCGACCCCGACGAGCTGCTGGAGAGCATCCACCACGAGTTCACGCGCACCAACTTCCACCTCTTCATCCAGACGTAGTAGACGCCGCCTGGACGCCGGGGCCTGGCCCGAGCCGCCTTTCTGGGTCCTGGGTCCTGCCCTCTGCCCCTGTGCTGTGGAAGTGAAGGCTCTTGCCCTAGAAACCAGGCCCGGCGGGTCTGACACGGGACACGCACCTGCCCTTTGCGTCTCGGAAGACACGACCTGAGTGAAACTCCCTTTGCCGTCATGTCAGGAGTGTGGCTTTCCCTGTCTTTGTTTCACTCTCTAAATCGATGACTCTCTGCCTCAGTAACTTTGTAAAATCTCTCTTATTTGTGCCTTTCCATCCCCCACCCCCACCCCCATCTGGTCTTTGCCTTTCTTCATCTCTCTGTGTCTCCCATACAGTTTCACACACTGAAAATCTAAGCCTATAGGGCATATACCCTCGGGACAGCTGTGTCTCCCCTAAAAGAGAAAACCCCTAGTTCCTTTCTGTTTGTCTGTCTGTCTGTCTGTCTCTCTCTCTCTCTCTCTCTCTCTCACACACACACACACACACACACACACACACACACACACACACACACACACGCTCATGAGTCACGACCTGCTTGCCCTGAAACACCAGGTCCTGCCTGGATCACTGGATCCCACTCAGAGCTCAGCTCCCTGTACCAGCCCCTGGGGGTGCCGAATGGGGACAACTGGTCTGAAATGTAGCTTTATGGCTCTCACCCTTCTGGGCCTTTCCTTGAACTCTGAAGAAGTGCATTTCCTGTGAAATTCCTTTTCTAGAACATGGAAACCCCCGTGAGAAAGAAGAAGCTGACATTTCCCAAGGGGGACAAAAGCCAGTTTGCTCTTTAGGCTCCTCAAGGTCTTGGCTAAGCTCTGCCCTCTGCCATCAAGCCTCCATCATGGAAAGAGAGAAGCTTGGGAGTTCCCTTCGCGGCTCAGTAGGTTAAGGATCCAGCGTTGCCACTGCTGTAGCTCTGGTTACAGTTGCAGTGCAAGTTCAATCCCTGGCCCGGGAACTTCTGCATGCCACAGCCAGAGAGAGAGAGGGAGAGAGAGAGAAAGAAAGAAAAAAAGCTTGTTCAAAGACCATCTTAGCCCCTGAAAGTGGATCCTGGCTGAGGAACGCAGGGAACAAATTGATGGGAAGTGTGGCTGACACGAGAGCCTGACTCAGGAGAGTTTGCGCCCACTGCCCCATGACGATGTTGAAGCAGGAAGCCCCTTGTAAAGAGGCTAAGAGGGCTTTCATAACACACTGCACAGGGAGTTGGGGTCAAGGGCCTTAAGAACTTCCTCCACCACTCCACAAGGCAGGAGTCTCAGAAGCCAAGGACCTAAGTTGGCCTGAAAGCCCTGGCCCAGTCTTGCAGTTCTGTCTTTTTGTGCCCTCCCCTCAGGGCACCCCAGGACCCTTGGTCCCACCTCCGCACCCACCTGAAAGTTTGTGGCCCCACAGCCCCAGCCCTGGCCTTTCTTCTGAGTTCCAGCTACTGGACCATCCTTGGAGGTCTTCCCAAATCTGAACCTGGATCCATCAAATATCAACCTCCCCTCCCTCTCCATCTCCCTTCCAGAATAGACTTCCTCCTCTCCCCTCCCTAGTACTGCCCTGTTCTCCAAACTCAGCCCAGAGAGCCCCTTCCCCAAGATTTCCCCAAAGCAAGACTGACCATGTAATTTGTGGGGCCCAGGGCAAAATGAAAACATATGGCCCCTTGTTCAAAAATTATTACAGAGAATCGGGAGAGAGGACAAGATGGCGGAGGAGTAGGGGGACACGCTCGCCCTCTCCCACAAACACAACAAAAAAAGCACATCTACAGAAGAAATGACTCGCACAGAACAACAACCAATCGCTGGCAGAGGAACCTAAACTCCAATAACGGCAAGAAGTTCGTGACATTATTGGGCAGAACGGGAGAAAAGAGGAGAGTGAGAGAAGGTGAATCCGAGCGGGACGGGCGCTCCCGAAAGGGAACTGCGGAGGAGAAAGGGATCCCGCACCCTGGAAAGTCTCCTACCGGGGGAAAGATCAAACGAACCGGAGGAATCTCCAGATGCAGAGAAGAGTGTAGCAGTAAGTCGGAGTACGGAAAAAAGATCAAGAACCCAACGGACCATCTGAACTACGGGCACAGTCAGCAAAAATTGAGACGCCTGGGTGGGGGCTGGGCACCGAATCCTCGGCTCCAGAGGTTAGTCCCCGGGAAAGGGCCGGGGGACGCCTGGGTGGGGGCTGGGCACCGAGACCTCAGCTCTGAAGGTTGGTCCCCGAGAGGGGGCCGGGGGACGCCTGGGTTGGGGCTGGGCACCGAGACCTCGCCCCCGAAGGTTAGTCCCCAAGAAAGGGCCGGGGGACGCCTGGTGGGGGGGGCTGGGCACCGAGACCTCGGCTCCAGAGATTAGTCCCTGGGCTAGGGGGGCGGGGAAGAGCGGAAACTGCTTGGGAGGTCTCTAAACCATTTGACGGGGCAGAGACTGCCTGGGAGACTAGAAAACAAAGCTGTCGCAGAGGAAGGGAGCAATACTCTAGGGGCGGGGAAGTGGAAAGCCGCCTCAGAGGGAACCTGGGAGAAGAGCCTGGTCTGCGCCCGTGCTGGGGAGGGGAGAGAAGAAGGGGTGGGTCCCCATAGAATACCCCCCACGCCACAGCAAGCTTACAGGCCCGCTAGCTAGCAGAAAGCTGTGCTTCCCAGTGCATTCCCTCCCCCCACCCCCGCCACCCCCTACGCTCTCGCCGAACCTGGGGCTGCCTGCCATCCAGGAGGGCTGGCCTCAACAATTGCCTGAAGCCTACCACCGCAGGGGCTCTCCCTGCACAGGCCTGCTTGCCCTTTGGAGGGGCTACACTTCCACAGAGCAGCACCAAACACCACCAGCCCCCTAGAAAAGGCCTGCAGCCCAGAAAAGCTAGAACAAGCCTAGCCAGGCCGTGAATAGATCGACCTAATTCTCCCACGGTTTTTCTGAGACGGGCTCCCCCGGGGAGGAGCCTCTTGAGTCTCCAAGGGCCTTGCTACACGCCCAAGACCCCAGGGGGTGCTAAGACCTAGTGGACCAGCTGCATAGGACTGCCAGCTCCAGGCAGGACCCCCTGCAGCCCAGAAAAGCTGCAACAAGCCTGGCCGAATCGGGAAAAGATCTCAGACGGTCTTTCTGAGTCGGGCTGTCCTGGGGAGGAGCCTCTTGAGTCTCCAAGGGCCCTGCTACCCGCCCAAGACCCCAAGGGGTGCTGAGACCTAGTGGACCAGCTGCATAGGACTGCCAGCTCCAGTCAGGACCCCCTGCAGCCCAGAAAAGCTGCAACAAGCCTGGCCGAATTGGGAAAAGATCTCAGACGGTCTTTCTGAGTCGGGCTGTCCTGGGGAGGAGCCTCTTGAGTCTCCAAGGGCCCTGCTACCCGCCCAAGACCCCAGGGGGTGCTGAGACCTAGTGGACCAGCTGCATAGGACTGCCAGCTCCAGGCAGGACCCCCTGCAGCCCAGAAAAGCTGCAACAAGCCTGGCCGAATCGGGAAAAGATCTCAGACGGTCTTTCTGAGTCGGGCTGTCCTGGGGAGGAGCCTCTTGAGTCTCCAAGGGCCCTGCTACCCGCCCAAGACCCCAGGGGGTGCTGAGACCTAGTGGACCAGCTGCATAGGACTGCCAGCTCCAGGCAGGACCCCCTGCAGCCCAGAAAAGCTGCAACAAGCCTGGCCGAATCGGGAAAAGATCTCAGACGGTCTTTCTGAGTCGGGCTGTCCTGGGGAGGAGCCTCTTGAGTCTCCAAGGGCCCTGCTACCCGCCCAAGACCCCAAGGGGTGCTGAGACCTAGTGGACCAGCTGCATAGGACTGCCAGCTCCAGGCAGGACCCCCTGCAGCCCAGAAAAGCTGCAACAAGCCTGGCCGAATTGGGAAAAGATCTCAGACGGTCTTTCTGAGTCGGGCTGTCCTGGGGAGGAGCCTCTTGAGTCTCCAAGGGCCCTGCTACCCGCCCAAGACCCCAGGGGGTGCTGAGACCTAGTGGACCAGCTGCATAGGACTGCCAGCTCCAGGCAGGACCCCCTGCAGCCCAGAAAAGCTGCAACAAGCCTGGCCGAATTGGGAAAAGATCTCAGACGGTCTTTCTGAGTCGGGCTGTTCTGGGGAGGAGCCTCTTGAGTCTCCAAAGGCCCTGCTACCCGCCCAAGACCCCAAGGGGTGCTGAGACCTAGTGGACCAGCTGCATAGGACTGCCAGCTCCAGGCAGGACCCCCTGCAGCCCAGAAAAGCTGCAACAAGCCTGGCCGAATCGGGAAAAGATCTCAGACGGTCTTTCTGAGTCGGGCTGCCCTGGGGAGGAGCCTCTTGAGTCTCCAAGGGCCCTGCTACCCGCCCAAGACCCCAGGGGGTGCTGAGAACCAAGTGAAATCTGCTACCATCGTGGGGTGGACCTCCCAGTCCTGTCTGCCCTCAGGAAGTCCTCCTTTGCTTCAAAGAAACACTGTTAGTCCCATCAACACTCCAGAAAAGCCACACTGCCTCAAAAAAAGATTGACCAACAACGACAGCCCTCAGGAAATATTCCAGGGCAGTGACAAGGCAAACACTACCCGATAACGGAGAGTACAACTCCCTCAGGAGAAAGAAGACAACAAGCAAGATGAAGAAGCTGAGAAACCACCCCCAGTCAAACCAACAGGAGAACTCACCTAAAACAGTCAACAATGAAACTGATCTCTGCAGTCTGACAGACCTGGAGTTCAAAAGAGAAATAGTGAAAATACTGAAGGAATTAAGAGAAGATATGAACAGCAATGCAGATACCCTCAGAAAGGAGCTAGAAAATATAAGGAGGAGCCAAGAAAAACTAGAACATTCATTTGCAGAGATGCAAACTGAACTAGGGGCAGTAAAAACCAGAATGAATAATGCAGAAGAACGAATCAGTGATATGGAAGATAGAATAATGGAAATCACTCAATCTGGTCAACAGACAGAAAACCGAATCAAAAAACTGGAAAGCAATATAAGAGACCTATGGGATAATATAAAACGGGCCAATCTACGCATAATAGGAATTCCAGAAGGAGTAGAAAAAGATAAAGGAATGGAAAATATATTTGAAGAAATTATCGCTGGAAACTTCCCAAATCTAAAGGATACTGGATTCAAGATACAAGAAGCACAGAGGGCCCCAAACAAACTGAACCCAAACAGACCCACACCAAGACACATCATAATAAAAATGGCAAAAGTTAGTGATAAAGAGAGGATCCTAAAGGCAGCAAGAGAAAAACAGAATGTTACCTACAAGGGAACCCCCATAAGAATATCAGCTGATTTCTCTACAGAAACACTACAGGCCAGGAGGGAATGGCAAGAGATATTTAAAGTGCTCAAAGGAAAAAATATGCAACCTAGAATACTTTATCCAGCAAGAATATCATTTAAAATAGAAGGGGAAATAAAAATTTTTCCCAACAAACAAAAACTTAAAGAATACAGCAACACAAAACCCAGGTTAAAGGAAATATTGAAAGGGCTTCTCTAAACCAAAAAGAAAGGAAGGAAAGGGAAGAAAAAAGAAAAGAAAAAAAAAAAAAAAGAAGAAGAAGAAGAAGAGGAAGAACTAGGACTGAGGAAGATACAATCAGAGAGCAGTCACTCAAATAAGCCAGCATACAGATTTAATCATGAACATGCTTCAAACAAAATAAAATTAAAAAGAAAAAAATAAAAGAGTCATCAAAACCATAAAATGTGGGCAAGGGATGTTAGGAGGTAAATAATCCTTTTTGTTTGTATGTATGTCTCTCTTCTTAATTTTAATATAATAATGAAGTGTTTGAACTTACAGGACCATCAGGCTAAAACACACAATTATGGGAAGGGGTTAGCATACTTGAAAAACAGGGCAACCACAAGCCAAAACCAAATATTGCATTTGCAAAAAATGAAAAAAAAAAAATACACTCAAGCAGATAATAACAGGAGACCATCCAACCAAAAAAAAAAAAGAAAAAAAAAAAGAAGAATGGAGAACCATAGAATCAACTGGAACACGAGGATCAAATGGCAATAAATAATCATCTATCAATTATCACCTTAAATGTCAATGGACTGAATGCCCCAATCAAAAGACACAGAGTGGCTGAGTGGATAAAACGGCAAAAACCTTCAATATGCTGCCTACAAGAAACTCACCTTAGGACAAAAGATACATATAGATTGAAAGTGAAAGGCTGGGGAAAAGTATTTCATGCCAATAGACATGACAGAAAAGCAGGAGTTGCAACGCTCATATCAGACAAAATAGACTTTAAAACAAAAGACATAAAGAAAGACAAAGAAGGACACTATTTAATGATTAAGGGATCCATCCAAGGAGAGGATGTTACTATCATCAACATATATGCCCCAAACATAGGAGCACCCAGATACATACAACAAATATTAACAGACATAAAGGGAGATATTGATGAGAATACAATCATAGTAGGAGACCTAAATACCCCCCTCACATCAATGGACAGATCCTCTAGACAGAAAACCAATAAAGCAACAGAGATCCTAAAGGAAACAATAGAAAAGTTAGACTTAATTGATATCTTCAGGACACTACATCCAAAAAAATCAGAATACACATTCTTCTCAAATGCTCATGGAACATTCTCAAGAATCGACCACATATTGGGACATAAAGCGAATCTCAATAAATTTAGGAGCATAGAAATTATCTCAAGTATCTTCTCTGACCACAATGCCATGAAATTAGAAATCAACCATGGGAAAAGGAAAGAGAAAAAACCTACTCCATGGAGACTAAACAACATGCTACTAAAAAACCAATGGGTCAATGAGGAAATCAAGAAGGAAATTAAAAACTATCTTGAAACAAATGATAATGAAGACACAACCTCTCAAAATCTATGGGATGCTGCGAAAGCAGTGCTCAGAGGGAAATTTATAGCAATCCAGGCCTTTCTCAAAAAAGAAGAAAGATCCCAAATTGACAACTTAACCCTCCACCTAAATGAATTAGAAAAAGAAGAACAAAGAAGTCCTAAAGTCAGCAGAAGGAAGGAAATTGTAAAGATCAAAGAAGAAATCAATAAAATAGAGACTCAAAAAACAATAGAGAAAATTAATAAAACCAAGAGCTGGTTCTTTGAAAAGGTGAACAAAATTGATAAACCCCTGGCCAGACTCACTAAAAAGAGGAGAGAAAGAACCCAAATCACCAAAATTATAAATGAAAAAGGAGAAATCACAACGGATACAGCAGAAATTCAAAAAACCATAAGAGAATACTATGAACAACTATATGGCAACAAGTTTGACAATCTGGAAGAAATGGACAATTTTCTAGAATCTTACAGCCTGCCAAAACTGAATCAAGCAGAAGCAGACCAACTGAACAGACCAATCACTAGAAATGAAATTGAAGAGGTCATAAAATCACTCCCTACAAATAAAAGCCCAGGACCAGATGGCTTCACAGGTGAATTCTATCAAACATATAAAGAGGAATTGGTGCCCATCCTCCTTAAACTCTTTCAAAAGGTTGAAGAAGAAGGAATACTCCCAAAGACATTCTATGAGGCCACCATCACCCTCATTCCAAAACCAGGCAGAGATACCACCAAAAAAGAAAACTATCGCCCAATATCATTGATGAATATAGATGCAAAACTTCTCAACAAAATCTTAGCCAACCGAATCCAACAACATATCAAAAAAATTATACACCATGACCAGGTTGGGTTCATCCCAGGTTCACAAGGATGGTTCAACATACGCAAATCAATCAACATCATACACCACATTAACAAGAAAAAAGTCAAAAATCATATGATCATCTCAATAGATGCAGAAAAAGCATTTGACAAAGTTCAACATCCATTCATGATCAAGACCCTCGCCAAAGTGGGTATAGAGGGAACATTCCTGAATATAATCAAAGCCATTTATGATAAACCCACAGCAAATATAATCCTCAATGGGGAAAAACTGAAAGCCTTCTCACTCAAATCTGGAACAAGACAGGGATGCCCACTCTCACCACTGCTCTTCAACATAGTTTTGGAAGTCTTAGCCACAGCAATTAGACAAACAAAAGAAATCAAAGGCATCCATATAGGAAGAGAAGAGATCAAACTGTCACTGTATGCAGATGACATGATTCTATACCTAGAAAACCCTAAGGACTCAACCCCAAAACTCCTTGAACTGATTAATAAATTCAGCAAAGTGGCAGGATATAAGATTAACATTCAGAAGTCAGTTGCATTTCTGTATACCAGCAATGAAGCATTAGAAAAGGAATACAAAAATACGATACCTTTTAAAATTGTACCTCACAAAATCAAATACCTCGGAATACACCTAACCAAAGAGGTAAAGGACCTATATGCCGAGAACTATAAAACCTTAATCAAAGAAATCAAAGAAGATGTAAAAAAATGGAAAGATATTCCATGTTCCTGGATTGGAAAAATCAATATTGTGAAAATGGCCATCCTACCCAAAGCAATCTACAGATTCAATGCAATCCCTATCAAATTACCCATGACATTTTTCACAGAACTAGAACAAACAATCCAAACATTTATATGGAACAACAAAAGACCCAGAATCGCCAAAGCAATCCTGAGAAACAAAAACCAAGCAGGAGGCATAACTCTCCCAGACTTCAAGAAATACTACAAAGCCACAGTCATCAAAACAGTGTGGTACTGGTATCAAAACAGACAGACAGACCAATGGAACAGAATAGAGAATCTGGAAATTAACCCTGACACCTATGGTCAATTAATCTTTGACAAGGGAGGCAAGAACATCAAATGGGAAAAGGAAACTCTATTCAGCAAGCATTGCTGGGAAACCTGGACAGCTGCATGCAAAGCAATGAAACTAGAACACACCCTCACACCATGCACAAAAATAAACTCCAAATGGCTGAAAGACTTAAATATACGACAGGACACCATCAAACTCCTAGAAGAAAACATAGGCAAAACACTCTCTGACATCAACATCATGAATATTTTCTCAGGTCAGTCTCCCAAAGCAATAGAAATTAGAGCAAAAATAAACCCATGGGACCTCATCAAACTGAAAAGCTTTTGCACAGCAAAGGAAACCCAAAAGAAAACAAAAAGACAACTTACAGAATGGGAGAAAATAGTTTCAAATGATGCAACTGACAAGGGCTTAATCTCTAGAATATACAAGCAACTTATACAACTCAACAGCAAAAAAACCAATCAATCAATGGAAAAATGGGCAAAAGACCTGAATAGACATTTCTCCAAAGAAGATATACAGATGGCCAACAAACACATGAAAAAATGCTCAACATCGCTGATTATAAGAGAAATGCAAATCAAAACTACCATGAGATACCACCTCACACCAGTCAGAATGGCCATCATTCATAAATCCACAAATAACAAGTGCTGGAGGGGCTGTGGAGAAAAGGGAACCCTCCTGCACTGCTGGTGGGAATGTAAACTGGTACAGCCACTATGGAGAACAGTTTGGAGATACCTTAGAAATCTATACATAGAACTTCCATATGACCCTGCAATCCCACTCTTGGGCATCTATCCGGACAAAGCTCTACTTAAAAGAGACACGTGCACCCGCATGTTCATTGCAGCACTATTCACAATAGCCAGGACATGGAAACAATCCAAATGTCCATCGACAGAGGATTGGATTCGGAAGATGTGGTATATATACACGATGGAATACTACTCAGCCATAAAAAAGGATGACATCATGCCATTTGCAGCAACATGGATGGAACTAGAGAATCTCATACTGAGTGAAATGAGCCAGAAAGACAAAGACAAATACCATATGACATCACTTATAACTGGAATCTAATATCCAGCACAAATGAACATCTCCTCAGAAAAGAAAATCAATCATGGACTTGGAGAAGAGACTTGTGGTTGCCTGATGGGAGGGGGAGGGAGTGGGAGGGATCGGGAGCTTGGGCTTATCAGTCACAACGTAGAATAGATTTATAAGGAGATCCCGCTGAATAGCATTGAGAACTATGTCTAGATACTCATGTTGCAACAGAAGAAATGGTGGGGGAAAAACTGTAATTGCAATGTATACATGTAAGGATAACCTGACCCCCTTGCTGTACAGTGGGAAAATAAAATTAAAAAAAAAAAAAAAAGAAAAAAAAAAAAAAAAAAAAAAATTATTACAAATTTCAGAGCTCCCTGGTGGCACAGTGGGTTAAGAACCAGGAGTGGTCACTGTCGTGGCATAGGTTTGATCCCTGGCCTGGGAACTTCCTCATGCCTTGGACAAGGCCAAAGAAAAATGGTTAAGAATTTCAAGACAGTGATAGCAGAGCATGAGCTCAAGGCAGCGCCCTGCTAAGCACAGGCTTTTGTGTGACTGCCCAGGTCACAAGCCCACAAAGCTGGCCCCGGCCCCATGCTTTCACCTGGTATGGAAATGATCAAGTAGAACCACATTGAGGCCATATACTGCCCACCTTGGATCAAAGGGCTTTATGTATGCGTCAAGTGTCCCCTCTAGACTGTGAGTTTCATGTTGAAAGGAGCTCATCCTGGCATGTCCTGGAGGATGCATTACAATGCCTTGAACATGGACTTGGTGCTCAATAAATACCAAGATGAGCAGCATCGCATCTGCAGGTATTTGGACTTTGCAAGTGCAAAGTCAAGCCAGCAGGTGGCACTGTTCTCCTCCCAAAATTGAGTTTTCATTCTTTTTCAGTTGAAGACCTGTTAAGGTTCTTAAAGAGTATCTTTTAAAAGATAAACTTTTTCATGCTCTCAAGATCAGAACCCTGCTAGGCTGAGAATCACTGCCTTAGTCCATATCCCCTCCTCATCTTAGAGCTAGAGAAACTGAACCTCTGAGAGAGAAAGCCCACGAAACTCTGAGAGCAGGTTGATGGCAGTGCTGGATTTGAATCCTATCCTTTTTGGTGCTAAGTTTGGGACTCTGAGATTCTTTTAATTCTCTACTTAATACTCGTCTTTTAATTCCCTTCTACCCGTCGTTAGTGTGTGTGTGCTCCAAGAAGCGGGCGAGGGGAGCAATGGGGCACGTGGTGAGAATAATTGCAAAATCTCCATTCCAAAATCTTTCCGTTTACCAGCACTCATGCTGTCTGAGGGTCCCCTGGGGGAAAAAAAGCTGGTCTTCTGGCTTAAGCATTGAACTTTGGGTTTCTCTCTCTTTTCTGTTTCTTTTGAGTTTCCTCAAATAGAAACTCATCAGAACCACAGTATGGGTAAAATTCTCAGACACCTTCCTCCCTGGGGAGGATGCTGACAGCCGAAGGCACAGACTGTGAAGATGACAAGGGCGAGAGGAAGTGGCTTGAATGGGGGACCAAACTAGTACGACAATATAGTCTAGGTTTTGCAAGGGTCAGCTCTGACCATGTGCACCAAGAAAATCACCCCCTTCAAGCCCCGGTCAGACCTGGCTCTGTTCCAGACCTAAAGGAACAAAGGTAGGCAGGGCAGTGGGACCCAAGGAACCATTTCAGCCGTAAAGTGGTTAACACCTGTTCCAGCTGGCCGCTTACACCCTAGGAGGCTGGGAGGGGCAGGTGAAGTTTGGGGAGGGCGGTGGAAGCAGAGTCTTGTGACCAAGCTGTTTGAGGACTCCCATCTGGTTCGAGCAGCCTCCTCCTGACCCTGGCTGGGGTCTGGACGTGCACCATCAGCCCCTCATCCTGGGTGGGAGTATCCTGGGCTTGGCTGGTTTTGTCCCAGTGGGTACATGTACAGATGGTCCTCGATTTACGTGGTTGACTTAATGATAGTTCCACTTTACGGTGCTGCAGAAGCGAGACGCATGCGGTAGAAATCGTACTTCCGATTTTGAATTTTGATCTTTTCCTGGGCTATGCAGTCCAAACCTCTCTTCTGATGCTGGCCAGCGGCAGTGAGCCTCGGCTCCTGGTCAGCCACGCAAGATCAATCACAAGAATCAACTGCTGATTGCACTTACAACCGTTCTGGACCCAGACAACCACTGTGTTTCTCACTTTCAGTGCAATGTCAGTAAATTGCATGAGAGAGTCAACACGTTATGATAAAGGTAGGCTTAGTGTTAGATGATTTTGCCCGACTGTAGGCTAATGTAAGTGCCCACAGGCGAAACCATGATGCTCAGTAGGTTCGATTTGTTTTCAACTTATGATCTTTTCAGTGTACGATGGGTTTATCAGGACATATCCCCATTGCAAGTCGAGAAAGATCTGTATATATTCATACACTATACATACATACATGTATGCCTTTCTCCTCACACTCGTAAGGAACACAGAGCTAATAGTGGCTTTTCAGGCAACAGCCAAGCTTTATATAGTAACTAGATGAGTTTGGCAAGTTCAGTGCACTTGAATTCTCTGTGCTTCAGCTTCCTTTTTTGTCAATGGGGAAAATAGGATTTGTTTCATAAGGTGTCATGAGGAATGTAATAATATATGTAAGCATTTTCAACAGCGTCTGACCCATAGTTAACCACTTTATATGGGCTAGTTGCTGCCACTGTTACTTTAGAAGCACTTTTACAGATTATCTAAATACCGCAAACTTCTTCTTCTTCTTTTTTTTTTTTTTTGTCTTTTTGCCTTTTCTAGGGCTGCTCCCGCAGCATATGGAGGTTCCCAGGCTAGGGGTCTAATCAGAGCTGTAGCCGCCAGCCTATGCCAGAGCCACGGCAACGCAGGATCCGAGCCGAGTCTGCAACCTATACCACACAGCTCATGGCAACACTGGATATTTAACCCACTGAGCTAGGCCAGGAATCGAACCTGAAACCTTGTGGTTCCTAGTCGGATTCATTAACCACCGAACCACAACAGGAACTCCCCGCAAAACTTCATTTTTTTTTTTATCTTTTTAGGGCCACACCCAAGGCATATGGAAGTTCCCTGGCTAGGGGTCAAATCAAAGCTACAGCTGCCAGCCTACACCACAGCCACAACAACGCCAGATCCAAGCCACATTTTCAACCTACACCACAGCTCATGGCAACGCCAGATCCTTAGCCACTGAGCGAGGCCAGGGATCGAACCTGCATCTTTATGGATCCTAGGTGGGCTCATTAACCACCAAGCCACTGAGGGAACTCCCAACCTTCTTCCCTTTAACAGATAAGGAATTTGATGGGCCAGAGGAGGCGTGACCTTCTTGTATTTATTTTCTATGTTACATAAATAATAACCACAAACATAGCAGGTTAAAACAACACCATTTATTGTTCCACAGGTCCATGGGCAAGGAGTCCACACACGGCTTAGCTGGGTCTTCAGCTGAGAGTCTCCCAAGGCTGTCATCAAGGTGTCAGCCAGGGCTGCAGTATCTTAGAGGCACAGGGTCCTCTTCCAAGCTCATGTGGCTGTTGGCAAACTCCATGACCTTGTAGCTGTAGAAATCACAGCAGCTCGCTTCTTTGGGGGCCAACAAGAGCGCATCACTCTCATTAGGAAGCTTCCAGACCCTCTTACATGTATTTTCAACTGATTAGGTCTGGCCCACCCAGGATAATCTCCCTTTTTACTAACTCAAAACCTAACTAATTCGGGACCTTAATTACAGGTACAGCATCCCTTCTCCTTTGTTACCCAGTATAACCATAGCATGGGAGTGACTTCCATCATATTTACGGGTTCTGCCCACACTGAAGGGAAGAAAATATGCAGATTGTATACACCAGGGGGCAGAAATCTTGGGGGCCAGCTTAAAACTCTGACCATCCTCCTCCCTAAAACCATATAGCAAACTATGGACAAGGGGGAATCTTTGTGGCCAGTAAGCTTTCCTGCGCCCCCAAGAAGAAATTCCCCCACACAGGGGTCAGTGCTTCTGCTGCCTCAGAAGACTGACAAGATCATGCCCCAAACTGGCCCAATATTGTCCAAACCACTTTACATTCCGTGCCCAACTCTCAGAAATAATATCATATACCAAGTTCCACCCAGACTTTGCTCTCCCGATAAACAGACCCCTGTCCAGAGTTGACCAGCAATGGGGCTACTAGTAACCAGCGTTTAAGATGGTTTCTGACAAGTCTTGCCTCCTGGTACGCCCGCCCTTCTGGCCTCCCCTCTCGCAATGAATAAGGCTGACCCGTGTGACCAATGAGATTTAACAGAAGTGACAGTGTGACTTCCGAGGTTCAGCCATTAAAGGTATGATAGCTTCCACTTGGCTCTCTTCAATCATTCTCTGGCAAAAGCCAGCCACTATGTCATCAGGACACTCCATCAGCCCTACGGGGGTCCACATGGCAAGGAACTCAGGACTCTTGCCAACAGTCAGCACCATCTCGCCAGGCATGTACGTGCGCCATCTTGGAAGTGGCTCCTCCCGTCCAGTCAAGCTTTCAGAGGACTACAGCTTTGACCAACGCTGGGACTACAACCTCAGAAGACCCTGGAACCAGCTAACTAATTCCTGACCCAGATATTTATGTAAATCCCTAAGTCTGGGGAACAAATACTTTACCCAAAAGATGTGCTTATGCTGAGTGTAAAGTGCCAATTCTGGAGCACTTCCTATGGGCCAGGTTCTAACCTACCTCCCCAGAGGAGCCCAGGCTAACAGCTAATAAGCTGAAATCCAAATCCTGAGGTCCCGAACCCTGGTTTTATACATCCAACACAGCTCTAACAAAATTGCTACCACCTTCATTATGTTCTATATCTGCCTCCTCCAGCAGTGCAGCCGCCAGCCACATGTGGCTGTTGAGTACTTGAACTGCAACTAGTACCACTGAGGAAGTGACTGTTTTCGAATTTTTATTAACTCTTTAAAATAGCCACATGTGACTAAGTGGCCACTGTCTGGGACAGCACAGCTCTGACAGATGTGTCTCAAGTTGCAAGGAACAGAAACTGACTCAAGCCTCATGGGTCTCAGGAAGGATGTGAAACCAAACTTCCAAGGGAGTGAAGCGGGCCTGGGTGACATAAACCCTCTGATAGGCAATGTGTTTGTGAGAAACTCCAGAGCCTTGGGTTCAAACCCCAGAGACCGCCTGGGTTCAAATCCTGCCTCTACTCTTGGTAAGCTGCGTCTCTTTGGGTAAGTGACTTCACCTCTTAGCTGCCATTTCTGCAAAATGAGACTAGTAATAGCACCTATTTTGCAGTATTATGACAGATATAAAACAGAGAGTGGGTTTCCACCATGAACATTTGCAATGTGAGGGTTTGTTTCTTTCTTCTTTTTTTTTTTTTTTTTCCATCAGCTCTACAGCTGCTGGCCTACACCAGAGCCACAGCAACACTGGATCTGAGCTACGTCTGAGACCTACACCACAGCTCACGGCAACACCAGATCCTTAACCCACTGAGTGAGGCCAGGGATCGAACCCACAACCTCATGGTTCCTAGTCGGATTTGTTAACCACTGAGCCATGATGGGAACTCCCTTTTTTATTTCCTTTTTGTTGCTGCACCGGCAGCATATGGAGGTTCCCCAGCTAGGGGTCCAGTCGGAGCTGCAGCTGCCTGCCTACACCACAGCCACAGCAATGTGGGATCCGAGCTGTGTCTGAGACCTACACCACAGCTCATGGCAACACCAGATCCTTCACCCACTGAGGGAGGCCAGGGATCGAACTCGTGTCCTCATGGATACTAGTCAGGTTCTTAACCTGCTGAGCCACAACAGGAACTCCGCTTTGTTTCCACTGCCCTTTCTTCGTTGCATCCTTCCCTTGACCCCAACGAAGCACTGGGCCATGAAGTGCCTGCCAAAGGAAGACCACCCAAGCCCCAGGCCCTGGAATGAAGGCTTAACTCTGCACAAACCAGCAAAGGGTGGGTGTCTCCTTGGTTAAAGGGTTCTTACCCACCTCAGGGTAATGAAGACCAAGAGAGGTGTCAGTGGTATCTATACAGAACCCAGCAGCTACGATGCCCAGAGGCCAAGCAGGTGATGTGAGTGAAACAGGTGACAGAGGCTGTGGGGAAGGAGAACCTGCCTCTAGACGGCAACGCCCAGTGCTCACCATGCAGCCTAAGAATCAGCAAATCTTGATTTTTATTCCCTCATTTAAGAATCTGGATTTTTTTTTTTTTTTTTTTTTTTGCCTTTGTTTTTTAGGGCCACACCCCATGGCATATGGAGGTTCCCAGACTAGGGGTCAAATGGGAGCTACGGCTACCAGCCTACACCACAGCCACAGCAACGTGGGATCTAAGCTGCATCTGCGACCTACACCTCAGCTCAAGGCAACAATGGACCCTTACTTAACCCACTGAGCGAGGACAGGGACTGAACCTGCATCCTTATGAACACTGGTCAGGTTCTTAACCCACTGAGCCACAACGGGAACTCTCAGGAATCTACATTCTTATGGGAAACAGACTCAGTTCCATAGCTGGCAACTAATCCAAGGATTTTTGTTTGATTTTTAAACACGATGCCATCTAAAGAAAACTCTGAGGTAGGCACGACATGGCCCAGGGGCCGCGATGTGTGTGTCTGATTTCCTCCCTCCCTTCCCAGCTGTCTTAGCTTCTGATACCTCCTTCTTGGGTGTCTGGCAGCAATTCTTTCAGGCTGCCCTGAGATCAAGGGAAAGGATGACGTCTGACGAACTCTGAAAGGATAGAGGCAGGCCAGGAGGTCTAGAAAGTACCAGGTTTTATTATCTTTTTATCAAAAAATCAGTAACAGACAAGAGTGTGAGGTGCTTGCTCCCAACATGGCTGGAGGGAAGGGACATGGGAGGGGGGGAAGAGGACCCAGCCAGCTGGGACCCGGGGTGGTGGGGGTGAAAGGTGAAGGAAGCGAGGGTGACCCCACCCCTGATCCCAGCCAATGGGGTCAGGAGAGGCAGCCTGCCCAGGTTAAGCCGCCAGGCCTCTCCTCCCTGGAGGGGAAGGCTCATCAGGCCCCAGAGCCAGGGCCTGATCAGCCCTCCCCCATTCCCCTTTGTCCAGGGAGACAAAGGTCACCCCAGCCAAGGTGGGGGCTGTGACTTGTTGAACCAGTTTAGTTCTCTAGCTGCGCTGTCCCACAGATGCCCACGGGGCCCTCCTGGGCGTATCTGGTACAGAAGCAGCCACCAGCCACACACGGCCGCTGAGCCCTTGAAATGTGGTTAGTGTAACTGAGGAAAGAACACTCAACTCCATGTAATTTTAATTGATTCCACTCACCACATGTGGCTAGCGGCTGCCCTACTGCAGAGGGCAGCTCTCTCTCCAATGTTCCCTTCCATTTGGAGACAGCGAAGGAAGGAACCCCAGCTGGGCTCAAAGCAAAAGCTAGAGAGAAGGTTCTCCAGCCCGCTCAGAAGGCACCAGGAACGGGACGAAGAGAAGGGGGCGAAAACTCCACTCAGCCACACAAAAATGCACTCACTCCATCACCCACCCAACTTCAAACGGGAGTATCATATCACACTATTTCCTGAAAAAATATATTTATCTATTTGTCTAGAACCAAGGAAGAATAATAATATATTACATGAAAAGAGACACAAATATCCCACCATCCCCTACATTATATTTTGGGAATCTGCTAGAAAACTATATTTCAGCAAAAGCTTCTTAGAGGAAGTAGCTTCAGAAAGGGCCAAGGACATGAGCAGGGGTGTATCATTAAAAAAAAGGGGGTGGGGGATTTAAAGGAAAAGAAACAAGAGGGAAAGGGGCCCTTATCTGAAGGTATAAATAGTAAAAAAAAAAAAAAAAAAATTAATAAAAATTATACTTCTGACTCTTCTCTCATTTTAAGTAACAAAAACCATTAAATACAAACTTAGCAGGTACTGTGGAAAGGTGCAAGGGTGTGGAGACGGCCTGGGCTTCTGAGCACTCGCGCCCAGGGAGAGAGGCTCTGTACAAAGCCATGGACCATTAAAAAAAAAAAAAAAAAAAAAAATACCCCATGAAAAATAGACTTACAGGTATTCCATAAGTCGCTTTCAGGATGAACCTTCAATTCTTCTCCTCACCCTCTCCAAATGAAAAAAAAAAAAAAGTTGATTTCCAAAAGTCACTCGAAAGAGGCTAGAATGGCCCCAGGTGGACCAGAGAGCCCCGTGTGTGGTCGCAGGTGCCTTTTGGCAGACGCCTCTCAAGGTGCAGACAGATGGTTCTGGTTCCTTCTCCCAGCTGCTGTCCAGCTGCTGGCAGAGGGACAGGCTGATGGGGGATGGGGCTGGGGTATCTCCAGCAGGATTCGTATAGCTTAGAAAGACCTTTAGAAAGGGTACACTGTTCAGTATAGGCTCCAAGCTGGGGCTGGATTCTAAACTGGAAGTTTAAGAAACGATCCAACTCCAAGCGTGCCTTGAGAAAGGCCAAGTGTAACCCCGTTTTTCCACTGGGACAATGGAGGCCCAGCGAATCAAAGACAGGCAGGCAGGAACAGTAGAAGGCGAGCTCTCTTCGGACACGGAAGCCGGAATCAGAGCCGGGGGTGCTGAGAGGTCAGTACTGGGTTGCCCTCCCCCTCCCCTCAGGTCCACTCTTCACGATCCTTCAGCATCCCCACCCCCCACCCCCAAAGTCCAAGCAGGTGCAGGTGAGGAAGCTTCAGGCGTAGAACTCATTGGTGGGGGCTTTTTTGTAGATGGGTTTCTTGCCCAGGTCGTAGCTGCCCTCGTCCTTCTTCTTCATCCGATACACCAGCAGCAGGACCAGGAAAACAGCAAAGAGGATGCCCACGATGCCGCCCACAATCAGAGCTGCAGAGGAGAGAGGGGAGCGGCCAGGTGAGAGCTGCCCGTCGGGACCTTGGGACGCTGGCCGCTTCTGCCCTGTCGGGTCTCTGACACCGACACATCCTGGAACTAGACACGCTGGCCATCACCTCGGTATGTGCTGGGCATGCTGGGCGGATGCCTTTCTTAAGGGAATTCTCACAACCTCATTAGGGAGAAGGGGGTCCCTGGGGGTCCCCGAAGGTCCCTGAAAACCAGAGAACCAGAGTAACAGAGCCACCCTTCCAAGCCACATCTGCTTGAGTCCAAGGCCAGGTTCTTTCCCAGCACCGGGTCAACTCCGCAGCAATAGCTCAGCCCCGTGCCAGGAACAAGAAAAACGGCAGGCTCTGGAAATCCCCCGTAGACACACTTGCCCCACAGTCGTGAGCCCAGCAAGCTCTCCAGCTGACCTTGTGTGCACGCAGACCTGTGCAGACTTTCACTTCCACCCCGAGTGTGGGTACACGCTCTACACACACACACACACACACACACACACACCCGTATGCTACTGTACACAGCTACAGCGTGCAAATGCGTCCACACTACTGCCTTCTAGACAATGATATGTATGGTTTATGCCCCCTATGTACGTAGCTCAGTGCTGTAAGCTGAGTTTCTTTCTTTTTCTTTCTTTCTTCCTTCCTTCCTTCTTTCTTTTCTTTTCTTTTCTTTGTCTTTTTAGGGCCGCACCCTTGGCATATGGAGGTTCCCAGGCTAGGGGGCAAATCGGAGCTGCAGCTGCCGGCCTACACCACAGCCACAGCCATGCCAGATCCGAGCCTGTCTGTGACTTACACCACAGCTCACAACAACACTGGATCCTCAACCCACTGAGCGAGGCCAGGGATTAAACCCGAGTCCTCATGGACACTAGTCAGGTTCATTAACCACTGAGCCATAGTGGGAACTCCAAAGCCGAGATTCTTCTTTTCATTGTCTTTTTTAAAAAAAAAATTTATTATAGTTGATTTACAGTGTTCTGTCGATTTCTGCTGTACAGCAAGGTGACCCAGTTATACACATATATACGTTCTTTTTCTCACATTATCCTCCATCATGTTCCATCACAAGTGATTAGATAGAGTTCCCTGTGCTCTACAGCAGGATCTAAAGCTAAGTTCTGTTCCCATCTCTGTCACGGACTGGCTGTGGGATCTAAAGTTCCCTCATCTCTCTCATTGCAAAATGGACACAATAGTACCTTTCTTATGTTTGTCTTGGGGGTTAAATAAATTCATCCACTGAGAGTTTCTCACAGTGCATAGCATATGCTCCGCCTTCGTGGTTTATATCTGTGCCCCCGGCCACCCTGAATCATTCAGGCCCGACACTAAGTCCTGGCCGAGGGCACCTGGTGTCAGGCTTGTCACCTTGGGTGAGAGTATATTGCCTGCACGACACCTGGAGGGCTCACTCCTGTCTGTTGAGGGGGCAGGGAGGTCTCCCAGAATCCTTTCTGTGGCAGATTGAGTCCCCTAATTCGGTCTTAGCCTAAGAAGATTAATTTTCTGTCCCTGCACACACTCCAAATCTACACACAGAATGGGGACGGAGTGGCAGAGAAGCCAAGAGAGGTTCCTTCTTGGCTAAGACCATGAAACAGCAGCCACAAAAGTGCCCCCAGGAACAGGACATGGGATATCGGGTATCAACCCCCTTCCCGTTTCTATGGCCTTTTCCTCCGATGGCTCCTCTCTGTTCAACCCTTGGTCTGTGCTGGGATTCCTCCCAAGGTCAAGACTCAAGTTCAGTCTCTGAAGGGACCGTGGTCCTAGGTTCAAGTGCCAGGCCCACCACTGTCTGGTTTTATGACTTTGGGCAAGTGATTAGGCTTCTCCAAGTTTCAGTTTCTTTATCTCTAAGAGGACAGATAACCATACCCGTGGGTTAAGAGCTGTTGTGAGGACTCAGTGAGGGGTTGGGGACAGGGGGACGCAACCTATGGCACATGGCAGGCACTCGATAAACTTCCAGGTGCTGTTGAAAACCTCCTGGAATAGAGGGTCCCGCCTCAGTCAGCTCAACAATATACCTTTTCACATCAAGAGCTCATGTGATTCTCCACTGGAAGTTTTAAGAGATGACCTGATTCTCTCTTTCTAAGACCCAAAGCAAGCCGTTTGTTTTCTCTGGGCTTCAGTCTCTCCGTGTATAAGAAACAGTTGTTTGGACAAGATCAGGGGTTTTAAGTTTTTCTTTAAAAGCATTAGTTGGTCCCTTAGTTGGTAAAAGCAAAATCCCACATCCACCAACCAAAAGTGAAACTTTGTGGCTGAAAAAAGATGGGGGAAGCTAGACCTTTAAAAACCAAAAGGTCTCTAAGTAGCCACAGCATCCCTCGCCCCACCCACATCACACAGAAAGTTAAAAAACACTGACTCAGGTTCTGGGAGGCCAGGGCCAGGGTCCAGCTGAGCCCTAGGTCACTGGGGGTTATACTCTGAAAGAGGCAGGCAAGATCCTTTACCTGTCCTGGACGGAGGAGGACCCAGGGCTCTTTCCCTGTACCTCCAGCCTCCTCAGAACTGCTGGCCCAGCTGGTTGCCAGGAGACAGGATGCCCCCTTACTAGGCTGGTTCATCCATACCAGCCCTTGGCCTGTAAAACCTGGTCAGAAAGGGAGTTCCCTCTGATGAAGCCCCCCACCCAGCTTTGGAGAGCCTCAAAGCTGCCAGGGAAGAAAAGAAGGAGCCAGTTACCACTATAGCCGAAAGCCATATAATGGCACTTGATAGAGCCATTCCTGAAGTCTCACCCCAGGACAGAGATTTCTATGTAACAGCACATCACAGTCAAGAACCCTGTGGCTCTCACCTGAGGCCAAACATGGACTCTCTCTAGGCCTCAGTTTCTTAGTCTGGCACATGGAATTTGCATCTACTGCTATACTATACAGTACTACTCTGTTCTGTTCTATTCTACTCTGTTCTGTTCTATTCTACTCTGTTCTGTTCTATTCTACTCTGTTCTATTCTATTCTATTCTATTCTATTCTATGGACTATTCCACACCTCCTACTGCTGTGAACTATACCAACAAACAGCCCTTTACAGTTTGCTGGTTTTTTTTGTTTGTTTGTTTGTTTTTCCCAGCTTTTTAGGGCCACGCCTACAGCATGTGGAAGTTCCCAGGCTAGGGGTCAAATCAGAGCCACAGCTGCCAGCCTACGCCACAGCCACAGCAATGTGGGATCTGAGCTGTGTCTGAAGTCTACACCATAGCTCATGGCAACGCCAGATACCCCACCCACAGAGCGAGGCCCGGGATTGAACCTGCAACCGCATGATTTAGTCGGATTTGTTTTCGCTGCGCCACAACAGGAACTCCTACCAAGTTATTTTAGATTCTATTTTTCATGAAGTCATTACACCAGCCCAAGGAGGCATCTTATACCCATCGACAGAGGAGGAAACTGAGGCTCACCTCATCAACCGAGGCTGGAAAGCTTCTCGGCCACGGTCACAAGGCTGCCACAAGCCTTGGTCACGCGGAGAAGGGAGGGGAAGCCAGCCCAGTCCAAAGGAGCCTCCGGGCTTCCCAGGGAAGTTTTCGAAGGAAGTTAAACTTTTAATAATTAACTTCCCAGGTGCCAAACCCAGGCTGGGAAAGTGCTTTGTAAATAAGAGAAGGACGGATGGCAAGTGAGGGACTCAACATCTATTTTTCTTTTTAGCTTTTAAAATGCAACTCTTCCTCCCCATCCAGCCGGCTGCACACTCAACCAGAGTCACGTCTTAGGGAAAGTGTCAGCCTTCAAGGCCCCGGGGCACCCAGCGGCCGCAAGAAAGGGACACCAGGGAGCCGAATGGGCTAGAGTCAACCTGCCCATTATCCCCCGCCGCGCCCCTTCCTGCTTCGAGGAGTCTTGGGGAGAGGACAGGACCTTACCTGACAGAACCTCTGTCCTCTCGAAGATGTTGCTGCCCTGGGCGGTGCTGGACATGGACACCTTGTTGGACACATCCTCGTCCCCATCAAAGGGGGACATCCTCTTGGGAATGACCTCATTCTCCTCCAGTTCCTTGGGTTCGGTGGGGACCCGGCCCCCGGGTCCGGTCCTCTCAGGGATGTGGTTGTCTAGAGGCACCTAGATGGGGGGGAAGGACAAGAGACCAACACTCAGGGTGGTTCGGGGAGGGACCCAGGGCAGGGGACAGGGACATTCAGCCAAGTGGGACATCAGGTTCTTCATCTCGCCAGCCAAACCACACGGTTCTAGAGCAGAAAGCTACAATGACCTCTCGGCAACTGTGGTGTCAAATCCTTACCCTGAACTTTTAACACAGATCTGTCCAGAACAGGGACTTTTTTTTTTTTTTTTTTGGAGGGAAGAATCTTCCTTTATGTATCCCATGCATTCTGTCTGTCTTTTTTTTGGTCCTTTTAGGTCCACACCTGTGGCATATGGAGGTTCCCAGGCTACGGGATCCAATCGGAGCTACAACTGCCAGCCTCTGCCACAGCCACAGCAACTCGGGATCCAAGCCGTGACTGCAACCTGCATCACAGCTCACGGCAACGCTGGATCCCCAGCCCACTGAGCAAGGCCAGGGATCGAACCCACAACCTCATGGTTCCTAGTCGGATTCGTTAACCACTGCGCCATGACGGGAACTCCCTGAACGGGGACTAAGTAATGTGACCAAGGCCTCAGGGAAGCAGTGTCCCCCTTCTCTGCTTCTCCAGAGGGCAGTTTGGCAAAATAAAACTTGCTGTTTAGGGCAGCAGTTTTGCTACTGGGACTCTGTCCTAAGGAGCCAAGCAGAGATTTGCGGAAAAGATGCTTGCTACGGTGCTGTCATTTTAGAATATCAAAAAATCATGAACCACTTTTCTATCAATAAAGGAAATTCCATCAGTAAGGGAATTCCCTGGTGGTGGCTCAGCAGGTTAAGGTTCTGGCCTTATCACTGCTGTGGTGTGGGTGCTCTGACCTAGAAACTTCCCCATGCTGTGGGTGCAATAATCACGACAACAACAAAAAAGGGAAATTGGGTGAACTCTGATTAGGAAAACCTTTTAATTATGTAAGAAAATACCGTGATTTCTTTCAGCATAACATGCAGTACACAGGACTATATATACAATTTGATATGAATGTTGGGAAATACGTAGAAATGCACAAGAGCCTGGAAACACATCTAAGTGTTCACCCCTTAGTGATCACCCTTGCAGAGATGACGGTCTTGGTTGTGCTTGTCCCCAGAGTCCAAGGCCACAAATAAAAGCCTGCCTGCAGGGTGAGGTCAGACCCTCACTTACTCAGCCCCTCTCGACCAGGAGCAAAATCGTGCAGCTACTCACCAAGGGGTGTGTCACTTCCGGGAGCATATGCTTGTCCTCTGGACCCTCTGCAAGGTCAGAAAGGTCGTGTGAGTGGGAGGTTGGTTACCCCCCGCCCCCCCCAGGCCAATGACCCCTTCAGCCACAGCTGGTGGGAGTTCTAATTCATAACTGGGCCCCCAAAGGCTCAATGCCCAGCAGGTGATCATTCCTGCCCTGGCCTCAGGCATCTCATCTGTAAAATGGGGCTCCCAAGACCTGCCTCCCTGGCTCTTTCATAAGAATGTTGGGTTGGCAGCTGGGCAGATACTCTGTCAGCTCCAAATCCTTGCTCTGTAAAGTTTAGATCCCAGGACCAACAGTATCACTCATGTTAGGAATGCAGACTTTGGGGGCCCCCTAAATCAGAATCTGTATTTTTCTTTTCTTTTTTCTTTTTTTGCTTTTTTAGGGCTGCATGTGTGGCATATGAAGGTTCCCAGGCTAGGGGTTGAATCGGAGCTACACCACAGCCACAGCAACGCCAAGATCCAAGCTGCGTCTGTGACTTACACCAAAGGTCATGGCAACGCTGGATTCCTTAACCCACTGAGTGAGGCCAGGGATCGAACCTGCGTCCTCATGGATACTAGTCGGATTTGTGACTCCTGAGCCACGACAGGAACTCCCAGAATCTGTATTTTAACAAGATCCCCCAGGGATTCCTTTGAGAAGACAACCGACTGCTGAGTACATATTGGAAACTGCAATATTAAACTATTTACTGAGTGCCTGGTAAGTGCCGAGGGCTTTAACTCGGTCTGAGCTCCACAACACAGGCACCGACGTACTGTCGTTTCTATTTCCATTTTACAGATTAGGAAACCAAGGCTCAGAGGTCACAAGGTGGCAATTTGAACTCAGGACTACGTGACTCCAAAGCTCAAACTTCGAATCGTTACACGGGAGGGATGTTTTTCCGTCTAGTGCGGCAGCCAGGGCCAGAAGTCAGAGGGAGGACCAGGAAAAGCACCGGCCGGGTCCAGCCCCAAGAGGCCCGGGCCTTTCACTGGCTCCTACCCCCTCAGAAGCAAGGGTTTGTGCTCGGTTCCCACCCTGCCCCGAGGCTTCTGGGCTGTTCCTTCCCCTCTTCAAAGGGAAAATAAGACTCTATTACGTCTCGGCACCCCCACCCCCACCCAACCCGGTCCAAAGGTGGACAGGTTCGGGCTGGTACAAAGACAACCCGGAACTACACAGGAACTCAAAGCAACAAACAACTTGCCCGAGAGGGTCTCAGGGATGGGTTGATCCAGTACCTTTTGTTTCCCGCCTTTTTTGGGGGAGGGGCACCATAGGAAAACCCAAGTCTCATGGCAGGGTCACCCTCCTAGGAGGAGAGGTCAGGTCCCCTCCAGCCCCATGCCCTGGGTCTGCCCACCACACCCTCCTTACCCAGATCTCCAGAGCCAGACCACTCAAAGTCATCAGGTTCCTGCCCCGGCCCCCCAACATCCTCGTCATCCGGTAGGTCTCCGGAGAAGTATCGGCCTTCTAGGAGGTCCTGGGGGTTGATGACCTCGGTCTCTCGGATCTGGGGTGAAAACAGAAGACACATCAGCCAGTAAGCCCCCCAGTGTCCGACAGCAGCCCCTGAACCCTGAAAAGCACTGACGGGGGCCTTCAGGAAGGTGAGCTGGGGTCCTGCAAGGGAATCAGGCCAGAGCTGGGAGACCTGGGTCCTGGCCTCCTCCTGGCCCCCACCTGCTGTGTGACCTTAGACAAATCTCTTTCCCACTCTGGGCTAATAAGAATAACAAAGGTGGGCAGAATCAGAGTATAAATATACCAGGTACCATAAGTACGTGCTATATATGCCAGGCTCTGTTCTCAATAACGCTGAAGGCCAGGCTTTAACTCCGATTTACAACCAAGGAAGCTGGGCATTAACGACATGACATCATTTTATTTTGGTGTAGCAGATGGAAGCACTCCACTCCAAGTGGGGCTGCCCGATTTCAGAGCCAGCTTCCCCATCCCCACAGGCTGGCCCCAGGACGTGCTCCTCCAGGGCACCCTGATGCTGTCACAGCTGATTCACCCCCGGCAGGGAGAGGGCTGCTGGCTCTGGTCTTGCCCTGTCCAGGACACCTTTCCCAGCTGAGTCAGACTGGGCTGGGACAGGCAGGGCTGGCTCACCCACAGCCCAGGACAGCCTCGGGTCAGGGCGCTGCCCGGCCCTGGTGACTCAAAAGCACATAAGCACATGCTTGTGTTCAGTCTTCCAAACATCCCCCACAGAGCCATTGTGCGGCAGCATCGCACGCCGCCCCAGCCCTCATGGACCATCCACCCCAGCACCCTTATATGTTCCTCCGCTGCCACCAACTGGGGCCCCAGCTGCTGTCCCCAGATCCTGTTCACAGCAGGATCTTAGGTCCAGGCCACTGAGAAGCTTTCAAAAGGAAAGTATGAAAGATCCGGGGAGGCAAAGAACTTTCCCCAGATCCTCCAAACATCAGCCCCCATCCCTTAGAGTTCAGATGGGTGTGCCAAACTAACCTCTCTCAAGAGAGTGGAAATATTCGGGCTGCCCATGACCCTTCCTCTTGGCTTCTTCTTTTGTGTGTGTGTTTGTGTGTATGTGTCTCTTTAGGGCCACACCCGAGGCATATGGAAGTTCCCAGGCTAGGGGTTGAATCGGAGCTGCAGCCGCTGGCCTGCACCACAGCTCACAGTGACGCCGGATCTTTAACCCATTGAGCAAGGCCAGGGATCGAACCCACATCCTCATGGATACTAGTCAGGTTCTTAATCTGCTGAGCTACAATGGGAACTCCCCTCTTAGCTTCTGAGCTAAGGCTTCACCTGCCCACAAGACAGTAGCCCTGGGCAGAGTTCATTCTTTCACTAATGAATACAAACATGTGAGTGCCTACTCTCTCCCAGAAGTCAAGCAAGTTCAACACACACCCCTGCCCAAGATGTTCTCTCTCCAACTCCTTAATTGCAGGGGGTGGGGGAGGTCGGCTAATAACCAAAGAACAACAGCTGGAGCTGCCGGGGAAGCCCTGTCCTCTCATTTCACAGAATCAGAAGCAATCGGCACCCCAGATGCAGCAGTGACTTGCCCGAGGTCACACAGTGACCTACAGAGCTGAGTGGAAAGAGGCCGGGGCTCCGTGTCTGACTGTCCCCAAGCTGTCCTTCACCCAGCAGAGACTGCCAGTGACACGGGGTGGAGGGTGTGTGTGTGGTGGGGGGAGCCTGAGAAGGAACATCCGTTTCTAAGACAAGGTTACCAGCTGTGGGAGAGGCCCAGGCCCTCCTGGCCTCTCTCCACGGGGGCTTCCGGGGAGCGGTGGGCAGAACCCGACTCTGAGGGGGGTGAGGGGGGGCCCTTCCGCCCTGCCCCAGGCAGCTGGATTCCGGGAAGGAAGGCAGTAGGCCCGCACCAAGAATGCCTGGTACACAGGGGTGGAGGGGGGGGAGCCAGAAGGGGTTAAGCCCTGGTTAGGGATGACTTCACGACTCGGGAATCAGGAGCTGGGGAGCTGCTGGCGCTGGAATTCCAGCCCCCGCACAGCCCCGTGCCTGTGGCTTTAGTTTGGCAGCTCCGGAGGAAAGCTCCTCCGGGGGTTGCGCAAGCTGCCCGTACCCAGGGCGGGGTCCCTGGGCTCCTACCCCCACCTCCGGCTGCAAATTCCCCTGGGGCCCAGAATCCAAATTCCCCTGGGGCCCAGAATCGGAAACAGCAGGGCCTCGGCAGCTTACCAAACTAAGCACTTAGTGTGAGTAGGTCCTCCTCGGAGCACTTATTTGCAGAAGTGTTAACGGGGTTGGGGGGGTGCGGCGATAAAGGGGTGAGGAGAAGGGGGGGAGGGGTTGGGAATGGATGAGTGGGGTGGTAGGGTGGTATGCTTAGAAAACCAGTCTCTTGCCTAAGATCATCCGGGCAGAAAGTGGCCACCCTGGACCAGAACCCAGGCAGGGGTCACCTGAGCCATTAGCCTGGTACAGACACACACATGAACACACATGTACACACAGTGTCTACCTACCTGGGCTGGGGGGGAGCCCTGTTAAGTGGAGGTCAAAGCCAGCCCAGGTGGTCAAGAAGGTACTTTGGCCACTTGTTTATCTGGCCTGGAGCCCAGACTGGCCGTGGCAATCAGGGCTCAAAGTCCTCAAGACAGGGGGCCGGGGTCCCATCCCTGGGCCGTTTCAAGCTGAGACCCTTCCCTACGTCTTCCTCCCCAGGAGTCATGGCCTGTTTACCACTCTGGACTTTCTTCTAGTGGGTGAAAGTGCTAAGGAGTGTTTCAAAACAACCCTTGGGATTAGCCCGCCCACTGGTTGGTAGCTGTTACCTGTCTCACGCTAGGAAATGAAGCCTAACAGAGGCGGTGGGAAGAGATCTTACAGCCCCATCAGCCCCCAAGCTGAGGCTAAAACCCAGACTGATTCCCAGTTCAGGCCTCTTAGTGGTCACTGGGTTGTCCCGAACCCTTCATTTTTCTACCAGGTCTCTGGAGAAGATAAGCGACTTCTCTAAGGCCACACCAGGGGTCAGCCACCTGGCCGGGACTGACCAGAATTCGATCTGGTCTGATACCTAGCCTAGCTCTCAAAGGACAGGGGTCCCTAAAGGCCACATGAGAGGAGCCCAGGTACCCACCCACAGCCAGTCAAGACACTTGAGAGAAGCTCTACGAGGACATGACGGGGACACAGGAAATGTTATCTCTCCTTCTCCAGCTCCAGAAGTGGCCTCTTTGGCCTCTTGTCTGCCCAGGACCCTGACTGGGGGAAATTCTCAAGTAGGCAGGAGCCCTAAGTCTAGGCCAGCAAGACAGAACCATGCTCCCTGGGATTGCGGGCAAGTGTCTCTTTGTGTGAATCTGTGTGTGTGGGGGCGGGGGGGGGGGTAGCAACAGCCCTCCTTTCCCCACCCTCTTTTCAGATAAGGCCCATTCAGTCTGGGGTGGCTTTGAGGAACCAAGCTACCCAGCAGCCAGGCCCAGCCCTGACCAGAGGGGGACCCCAACCCTGCTCCCAGCTCACTCCATCCCTGCCCCCAAAGCGTGAATTCACACATGTGTGCAGACACAAGGCCTCCTCTCTGGGCCCTCAGGTCTCTTGCACCTTTGCTCTACACACCGCCCCCCCCCCGCCCCCACTGCCAGAAACCATCCGCTCAATAAGGGAGTGGGGGCCTGGGTCTCCCAGACCCTGGTAGGCACCTGGGGTTTAGAGATGCTGATGCCTCCCCGGACTCCATAGGAAAAAGAAAGAGGTAGATGCCACGGTGCTACAGAGACTAACGCCTCCCAACAGAAGGTGTCGGAGGCCAGAGCCTAACTGTCTCATTTTATTACCCAGCAAACAGATTAAAAGAGACTTTGCCAAGGTCACCCAAGCAGAACTGGACTTAGAATCTCAGTCTCCTGGCGTCTGGGCTGGACTTGTCTTCCCTTCTCCCTTCTAGGGTTCTGGCTGCCCCTAAAGGTCTCAGCCAATCCACGGGCAGCAGCTGTCCCTCCAGATTTATCCTCTCCCCCATCCAGTCCTTAGGCATGAAGCCAGGAATTCACCAACCCGACAGCAAAGTCCGAACAGTGACAGTTTCAGTCACCCAGGAAAAACAAGGCAGCTGGGGTGACCAGCCCGAGTAGCCACTACGTGCCGGCACCACGCGGAGTTCCTCTCTGTATGAGCTCATTTTCTTGGCACGACAGCCTTGTAAGGTGCTCGGCCCACGTTGCAGGAAAGTGAGCTTCAGTTGAGTCATTCATGTGAATTCACACAGCTAGAAGGCAACAGAGCTGGGATCCAGACCTCGATCTTTCTCAAGACCGTGTCTTAGCTTACGGCCACCCACGCTTCACCTCTCCACCCCAGCACCCCGGCTCACAGCACACACTGCCAGGCCAGGGCTCCAGGGCACCCCTTCCCCTGGCCAGGGAGTAAACAAAGGTAAAAGTGATTATTGCTTAAACGCAAGAAGAGAAACTTGGCTAGGGCACCGGGGAGAAGTTCAGGGGCAGAGCTTGCTTAACTGTGAACAGGCAGGGGAGGAAAAGAGAGAGGAGAACCTTCCATGACCTGGCTCTTCCTCAGGGGCAGGAAGCCACCCCCAGGGGTCAAGGACACACTTGACCCTTCTTTTAGAAGGGTAACTGGGCAAGCCAAATTTGGAGAGAGGCAGGGATGCTGAAAACACTGTGCCCTGACTGCTGAACCCAGCAGAGTGGTCCTGGCAGGAGATTCCCAGAAGGGGCCACTGATATGGTCACTGCCCTCCCCATCCCCATTCTCAAGGGTTAGCCAACCCCTGGAATAAGCCCAACTTGGATGCCACAATCAGGACTCTCCACCTTGGCAGAAACGAAGGATCCACTCCCAGAGTGATTATCGGTAAAGGCAGCTCCATAAGCCACACCCTAACTATGTGGGCCTTTTTATTCCACATCTTGAAGCTTTAGTTTCCTTGTTTTTGTAACCGGGGCTGGTAGTAGCACCTTGCAGGATGATGAGGATTAAGCGAAATGCAGTCAGGTGTGCAGGGACCCAGCGCACGTGGCCTGGTACACAGCAGATGCTCAATAAGTAGTGGCTATTATTAATCCCCAGATGGGATTAGTGGTCAGAGGGTCAGAGACCAGGGAAAAGTTGTAGAAACAGTTGCATTGCTAGAGAGAAGGTGGCGGGTGGGTGGGTGGGTGGGGAGGTGCTTTGCAAATTGTGACGGGATAGACCCTATACGAAGTATTTCTTTTGCTTCTGAGACCAGAGACTTTTCAGCAACCCATCAGGCGCCTTGAGAATGTAGAGGAGAGAAAGGCCCAGAGAGGGACAGTGACCTGTGTAAGGTCACACAGCCTGGAGCACCAGCCTCCAGACAGAGGCAGAGGAAATACCAGTTGTACATTTCCAACAGGAGCAAATTTCAGAATCTAGACACCTGAAATTTTACTTGAGGGCCTGTATCCCCAGAGTGTTTCCTGACTGGCTTTAGGGATGAAAAAAAATATTTAGAAACCACACATCAGTGCAGGAGCTGGTATGCTGGTACTGGAAGAGTTAAGTCAGGTCTGGGGATGGGGGTGGGGTAGGGGTTCGAATGTCAGCCCTTCCCACTCCAAGGTCAGGTTACTCTGAACACAATCACTCAGGAGAGAAGCCAGGCCTGGCACTGCCAGCAGCCAGCTTTTCACCAACCCCCTGGGGCAGCCCATTCCCACAGGCAGGGCTGGAGGATCCAGGGGGTGCCAGCTAGGAATAGAGGCGGGAGGGGGATGGATGAGGGGAGCTTCTGGAGCCTCTGGCCATCCCCCTGCCAGAAGCCCAATTAGCATCCTTGTCACTAACACGCCAAGGGATCATGGGAGATTCCCTCTCTGGGCCTCGGTTTCCCCACCTATAAGAGACAGTTCTCCAAGAGACAAGCCTGCCTCTGTCTGGAGGGCCGGTAACCAAGCTGGGCACTGCTCTGATTACCGGTGGAGACAGCCGGGAGTGGGGCTGGCTCCCTCAGGGCCGCAGAGACAGAGGTGCATTGAAGCTGGGCTTGTAATCTAGGCAGTGGATCCGAGGTCCCCGCTGGATCTGAGGGTGGGACGTAAACAAGCCTCCCGTGTTCTCTAGAGCAGAGTCGATAGAGCCTTGTCTCCACCGATTAGATCAGCCCTGGGTGCTGGCTTCCTGCCCCTTCCCAGCCTCCCCCGCCATTCGGGGAAGCCACTGCTCCAGACCGGGTCAGTCTGTCCCACGGACGCTGTCGCCTGGCCGGGCTTCCCCAGGGGCCAGGAGTGTCCCAAGCCCTTGGTCACCCCTGCCCCCATGCCCAGAGGTTGGAGCAGTACAGCCAGTCCCCGCAGGCCTGGCCGCGACCGGCCGGGCCCCACAAGTCACAGTTTCCACACATACCAGCCTCTCCCTGCCTCCCCTTTCCATTACCCCAGGTGTCACCTGACTAGCAGCCTCGGCTTCTGTGCCAGAGAAAACTGGGGCAGCCGAACTCAGCCCGAAGGAGGAGGGGAGGGGGCTGAGCAGGAGGGCTTGGCCCTGGGTTGGGGGGGGAGTCACAGGGGTGGGGAGTTGGGTGGGGGGTCGGCACAGAAGGCCGAAGATCTGCGAAGACCACAGAGCAATCTTTTGGGGTCTCCTCCAGCTCCATGAGAGGGATAAAGAGTTCTGAACCCCAAGAACCATAAGCAGTGGTTTACATGTTTCGATGTGCACACAAGACACCACCTCCCCAAGCCAACCTCGGGCCAGGTTGAGAGCCCTTGTCTAGCTGCTAATAACACACTAAACTTAAGCCAGAACTTTACAAGTTTGCCAAACACCGATTACGACCCTGGAGTGACACAGGTGTTTTATAGACGATACTGGGGTTCACACCGTCCAAGTGACTTATTAACTAACTGCCTGTCCCTGGCCCACAGGCAGAGCTGGGACAGGAACTCGGGTTTCTCTGACTGCGAAAAATACTCCAGGGGACAAGGCCAGCGGGGACCGTGCCCAAAGGTCACCAGCGAGTTCCTAACAAACCCAGGACCTCAGGTTGCTAGAACTCCTAGGGTTAAGTCGGGCCCCAACTGTTGAGACACCCCTTTTGCACTCCCCCTAGGTACCATGAAGGAGGAAAATGCTTGAAAACTGGCTTTTCGGAACACTGTCTCTTCTGTCCACCCCCACACCCTCTCCCCTCCAGAGCCCAGAGCGCTTTTTTTGCAATTCCTCGGGACTGGAAACTCCGGCCCTCGACCACAGAGGCCAAACCCCCAAGGCCAGAGCAGCATCCCGGTGGTCCGCTCCCCCTGCCCCCCTCCCTCCAGGCTGAGAATTGCTCAGCAGGGGGCACCTACTGATCCCAGCAGGAGGGGTGGAGCTGCCAGGAACTGGTTCTTGTTTAAATATAAACCCATCCCGATAATTAGCAAACGTCCCACTTCTAAGACAAACAAATAGGAGATTTGGGCTCCATCAGCCCCACCCTGGTCTCCTCCCTTCCCACCTAGCAGCTGCTGGGGGAGGGGAGAGAGCTTTCTAGGGGCCCCGGGGGGGGGGGGGGTGGGAGCCTCAAAAGCAAAGGACCATCTGGCCTCAAGGCGGCCTGGGCAAAGCTAGGACCTGTCACTTAGGCCTCCCGCCTGCCAGGCAGGCTCCTCAGAGCCTCACGAGCAGCCTTGCCAGCTCCAAGCCTCCCAGATCTTGTTATAGCCCAGAAAGGCTGGGGCTTGGGAGCGGCACAGTGGCCTGTGCAAAGCCGTAGGGCAAGGCCAGGGGGGCGGGGTGGTGGGCTTCCCATCTCTGGAGTCAGGTCTGCCTAACTCCAAACCAATGCTCCAATGCTCTCCAGCCAATCCCAGGAAGCAAAGAAGGGGGCCAGAAAAATCAGAATCCTGGGGTCAAGTCAAACCTGGACTGTATCAGCTTTGCCCTGTGACCTCAGACCAACAGCAAAATTTGGCTTTAAATAAATAAATAAATAAATGCGCTACCTATTCTGCCGAGGTCAAATTTTTTTTTTTCTTTTTTCTTTTTGCTTCTTTAGAGCCAAACCTGCGGCAATGGAAGTTCCCAGGCCAGGGGTTGATTTGGAGCTACAATTGCTGGCCTGCGACACAGCCGCAGCAGAGTGGGATCTGAGCCCACATCTTCGACCTACACCACAGCTCACAGCTCACCCAGCAACGACGAAGGATCCTTAACCCACTGAGCAAGGCCAGGGATGGAACCCGCATCCTCAAGAATTCGTTGGCTTCGTAACCTGCTGAGCCACAACAGGAACTCCAGAGGTCAATTTTGAGAACTGGCTGAAAACTGGACTGCCAATTGCACTGCCGGTCAATTCTGATGGACTACCCCCATCAAAGCCCACCCACAGGCAAAAGGCACTGTGAAGGTCTGAGGCCTAGTCCTAATTATTTCCTGTACATCCTTTCGAGGCCCTGGACACAGACAGGCTGACCATCCTTAATAGGCTCCCACGGGGCAAGGTAGAACTCTGGAGCCCATTCCAACATCCCCACCGCTGAGCCATCCTTTTAGCCAAAAGGCTGAAAGGAACCAGGTGACTCAGGCAGGCCAGCTACAGGTCTCCTCCAGTGCCTCAGAGCTCTGTCCAGCCCCCCAATTTCAGGCCGTCCCCTGGAAATCACGCCCACCAATCCACGAGGCTGAGGACAGCTAGAAGCCAATCCCTCCCTAGAGGGCCCCGGGGCGGGAAGCCCAGCCTGGCTCGCCCAGCCCCTCATTCAGGCTGGCTCAGCACTGCTAGTCCTTGGAAAAGCCCTCCGTTTCCAGGAGCTGGGGATGGCAGCAGCTGAATATCTCCACTACCCGCCTCCCTCCCCAGGGTCGCTTCTTGTGTCGGCTCTTTACCAAGGAAGCCAAGAAAACTCCCCGCCCACCCCAACACATACCCTGAAAGGGCTTTGGTCTAAACTCCTCATTACAGAGTTGGGGACACTGAGACCCAGAGGGCGTGTGGGCTCAAGGTCACCATGAGATTCAGAAGAAGGAGCCAAGCTATCTCTACCTTCAAACCCAGTTCTCAGAGGACACGCAAATCAGACACCTTGCGTTTATCTGACAGCCCTGGATCTGACCTGGGCAAGCCCCTCCATCCCTCGGAGCATCACTTGCCTGTAGAAATGGAGATGCACCTACTGCACGGTATCGATGGGAAGCTTTCCTATTAGCAATGAGTAACCTGAGTGCACCTTTCAGAATGAAGTGACACGCACCCATCTGTTCATTCATGCAAACATTTCCTGAGTACGAACCACAGGTCAGGTTTTTCACTAACAACGAATAGGGCCGAGTGCCTGCCCTGGATGTGTGTGTGTGTGGACAGCAGCCTCAGGACTGGATGGGGTACGTTCATGCCCTCATGAACCCTAAGTTTCCTCAAGGGAGAGAATGCCTTAGATGTTCTTGTGGTTTCCACAGGCCTTTCAAAGAGTAGGTACTTAATTATTAATAGACCATTCCGCGCTGGAATGGGCTCTCTAGTCAGTTCAAACTCCATTTTGCAGATGGGGGCTGTCAACTCAGAGAGGGAGAGGGACTCGGCCTCACAGAGCCCCCAAAGCGCGGGAGCTCTCTGGGCTTCCGAGAATTCCGAAAGAGCTCTCACTGGCCACTCGGGTCCTAGACGCCCTGGGCTTCCGCCCCCACCCCTTCTGTGCAAACAAGGACAGAATTCTCAAGATCAGAAACATCTCTTAGCTCAAGTACACGGAGTGGGTGGGGGACACTTCCCCAGAACTGACTGGGCCTGGTGCCATGTCTGTGCCCCTGGGCAGCAACACCTCCTGGGGGCGGGGAGGGGGGCGGACGCCCCAAACAAGGCTGCCTTTAATTGGCCAGGGAGGGAGTGGCAGGAAGACAGATCAGGGGAATGCTTCCAGCTGGACAGGAAGAACTGGTTTTAGGACAGCGAGACCTGCCACACAGAAAGAGGCCGGCTCAGCCTGGGTTCCCTTCCCAAAACCTGGGGCACCAAGGGGTGGGAGGGAGTGCACCACTCAAGGGGAGGGCAGGCCTTTGGCTTAAACCTAAAATTTGGGAAGGGAGTTCCCTGGCGGCTCAGGGGGGTAAGGATCTGGAGTGGTATATCCATGGCCCAGGAACTTTTGCATGCTGTGGGGATGGCCAATAATAAATAAATATAATTTGGGGAGGGACTCCAATAGCACTATTGGAGAAGCACTACAGGACAGAGATTCTGATGGCCTGGAAGATCTCTGCTACCCCAAGATGGTACCATCTTACCTCAGTTCCTGCATCTGTAAAGTGGGCATAATATTATATAACTGATTATATTATATAATCAACTATATAATTATATAATCACTCCCCACATGCTAGGCTTTTTTAAGAATAAAATACACCAGACCTGGTAAATGGAAAGCACTCAATACACGAGAACTTTTACTAGCAAAACCCTTCTCCCAGGGCCTCAATTTTCCCCACCGGCAAAAGGAAACGGGCCGAGCAGATCATCTTTATAGTCAAATCCAACTATGACTAGGTCTGATTTTTCAGGCCATGACCCGAGGAGGAAGAGTGGGGAGGGGGGCAGAAGGGGAAGCCCTGTGACCCAGTTAGTGGTGGAAGGTCTTGGAACATTAGCCAGGAAGAGAGCACTGAGGTCGGGATGAGAGACAGGACACCTCTCAGGAAATGGCTGTCCAGGACTCACTTCTCCCCAGCTGATGGGTCACCACATGCCCCCGCCCACCGTATCCTTCTGACTGCCCCCGGGGCACAGCTGCCTGCTCTGCCCCTGAGCCAAGACTGGCATGTGACTGCCCCTGCAGCGACCTCCCCACCTTTGTGGTCTTCCCTCTTTTCCCCACACTGTCCAGGACGCAACATTCCTTCAGATGCCACTGTGATGCCAAAACATCCTTTGGGAGCTACTTTATTTTTTCTTTCTTAGCCATCCTGCAGCATATGGAGCTCTGGGGCCAGGGATCAGAGCTGAGCCACAGTTGTGACCTGCGCCACAGCAACACCGGATCCTTAACCCATTGTGCTGGGCCAGGCACTAAACCTGCTCCGAGTGCTCCAGAGACGCCGCCCATCCCATTGCGCCACAGCGGGAACTCCTTCGGGGGCTACTTCAGAGCACTGCCCAGGGAGTGGCAGGTCTGGGTTTGAGTCCTGACTCAGCCACCAAGTTTTTGGCAAGGTTACCCGTATGAGTTTGGGAAAGTCATCACCTGACTCTGGGCCTCGATTTCCTTCTGTCCCAGAACGCCTTGTGGCCGGCCAGCCCCAGACCTCTACAGGTTCTAAAGTCTTGAGTGAACCGAGTGTGGGACGCAACAGCAGCCTCTCAAGAGTAGCATCAGCCTACAAGTTCAGATACAAGCAATAGATTTAAAAAGGGACTTGGAACCCTGACTGCCTAAATTTGCTTCTGACGCAGTCCTTTATCTGCTGTGTGACCTTGGGCAGGTTAGTTAACCTCTCTAGCCTCAGGACCAGTTTAAAACAGTGAGCAGAAGGGCTTAATTAAGCTAGCTGATAGAGCCATTAGAACGACTATTAGAAAGCTATCAGAAGAGATCTCCTATGGAGAAGCGAGTTAACCATCTGCCCTTGTCACTGCAGCCAGAGCCACTAGTGTGGGGCAGGGTCGATCACTGGCCTGGGAACTTCCACTCGCCCGCCCCAACTCCCCCCCCAGAAAAGGCTGTCAGAACATCAGCTCAGTGCCATCACTCAGGGCTACAAGGGGCAGCGGGCACGGGGGTGAGGGGCGCTCAGGGTCTTATTCGTACCCCAGCTGAAGTCAGAAACGATCTCCCCTAAGTAATCCCAGAGAAACAGGAGCCCCACAAAGAACTGACATTAATGATTAAACTCCACTAGACTTGCTCTCTTCAAAATCAAGGTTTAAGGGCACCGAAGAGGCACAAAGCCCCGGCTCTTGGGGGTTGGGGTGGGCAGAAGGCCTCGCTGAGCAATTCCTACATCCCTACTTCCCAGATGAAACTGCCTCCCTCCTTCCCCACTGGCTGCTGGGATGAATGGATCTGGTGGTGGGCCCAGGGCTTTGTAAACTACAAGCAGAGAACAGTTGGCAGTGAGCAGAGGCTTCTCAGGGCTCATGGAGACCTTCTCTTCCCCCAGCACCCCTTTCACACAACCCAAGGTGGGTGCTTCGGATCTCCCGGGTGCAGATCATCAGAAATAAACCCTCTTCTGGCCAAAAACAGAGGCTCCACTCCCGGTGAAGTGCCAAGCCTAAACCGTCCCTCCCGTTCACTCTTGAAAGACTGGAGTCCCAACTCCGTAGGGATCCTAAAGTAGCACTGGTCACCTCCTGCCCCAGTTCTACATACGCTTTGTGCCGATGGGAAAATCGAGACTCAGAAGGGGCAGGGCCCTGCCCGAAGCCACAGACCAGTGGCAGGGCTGCGGCCAGGACTGAGGTCAGGGCTCAGTCCTCCGTCCCGGTGTGTGAAACAAGGCCCCACAGAACCCGAAACCCCTCCCCCTTCCGAGTTCACGCAACCCCCTTCATCCAGGGCATCACGGGTTCTAGGGGGTGAGGAGGGGGCGCCATGGCTCCGAATCTGCCCCAGGATCACCAGGGAAGGAGAGAGTGGGTGAGGAGAGAAGAGGTGACACCGGCTTAGTCACGTCCGAGCCTGGAGTCCGCGGCGGGGCTGAAATCAGGGGGAGGCGGGAAGCGCAACAGGCTGGGGGCGCACGGCATGTGGAGGAGCCACCCAGCCCCCTCGCCCCAGAGCCTCCCTGGGACTCGCGAGCCAAGTTTCCAACAAAGTTTCCCTGCCCTCGGCGTCTAGTTGGGGGCGGCGCAGCCCCCAGGCTGCCCCCCCATCTCAGGACCCCAGAACAAAGGAAGCACCGGTCCGCCCCCCCGGGGATCTTCAAGCACCCACCGACTCGGCGGCGGCGGCGTTAAAGGCTCCCACGAGGAGCAGCAGCAGCGCGAGCAGGCGAGGGGAGGCCATGGCTCTGCGGTCCGGAGAGGGCGCTCAGGCGGGTGGCCAGGGCTGGCGCGTCGCCCTTCTTATAGGCGGTGAGTGGCCCCGCCCAGGCCCCGCCCCGCCCCGCCCCCGCTGCCAGCACCCCCGCCCGGAATTCCCCCGCGAAAGCGGGGCCTCCGGGGCGCTGCGCCTGCCAGCCCCGCTGGAAACCCAAGGGACCCGTCTCGGGCGCGCGGGCCGCTCGGTCCCCCAAATCCCTGGCCTCCGGGAGCCCCGATCCCTTGCTAGGCAGGTCAGTTAGGCGAGATCACTGAGCCTAACCCTATTTACAGTTGGGGAAGCTGAGGCCCACAGACTGGAAGGACTTGCCCGGGGTCTTGACTTGAGATCTGCGCCCTTGCGACCAGTACACTCGCCTCTGAGGGACATGAAACTTTCCAAATGGGCAGTGAACACGGGTTATTTTATGCCAGGGGTCAACAGTCATTAGTGTAAAGAGCTAAACCTTTTAGGCTTTGCGGGCCAGTTTGTCACAATTACACAAACTGGCGTTGTAGCTCAAAGGAAGCCTTAAATATTTAAAACAAGAGTCGCTGTGTCCTAACAGAACACTAGTATGGACCCTGACATTTGAATATCATATAATGTCACGTTTCATGAATAGCAGTCTTCTTTAGATTTTTTTTCCCCCCAAGGATTTAAAAATGTAAAACATAAAACTGTTCTTAATGGGCTGAGCATAAACAAGCTCCGGGCAGATTTTTTGGTCTTAGGGTGGCTGACCTCTGGTTTAAGGGATTTGTTGTCCAGATTTTGAACTTCCTAAAAAGTTTGCTCTCTTTGAGGACAAGTTTATCTTAATTCTCAGATCTGCTTCCACCCTTTGTAAAAGACAGTTTTGTGCCGGTCCTATCCGCCTCAACCCTGCATATTCTCCTTACAGTGCGTGGGTGGAGGGGGCTGGGGGGTGGGGGGTGTTGGTAAAATCCTCTGAGTCTCCAAGTGCTTTTGGAATTATTGGGGGAGTATCCTGTGATAAACGCAGTGTCAAAAGTGCCTAGACTTGTCTCTTCCGGATTTTTTCGTATGTATACATATGGTTATATATGGCATAAAGATGTAAAGCTGTCTATCTATATCTATACATCTTTCTAAGACTGAAGCATAGCTTCAGAACCAGGATATTTGGCCTCTGTTGGCACATTATGAATTCATATACTTTGTGAAGAGTTGGGAGTGACTTCCCCTCTTTCATCCCTTAATTATTATCAAAGAATGAAAATCTTTTGAGGCAGAGAAAACCCTTGACAGTAAAACCAGCTTTAAACGTGGGTCATGTTTTCTCCTACAGATGGAAAGATGAGCAATTATTTTCAGCTCTTCTCAATTCTCTTCCTTAGGGGTGGGAAACAAACTGAGAAAATGAATGGATTTCAGGTCAGAATAAGAAATCCTTCTGCAAGTCAGATGGTTTTTGCAATCCTTGATTTCTCTAGAATTGAAGGACAGGATATAGTCTAGTTGTCAGTGGATAGATCATTAAAAATAATTTTTGGGAGTTCCCATCATGGCACAGTGATTAACGAATCCAACTAGGAACCATGAAGTTGCAGGTTCGGTCCCTGGCCTCGCTCAGTGGGTTAAGGATCTGGCGTTGCCGTGAGCTGTGGTGTAGGTGGCAGATGCGGCTCGGATCTGGTGTTGCTGTGGCTCTGGCATAGGCCAGTGGCTACAGCTCCGATTAGACCCCTAGCCTGGGAAACTCCATATGCCAAGGGAGCGGGCCGAGAAATGGCAAAAAGACAAATAATAATAATAATAATAATAATAATAATAATTTTTGATGCTAGGTCACTATGCACTTTCAGTTATCTGTCATCACATTGTTATAACAACACTCTTTTTGTTCCCACCAACTTCCTTAAGTGAAGGTTTCCCACAGCCTAGTGCTGATAAATGTGTAACAACAGTTTGGGGGAGGTGGGACGTGCTAATCCGTACCATTTGCCAATTTCTGTGGTGTCAATACTCCCCCATGGCTGATTTCAAGCTACGGATGTGATATCACTGAACGTGGAGTTGGTTAGAGATGAGCAGTATTTCCATCACACAGATAAAACTGTTGCACATAATATCAAGAGCATAGATAAAGTAAAATGTAGGGAAATAATGAGTAAGCGACGAGATTTGAGTACTTATTTCTTTGTTTTTAATAGTTTGTTTAATTGTAAGTTTATATCGTTTCATTTTTAGTAATTATTACTTTTCATATTTTTGGCTGCGCCCACAGCATGAGAAAGTTCCCAGGCCAGGGACCAAACCCTCGCCACAGCAGTAACCAGAGCCACCATGGCAACGGTGCCAGATCCCCAAAACCCTGAGCCACCAGGAAACTCCCTAGCGATCGCTCTATGTTTAACAGCTACCCACAAAATTCTTAAAAATTGAACCAATACGAACTGGCTTTGGCACACTGCTGTTTGACAGCTATTTTAAAAAAGAAAGAAAAATGGGAATAAAATTATTGCTAAAATCCTATCTCACTCTAGCACAAGCAATATTCATCCAGGGATATGTGACTAACTGAGAAGGAAAAACTTTACTTTTTATTTTTTCTGTTTAATAGTTACTGTTCTAAGTTTGTCAGATGGTTTCACGAGGTGTATGCATATGTTAAATTGTATGCTTTAAACCTGTGTTTAAAAGGGAAGTAAAAATTTGAGTTTAAGTAGAAAAAGTAATGATGTTAAATTTCTGCCTTTTAGAGAAGCCTGTTCCTAAATATATATATATATATATATATTTTTTTTTTTTTGGCCACTCTGTGACGTATGGAACTCCACAGCCAGGGATCAGATCGGAGCCTTAGTCGTGACCTAAGCCACAGTGGTGACAACACTGGATCCTGTGGATTCCACAGTGCCAGTCCAAGGATTGAACCCATGTCCCAGCACTCCCAAGACATCACCAATCCCATTGCACCACAGCAGGAACTCCAGTTCCTGTATATTTTAAATGGTTGTAGGTGTCAAATTGCTAGGGTACCTAACTGGATACAGTTAAAAGAATGATATAACCATTTATTTTTAAGTGTATGAATTTACAACCTGTCAGAAATTATATTCTTTGTAACTATGTACACTTTAAAAAAAAAAAAATCTTTTTAGGGCCTTCGCCTCAGCATATGGAGGTTTCCAGGCTAAGGGTCGAATAGGAACTGTAGCTGCTGGCCTACACCACAGCCACAACAACGTCAGATCCGACCAGCGTCTATGACCCACACCACCGCTCATGGCAACTCCAGATCCTTAACCCACTGAGTGAGGCGAGGGATCGAACCTGCATCTTCATGGATCCTAGTCAGATTCATTTCTGCTGAGCCATGAGGGGAATTCCAAAAACTGTGTAAACTTTTAATGAAAAAGGTTAACCATTAACTAAAAAACATGCCAGGAAGTACATAGTTTTTTCAGTAATCATTAGACTAGCAAAGAGATTGAAGAGGGCTAAGTTGAGACAGTGGAGGCTTCTCTATAAAACTATCCCAACCTCCTGAAGTGAAGGAATTAATTTCCACTTCTCCAAATTCTGAGACTCTCTCAGAAGGCAGGCAGCATGTCTGAATGCAGATGTTCGTGAACTTGTGGGATTTTTAACCTGTGCTTCCTGGATTGGGGATAAGATTGCATGGATGGTATGTACTTCTCTTGAGTGTGAGTCTCTATATAAGGTTTTCTAAGGCATCAAACTTTAGCTTCTCTCTTCAGATCCACAAAGAAGTCTTGGCCCCCAGAGGGTTAAAAGCAATTCGACCAAAACTTCAGCTGCTTTCAAAAGTTCCAATAGGGTTTTTGGGTTTTTTTTGTTTTTTTGTTTTTTTTTTGGCTCCCACAAAACAAAAGGCAGTAGTCCAAGGTTTGTAGAACCAACTGAAGTCCCCAAATCCTTGCCCGGAACTGAGACACCAAACCCAAGAAGCCACGATCGACCCTGTCTTTAATGGCTCACCTCAAATACCTCCTCCTCCAGGAAGCCTTCTCAGATCCCTCACCCCCTCCTTCCAGCACTCATCCTTCTTGCCCTCGAGACGTCTTGTACTCCATCTGTCCCTCCCCTAGAGGCAGACATCCCTTTCTTGCTTATGTTAGACTTAGAAATTAAGAGCCCAGGCTTCAGGGTCAGAGACATCAGAGCTGTAATCCTGGCTGTGTGACCTAGGGCAGGGCACTTTATCTCCCTGGGTCACAGTTTCCTCATTTGTATCTTGGGAGTCATTATAGTTCTTACATCATGAATGTTGAGAGTATGGTTCTTCGCATACACCTTGCATATCAATGTTATTCGTCTTTATGATCACAGAGGTCTCCCTCTAAGAGTCTCGAGTTGGGAAACTTCCCCCCCAGCAGCTCTTCATGCACAGTAAGTAACAGGGGATCATGTCACGATTTTCAGGACATCCGAGAGAGTGAGCCCCAGGCCTTCTCTCTCCCAGAATGGCACCAACCCTCCCGGGTCTTCTTTGCTGCATGCAAATCTCGCTTCAGCTCCAGATAATGACAGCTTGGAGTTTCCAGAGGCTGTGGAATGTCCAGCCCCTGCCTTACATAACCACAGGAACTGGGAACACAGGCCACAGAAGGACCCTCCCTGTCCATTCCATCCAACAGCACCCCCTTGGACGAGGGATGGGAAACCGAGACCCACAGGGTATGTCAGCATCCACATGGCATTTTAAAGAATTCTACAGATAGCCTTCACCTCTTTCAATCACTCTTTCTCCTTGCTTTGTTTTATTGCTTGTCATAACGCTTTCCTCACCGGACAGCATATATTGGTCCTTTTTCTTGACAAGCGTCTCCTTCAACACCAGACTCAAGTTCTATGAGAGCAGGGACGTTTTCCTGCCCACGTGATATATCCCAAGCACCTTGCCCAAGAGCTAGCACAAGTCAGTGTTCAGTAAATCTTTGCTATGTTGATAAACGGATGAATGTTTTTGGATGTTTTTCTTTCCTTCCTTTCCTTCCTTCCTTCTTTCCTCCCTCCCTCCCTCTTTCTCTTTCTTTCTTTCTTTGTCTTTGTTTGTTTGTTTTTAAGGGCTGCACCCATGGCATATGGAAATTCCCAGGCTAGGGGTTGAATTGGAGCTGTAGCTGCCAGCCTACGCCACAGCCACAGCAACGTCAGATCCAAGACACGTCTGTGACCTACATCACAGCTCATGGCAATGCTGGCTCCTTAGCCCACTGAGAGAGGCCAGGGATCGAACCCAAATCCTCATGGATACTAGTCGGGTTTGTTAGCAGTGAGCCACCAAAGGAACTCCTGGATGTTTTTCCGATAGGGACTCAGATTATTCACTCATTTGTTTTATTTATTTAAACTTTCTTTATTTTTACGGCTGCACCTACAGCATATGCAAGTTCCTGAGCTAGGGTTGACTCAGAGTTGCAGCTGCTGGCCTACATGACAGCCACAGCAACACCAGATCGGAGGCACATCTTTGACCTACACCACAGCTTGGGGCAATGCTGGATCCTTAACCCGCTAAACGAGGCCAGGGATCAAACCTGCATCCTTACCAACTTATGTCAGATTCTTAACCCTCTGAGTCACAACAAGAACTCCAACACTCACTCATTTTTGTCATTTATCCAATAAACATTTGATGAATATCTTCAGTGTGAGAGGCCTTTTGAAAGATCAGAGTGGATAAGAGCCCATCCCTGCTCTTAAGCAGCTGCCTAATTGGTGAACAATAACCATCTACTATAGGACTATAAGCTCTGGGCTGGCACCTTCATTGGCATCTTCTCTGTGTTCATGCAGTGCTTCCAAGTACAAGGAGCAGTGCCTTACTCAGGACTCCTTAAGAAACAAATGGCTTGGGGTTATGAGAAGGATATCAACTAAAGCAGAAAGGATGATGCTAATAGCCAAGATGATTCCAAGGGCTGGCAGCTCCAGCACTCAAAGCCTGCCTAGTTGCTGTTTGAGGGTATCTCTTCTTCCTGGATATGTGCCTCTGTCTCTTTTGCTGACTTACTGGCTCTCTCTCCTAGTCTGAATTTGGGGGATGGCCAGTCTGATTGGCTTGGCCAATAGCCTTCATTGTCTGCTAGAATAAGAGCTTTCAGGTCAGACCACTTCTTGGGTTACTAGTTGGCTTAGAAGATAAACATCATCTAGCTTCTAAATTATCCCTGAGCACAGGGTATGTTTAGTTAAAAGGGGGGCTGAACATCCCCACTCTGACCCTATGAAGTAGTTTTACTTCTCTTTTACAGATGAGAAAATAGGCTTGCAGAGGAGAAATGACAAGGCTGTGACAAAGCTGTCCTGGCTGACCTGCAAATGCACAATTGTGAAATACATGCTGTTGCTGTTTGACTCTGAGATTTTGGTGTTGTTTGTTATGCAGCAACAGCTGACTGATACAGGATTTACTTTTTTTTTCAGGGCTGCACCCTCAACATATGGAAGTTCCCAGGCTAGAGGTCGAATTGGAGCTGTAGCCACTGGCCTATGCCACAGCCACAGCAACGCCATATCAGAGCTGTGTCTGTGACCTACATCATAGCTCACAGCAATGTCGGATCCTTAACCCACTGAGTGAGGCCAGGAATCAAACCTGAATCTTCATGGTTACTAGTCAGATGTGTTTCTGCTGAGCCATGACGGGAACTCCTGATACAGGATTTTCTTTTTTTTTTTTTTTTTTTCTTTTTAGGTCTGCACCCATGGCACGTGGAGGTTCCCAGGCCAGGAGTCCAATCGGAGCTGTAGCTGCCAGCCTGTAGGTTCCGAGCCACAGCTCACAGCAACGCTGGATCCTTAACCCACTGAGCAAGATCAGGGAGCAAACCTGCATCCTCATAGATAATAGTCGAGTTCGTTAACTGCTGAGCCATGATGGGAACTCCCTGATACAGGACTGAAATCAAGTTTCTTTGACTCTGTCTCACTGTGTTGTCCCACTGAGTTTGCAGCTCTCATTCCTGTTCTCCACCCTCCCCTCCCCCCAAAAGAATCTTTTTTTTTTTTTTAGAATTTATTTATTTATTTATTTATTTTTTGGTCTTTTGTCTTTTTTGTTGTTGTTTTTGTTGTTGTTGTTGTTGCTATTTCTTGGGCCGCTCCCACGGCATATGGAGGTTCCCAGGCTAGGGGTTGAATCGGAGCTGTAGCCACCGGCCTACGCCAGAGCCACAGCAACGCGGGATCCGAGCCGCGTCTGCAACCTACACCACAGCTCACAGCAACGCCGGATCGTTAACCCACTGAGCAAGGGCAGGGACCGAACCCGCAACCTCATGGTTCCTAGTCGGATTCATTAACCACTGCGCCACGACGGGAACTCCCCCAAAAGAATCTTTGAAGTATCTGCCCCCAAAGGAGCAGAGAGGAAGATGCTGGAAAAGAAGTTGAGGGGTTGGTCCCCGAGAACCTCCTGCATACTACGTTTGTGTCTCCCCTGCAGTCCCTTGACTCTGACAGCTGGAAAAAGGCACAGATATTAACAATTCCAACCATTCACAGAATGTTATGTAGTTCTTTAAAGAGATTTCATCTAGGTTGTTGCATCTCTACACCCCAAACAGTCCTGGAGGGTAGCCAGGGCTGGTGTTTTAATGACCATTTAAAAAGGAAAGCTCAGAGGAATTCCTGCTCTGGCACAAGGGGATCGACCCTGTGTCGCTGCAGAGGCAGGGACGGGGGGTTGGATAATCTGGCCCAGCACAGTGGGTTAAAGATCTGGTGTTGCCACAGCTATGGTGTAGGTAGCAACTCCGGCTAGGATTCACTCGCTGGCCTGGGAAACTTCATATGGGGCAGGGCGGCCAAAAAAAGAAAATCTCAGAGAGATGAAGTGAATTGCCCAGGTTTCACAGCTGCATCTAAACCCAGATCCCTTGGTTTCTAGCCTTGGGCTCTTTCCACAACATCCTATTGCCTCTGAGTTTTTGGTAGAGAGCATACTCTGAGCAGTTAGATGTGGTCGACATAGTGCCACGTGATTCACATGCCACAGTGCCAGGGGCCGAAGTGGAGCGCACAGAGCAGGGCATTTCCAACCTCAGCCCATCATCTCACTTCAACAATCATTCAGCTCAGCTTTCCCTTTCCTCCCAAATGAAATCCTTCTCCCCCTGCCCCCCAGGCTCTAGCCACGTCCAGTGAAGGTGGAGATAGCACGATTATTTTCTAGATGCCCCAGCAATCAGAACCACTCTTTGCAAACATCAAAAGCTGTTGATGCAACAGAAGGTAACAGGGAAGTGAGGTGAAGAACCTTGGTTGAAGCCTGGCTTGGCCATTTGATTTATCGCATGGGTGATTCACCTCTCAGGTCTGTTTTCTCCTTCAATCCATGAGAGTCATTGTGTGACGACCCAAAGACTGTTATAAACAAACTGACACATCCTGTCCTGCCAATGCCGCTCATTTTTCAGATCTATTCCTTTCATGCTACTCCCTCAAACAGACCTTCCCCCGAGGCCAAATCATGTTCCCGCCCAAGATCTTTTACGTGGCTTTCTTCAGCCCTTTCACTGCAATTTATATTTATCCAATTATTTCCTTTCTTTTCTTTTCTTTTGTCTTTTGAGGGCCGCACCCGCAGCATATGGAAGTTCCCAGGTGAGGGGTCAAATCGGAGCTGTAGATACCTGCCTATGCCACAGCCACAGCAATGCCATATCTGAGCTGCATCTGCGACCTACGCCACAGCTCATGGCAACGCCGGATCCTTAACCCACTGAGTGAGTCCAGGGATCGAACCCGCGTTCTCATGGATACTAGTCAGCTTTGTTACCACTGAGCCATGTCAGGAACTCCTATTTCTTTTCTTTTCAATACTGGGTCCTTTAACCCACTGCACCAGGCCAGGGATCGAACCTCCGCAGGGACCCAAGCTGCTGCAGTTGGCTTTTTAACCCACTGTACCACAGTAGGAACGCCTATTAATTATTTCTTGATTTTCCTGCTTTATTAAAGGGTATCTCCCCTGCTAGATCAAAAGCTCCCTGAAGGGATGGACTATGTCCGTTTTGGATACCCAGAGGCTAGCCCAGTGCCTGCTAGCATAGAAAGAACTCAACAAATTTTTTTTTTTCGGTCTCTTTAGGGCCAAACCCACGGCATATGGAAGTTCACAAGCTAGGAGTTGACTCAGAGCTGTAGCTGCCAGCCTACACCACAGCCATAGCAATGCAGGATCCAAGCTGTGTCTGTGACCTACACCACAGCTCATGGCAATGCTGGATCTTTAACCCACTGAGCAAGGCCAGGGATGGAACCCACAACCTCATGGTTCCTAGTTGGATTCGTTAACCACCGAGCCACAATGGGAACTCCAGCACTTAACAAAAATTTATGAATGAGTGAATCTGCCCCCTTCTTCCCATCCCCCCAATCTATTCCCACCCAGCCACCCTGCTCACCTCCTAGGGGTGTTATAAGATGAACATGGAGTTCCCATCGTGGTTCAGCAGTAACAAACCCCACTAGTATCCATGAGGATGCGGGTTTAATCCCTGGCCTTGCTCAATGGGTTAAGGATTTGGCATTGCCTTGAGCTGCAGTGCAAGTCGCAGTGCCGGCTTGGATCTGGCACTGCTGTGGCTGTGGTGTAGGCTGGCAGCTACAGCTCTGATTCGACCCCTAGCCTGGGAACTTCATATATTGCAGGTGCAGTCCTAAAAAGACCAAAAAACAAACAAAAAAAGATGAACATGAACTGTAAGCTGGCCATTCTTGGGCAGGAGGTTGATGGTGTAGCCTCTGCTTCTCCCTGTTTAACTCAGTTCCTGCCACACTGGCGTCCTTGCTATATCGTGAATATGCCCACCTCACTCCTGCCTTAGGGCTTTGCACTTGAGTTCCCTCTATCTGGAATATTCTCCCCAGATATCCAGTTGACTTGTTTATTGTCTGTCTCCTCTATGAGAAAGCAAATTCAGAGATTTTTTTCTTTAATCACTTTATTGATTTTTTTTGGCCACCCCTGCAGCATGGGGAAGTTCCTGGGCCAGGGATCGAACCCATGCCATAGCAGTGAACAGAGCCACAGCAGTCACAATGCCAGATCCTTAACCCCTGAGCCACCAGGGAACTCCCACATTACTCATTTTTGTCTGCACCACCCAGACTGGTTCCTGGCACAGAGTAGATGCTGAATGAATATTTATCAAATGAATGAAAGAAAAAATGAAGATAAAAGGAAAGTGAAGAAAACATGCTTTCTTCTTAATGCTCTGAATTTTTCAAGGTCAGAGCAAGGAGTAATTTTTAGGGAGAGGCAGAGAGTATATGATACTGTCATCAAACCCGAAGGGCTGGGGCAACTGTTTCAGAAAATCTCACTTCTCTCCAGGGTATCTGTGACCTGGTAACCAATCCCTGGAATAGAGTTCTTGATTCAAGAGAAACAACACCCTCTGCTCAGAGGTCCAGCCACCCTCTGGAATGCTCGGCATCCTACACCTTCCACAGAGGTGTGATTTGTAGAAACCAGTGACCTCTGAGCACAGGACACAGAAAACTAGTTCCTTGACCCCCTCTGGTGTAAAGAAGTGGGAGACTGGAGTGTAAAGATGAAAGCTCCAGAAGGTTCTTAATTCTGATCATTCCAGCTGACAAGACCAATCACACCTTGGTTGTGTACTGAGTTGAGTCACTTCTTTCTCTGAGCCTCAGTATCTTCATCTGTAAAATGGGGAAAATGTTATATACCTGCTTCCCCAGAGCTGCTGGACTGATGAGACCACCTAGTGACAGCTGTATGTCAACTGTAATGTCCAGTGCTCTTTCTGTTGTGCACTGGGAAGGGGTATGAAATGAGTCACACTGACTTGGGTTGGAGTTTGAATTCTTACACTCACTGGCGGTGTGGTCTTGGGCAAACCCTGTCCCTCCAATGCACAGGCTTGTTCTGGAAACTAAATCAAAAACTAAATGAAATAATGTAAGTGTGCGGCACACAGGATGGGCTCAGCAAACACCCTTCCTGAGAACAGAGGCACACACAGCCCTTAAAACAGTGGAGGCAGCAAAGGGTTCCTAGTCCAGAGGGAAAAAAAAAAACCAGGCAGGCCATGAACGAATTCTCGCCAGTTTCTCTTCTAAGAGAGAGGGACTCGCTGGCCAGAGCCCAGGCCGATTACCAACGACGCAGAGGACAGGCAGCCAAATGCTAGCCTCCCACATGGAGTTTCCAAAAACTGTGAGTACAGAGTTGCATAACCTGTCCCCAAGACACGTGTCTCCCAGAATTGTTTTCAGCAAACCTGACCTGAAAAAGATCACGTGGTGTGGGGGCGGGGCAGTAGGGCCGCTTAGGGGCGGGGGAGGGGGAAAGCGAGGGGGTGGGAGGAGGGGGCGGGGAGGGGGGTACAAGGAGGGGAAGGTACTACCATTACTGAGCGCCTACTGGGTGCCAGGCACCGGGCTCTCTCACTCGGTATCTCGTTAGTTCCGCGCTGTAAACCGGAGAGAACAGCTATGATCACGCCCACATTCCAAGGAAGAAATAATAACAATAATTAATAGTACTAATGTTTACATAACGCTGACTACACATCCGGGCAGTGGAGTAAGCACACATTTGAGTCTCAGGACGGCCCATGACGTGAGTAACTCTTCTGATCCTCTTTTCATAGAGGAAGAAACTGAGACTCAGAGAGATAAGTCACTTCCCCAAGGTCACCCAGCAAGAGGCTAGTCGAACCCGTATTCTAAGACTGGCAGGGTTCCAAAGACTTATAAGAGGGCATTTTCCGGAGTTCCCATTGTGGCTCAGCGGGAACAAACCCAACTAGTATCCATGAGGACGTGGGTTTGATCTCTGGCCTCGCTCAGTGGATTAAGGATCCAGTGTTGCTCTGAGCTGCGTTGTAGGCTGCAGACTCGGCTCAGATATGGGTTGGCTGTGGCTGTGGTGTAGGCCGGTGGCTACAGCTCCGATTCGACCCATAGCCTGGGAACCTCCATATGCCGAGGATGCGGCCCTAAAAAGACAGGAAAAAAATAAAAAGAAAAAGAGGGCATTTCCCAAGGGATTTACAGGGGTGGGTCTAGAAAGTGACCCCAGCAGGAGTTATGCTCACATGCCCCCAGTGGGAGCCCAGGGTGGCAGTGACATAAATGACCAAGTGACCAGAGGCACTCCCCTCCTCAGCACCCAGAGCACAATTTGTCCAAGCTCCTGGCTGTTTGTCATTCTGCCTCTGGCCTAAAGTTTAAAATTTCATTCATAAGTTTGGAAACTACAAACATGGCAGCGTGGGAAAGGCCTTTGGAGATCGCTATTTTAGTCCAGCCCCCTCATATTACAGATGGGGGGCGGGGAAGCCCTGACGTCCAAAGAGAGCAGTGGACATGGCAAGGTCACAGAGCCATTTTCTGTAGGAAGGAGGAGGTGGTTTGAGGTCAATTAGAGATCATCTTGTTCTGTACCAAATGTGAGATTTCCTCTGAATCACTCGGGGAGCTCTCTGAATTTACAGACTTCTGGAGTTCCCGTCATGGCACACTGGACTAGGAACCATGAGGTCGCGGATTCCATCCCTGGCCTCGCTCAGTGGGTCAAGGATCCAGCGTTGCTGTGGCTGTGGTGTAGGCCTGCGGCTACAGCTCCGATTAGACTCCTAGCCTGGGAACCTCCATGTGCCGTGGGTGCAGCCCTAGAAAATACAAAAAAAAAAAAAAAAAAGGGGAAGTTGGAGTCCAAAGTCCTTCTTTCATTCTACAGTTTGGGATTCTAAGACCCAGCATGGGACTTGCTCAAGGGCACAGGGCAAGTCAGTGGGGTCCTAGCACAGGCGTTGTGGACTGGACCCAAAGCTCCTTCTTATCCAGACTGCCTGTAGTAGTCACATTCTCAATGGAGTTACTGTGGTTTTTCCCCAGCTCTTGGTTTCCTTACCGCAACCAAAGTAAGACAAGGGATAGTGCCCATTTCCAGGGCTTGTAAAGGTAGGAATTCAAGAGCTGAAATTCTGCAGGGAAAAGGAAATTGCAAAAGACTATCCGGCAAGTCCGTGGGGGTTTCCCTAAGGTGAGCTCCAGGATCCAGGGGTGACTCAGGCCCCAGCGACCCAGCTGGCCCGGGCGCCTCAGGCTGCCAGCTGCCTTTCCATTTCAGGAGAAAGGGGAGGGAATGCCTTCCCTCTGTGGGCGGAGATGGGGTGGAGAAGGCCCAGCGGCCAGCCGACTTGAGGGGGCCCGACTCTGAAAAAGCCATACCACTAAGCCCCTGGAAGGAAGAGGAAGCTGCCTGCCAAAACTAAATTGAACCTCTCCAAGCACTTTTCCTCAGCCTCTCCTCCAATCTCTCCTTAATCCCTCACCCCAGAACCACTTGAGCCTAAGGATTCACTGCTCCTTTTCCTCTTTCCACTACCCCACCACTGTCTCCGTCCTTCCTTTTCTTCTCCACTTTTTTTCCCCTTAATTCTGGAATGATACCTTGGCGTTTAGAGTCAGATGTCCTGGGTTTGAATCCCAGCTCAGTCTCCCTTGAGCTCTCTGATTTAGTACAGTCACACTCCCTATTGGAGTCTCCCTTTCCTTACCTTTATTTATTTTTTGGCCCCACCCATGGCATGCAAAAGTCCCCAGGCCAGGGATTGACCCTGAGCCACAGCAGTGACCTAAGCCACAGCAATAATGATACCAGATCCTTAACTCACTGAGCCACCAGGGAGCTCCTCCTCACCTTTAAAGTAGGGAATATCAGAGTTCCCGTCGTGGCGCAGTAGTTAACAAATCCAACTAGGAACCACGAGGTTGTGGATTCAATCCCCGCCCTTGCTCAGTGGGTTAAGGATCCGGCATTGCCGTGAGCTGTGGTGTAGGTCGCAGGCACGGCTTGGTTCCCGCTTTGCTGTGGCTCTGGCGTAAGCCAGTGGCTATAGCTCCGATTAGACCCCTAGCCTGGGAACCTCCATGTGTGTCAGGAGCGGCCCTAGAAAAGGCAAAAAGATAAAAAGACAAAAAAAAAAAAAAAAAGTAGGGAATATCTACCTTCCCGGATTGTGAGAAATAAATAAGATCATGTAGATACTTAACAAACATGATATTTTCGCAGAAACATTAAATCATCTGAGTCATCCATGAACCAGAGAGATTTGCTGAGCTCAACTGAGGGGCCTAAAAGAACAGTTGAGCTGGAAAGCACCTCATGTCTTTGGGCTTTAATGACTTGCAAACTGGAGTCCAAGGGAACTGTTTACAACATTTCCAAATAATAAGCAAAATCACATCCTCTTTTTTTTTTTTTTTTTAAGGGCCGCACCTGCGGCATATGGAAGTTCCCAAGCTGGGAGTCAAACTGGACCTGTAGCTGCTGGCCTACACCACAGCCACAGCAACGCCAGATCAGAGCCATGTCTGTGACCTACGCCTCAGCTTGTGGCAATGCCCCTGGCTGCTTAACCCATTCAGCAAGGCCAAGGACCGAGCTTGTGTCCTCATGGCTAGTAGTCGGATTTGTCACTGCTGAGCCATGATGGGAATCCTGACTTACTCTTGATTGAGTATCAAGGTTCTTTACTTTTGTCTGAAATTGTATCAGCTCAAGGTGATATCATGCTTATCACATGCTGTTCAGAAATTCTGATGTGCAAGTGACATGGGTCTTTGATAAAGTTGTTTTAACTGGGAAGTAATTAAAGGAGAGTAGACTAAATGATGTAAAACATTAATCTTGTCTAACTTTACGTTTCAGAAACAGGGAAGCTGAGGTTTAAAGAAGGAAGTGTACTAGTCACACAACTAGTACAGCAGGCTCTAAAACCTGGATTTTTTTTTTTCCTGGAACCAGTTACTTCCCTTCTTTCCATTCCGGAAAAGGAAAACCTAGGATCAATGAAATTGAGGGGTTTTGGTCCGCTGAGGCAGGAATGAAATGATTCATCAATTTGCTGTTGCCCTTTCTCTATTCTTGACTCATTCAGCAAATATTTACTGACTGTCCACACTATTTAGACTCAGAAGAGAAGTCATGGTGAGCAAGACATGCTCACAGTCAGGGTGGCAGGCAGAATGTGGATATGCTTCTAGGTATGAATTCAGAACCTCTGCTTCCTCCCCCTTAATAAATACATATGGATATATAAATATAAATGGATACATTATAAAACACCCAGTACTTTGCCTTCTAACACAGTGAGTTTGTCTGAGAGCAGAGCTGTTTCATTTGAAAGTGTCCAAATCTTCCTAACCACTCTATAGGCCCGAAATCAATGCTGTGGTGTTGGGCACAGCTGAATTCTAATTTTGATTGCCACTGTCTTTGAGACAGTATGTTGCTTTCCTTCTCTGACCCTTAGTTTTATCTAAGGAAACGGGCGAAATCATGTGTGGAATTGCTGGCAGGTTCATTTTAAGTCACCCCGGACTTTAGGCGAAAGAAAACGCTGGGAATCTAGGTTGAAAACAGAGTCGACGTAATCAATCCCTTAATTCCCAGACTTTCCCTCGCCCACTGCCACCCCTCTATCTTCCACCCCAGCTACCCTACTTTCCCCAAGATCCCCCTATAGAGGGCACGCAAGCTCCACCGCGCTCACGCCTCACTTCCGTTCGCCTTCATTCTTTATTGTGCGCATGTGCATACTTCGGTTCGGGGCCGCCCTAAAACCCGCCCCCACCCCCGCTTTAGGGGGCTCCGCCGAAGACTGCACCCCTACGCCTGCGCAATCTCAGCCCCGCCCCCTACGCTGTTCCCGGAAACGCTTCCTTCCTACGTATCCGCTGCTGCCTCGGCCGCCGCTGGAGCTTTGCCTCTCTAGGCCTGTAGGGACTCTTCTCCATGGTTCTGCCTGTCAGCACTGCTTCGGGGGCCAGCCGGTGAGACTGGGCCGCACTCGGACGCTTTGATTCTCGAGTCCGACACTGGTGAGTGAACTTCAGAGAAGCTCGAGGACGGGCGGGGCTCGAGCAGCCGTAACGGGCAGGACTTCCCCTCAGTTCGGTAATGGGTCTGTCCGTCCTGCCCTCCCCCCCATTCCGGGAATGGGCTCGCCCCCTCCGTCCCAGCCCCTCCTCCTGGGCGGGGCGATGTTGCCATGGTGACGGCCGGCTGGCTGAGGCCCGGCGTGTGTGTGTCCTCGCAGGTGCCGGGGCTGCCCGGGGCCCATGGCGCGGCGGCGGCGGCGCTGACCCAGGCCCGGGCGGCAGCAGTGCCCCGCGAGCCGGCATGGCGGGCCAGTTCCGCAGCTACGTGTGGGACCCGTTGCTGATCCTGTCACAGATCGTCCTCATGCAGACTGTCTATTACGGCTCGCTAGGCCTGTGGCTGGCGCTGGTGGACGGGCTGGTGCGCAGCAGCCCCTCGCTGGACCAGATGTTCGACGCCGAGGTAGGGTCCCTGGGCCGACGCGGGCGGGGTCTCGGCTTCACGAGGTGGTCTGTCACTAATGGCTGTAGACCTCACTGGGCTACCTTCTCACTTTGTGGCTCTGGGAAAGGGATATCACTTTCCGAACCTCGGCTGCCGCATCCGTAAAATGGAATGACTCATAACGGGGAGGCAGACTGGTACAAAGGAAAGGCCCTGGGTGTTAGAATAAACAGACCTGCGTTCCAGGCAGTCTGATACATCTCCTTGCTGACACTGAGAAAGTGACTTCACTTCTCTGAGCCCTAGATTTCCAGGTATCAAACTGGGGAGGGAGGAATGGATAAAAGGTCATTCACGGAGGTAGAGTGGGAACTACCTGGGCTTTGGAGTCAGGACTCTGTTTAACTCCCATGTGCTAGCCATGTGACCTTGGGAAAGTAACCTCACCTCTCTGAACTTCAGTTTTCCTGTCTGCAAAATCATAAAATCAGTATCAGAAAGGTGGCAGACTGCAGAGAGCCTGTACTTTGGATTCAGAAAAGCTTAGGGTCCAGTCTAGACCCCAGCATTCTAACTGTGGGACTTGGGCAAGTTATTTCACCTTTCTAAACTTATTTCCTCTTTGGACTACAGTAATCCTCAACAAAATGTTTTGAGGCCCAGAGGGTGCTTTAGGGAGTTCCCGTTGTGGGTTACGAACCCAGCTAGTATCTACGAGGATGCAGGTTTGATCCCTGGCCTTGCTCAGTGGACTAAGGATCCGGCATTGCCGTGAGCTGTGGTGTAGGTTACAGATGTGGCTGGGATCCTGTGTTGCTGTTGCTGTAGCTGTGGTGCAGGCCGGCAGCTGCAGCTCCCATTCTACCCCTAGCCTGGGAATTTCCATATGCTGCAAGTGCAGCACTAAAAACCAAAAAGAAAAAAAAGTGGTTTATAAAATATAAGCTGAAATAAAAATCATTAAAATTTTTTTAAAAAAAGAAAAAAAAACAACTATAATTAAAAAATAAAAATCATTAAAATAAATAAATAACATGTAAGCTGAAGGGTGTTTGCTTCTGAGAGGCAGCTGTGGTATATGGTAATAAGCACAGTTCTTGGAACCAGGACTTTCTTCCCGATGCCTATTCTCTGTGTGGCCCTTGTGCAAGTTATTATGCAAAAGGGAGATAAGGGCATTCCCGTCGTGGCTCAGTGGTTAATGAATCCGACTAGGAACCATGAGGTTGCGGGTTCAATCCCTGGCCTTGCTCAATGGGTTAAGGATCTGGCGTTGCCGTGAGCTGTGGTGTAGTTTGCAGACGTGGCTCGGATCCAGTGTTGCTGTGGCTCTGGCGTAGGCTGGCAGCTACAGCTCCGACTGGACCCCCAGCCTGGGAACCTCCATGTGCCACGGGATCAGCCCTAGAAAAGACAAAAAGACAAAAAAAAAAAAAAAAAAAAAGATATAAGAATAACAATAATAATAGCTTTATGAGATTGTTGTGAAATATGATTATGAACGTGAAAGGCCTTTACAGGCTGAAAGTGTGCAGACATCTGATATTCGATAGTATTGTTTCAAAAATGGTGGAGGTTACACACACCCACCAGGTGCCTAGTAGTCCCTTCTTAGGAGCCTCTGTCCTAGGAAGGACATGTGGGGATCTGGGGCTTTGTTGACAAGCCATCTCATGCACCCTACCTAAATTCTAGACTGGAGTTGACAAACCTTTCTTTTTTTTTTTTTTTTTTTTTTTGAGGGGGGCAAGTTGATCCACTTTTAATACTGAGTCAGAAGAAAAATCTGGTCTTGCCCCAAACCAATGATTTGGGTTAACATGTTCCAGAATTTTAAGTAAACAGTTGCTGCAGCTGGCTGAAGGTAGCCCCAGGTCCATCCACGAGGAAGTACTGTCGTTTATCTGCAGTGCCACCCACCTCCAGGGGGCTATCAGCTTGGGGTCTGCTCTGTAATTATTTCAGAACTCCATGTTGCTTCAGGCGAGTCAGCAGCTCCCTTCCCTCTCATGCATGCGCACTAGATGAGTGCATCCATCGGTGCCCTCTTTACCCATGAAGACCTGAGGTACCATTCTGGCTCCGTGAGCTGTTGCAGATATCAAATCTTGAATCTCTTCGGTGTCACTGGTGGCTGTGATATCAACTAATTCCAAAAGCCCTTCTTTGAAGGACAATTGGCTGAGGAGCTTCTGCAGTAGGCCCGGTGGGCTGCATGGACACCACCACCTTCCCAGGCTGGATTTTGCTGCTCACAAATGTTTGAGCTATGCTGACAGGCAGCTGCCTCCTGGGAGGAAACCTCAATTGCTGGTATTGCTCGGGTGTCAACAAACCTTTTCTTAAAGGGCGAGATTGTAAAAATTTAATTTAACTTTATTTTGACTCTGCCTGCACATGCAGAAGTTCCCAGGCCAGGAATTGAACCCCTGCCGCAGAAGTGACAACACCAGATCCTTAACCCTCTAGGCCACCAGGGAGCTCTGAGATGGTAAAGATTTTAGGTCACAACTGCTCAACTCTGCCCTTAGCACAAAAGCAGCCATAGACAATAATAAATGTATAGGTGTGGCTGCGTTTCAATAAAACTTTATTTACAATGAGTGCCTGGTCCCTGGGGCCATAGTTTACTGAACCCTGTGGTAGACCTCACTCCTTGCTGTTTACTGACCATATCACTTTGGATGAGTTACCTAACTTCTCTGAACTTTTATTCCTCCATTGTAAAATGAGAATAACGATCCCTTCAGGCTGCTCTGAGGGGTCAGATGACGTACAGTGATACATGTCTGAATGCACCTTGTTGGAAATAGCGCTGTAAAGATGAAGGGGCATATTGGCTTCTGTGGCCCTTAGGAGGGCTTCTGGGGTCCTGGAGCCTGGGGTGCTCCTAGTTCCCCTCTCCAACATGTTTCCTTTGTGATTCCCCCTCAGATCCTGGGCTTTTCCACCCCTCCAGGCCGGCTCTCCACCATGTCCTTCGTCCTCAACGCCCCCACCTGGTGAGTATCACCGGTTTTGCCATCCAGCGCTGGAACTAACTTCCTGAATTCGGGCATGAAACGGGCTGGCACTTGTTCCTGGGGAGTGGTGAACTAAAGTGGGTGGCCGAGGCCAGTTCTGGAACCGGCTCCGTCATAGGGCTTCTTCCATCGCTGTTTTGACTTAGCCGGAAAGCTCTCAGTTCTCTCTGTGCATGCGGCCTTGGCACGGCTTCCATCTCAAATCACTTCCCTGGTGTGGAATGAGGTGAGGGGAGGATTGGCCCGGGAGTCAGGAGATCTGGGTTCTATTCCTGGCCTCTGTGCCATTGGCCAAGTTCCTTCCCTTCTTTCTGGGCCTCGGGTTCTCAGCTGTACCTGCAGGGCTTTGACCGAGGGGCAGTTTAAGGCAGTGATTAAGAGCTTAGGCTCTGGAGGCCAACTCACTTGGCTTTGAATCTCAGCTTTGGTTTAGTGACTGCAGACAGGTTAATCTGTCTCTGCCACAGTTTCCTCATCAGTAAAATGAGGCCAGTGATGTTGCCCACCTCATAGTGGGAATTACATGAGGTAATTCACAGGCGGTACTTCGAACAGTGCCTTGTGTTCCTGTTCTTGACCTTACAGCGGTTGAAAACCGGTGGGGGGAACTTGGACCTGAACTTGGCTCCCAGATATGTTCCGTTTGGTTTACACAGTTGTGAGCCCATGCAGGGTATTTAAGATTTTTTCACTTAGTTGAAAATCAGGATATTTTCTGTTAAAAATCCAGATTTCTGGTTTCTCTTAAAAAAATGGAATGACTCGCTGATTCCAGGTCTGCCTTCTAGAATGATGACTTGCCTAGCTGCAGGCCCCCCTCTGGACGGAACATGTATGCCTCGTGGCGCCACAGTCCCCACCGATCTCTCGGACCCCCTCAAGTGACAGTTGCCTTTGCCATCAAGCTCGTACTTTTGTTTTCCTTCTCCCCAGCCTGATCCGCTCTCAGCATTCCCTGCCAGGTTCCTCTAGGCATCAAACAATGTAACCCTTGCCTCCTACTTATCTCGCTCGCTTCTGACCACTATGCTGCCATTCTAATTGCCCCATGTCCCCAAATAACCTCACCTAAGGCCAGGACAACTCAGTGACAACTCACTGCTGTCCTCTCCCCACAGTGCCCTGGGCTTGCTGTACTTCATCCGGCGAGGGAAGCAGTGTCTGGATTTCACTGTCACTGTCCATTTCTTTCACCTCCTGGGCTGCTGGTTCTACAGCTCCCGTTTCCCCTCGGCGCTGACCTGGTGGCTGGTCCAGGCCGTGTGCATTGCGCTCATGGCTGTCATCGGGGAGTACCTCTGCATGCGGTCGGAGCTCAAGGAGATCCCCCTCAACTCGGCCCCTAAGTCCAATGTCTAGAGTTGGGTCCTTTGGACACCCCGTTGGGCACTTGACACCCCCGCCCCCAACACCTGGGGCTGCTCAGACCGTCCAGATGAGGTCCAGCCCAGGCCTGAGAGGAACCCTGGAAATGTGAAGTCTCTGTTGGTGTGGGAGAACGAGGCCGCATCAAGAAGGCAGGTAGCAGGCAGGGTCACAGTGCAAGAATGGCCGCCGTCTACTGAAGCCCTGGTATCTGGGAGGTCGGCGTGGGGACCTCTTTCAGGGCAGTAACAGAATCGGAACCATGTCACTCTTGAGCCACCATACCTGTCACCAGCCTGTTATTTTAAAAAGGAAAACAAAACAAATCAAGGAAACCTGATCGGAATGAACCACTCTTCTCATCATCTGACGTACCTCCCTGGGACAGCTGTTACCTTTGCCATGTTGCCGAACTGCAGCTATTCTGTTTGGAGAAACGCTTGGTTTCTGGATCCAGAGCCCCAGAAAGAGATGTAGGCGCAAAGTAGCAGGCTGCTGTCAGGGATGGGGCGGCAGGAGGAGGCATCAAGCACAAGGAAAACGCACAACCCATGTCCTGCTGTATGCACGTGCGTGCGCAAGCGCAGCCACAAACCCGTGACTCACTTTCTTCCGGTTCTGTCTACTGGGTCCCCACCCTGCTGCAGCTTTTGACATAGCAGGCCACAGGACCCAGAGCAGAAGCCCAGCATCGCTCCCTGTCTAGCCCTTGTGCTAGAGTCACTGCCCGTTCCCTAGGAATGACCAGGCACCGCAGCCCCCGCTGGCCATCAGTTCTGGCAGTGGTTCCCTTTTCCTGTCTTATTTGGAAGTCCGCAGTGGGTAGGGTACAGTGGGTGCCCAGACACAGGAAGCCCAGCCTTCCAGCCGGAGGTGCCCTGATAGTGCCGAGGAGATAGGAATTTGCTACTAAGATTTTTCTTTGGGGTGGAGTGTTCTCTGTGAGGGGCTTGCAGCTGCCCTTCCTGTGTACATAAATACAGTATTTTCCACGGTTCTGCCTGTACTTACTTTGTAATGCCACGGTTAGGACTGGGAGAGAGCAGACAAAGGCCAAAAAAAAAAAAAAAGGGAGTTCCTGCTGTAGTGCAGCGGGACTTCGTGTCTTGGGAGCACTGGGACGCAAGTTCAGTCTCTGGCCTGGCGTCGTGGGTTAAGGATCCAACGTTGCTGCAGCTATGGCTTAGGTTGCAGCCATGGCTTGGATCTGATTCCTGGCCCGGGAACTCCATATGCCTCGGGGTGGCCAAAAAAAAAAAAAAAAGAAAGAAAGAAAGAATTGGAGTTCCCTTTGTGGCGCAGCAGAAACGAATCCAACTAGGAACCATGAGGTTGCGGGTTCCATCCCTGGCCTCACTCAGTGACTTAAGGATCCGGCGTTGCTGTGAGCTGCGGTGTAGGCCGGCAACTGTAGCTCTGATTAGACCCCTAGCCTGGGAACCTCCATATGCTGTGGGTGTGGCCCTAAAAAGACAAAAGACAAAAAAAAAAAAAGAAAAGAAAAGAATTATTGGGCTTACCTTCTTTTTTCCTGAACCTGCGTATTCCTCCAATTGGTTGAAACACTAAGCACAGGGATCTCCTCCCCTGTCCTGCTCCCCACCTGCAGCCTTGTCCGTTCTGCCTTGGCTGAACCGCCAAGACTCTCAGGATTCCTTTCCCACTGGCCAGTGACGTCTCTGCACATGCCCAGTGGAACACACTGGTTTAGACTCACTTCTGCATGGAAACCATTGCTGTTCTCCTCTGGGTCCTCCAGAGCCTGACCAGCTTTCAAGTGTTAGGGCTACAAGATAAGGGATTTGGCCTTCTCCCTAAGAAGCCTTTCTGGCCTCTTGGCTCCCAGCCCTGCAGCATAGGGAGTTGAGGCGGACAGGATGAAGGTTTCAGAGTGAACACGCCTGGACAGATGCTGGGAAAATGTTCGGGGGAGGCACCTCAGCAACTCAGGCCAAGCTGGGAGGAAGTAGATTGTCAACGGGCCTCTAATCCTGGCTGCAGGGTTCAGGAGGTGAGACCCCTGAGGTTCCCTCCCCTGGGTTGGTGGATCTCCCCCCAGAGCCACCACAAGCCCTGTGATTAATTCATTCTGAGAAAAGCATCAGAGCACTCATGTCATGTGGCCGCAGCCTCCCTTGGCCAGCTGTGGTGGTGACTGATCCAGCTGTGTTGGCACACCTCTTGGGGAGTTTCCCACAAGGGCTTGTGCCATCCTTCTGTGTATCTTCCGTGATGACAGATCTTGGCTCCTTGAGTGTCAGTCAGATTTTTGGAAACTGCTCAAGGGTAGGGGAGCCAAAAAAAAAAATTTTTTTTTTTTTTAAATAATGTAGTGACTAAGCTGGATGACAGTTGGGGGTCAAAAATGGGTGACTGAGGAGTTCCTACTCTGGTGCAGTGGGCTAAGAATCCAGCTGCAAGGGCTCAGGTCGCTGCAGAGGTGTGGGTTCAGTCTCTGGCCTGGAGACATCCACATGCCATGGGAGTGACCAAAAAAAAAAAAAAAGTGCAATTTCTCTGAATTCTAAAGTAATAAAGCAGGGTCTAGAGGCAAGTTCCAGACAGGCCTGGGCAGTGGAAGTAACAAGTAACACCCATTGAGTGCTGCATAAATAGATGCCCAGCAGCAGACTGACTGAGTGCTTCACCTCCCCTTGCTCAATCTTCACAACAAGCCTCTGAAGTAGGAAATCCCATCATCTGTATCTTACTGATGAAGAAACTGTAAGGAACTCGCCCAAGGTTACATATTAGGAGCTGGCCGAGCCGGGATTTGGGTTCTTGTAGTGACGTTAATAAACTCTTTGTGAAGACATGAATAGTTAAGGATGTTTAAGTTCTTATTGGTTAAACAGTAGGCACCTTATAAGCATACCTTCTCATCCTACTGTATTATTTTAAATCCTAAGGTCATATAGAGCTTTATAATCCTTACTGGCTTTCTAAGAAACACTGAGAAGCAGTACATTAAATATGGCCACAAACTTTCAAATGAACACAGGACATTTTTTTTTAAGTTTTATTGACGTATAGTTGATTTACAAGGTTCTGATCATTCCTTCTGTACAACAGTGATTCAGTTATACACGTACACACGTCGATTCTCTTTCAGATTCTTTTCCCATGTAGATTTTCACACAATATCAGGTAGAGTTCTCTGTGTGGTACAGCAGGTCCCTGTTGAGGAAATGTTTTGTTTCTTTTTCCAAAGGATAAAGGAGAGTACCTAGATCAGAAAGTTACCTCTAACCTACCACTGAGTTAGTGCAGCTCTTGACTTTCTAGGGGTCTAATGTCTAGACGCCCCTTCATCCCATTCACTACCTGCGCTCGAGCCGTTTGGAGGGAGAGGTGGAGACTAGTGCATAGCCGGTGCTCAGAACAGTTTATAAGCTGCAAGAAGGATGGGAGAGAAGAAAGGAACGTCTAGCTCAGAGGGTACCTCTAACCCCCAGTTCTAGGAAGGCCTGTCCAGATCAGAGCCAGATACAGGGCCAGAGTGGCAGCTGGGAAGCCCCAGGTCCCCATGAATCTTACAGGGGGCACAGCTCAAACAGGTTCCCCTGGAAGCAGAGTCTTTTTTTTTTTTTTTTTTTTGTCTTTTGTCTTTTTGTTGTTGTTATTGTTGCTATCTCTTGGTTCTTGGGCCGCTCCCTCGGCATATGGAGGTTCCCAGGCTAGGGGTTGAATCGGAGCTGTAGCCACCGGCCTACGCCAGAGCCACAGCAACGCGGGATCCGAGCCACATCTGCAACCTACACCACAGCTCACGGCAACGCCGGATCGTTAACCCACTGAGCAAGGGCAGGGACCGAACCCGCAACCTCATGGTTCCTAGTCGGATTCGTTAACCACTGCGCCACGACGGGAACTCCTGGAAGCAGAGTCTTAAACTTTGTTCGATGACCCAGTTCAGGGTAGCTTCCTTCTGGCAGTCCCAGAGGGCAGGCAGCCTTCAGCCCAGGGACTATAGCCTCAGGAGCAGGGGGCGAGAGGTAAGGAGGGGCCTCTTCCAGGCACGAGACAGGCCCTTTGTGGAGAGGGAATTAAAAGCTACTGTCTTGAGGTTTTCTGTAGGAAAGTAGCAAAGGATGAAAACAGCATTGAGACAAAGTGGATAGAGGGAAATGAGTCTTAATCCCTGCCCTTCTACCCAAGCCAGTGAGAATTCCGGGGGGTCCAGTGTTAGAAGGCTTTAGGGAGCTGCAGTGGAGGGCAAGGTTGAGTCCCGGAGGCTCGTTACTAGCTCTGAGACCTTGGATAAGCTGCTTAGCCTTCCCTGGGTTGAACTTCCCCGGGGGTTTTGTGAGGATTCAGTGAGATGTCCCGTGCAAAACACTTGGCGCTGTGCCTGGATATCGGAGGTGATCCAGGAATCAAACAGCTACAGTCATTGGGCTCCCATGTTATAGAGGAGACGCCTTTCTTCAGAGCCCCAACTGTTAGATGGGGGGCAGGCTTGCCCATAATCTAGGCACAACCACTGAGTATTGCGCTTCTGTGTGCCGTGCACTGTAAAGTGATTTCTCCTTCTCCATCCAATGAGGTAGGCACCATTATTTTCCCCCATTTTTCAGACAAAGAAACTGAGGCTTAGGGGTAAACAGCTTTCTCTAGCATCACACAGCTAAGAAGCTCAGTCAGTCGCCTCAACAACCTCATTCTCTTTTCATGTTCTCATCATGTTTGAGTGGTACATGGCCTTGATTGGGAGAGGGGCAGTCCCCAGGTTTCAGAGGCTCTTTTAGCAAAAGGTTGTGAATGTGAATATAAGATTGGCTTTAAAACAAAACAAAACAAAAAAACACAAACAGCTAGTTCCCTAAAGGTGGGCAGTTAGGCAGCTGCATGTAAGTGAGAAACAGGACCAGTACTTGAGGCTTTATTAGGGCAAGGAGGCCTGGAAAAAATGCCCAACATGCAACACCCCCAAGACTGGCTTCAGCCACATCAAGCTGGACTTACTTGAGTCCCTTTTGAAGGACTTACTTGAGTCCCCTTTGAAGCCCTCTGGAATGACGATTAGTACCCCTATTTTATATACAGATGAGGAGTTCCCGTCGTGGCTCAGTGGTTAATGAATCCGACTAGGAACTATGAGGTTGTGGGTTCGATCCCTGGCCTTGGTCAGTGGGTTAAGGATCCGGCGTTGCTGTGAGCTATGGTGTGGTTGCAGACGCGGCTCGGATCCCGAGTTGCTGTGGCCCTGGTATAGGCCAGCGGCTACAGCTCCAATTTAACCCCTAGCCTGGGAACCTCCATATGCCGGGGGAGCTGCCCTAGAAATGGCAAAAAGACAAAAAAAAAAAAAAGATATAGATACACACACACAGATGAAACAGGCTTAGGTCATGTGACTTTAAGATTCACTCAAACACTTTACAATTTTGTCGCCAGTTAATTGTTAGGGAGCTGTTTCTTTTGTGTCTCTGATCCCTGTGGTCATTGCAGCATCCTGCCCAAATCAGGATCTGACCGAGCCGGCCCTGAAGAGGAGTGAAGTGCTTAAACAAAGGGAGAATGTGGTGAGGAGCCCCTAGTTCTGGGATTGTGGGAGGCAGGTTGCCTGAGCCTAAATGCCATTGGGGTGGGAGTGTTGGGGAAGGGGTGCAATGCCAGAAGTCATTCATGAGCAGGAGGACTGCATCCTTGTGCCCCAGTGGTGGCCTGGTCGCTCTGGGTCCTAGCCTAGGCACACTGGCCCCTGTCCACTCACTCCATGGCATTCCCCGTGGGAAGCTCAGGCCCAGCTCTGGGTCCCAATGGGACAAAGCGGAAGTTGCCAACCACTCCCAGGCTCATGCCTTTCTGGCCCCTCCTTGGGGCATGCCAGCCAGGTTCCCATGAAGACTAGTGCAGGGTTTGGTACTTTGGTTGGGAGCGCGCTGCCCTGACCACCAGCTGAGAGCTCGCGCAGGACCTGAGTTCACGTGGAAGCGAATGGAAGGTGCTTGGAGGAAAGGTCAAGTAGAGATTATTTTCAAAGAGTGTTGGGATTGATGCTGCCCAGCCAGGGAACCGAAGTGAGGGCTATGTAGGAAATGGGCTGGAGTGCAAGCTGAGCCGGAAGACATCGCGAAGTGGAGGTTGCTGTGATGGGGGTTGCGTGGAGGCGTGGGGTGCACGGGAGGGGAGCGGAGCGCCGCCCTTTCCAAGGCTGAGCGGTGGGGTGCAGAGTGGTCCGCGCCAGGCCCAGCTCAGGCTGTCTGCGCCGCCTGCAGGGAAACACGGTCGGTATTCGCGGATGCTCAGTTCTCGGAGGCCGTTCTCTGGAGGGGGCGAGCGGGCGGGTTCAGGGGGACCCCCTCTCATCCTTCTCCCTCGCTCTCAATCTGGAGATCTGGGCGTGGGGACGGGGAAGGGGTGTCTCTGTGCCCCTGATGGCTCCGCTACTTTGCCGAGGGTCCTCAAGGCCCGCAGCCTGCCTCTGGGGGAATACGGAGGATTGGAGCTCGGACCCCCAGTTTTCCTCTCCCCAGCTGCATATGGAGAGCCCTGTGGCTTTTACTGACAGAGGGTGACCCCAACCCGACTAGGGGCTGGAGGATGGACTTAGCGGGTCACAGGGGAGCAGTAGGACGAAGAACCGATCCTCCACGGGACTAAGTGCTTTCTGTGACCCAGGCAGGGCTCGTTTCACGTTTCCAGCCGACCTTTATTGACACCTGGCGCTGTGATGATCGGCACAATACACGTGCGTGATGGGCAGGGTGCTCTACGGCGCCTTTTTCCATTCCTCGGGAAAGGGAACAAGGGGAGCCAGAGAGGCCTAATTCGAGTCCTCGCTGTGCCACTTCCCAGCGCCGCGGTGGCTCCCTCCTCTCCTTGGCTTACAGGGCCATTGTGAGACACCTGCCAGCCAGGAAGCACATCAGAACGTCCCCCTTCTGTGACTTCACGGAGGGCACGGCTCAGGAGGGCGGCTTGCGGAGGTGGGGGAGGGGAGCAGCCCGCCGGCTTCCTTCTTCCCGTTTCTAGACTGACCTTACGGGCTTGGGGATGGGGTGGAATTGGCCTGAAGTCGTGATTCACACGCCCCCCCACCCCCACCCCACCCCCATTCCTCCATCGGAATCGAGGGCTTCTTTCCTCCATCCTTTCCAGCCCCAGACAAACAGGCGGAGCCAGCGGTAGTATTCTTCAATGCCGTATGGGAGATTTTTATTTGTAGACTCGCGAATTTTCCCGCCCATCCCTCGCGTTCAGATGACCCCTGTCATCTCCACCAGCTCCTCACACCTCTGGTCCCCATCCAAGGTCACACCTGCGAGCAGAGACCTCGGCGTCAGTTGGGAGCTAAGACCGCCCCCAGGGGGCGCTCCTGTCCTGGGAGAGGACTCAGGGACCTGGCGCTGAGGTGTCTGGCAGGTTAGAGATGCCGGTTTTAAGAGGCAGCCTCCATTTCAGGTGGACCCCCAGGCCCATCACACCCTTCCTTTCCTGGGACCTCAGTGGAGGGGCTGGAGTATTTTCTTCTATTTTTTTTCCCACCTAAGGAATTCTTTGTTCAGAGTAAATCTTATTTGAAATATGAATAAAACAAGTGGAGGAGTTCCTGTCATGGCTCAGTGGTTAACGAATCCAGCTAGGAACCATGAGGTTGCAGGTTTGATCCCTGGCCTCGCTCAGTGGGCTAAGGATCCCGATGTTGCCGTGAGCTGTGGTGTAGGTCCCAGACGTGGCTCGGATCTGGCGTTGCTGTGCCGGTGGCTACAGCTCCAATTCAACCCCTAGCCTGGGAACCTCCATGTGCCATGGGTGCAGCCCTAAAAAGACAAAATAAACAAACAAAACAAGTGCAGGGTTGATCTAAGGGGAGGTGGGATGCAGCAGAGCCTTACTTGACCACTTGGCCTCCCCTTCCCCTCACATTTGGAAATCCCTAAATTTGCTTACTGAGACTTCTAAGTCTGAGGCCTTCGGCTGTCGTCTGTTGCAGTTGTGGCCCCTCCCGAGGCCTCAGGCAATGAGATGACCCACCTCAGAACCACACTCCCAGTGCCCTCCTTCCCCAGAGCCCCTACTTGAGTTCTGAGAGGCCCCAGCCTAGCCACTGCCCTGCTGTGTGGCCTCAGTCAATGGCTTCTGCCTCTCTGGGCTTCCCTCTCTGGCACGGAGGTAAAGCCTCCCAGCGCCGCCAGCCACAGCCCCAAGACTCTTGATCCTGAGCCTTTTAACTCCGGGGCCCAGCTCAGGGCTGGGCCCGGGGCCTACGTCTCACCATTGTCACACCTTGTATGGATGGACCATAGGCAACTCAAGTGATGCTGAGCAGAAGCGGGTGCAGCAGCGCTTGACCCAGCGCAGGGCGGATGACCTGCACATCACCCGGGGCCCTGGGAGGTGGACTCGGGTGGGCAGCCCCTCAAACCATCTCCGCTGGTGAGCTGCTTCTAGCTGCTCCATGTCCTCTGCAGGAGCTCTCTTCTGCTGGGTTTTCAGGAGGACAACTCCGGGGTCCCCAGTGGGCGGTTGCCTCCCCCAGGCTCCAGGGCCGGTGGTCAGGCCATGACCCTTCGATGTCATTGGGACCTCAGGCTCCATCCGCTGCTCTTTCTGTGGCACTGCTTCCTGTGCCATGTGCCTCTTCCCCGATGCCACCTTGGGCTTCCACAACTTAGACTCCGCTATGGGCCCTAAGTTCTTGGAGTCTAGTTTCTGGCTGGGGCCCCCAGCCTCCTGGAGCTCTTTGTTCTTTTGTTCCCCTTTCTCCTGGACGTCATCATTCCTGGCAGGGAGAGGAACAGCAGTCAGCAGAGCAGGCCGAGGCCCTGGTCCTCCAGCCAGCCCGAGACGGTTGCTCTGCAGCCAGCTCAGGGGAGCCTGTCGGGAAAGCTGGAGAGAGCCTGAAAAGAAACTCCTCTCCCACTTGTGCCTGGGGCAGGGGACAGGGTGACAGGTATTGGCAGAAGCATTGTGAAGAGTTCCTGTCGTGGCTCAGCAGTAACGAACCTGACTAGTGTCCATGAGGACACGGGTTCGACCCCTGGCCTTGCTCAGTGGGTTAAGGATCTGGGAGTTGCTGTGAGCTGTGGTGCAGGCTGTAGGCTGGCAGTTACAGCTCCGATTCAACCCCTAGCCTGGAACTTACATATGCTGTGGGTGTGGCCCTAAAAAAAAAGACCAAAAAAAAAAAAAAAAGAAGAAGAAGCGATGTGAGAGGTGGGGAAGGCATGGATGGGAGTTAGGACACCTGGAAATATATATTATCTCCATTGGCCTCTAGGTTAAGGCTCTGCCTCTCTGGATTTCCATTGATGGGGTGAACTAGTCCAGTGGGGTTTTTTGTTTGTTTGTTTGTTTTCCAAATTGGGTTCCAAGAAAACTTAGGGTTCTGAGGAAGTATCTCAAATGCCCCCCACTCCCTCCCTGCCTGGTAGGGGCAGGGTGAGGAGCAGAATAGATTTTTCCCCCCCATCAACGCAACTGGGGCTCGGGGACAGAAATCTGAAGAGGGCTTGTGCTGCTTTAAAAAGGGTTGGAAAGGAGTTCCCGTCGTGGCGCAGTGGTTAACGAATCCGACTAGGAACCATGAGGTTGCGGTTCGGTCCCTGCCCTTGCTCAGTGGGTTAACGATCCGGCGTTGCCGTGAGCTGTGGTGTAGGTTGCAGACGCGGCTCGGATCCCGCGTTGCTGTGGCTCTGGTGTAGGCCGGTGGCTACAGCTCCAATTCAACCCCTAGCCTGGGAACCTCCATATGCCGCGGGAGCGGCCCAAGAAATAGCAACAACAACAATAACAAAAAAGACAAAAAGACAAAAAAAAAAAAAAAAAAAAAAAAAGGGTTGGAAAGACAAAAATAAATAAAATAAATAAATAAATAAATAAATAAAAATTAAGGAAAAAAAAAAAAAGGAGTTCCCATCGTGGCGCAGTGGTTAACGAATCCGACTGGGAACCATGAGGTTGCGGGTTCGATCCCTGCCCTTGCTCAGTGGGTTAAGGATCCGGCGTTGCCATGAGCTGTGGTGTAGGTCACAGACACGGCTCGGATCCTGAGTTGCTGTAGCTCTGGTGTAGGCCAGCGGCTACAGCTCCGATTTGACCCCTAGCCTGGGAACCTCCATATGCCGCGGGAGCGGCCCAAGAAATGGCAAAGAGACAAAATAAATAAATAAATAAAAATTAAGAAAAAATAAATAAAAAGGGTTGGAAGGAGTTTCCCATTGTAGCCTAGGAGAAATGAATCTGACTAGGAACCATGAGGTGGCAGGTTTGATCCCTGGCCTCGCTCAGTGAGTTAAGGATCCTGCATTGCCCTGAGATGTGGTGTAAGTCACAGATGCAGCTGGGATCCTGCATTGCTGTGGCTGTGGCATAGGTTGATGGCTGCAGCTCCGATTTGACCCGTGGCCTGGGAACCTCCCTGTGCCATGGGTGCGGCCCTAAAAAGCAAAAAAAAAAAAAAAAAAAAAAGAAAAAAGAAAGATTGGAAAATTCTGGGACTAGATGATCCTAACCCTTCTGGCTCAGTGTTTCCTGACTGCCTACACCTAGGAGGCCAACTCAGAGGGAGGGGCTGGAAAACCAGAAAGGGGTTAAGAGACTTTCCCCAAAGCATGTCTGTCATAGACTGAGTCCCCCGCAGCATGGCAGCCCCATCCTAGCAGCGCGTGTGGAGAGGCACAGGCCTCAGGCTCAGGATAATGACAATACCTGGGATAATACTGGCCACCTCTGGTTGGGTGCCCACTGGGGTGGATGGTCATGACTGGTTATGAGCACAACTCTGCTCTCAGCCGTCAGCGGCTTCACATCCTAACTCTGCCACTTGGGGATCAGTTCGGTTAACTGGTGCACATCACTCCATCACTTGGGCCTCAGCTCCCCCTCAGTCCAACAGGGCTAAGAAATAACTGCCTTTCTCCCAGAGCCCTTGCAAACATGCGATTCTCTAAATCCCTTAGTGCAGCTCCTGTTCCTAGGGGAGAGAGCTGTGGGATCCATGGGGTGGGGGGGTCACAGGCAGGCCGAGCTCACCCGGAGGAGATCCCGAGGATCCTCGGAACTCTGAGCAGTGAATCCCAATACCTTTTGGCCAGGTTATGCAGTTCTTGAATCCGAGGGTTTGAGCTCTTGAACAGCTTCAAGAGCGACAGGTTTTTTAACACCTGCCAGGGAAGAGGAGCCAGAAAAACAAATCAGCTTTCCTGGGAGAGCCTCCCCCACCCCTGGACTTGGGCTCCACTCAGCTCGGGGCTGAGTGACTCCTGGGTCACTTGGCCTGGCAATCAGGAGCAGCATGGCATGAGTGCCCAGGCTCTCCTAAGTGGGGACCAGAATGGGGCATCTCACCATTTTCAGTCGGTTCCGCTCAATTACTTTGCTGACAGGCTGCTGTGTCTTGTCCTGTGGTTCCTCATCTTGCGTCTGACACAGAGAGAGAGAGAGAGAGAGAGAGAGAGAGAGAGAGAGAGGAAGGGGGGGAGGAAGAGAGAGAGGCGGGGAGGAAGAGGGAGAACGCTAACACAGGCCGAACCACCCCGAACTCCTCCATAATCCCTCTCCGTTTGGCAGGATGTAGTTCGACCAAAGCTCCTAGCCTGGGATTTTTGTCACCTTGCTTTGGGAGTGGAAACGGGAAGCCCATTCTGTCCTGGCCTCCCTTTACCCTTCACCTTTCCCTTCCCCCCAGGCTGGGGGTGGTTGGACTGTGTTGACAGCCCCCCATTAGGTCCAGTCCCAAGTCAAACCTTGGAAGCCACTCTATTCTTGGGCCTCTTCTTTGCGGATGGACTCATGCTGGGGCTGTGAGGCCTCTGAGACAGATGGAGCAAGACCAGCACCAGGCAGTGCCTGCGCCCTGCCCCTCTCCGCTCAGCCAGCACTCAGGCTGGGCATCAGGATGGTTGTGCTGGAGCTCCCCGGGAGGGGAGCTGTGACATCACTGAAATGTGTGACAGCAGCAGGGCTGGGTCTCCAAGGAGTATGTGTGTGGCAGGGGCGAGGGTGAGGAGGAAACTCCTGTGTGTGGAGAGACCCAGTAGGTGCCAGGCAGAGGCCTATGTTGTCACCACTTCGCTTCCCTGTGAGGTAGGAAGATCCCCTCATCTTTTTTGAATGAAGAAGCCAAAGTCCAAAGAAATTAAATAATTTACTCAAGGCCACACAGTCAGATAATGGTGGCGCTGGAAACATGAGGTCTGACAGGCAACCCACGAAACCTGGGTTCCCAACTACGCTCCTCTCCTGGTCCACATCACATACGTTGACTGTGCTGTGTGTCAGGTGTGTTCTAAGCACTGGAATTAAAGAAAATTCCAGAAACCGGATGGTGTGTGTGCTTGTAAATGTTCAATAATTGGCTCTCTGAAACCAAGTGTGTGTGTGTTTGTGTGAATGTGTGTTTATTATAAATTTTACTGAAGGAAATCTAAAATAATAAAATCCTACAGTACTCTATTGTGAATTGCATATAACCGATTTATTCCTACAGTGTACTTTTCTTGAATTTTGCTTGACTCTGCATCCATGGTCAACCTACGGTTGCCACTGATGAACAAGTTTAGTTCTGACATGAATGTCGATCTTTTCATTCATACTAAAGAGTAAGAAGAAAGTGGAAAAGTGAAAGAAGTTTGAATTCAACTCATTTCTCAATGACTTGATCGACTTCTTTACTGGGTTGGAGCACAGTTTGCAAATACTAGAAACATATTTTCTCAACTTCTTTGGGGGTGTGAGTTGCTATTTACAGTTCACAGGCAGACCTTGGCGATATGGTGGGTTTGGTTCCACGCCACCACAAGAGAGTTGCCGAATCTTTTGTTTTCCCGGTGCGTGCAGCAGTTATGTTTGCAAGATCCTGTAGTCAACAATAGTAGCATTCTGTCTTAAAAGATGTACATTGCTTAACTAAAAAATACTTAATTACTAAAAAATGCTAATCATCCTCTGAGTCTTCAGTGAGTCGTCGTAGTAACTCTGAAGGTCACGGACCGCAGGTCCCATAACAAGTGTGATAGTGAGAACGTTGGAAATGTTGTGAAAATTACCAAACTGTGACACAGAGATATGAAGTGAGCCATTGCTGTTGGAACAATGGCACCGATAGACTGGGTTAGACACAGGGTTTCCACAAGCCTTCAGTTTGTAAAAAATGGACTAAAATAAGTATAGTAAAGTGGGAGTTCCCGTCGTGGCTCAGTGGTTAACGAATCCGACTAGGAACCATGAGGTTGCGGGTTCGATCCCTGGCCTCGATCAGTGGGTTAAGGATCCTGCGTTGCCCTGAGCTGTGGTGTAGGTCGCAGACACAGCTCGGATCCCGCGTTGCTGTGGCTGTGGTGCAGGCTGGTGGCTACAGCTCTGATTCGACCCCTAGCCTGGGAACCTCCATATGCTGCAGGAGCGGCCCAAGAAATGGCAAAAAGACAAAAATAAAATAAAATAAAATAAGCGTAGTAAAGTGAAGTGCGGTAAAGTGAGGTCTGCCTGTGACAGCTGTAAGACGGGACGTGTTTACATCTACATCATTAACATTTCCTCTGTTCCCTGGGTTTTTTTTTTTTTGTCTTTTTAGGGCCATACCCGCGGTAAATGGAAGTTCCCAGGCTAGGGGTTGAATCGGAGCTGCAGCTGCTGGCCTGTGCCACAGCAACGTGGGATCTGAGCCGCATGTGTGACCTTACACCACAGCTCACAATGACGCCGTAGCGTTTAACCCACTGAGCGAGGCCAGGGATCAAGCCTGCATCCTCACGGATACTAGTCTACTAGTCGGGTTCATTACTGCTGAGCCATGGCAGGAACTCCATTACCCTCTTAAGGCTAGACCAGGGGTTGGCAAATGTCTCCTGTAAGGGGCAGGACAGTACTTGTGTTAGGCTTTGCAGGTCATACTCAACCACTCTTGTGGTATAAAAGCAGCCATAGATCTGCGAATAAGTGGGCCTGGTTCTGTCGCAGTAAAAGTCTATTTACAGAGAGAGTTAGTGGGCTGAATTTAGCCCATGGCCAACTCCTGGACTAGACAATCAACAAAACAATAAATCCAAACCTGGTTTATCACACCTAATCTATTTCTGTGGTGTAAACACTCCTGCCGTGGCTGATTTCAAGCTGCCAGTGTCATGTCACTGAAAACAGAGCTGAACAGAAATGCACGGTAGCATATACCATTGTATGTCATATATTTCTGCCAGCTTCTACAGCTGTCATGATTTTCAAGAACATAGATAATAGCAAAAGGTAGTAAAAAATGAGAAAGTGATGAGTTTTTTCACCTTTGTTTTTAATATCATTAACTTCAGTTGATATATTTTTTTATTTGTCTTTTTTTTTGTCTTTTCAGTTGATATAATTTAATTTTTTAACAGTGTGGCTTTGCTTAACAACTGTCCAGCCAGGCAAGCTCTTGCGAGTCAGTTCCAGCACTGTTAACACCAGTTAAGGTTAGATGGAGAGAAGTGAACAGGGCAGACAGGAAAGGGAGGTCAAAGGGAGGCGGCTTACCATGCTGAGAAGGATGGAATGGGATTGTTTGACTGACAAGATGCCATCTGAGGAGAGACCGGGAGGAGGGGAAGGAGGGGGCAGCGGTGCGGAAGGCCTGGGACAGAGCACTTGAACCACGCAGGCTGCTCTGAGTAATCTGCCAGCCGGCCGCGTCAGAATCATTGGAGGAGCTGGTGAGAAACAGCTTCTCAGGCACCACCCCGTGCTCTTGGCCAATCTGATACCCAACCAAGTATGGGAAGCCGAATCCACCCCATAGGGCTTCTAGGGCAGAGGGGTGTACGTACATCATTGGGGTGCCTGGCCTTCCCTTTTAGGGGTGGCGGACCAAGACCAGCTTCGGACATGTACGTGCTCTTTAGTATCAGGGCAGAGATGAGCAGGTGGTAAAAGGTGGACCAGGGAAGAAACCCAGGCGGTGACTTGGGAGGGAAGACACGGAGGCCGCCCCGTCCCTCTCCCTCTGCCCAGCCCTCCCTGGCTCCTCTGCTGCACCATGCCAGCTCTTCCTGGAGTCTCGTGGGCTGCATCACGATGGTCTTCACCCCTGCTTCAGTGCCTGGGCACCAGGACCCGCCCCCCCCCATGCTAGGCAGCACCCAAGCCAGGGGGAGAGGGTCCTGGAGAATAGGGGCTCCTCCGGGGTGGGATGTTTTGGCTGTTCTCCTCATTGCTAAACTCCTGGAGCCCAGAAGAGTGCCTGGCTGAAAAGAGGTACCCACTAAGTATTGTGTGAAAAAGTGAAATAAATGGCGTTATTTATCTACCGTAAGGGTGATCCCCGGGGCTGCTGGAGCTCAGAGGAGCAGTGTGAGGAGGCCAGGGAAGCCCTTACAGAGATGGGGACGAGGGATGAAGGAGGAGCAGGGTCGGTCAGGCAAAGGGGTGTGAGGTGGGCAGGACATTCTCCAAAGAGGGGATTTTAAAAGCACAGGCGTGGGAGGGAATGACGAAGGGCAGGCTGGAGTGGAAAGGAGGGGCCCACCGTGGCCGTGGCCAAACCCAGAGGAGTGAGCAAGTCACAGACCGCTCAGGGCTTGACCACAGGCTGAGGGGCTTGGAGTTTGTCCCGAGGGGTCCGAGAGCCCTGGAACGGCTCCAGCAACCAGGCAAGGGGGCTTGGTTGGGGGCTGGGGGCTGGCCCGGCCTCCTCTGCCATCCTGTTCTCGTCTGTTCTTTTCATAATCACTAACTTCCCTCTCCTGGGGAACCCCAGGAGGCAGGGAGTTCTCCAGGATCAGACATTGTATCCCAGCGATGGCTCTTAAAGCAGCATCCCATATTCTGTCCTGTTTGGCCCTTCCATTCACACAGGGAAAACCATTTATGGGGCTAGGTACACCCAAGGACGCACAGGGGGTCAGCTTTGTGGACCAAATCCAAGGCACTTGAGTGAGGAACCGCCACTCTTTTTTTTTTCTTTTCTTAGTTGTGGTAAAACACACATAACAAAATCTACCATCTTAATCATTTGTAAGTGTGCCATTCAGTCGTGTTAAATACATTCGCGTTATGCAGCCGTCACCATCATTGTCTCCAGAAGCCTTTGCATCTTGCAAACCTGAAACTCAGTACCCATTAAATAACAACTCCCCATTTTCCCCTCCCACTGCAGCCCCTGGCAACCCCCCTCCTACTTTCTATGAATTTGCCTGTGCCAGGTGCCTCATGTGAATGGAATTATAATATTTATCTTGTTGCCATTGGCCTCTTTCACTTGGCATAGTGTCCTCAAGTTTCATCATGTCACAGCATGTGCCAGAATTCCCTCCCTTGTTATCTGCTCATCCTTGGCGGACCACTTGTGTTTCTTCCACCTTTTTGGCTGTTGTGAATAATACCACTGTGAACATGGTGTACAAATAGCTCTGCTTTCTATTTTTTTGGATATACAAAGGAATTCCACAAGTAGAATTGCTGAGCCATATGGTAATTTTTTATTTTTTTGGCTTTACCCTTGGCATGTGGAAATTCCCCAGCCAGGGACCGAACCCATGCCAGTCACAGCAGTGACAACACGGGATCTTTAACCTGCTGAACCACCAAGGAACTCTTATTGGGTTATATTTAATATACAGTAAAATTCACCCTTTTTGGTGTGCAGTTCTCTGACAAGGGCGTACTATCGTACAAACCCCGCAGTCAGTGTATAGAGTGGTTCCATAATCCCCCTGCGTCCTCTGGTATCATCTCTGTGGCTAACCCCTTGTCCCATTCCCAGCGCTGGCTGGGAAAAACTGATGTCGTTTCAGTCCCTGAAAGAGCTTTGCCTTTTCCAGAACATCATGTAAATGGAATTCTACAATATTAATAGCCCTTTGAATCAAATTCTTTTGCCTAACAATGCATCTGAGGTTTGCCCATGTTGGGTGTATCGGTAGTTTGATTCTTTTCTTGGCGGAGTGTTTGATTGTATAAATATGCCACGGTTGGTTATCTAATCCTTAAAGGACATCTGGGTTAGTTCCTGGTTTTTGGTGATTAGAAAGTTGCTAAACATCTTGGTACCAGTTTTTGTGGAAACAGAGATTTTTATTTCACTTGGGTAAATACAGGGTGGGACTGCTGTCGTAAGTGGTAATTGTATATTTCACTTTGGAAGATACCACCAAATAGTTTTCCGAAGTAGCTGTTCCCACCAGCAGTGAGCGAGGGCCCGCTCGTTCCACATCCTCAGCAGCACTTGGTGTTGTTACGTTGGTTTTGTTGTTGTTGTTGTTGTTTTCAGATTCCAGTTTTGCACCAGCTTACCTTTCTCTTCCTTCCTTCCTTCCCTCCTTCCCTCCTTCCTTTCTTTCTTCATGCGTTTTAGAGCCATACCTGAGGATTATGGAAGTTTCCAGGCTGAGGGTCAAATCTGAGCTGCGGCTGTCAGGCTACACCACAGCCACAGCCACGTGGGATCCAAGCCACATCTACAGCCTACACCACAGCTCAGGGCAATGCCAGGTCCTTAACCCACTGAGCAGGGCCAGGGATCGAACCCACATCCTCATGGATACTGGTCAGATTTGATACTGCTGAGCCACAATGGGAACTTCCAGGTTGGGCTTTTATTTAAGTCATCCTGGTAGCCATTCATAGTAGTGTTAATTTATACTTCCCCAGTGACTGATAATTTTGAGTACCTGTTCATGTGCTTATTTGCCATCTGTTTATCTTTTCTGAGGAACTGTCTGTTAGGTTTTTGGCCCATTTTAAAAACTGGGTTGCTTTTCATGTGTTACAAATTCTTTATAGATGCTGGATCCCATCAGACATAAGATTTGCAAGTATTTTCTACTAGTCATATGATTTATCTTTTCATTTTTCTTAACTATCTTTTGAAGAGCAGATTCTTAATTGTTTTCTTTCTTTTTTTTTTTTTGTCTTTCTGTCTTTTTAGGGTCGCACCCACAGCATATTCCCAGGCTAGGGGTCCAATTGGAGCTGTAGCTGCCAGCCACAGCCACAGCCACAGCAACGCAGGATCCGAGTGGCATCTGCGACCTACACCACAGCTCACGGCAGATCCTTAAGCCACTGAGAGAGGCCAGGGATCGAACCTGCATCCTCATGGATGCCAGTCAGGTTTGTTAACCGCTGAGCCACAACAGGAACTCCAGATTCTTAATTTTGATGGAAGTCCAATTTATCAAATTTTAAATGGATTATATTTTGGTGTCATATCTAAGAAATATTTGCCTCTCCCAAGTCAGTGAGACGCCTATGTTTTCTCCTAGACATTTTATGGTTTTAGGTTTTAAATTTAAGTCAGTGACCCATTTTGAGTTCTTTTTATGTAGTATAATGTGTGGATTAAGGTTCTTCTTTTACATATGGATATCCAGTGATTCCAACACAATTTGTTGAAAAGACTGTTTTCTTTCTATTGAATGCCTTTGCATTTTTCTCAATTCAATTGACCGTGTATGTGTGGATCTATTTCTAGATTCTCTATTCTGATCCACTGATCTATATGTCTATCTTTTGCCAATACCATCTCTCTTGATTCCTTATAGTAAGTTTTATAATCTGTCTTGATTACTGTAGCTCTTTGTAGTAATACTCAAAAGACAGCTCTCCAGCTTTTCTGTTTTTTTTTTTTCAAAACTGTTTTTGCTGCTGCACTTCACTTGTCTCTCCTTATGAATTTAAAGATCGGCTTGTTAAGGGAGTTCCTGTTGTGGTGCAGCGGAAATGAATCTGACTAGTATCCCTGAGGATGTGGGTTTAATCCCTGGCCTCGCTCAGTGGGTTGGGGATCCGGGTTGCCATGAGCTATAGGTCACAGATGAGGCTTGGATACTGTGTTGCTGTGGCTGTGATGTAGGCCAGCAGCTGCAGCTCTGATTGGACCCCTAGCCTGGAAACTTCCATATGTCGTGGGTGCGGCCCTAAAAAGCAAAAAAAAAAAAAAAAAAAAAAAAAAAAAAAAGGAATGGGGGGGTCTTTGTCAAATTTGGGAAAATTTCAGCCATTCTTTGAATGTTTTTACACCTCTGCTTTTTTCCCTCCCCCTGGGAATCCAGTGACACAAATGTTAAACCTTTTGTCATTGTCTTTTTTTTTTTTTGTCTTTTCACCATTTCTTGGGCTGCTCCCCAGGCATATGGAGGTTCCCAGGCTAGGGGTCTGATGGGAGCTGTAGCCACCGGCCTACGCCAGAGCCACAGCAACTCAGGATCTGAGCTGCATCTGCGACCTACACCCCAGCTCATGGCAACACCAGATCCTTAACCCACTGAGCAAGGCCAGGGATCGAACCCCCAACCTCATGGATTCGTTAACCACTGAGCCACGACAGGAAATCCTTGTCATTGTCTTTTATTATCGGCTCTGTTCTTTCTTCCTTCCTTGCTTCCTTCCTTCTTTCTTTTTTTAAAAAAAAAAAAAAATTTTTTTTTTTTTTAATTGGTCTTTTCTAGGGCCACACCCACAGCATACGGAGGTTCCCAGGCTAGGGGCTGAATTGGAGCTGTAGCCGCTGGCCTACACCACAGCCACAGCAACTCGGGATCTGAGCCACGTCTTCGATCTACACCACAGCTCACGGCAATGCTGGATCCTTAACCCACTGAGCGAGGCCAGGGATCAAACTCACAAGTTCATGGTTCCTAGTCAGATTTGTTAACCATTGAGCCATGATGGGAACTCCCCCAAATTTTTTTTTAAAAAGTTCTAATTGATTTACAGTGATCTGTCAATTTCTTTTCTTGTTCTTTTCTCTTTCTTTTTCTTTTTTGCTTTTTAGGGCTGCACCCGTGGCATACGGAAGTTCCCAGGCTAAGTGTCGAATCAGAGCTATAGCTGCCAGCCTACGCCACAGCCACAGCAATGCCAGATCCTTAACCCACTAAACAAGGCCAGGGATTGAACCTGCCTCCTCATGGATGGTAGATTCATTTCTTCTGAGCCACAACAGGAACTCCCCCTTCTGTCAATTTCTGCTGTACTCTTCCTTCTTTCTTTTTTCTTTCTTTCCTTCCTTCCTTTTTTAAAAAATATAATTTGCTCTTTTTTTCAGATTGAGTAATTTCTCCTATGCTGTCTTCAGATTCACTGATTCTTTCATGTTATCTCCATTCTTCTATTGCGCCTATCCAGTAAGCTTTTTTTTTTAATTTTCATTTTTTTATCGGTGTCAAACCTGTTGACTTGAAACAAGAGGAATTAATTTTCATATGGTACTGGAGGTCATAAGTCCAGAAATCAAAGTGTCGGTTCCTTCTGGAGGCTCCGAGGGAGAATCTGTCCTGTCTCTTTCTTAGCTTCTGGTGACTTCCAGCAGCCTTGGCACTCCTTGGCTTGGAGACCTTTCATTCTGATCCTGCCGGCTTGGCTTCACGTGGTGTTCTGCCCTGTGTGTCTTTCTGGGTTTTCACATCGTCTTCTTATAAGGATACCAGTTGTTGGACTTAGTGTCTTCCCTAATCTGGTATGACCTCATCTTTACTAATTACTTCTGCCAAGACCCTTTTTCCAAATAAAGTCACAATCTGTGGTGCTGGGTAGACATGAATTTTTGGAGGACAGTAGTCAACCCAGTACTATTCCATTCTTTTTTTTTTTTTTTTTTTTTTTTTTTTTTTTGTCTTTTGTCTTTTTAGGGCTGCACTGGCGGCATATGGAGGTTCCCAGGCTAGGGGGTGAATCAGAGCTACAGCTGCCGACCTACACCGCAGCCACAGCAACTTGGGATCCAAGCTGCATCTGCGACCACAGCTCACGGCAACACCAGATCCTTAACTCTCTAAGCAAGGCCAGGGATCGAACCTGCGTCCCCACGATGGGAACTCTCTTATTCCTCAGTTCTAATAGTTCTATTTGGTTCATCTTTGTTTCTTCTGTCCCGCCCCCCCACCCCAAGATCCTATTTTTTTCGTTTGTTACAGGAAAGTTTGCAGTTGCTTTTGAAACATTTTTACAGTGACTATTTTAAATTCCTTGTCGGATAATTCCAACATCACTGTGATCCACTGGCATCCCTTGATTGTCTTTTCTCGTCCAAGTTGAGATTTTCCTGGTTCTTGGAATGGTGAATTATTTTTATATATAACCAGGACATTTCAGAAATTATGTTATGAGACTCTGGGTCTCATTCAGATCTGCTATAGACCTCTACTGTATTGCGGTAATGAGAGAGGGGCACCAACTCTCTACCAGCAGGTGGGGTGCAGAAAGTCTAGGCTGCCCACCAGGCCCACACTGACTCCAGCCTGTAGACAGAGGGGAGGGTTGGTTGCCTTATTACCACTGGGCAGGTGGATATCTTGGTTCCACAGGTGGCCTCCTTAACATTGAGGGAAGGGAGTGATGCCTCATTGCTGTTGGATGGGGATGGCAGCCTGGGCTCCCCACGGGGCCGCCGCTGACATCATGGAAATTGTGGGGTGGGGTACTGCTAGGCAGTGATGAAGCCCAGGCTCCCCATGCTGCCTCCTCTAACACCACCTGCGGGGGAGGGGGAAAGGTACCTTGTTACCACAAGACAGAGACTGGGAGTGAGGTTTTCTTTAGTATTTTGCTGGAGGTGGCATTTAATGTCAGAAGATTCCTGCGAGTTCCTGCTGTGGCACAACAGGATCCGTGGTGTCTCTGCAGCACCAGGATGCAGGTTTGATCACAGGGCCAGCACAGTGGGTTAAATGTTCCAGCATGGCTGCAACTGCAGCTTAGGTCACAACTGAAGCTCAGATCTGATCGCTGGTCTAGGAACTCCATGTGCCTCGGGGTGGCCAAAAAAGAAAAAAGGAAAAAAAAAAAAAAAAAGATTTCTGTCTTGCTAGGGTGCCTCTTTCTCAATCAATCCTTTGACAAGAGAAAACAGGCTTTTCATAGGGGTGATTTTTGTCTGTGCCCGATTGGCTTCTCAAGCATCCAACAAAAAGAAAACTCAGGGACTCACTGCTGCGTCATTTGAGTCCTGGGGTTCCTAGTTGGTCTGCCTTTATCTGTTTGTTTTATATGTAATGCCTAGCATTTTAAACAGCATTTAGTGGGAAAGGTAGCGAGGAATGCATTTACTCCATCTTGTTCAGAACCAGAAATCCCTTTTTAAAAATTTAATATTCTCTTTATCCCTTTAAGTCCAAGCGGAGATGTTTCTGGATATAGAAACCTTTTAAGAACCTGTGGGTCACTCTGAATCTGATTCAGGTCCACTCTGGTAAACAAAAGCCACGTCCACAATTTCTCGGAGATAAGCGCTTCCCTCATTTGCCTTATGCTGAATTGGCTCAAGGGCAACTCCCCTAAGCTTCCTGGAATCCCTCTTGCTTGATTCAGAGGATCCGTGAGGCACACCTATCCTTTCTTTGTGTCTTTTGTTTGATTGAAGATTACTCTGATCCATTGTCTTAAATCTTGCTGAGATGCAAGCAAAAGATTGGATAGTCACCTTCTCTGTTTCATTTTTAGACCATGTTTTTCTGGCAAAGCTCTGGACTCGAGCTTTGCTAGGAAACCATTGTTTAACTTTACTATCCTTTGCCATTTAGAGAGGCTGAGCATTTTCTACCACCAAGTCCTGGCTCCTTCGCATTTCACATTTTCCCTCGGGACTCCTCGGCCTCAGCCCTGTTGACACTTCGGACGGGGGTAATTCTTTGTTGGTTGGTGGGGAGGTGATGGTGGGAGGGGTTCGTCTGGCGTGTTGTAAGATGTTTAGCAGCAGCCCTGGCCTCTCCTAACTAGATGCCAGTAGCAACCTCTCCAGTTTTGACGATCAGAAATGTGTCCTGGCATTGCCAACAGACGTTGCCAAATGTCCCTCCGGGAGGTGTCATCCCTCCCCCTTGAGAAGCCGCTGTAGTTTCTCTCCCTCCTCTGGCATCTTACTATAAGCAACAAGAAGACACCGGGTAGGGTGGCGGGGGGAGCCTCCGACACTTGATTTGGAAATATCCTTAGCTGGATCCCAACTCCTTAGGCACGTTTTCTGCTATCCCCTTTACCACAGGCAGTAGAGTTGCTAAAACTCTGTGCCGCAACGTAGCAAGAATTCCTCTTCCCCAGTTCCCATCGGAGCTTCCCTCACTTTCCTGTACACCCTGGCCGCAGTCCTATCAAAGGCTTGAGGCTTGGATTATCTGCTTTTTCAAGGCACTTTGGTCTTCCCGTGCACTCCTCTTATCCGTGGCCTGTGTACTGCACTACCACGTCTCACAGTGCTGCTACAGTGGTACCCTACCCAGTATCAAAATCTCTGTATGTTATCTATTGCTGTATGGCAAATCAGCCCCATATTTATTTAAAACAAGTATTTATTGGGAGTTCCCATCCTGGCTCAGTGGTTAACGAATCTGACTAGCACCCATGAGGGCACAGGTTCGATCCCTGGCCTCGCTCAGTGGGTTGAGGATCCAGTGTTGCTGTGTCTGTGGTGTAGGCCAACAGCTACAGCTCCAATTTGATCCCTAGCCTGGGAACCTCCATATGCCACAGGTGTGGCCCTAAAAAGCAAAAAAAAAAAAAAACAAAAAACAAACAAAAAAACCCAAAAAACCAAGTATTTATTGTTTCAAAGGTTTTTTCGTTTTTTGTTTTTTTACTTTTGGAGGCCACTCCTGTGGCACATGGAAGTTCCCAGGCTAGGGGTTGAATTGGAGCTGGAGCTGATGGCCTATGCGACAGCCACAGCAATGCCAGATCTGAGCCACATCTTCCGATCTATGCCACAGCTCACGACAATGCCGGATCCTTAACCCAAGAGGGAGGCCAGGGACTGAACCTGCATCCTCATGGATACTGGTCAGGTTCGTAACCCACTGAGCCTCAACGGGAACTCCCTATTATCTCATAGGTTTTGGACATCAGGGATCCAGGACTGCTCTAGCTGGGTGGTTCCACTTCAGTCTCTCCCGAGGTTGCCGTCCAGCTGTTGGCGGGGGCTGCTGTCATCCCCAGACTCTACTAGGGCCAGTGAGTCTGTTTCCATGATCACTTATGGGGTTGCTGGCTGGCCTCTGTTCTTCACTGGCTGTTGGCTGGAACCTCCAGTTCCCTGCCACGTGGGCCTCTCTGCAGGGCTGTTGACAGCATGGCAGCTTGCTTCTCCCTGAGTGACTGAGCCAAGCAATAGAGAGAACACACACCCAAGATGGGAAGCCGTGGTCTTTTAAAATTTTGGACGTGATGTACCATCATCTGCCACGTCTTATTGGTCACGTAGAGGAAGCCTGATAACCGCGGAGAAGAGGCCTGCGCAAAGGTATGAATAAACGGAACTCGAGGAACATTGGGAGGTTTTTTAAGTGGCTGGTCGCCACATTTCAATCTTATTCAATCAAGATATTTTTCCTTTTGGAATTCACCTTTGATTTATGGTTATTTTCTTTTCTTTCTTTCTTTCTTTTTTTTTTTTTTTAGGGCTGTACTTGTGGCTTATGGAGGTTCCCAGGCTAGGGGTCGAATCCGAGCTGCAGCTGCTGGCCTCTGCCACAGCCACAGCGATTCCAGATGGGAGCCATGTCTGTGACCTACACCACAGCTCATGGCAACGTGGGATTTATTTATTTATTTATTTTGCAATGCCGGATCCTTAACCTACTGAGGGAGGCCAGGGATCGAACCCACATCCTCATGGATACTAGTCAGGTTTGTTACCACCGAGCTACAACAGGAACTCCTCATAGGTTGTTTTGAAGTGTTTTTTTTTTTTTAATCACCAAGTATCGGGGTGTTTTCCAGATCTCCTTCTATTATTATTTATATTTTAATTCATTTATAGTCATTACACATATTTTATATGATTTAAATTCTTTTAAATTTGATGAAGTTTATTTTATGGCTCAGAAGATGATGTATCTTGGCGAGTGTTTTATGTGCAGTTGAAAAGAATGTTTATTTTGCTGGGGAAGTGTTAGAAAAACGTCATTCAGAATAAGCTGGTTGACAGTGCTCAGAGGTCCTTAATTTTTTTTTCTGTCCACTCTCCCGTGTTTTTGGAGCTCTGTTATTTGATGTACGTACACATTTGTGATTGTTAAGTCTTCTTGGTGAACTTACCAACCTTTTATCGTTACGCAGTGTCTGTGCTCATCCCTGAATAGTCTTTCTTTCTTTTTTTTTTTTTTTTTTTGTTCGTTTTTCTGGTCATGCCCACAGCATGTAGAAGTTCCCAGGCTAGGGATCAAACCTCTGCCACAGCAGTCCTCCAAGCCGCTGCAGTGACAATATGGGATCCTTAACCCTCTGCCCCACAAGGGAATTCCCAGTAGTCCTTCTTTTGAAGTCTACTTTTTCTGATTTTAATATTGCTACTCAGGAGTTCTCGTCCTGGCTCAGCAGAAATGAACCCAACTAATACCCATAAGGACACAGATTCGATCTCTGGCCTTGCTCAGTAGGTTAAAGATCCCGAATTGCAGACACGGCTCGGATCCAAGTTGCTGTTGCTGTGGTGTAGGGCAGCAGCTACAGCTCCGATTGGACCCCTAGCCTAGAAACTTCCATATGCTGTGGGAGCAGCCCTAAAAAGACAAAAAAAAAAAAAAAAAATTATTGCTACTCTCATTTACTTTGATTAGTGTTTGCATAGTATATCTAATTCTATCCATTTATTTTTTTTTAATTTATTGAGGTATAGTTGATTTACAATGCTGTGTTAATTTCCGCTATACAGCAAAGTGATTCATTTATACACATATGTATTCTTTTTTCATATTCTTTTCCATTATGGTTTATCATAGGATATTGAATATAGTTCCCTGTGCTATATAGTAGGACCTTATTATTTACGCATTCTGTATATAATACTTTGCACCTGCCAATCCCAAACTCCCTAACCGTCTTTCCCCACTCACCATCCACCCCTGCCCCCGCAACCACAGGTCTGTTCTCTATGCGATGAGTCTGTTTTTGTTTCATAGATATGTTGATTTGTGTCATATTTTAGATTCCACTTATAAGTGATAGCATATGATGTTTGTCTTTCTCTCTCTGACTGACTTTGTTTAGTGTGATAATCTCTGGTTCCGTCCACATTGCTGCAGATGGCATAATTTCCTTCTTTTAAATGTCTGAGTAATAGTCTCCACCCATTTACTTTACTTTTTCTTCTGGCCACACCCACGGCCTGTGAAAGTTCCTGGGCCAGGAATTAAACCCTTCCCACAGCAGTGACCCGAACTTCTGCAGTGACAACACGGGATCCTTAATCTACTGCGCCCCAAGAGAACTCACATCCATTTATTTTTAACTCACATATTTCTTTATAGTTAAGTTAGGTTTCTTGTAGACAGCATTTTATTGCCTCTTGCCTGTTTTTTTTTTTTTTTTTTTTTCCTGGTCTACTAACCTGTCTTTTAACTGGTTGACTTTCATTCACACACAGTTGGGTGAAAATCTTCCATTTCATTATTTGTTAGATTATGTTTTTTCTTTTTTCTTTTTCTTTTTCTTCTTTTTTTTTTATTTGTCTTTTTGCCTTTTCTAGGGCTGCTCCCGAGGCATATGGAGTTTCCCAGGCTAGGGGTCTAATCAGAGCTGTTGCTGCCGGCTTACACCACAGCCACAGCAACACAAGATCCAAGCCGTGTCTTCAACCTACACCACAGCTCACAGCAATGTTGGATTCCCCAACCCACTGAGCGAGGTCAGGGATCAAACCCGCATCCTCATGGATACTAGTTAGGGTCGTTAACCTCTGAGCCATGATGGGACACCAGGACCAGCACTTTTACAGCAAGCATTCAGCAGGCCTACCCTAGTCTGAGAAAGACCTGGTCTTTTGAGAAAAATGCCACTTGTATTAATCCTGAGCCAGGGCCCAGGTGAAAGAGAAGTCAGATCTTTGTAGTCTTGACATGTCAAATCCGAAGAGGCCCAAGGAAGATGCCTCCCAATCCTTTTATGATTCTATTTTACCTCCACTGTTGGCTTGTTATTTATACTCTTTTAAAAAAGTTTTAGTGGCTTCCCTTGTATTTACAATATGTATCTTCAGTTAGTGACAGTCAATCTTCACATACTATTATACTACTTCTTACACAGCAGAAGGACCCTTTCACAGTGTGTTTCCAATTTCCATCACTTTTACTGCTGTTCAGGTCATAACACTTTACTTTTATATATGCTCTACATCCATAATTTATTGTTACTGTTTTGCTTTAGACAGTCATTTATCTTTTAAGGTGATTAAAAAGATTAAAAAAAAAAAAACAAAACCCTCTCAGATTTACCTTTATTCTCTCTCTTTCTGGAGATCTTCATTTCTTTATGTAAATCCAGGTTTCTCTCTGGTATCATTTTCTTTCTGCCTCCAGAACGTCTACCTTTTTTTTTTTTTTTTTTTTTTTGTCTTTTTAGGGCTGCACCCGGGGCATATGGAGGTTCCCAGGCTAGGGGTCAAATTGGAGCTACAGCTGCCAGCCTACACCACAGCCACAGCAATGCAGGATCCAAACTGCGTCTGCAACCTATATCACAGTTCACGGCAACGCCAGATCCTTAACCCACTGAGCGAGGCCAGGGATCGAACCCACAACCTCATGATTCCTAGTTGGATTCATTTCTGCTTTGCCACCAAGGGAACTCTTGAGTCTGCTGTAATTCTTATCTTTGTTCCTCTGTACATGCTATATTCGTCCCTCTTGATGCCTTCAAGATTTTCTCTTTATCTTGGATTTTCTTTTTTTTTTTTTTTACTTTTTTTAATTGTTATTTCCCCAATACAATTTTTTTTTCTACTGTACAGCAAGGTGACCCAGTTACACATACATGTATACATTCTTTTTTCTCCCATTATCATGCTACTAAGTAAAGTAAATATCTTGGATTTTCAGTAGTTTGAATATGATCGATCATATTTTTTGTTTGTGTGCTCACTTGTGTGTCTGTCTATTGGCATTTAATTTTTTCTTTTAAGAGATTCTGTGAGTTTTGGCTCTGTGGTCCTTTCATTATTTTTGGAAAATTATTGACCATTACTTCCACAGGTGTATGTGTGTGTGTGTTGTGTGTGTGTGTGTGTTTCTATCTCTATCTCTTCTCTTTCTGGGATTCAGATTATGCATGTGTTAGCTCTGGATCTTGCAGGCTTGTTTGTATGCTGTTTCACTCTTTTTTTTCTCTCTCTGTCTCAGTGTGAGTAGTCTCTGTTGACCTACCTTCAAGTTTACTGAGTCTTCCCTCAGTTGTGTTGAGTTTACTGATGAGGCCGCCAAGGGCATTCTTCATCTCTGTTACATGTTTTAAAGATTTCTAGCATTTTCCATATGACTTTTTTATAGTCCCTGTCTCTCTGCTAAAATTCCCCTTCTGTTTATACATGAGGTCCATAGTTTCCAATGGAACCTTTCACATATCATTATAGTTGTTTTAAATTCCCTGTCAGATAACTCCAGAGAGTTATCTAGGTCTTAAGTCTGGTTTGGTTGATTGCTTTGTCTCTTGACAATAGGGTTTTTTGTTGTTTTTGTTAAATTGCTTTGTATGTGTGTGTTGTAATTTTTGACTCCCGGACACAATGTGTAGAACAGTAAAGACTGAGGTCATTATTATTTTTGCCTGGAAATCGTCACATCTCTTCTTTTCTGAGGCCATTACTATGGAGAATTGAGTAAATATTGTCAGGAGTTTGGTTTCATTGTCTCTATGAATACTTTTAGTGTCTGTGCCTCCCAGGGATTCTATACTTTCATGCTAGCCACACTGGGCCTTTAGCAGTAAAAGCTGTAGCTGAACTCTTGTACCTGTTTGCAAGGAGATCTTGTCTTCCTCCCACGTCACAAGTGTGGCAGGGCCCTGCTTTTTTTTTTTTTTTTTTTTCTTTTTTTTTTTTTTTTTTGCCATTTCTTGAGCGGCTCCCATGGCATGTGGAGGTTCCCAGGCTAGGGGTCTAATCAGAGCTGTAGTCGCCGGCCTACGCCAGAGCCACAGCAACATGGGATCCGAGCCTCGTCTGCAAGCTACACCATAGCTCACGGCAACACCAGATCCTTAACCCACTGAGTGAGACCAGGGATCAAACCCGCAACCTCATGGTTCCTAGTCAGATTCGTTAACCACTGAGCCACGACGGGAACTTCCCCTATTTCTTCTTGAAGGCACCTGTCCTTCTTTGGAATTCAGGTTAATTGGCTGCTCTGCAACCTCAGCTTGCAGATGGATTTGACAAAAGTAATAACTTTATAGCTTACCTAACAAATGAAAGAAATTGCTATTAGTGTGGTAGTGACACTTTCCCCAGCTTTCTGCATCCTAGATGGAAGCCAGAAGTCCAAGCTGTTTATGTTTTCACTGCTTCTTTCACCTCCTTTTGCAGTCTACCCTTGGGTCATGCTTCCTGGGTCTTTCTCTTGGCTGATACCCTTCCAGCATAGCCCCCTGAGTTCCTTCTAGCTTGGATGCTTTTTGCCTCTCCACCCTTCTATGTGGTAAATATCTGGCCAAGAGAGGAGACAGACAGGTTCCTGATCTGTCACCATCTTGAGGACAGCTCAAAATAACCCATGCAATCCTGTTCCCAGGGATAAACCTGAAAAAGGGGGAGGTGATTTGGGGAGGCGAGCTCTCATCCACTGTACTCTTGCCTTGGTCTCATTTCTCTGGTAGAAAACGGGACCAAGTATTCACTCCACTGATGAAGAATAAGAATCAAACTGACCAAAACATTTCTTGGAAGATGAAAACGGCCATGGGGTAGAAGGGGGACAGGCTGGGAATGGGGGTTACAAGCACAGTCTCTGGAATCAGTCCACCTGGGTTTGAATATCTGCTCCATGTAGTTAGTTGCTGTCTGGCCTTGGACAAATCCCTTTCCCTCTCTGTATCTCAGTTTCTGTATCTCTAAAAGAGAAATAAAAATAGTATTTACCTCACAGGATTACTAAGAGGATTAAAAGAGTTAATAGATGCAAAGCACTTATAACCGTGACAGGCACATAATAAGCTCTGTAGCAGTATTAACTATTAGAGCGTACTTCCTAGACTTTCAGGAATTCATGGAAGAAAGCCCTTGCCTCTCTTGCTCAGAACCCGTGACAGTCAAAACAGCTAATGTTTATTGAGCATCTCCAGGGTGCCCAAGTCCTGGACTAAGCATTTTATATGAATGATCTCATAGGAGGTAGGGATTAATTACTCCTACCTAATAGACAAAGAAATCAAGGATCAGAGAAATTGTTTACACAGCTGGCTAGACACGGAGCTAGGTTTACAACCCAAGAGGGTCCCATGCCTGTGCCCCTAACCACTGCCCGTGTTGCCTCCCACAAACTAGTTCCCTTGCTTGTAAAGTAGCGCGGAAGCTACTGGCGGTATTTACCTGACAGGATTGTCTTGAGAGCTCAGTAACAGTAGAAGAGGCCAGCTTTTAGTGTTTGTGCAGCGTGCTGGTCCCCTGACAGGGAAGCCGGACTGGGTCGCCAACTCTTCATACCTCCACCTCTCTGGACGTGCCCTTCCCCCTTTTCTCTGCTTGTGGAACTCATTTCTTTAAGGCTCAGCTGAGCTATCAGCACCCGGATTTCATTCCAACAATGGAGGTTTAAGCAGTGGGTGGCACATCAGACTTGCGTTTTGAAATGACTGATGTGGGGTTCCTTGGATAGTGCTCTCAGCTCTAAAGTGTTGACTGACTTCTGTGGGGGATGGAGCGTCGCAGGACCAGGGTACAAGAAAACCAGAAACAGATAGAAGGTTTCTGTAGGAGCCAAGGGAGGGATGGTAGTGGAAACGGAAGGGAACGGCGGATTGGAAAGATACTTAAGAAAGAGAATCGACGGTTAATGGAGGTGTAATAATGTGGGCAGCTAAAGACCCACAGAGGTTCCAAGGATGACCCCTAGTTCCTGGCTTGCTCGCAGATGTTTGTCGAATGAATGAGTGACCCCAGAGCAAGAACATCTCCGAAAGACGCCCCCAACCCTGCGGCTTCTGGAGCCACTTACCCAGGGTGGAAGGGAGGAGGAGAGAATGGGCACAGAGCTTTGGTCCAGGACACTTTTCTGGCCCGGCTTAGAGCCAGGAGCCGCTGCGAGGGGGCAAGCGTTTCCCCTCTGGGCCCACAGTTTCCGCCTCGCTCCTCCACCCCCGCCGGCCGGGATGCGCAGCGCCCCTCTTAGCAACCTGGAGGAGTTGGCTCCTAGCCGGCGTTTGGGGGCGCGGCGCAGCAGCCCCCCGCCTCCAGCCCCGACCCGCCCTGTCCCGGCGCCCACTCCGCCCAGAGCTCTGGAAGGTTGGGCGGCGGCTCTGTCCATCCGGAGCCGGGAGCCGGGGGCTGCGAGGTGAGTCCCAGAGTAGGGGGGTCTCCGGCGCAGTACACCTGCCCTGATGGGTGGCAGCGGGTCTCCAGCCTCTCTTCCGCTGCGTGCGCCTCTCGAGAGATGCGCGCCTAAGCCGGCCGAGCGCGGCGGAGGGTTCGGGGCAGTCCGGGTGTGGGTGCGTGGAGGTTGCTTCTGGGCTGTCCAGGAGTCGGGGAGCAGCTATGGTGCGGGGCCGAGAGCCCTAGTGTCTCCGCGGCGAGGGGTGCGGGCGGGCGGGGCGCAGCAAGTGTATGGGAGCGCGCGGAGCAGGGCAGGGGCCCCGGAGGGTCGCGGGGAGGAAGGATGAGAGCCGGGAACTTTTTGCCGTCCGGGAAGTGTGAGCGATCGCGCCCGCCGGGGCTGCCAGCTACCGCTGGGCGACCGGCGAGGAGCGCGTGTGCCCGCCGCCGCCCTTCCCCCACTTCCGCCTCCCGCCTCTTCCTCGTTCCCCGCTCCCAGGGCCGGTCTGTCCCGGGGGAGACCCGGCGGCGCAGCCCCACCCCGGCCGGCGCGGCCCGCTCCCACGCCCCCGCCGCCGTCGCGCTGGAGAGGACAGCCTGAGTCAGCGGGGGCGCCGGGCGCGGCAGGTAGGGGCTCCGCGGGGCGGGCGCAGGTGCCGCGGGAGGCCGGGAGCCTGGAGCACGAGTGGAAAGGCTGCCCCCCCCACCTCCCCTCCCTTCCCCCGCGGTCGCGGCGTGTCCCCTTTTAGGGAATTCTTTCTCTCTCGCTGACTCCGGTGCGGGTGGGGCAGCACCGAGAGGGAGCTCTCGATTCCACTGGCCGGGCCCCTGGCCGCCCCCTGCCCACAGATCGCTTCAGACCTCGCCACCCCTCTTCCCTGCACCTTCAGTTATGTAAACAACCCCCTTCGGATCTCGTCGGCGCTCGGCTCCGCGGCTCCCCGGGGGGCAGCCCCTTCAGTCTCCTGATATTGATGGGGTGAGGGAGGAAAGAGAGAGGCCGTCCCTGGAGCCCCTGGTCCCCTCCAACTCCCCGATCCTCTTTCTCACCCTTCCCTGCCCCCCTGCTGGAGCAGACAGCCCCAGGGGCCCTGGGTATTTTTAGCGTTGTGACCTGGGAGGCAGCACTAAGAGCCTTTCGCTGGAATCAGCGTCAGCGCCTCCCTCCTCCGCTGCCAGCCCGGGCCACATGGTTTCCCCACACTTCCTTGTCTCTGCCTGGCCCACTTGGGTTTGGGTCCCTCGTGACCCGCCCCCGCTCGGGTGGAACTAACCAGGGTCTCGGAATACGCCGAGTCCGGATGCGGTGAGGAAGACAGTCTGAGCACAGTGACGATCTGGTCCTGAAGCTAATACTCCCTTGCCACCGGTGATGGGCTCCAGAGGGAGAATGGAGGGAATCTGAGGGAATGGTGTTCTGGAAGGCTCTCCGCACTGGAGGCCAGAAGGCCTGGTCTGAACTGCACCCTTCCAACTGCTACTTGCTCACTAGTGCGGAGTCAGACAGTGAGATGTGTCAGAGGAGAGGAGCTCAAATAAAGAGCTGTGGGAGGCAGAGAAGAGATGGTGTCCTCTAAATAGCACAGGGACTGGAGCTTTGAGCTTCCAGAGCACCTTGGCAGCAGAGTCTTGAAGGCAGGTAGGAAGATGATGCCATTTTACACTGGGAGGCTGAGGCTAGAAAGGTGACTTCCCTAGGGACAGAGCCCAGTCTTAGACTTCAGAGCAGGGATTGGAGGGGATACTGGTGATGGGTGTGTGTGTGTGTGTGTGTGTGTGTGTGTGTGTGTGTGTGTGTGTGTGTGTGTGTGTGTGTGTGTGTGTGTAGAGGGAGGGAGGGAGTGGGGGAGGGGTGCTTTTCCTTTGGTCTAAGTTTTGATAGATGGTGGGGAACCAGCCCTAGAGTTGCAGCCCTAGAGGAGGGGACCTTTCTGAGATCTGCTCTCCTGTCCTTTTCCCCAGCCTTCTGAGGAGAGGCTGGGTCCATTATGTGGAAAAAGTGCTCCCCCATTTGAGCTGAACCAGCCCCTACAATCCCTCTCAAGGGCCACGAGACTGAGACTTGGCCATTGGCTGTGTTCCCTGAATACAGAGGCGCCTCTTTTGCTGTGCCTGGAACTGGCATCCCCTTTGTGGAGCTAGGGTCAGCCCTGCCTCTGTGTGAGACTTGAAGTTGGTGGTAATGGACTTGGTTTCAGGGAAAAGAAGGAGGTAAACTTTAGAAGTGTCCAGGCAGCAATCGAGGGCCCCCTGCCGGGATGCCGGCTTCGGGCTGGGCTCCCCAAGCCCAGGCCCCCATGGGGTCCCCTCTCAACTTCAGAGCTGTGCTTGTTCTTCCAGGAGCTAACATGGACCCGAATCCGCGGGCAGCCCTGGAGCGCCAGCAGCTCCGCCTTCGGGAGCGGCAGAAATTCTTCGAGGACATTTTACAGCCTGAGACAGAATTTGTCTTCCCCCTGTCCCACCTGCATCTCGAGTCACATAGACGTAAGTTCCGAGTCCTGGGGAGAGGGACTGGGGGGGGCCGGGGAGGATGTCCTTCGGGACCCAAATCTTGAGAGACCCCCTCCCTGCTTGTTTTCCTGGCCATTTGTCTGTCTCTGGACCTGGCAGATATGTCTGACCGTCCTATCAGCTCCGGGCCCGGCTCCCCCTGACCCGCCCCCTTCTTGATCTGCAGCCCCCATTGGTAGTATCTCATCCATGGAGGTGAATGTGGACACACTTGAGCAAGTGGAACTGATTGACCTTGGAGATCAGGACGGAGCAGACGTGTTCTTGCCTTGGGAAGATCCTCCACCAACCCCCCAGACGGCTGGTATGCCCTTCTGCTTCGGGTTGGCCAGAGCCGCGTCAGGGCTCTGACATGGGGCTGCGGGGCCCGACTGGGCAAGTGTGTACAGAGGGGCTGAGAGTGGGCATTTCCACCACCAGCACAGCTGTCTGTTCTGATTTGAGGGAAGTCAACCTTGAGGGAAGCTGGTTGCAGATTCCTAACCCCAAACTCTAGGAGTGCCCAACCCCCCTTAGCCTTTTTTAGTTTTATAATTATTATAATTAAAATAATGTAAAAATATGCTTTTAATATTAGACAACTTAAGCAGTTTAGTCATCCTAATCTTAGTGTTCATTTAGCACTTTATTAGGTTTCTGATACTGCGCTGAAAAAGTTCAATATATTATCTCAGTCCCTAACAATCCCTATTAGGGCAGGTGGGATTCTTCCCATTTTATAAAGAACATTAGACTCAGAGAAGTTGTCACATAGCCAGAAATCGGAAAAGCTGGGTTCAAACCATGGCTGTCTGACTTTAAAGTCCATTTTCTTCTTCTTCTTTTTATTTTTTTTCTGCTATTTTAGGGTCGCAACCATGACATATGGAGATTCCCAGGCTAGGGGTCGAATTGGAGCTGTAGTTTCAGGCCTACACCACAGCCACAGCAACAAGGGATCCGAGCTGTGTCTGTGACCTCCGCCACAGCTCATGGTAATGCCAGATCCTTAACCCACTGAGCAAGGCCAGGGATCGAACCTGCGTCCTCTTGGATCCTAGTTGATTTCGTTAACTGCTGAGCCACGACAGGAACTCCCAAAGCCCATTTTCTTAACTTTAGGATAGATATTCTCTTACTTAAAACTGCTGCTATTTATTGATGGCCTGTTATTTGCAGGGCATTTTATAAGCATTCTCAGATTTCATCCTCAAAGCCGTTCTGGAATGTAGGTATCCCTTTTTTTTTTTTAATTAAAAAAAATTTTTGATGGCCATACCCATGGCATATGGAAGTTCCTAGGCTAGGGGTTGAATCAGAGATGCAGCTGCAGGCCTACACCGCAGCCACAGTAACGCCAGATCCGAGCCACACCTGCACCCTACCTGTAGCTCGAGGCAAAGCTGGATCCTTAATCCACTGAGTGAGGCAAGGGATGGAACCCGAATCCTCATGGATACTAGTCAGGTTCTTAACCCACTGAGCCACAGTGGGAACTCCTAGGTATCCTTTTTTTAACAGAGGAGGAGCAGAGTCCCTGAGAGGGAAGTTGACTTGCCCAGAGCTACTCAGTAGCAGGGAAGTGATGGAGGTTGAACTGTAACTCTTGACTTGATTGACTGGCTTCTAGAGCCTGGATGTGGTGGAGTGAATTGGGAGGGAACTGGGAGTCAGGAGACTGGCTGGGTGACCCGTCAAGTCCCTGCCCCTCTCTGGGTTTCAGTGTCTCCTGGCCAGGTCATCTCTAAGAGTTTTCTGCCAAGTCCTGTCTGTGGTCCTCACCAGCTCTTCTCTCTGGGCAGGGGTGGATGACCATCCCGAGGAGCCGGGTCTGCCATTGCCCACGCCAGACAGGACCACATCCCGCACTTCCTCCTCATCCTCTGACACCTCCACCAACCCGCACAGCCCGGATCCCAGTGACGGCGGAGCAGACACACCCTTGGCCCAGTCTGACGAGGAGGAGGATGGGGGAGACAGCAGGCCAGAGCCTGGAGCCTGCAGCTAGCAGTGGGCCCCCACTCGCAAGACTGACTGCGCTGCCTCTTCTCCACTTGAGATCCTAGGCCCTGCCAGAGCCCTTTGGAGAAGACCAGACTTTACTCGCAGTAGGCTCAGAGGGAGCAAAGGATGGTGGGACGGCGTACCTTTCTGGGAATTAACCTGCTCCTGCTTTACTGCTAACCTTTTCCTGCTGCAACCCTCCCACCAGTTTTTGGCTTACTCCCAGGGTAGGGCCTGCGGGTGAGGAGATGGAAGATGAGCTAGGACAAGATGCCACTGCTTTTCTTAGCGTTCCTCCGTCCCCCAGACTATCCCGCAGTCTCCTAGTAGAGTCTCCTAAACCAGTGTCTCTAAATGGACATGAACTCCTTAACATCCCGGTGAGATGGTACTCCAGCCATCCTGCTTCCATACATCCTTTTTGGAACAGGGCACGGTATACATAATAAACAGATAATAATATACCAGCCATTCCACTTCATCTTTTACATTGTACAGCTATCAAACCCGTTGTCTTTCTTTAGCTCTGTAACCAACACTGTATTCTCATCACTCATTTACTCCATTTATTCAAGAAGTAGTTATTGAACACCTGTGCTGGACATTTAGCATACAGTTTGAACAAGATAGGCTGTATCCTTGCCTTCATGGAAGAAAAAAAACAAGTAAATACCACAATTCCCAGCATAATAAATAGCAGGACAAGGAAGCTGTTCTGTTACCGGAAAATAGAGGCGTCTTAACTGAGCTTGTTTGGTCATTGAAGAGCTCTTTTTTTTTTTCCTTCTGTTTTTTAGGGCCGCACCCACAGGGCGTATGGAAGTTCCTATGGAAGTCTAGGGGTCGAATCAGAGCTGCATCTGCCAGCCTAGGCCACAGCCACAGCAACGCCAGATCTGAGCCAAGTCTGCAGCTCACAGCAATGCCAGATCCTTAACCCACTGAGCAGGGCCAGGGATTGAACCCACCGTCATGGATGCTAGTTGGATTCTTAACCCACTGAGCCACCACAGGAACTCCAAAGAGCTCATTTTTAAGCTGGGCCCCAAAGGATGAGTAGGAGTTAGCCAGGTGGGCGCTGTAATCCAGGCAGAAAGAGAAGCTTGGAAAGACTTTAAATAGAAAGAAATAGTTCTCAGGAACTGAAAAACATTCAGCTTGGCTGAATTGTTGAATTCGAGCAGGAGATGAGGGGAGAGGGAAGACCGACAAAGGTTGGGTCTTGAATGCTTTGAAGCCTGTATCAAGTTTCAGTTTGACTGCTAGTAAAATATCAGTGACTTAAAGTATAAATTTTATTTCCTCACATAAAAGAAGTCCAGAGTACGGGGCTGTATGATTGCTCCACAGTCATTAGACACCAAGGTCCTTTTTGGGTCTTTTTGTTGAGCCGTCTAAGGTACATGGCTGGAATTCTCATTGACATCTGCTGTCCAAAATGGCTCTTGAGGCCTCAGCCATCATGTCTTTGAAACTGGCAGAAAGCAGAAGAAATCGGGGATGGGCAAAAAAAGGCACAGCCAGAGGTCTCTTCCTACTTTGAGAAGCACTTTTGGAAGTTCTAACCGATAGTGTCCACTTTTGTATGTGTGTCTTTTTAGGGCCACACCAGTGGCATATGGATCTCCCCAGGCTAGAGGTCGAATTGGAGCTACAGCTGCCAGCCTACACCACAGCCACAGCAACTCAGGATCCAAGCCACATCTGTGACCTACACCACAGCTCAAGACAATGCCGGATCCTTAACCCACTGCGTGAGGCCAGGTATCAAACCCGAGTCCTCGTGGATACTGCTTGGGTTCATTAACCACTGAGCCACGATGGGAACTCCAGGAGTGTCCACTTTTCTCTCATTGGTAGAACTGCTAACATGAGGAATGTCCATTTACAGATTTTTGTAGACATAGGGACACAGCATTTTCTAGAAGAAAGGAAATTCTGGTCTTTGGAAAGACTAACCTTTCAAGTTTCAATTACCAATGCACCTGATTTCCATACTTCCCGTCAGACCTTTCAGAAGCACCCTGGCTGCTAGGGAGGCTGGGATCATCCTTGAGTAGGGCATCCTGCTGTCTTGATCACATCAAGGCTCTGTCAGTCAGAAATAAAAGAACAGTAGTCATTGGGTAGATAGCTAGCCGTTTGCATGTTGAGGAATTTGAACTTTATTGGGAGTAATGAGGGATTACAAGTGGTCGCAGTTGCCTGTTAAAAAGATAATTCTGGCTGCAGCAGAACGAACATACTGGAAGACGGGCTCCAGACAGACATAACACAATACTCCATGCAAGAGATAATAGGGGCCTCGAAGACAGTGGTGATGATTAGCTCAACAGAGTTGAGGCAGGGTCTAAACAAATAAATGACCTTCATTCAATAAATCGTAAATGTTGAATGTGTAAGACACTGCGCTTGGCCTTGGGAATGTGGTTGTGGCAAAACAAAATGAAAAACAAAACAACACATGGTCCTGCTCTTATGGAGTTTAGGGTCTCCTGGGGACTCCTGTAAAACTGCAGCTTGGACTGACGCTAGGAAGGAGTTGATAGATTATTCAGAGAGGTTGCCAGGTGATTCCCTGGCAGAAGTGGCTTTTGCGCTGAAGTCTGAAGGGTTAAGTGGGAGTGGTCTAGGGGAAGAATGGCTGGAAGGACTCCTTGTGGAGATGTACTGATTGGAGGGGACCAGGGTGGAGATGAGTGAGCCATCTGGGTAAGAGCTGGTGGAATGGAGTGGAGGTAGGGGTGAGTGTAGAAAAGCAGAAGGAATGAAGAGATACTGGGGAGGCCAATTCCAAAATATTTGATAGGTGTGTATGAGAGAAGGAGGGCTCAGGCGTGCCACCACTGCTTCTGCCTTGGGCACCAGGACGATTCAGAGGGTTCTTCATCCAGGTGGGGAGTTTAGGAGAGCACCAGGTTTGGGAAGAAGGTCAAAAATTGGGTTTTGGACATTTTTTTTTTTTTTTCTTACTTGGCTGCCCCAAGGCATATAGAGTTCCCAGGCCAGGGATCAGATCTGAGCCACAGCTGTGACCTACACGGCAATGCTGGATCCTTTAACCCACTGTACTGCACGGGTATTGAACCTGTGTCTTGGCACTGCAGAGATGCCACCGAGCCCACTGCCACCACAGCAGGAACTCCAGGTTTTGGACATGTTGAGTTTGAGGTGCTTTTGAGACCAAGAGGGTGTTTTGAGTAAGCGTTTGCACCCAGGGGTGTGGGATTTAGATGAAAGGGTTGGGCTGGAAAAAACAATAGATATCAGTGTACAGCTAGTAAGTGTAACCATGGGTGCCAGTGAGTTTGCTCAGGGAGAGGGGGTGCAATGAAAGGGCGTGGGGTTATAGGACTCAGCCTTAAGGAACATCAGGTCATTTTTCATATTAGAAAAAAATAAATCATTCCGTCTCCCTTCATACATCATACCATCCATGGGATCAATGACCTTCAGTCTAAATCTCAAAGCTCTTTGTGCCATCTGGGCTGAGTGACAGGGCTGCCGTCTTCCCAATAGTCCCATTTTGCTTCTGCCCCAGCAGGAGACCATTGTAAGTGACAGTTCTGAAGTACTTTTCCTAAAGCTAGTGAGAAACTTGGAACAGGCAGTGTGGCGGGGGACGGGGGCGGGGGGGCGGAAGGGTTGTGCTCTTTTTGTCTGAAAGGCCCTGTGTCCAAGTTGAGATCATCCTCTAAGCTGGGACAGGGCCCAGCCTCATGTTAAGTTTTGTGTTTTTTTCTGGGTTGCAAATGACTTTGCTGCAGACAGAAGCCTGGGTTTCTGTCCTTTTGTGCCTTCTCCCTTCCTTTGTAGCAAGGCTCAACCTCCTATCTGACTGCTGCTGAGCCTCCTCCTGAGCTGCACCCGCTGATACCTGCAGCTCTGCTCTGCAGGGCTTCTCAGCTCTTGGGGTTACCCCAATCCCCTCCAAGGTGAATGATGGGAAGTTAGGCCAGCTTGGTTGCTGTCAACACATCAATAACGCCCGGCACACGATGCTAAGATCTGAGGGATGTAGGGCAGGGAGCCTGCCTGGGCAGAGGGCTCTTCAGCCCTCTGGAGAGGTGGAATTGTTTGTGAGCCTGTGGGGAGACTTCAGTTCAGCTGCTGGGAGCTCTAGCCCTGCCTGGGAAAATCTAGGGTCAGCTGAGACCCCAGGACCACTTCCTGTTGGGACAATGACCTCTTCTTCTGCCAAACCCCAGGGGCTTGGCTGGCCTTCAGAGCCAATGTCTCCAGCTGACTGTTTTTCTGAGGCCACATCGGGCCCTTGGAGATGGGGGATGATGTGGAGCCAACTCGGTGGCAAGGAGCTGAGCTTTCAGTCTCCCAGCCACAGAGTGGTGTCTTCTGTCGCATAGAGAGGAGGGAATAAAACAGACTCCTCCTGTAGCATCCTGTGCTGTGCAGGAAATAGGAGGGACCACTTCTCAGGGGGAGATTCCCTAGATGGCTCACACTGCAGCGGTGCCCAGGAGAGCACGGAACTTGATACTGCGAACAGTGTGGGGACAACATGGAGCTGCTGTCGTGTTGTCTCGTCATGTTGTCTTGTTTGTTTGTTCATTCAGACATGCACTATACACTAGCCTCCTTGCTTAGGCAACAGAAATACTAAGGTGGCCAAGAGCTCTCCTAGGAAGGGACATGGCCACAAGAAATGGAAATGCAATGTGGGCTGTAGTACACTAGCGAGGAAGAAGGTAAGTCTTCTCTGGAGGTGGCTGGGTCTTGAGGGATGGGGACAGGCAATTTCAAAAGGAAACAAAGCACAGAAGTACAACGTAATCACAATCATAACTGCAACCACCTTAAACTTTTTTTTGAAGTTGATAGTGTCGACTCAAGTCCTGGCTCCAACACTCACTGTGATCTTAGGCAACTATCTGTTTTTATTCTTATTTATTTATTTATTGTCTTTTTGCCTTTCCTTGAGCTGCTCCCGCGGCATATGGGGGTTCCCAGGCTAGGGGTCAAATCAGAGCTATAGCCGCCGGCCCACGCCAGAGCCACAGCAACGTGGGATCCGAGCCGAGTCTGCAACCCACACCACAGCTCACGGAAACGCCGGATCCTTAACCCACTGAGCAAGGCCAGGGATTGAATCCGCAACCTCATGGTTCCTAGTTGGATTCGTTAACCACTGAGCCATGACGGGAACTCCAACTATTTGTTTTTATAACTCAGTTTATTCATCTGTAAAATGGAGATAATGGTAACCACCTCATCGACTTGTTCGAGTAAAGGTCAGTAGAGGTTATTAAGCACTTACTATATTCCAGATTCTATATGGACCTAACTTCCAATCCTTACAACAACCCTGAAAGCAGCTTTATCTACTTTACAGAGCAGGAAAGGTGACACTCAGGTTGCTCATGCTCATTTGGATAAAGGCCGGTGTGGGAATTTGCATCCATGTCCATCTGACATCTAAGCTCATGGCCTTCCCTCTAATCCCTATCTAGTACAGTGGAAATAATGGATGTAAGTAGAATGAGGGCATAATGAGATAAGGACATCTTTTGGACATTTCCTCTCTGGTTGGCTGGGGTATGTCTTTTTTTTTTTTTTTTTTTTTGCCTGTGCCCACAGAATATGGAAGTTCCCAGGTCAGGGACTGAACCCATACCACAGCTGCAACCCAAGCCCTGGCAGTGAAAACGCTAGATCCTTAACCCACTGAGCCACCAGGGAATTCCAAGTTGGGGTATACCTTGTCAGACCCACCGAACACCACATTTGGCTCTTCAGAGAAGTAGGGTTGTGGGTTTTACCAAAAGACTGCACAAAATCCTTCATGAATGTGTTTCCCCTTGGGGAGGTGGAAAAACCAAAGCAGGAATTGTTTGTAACTCCTATGACTCAAGCCAGTTCAAAAGGAGAGAGATGGAAAAAAAGATTTTAACAGACCCCTCACAAAAGAAAATATTTGATGGCCAAAAAGCACATGAAAAGATGCTTGACATCACTAGATATCAAGTAACCACAATTAAAACCACGATGAGATAACACTGCATACACACCCACTGACAAAAACGCAAAACTGGGGAGTTCCCGTGGTGGTGCAGTGGTTGACAAATCCGACTAGGAACCATGAGGTTGCGGGTTTGATCCCTGGCCTTGCTTAGTGGGTTGGGGATCCGGCGTTGCCGTGAGCTGTGGTGTAGGTCGTAGACTCGGCTCGGATCCCGCGTTGCTGTGGCTCTGGCATAGGCCAGTGGCTACGGCTCCGATTAGACCCCTAGGCTGGGAACCTCCATATGCCGCGGGAGCGGCCCTAGAAAAAAGGCAAAAAGACAAAAAAACCCCAAAAACTCAAAACTCTCCCAAATTAAAAGCAACTGTGGCTCATCAATAACAAACCTGACTAGTATCCATGAGGACACAGGTTCAATCCCTGGCCTTGCTCAGTGGGTTAAGGATCTGGCATTGCCATGAGCTGCAGTGTAGGTTGAAGACATGGCTTGGATCTGGTGTTGCTGTGGTTGTGGTGTAGGGCTGCAGCTACAGATCTGATTTGACCCCTAGCCGGGGAACTTCCATTTGCTGCTGGTGCAGCTCTAAAAAGACAAAACAAAACAAATGTTGATCAGGATGTGGAACTATGGGAACATTGTTGGTACAACTACGAAATGATGCATTTTGGAGAAAGATCTAGAAGTTTCTTATAAAATTAAACATATATCCTCTCTTTGTCCACTCCTAACTATGTACCCAAAGGAAATGATAAGTATATGTCTGCAAAGTAACTTACATAGCAGCCTACCTCATAAGAACAGAAAACTTGAAAGGGCTCAGGTGTACCCAGACAGGAGAGCAGGTAAATGACAGTATATTCAGAAAGTAATACTACACAGCAATGAAAAGAAACAAACCACTCATACATGCAAGAAGATGAACGACTCACCAAAACATTCTTCCCCTGAAGCAAGCCTTTTACAAAAAAGTATACATAACAAATGATGATTTCATTTATATGAAGCTCTAGAACAGATTAATCCATTTTGTGGAGAAGAGTCAGAACAGTGGTTGCCTCTGGAAGGTGGCGTGCCCAGGGATTGACTGGCAAGGAACATTAGCCAAATTTCAGGGGGTTTACAGACACATAACAGCAGATACACATGTATATCTATTTGTTGGACTCAGTGAATGTGCACTCCAGAGCTGTGCATTCATGTTTTTAAGTTTTACATCAAAAGAAAAATGTAAGCAAGTATTGAACTCTAGTTAATGGTATGGATGCTGAACTATATAAGGGCAAGTGTCCTTATGTCTGAAATTTCTTTGAAATGCATCAAAACTTAAGATGAATTGAGGAAGTTATAGACTGTGATAAAGCAAGCATAGTAACATGTTAATTGTGGAATCTGGGTGATGGGTAAACAGGTGTTAAGCCTTTCAACTTTGTTGTATGTTTGAAATTTTTCATAATAAAAGGGTGAATTATTTCAGAGTTTTGTGCAAAAGTTCTGCACCAGAAGAGCTGGCTAGGCCCAGCAAATAGAGACAAGAAATTAAGGGAAGCAGGAGCCTGGCCGTACGACCTCGCAAAAGTAATCATTTTCATCAGTTTCTTTATTCTTTTCTTTCTTTCTTTTTTTTTTGTCTTTTTAGGGCCGCACCAACGGCATATGGAGGTTCCCAGGCTAGGGGTACAATGGGAGCTGTAGCCACTGGCCTACAGCCACAGCAAGGCGGGATGCGAGCCGCGTCTGCGACCTACACCACAACTCACGGCAAGGTCAGTTCCTTAACCCACTGAGCGAGGCCAGGGATCGAACCCAGTCTGTTTCTTCAACTATAGCGGAGGGACAATGGCTGCAGCGACGCTCGATATTATTAAGCACTTTCTCGCGGGGAAGGGGGTCCTCAGTCCAGGCCCGAGCCACCTCACGTGCCCACCACCCATCGTGCCGGCTCAGCATCCTTTTACCCGCACCAGTCCTGAAGGGGCTCATCTAGGCCGTTTGCTCTGGTAGCCGGACCCCCGCTTTCAGGATGGCACCGGAAGTCACTTCTCCTACGCTCTTCCTATTGGAGGCCGGCCATCCAAGGGGGCGGGACTACTGGGAGGCGGAAGCAGCCGCAGGCATGGCGGCGGCGGTGCCGCTTTTTCTGTCGGTGCTGCTGCTCCTGGGGCCTGGCAGCTGGAGCCAGGCAGAATCCCCACGCGATAGCCTGCGGGAGGAGCTTGTCATCACCCCGCTGCCTTCTGGGGACGTAGCCGCCACATTCCAGTTCCGCACGCGCTGGGATTTGGATCTGCAGCGGGAAGAAGGTGAGGAGGCTGATGGGAGAAAGGTACTGTGACACCTGCTGGGAGTGGGGCGGAGGCTAGCCTAGGGGGCGGGGACTGATTCCTGGATGAGATTCTGGCCCCTGGTCGTGGGGCCGGACAAACAGGGTCCTCGCGGAAGGATAGAATAGTTGTTGAACAATCCCATCGTACCGATGAAGAAATTGAGGCCTGGAGAGGGGGAGTGACTCCTCCTGACTTCTAGTCCAGTGCTCTTTCCGCAGCTCCAGGCTGCCACTCTAAACCTTTAGTTAGAACCCTCTGTTGCAACACTGATGATGGTACAATTTGAGGTGACCATTTATCCTGGGTGCTCGGCGCAGTGCTAAGTTCTGTGAACGGTTATGAAAAAGAGATTGGAGGCATAGAGAGGTAAAGGCACCTTTCCAAGATGACATTGCTAGTAGGTGACTGAATCTGGTCTGGAGTTTAGATTCCTCTGAACCCAGAGCTGGGGTGTATTGTTTCTCTGGAGTGTCTGAGAACCCTCCTTCCAGGATCATCATCACTCACCTGCTCCCTTTTCTCCAGTGTCTCATTATAGGCTCTTCCCCAAAGCCCTGGGGCAGTTGATCTCCAAGTATTCTCTGCGGGAGCTGCACCTGTCATTAACCCAAGGCTTCTGGAGGACTCGATATTGGGGGACACCCTTCATTCAGGCCCCGTCAGGTGCAGAGCTCTGGGTCTGGTTCCAAGACACTGTCACTGAGTGAGTGCTCACCTTGAGGCCTGCGGCAGGCCTTGGTGGGAATGTGGCTGGGCAGGTGTTGTCATCCTACTACTGCCCTTGGCAGCAATTCCATGGGGGTAAATCTGGCGTTGGATGTAAGAAATATTCTGACTTGGGGGCATTCTTGCCTTTGCTGAATATACCTTTTTCCCCAGTACTTCCAGACCCAAGGTAGCATGTGCATATATCTATAGAGGCAATAGAAAGCTCTGGCAGATTCGGTACCCCCCCCCTCTTTTTTTGATCCTTTTTTTTAGGGCCGCATCATGGCATATGGAAGTTCTCAGGCTAGGGGTCAAATCGGAGCTGCAGCTGCCCGCCGATGCCAGAGCCACAGCAATGCCAGATCTGAGTTGCATCTGTGACCTACACTGAAGCTCATGGCAACACTGGATCTTTAACCCACTGAGCGAGGCCAGGAATAGAACCTGCATCCTCATGGATACTAGTTATGTTCCTTACGGCTGAGCCACAATGGGAACTTCCTCCATGGATAACCAAAAGACATTCATTCACATAATAATAATAATAATAATAGGAGTTCCCGTCGTGGCGCAGCAGAAACGAATCCGACTAGGAACCATGAGGTTGGGGGTTCGATCGCTGGCTTCACTCAGTGGGTTAAGGATCCAGCATTGCCATGAGTTGTGGTGTAGGTCGCAGACGTGGCTCGAATCTGGCGTTGCTATGGCTCTGGCATAGGCCAACAGCAACAGCTCCAATTAGACCCCTAGCGTGGGAACCTCCATATGCCGTGGGTTTGGCCCTAAAAAGACAAAAGACCAAAAAAAAAAATAATAATAATAATAATAAAATGTCGTGAGGACTAAACAAAATATGTGTGAACTAGAACTGGCCCACAAGATGCCAGATTTCTGTATTAGAAAAATTGCTTTTGTTTGGGCGAGGGGTGGGGTTAGGTACTGCAATTGGACCACATTTCCTCTTAACCCCCCTGTGGGAAATCAGTAGCTCATACGTGATTTTTTTTTTTTTTTTAATTTAGGATAGCAGGGAGTTCCCATCGTGGTGCAGAGGAAATGAATCCAACTAGGAATTATGAGGTTGTGGGTTAGATCCCTGGCCTTGGTTAGTGGGTTAAGGATCCAGCGTTACCGTGAGCTGTGGTGTAGATCTCAGACGTGGTTCAGATCCCGCGTTACCGAGGCTGTGGTGTAGGCCGGCAGCTGTATCTCTGATTGGACCCCTTAGCCTGGGAACTACCATATGCCTCAGGTGCAGCCCTAAAAAACAAAAAAAAAATTAGGATAGTAATAGAGAGGTGGGGCCTGCAGCAGGCTGGCGAGCTCTGGAGGACAGCTGCCACTCAGCCCCTATGGATGTGGCTATGTGGGAATAGAAGCCTGCTGTCATCTGATACTCTCATTTTTTGAGCAATATCAGAAATCTGGATTTTAATGTGAAACTTGCCAAATTTAAATATCAGCGAGTAATTTAAAAATTTAAGAAATGTCACGTGGGTTAATGTTGTGCATATCAAATGAAACATGACTATGGTTTGAGTAGAGCTTTTGAACTTGCAGTTTGCCATCTTTATTTGAGGCCTAAAGATTGGAGCAATTGGGAAGCTCTGAACAGAGTATTATTGAGAGACCCCAGGACAGCTCCAAGGTGATGGTCAAATGAGGAGCAAGCCCCTGAACTTGCGAAGCCTTTCTCTCTTGCCTGAACTCTGGCTTCCTTGCCTTCTCTCCCAACCGTTCCGCTGTCACATCTCCCTTCATAATTGCCTATAATATGGAGCTGATGTTCAGAATTCTAATCTGATTCTATTATTACTATAAAGAGCAACTCTGTTTTGGTCTTTCTGACACCGAATTTCATTTGATGCTTATGCTTGTTTTCCCTTGTTCAGTGAGACATCCCACCCTGAAGGTAGAACCACGACTCACTCAGGGTATTCACAGCGAAGTATGTCATTTTGCCCAGCAGAGCACACCCCAGGGTGGATCAGTGAGCTGATCTCGGCCTCTGGGGTGTGGGGCACTTTGCACAGTGTTGTGGGGTGTACATGGATGACCCAGACTTCCTCCCTGTCCTCAGGTTGCCCACCCGCCTAATTGAGGAGAAAAGATGCTTAGGACAAGAGGCTGCTGCCACTCAGTCATTTCCCAGGAGGGCCCTCCTGAGAGGCAGAACAGTGGCCGCCCGGGAGGAGGCTGGGATTGAAAGGGCAGGAAGGCTTCCTGGAAGAGGGGGTCTTCCTTGGAGGTGGGTGGAGAGGAGTGAGGAGGGCATTTCCAGGCAGGAGAGAAACCACCTAAGCAGAGACCTGTGGGGATGCAGGGCTGTCCGCAGGAGAGGGAGGAAGAAGGGCCTGAGAGGGGCAACCCAGGGCGCAGGCCAAGTGGGGGCATTTCCAGCTCCAGCAGCCGGCCAGTCTCACGGCTTGGCAGCCACTGCGGGCTTGAAGGGAGGGGGCAGACGCAGCCTGGGACAGAGAGCGGGTTTGTGTCTCCATCCAGTGTGGATAAATCTTGGAAGGAGCTCAGTAACGTCCTCTCGGGGATCTTCTGCGCCTCTCTCAACTTCATCGACTCCACCAACACTGTCACACCCACCGCCTCCTTCAAACCCCTGGGGCTGGCCAATGGTGAGACAGCCTCCGCGGCCCTTTCCTGCTTCCCATTACCTGTTAGCCCCAACCTTTCCTCTGCTTCCTCCTTCCTCAGCACCGCCAGATTGTGAATCCCCTCTGTGTGCAGGCCCCCAGGAAGCCTTCTGAGATCCCGCTGTCTCTGCATTGCCTTCTTCTAGAGGGAGGAGGGCACTCACCCTACCCTACCCCGGTTGGGACTGTTAGGGCAGTGGTGCTGGAGTGTGTGTGTGTGTGTGTGTGTGTGTGTGTGTGTGTGTACGTGTACGTATGTGTGTGTACACCACACTCTAGAGTGTGGGTCCCGAGGAGGGGGGCCCCAAGGCCCTCCCCAGACAGGCTTCTGTCCCCCTAGGCACGGATCACTCCTTCCTGCGCTATGCGGTGCTGCCACGGGAGGTTGTCTGCACCGAGAACCTCACCCCGTGGAAGAAGCTCTTGCCCTGCAGTTCCAAGGTGAGGCCAGAGGGGCCTGAAGACCAGTGGGAGCCCCTGAGGGTGGATGGAGTTGCCAGATGCCCCCTCACTACCTGACAGATGGCCTCTACCCCATGCTCGGGTCCCCCACTGACCTCTCCTCCCTCCCCACCTCCTCCAGGCGGGCCTCTCGGTGCTGCTGAAGGCTGATCGCCTGTTCCACACGAGCTACCACTCCCAGGCAGTGCATATGCGCCCTGTATGCAGAGTAAGTCGTGGGGCCAGGGGTGGGCGCCACCCAGAGGCTCTGAGAGAAGGTGCAGGTAAGACGCGTAGCCCAGGGTCCGTGGAGGGCCGAGCCAGTAGCGGGAGATGTAATGATGCTTCAGGGCATTGGCCACGTGCCAGGGAAACCGAGGTTTTGCCTGGCAAGCGTTCACCCAGTCTTTGTTGTGGAGCATGCTGGTTAACAGCCATAGCCGTGCAGGGGGCAGCTGCTCGCTCAGCCACTCACCAGCTGGCATGACCTTGAGTGAGTCGTTTTATTTCCCCAGTTTTCTCCTCTGTCAAATGAGATTAACAGTAGTATCAGTTCCTCCGGTGGTTGGCAATGGCTCATCCCACTGATGCGCATAAAGCTGCTGGCACTGGGTCAAGAGCTCAGTCAGAACGCTAGCAAATCGATGGATGGGGACATTTATAATAGACAAGAGACTGAATCCGGGTAGGCGTCCCTGGGGCTGTGTGCTTGGGGGAGTCGTACGTCCTCACTGCTGCCCTCTGGCCCTTGTGGTAGAATGCTCGCTGTACCAGCGTCTCCTGGGAGCTGAGGCAGACCCTTTCTGTTGTGTTTGATGCCTTTGTCACCGGGCAGGGAAAGAAAGGTAAGCTGCCTTAGCAGCACATCCCTCCCTTCCCGTCACCAGCCCCATCCCCTCGGTGCGGAGGAGCAGGCCTAGTCCCACCCCTGCTCATCGCCGCCCTCTGCTCCTCAGACTGGTCCCTCTTCCGGATGTTCTCCCGAACCCTCACAGAGCCCTGCCCCCTGGCTGCCGAGAGCCGAGTCTACGTGGACATCACCAGCTACAGCCAGGTACCAAGATCTCCAGCCACACGCGTCGACCCTCTGCCCCCACAGCTAGCCTGAGCCTCAGCTGGCTTCTCAGCCCTGCCGTTGTGTCCCCAGGACAATGAGACATTGGAGGTGTACCCGCTCCCCCTCACCACGTACCAGGATGTCATCCTGGGCACCCGGAGGACCTATGCTGTCTATGACTTGCTGGACTCGGCCGTGATCAACAACTCACGCAGCCTCAACCTCCAGCTCAAGTGGAAGAGACCCCCAGAGAATGGTGGGTTGAGGGCTGGGCTGCTGGGCCACTGGGGACTACAGCGATTTCACCTTGTGGGCAGGACTCGCAGTCCCGCCCTTCACCATGAGATAACAGGCATGTGTTGAGACCCAGATCTCTGGAGTCAAATGGGGACAGTAACAGAGATAATTAATGGAAGGTCAAACCTGTAGCATGTGGTTCCCAGGCTGGGGGTTGAATTGAAGCTGCAGCTGCCGGCCTACACCACAGCCACAGCAACACTTGATCCAAGCCACATCTCCGACCTACACCGCAGCTCATGGCAACACCGGATCCTTAGCCCACTGAGCGAGGCCAGTGATGGAAACCTGCATCCTCATAGACACTATATATGGTTCTTAACCCGCTGAACCACAATGGGAACTCCAGAAATACCCTGCTTTTGAGAAACATAGCACCTAATAGTTGAAGCAGGAATCAAAACATTTTTTATTGCGATTATGTTCAGTGTTACCAAGGAAAAGTGCAGAATATCGTGAGACCATTTGGTTTGGGTTGGAAGGGGCACAGAGCTCAACCCATGTAAGTACTTAGTAAATAAGAGTAATTCTGTTATCATCGCTGTGGTCGGGGAAGACAAGGACGCTTCTAGAATGCAGGTTTCCCACTTCTGATAGCAAAGTGTTCCTCCATCCCCTCCCTGGCTTTGAGACTCTGAACTTGACCCAGGGAGTGTGGGTGGAGAATGACCTTTTTTTTTTTTTCCCAGGGAACTGTTAACTGTTGACTTTTCTCTGCACAGAGGCCCCGCCTGTGCCCTTTCTGCATGCCCAGCGGTACGTGAGTGGCTATGGGCTGCAGAACGGGGAGCTGAGCACGCTGCTGTACAACACCCACCCGTACCGGGCCTTCCCGGTGCTGCTGCTGGACACCGTGCCCTGGTACCTGCGGCTGTACGTGCACACCCTCACCATCACCTCCAAGGGCAAGGAGAACAAACCAAGTGAGCACTGAGTCCTGAGCCAGGCCCCACCTCCCACCCCTGCTCCCTCTCCCTCCAGGCCCCCCAGAGCCTCATTTCTCAGGATAATTCCGGGAGTATTTCAGCAGTCTACATAGGCATCAAGAGTTAGGAATAGTTTTGGAGCTCCCTCTGTGGCTCAGTGGTTAATGAACCTGACTAGGATCCAAAAAAAAAAAAAAAGAAAAGAGTTAGGAATAGTTTTATTATTTTTTTTAATGGTATAAAAACTTTTATTTATTAAAAAAAAATTTTTTTAGGCATTCCTGTCGTGGCTTAGCAGAAATGAATCTGACCAGCATCTATGAGGACGCAGGTTTGATCCCTGGCCTCGCTCAGTGGGTTAAGCCTCTTGCATTGCCATGAGCTGTGGTGTAATTCGCAGACGAGGCTTGGATCTGGCGTTGCTGTGGCTGTGGTATAGGCTGGCAGCTACATCTCCTATTCAATCCCTAGCCTGGAAACCTCCATATGCCGTGGGTGCAGCCCTAAAAACACAAGGAAAAAAATTTTTTTTAAATTATAGTTGATTTACAATGTTCTGTCAATTTCTGGTGTATAGTAAAGTGACCCAGGTATACCTAAGAATTAGGAATAGTTTGAGAACTAGAAAGGATAGCCTTCCCATGCCAGACCTGGAAGTAGTTTTTAGCAAAAATTGTTAAAACACATAGTACTAGTGATAATTTAAAAAAAAATTCTTTTATGCAATTTTTGTTTTTTAAAAAAATTAAAATTATTTTTGGCCGTACCTTTGGCATGCAGATGTTCCCAGGCCAGGGATCCAACCCAAGCCACAGCAGTGACAAGGCTGAATCCTTAACCACTAGGCCACCAGGGAACTCCATTTTGTATACAATTTCTCTCTCTCTTTTTTTTTTTTTTTTGTCTTTTTGCCATTTCTTGGGCCGCTCCCGCAGCATATGGAGGTTCCCAGGCTATGGGTCAAATTGGAGCTGTAGCTGCTGACCTACACCACAGCCATAGCAACACCAGGTTCGAGCCACATCTGTGACCTACACCCCAGCTCACGGCAATGCCGGATCATTAACCCACTGAGCAAGGGCAGGGATCAAACCCGCAACCTCATGGTTCCTAGTCGGATTCATTAACTACTGCGCGACAACGGGAACTCCCTGTATACAATTTCTAAAGGTTACACTCCATTTACAGTTACTGCAACATGTTGGCTATATCCCCTGTGTTGTACAATATATCTTTGAGCCTATCTTTACCCAATATGTGGACCTCCCATTCCAGAACCCCTATATTGTCCCCCCCACTGGTAACTGCTGGTTTGTCCTCTGGATCTGAGCCTGCTTCTTTTTTGTTGTATCCACTAATTTGTTGTATGTTTTTATTTTTATTTTTTTGGTCTTTTTACCATTTTTGGGGCCGATCTTGCAGCATATGGAGGTTCCCAGGCTAGGGGTTGAATTGGAGCTGTAGCCACAGGCCTACGCCAGAGCCACAGCAACACGGGACCCGAGCCACATCTGCTACCTACACCACAGCTCACGGCAACGCTGGATCCTTAACCCACCGAGAAAGGCCAGGAATCGAACCTGCAACCTCATGGTTCCTAGTTGGATTCGTTAACCACTGAGCCACGACGGGAACTCCTGTTGTGTTTTTTTAGATTCCATATATAAGTGGTATCATTCAGTATTTGTCTTTCTCTGTTTGACTTCTTTCATTTAGCATAATGCCCTCCAAGTCCATCCATGTCACTGCAAGTGGCAAAATTTTGTTCTTTTTAATGGCTGAGTAATACTTCAGTGTGTGTGTATATACCACATCTTCTTTATCCATTCTCTATTTTTTTAAAATTGTTTTTTGCTTTTTTGGTTGTGCCCATGGCATGCCAAAGTTCCCGGATCAGGGATCAAACCTGTCCCACAGTAGTGATAATGCCCGATTCCCTAACCCATTGAGCCAGCAGGGAACTCCTATCCATTCATCTGTTGATGGACACTTAAGTACTTCCGTATCTTGGCAATTGTAAATAATGATGCTGTGAACATTGGGGCGGATGTATCTTTTCGAACTAGTGTTTCTGGTCTTTTGAATACACCTAGGAATGAAGTTGCCGGGTCACATGGCAGCTCTGTTTTTAGTTTTTTGCAGAAGGGCCATACTGGTTTCCTCAGTGGCCACACCACTTTACATTCCCACCAGCAGTAGTGCTGGTGATTCTTAGTAGAACTTGATGAAGGCAGGCGTGTCCTTATCTTTTTCTCTTACTTGCTCCTTCTTCCCTGTGCTCTGGGCACATTTTTTTTATTTTCTGATGATTCATAGACTTTCAAATGGAGAAAAGATTAGCATGAAGAACAGAGTATTGGGGAGTTCCCACTGTGGCTCAGTGGTAGCAAACCTGACTAATATCCATGAGGATGTAGGTTTGATCCCTGACCTCGCTCAGTGGGTTAAGGATCTAGCGTTGCTGTGAGCTGTGGTATAGGTCACAGATGCGGCTCGGATCTGGCATTGCTGTGGCTGTGGTATAGGCTGGCAGCTATAGCTCCAATTCAACCCCTAGGAATCTCCATTTGCCTTGGGTGTGGCCCTAAAAAGACCAAAAAAAAAAAAAAATCTTTACTTATTTTCAGCCCCAAGATCTATACCACACCATCTTCAAAATCTCTACTTCAAACACCCTGCCTATGTATTTTGTAGGTTTTTCTGGTTTGATTTTTTTTTTTTTTTCACCTTTTGCTCTGGGAAATTTCAAACACATACCCAAATGAAATACTATAATGAACTCCCCTGAACCCATCACTCAACCTCTGCAGTCTAGCTGCGTATCCTCTTTTTCATTTGTTGTTTATTTTTTCTTCCAGTTGTATTGAAATAGAATGGACATAAAGCGCAGTATAAATTCAAGGTGTTTGCATAACCATTTGACTTATCATACATGACATGTGTATGTCATGAAATGATGACCCCCCATAAGTTTCGTGAGCATCCACTCTCTCCTGTAGATACTAAATTAAAGAAATAGAAATTTCTCTCTCGTAATGAGAACTCCTAGGATTTACTGTTTTCACAACTTTCATAGATAATGTACAGCAGTGTCAGTTATCTTTATCACATGGTACATTACATCTCTAGCACTTGTTTTTTTTATTTTTATTTTTTGTCTTTTTGCCATTTCTAGGGCCACACCTGTGGCATATGGAGGTTCCCAGGCTAGGGGTCTAATTGGAGCTGTAGCCATCGGCCTACACCAGAGCCACAGCAACGCGGGATCCGAGCCGCATCTGCCACCTACACCCCAGCTCGGCAATGCCGGATCCTTAACCCACTGAGCAAGGGCAGGGACTGAACCTGCAACCTCCTGGTCCCTAGTCAGATTCATTAACCACTGCGCCACGACAGGAACTCCTAGCGCTTGTTTTAGAACTGGAAGTCTGTACTCAGGACTGCCTTCATTCTATTCCCCTTCCCCCCACCCCTCACCTCTCCACTAACCACAGATCTGATCTCTTTTTCTGTGGGTTTTGTTTATTTTTGAAGTATAACTGCCCTATAGCACTATATTAGTTCCTGGTACAAAACATAGTGATTCAGTGTTTCTGTACATTTCAAAATGATCACTGCAATAAGTCTAGTTACCATCTGTCACCATACAAATATAATCCATAATTTACCGACCATATTCCCCACACGGTACATCGCATGCCTGTGAGTCATTTATTTTGCAGCTGAAAGTTTGTACCTCTTAATCTCCCTCACCAATTCTCTTCTCCTCCCACCCCCTCCCCTTTGGCAACCACCCATTTATTCTCTGTATCTATGAGCCTGTTTCTGTTTGGTTATGTTCATTTGTTTTATTTTCTAGATTCCACCTGTAAGTGATATCATATAGTATTTATCTTTCTGTGTCTGACTTCTCTCTCTTAGCATGATATTCTCTGAGTCTGTCCATGTTGTTGCAAATGTCAAGATTTCCTTCCTTTTTATGGCTGAGTAATATTCTGCTGTCTCTATGTACCGCCTCTTCTTTATCTGGTCATTAACAGTGGGCACTAAGGTTGTGTGCATGTCTGGGATGTTGTCAATCATGCTGTGAACATTACATTTGTCTTTTCCATTTAATGTTTTCGTTTTCTTCAGATAAATACCCAGGTATGGAGTTGCTGGCTAATAAGATAGTTTTTTTTTTCTTTTTTTTTTTTTTTTTGTCTTTTCTAGGGCCATGGCATATGGAGGTTCCCAGGCTGGAGGTCTAACTGGAGCTATGGCCGCTGGCCTAAACCAGAGCCACAGCAATGCTAGCTCCGAGCCATGCCTGTGACCTACACCACAGCTCACGGCAACGCTGGATCCTTAACCCCCTGAGTGAGGCCAGGCGTCAAACCTGCGTTCTTATGGATACTAGTCAGGTTTGTTACCGCTGAGCCATGGCAGGAACTCCTGTTGTGGTCTTTTTGATGATAGCCTTTCTTTCTTTCTTTCTTTTTTTTTTTTTTTTTGATGATAGCCTTTCTGACAGGTGTGAAGCGATAGCTCATTGCAGTTTTGATATACGGTTTCCTTGATGATTAGTGATGGTGAGCATTTTTTCATGTGCCTGTTGGCCATCTATATGTCTTCTTTGGAAAAATGTCTACTTAGGACCTACACCGGTTTTTTAATCAGATTTTTCTTTCCTTTTTTTTTTTTTTTTTTTTTTTTTTTTTTTTGATGTTGGATTGTAGGAGTTCTTTGCATATTTTGTATATTAAGCCCTTATTGGACAGAGCGTTTGCAAATATTTTTCCCCATTCTATAGCCTGTCTTTTCACTTTGTTAGTAGTTTGCTTCGCTATGCAAGAGCTTTTTAGTTTGACGTAACCCCACTTGTTTATTTTTGCTTTTGTTTTCCTCGCCTGAAGAGACATCTCCAAAAAAGTACTGCAAAGTCAAAGAGCATACTGCCTGTGTTTTCTTTCAGAAGTTTTATCTTTCCAGGCTTTGCATGTAAGTCTTTAATCCATTTCGAATTTATTTTTGTTACGTGTGAGAGAGGGGTCCAGTTGGATTCATTTGCACGTAGCTGTCCACTTTTCCCAACATCATTTCTTGAAGGGGCTGTCTTTTTTCCGCTGTATATTCTTGCCTCCTTTATCATTGATTAATTGCCCATGTGAGTGTGGGTTCATTTCCGGGCTCTCTATTCTGTGCCACAGCTTCTCATCATTTTTGTTCCATCTGTCCTTTTATTTATTTTCTTGGTTTCTTATTTTTCTGTGGAATATCTTAAACCCTAGACCTTGTATCAATTCACCTTTAAAAATTTCAGTATGCAAATATATAAGCTATCATTATCACTCCTGTTTCTCCAGTGGTCCTGAAAATAACTTTGTAATTGGTTCGAATTAGACCAAAATAAGATCCTCACATTACAATTGCTTGATAGGCTCTTATGTTTCTCTCTCTCTCTCTTTTAAATTAATAGACTTAATATTTTTTGGAGCAGTTTTAGGTTTAGAGAAAAGCTGAGCAGGAAGTACAGAGTTCCTGTATATACCCCCCCATTTCCCCTGTTATTCAAATCTTAATGGATATGTTAACTCTTAAGGCTCTTTTAATCTATAAAACAGTCCTCAGTCTTTTTTTTTTTTTTTTCTTTCTAATTGTTGGCAGAACTGGGTCGTTGGTTGCATAGGATGTTCTGCATTCTGGACTTGCCCGCGTTTGACACGTTCCTCCATCCTTTGTGTGTTCTGGAGTATTGGTGGTTCGATGTAGAAACTTGATTAGGAGTTCCCGTCGTGGCTCAGTGGTTAACGAATCCGACTAGGAACCATGGGGTTTCAGGTTCAATCCCTGGTCTCTGGCACTGCCGTGAGCTGTGGTGTAGGTCACAGACCTGGCTCAGGTCCCGAGTTGTGGCTCTGGGGAAGGCCAGCGGCTACAGCTCCAATTAGACCCCTAGCCTGGGAACCTCCATATGCCTCGGGTGCAGCCCTAGAAAAGACAAAAAAAAAAAGAAACTTGATTAGATTTAGGTCTGCTGTTTTAGGCAAGAAGACTTCCCAGGTGGTTCTGTGGACTTCCTCTTGCATCCCATGAGGCACCTGATGTCTGGTGGCCCAGTTCTGGGGATGCGAAGATGGATTAGGTCAAACACGTCCTGGGATGGCTGCCCTGGAAACATCTTTTCCCTTTTCTGAGATCCTCCTCCCTCCTGTGAGCCTGCCAGGCTTCTGTGATCCAAAGCCCTCCTTCTCAGCACCCCGATCCAGGGCCCGCCCCCGGGCCTCAATAGGTAGGGACAAAAGATGCAGGGGGTCTGAGCCCTGAAAGAGCTGTGGGTGGGCCCTGCCTGTCTCCAGGTTATATCCACTACCAGCCTGCCCGGGACCGGCTGCAGCCCCACCTCCTGGAGATGCTGATTCAGCTGCCAGCCAACTCGGTCACCAAGGTCTCCATCCACTTTGAGCGGGCGCTGCTGAAGTGGACTGAGTACACCCCGGACCCCAACCACGGCTTCTATGTCAGGTGGGCTCCCCCAACGGTCACCTGCGGCCCCCCGGCCTCCTGACCCACCCTCTCCATGGCTTACTGGTGATGGAGGACCCGTGAGGAACATGGCTCATGGAATATCTGTGGGCTTCTCTGCAGCCCTTCTGTCCTCAGCGCCCTCGTGCCCAGCGTGGTGGCCGCCAAACCCGTGGACTGGGACGAGAGCCCCCTCTTCAACACGCTGTAAGTGTGACCTCAGCTGCCGGCGACCGGGAGGCACCAGCACAGAGGGTCAGGTTCCCACAGGGTGGCCTGGGGCTAGATGTTGCCTCTTCCAAAGTCTTGTGTAGATTTACTCAGTCCCAACTAAAACCCTTGGGGTCCATATTTGTACAACCGTTATGAAATGATCCTAAAGTGCCTCTAGGAGAATTAGCTGGTGAGACGAGCAGTACGTATAGCCCACATTTCCTCATCGATTCTCTTAACAAATATTTAATTGAGCGCTTATCAGCTGCCAGGAACTTCAGAGAGCACTGGGTGTGCAGTGGTGAAGAAAGCAAACTTGCCGCCGCCCTGCTTGTGCTCACAGGCTAGAGGGGACGGGCTGTTCCAGAGGGTGATGGGCTCGGGGTTACTGGGGAGTAAGCTGGTGGGTCATCCAGGAGGGCTTCTTTGAGGAGATGGCCTTTAGGCTGAGACCAGAAGGCCAAGGGAGAGGCAGTGGCAGCCAAGGGAGGACAGGGTCCCTTTCCTCTCCCTCAGCACAGCCTAGCTCTCCTTTGATCACATTTATGCATTGAGCTTTAAAAGGCTCTGAGGCTTTGCAATATTCTGAAAATTAAAATAAATAAATAAATAAATAAATAGAGTTCCTGTTGTGGCGCAGCGGATCACGAACCTGACTAGTATCCAAGAGGATGCGGGTTCGATCCCTGGCCTTGCTCAGTGGGTCAGAGATCCTGTGTTGTCCTGAGCTGTGGTGTAGGTCGCAGACGCGGCTCAGATCCCGTGTTGCTGCTGTGGCTCAGGTGTAGGCCGGCGGCTGTAACTCTGATTCGACTCCCTTGCCTGGGAACCTCCATATGCCATGTATGTGGCCTAAAAAAAAAAAAAAAAAAGGCTCTGAGGCTAAGAAAGCGTTGAAAACCCTTACCAGGGAGATGGGCTCAGGGCAGCCCAAGGCGGGGAGGTAGGGGGGGTTCGATGGGGAGGAGCAGCCGGTCCTGCCTCACGCCCTGCTTGGCCGCCCGCAGCTTCCCAGTCTCCGACGGCTCCAGCCACTTCGTGCGGCTCTACACGGAGCCGCTGCTGGTGAACCTGCCCACCCCGGACTTCAGCATGCCCTACAACGTCATCTGCCTCACGTGCACCGTGGTGGCCGTGTGCTACGGCTCCTTCTACAATCTCCTCACCCGAACCTTCCACATCGAGGAGCCCAGAACGGGCGGCCTGGCGAAGCGGCTGGCCAACCTGATCCGGCGCGCCCGGGGCGTCCCGCCGCTCTGAGACCCCGCACGCCGCCCGGCTGCCGCATCTCCCTGTCTTGCTGCCACCTGCTCTCCGCAGAGGTGGCTTCGGAACCACATGGACCCCTGGACTGGGCCAGGGCCCAGAGCTGCACTGTGCAGTGCGGGAAGCATGAGCGGAGACATGGCATTTGACTTTAATTTAAATTGAAAGTGCGTTTCCTCAGCTGTTCCAGCCACATTTCAAGGGCTCGGTCACCAAAACTGATGAGTGACCGCTGTACCGGCGGCTCGACAAGTGTTTCCATCATCCCAGAAGGTTCTGTGGGTCAGCCCTGGCCTGGATCACTGGGCAAGCTCAAGAATTGGTTATCACTGTGTGGGAGGTGGAATTTACTGGTTGTGGAATAAAAAGTGTCTACATCCTTGGTTCTTTGCCTCCTGTCCTTGAGGCCTGGGAGGCGCTGGGGACTAGGGCTTGTTTGCTGGGTTCCTGAACAGGACCTTCCACAACCAACCAACAGAAAGACAACCAAGCAACCAAATAAAACTCGCCTACCTCCTGCCACTCCTGCCAGCAGCTCCCCCTGTGTCCTGCTTCCCTCTTCCCCCACCAACCTCATCTCACTGTAATTCCCAGAACTCCCTGGGTTTGTCTGGGAGTGTTTATGTCAGCATCTCCATGACCGTGAAAGTGAATCATCTTGTGCCTTTTAGGAGCCCTGAGAACCATCCCCTATCTCCAAGGCTGGGGCTGGAGAGACAGAAAAGCTCCGGGTGGTGGTTTTCCAACCAAACTGTATTGGAATCATTTGGGGCTCCTGTGAATTAATGAGGATTCCTGAGGTCCAGGCCCTGTGAAGTCAGTTGGGCTGGGTGTAGCCCAGCCTTCAGCGATTTTTATCAGGCCCCTCAGGAGCTTGTGTTGTGGGTGGTCCCTAGACCACCCACTGGCTTTGAAGGCCTTGGATTGAAGCCTGCTGCTGCCCACCCCTTCCGGGTTGTATAACCCTGGATTCCTGTAAATCAAGTCCTTAGGCAGATGTCTGCCCTGCCCCCTCCTCCTGTCTCTTCCTCTGACAACACTTGGCATCCACTATATGTTACTTACGGTCTGGGTCTGCCACCCCTCCTTCCCCCACTTCTTTTTTTTTTTTTTTTAGGGCCACACCAGCAGCATATGGAGGTTCCCAGGCTAGAGGCGGAACTGGAGCTACAGCTGCCCACCTACGCCACAGCCATAGCAATGCCAGATCTGAGCATCGTCTGCAAACTGCACCACAGCTCACAGCAACGCCAGATCCTTAACCCACTGAGCGAGGCCAGGGATCAAACCTGAAACCTTGTGGTTCCTGGCCGGATTCGTTTCCGCTGTGCCATGACGGGAACTCCCTTTCCCCCACCTCTCCCGTCATAATCATTTGGTTGGCTTGTCCACCAAACAGCATGCCCTGTGCCACCCACCACACTCCCCCCTCAACTGCCAGGTTCACTCTGGTTTATAAGACCAGGGGAGATGTTGCTTCCTCCAGGAAGTCTTCCCTGATACACCAAGCTGCTGTGTGTGCCCTTCCCCTCCCTAGACTTAGCTTTCGTGTTCATTATCACCCTGGCTGTTACAGTCCTTTACTTCCATTAGACTAGGAGCTTCCTGGAGGCACATGGGTTGCTGTCCATCTGGACCTGACTGTGCTCAGGACAAGTAAGTGCTCAATAAATAAAGTCAACTGTATGGATGGGTGTGGGCTATTCTGGCTTGGGGTCTAAGGTCTAGAGGTAGTGATGGGTAGGGCGAGGGGCTCTCTGGAAACCCTACAAGTCTGAGTGCAGAGTCTAACAGCAGTACTGGCCATGTCTACACAGCCAACATAGATGGGGCTGTTTGGGTTACCTCTGAAGGTCTTACAAGAGCCTCTAGAACATACCAGGGACGTCCGTGGGAAGGGAGGTGGTGTGGGTGAGCTAGTCCAGACTGGGCATAGGCAGCTGGATCAAGATGGGTTTACTCCAGATTACTTCCAAGCAATAAATCAATGGGGTATAAGTGAGATAAGTGGATTATCTGAAGCAAAGTGGCCTGGGCAGCCTGCATGGCGCTCGCTCGGTGTCTGCCAAGTCAGAAGAGTACAGAATTGCGGCCTTTTATACCCCAGCCAAGTCCATACCTAGCCATGCCCTCCCATCATGTCCTGTGTGATCTGTGAGCAGGCAGCTCCCTGTATCTGCAGTCTAGACCTCCTCCTGAATTCGATTCATTTACCCAGCTGCCTACGTGCCGTCTCCACCTGGATGTCTAAAGGCATCTCAAATTCAGTGTCTCCTAAACCAGGCCTCTGCCGTCTCCACCCCACGCCAACATGCCCCCGTAGCTGGCTCGTATCTGCTAATGGCAATGCTCGTCTTTCCAGTTGCCCAGGTCAGAAACCTCAGGCTCAACCTTGAGCCTTCTCTCTCATCCCCATTGGGCCCTATCAATAAATTTGTCTGCTCTACCTTCAAAATAAATCCAGAATCCACCATCAAGTTATCCATGAGGACTTCCTGGCCACACTGATTTTTTTTTTTTTCATTTTTGTCCACTTCAAGGCATGAGGACTTCTGGGCCAGGGATCAGATCCAAGCCAGTATTTCGACCTATGCTGTAGCGGCAGCAACACTGTGTCCTTTAATCTGGGCAGGGGATTGAACCTGTGTCCTGGTGCTGCAGAGATGCTGCTGATCTTGTGCCACAGAGGGAACGCCCGTACTGATTTTATTTTATTTTAAAAAATTATTATTATTATTTGCTTTTTAGGGCCGCACCCAAAGCATATGGAGGTTCCCAGGCTAGGGGTCTTAATTGGAGCTACAGCTGCCAGCCTACGTCACAGCCACAGCAACGCAGGATCTGAGCTGTGTTTGAAACCCACACCACAGCTCACGGCAACGCCAGATCCTTAACCCATTGAGTGAGTCCAGGGATCAAACCTGCAACTTCATGGTTCCTAGTCAGGTTCATTTCCTCTGTGCCATGATGGGAGCTCCTGATTTTATTTATTTATTTATTTTCTGTTTTTAGGGCCACACCCAAAGCATATGGAAGTTCCCAGGCTAGTGGTCAAATCAGAGCTGTCGCTGCTGGCCTACACCACAGCCACAGCAACGTGGGATCCAAGCCATGTCTGCGACCTACACCACAGTTCACGGCAACAGCGGATCCTTAACCCACTACGCAAGACCAGAGATCAAACCTGCATCTTCACGGATAATAGTTGGGTTCATTACCACTGAGCCACAACAGGAACCACCCACACTGATTTTAAATTGCTGCTCCAGCCACCAGCTCACCACTTGCCTATTGTATTTTCCCTGTAGCTCTTACCACCATCTAACATGCTTTGTTTGTGTCTTGTTTATTAATTATTAAGCTCATCTATGGTGTAAAGTACCTTTTGTGTTATCGTTTTTAAAAGATTTAGGAGTTCTCCTCGTGGCTCAGTGGTTAACGAATCTGACTAGGATCCACCAGGATGCGGGTTTGATCCCTGGCCTTGTGCAGTGGGTTAAGGATCCAGCATTGCCCTGAGCTGTGGTGTAGGTTTCAGACATAGCTCAAATCCAGTGCTGCTGTGGCTGTGGTGTAGACTGGCCGCTGTAGCTCCGATTCGACCCCTAGCCTGGGAACTCCTAAATGCCAAGGGTACGGCCCTAAAAAGCAAAAAAAAAAAAAAAAAGGATTTATTGCAAGGACAGTTAGAATGTAGGAGAGTAAAATAATGAATTCTAAAGGAATTAAGAATCACATAGAGTTCCCACTGTGGTGAAGTGGGTTAAGAATCTGATGGCAGTGGCTTGGGTTGCTGTAGAGCTGGCCTGGCACAGTGGGTTCAAGGATCTGGCTTTGCCACAGCTGCAGCAGAGCTCACAGCTGCAGCTCAGCTTCAGTCCCTGGCCCCAGAACATCCATATGCCATTGGTGCAGCCATGAAAAAAAAAAAATCCAATAAAGAGCAAAAACCTTTGGTGACTCAGTTCAGGCCAGCTAGGGGGGCAGTACATGACAGGGATGGGCCAAATTTCTCCAGGAGGAGAAATAATTATTAATTATGCATAGTAATTAATAATTAAGGGCCAGGATTTTTGTCTTTTGTACCTGGCACTTAGTTACGGCCACGCTCAGTTAATCTTCCAGATTCAATCTCTGGGTAACTGTTAAGAACATGAAAGGGAGTGGGGAAATAAAGGGAAAAGCATGCTCTTTGTCGTGTGTGTGTGTGTGTGTGTGTGTGTGTGTGTGTGTGTGATTTAAGCATTTCAGGGCTTGGATAAAGCACAAAGGTCCATGCAGCTTTGGATCCCTCCTTGAGCCTAGGGCTAGCTGGCTATTCAGTATGTTTTTCCTGATTTCACCCGGTCTAGACTGGCTCCTGGGCAATAGGACAGCTGAAGGGTAGGGGGTGGGAAAGGCACACAGGGGTACCAGTAACACCACCAAGGGCAGGGATCTAGTCTGGGAATCCCAGGCTCTGGCTTCTAGTATTGCTATTTGAGTTGCGGCAGGAGTTTCCCCTTGAGTGAAGGACAGTGGCTGGACTAGATGCAGGACAAGAGAAGAGGGTTTCCGGGGGGAGTTGGCATGGTGGTCAGGGCAGGCCCCATCCAATATCCGAAAATGTATGTAACAAGGGAATATCATTTAATCTTTAACAGGACGGAAATTCTGAGCCAGGCTACAGCATGGCTGTACCTGGAGGACATTCCGCTAGTGAAATAAACCGGTCACAAAAGGACAAATACTGTGTGAGTCCCCTTATATGAGGTTCCTAGAGCAGCCAAGCTCACAGAGACAGAAATTAGAGTGGTGGTGGCCGGGGGCTGGGGGGGTGGGGGTGGGCGGGAATGGAGAGGTAATTTTTTTTTTTTTTTTTTTGGTCTTTTTGCCATTTCTTGGGCCACTCCTGCGGCATATGGAGGTTCCCAGGCTAGGGGTCAAATCAGAGCTGTAGCCGCCAGCCTACACTAGAGCCACAGCAATGAAGGATCCACAGCAATGAAGGTTGCAATGAAGAACCTACACCACAGCTCACGGCAACGCCGGAACCTTAACCCACTGAGGAAGGCCAGGGATCGAACCCACAACCTCATGGTTCCTAGTCGGATTCATTAACCACTGAGCCACAACGGGAACTCCTGAAGAGGTAATTTTTATTTTTATTTTTATATCTATGTATCTGTCTATCCATCTATCTAGCTATTTATTTTTCTAGGGCTCAACCTGAAGCATATGGAAGTTCGTGGGCTAAGGGTTGAATCAGAGCCGCAGGTGCCAGCCTACGCCACAGCCACAGCATCACCGGATCCGAGCCACATTTTCAACCTACGCTGCAGCTTGTGGCCATGCCGGATCCTTAACTCCCTGAACGAGGCCAGGGATCCAACCTGCATCCTCATGGATGCTAAGTTGGGTTCTTAACCTGCTGAGCCACAACGGAAACATGCCGAGATAATTTTTAATGGGTAGGAAGTTTCAGTTTGGAAAGGTAAAGTCATTCTGGAGACAGGTGGTGGGGATGCTAGCACCACAGCGTGAGGGCCACTCACTGGTCCATTTAGAAATGGTTAAAAGGCACGTTTCATGGGTATATATTTTAGCACAATTGTTCAAATATGTAAAATTCTCATTTTCCGAGTATCCCTCTGGGTGGGGAGAGGTGGGCTACCCTGCTGACCAAGATTCCATGAACTTCCACCCCGCATCACACGCCCCTAGGACATGGTTCCTACTGGACAGGAAGAACTTTCCCGGTCATCCTGGCGCCCCAGGCAGGAAAGAGCAGCAGGCCAGAACCCGGGGACAGACAGGCAAAGTCCCCACATTTCTTCCATGAGGATCTCCTGGTGATAAGGGACCTTGTGTCTTTTGTCCTTATCTTTATCTTAGGGACACAGGACAATGAGGGCCTGAAGAAAGTAGGATGGGGGTGACTAGGTTTGGTTGCCCTTGTGGCTGTGGGCTGTGTTTGAGGCCAGGCCCAGAGCCCTCGTCGGAAGGCTTTAGACCATGTCAACTTTAACCATTTTATTGACTCAGTCCCGGAGGGTTACAACATGGGCTCAGAACGGGGTATCCACGCAGGAAGGGCAGCTGAACCAGCTCTCGGTCAAGGCCTGGGGAAGCGCAGGTGTCCTCGTCAGCCATTCTTTACCTTGGTGTCTGGAATGGAGATGGCACTTAGCCCCCCTCTTGGCTGGCCTGCTGGTGGCCTAGAACCAGAGCCGTCAAGCTGGATTCCTTAGCCAGCTGCTTCAACAGCCACCATCCTGGGGTCTCATTTCCGTCACCTCCCACATGATCCCTGCTACAAGCACGTTCAAGACCCCCTGGGAAGGCTAAGCTGCCACTTCCCCTTTGCCAGCCCCACGTGTATTTTGAAAGGGCTTACTACGATAACCAGTATTCCCTCTATTTTTACCATCCGTGCCAACCAGCAGCCATAGCCTTGCTATCTACCCTCCAGCACCCTCCTTACCACCATCACCACCCCTCCGGGACACGGTCTCTTATTCCCATCATCTCATCATCCCCGACTCCCACGTTAGCATCATCATCTGCATCACTGCCGGCATCCTCCCCACCACCCTCTCCCTTCACCCATCCCTCAGCCTATCCCCCCCATTCCTCTTCCTGCTTCTATCGGAGGACTCACCAGGGGGGTTGCAGACCCTCCGACAGATCGCTGTGGTCTCAAAATTGTTGGCGTTTCCCTGACAACCACCGTACATAAAGAGCTCACACTCAGCGGACGTAGAGTTGTAGAAGTATCGGCGCAAAGAGGCTTTGCAGGGGCCCCCCACTGGGGGGAGCTGGCACAGGGCAGGGGGCGTTTGGAACAACTCCTGGGAGGCCTCTTGCTTGAGACTGGCTGCAAGGGTAAGGAAGAACAGGACTGTCACTTAGGTGTCATTTTTTTGTCTTTTTAAGGCTCCACCTGCAGCATATGGAAATTCCCAAGATAGGGGTTGAATCGGAGCGGCCGCTGCCGGCCTACGCCACAGCCATGGCAATGGCAACACGGGATCAGAGCTGCATCTACGGCCTATGCTGCAGCTTGCAGCAATGCTGGCTCCTTAACCCACCGAGCGAGGCCAGGGATCAAACGCACATCCTCATGGATTCTAGTAGGGTTCTTAATACGCTGAGCCACAAGGGGAACTCCCACGTATGTGTCCTTTTAATAAACTGATAATTCTTTCTTTTCCCAGCACCTGTTCTACACCAGGCACCCTCCTAGGCGTGTGCCATACTTGGCATCATTTCAACAACCCAGCAGAGATGGTATGGCTATCCCTACTTCACAAATGAAGAAACTGAGGCTCAGAGAGGTTTGGGAATTTACTAAAACTCATAAAACCTGCAGGTTGAGGCCTGGGATTTAAACCCAGATCCAATTTCAAGTCCCAAGTTCTGTACCCTACGGCCTCTCATAACTTGACATCAAGATGTTTGCTGTAGCTTCATTTATAATCACAAAAAATCATACTTTGGAAAAAATGTTCACCAATAGGGAATCGATGGGCCATTATGCAGTCCCTAGAAAGCAGCGTGTGGATTATATGGATCAACATGGAGAGAGTCCATTAACTTTTGTTGAATAAAAGAATCAAGTTCCAAAACAGGAGATCTAGCGGAGTCCCCTTGTGGCACAGGGGGTTGAGGATCTGGTGTTGCCACCGTAGCAGCTTGGGTTGCTGCTGTGGCGTATGTTCAGTCCCTGGCCTGGGAACTTCCACATGCCATGGCCAACATCCCCCCGCCCCCTTAACAACAACAGCAAAACAAAATAGGAGATCTGGCACGTCCTGTGGGTATAAAATATATGTATAAACACGCAGGGTGATGATGGGAAGATTATTCCTTGGTATTTTTAGAGCAGTTATCTCTGGATGGTGGAATCTCAAGTGATTTTTATTTTCTACAAATTCTTTTTAGTATCATTTGAAGGACAATGAACAGGCATCATTTTTTATAACTAGGAAAAAGTTATTTACATGAATTGTCTTTAGTATCCCTGAGTAATCCACAACTAAAGTGACCAGCCTCTTTGACTGAATCACATGTTATTTTCACTCCTTTCTCATCTGGATCTGGCTAGCACACACAGTGATTTATCAAACAGACACACACACACACACACACACACACACACACACACACACACCCTCAATCATTAGACTTGGACACCCAGAACTTCGGTGTATCTTCTTATAGGATGCCACAAACACTACTTTGATAATTACATTTTCCCTAATAAGGCCAGCCTCCCTCAGGCAAATCAGCACGTGGGTCCACTCAGCTCTTTGGTACCATCTTGGGCATCCTCAATGCATGCCACACCGGCCACGCTGGGTAGACCAGGAGAAACATAACCTAGAATGGGGAAGAGGCCATTCTAGGAAGGGAATTTGAAGCCTTTTATTAAGGCAGCAATTTTCAGTGTTGGTTAGAACATTAGACCCTCTTGGGGAACTTCAAAAAAAAAAAAGTCCCGGAGTTCCTGTCGTGGCGCAGTGGTTAACGAATCCGACTAGGGACCATGAGGTTGCAGGTTCAGTCCCTGCCCTTGCTCAGTGGGTTAACGATCCGGCGTTGCCGTGAGCTGTGGTGAAGGTTGCAGATGCGGCTCGGATCCTGCGTTGCTGTGGCTCTGGCGTAGGCTGGTGGCTACAGCTCCAATTGGACCCCTAGCCTGGGAACCTCCATATGCTGTGGGAGTGGCCCTAGAAAAGTCAAAAAGACAAAAAAAAAAAAAAAAAAAAAAAAAGACCCGATGCCTAAGTTTCATCCCAGAGCAATTCAATCTGAATTTCTGAGCGTGAGACCCAGCGAGTCCTCATGGGAAATCTGTGTGCAGCCGGGTTCGAGAATCTGGCCTCCTTTTCACTGCAGTATGAAAATTAATTTTCTTGCTTGAGAGGAATTCTCGGGAGTAGGATTCTAGAGAGCAGGGTTGTCGGGGCTGTGTAAAATACTGGACCCGTTTTTAACATCACACATAAACATATTGTTTATCTTTTAAAAACAAGCATATGTATAACTTTCTGATAAAAATTAAAATTTGGGAGTTCCTGTTGTGGCCCAGCAGCTTGAGGGCCCAACATCTTCCTGTGAGGACGTGGGTTCAATGCCTGGCCTCACTCAGTGGGCTAAGGATGCGGCGTTGCTATGAGCTGTGGTGTAGGTCAAAGATGCGGCTCGGATCCCCCATTGCCACGGCTGTGGCTGTGGCGTAGGTCTCAGCTGCAGCTCCAATTCGACCCTTAACCCGGAAACTTCCATATGCCACAGGTACAGCCGTAAAAAGAAAAAAAAAATTTTAAGCAAAAAAAATTTAAAAATGTAGTGAGGATGTTAGATAGACATCGGGGAGGTCTGGCCCCAGACTTTCCTGCGACGGGATGGTGACCACAGAAGGGCCCCTTCCCAGATCTAGAGCCTGCTTTCCTCCTGAGGTGGAACGACCACCTGGCCCCTTGGATCCAGCATCCCCCCACTCGGGGGGATCCTTTTCCCATCCCCTCTGCTCACCTAAGGTCTTACCTGAGCTGGCCATGCCCGGCAGGCAGAGGGTGAGGCAAAGGGCAAGAGAGAGGCTGAGCTTCATGGTGTGAGTAGCTGCGTGTGCCAGTCTGATGCTGGGAAGCTGGAACTTATACCTGCCGTGGAAAGAGAAGAGCTTCTATTCCCTGGGCTTGAGGGAAGTACTTGCCTTTCCTTACGTGGAATAGGAAGCACCCTGGGCCAGGCGTGGGCCTGGGGGAACTGGATCTCCTCCCTGGAGGCAGTGCTGCTGGCCTTGGATGGGTTCTTCATGGCTATTGAGCAACTCCCTGAAGATGGTGCTTTCGCAGCATCTGGAAGGCCATCCCCGGTCTCATCTACTGCAGACTGAGTCCCCGTGATCTTGGACTAAAAAGTGACACTTTGGGGCCTCGGCTTCCCTATCCGTAAAGCAAGTGGGCTGGGCCACATGGTCCCTGAGGGCCCAGCACAGCTGTTCTCCATTCTGCTATTATTGGTTCCGATCCAGAGCCTCCCGGCTCGTGGTTTCAACATCCCAAGAGAGAGAACATAGCTCTCTGTTCATTGGTTTATTTATTTAATTTGGGAATAATGAGTTTATTGTTTCATATAAATCATCATACTTACTTTTAAAAGATCAAGCTATACCGAGCAGAATAAACAAGAGGCCAAATCTTTTCCCCCAAATTCTACCAAGGTGCTGAACGGTGGAGACAGAATGAAAGCCACAAACAGAATTTGAAATTTTCTAGTAGCCCTATTTTAAAGAGGGAAAAGAAAGCGGTAAAATTCGTTTTAATAATAGTTTATTTAGAAGCTCCCTTGTGGCTTAGTGGGTTAAGGATCCAGGGCTGTCACTGCTGTGGCTCTGGTGACTGCAGCGGTGAGGGTTCGACCCCCTTCTAACCACTTCCGGCAGCTTCCGCACGCCTCAGGTGTGGCCTCCAAAAAGGTTTAACTCAATATATCCAAAAGAGTATAATTCCAACATATAATCAGCATGTAATAAAGATTTTTTATGTAGATTTAAAAAATAATTCTATAAAAACAAAGGGTTTATAGGTATTACTTTCCCTGAATTTGTGCATATTGTCTTTATCCTTCAAGGACAATTTGATGGGATAAAAAAAATCCTGGATCAGACTTTCTTTACCCGGAACAGTTGTGGCTATGGGACCATAAATTCTGCCATGGACTGTTACTATGAAGTGGCCTAAATGTTTTTCTCCCTAAGAGGTGGCTTTTTCCTACCTGAAAGCCTTAAGTCCTCTTTGCTTATCTTGGAGACAACTTATATTTTGGTATCACTCTGCATCATTTCGTGTACTGGAATATGAAATGTTTTTTCTTTTCTTTCCTTCCTTCACTTGCTTGCTTGCTTGCTTTCTCTCTTTCTTTTTTTTTTTTTTTTTTGTCTTTTTGCCTTTTCTACAGCCGCTTCCGAGGCATATGGAGGTTCCCAGGATAGGGGTCCAATTGGAGCTGTAGCCACCGGCCTACGCCAGAGCCACAGCAACGCAGGATCCGAGCCGCATCTGCAACCTTCACCACAGCTCACAGCAACGCCGGGTCCTCAACCCACTGAGCAAGGCCAGGGATCGAACCCGCAACCTCATGGTTCCTAGTCGGATTCGTTAACCACTGCGCCACAACGGGAACTCCATCTTTCTCTCTTTCTCTCTTTCTTTCTCCCCCCACCCTTTTGGTCATACTCGCGTCATATGGAAGTTCCTAGGCCAGGGATCAAATTTGAGCCGTATCTGTGATCTACACCACAAAAGGCATCCATGCCAGATCCTTAACCCACTGTGTCAGGCTGGGGATGGAACTGGCAATGCCACACAGAGGAGCCAGATCGTTAACCTACTGGGCCACATCAGGACCTCCTGAAATGCTTTTCCAATCTAGCGTGTTTTGTTTCAGGGGGAGCATATGGAGTTCCTGGGCCAGGGATCAGATCCAAGCCAGTTGTGACCTAGCAGATTATTTTCCCTCGTGCTTCAGTAGTTACTGAAAGCATCACCACTGCAGATGGAAGGGGTTTTTTTTGTTTGTTTGATTTTTGGTTTTTTATGGCCCTATGTGGAAGTTCTCAGCCAGGAATCCACCACAGCAGTGACAATGCCGAATCCTTACCTGCCAAGCCACCAAGGAACTCCAGAGGCAGAGGAATTTACATTCGAGCTTTGCCGTTGGCTATTTGTGTGACCTCAGACAAGTTCTTTAACGTCTATGGACATAGTTTCTCTCTGGAAAAACAACAGAAAGGACCTGTGTTTGGGGTCCCCAGGACCATGCTCAGGTCCTTCCTAAAAGAACCTACAGGACACAAGGGTATTATGCTTAAGTTTACAGCGGATGGATGCAGAGTTGAATGAACCAAGGGGGAAAGTGCCTGGGGTGAAGCTGGAGAAACGCAGGCACCAACTTCCAAATGTCTCCTCTCTGTCTAGTCACACAGAATCTGCTTGATTCCCTCGGCCCGGTGTGTCCAAGGTGTTACCAACCAGGGAAGCTGGCTCCTGCCTGGGAGTCTTGGGTTTTTACTGTGTCTGTCACATGGGCATCTACCACCTGCACAACCGACCTCAGTTAAGGAAACCCCAGAGGGAAACAGGCATTTACCACATTAAAAGAGGTTAAAGGGGAATCCTGTTGTGGCTCAGCAGGTTAAGAACCCGACTAGGATCCATGAGGATGTGGGTTCGATCCTTGCCCTCGCTCAGTGAGTTAAGGATCCACTGTTGCTGCAAGCTGTGATGTAGGTTGCATCTCTGGCTTGGATTTGATCCCTGGCCCTGGGAATTTCCATATGCCACAGGAGTGGCTGAAAAAGAAAAAAAAAAAAAGTTTGAAGAAGATAGTCAAATGAATTAAAGAAGCGCTTTGGGGGTGGTGCAGTATCCAGGTGCCGTGGGGGTGGTGTGCTCCGTGGGGCGTGGAACTCCGTACCCCGGGAACTCCTCGCCCTCCGCAGCTCCTCTCTTTGGCTGAGTTTTATTCTTTATACTAAATGGGAACAGTATTTACTTACTTTCTTGTCTGTGCTGAATTCCGTGAGTTGTCCTAGTGAATATTGAAAGTGGGAAGTAGGGGTCTGGAACCCCTGAATTTACAGCCCCTTGGTCAACTTATGGGGGACCCTGGAGACTTCTGACTGGAGTTTGAAGTGGGGCCAGTCTTGTAGGACTGAGCCCTCAACCTGTAGGGGCCGTGCTCCCTCTTCCTTCTGCATCCCCTGGACACTCCAACTGCTCCTTCTCTCCCTCCAGTCAGAACCGCCTGCCTTAACCAGCTCACTGTGCCTGGACCTGGGAGATTTCCTTGCTAGAAGTGATCACAGGCTGAAAGGCATCTTGTTCATCATCACTGATGGTGTATTCCTCCCTTCCCCCAGCTACAGTGTCGGTTCCAGGAGAGCAGGGAGCTATGCAACGTCCACCGCTGGGACCCAGAGCCTGGGACCCAGAGCCTAGGTCAGAGCCTGGCACACCCAGTAGGCACTCAGGCAGGACATGGTTACTGATCCTTCCTGGGTGCAGACCCCGTTCCCAAGCTTTTACCTGGATTCACCCCCTCGGTCCTCACTACTCCGCAAGAGGCAGGTGCAGTTATCCCCCCTCCCCTTGTGTGAAGAGTTAGATGATGGCAGCAGTCAGGCGATTGTCCACACAGCTGGTAAGTTGACGGTTCCAGAGTTTGCAGCCATGGAGTCTATTCTGAGCTTTCAATCACCAGCGCATTCTATCCTAATCAGCGTTTGCTGAACGAGTGACTGGATGAATCCGTGTCTACTCAGCATCTTCCCACAAGACTTCTACAGGCATCCTGGACCCAAGATGGACCAAACTCGACTCTTCATCTTTCCCCTCAAAGACTTGCGTGTCCCCGCTTCTCCCGGGAAGCTGACAGCTGTCCTCGCTCCTTCCTTCTCCTCGCCCCCCAGGAGCATCTCGTAGCAAAGCCTGTGGGCTGTGCCTCCTCACGGGCTCCTCGGCCACCCCTGCTCGCTGCGGAGTCCAGGCCACTCCCATCCCCCCCCCCCCCCCGCACACAGGTCATGACCCCACGGCCTCGAGCCCGCCCTTCCTCTCCAGCCTCCACCAGCTTCTCCTCACTTTGTCCAGGCCCTTCCTCTGGCCTCAGATAAAGCCCCAAACCCTCAGCTTGTCTCACAAGGCCCCTCAGGTCGGGTCCCCACGTCTACACCCAGGAGCATCTCCCTCCTCCCCTCACTCATCTCACTCCTCCTCCTCCATCTCTTGCTTTTCCATCTACTGAGGACAACCTCCCCCCACCTCCTTGCAGGGACTCTTGCTCATTCATCAGCTCTCAGCTAAAGTTCCCTTCCCCAGGGGGTCCCTCCATCCCAGCCCCCCGCCTCCATGCGAGGTGGGTCCCTCCGTTACCTCCCCTCACACTAACAGACACCACATTTCTCATTAATCACTTGTTCAATATCTCACAGGATTGCCTTCTAGCAAATAAACTGCGTGAGAGCAGATTTGGTGCATCCTGTGCAGTACAGATACTGAGAAAATATTTTGTATTCATTATTCATATTAATGATTTATAAATTATTAGTGATTTATAAACTACGGCCTACACACACATACACAAAATCTTAATAATTGGGTGGAGGAGTTCCCATTGTGGCTAGGTGGTAAGGAACCCGACTAGTAGCCACAAGGATGTGGGTCCGATCCCTGGCCTTGTTCAGTGGGTTACGGGCTGTGAGCTGTGGTGTAGGTCACAGATGTGGCTCAGAACTGGGGTTGCTGTGGTATAGGTCAGCAGCTGCAGCTCCAATTTGACCTACCCTGGGAACTTCCCTATGCCATCGGTGTGGCCACGAAAAAAAAAATAATAATAAATGATCAGGAACCAAAAGATTTCAATTTTTCCAAGTCACAGGGGTGGTGGTTTGTGCGGCTTCAGGGAGAGGGTGTACTTCCTGGTGTTGCCACCAGAGGGCAGGCACTGCCCACCTTAAAAAGTGGCTCCTACGGGCTGAGGAACAGGTGACTTGATCCCAAGGAGAACCAGCAGAAGCCCCCACCTCTCTCCTGCATTTTTGAAGCACCAGAGGGTCAAATGAAGGGCAGGGTGGGGTGGGGTAAGGGACTGGGCCTGGGTGAGGTCTGTCATGGAATTAAGGTTACCTCTGAGGAAGAAAGAGACCTTTTCAGAGAACTTTGGCCACCGAGGGACTTCCCGAGGGCGGACTTCTACGTGGTGACACTACAAAAAATGTTGTTTGTTCTCTTCTTTATTGTAGTAGACAGCACACTTTCAAGGCAGTCAGGAGCCAAGGAAACAAAACTCTATTTTTTTTTTTTTTGCCTTTTTTTTTTTTTTTTTTTTTTTAGGGCATCTGGAGGTTCCCAGGCTAGGGGTCTAATTGGAGCTGTAGCCACCGGCCTATACCAGAGCCACAGCAACTCGGGATCCAAGCCGAGTCTGCGACCTACACCACAGCTCACGGCAACGCCGGATCCTTAACGCCCTGAGCGAGGCCAGGGATCGAACCCACAACCTCATGGTTCCTAGTTGGATTGGTTTCCACTGCACCACAACGGGAACTCCACAAAACTCTATTTTTAAGCAAGCATTTTGCTCGGTGGTGTTCAAAACACTTTAGCACCATAAGCAATGTAATTTTTGAAAATACCCAAATCCAGGAATTCCTTAAGACAGATACCATCACCCTCTCTTTTGCAAACAAAGAAACTGTGGCTCAGAGAGGTGAAGTGACTTGCCCGAGACTACACAGCAACATCCAGGGCTACTAAAGCCAAACTCCTCTAATTAGTAACAAGTTCTTTTCCACTAAACTTCCATAAATTAATAATAATTCTTATTAGAGGATGAAGGGGAGGATAGGGGTTAGGACAAAAGTCCCGCCTTCAAACCCCAGGTTCTGTAGTCACTCCAGTTGTGAGCGCCTGCATTCACTCCCTCATTCCTCTGGAAATGAGGGACTTGGTTTCAAATCCCAGGCCCTACAGTGGTGAGGATCGGTGCTTCTGCCTTCATTTCTTCATTCCACAAAGAATTAGAGATGGTCGGTCTCCTTGGAGCCAGGGACGGTGCTCGGTGCTCGGGGTAAAGGGAAGCCTCCCTCTCATGGTGCTTAGAGCTGCCTGGATGACACGCAGCTCAGACACATAGACCCATGGGCAGAAGGACAGAGGCAGGATTCTGATGAGGAAGGTAGGGCTGAGAAGGGAGCAGAGGAGGCTGGACTGGTTCAGATGCAGCCCCAGCCCAGCCGAGGGTGGGGCCTCCTCAGTCTTCAGCATCTCGGGGGAGGACAGGTCCACTGCAAAAACAAAGGAACTTGCTGATTGTCACCTCTAAGGCCCCAGACCTGCGCCCTGAACATCCCGACAGGTCCTAGACCTTCCCAGAAGCGGGCAACCACAGTCCCCCCAGGACCAGGATGGCCAACAAAGAGGAGGTGGGTTTTCCGGGCCTTAGGTGGGGGCGCTCAGGAGCACCGCAGGCCTGCTCTGCAGGGTGGCTGACTCAGGGTTCCCGTCTGAGCAAGGGGAGCATGGGAGGAGGCTCAGGTCATGAAGATGGGGCTTCTAGGGGCGAGCTTTTGCCAAGCTGGCCCGTGGAGGAGGTGCTGAGGCTGCGGTGTCACAGGACACGGAGGCCACGTGTCCTGGGGGAGGGGGAGAGACACTGTGGGGGTGAGGGGTGTGGGGCCCCGTGAGCTCCGCCTCTCTCCCCAGCCCTTCCCCTTCCCCCTGCCCCGCCCCAGGTCTTACCAGAAGTCTCGCCAGGAACCACAGGTCCTCATGCAGTCCTCCATCGCCTCAAAGTTGTTCTTCTTGGCCTCGCAGCCGCCATATATAAATTCCTCACAGCTCCTGGATCTGATGTTGTAGAAATACTTGATCATACGGGCCTTGCAGGGCCCCGTGTAGGGAGGCTCCAGGCAGAAGGCAGGCGGCAGCTCTGCGGGACGGGAGGAGCTCTGGTCAGTTGGAAGGAGGGTCCCCGGAGCTCTGTCTACAAGGTGAACAACTGCAGAGACCAATTGGTTTGCACTAGAGAATGGGAGGGGTGCAGGGCTGGGAAGTGGGAAGCGGCCGTTTGCTGACATGCTTTCTGGGACATTGTTATTCATGTTGAGACGTGACGATGACATGGTAATCACGTAAATGTTTAAATACCTTCCTGAAGTATTTATGGATTAATTGGCAGGAGGTCTTGGATTCGCTTCAGACATCTCTTTTTTTAAAAACATGGCGGAGTTCCCTTGGTGGCGCAGTGGTTAACGAATCCGACTAGGAACCATGAGGTTGTGGGTTCGATCCCTGGCCTTGCTCAGTGGGTTAAGGATCTGGCATGGCCATGAGCTGTGGTGTAGGTTGCAGACGCGGCTTGGATCCCGAGTTGCTGTGGCTGTGGTGTAGGCTGTGGCTGTGGTGTAGGCCGATGGCTGTGGCTCTGATTCGACCCCTAGCCTGGGAACCTCCATATGCCACGGGAGTGGCCCTAGAAATAGCAAAAAAAACAAACAAACAAAAAAAATGGCAGACACAGGAAGCGATATTCTCCATGTGTCGATAATTATTGAGGCTGGAAGATGGGTGCATAGGTTTTATAATGCAAGTCTCTGCACTTATGTGTATGGTAGAAAGATCTGACTACTACAAAACTGTGACGGCATCATGCTATAGAGGTGAAAGGCGTGGAGAAAAAGATACCACTGTATCAGCTTTGGTTGCCTCTCGGGAACTGGAATAATTGTGTATTGAGGAAATATTGTTATTGCGATTTACAATAAAAATATATTTGATCTTCCTCCTTCCTGCCACAGACCTTCTGAATACCCTGAAATTTCCAAAGCAAGGAGGGCAATACAGGTGTTTTCAGGTGGTGGGGTTTTTGTTTTGTTTTGTTTTTTGTTTTTTAAGGCTAGGGGTCGAATTGGAGCTACAGCTGCCGGCCTACACCACAGCCACAGCAATGCCGGATTCTTAACCCACTGAGCGAGACCAGGGATTGAACCTGCATCCTCATGGATACTAGCCAGATTCATTTCCACTGAGCCACGACAGGAACTCCCATTTTAGGGGTTTTAATTGAGGCATCCATAAGCTGGCAAATTGAGTCACTGGCCGTTGGTGATTGAACTCAGGGTCAGTGCCTTCCTCTCACCCCAGAGGTACTTGGGCTGAAAGTTCTTGCCCTCTAAGCACCTTCTGGGACTTTGTGGAGACCAGCCCTGTCCTGAAGCTACCCTGGGTCCTGTTCCTCAGGCATCGCGTGACTCTGTGGAAGACTGTACCATCCAAGAGTTTCAGGAGCCCTCAGCCAGGAACCAGGACAAAGATCAAATATTGAGCTTCTCAGTACACGACAGAAAGGCTACTGGACAAGGCAGTGACCAGGAATAGAGAGTCTCAGAGATTGGGGTCTCTGATCCGGTAGAGTTAGGCAGGATGATTTTTTTTTTCTTTTTAGAGCCAAATGTGCAGCAGATGGAAGTCAGGATCAAATCGGAGCTACAGCTGCCATGGCCACAGCAGCTTGAGATCCGGGCCGCTCTGTGACCTACACCACAGCTCCTGGCAGCCTGATCCTTTACCCACTGAGTGGGGCCGGGGATTGAACCCACATCCTCATGGATACTAGTCGGGTTTGTTACCACTGAGCCACAATGGGAATGCCTGAAATTTTTTTTTTTTTTTTGGCTTTTTTTTGCTTTTTCTAGAGCCGCTCCTGCAGCATATGGAGGTTCCCAGGCTAGGGGTCGAATCAGAGCTGTAGCTGCTGGCCTACGCCAGGGCCACAGCAACATGGGATCCGAGCCGTGTCTGCAACCTACAGCACAGTCACGGCAACACCGGATCCTTAACCCACTGAGCAAGGGCAGGGATCGAACCCACAACCTCATGGTTCCTAGTCAGATTCATTAACCACTGCGCCACAACGGGATCTCCTGAATTTTTTTTTTTTAAAAGCTGAAAACGTAATGATTTTCCTTTGAGAGTCATGAAATGTCACCCCACCCTGCCCCCCCAGCCCCTTCCATGGCCTCGCCCCCATCTCCCCACCTGGCCTGTACAGGGGACGTGAGCTGGGACTTACCTTCTATCTGGCTCCTCTCTTCACACCCCTGGGTGCTGGCCACCAGGGCGCCCAGGAGGAGGAGGAGGGCTGCAGAGAGGCAGAGCCGGCTCATCTTCAGGGCCTCGCAGGAGGGCTTCTGAGGATGGCTGGGAGACAGGGCTTTTCACAGCCCAGCTGAGGGGTGGGGACAGACTGTGAGGAGGGGAGTGAGGAAGGGGAGGAGCTGGGGTCCGTCCTGGAGGTTGTGCAATTCCGACCCCCCCCCAACCAGGCTTCCTGCTTCTGCCTGTTGGGGCCAGATGCTCAGTGACAGTGCTTCTCAAACTGGACAAGGCTTGTGGGTCTCGTGGAAAAATAGACTCTGAGTCCACAGGTGGACTTTTGTTTGTTTGTTTTTTTAGGGCCACGGAGGTTCCCAGGCTAAGGGTCTAATCGGAGCTATTGCTGCCAGCCACAGCCCCAGCCCCAGCCACGCCAGATCCGAGCCGTGTCTGTGACCTACACCACAGCTCACGGCAACGCTGGATCCTTAACCCACTGAGCGAGGCCAGGGATTGAACCCGCAACCTCATGGTTCCTGGTTGGATTCGTTTCCGCTGCACCACGACGGGAACTCCTCCACAGGTGGACTTGTGCCCAATCTGTCCCCTCAGGGAGCTTCCCACACACACGCTTCCCCTCCCCCAGTCCTAGAGTGAAGAGAAGCTTTCAAGGATGAAGAAGGGGGAGGGCGCTCAGGGAGGGGTCCTGATTTCGTCCCATCACCCAGGGCAAAGGGAGCCCCCTGGGCTATGGCTCCTGCCCAGCCAGGGTGGCGGTGTGACCTTGGGGAAGACCCTGTCCCTCTCAGGTCCTCACTGCCCGTCTTTAAGATGGGTGAGGTGCTCTCCTAACTTGTAGCCTCTCTCCTCCACTGAAACGGTTCCTGGGAGTATTGCCAGACCAGGGGCCCCAAGTCCTTTGTCCAGAGATGGAGGCGGCCCCATTCACAGGACTCTGGGAAGAGCGAGCCTCCCAGGCAGGCCTTGGGACCCAGTCCACCTGCCAGGCTTGCTCTAGGGCTTTGGCAGGCAAGGGAGAAAACCAGGAACTGAGTTCCCTAACCTCCGGGTGTAAGTCTCTTCCATGTGTCCAGAAGCCTATTTTTCTCTTCTTTTTATGGTGCACGTGTGGCATATGGAAGTTCCCAGGCTGGGGGTCGAATTGGAGCTTCGACTGCTGGCCTACACCACAGCCACACCAGATCTAAGCCGCATTTGCACTTTGTGGCAACACCGGATCCCCAACCCACTGAGTGAGGCCAGGGATCGATCCTGAAACCTCATGGTTCCTAGTCAGATTCGTTTCTGTTGTGCCACGACGGGAACTCCTGCAAGGGTCTTACTTAAATATGAGAATGCAGATAAAACTGGTTCTGTCCTCACTATCTTGATCTTAGACAAATTTCTCAATGTCTCTGAGTTTCACTTTTCTTGTGTAATACAGATAATGCTTGGAGTTCCCATCGTGGCTCGGTGGTTAACGAATCCGACTAGCATCCATGAGGATGTGGGTTCGATCCCTGGCCCCGCTCAGTGGGTTAAGGATCGATCTGGCATTGCCTGAGCTGTGATGTAGCTTGCAGAGAGGCTCAGATCCCAAGTTGCTGTGGCTGTAGGCCGGCAACTATAGCTCTGATTGGACCCCTAGCCTGGGAACCTCCATATGCCACCAGCATGGCCCTAAAAGTCAAAAAAAGACAAAAAAAGACAAAAAAAAAAAAAGGTAATGCTTATACTTGCCAATATCTCCAGCCACAGACCACCTGAAACACTCCTGTTCCTGGCTGAACAAGTTGGGCTTAGTACTCCCTGCAGCCAGGCGAACACGCACACAGGGGAACCACATGGCTTCTCACGAAGTGGATGCTAGTAAGGACTTCTAGGATTGGGCTCAGGGTAGGTGATTTGGGGGCAGGTTTCAGGGAGCTGGCTTTGCTCTGGAGGGATGCTGTCAGGAAGCAGGCAGGTCTCTGGGTATCTTAACCTTAAGTCGAAGAAGGGAAGACTAGAGAGAGGTGAGAGCTGCACTGGGTAAAGAAGGAGAAGCCACTCAAGATACAGGGATGCTTGGTCATCTTGGTGGTTTGTATAATGTAGCTCGTTTTGTTTGTGTTCAAGCATGATTACAAAGTGTTTTATCTTTGTCTTAATATATCATGGTTACAACATGGACTTCCTCTTTTTTTTTTTTTTTTTTTTTTTTTTGCTTTTTAGGGCCGCACCCGTGGTATATGGAGGCTCCCAGGCTAGGGGTTGAATCAGAGCTGTAGCCGCTGGCCTACACCACAGCCACAGCAACTCAGGATTCAACCTGCATCTGCGACCTACACCACAGCTCATGGCAACGCCAGATCCTTAACCCACTGAGTGAAGCCAGGGATCAAACTTGCATCCTCATGAATGCTAGTCAGATTTGTTTCCACTGAGCCATGATGGGAAATCCTTATTTTATTTTATTTTATTTTCTCTTATTTTACTTTTGGCCTCACCTGCAGCATGTGGAAGATCCCACGCCAAGGATCTTCCTTGTTGTAGTTCCAACCTGAGCCACAGCTGCACCAATGCCAGATCCTGAACCTGCTGCATGACATGGGAACTTCCTGGAGGGACCTTTGTAGAGCAGAGTCTTTCTCACTGCTGATGAAATCATTGAGGCCTAGAGACTTTGAGTAGCATAGATTTTTAAATATAGCACATGTAGAGTTAGTTCTGCCCTCAACTACATTGAAGTCTTGGGCAAATTTCTCAGCATCTCTGAATTTCACTTCCCTTATGTAATAAATAAAAATTATGCTTATACCTGTCCATGTCTCCAGCCACAGAGCACCTGAAACACTCTGTTCCTGGTTGAACGAGTTGGGTTTATTACTCACTGCAGCCAGGTGAACACACACCCTGGGGACACCATGGCTTCTGATTGAGGGCACGTTAGAAAGGATTACAAGAGGTGGGCTTGTGGTAGGTGACTTGGGGGAGGTGTCAGGAAGCTGGCTTTGCTCTGGATGGATGCTGTCAGGAAGCGGGCAGGGCTCTGATTGGGTATCGTCATTATGACTATTGTCTTTTTAGGGCCGCACCCACAGCATATGGAAGTTTCCAGGCTGGGGGTCAAATGGTAGCTGCAGCTGCCAGCTACATCACAGCCACCGCAATGCCAGACCCCAGCTGCATCTGTGACCCACACCACAGCTCACGGCTTCTCGGGATCCTTAACCCACTGAGCGAGGCCAGGGATCGAACCCGAGTCCTCACGAATACTGGTCCTGTTCGTTGCCACTGAGCCACAACCGGAACTCCCTGACCGGGTATCTTACTCTTAAGTCTAAGAAGGGAAGACCAGATAGAGGTTAGAGCTGTTTTGGGTAAAGAAGCAGCAGCCACTCAAGATATGGAGGTGCTTGGTCATTTTGGTGGTTTGTATAATTCAGCTCATTTTGTCTGTTTCAAATATGATTAAGGAGTGCCCTATTTTTGTCCTGATTCATCATGGGCACAGAATGCCCTGTTTAACCTTACTGTTTTGTGAAATGTTTATGTTCAGGAGTAGAACGGAAGGCCAACTCTGGTGCCAGGTCAGCTCGCAAAAGTCAGAGGTTGCCTTCCTCTCTTTCCATCAAACTTATAGAATTATGGTGAGAAGTTCCCGTCATGCCTCAGCAGTAGCGAACCCGACTAGCATCCATGAGGAAGCGGGTTCGATCCCTGGCCTCGCTCAATGAATTAAGGATCGGGCATTGCTGTGAGCTGTGGTGTAGGCTGCCGTCATGGCACGGATCCCCCGTTGCTGGGGCTGTGGCTGTGGTATAGGCTGGCAGCCGCAGCTCCGATTTGACCCCTAGCCTGGGAAGTACCTACAGAAGTACGCCATGGGTTTGGCCCTAAAAATTATTTAAAAAGAAGAAGAAGAATGAGAAGTACCACTGAGGCAGGAGATGGATGGGCTCCAGATAGACATTTACAACCAGCCACCTGTCTATACTTCCAGATAGAAATCACAACAGGCACAAGGCCGATAACAAACTTGTCTTCTGGGCACATGTTGACTAATGGGAGTGGCAGGGGCAGAGAGGGGCGAAGATTGCATACTTCCTATTCTTGAGGTCAGGGAGACCCCAACGCCACATGTGCAGAAGGACCTCTCTAGGTCAGAAGGGGAGGGGGCCTCAGACCATAATAAGTCCTGATAACTGTCTCATAACCCTTTGCTCTGCAATCCATCTTGGCCAAAAGCTATGCAAGCCCGTTGAGGAGGGCCTTGGGTCTGGTTAGGTGTGAGAAATAAAGCAACATAATTGGCCGATGGTAAACAAATACCCGGAAGAACTGTCCTATATAAATGATTTAAATCACCTTGCTGGCACGCTCCTCACGCAAGCGGACACCCACACCCATTCGTCTCCTTCGGGTGTGTATTACCGCTTCGCTTCTGCCTTAGGTAAATAGACTGCTTCTCTGTGGGCGCTCCCACATGTTGAACTGTGTTGGTAACAGCAGACTTTGTACCTGTTTTTATCATCGTTGCCTCCTTGAAACCTTCTTGCTCTCAACAGGGGGCGAGAATCAGGCCAGTTCTTCTTTTAGCTTCTAGCTAGTCTCGTAGCTAAGATTCCTGGTTTTCATCCAGGCTGCCAAGGTTCAATTCCTGAGTAGAGAATTAAGATCTCATTTCAAGCCATCACTCAACTCCTGTCTCTCCAAAATCACCGCCGTGTCCATGGACCCTAATGGTAAGATTCTTAGTTGCACACAACAGAATCCACTCCAGTTGGCTGATTCGTATATGCTTTTATTTAAATGTAAGGCAGGGGGACTGTGATATCATTGTGGGGGAAAGTGAGAACGCATCTCCTGCCATCAATGCTGAGAACTGGCTGCCAGAAATTCCATCGCTGCTTTAGGCAAGGAGAGCCGTGACCTTTGGGTGAGGAATGAAGGAGAGGGTGCAGTGAAGATGAGGCTGGAACAGGAGTCCTGCCTTCCAGCCACAGACTCCATGGCCGCTCGAGTTGTGAGGAGCTGGGCTCCTGCATTCCTTCCTTCATTTCTCTAAGAATCATGGACCGTCTCCTTTGAGCCAGGGACAGTGCTTGGTGCGAGGGGTAAAGGGAAGCCTCCCTCTCATGGTGCTTAGAGCTGCCTGGATGACACGCAGCTCAGACACATAGACCCATGGGCGGAAGGACAGAGGCAGGATTCTGATGAGGAAGGTAGGGCTGAGAAGGGAGCAGAGGAGGCTGGACTGGTTCAGATGCAGCCCCAGCCCAACCGAGGGTGGGGCCTCCTCAGTCTTCAGCATCTCGGGGGAGGACATTTCACTGATTATCTGCAAAAACAAAGGAACTTGCTGATTGACACCTCTGAGGCCCCAGACCTGCGCCCTGAACATCCCGACAGGTCCTAGACCTTCCCAGAAGTGAAGAACCACAGTCCCCCCAGGACCAGGATGGCCAACAAAGAGGAGGTGGGTTTTCCGGGCCTTAGGTGGGGGCGCTCAGGAGCACCGCAGGCCTGCTCTGCAGGGTGGCTGACTCAGGGTTCCCATCTGAGCAAGGGGAGCATGGGAGGAGGCTCAGGTCATGAAGATGGGGCTTCTAGGGGCGAGCTTTTGCCAAGCTGGCCCGTGGAGGAGGTGCTGAGGCTGCGGTGTCACAGGACACGGAGGCCACGTGCCCTGGGGGGGGGGGAGAGACACTGTGGGGGTGAGGGGTGTGGGGCCCCGTGAGCTCCGCCTCTCTCCCCAGCCCTTCCCCTTCCCTCTGCCCCGCCCCAGGTCTTACCAGAAGTCCCCCAGGAACCGCAGGTCCTCATGCAATTATTATAGCTCAGGAAGTTGTTTTGCCGCGCATGGCAGCCTCCGTAGATGAAGGTCTTGCAGACCCCAGACTCAGCATCATAAAAGAATCTGATTTTCCGGGCCTTGCAGGGCCCCGTGTAGGGAGGCTCCAGGCAGAAGGCAGGCCACTGGGCTGCAGGGGTGGGAGGAATTCTGGGTCATTGTGAAGATGGCCATGATAGCTTGGTCTGCAAGATCAGTGACTTCAAACTACCAGGTTTTTTACACTAGACAGTGGGAGGAGTGTGGGGGATTGTCAAATTAAAAAGGCTCTTTGAGGAGTTTCTGTCATGGTGCAGCGGAAATGAATCCGACTAGGAGCCGAGGTTGCCAGTTCGATTCCTGGCCTCACTCAGTGGGTTAAGGATCTGGCCTTGCCATGAGCCGTGGAGTAGGTCACAGAGGTGGCTCAGATCTGGCTTTGTTGTGGCTGTGGTGTAGGCGGGCAGCTGTAGCTCGGAATTGACCCCTAGCCTGGGATCCTCCATATGCCACAGGTGCGGCCCTAAAAAGCAAAAAAGAAAAAAAGAAAAGGCTATTTGACAGCCTGCTTTCTGGGATATTATTATTAATGTTGCTAGGTGTGATCATGACATGGTAATCATGTAAAAATTTATATATCCTTCATGAAGGATTTATGAATTAGTTGGTGTGATGCCTTGGATTAGCTTCAAAAGACTCTGCCAAAAAAATAGGAGAACCCAGGTCAAAAAATATTTTCCAGGAGTTCCCACTGTGGCTCAGTAGAAACGAATCTGACTAGTATCCATGAGGATGCAGGTTTGATCCCTGGCCTCCATCGGTGGATTAAGCATCCGGCTTTGCCATGAGTTGTGGTGTAGGTCACAGCTGTGGCTACAATCTGGCGTTGCCTGTGGCTGTGGTGTAGGCCAGTGGCTACAGCTCCAATTAGACCCCTAGCCTGGGAACCTCCATATGCAGTGGTTTCGGCCCTAAAAAGACAAAAAAAAAAAAAAAAAAGAAGGTCCAGCGTTTCTGTGAGCCGCAGTGAAGGTCACAGACACGGCTAGGATCCTGGGTTGCTATGGCTGTGGCATAGGCTGGCAGCTCCAATTCGACCCCTAGCCTGGGAACTTCCATATGCCTCAGGTGCGGTCCTAAAAATACAGAAAACTAAACCCCCCAGATTTTCCGTATGTCAATAATTATGACGCTGGACAATGGATACAAGGGTTTTCTGCTATCCTCTGCACTTACGTATATGGTAGAAAGTTTCCACTATTAATAAAAAATATGAAGGAATTATGCAGTAGTGAGGAGAGGCATAGAGAAAACACACCAGCGTGTTAACTTTGGTTCCCTCACGGGGACTGAATAAATTGAATATTGGCACAGTATTGCTGTTGTGATTTATAATAAGAAATACGTATTTGTTTTTCATTCTATTCCTGATGCAGAGTTCTTAAAAGTTTGTGTATTTCCTAAGTGCTGGGAGAAGCAAGGTGTCTTTTGTTATGTGAATTGGGTGACGCTGGGAAAGCTCCTAGGAACCTCAGAACAGGCGCTGGTTGCCAGGGGAAACCCCTGCCTCACAGGAGACTTGGAACTTTCATCCTCACGCTCCGGTAGGATCTTTTGCCTACACCCCGCCTCCAACTCAGGGAGGGAGAGAAGCTGGATGTTGAACAATAATCAGTGGCTAGTGATGGAATGAATCATAAATAGGTAATGAAGCCTCCTAAAACACCTCAACACTCCAGGTCACTCATGTTATTCAAAAGGACTGGGATTGCCCCAGAGACCAACACAGGGACACAGTCCCATCATCGCTCATCTGGACCACGGCGGCGGCACCTTGCTCAGCAGGACTCAGTCTCCGCCCTTCGCCCCCTAGAGGCCACTCTCCACATTGCAGCCCCAGAGAGCCTGTGACAACTTGAGTTCTAGCCCTTTGTTCCCATAACCACACCCTCTGTGACTCCCCATCTCTCTCAGTCAAATTCTCTCTCTCTCTCTCTCTCTTTTTTTTTTTTTTTTTGGCAAGCAAGCAAAGTCTTTATTACCGGAACGCAAACAGCTCCCAGGAAAGCTGGGAGGGGGAGGAGGAATCCCCCCGTCTTTCATCCTGTAGGGGTTTCTATCCCTTAAAGATGGGGGTTACCAATGTGGGGTCCAGAAGGATGTGGTTCTCTCTTATTGGCCTTGCCCAGTTACCTATATCAGTCCTTGTCCAATAGGGATCTTAGGGATGGAAATGTCCCATAAGTCTCATGGTTTCTTTGCTCTTCTCTTCCTGTAAACTGAGTCACAGGGGTTTAGAGATTAATGCCCATCTGGCTGTACTCACATTCTGATTCTTACAAAGTCCTACTAAGTCCTCCGAATCTGTCCCCATGGCCTCTTCGGTCTCATTACCTTCCACTCCCCTGCCTTCCACCCACTCAGCTCCACCCTGGCCTCTTGGCTTCTGCTCAAACACACGTTCATTCTGTGGCCTCTGCTCAAAGGCCCCTTATCACAGAGGGTTTTGGTGATCAATCTATAGAAAGAGCAGAGTGTCCTTTAGCCCCACAATTGGCTCCCTTCAAAAAGCTCCTAACTTAGCAGGGCACTTCCCCTTTATCTATTGTCTGTCTCCCTCCGGAAGGCAAACTATTTTGTCGTATTTTACAGTTATTTCCCCACACCTAGAACATGCTTTGTAGGGAACTTAATAAATATTTGTCAAGGGAATGAATCTCCTATTTCAGGCACAGGCAAAGTGCACAGTCGTTGAATAGAATGGATAGAATCGAATTCCTGTTAGTGAAATGTCTATTTGAACATGGGGCACGTCTGTATAATTATCATTCTATCTCTAACATTCTATAACCTGATAGGAGAAGAAATAATCGTCAAACCAGAGACAAAGGAAAGGGCCCTGAGATGTTGCTAATATTGCGCCAACGTGGAAAAAAAGCAGTCTTGGCCCACGAACACACTCACAGAATTGCTGTGTTTCTCACCCTCCCTGGAATTGCTCTGATCAGCTGTCCCACATTTTTCTGATTCATTTTAATTAGAGAGGAATAATCAGTCTTTGCCACCTAAATATTTTTTTCTTGGGTGAAAGGAGGTAGGGAGAGACCTTTTTTCAGCATAACGTCTTTTTTTTGTTTGTTTGTCTTTCTGCCTTTTCTAGGGCCACTCCCGCAGCATATGGAGGTTCCCAGGTTAGGGGTCGAATTGGAGCTGTTGCCACCAGCCTACGCCACAGCCACAGCAACGCCGTGTCTGCAAACTACACCACAGCTCACAGCAACGCCGGTCCTTAACCCACTGAGGAAGGCCAGGGACCGAACCCGCAACCTCATGGTTCTTAGTCGGATTCATTAACCACTGCGCCACGACGGGAACTCCCACACATCTTGGTGGAAAATAGACAAGATGTGTTGTGACATGTGATTAAAGTATTTATACTCCTGCTTGGTAATCCATTCAAAGAACCTGTGTAACATAAATCCCCTGTTCACGTGAAGACATCGAAGATGACCTGTCCCACGTCACAGACCACATGAGTGGTGGACTCAGGACAATATACCATCATGTCACAACCAACCCATTTGAGAAACTACATGATTCCCCCAGGAGCTCTTAAAATGCAAATAACTTGGTGAGAGTTTCTGGATGCGGTGTCCCACTTCCATTTGTCCCATGTCTTCAAGTCTCACGTGAGCCATTAAATCTCAGGGGAGAGTGAGTCTGGGTTCTTTCCCTGACACCGCATATGTGGTGTCTCTGCCAATGCCAAGCAATTCTCCAACACTGACTCGGTATCCCCCAAGTCAGTTGACTCCTGATATGAAATCCGTGGAGTTTGTGCAGATCCCACAGGTTGAGGGTTCAGGACTGCCCTCACTTCAATTGCCCGCCACAAGGTCTGGAGTCATTCAGGCTTGTAGCCAACTGGCTAGAAATCCCCACCACCATGTTTGGTAATTCACCGGAGTTCCTGTTGTGGCTCCATGAGTTAAGAACCTGACATAGTGTCAGGGAGGATGCGGAGTCGATCCCTGGCCTCGCTCAGTGGGTTTAGGATCCGGTGTGGCCACAAACTGCAGCCTAGGTTGCAGAGGCAGCTCAGATCCCACATTGCCAGGGATGTGGCTGTGGCATAGGCGGGTGGCTGTAGCTCTGATTCAACCCAAGCCTGGGAACATCCATACACTGCAGGTGTGACCTTAAAAAAAAATACAATAGAAGCAGTGATAGAACTCAGGAAAACCCTTTACTTACTGCTCCCACTTTATTAGAAAGGATAAAACACACGGAGAGGCAGTTGGAGATGTGTAGGGCCCAGGGGAGTTGAGGGATGTGAGGCCTCAGCGCACATACCCTCGCATCACTTTCATGTGTTCCCCATCCTAAAGTTGTCTGAACCCTGATATTTATGGATATTTACTGAGGCTTCAATAGGTCTGCAAATTGATTGAGTCATTGGCCATTGGTGATGGGCCTCAATCTTAGTTCCCTCCCCTCTGCCCAGAGGAGCTAGGGCTTGAAAGTTTGAATCCTCTAAACAAGTGATGGGAGTTTCTGGACACGGGCCCCATCCTGAAGCGACCCCAGGACCCCTTTCTTGACTCATCTCATTACAGTACAAAAGATAGCACATTCCATGAGTTTCAGGAGGCCTTGGCCGGGAACCAGGGCAGGGATCAAAGACTGATCTTTTCGGAGTTCCCGTTGTGGCTCAGTGGTTAACGAATCTGACTGGGAACCATGAGGTTGTGGGTTCGCTCCCTGGCCTTGCTCTGTGGGTTAAGGATCCAGCATTGCTGTGAGCTGTGGTGTAGGTTGCAGACGAGGCTCGGATCCTGCATGGCTGTGGCTCTGGCGTAGGCCGGTGGCTATGGCTCCGATTAGACCCCTAACCTGGGAACCTCCATATGCTGCGGGAGTGGCAAAAAAAATACTGATCTTTTCATTAAATGACAGTGAAGTTCAGGGGCAAGGCAGTGACCAGGAACAGAGTCTCAGAGATGGGGTCCCCAAATGGTAGAGTTTGGCAGAATATTATTATTATTATTATTTTTTTTTTTTTTGCTTTTTTTAGGACGGCGCCTGCAGCAACGCAAGATCCAAGCTGCATCTGAGACCTACACCACAGCTCATGGCAACACCAGATCTTTAACCTACTGAGCAAGGCCAGGGATCGAACCCGCAACCTCATGGTTCCTTGTCAGATCTGTTTCCGCTGCACCACAATGGGAACGCCTTTGGTGGAATAATTTGTCTTAAAGCTGAAAACATAATGATCTCCTTTTGAGAGTCAAGAAATGTCTCCGGAGTTAAAACTGCCCATCTTGCCAGTGCAAATCCAGAGAGGGTTGGCACACCCACCCCACCCCTGCCCCCAGCCCCTTTCATGGCCTCGCCCCCCTTTCCCCGCCCAGACTGTACAGGGGAGGTGAGCCAAGACTTACGTCGGACCAGGCTGCTCTCTTCATCCCCTGGGGTGCTGGCCACCAGGGTGCCCAGGAGGAGGAGGAGGGCTGCAGAGAGGCAGAGCCGGCTCATCTTCAGGGCCTCGCAGGAGGGCTTCTGAGGACGGCTGGGAGACAGGGCTTTTCACAGCCCAGCTGAGGGGTGGGGACAGACTGTGAGGAGGGGAGTGAGGAAGGGGAGGAGCTGGGGTCAGTCCTGGAGGTTGTGCAATCACCCCCCTCCCATCCCAAACCAGCCTTCCTGCTTCTGCCTGCTGGGGCCAAACGCTTCTCAAGCTGGACCAGGCTTGTGGGTGTCATGGAAACACAGTTTTTGATCCCACAGGTAGAATTTGGGTCTGATTTGTTCACTCAGAGAGCATCCTAGTACCAGAAGCAGTGCGTGGTCCCTGATAGAGGCTCAGTGAAAATCCGTGGAGCTGGAAGTTCCTGTCGTGGCTCAGCAGTAACGAACCTGACTAGTATCCATGAGGACACAGGTTTGATTCCTGGCTTTACTCAGTGGGTTAAGGATTTGGCATTTCCGTCAGCTGAGGTGCAGGTTGCAGATGCGGCTCGGATCCCATGTTGCTGCGGCTGTGGCGTAGGCAGCAGCCGTAGCTCCGATTCTATCCCTAGCCTGGGAACATCCATGTGCCATGGGTATGGCCCTAAAAAGAAAAAAAAAATGTGGATGAAAGTAAATCAAAGGACAGATACAGATAGGTGACCAGCAGTGTGTCAGCTCAGGGCCTCCATTTTTCTGCAGGTGTCATCACTGGCTGGACACTTACTGGTTACGTGGCACTGGTCTAGGCAGAAGCTGAGCAGGTGGCAGGCAATATCCTCCTGGGGCAACACCCTTGTTTTGGGTAGAAAAAGCGATAAGGGGCGTGGGCAGAGGGGGCACATGGACCCGAACCCTTCTCCACAGTCTGACCCCCCCCCCACACACACACTGCCCCTCACCTGGTTTCACAAACAGGAGAGCTGCCTGCCTGAGTGGGTCTCAGAGGACCTTGGAAGAGCACCTGCATCACCCCCTCCCCTGCTCTCCAACCAGTGCTTTGGGATCAGAGGACCTCAATCTGGGGAGCAGCCCTGTCTTTTCCTGGCTTGGTGACCAAGGGCCGGACATCTCCCCAGGCTCCGGTGTCCTCAGCTGTCACAGGAGATCCCCGCTGCTCACATCCTGGGTTGTGAAAGCAATGGATACAGTAGGTATATATTACCTCTTATTTACTGCAAAGTCTTTTGTGATCATCGTAATGTGTAGTTACAGCAAATAAAATTTAGCGCCTTCTATATACCAGGCTTTATCCTAAGGACTTGGCAAATATTAATTCATCTAATCTTTATAGGAACCCTCAGGCTGGGGGAGAGAAACTGTTACCGTTTCCTCATGTTACAAATGAGGAAAATGAGGCAAGACAAATTCATGTAATTTGTCTTGGGGGTAGAGAGAGGATTTCAGCCCAGGGATCTAGCTTCAGAAGCTGTTCACCAGGCACTCTGCTGCTTTGCCAATGGTGAAGGGCACAATTTAAGGCAGAGGCTACACATCCACCATCTCTCCATGCACACCCACAAATTCACTCCCAGTTATAACCGTGTAGCACCAAGGTCGCCTATACAGATGCACTCATTCACACTCTCATGCACACAATCAGCACGCGCGCGCACGCACGCACGCACGCACGCACACACACACACACTAACAGCTACCACTGCAAAGCTGTGCCGATTACAATATCCTTTATGTAAACCTATTGTCTCCTCTAATGCTCACAGCTCATCTCTTCTCCGTGGGGAGGTTTCTACCCTGTTCCCATCACAGGAGGGGAGGGGGCCCAGAGAGAGGAAAGCATCGCCCAGCACCACACTGCTGATCAGAAGTAAAACAAACACCTGAGCCCAGCCTTCCAATGTCCACACCCACCCACACACACACACCCACACCCACACACACGGACACCCCCTGCTCCACTCCCAGGGTCAAGGAAAAGGGAGCTGGGCTCATTTCCCAGAAGCCCCAGGAGCAAGCCCAGCCCCAGGTCAAACAGGCACAGAACTGGGGGGCACTGCAGAGGACCGGAGGGGCTGCCCGCCTGCACAGACACCCTCTCCCCAGAGAAGGGCAGGGGCTCTCAGTCCCGAGCTGCCCCAGCACAGAAGGGCACTGGCGGCGGGGTTCTCACTAGACAAGCCACTGTGTGTGCAGCGCTGCTCCCTGCGGACACATCTCCACGGAGGGTTCATTTAGCCTCAGGTCAGGCCTGCAGCACCTGAGCGTCTCATCCCTTCTTGCCAACGAGAAAGCAGAGGCTCAGAGAGCTCAAGCCACCAGCTCAGGACCCACAGCTAGCAGAGGGCACAACTAGGACTCGCCTTCAGGAGCCATCTGGCCCTGGCCCTCTTCCTCCCTCGGTTTGTCCATCTGAGACCAGGGAACAGCAGAGACTGCCCCTCGCCCGCCCCCGCAACAGCCGAGACCCCTCTTTTCTCCCTCCTCTCTCATCTGTCTGTCTGCCTCTCGCTTTCTCGCCCAGGGGCCACCTCTCCTTCTGGTTCTCCTCCCTCGGGTCCAGGTTAGAGGCCTCCAGACCCAGAACAGCCCCTGAGGGGCCCTTCCCCCCCCCAACCCCCAGGAGTTGCTGAGTCTGTCCTTATCACCTTCCAGCCCCTGGGGGCATCGACAGGAATCACCAGGCAGGACCATCACAGGGGCGACATTCTGGGTAAAGACCAGTGAGCCCAACACCTTGGGGCCCAGGTCCTGTCCCTGCTTCCTGTCCTCAGTTTTTCCCCCTGAACATGAGAAGCTGGGGGTCCACGCTGTCTCCGGCCACTTCCTGCTCTGATGGGAGCCGCATAGCCTGCTGGACAGCGCTGACCTCTAGCCGTTCCTGTACAGGACAGGCGAGCTGCACATACTTTCCCCCTCACTCAGTCCTTAGAATGGAAGGGAAGCTTTTAAAGACAAATCAGGACCCATTCAGGGAGGAGTCCTGATTGCCTTTTTTTTTTAAATTTTCTTTTTACAGTCACCCCCAAGGCATATAGAAATGCCTAGGCTAGGGATCAAATAGAAGCTGCAGCTGCCAGCCTATGTCACAGCCACAGCAACGCCAGATCCGAGCTGCATCTGGACCCACACCACAGCTCACGGCAATGCCAGATCCTTAATCCACTGAGCGAGGCCAGGGATTGAACCCTTGTCCTCGTGGATGCTAGTCAGATTCGCTAAACGCTGAGCCATGCCTACAACAGGAACTCGACGTTGTGTTATCTTTCATAGCCCCTCTCAGGAAACTCCTCAGTGACCAAGAAGGGTCACAGTCTGTTTCTAAAAAGGTCTCCTTCTTCTTTTGAAGGAAGCTAATGTCCTGTTGCTGCAGAGGTAGGTCTCACCCAGGTCCGATCTCTCGTCTACCCCAGCTTTTCCCTGTCTCTGGTCTCTCAAAGATCTAGGCGGGGATGGAGGCTTCTGTTAATTCTCTTTAGGATCAAATGACCTGTTCCTCAGACATTAAGAACCATGCTCCAGGAGTTCCCATTGTTATGCAGCAGAAACAAATTCAACCAGTGACCATGAGGTTGTGGGTTCGATCCCTGGCCTCGCTCAGTGGGTTAAGGATCCAGTGTTGCCGTGAGCTGTGGTGTAAGTCACAGACACAGCTCAGATCTGGTATTGCTGTGGCTCTGGCATAGGCATTGCTGTAGCTGTGGTGTAGGCCAGCAGCTGTAGCTCCAATTCGACCCCTAGCCTGGGAACCTCCATATGCCATGGGTGTAGCCCTAAAAAGCAAAAAAAAAAAAAGAACCATGTTCCACTGTTTGACAACAGGATTGATGGCGTCTTGGGAGGGCTGGGACCCAGGTTCAATCCCTGGCCCAGCACAGTGGGTTAAGGATTCGGTGTTGCCAGCTGTGGCTTAGGTTGCCACTGTGACTTGGATCTGACCCCTGGCCAGGAACTCCATATACCACCCTCCCCACCCCACCCCCCACCCCCGGCCAAGAAACCAATTAAAAAAACCCTGCTTTGCAAAGGCACTGCCTGCCCTCTGGTGGCAGCATCAGGAAGTGTGACCTTCCCTGGAAGCTACAAATACCATCTTCACTGTGATGCTGGAAAATTGAACTCCCAGCACTTGCTTTTTTTTTTTTTTTTTTTTTTTCGTTTTAGGCCTGAACCCGCTGCATATGGAGGTTCCCAGGCTAGGGGTCAAATCAGAGCTATAACTGCCGGCCTACAGCACAGCCACAGCAATATAGGGATCCGAGCCTTGTCTGCAACCTGCTCATGGCAATGCCAGTTCCCCAACCAACAGAGAGAGGCCAGGGATTGAACCTGCATCTTCATGGATACTATTCAGATTTGTTTCAGCTGCACCACAATGGGAACTCCTCTAGTACTTGCTTTTTAAAAGTGTGTGTTTGTGTGTGTGTGTGTGTGTGTGTGTGTCTCTCTGTCTGTCTGTCTGTCTGTCTCTCTGTCTGTCTTGGTGATGAAAATGGATTTATAAACCCTTAGTTAATATGAACAATTAATATAAAATCTTTACTCAGCATCTGTAATACACAGGACAGACCAAATCTTTGCCCTCATGGAATTCACTTCTTAGTAGGAAAACCTGTGATATATATTTTTGTGTGTGTGTGCCTTTTTTTTTTTTTTTTGCCTTTTCTAGGGCCACTTCCCATGGCATATGGAGGTTCCCAGGCTAGGGGTCCAATTGGAGCTGTAGCCACCAGCCTACGCCAGAGCCACAGCAACTCGGGATCTGAGCCACGTCTGCAACCTACACCACAGCTCATGGCAACGCCGGATCCTTAACCCACTGAGCAAGGCCAGGGATTGAAACCGCAACCTCATGGTTCCTGGTCAGATTCATTAACCCCTGAGCCACGATGGGCACTCCAGCCTGTGAGATATTGAATAAGAGATTAATGAGGAATGTGACACACAGGGTAGGAACATGATTCAAAAAACAGACAATAGGGAGTTCCCGTTGTAGCTCAGTGGTTAACAAATCCAACCAGGAACCGTGAGATTGTGGGTTCGATCCCTGGCCTTGCTCAGCCGGTTAAGGCTCCGGCATTGCCGTGAGCTGTGATGTAGGTTGCAGATGTGGCTTGGATCCCGCATTCCTGTGGCTCTGGTGTAGACCGGCAGCTACAGCTCCGATTGGACCCCTAGCCTGGGACCCTCCATGTGCCAGGGGAGCAAAGGCAAAAAGACAAAAAAAAAAAAAAAAAAAAAAGAAAGAAAGAAAGAAAGAAAGACAAATAGGGAGTTCCCTTTGTGGCTCAGAAGTAACTAACCTGACTGGTATCCATGAGGATGCGGATTTGATACCTGACTCGCTCAGTGGCTTAAGGATCTGGCATTGCAGTGAACTGTGGTGTAGCTCACGGATGCTGCTCGGATCCTGTGTTGCTGTGGCTGTGGTATAGGCCGGCAGCTGTAACTCCAATTTGATCCCTAGCGTGGAAACTTCCATATGCTGCAGGCGCAGCCCTAAAAAGCAAAAAAAAATTTTTTTAAATAAAAAAAAAAATAAAAAGAAGTAGAAGAAAGTGGAAGAGGCAGTCCTTCCTCCTCCCCACTTCCCTTGAAGTATAAAAACGTAGCCCACCTAATCCTTGGGGCAGAGCCTCCTTGTCTCCCTGCTTGCATCTTTCACAAGTGTCTTATCTTAATAAATTTATTTCTTGCCTACCACTTTTCCTTGCTGAATTCCTCTGCACTGAGGCACAAAGAACCTGAACTTCAGTAAGTCCAGACACCAGATGAGTGATCCTAATTTAAAAAACTATGGTTTCAAGTCCCAGTCTGGGTTTTGGCTAGGTTCAAGTCATAAGGGTTGTCAATTTCAAAACCACAACACCCTTCTCTTCAAGGCAAGGACAACATACTTGCAGGCATCATGAACTGGTGGGAAGAGGGCGTGAAAGGGTCTTTGGTTCAGAACCTGAGCTGACTGAGGGAGAAGGTAGGTGACATCCTTGGAGCCACTGGGATGGAGCAGGGACCAGGTAGACAGAGCTTAGAGCATCTACGGGAAACTTTTTTCCTTTTTCTTCCTTCCTTCCTTCCTTTCTTTTTTCCTTTCTTTCTTTCTTTCTTTCTTTCTTTCTTTCTTTCTTTCTTTCTTTCCTTCTTTCTTTCTTTCTTTTCCTTCCTTCTTTCTTTCTTTCTTTCTTTCTTGTTTTTTGGCTATACCCACAGCACATGGAAGTTCCCGGGCCAGGGATCGAACCTGTACCAAAACAGTGACCTGAGCCATAGCAGTGGCAATGCCTGATCCTTAACTCGATGTGCCACCAGGGAACTCCAATCTATGGGACATTTTTTTTAAGGGCTGCAAATGCCAGTTCCCAGCCTAGGAGTCGAATCAGAGCTGTAGCTCCCGGCCTATGCCACAGCCACAGCAATGCCAGATCCTTAACGCACTAAGCAAGGCTAAGGATGAAGCCTGTGTCCTCATGGTTTCTAGTCAGGTTCATTTCTGCTGAGCCACAACGGGAAGTCCCTATAGGACGTTTTTGACAGCAGCTATTGATGGGAAGTTGGAGCTGTCTTGATGCTTTGCCCCCAAATTGCCTCCTGATCTATGTTGACTTTATGAGGCTAGAAGCATTATTTCACATTGCACATGAATACGCTGAAGCTCAGAAAGGTTAAATAACTTGCCCAAGGTCACAGAGCTAGGAAATGGCAGAGCTGGGTTTAACTTCTTCTCCAAGAGTCATATCACCAATAAAGGCCTGACCTGGAATTTGAACTCAAGACTCTCTGACTTCAAAGACTGACCTCTAGTAGGAATTCCCTTTGTGGCGCAGTGGAGATGAATCCGACTAGGAACCATGGGGTTGTGGGCTCGATCCCTGGCCTAGCTCAGTGGGTTGGTAATCTGGCGTTGCCATGAGCTGTAGCGTAGGTCGCAGACACAGCCTGGATCTGGTGTTGCTGTGGCTGTGGTGTAGGCATTGCTATGGCTGTGGTGTAGGCTGGCAGCTGTAGCTCTGATTCGACCCCTAGCCTGGGAACCTCCATATGCCATGGGTCTAGCCCTAAAAAGCAAAAAAAAAAAAAAAAAAAAAAAAAAAGATTTTTTTTTCTATAAAGTTGTTTGTATGTATGCCATGAGGATCATACCTGTGAATCAGAGGAGGGCGAGGGCTAAGAAAAGGCCCTTGGACTTTGGAGTGAGGAACTTGGTGGCAACCCTGGTAAAGATAGTCAGACCTCCCTAGTTGTGAGCAACAGAAACTGACTATTGGAAGCAGGGGAGGAATGAGTGAGAATGTGTGAGCATGTCGTGGGCACCCATCTCCTTGCTGATTGTAACATCAGGCCACCTTGAAGAAAGCTCCAGACATTTTCAGGACTTGGGTGATTCGTGGCTCAAGATTACAATTCCAAGGAGAGCATCCGATTGGCCATGCTCGGTCTGGGGGTGGGGCAAGAACTCTGATTGACAAGCCACTCAACTTCTCCGCTCCTGGATGAAGGAAGAGTCCTTCCTCTAATCGAAATCGGGCTATTGTTATCAGGAAAAGGACCCTTGCATGCTTGGTGACAAAAGAGCAAAATAGCTCTGACGTTCAGAGAAAGAGAGGTTTCCATGGAGAGGGGACCGTGCCTGCGACGAAATTCCAAGTGAACAAAGCCCTATTGTATGGTAAACGCCACCCTGTTTGTTCCTGGGTCTTTCTCAAATCTTTCAGGTTTACTTGATTACAGTGGCCTTAGCATGGGCACGTCTGCAGGGCACTCATGTCACCTTCCATTTCAATCTTTCCTTCTTTCCTATCTCCTTTCCTCCTTTTATTCACAATAAATACCATTTCACACTCAAGAAGTCATGTTCAAAGTTTTTGATACATCGTCTATGCTAACCTCAGATAGCTGTGTGTGTGTGTGAGTGTGTGTGAGTGTGTAACAGTGAAATAACTGGGACCACATGACTGACTTTGGCAAGGTCTTCGTTTTGATTTTCTGCTGTGTTTCCTCCAGCCAATCAAATTTGTTGCCAAAATAACAGCTGCCTCTATAACCGGTGCCCAACAGAAACGCAGAGACAGAGTTGGAGGAAGCATAAAATAGCTTTGCTCGCCAGACAAAGAGGGGAACACAGCAGGCTATTGCCTCAAGGACTGGCCCCCACCCGCCTTGGAGGGGGTAGTGAGCCGTCTTAGAGTGTTTGAGGAACAGGGTGTGATCCGCTCAGGGACATTTTTCGACTCGCGGGTGCTGAGGTCATTGGGAGTCAGCGTCATCAACCTTCTGGTTCCAACCGGTCCGGGGTCTACCTACTTGTGGGCTGCATAGAACTGACGTCTTCAACCTGGTGGGGGCTTCAGCACCTGCAAGACAGCTCTGAGGACATGGCTCAGAATATCAACTAGAGTCTTTTTTTAAATTTTTTTTAAAATTTTTTGTCTTTTTGCCTTTTCTAGGGCCACTCCCATGGTATATGGAGGTTCCCAGCCTAGGCGTCTAATAGGAGCAATACACCAGAGCCACAGCAACGCAGGATCCGAGCCAAGTCTGTGACCTACACCACAGCTCACGGCAGTGCCGGATCCTTAACCCACTGAGCAAGGCCAGGGATCGAACCCGCAACCTCATGGTTCCTAGTTGGATTCATTAACCACTGAGCCACGACGGGAACTCCCATGGTACCACTTAAAAAAAAATTTTTTTTTTCCTTTTTTAGGGCCACAGCCCCAGCATCTGGAAGTTTCCAGGCTAGGGGTCGAATCAGAGCTATGACTGCCCGCCTACACGACAGCCACAGCCACAGCCACAGTAAACACAGGATCCGAGCTGTGACTTTGACCTACACCACAGCTCACAGCAATGCCGAAGCCTTAACCCACAGAGTGGGCCAGGGATGAAACCTGTGTCCTCCTCATGGGCACTAGTTGGGTTCATTACCACAGAGCCACAGCGGGAACGCCATGGCACCACTTTTTGTGAGGTTTGCCAAGGGAGGAACGCACAAGGCCTAGTTGGTAAAGCAAAAGAGGTTGATTAAGGCGCCAGCCCTGACTGTGAGGCGGTGCTAAGCTTATAAAGGATCCGTGGCGGGAATCTGGCTGGAGTTCATGGCGGAAACACGTGGCAGGGACACAACGAAGAAGGAAGAGGTGAAAGTCAAGGGAGGGGTAGGTGGTCAAGCCCCTCGACAGAGGGCAGTTAAGCCTTACAGGTGGTTAAGCCATGCTCCACATTCTGGGACAGGGTGCACATCTTGCATTGGGCTCTACCCATGTCCGCAGCAGGTTTTCAAGGTCAACTGTCACATTTGGGGGCTGGGGGGGGGGGTCTGTCTCCATCCTCCTGGGAACCTACCACTTTTAAAGAATAAGATGGTGCAGGTCCAAAAAGTGCAGGTCACATAGACAGGAAGTAGCCAATCCCCGATTGGGACCTGCATGCATTTGGTTTTTAAAGCCTCTGTCTTTTTCATGGAAACAACCTAAATGTCCATTGACAGAGGAGCGGATCAAGAAGATGTGGTACATACACTCAGTGGAATATGACTCAGCCATTAAAAGGAAAGAAATAACGGCATTTGCAGTAACATGGATGGACCTAGAAATTATCATGCTAAGTGAAGTCAGTCTGACAGCGAGACACCAACATCATATGCTATCACTTACATGTGGAATCTAAAAAAAGGACACAATGAACTTCTTTGCTGAACAGATACTGACGCACAGACTTTGAAAAACTTAGGTTTCCAAATGAGACAGGTTGAGGGGTGGGGGGAGGCACTGAGGGTTTGGGAGGGCAATGCCATAAAATTTGGTTGTGATGATTGTTGTACATCTATAAACCATAATAAAATTCATTGAGTAATTAAAAAAATAAAGCCTCTGTAAAAAAAAATAAAGCCTCTGTCCTTTTTTACGCAGAAGCAAAGAAATACATGAATGAACAGAGCCAAGCGTCACAAAAATCTAACTGGTGTTTTCTTGCCTAGGGCCATTGACCTATTAAACTTTCTTCTCCAACCTTCCGCCCCACCCTATTCTCTTGAAGCAGACTAATCCACATTCCTGTAAAATGAAGTCAGGCTGTGGGGGGGGGGAGGGGTGGCCCAAGGGGGCTGGGGAGGCCTGAGACCTGGCAGTTTCCTTGGCTAGGTGACAGAAGAAAGCTGTGGCAGCCGTGCCTGAGACTGAATGTCCAGTAGCCAGCTCGGTCCACAGGCTAAACCCAGCTTTTCATCAAAGTGTCCTCTGCATGTCTGGGACTGGGTCCTGGAACCGCCCTGTGCTGAGCCCCTACCTGGCTCCAGCCTCATGGCTGTGCACTGTTCTCTGTGCTCAGAGTCAACAGCCCTGGTCCCTTCCTACGGGGACCGAGCTCCATCCCAAGGCTGGACCTGGGAAGAGGGGGAGGCGTCCTCAGCGTTGTTTGCCAGGATCCACCTGTGGGGACAGTGTTTGGATGTACTTCTCTCCCCAAGTCCTCGCCCATCATCACAATGGTCACTGCCCCCGACCCCCTCCAGCCTCCCGCTGCAATAGATCTCCTGGGACTTAGAGAACTCAGACTGTCGAAGCAGGAAGGATGTCTCAAGGCGCCTCTTGCTATAACTGTGTCTTGGCCTTTACCAGCCTGCAGGTTGAAGCTTGGGCTATACTTCAGTCTCCTTCCTAAGAGTTGGGGACACGATTTTTGGACCACTCGCAGGCCTTTGTAGATGACGACGTGGCCGTACAGAACAGGGAGGTGATTCATTCCAGAGGCCTCAGCTGGGACATGGTGGAGGTGAGAGTCAAAGCCAGACCCTGTCGCCCCGAGGCCAGGGCCGAGGGCTCCTTTAATTACTTTCTCTGCACCAGCTGGCTTCCCACAGTGTGTGTCTCATAGTTACACCTAGGAAATGTTTATGGTGAAAAGGAAAAAAACCAGGACTTGGGAGAAAGGAGATCTGTGGTCAAAACTTTCTACAGCTTCTCCTGGGACCTTGCTGGAGGAGGGGCTCCCCCTCACACATCCACCCGTGGGTCCTGCACCGCTGGCGATGACACCAACCCCTGTCTGTGCCCAGGGGTGCGGGAAGACCCACGACTCCAGGAGACACTGAACACAGAGCCCGCACACAGCCGGCCCTGAGAGACTGATGGCATGGACAAGAGAGGCGAGAGAACCACATCAAATGGCTCCAGATGTTTAGCAGGTGTTTCACCTCCTTTGGCCTCAGTTTCTTTCCTCCAGTGGGCTCATTTCGACATGACAGCTCTGCTTCCTGTGACAGCCCCCCACCCCTGTGGGCTCTGTACCAATCCCTCCACCTCCACCTTGGCTCCCTGAAGAGGGGACTGCCCTGGGATCCGGCTGAGCCCAAACCCAAGCCGCAGGCTCCTCCCTGGGGGTCCTGCCCTCCCCCTCCTTCCCGCTCAGCGGGCCTTCCAGGGAGGGCCCTGGGTCTTGGACTAGGCACCAGGAGTCCTGGGCTTGGCACTCAGCCCCAGGAGGGAGGTGGGAGGGAGGTGGGAGGGAGGGGTGGACAAGGGTCCAGCTGCAGCTGGTCAGGCTGCGCTGGGGCTGGAAGGAGCTTAGGTTCCTGGTTCCCACTGGGGCCAGAGTGACACCTGATCCCGGGGGATTGTGAAATGGCTCACGGTGGCAGCCCGCCCGCCTGCCCGCCTGCCTGCGTTGTCTGCTAAGCCCTCGACCAGCGCGGGTTCGGCCTCGCCCACGCCCCGCACCTCCAGGCACAGGGCAAAATCCCCCACTCAGGGTGCCTCACTCCGGCACCAGCTGAGCACCACGACTGCCAGCGGCTGCTTGGTCCACTGCTGTCCCCTCCCCTCTCCTCTGCTCACTGGCGAGTGGGGCAGGGAGAGGCGTGTCACACCGGCAGGGGCGGAACCACGAGCTGGGGGAGAGGCTTAGCCTCTCTAGGGACAGAGGAGGGAGGATGCCTGGGGTGGAAATGGGGAGACCCATGAGGCTAAAATGTAGGGGTCCCTCATGCCTAAAGGTGATGTCCCCTTGAAGTTTAGGGTGTGGGGTCCCATGTGTTCGTGGTGGGGAGACCACTGAAGACTGGCATTTGGGGAGAGGCTCTGCTGAAGCTAGAGACACAGTGATAGGCGGCGGGGGGACTCTGCCAGACAGCATTAGCTCAGCTGTGTGGGGGTGCGGGGTGCGGGGGCGTCTCCTAAACACTGAGGGCTCTGAGGCCAACGGTTAGGTGACTCCTGTCCTCCCAGGTGTGGGGACCCTGTCCTGGAGGTGGGGCTCTCTGAAGGCGGCGGGGGCGGGGAGGTGGGCGCAGTGCGCAGGGCCAGAATCGCAGAATTCCTGAGATGGAGGTTCGCGCCCCCCCCCCCCGCCCCGCCCCGGACAGGAGGTGGGCCTCCTCTGGGAGGGGGGACTGCCCCCCCCCCGACCGTCCACCTCGCAGGCACAGGAGCAGAGAAAAGCGGCGTGTGCCCCGCGCTGGAGGTGGACCTGAACTGTAGGCAGGAGTTCCTCTCGGATGGGGACTGCGCCGACAACCTCAAGTGCTGCTGGCTGGCCGTGCCACCGTCTGCTCGACACCCAAAGGCAACCCCGGGGACCTGGGGACAGGGCGGGGATGAGGCAGGGCAGGCTGGGAAGTGGCTGGAATTCCAGGTTCCCGGGAACAGGGGCACTCCCGACCCAGGAATCCCAGGCCAGATTGAGGTGGATGGAACCAGATCGGCCCGGGCTGTTCCTCCCAGAGTCCCAGGGGAGACAAAGGCATCGCTGAAGCGCAGCCCAGGGCAAAGAGAGGCTCCCCCACCCCCAGCTCAGGTAGGATTCCAAGCTTGCGCTAGAGCAGGACTGGCTTCCAGCACACGCAGCAGGGACAGAGTCCTTAGAGGTCGCAGGACCAATTCCACTCTCCTCCGCAGATAAATGGAGCCACAGGGAGAACCCCTGCCCTTCTCCAGGGAGAGGGTGCCTGTGCAGAAGGGCAGCCCTTCCAGTCCTCTGCAGTGTCCCCCCCACCCCCACCCCGCCAGTTCTGTGCCTATTTGTCCTGGAAATGATCCCAGCTCCCTTCTCCTTGAGCCTGGAAGTGGAGCATGGAGTGTGTGTGTGAGTGTGTGCGTGTGCGCATGCATGCGTGCGTGCATGATTGCAAAGAAGGGTGGGCTCAGGTCTTGGTTTTACTTCCATTGTGCTGGGTGATGCCTTACCCTTGTTTCTTCCCTCCTTTGTAAGAGAAACGGGGTAGAAACATCCCCTGCCGAGGAGAAGTGTGATGTGAGCATTCAAGGAGATAATAAATTTACACAAAGAGTCTTGTAAATGTCACATTTCTGCAGTGTAAGCTGTGTGTGTTAACGGGAGAATGCTTCTCTGTGTCTGGATGATTGAGTCTGTTTGGGGGGTCATGGTGACGCCAGAAAGATATTACTGGAATCTGGAAAGAAGTTACTGGGTTCTTGTTCACGGAGCCAAAGAATAAACAAACCCTGTGGGGATGTTACTCCCTGGAGCCCTTAAGCCTCAGAGTTAATCAGTAGCCATATCAAAGAATGCATCTGAGCTCGTGCTTCTACACTGACTACCTGAGTTCGTATTCTGCCTCATTAACTCGTAATTATTACAACAACTTGGATGTTGCAGGGAGAAGTAATATATGCCTACTGCCTCCATTGTTTTCACAACAACCTGGTGATATGGGCAGTGCTGGTCTCACGTGACACCTGAAGACACCAGGGCTCTGGGAAATTTCTGGCCCCGTGTCACCAAGTTAGGAAAAGGCAGCGGTGGGACTCAAACTGGGGCCCAATGATCCCAAACCCCTGGGGGGGGGGAGAGAGCAGAAGGGGGGTGTTTGCAGGTGCTCTTCCTGCTCCCCTGAGACCCGCTCAGGCAGATGCCTCTTATAAACAGGCAGGCACCCGTTTGTGAAACCAGATGAGGGGCGGCTGGAGGGGTCAGGCTGTGGAGAAGCGTTTGGCTCCCTGCTTCCCCTCTGCCCACGCCCCTTACTGCTTCTTCTATGCAGAAAAGCAGGTTTCTTGCCCTGAGCTGGACATCAACTATCCCCAGCTTAGCCTTGGCAGGGACCAATGCAAAGCAAACAGCAGGTGTCAGGCCAGTGGAGATGCTGCCAGTGTTTGTGGGATGGCGTCTCATATCACCCATGTCTTCTGAGGTAGGTGGGGATGAGGAGAAGCAGCCTGATGCCCAGATGTGGCGGCGCCTGCGGGAGGTTGAAAAGGAGCATCTGAGTTGACATGTTCTATGAGTGAACTCGTCAGACAAAATCTTTTCTCTGCTGGGTTTGATAGGCTAGTGAACCATAATAAAATAAATACGCATGAATATTCTGTGCAGTGTTGGAGACGAGAGTCCTGGAGAAAAAAGAAAACGGAAAGGGCATAAGGAGTATTGGGGTGCAGGGGGACGGCGGGCAGGGAGAAGTGTTGCCGTTTCTACCTGGGACCGTCAATGAGGGCACCACCCAGAGGGCAGCAGATGAATGAAGAAATGTGCCAGTGCTGGAAGGAGCCACGGTGCTATCAGGGAAGAACGTTGAAACCCGAGGAGACAGCAACGCAAAACTGGAGCATCTCTGGTGAGTTTCAGGAAGAGACAAAAGGCTGGCTTTCTTTTCCCAGAATAATTGGGCACATGGTCCTGCTGAGTTCTGCCATGGAGTGTGGCTATGAAGTGGCCTAAATACTTTTCTCCCTATGGGTTTACTTCTCTGTACCTGAAAGCGTAAAAACCTCTTTGCTTATCCTCGAGTTTCATTAACTTAGCAAGGATATTTTGGTATCGGTCTGTATCTTTTTTTTTACTGGAACACAAAGTGCTTTTTCAATCTACAGTTTTTTGGTTTTTTTTTTTTGTCTTTTAGGGCCACTCCCACAGCACATGGAGGTTACCAGGCCAGGGGTTGAATCTGAGCTGTAGCCGCCGGCCTCCGCCAGAGCCACAGCAACACGGGATCCTTAACCCACTGAGTGAGGCCAGGGATGGAACCTGCAACCTCACGGTTCCTAGTCAGATTCGTTAACCACTGGGCCACAATGGGAACTAATCTACAGATTTTTAAAAGGGAGTTTTCTTGTATTATGTCTTGCAATAAATTTTCCGTTTCAGTTGTTGTGGTTTTTTGTTTGAGACAATTATGTTTGCTTATCTTCACTTGTGCTCCAGTAGTTGTGCAGTGTGTCAGCTCCAATAGTTGTTTAGCATGTCACTAGAGTTGAAAACATTTAATTTCCATCTTCCTTCTTTGCTATCTGTGTGACCTCCTCAGACAAATTATTTAACTTCTGCTGACATAGTTTCTTTTTTCTTTTCTTTTTTTTTTTTTTTATAGTTTCTATTTGAAGATAACAATGGTAACATCCTGTGTTTGGGGTTCCCAGGACCATGCTCAGGTTTAATTCCTTAAAGGACTCACAGGACTCAAAGGTGTTATACTTAAGTTTACAGCAAATGGATGCAGAGTAGAATGAACCAAGGGGGAAGTGCCTGGAGTGAAGTGGGAGAAACACAGGCACAAGCTTCCAAATGTCTCTTCCTGTGCTTAGTCACACGGAATCTGCTTGATTCCCTCAGCCCAACGCATTACCAACCAGGGGAGCTGGCTCCTGCCTTGGAGTCTTGGGTTTTTCCTGTGTCTGTCACATAGGCCACCTGCACAACTGACCTCAGTTAGGGAAAGCAGGCATTTCCCAAGTTTAAAATGATTAGGAGTTTCTGTTTTGGTTTAACAGGTCAAGAACACAACTAGTATCCATGAGGATGTAGGTTCGATCCTTGGCCTCACTCAGTGAGTTAAGGATCCATCATGGCTGCAAGCTGTAGCTTAGGTCACAGATGTGGCTCGGATCCCGAGCTGCTGTGGCTGCAGCTGTAGCTCTGATTCAACCCCTAGCCTGGGAACTTCCATATGCCTCGAGTGTGGCCCTAAAAAGACAAAAATAAATAAATTAATTAATAAATAAATTAATTAAATTAAAGAGGGACTTTCCTGGTGGCTCAGCAGCCAGCATTATCCCTGCTGTGACTCAGGTCAGTGCTGTGACTCGGGTTCAATTCCTGGCCTGACAAATTCTGTATGCCATGGGCATGGCCAAAAAAAAAAAAAGATTAAAGAAGGCAATTTAGGTGATGCAAACTTTACTCGACATTTCATAAAGCAGACAGCCTCCATCCCCCAGGGGCCAGAGACTCTCAGAACATTCACAGGGATACAGAGTTAAATTTCAGTTTGCTGATCCGTCGCCCAAGGCAGAAGTGGCTCATCTTGGGTCTAGATATTTACTTCAACCCAGGCCTGATATCAGATCCAGAAGTTCCTACTGAGAGCTGAAATTAACGATCGTAAGAGGAGCCATGGGAGTTCCTGATCAGCAGCATCTCTGGAGCACGGGGACACAGGACCCATGGGCACAACAGTGGGTTAAGGAACCAGTGTTGCCGCAGCTGCAGTGTAGGTCATAGCTGCGGCTTAGATCGAGTCCCTGGCCTGGGAATTCCACACGCCACAGGGCAGCCAAAAATGAAAAAATAAAAAATTCTAAAAAAGGAGGAGTTCCTGTTGTGGCTCAGTGGTAACAAACCCAACTAGTATACATGAGGATATGAGTTTGATCCCTGGCCCTGCTCAGTGGGTTAAGGATCCGGCATTGCCATGAGCTGTGTTGTAGGTCACAGACGTGGCTTGATCCTACATTGCTGTGGCTGTGGTATAGGCTGACAGCTGCAGCTCCGATTCAACCCCTAGCCTGGAAACTTGCATATGCCGCAGGTGTGGCCCTAAAAAGTAAATAAATCAATGCATTAATTAAATAATTTAAAAAAATCCTATTTCACAGATGAGGCCCCTGGGGGCAGGAACACCAACTTGCTAAACCCAGGTGCCCCTACTCGGGTCCCCCTACTAGTAGATGTCCACGAGGAAACATTATCCTGCTTCCCTTTAGGTCCCTTGGCTGGTTTGGTAAATAAATTGACATAAAAGGGATGAAAAGGAGAAAAATGAATTTTGTACGTATGGCATCCCCAAAGATGTGAGAGCCAGAGACAGTCAGGCAGTTGAGGCCTATATGCCAACCGGAGGGAAAGAGAAGCAGGTGGGGATTGGGTTCCAGGGAAAGGAAGATAAATTCCAGGAAGAAGAGAAGAGCAGCTAGTCAGTTAACAGCTGGTTACCATGCCATGCAGGTGAGTGTTTCTGATACTAAAAGTTTTCATCGGGGAGTTCCCACTGTGGCTCAGTGGGTTAAGAACCCCACTAGTATCCATGAAGAGATGGATTCGATCCCTGGCCTCACTCAGTGGCTTAAGGATCCGGTGTTGCCATAAGGTGCGGTGCAGGTCACCGATGCAGCTCAGATCCAGCATTGCTGTGGCTGTGGTGTAGGCCGGTGGCTGCAGGTCTGATTTGACCCCTAGCCCAGGGGAACTTCTGCATGCCACAAATGCTGCCCTAAAAAGGAAAAGAAAGTTTTCTTTGAGATTAGCTCCCTTCCTGGTACTGGCCCCCTATCTAAATCCTTTAGGTTAGTTAAAGGAGATACCAGCCAGCTCTTCCCGAATCTTTTGGGCCTTGACTGCCCTCAGCTCAAAATAACCCACCTGCCATGTGGCATATTTGAGGAGAGTGTAACCAGTTCCCCTTCTCTGTGAAAAGGGCAGCCTTCACGTTGTGGGGTCCCACATCCCAGGGGAGTTTGTCTGCAGTGTAAGATAGGACTCTTATGTTTTCCTCTCCCAGGGGTATCTGCTGCTGGTTTGAGGGTCCCGGCATTTGACTCACATCTAGACCCAAGGGTCTCGGTAGTAACTAGTTGGGGGCCACATGGTAACGCCCAGCCTGCGAACTCGTGCCCACAGGGTGGTGTGGTGCCAGCACATGGAAATCTGAACAATCACTTTATCCTGGGGGGGGAGTCATGCCTATTTTTCCAAAAGAAGTCAAGTGACTCATCCTGGGCACATGCCACCAGTGTGTGACCATCCCAAAGAAGTAAGGTCAGGGTGGAGGAGCAGTTCCGTGGGAGAGAACTGGGAGTTTTCTGAGACTCACCTCTTCCTGATTTGGGTTCTTCTGGCACTTTCCCCAGGTGTGGGGGAAAGGCAGCTGAGAGAATTAGCCGGCTCCCCTTCTCCCCCAACCCAGGGATGAGTCCTCCAGGCTTGCTGTCAAAGTGTGGCTCTGTGGTCCATTTTACAGGAGAGGAAACTGGGGAGGGGGGCACACCTGTCACAGAGAGCCTGTTAGGAATGCAGCTTCGCAGGCCTCACCCTGACCTGGGGAATCAGATTATGTATTTATTCCCTCGAGCTTTGCAGGCATAGTCTGGTTTTGTGCGCAGGGTCCGAAAAAGAATTTCCAGTCTCATAGTGAGGTGAAGAGAAAGTTTATTGAGATAAGAAATGCTGCTGACGCAGTGGGATGAGCTCCTGATGATCAGAGAGAGCTGGCCCTCAGTGTGGTGCTATCTGTTTTTATAACCCAGGGAGAGAGACGTGGTCTTAGGATACACCTGCTGAGCTGACTCGTTGGAGAAAGAGGGGTCTCATGATATGCTTGCTGGTTCATCGGGGTAAGGAGTGGGCCACATACCTGTCCTAGTAGCGGGGTAGGAAGGAGCAGGACAGGTTGCTCAAGGCAAGGAGGAGGCATTGCCATGAGATGGTGCGGTGATAAGGGTCTGGTAATTCTTGTCTTGGCCAGAGGCTTTGAGTTCAGTCTCTTTGGAGAGGCTTTCAAGTCCCACATAGTCAAGCTTAAGAAGCACTCTTGCTGAGCATCTGGACCCAGCAGGCAGAGGCAGGACCATGGAAGGTGGAGAGATTGCACAACCTCCAGGACTGACCCCAGCTCCTCCCCTTCCTCACTCCCCTCCTCACAGTCTGTCCCCACCCCTCAGCTGGGCTGTGAAAAGCCCTGTCTCCCAGCCGTCCTCAGAAGCCCTCCTGCGAGGCCCTGAAGATGAGCCGGCTCTGCCTCTCTGCAGCCCTCCTCCTCCTCCTGGGCGCCCTGGTGGCCAGCACCCCAGGGGATGAAGAGAGCAGCCTGGTCCGAGGTAAGTCTTGGCTCACCTCCCCTGTACAGTCTGGGCAGGGAAAGGGGGTCGAGGCCATGAAAGGGGCTGGGGGCAGGGGTGGGGTGGGCGTGCCAACCCTCTCTGGATTTGCACTGGCAAGATGGGCAGTTTTAACTCCAGGGACGTTTCATGAATCTCAAAAGGAGATCATGTTTTCAGCTTAAGAAAAAAAATCATCCCACTTAACTCTACCAGTCGGGGACCCCATCTCTGAGACCCTCTCTTCCTGGTCCCTGGTGTCCCCGAACCTCACTGTGATGAGAAGATCAGTATCGGATCCTTGTCCTGGTTCCTGGTGGGACCGCCTGTAACTCTTGGAATTTACTGTCTTGGTGTGGTAATGAGATGGGTCAAGGAAGGGGACCCAGGGTAGCTTCAGGACAGGGCTGGTCTCTAGCCCTGTCCCATCAGGTGATTAGAAGTTTAGAACTTTCCAAGCCCAGCAACTCTGTAGTAAGGGGAGGTTACTGAGGTAGCTAATGATTCAATACATTTGCCAAGCTGTTGAAGCCTCAATAAAACCCTCTGAACACTGGGAATTGGAGAGCTTCTGGGGTGATGGACATTCGAGAGGATGTGAGGGCGGTGAGTTCTGAAAGGATGGGGGCTCTGCACCCCCAGCTCCCCCTTTGCCCTGCCCGTCTCCATCTGTCTGTCCCTGGGTTTTATCCTTTCTAATACCCAGGAACAATACGTTCTGTGAGTCATTCCGGTGAACTACCGAAAGTTGAAAGTGGGGTCACAAAGACCTTAGAGCCAGCTATTCAGAAGTATATGTGACCCCAGGGACATGTCCCATGAAGTGAGGACAATCTCGTGACACTGAGCCTTCAGCCTGTGGGGTCTGGGCTAACTGCGGATTTAGGGGGAATTTAGTGAATTGACTTGAGGGACACGTAGTTGATATTGGGAGAGACATCATTTATTTGGTGTCAGGAAAAGAACCCAGACTCATATATCCCTGGACTTTTGAGGCTCAGGTCCTGGGAGGTAGAAATGTGGGGTTGTGCTCCCCAAAATGCTTACCAGTTATTATTTTAACAATCCCCCACGGATGTCAAGTGCTTCATCAGTTGGGTTGTAACAGGATCACACATTGACCTGACATCACCACTCACCTATGTGACCCAAGGTCAGTCACTTTTCTACAGTTTCCCCACCTGTACAAGGGGTAAGTAAGGAACAAATTCTTGCAAGGGATTATCAACCATGAATATAGAGGGGTTTTTCCCCCACATTTCATGCCCAATGATGCCCATTTTCCACCAAGCTTTCTTAGTCTGAAAAAAAAAATCTGTCTACCTACCTCCTTCCTCCAAGAAAACAAGCATTTAGGGGTCAAATAACAATAGTATTGCTCCATTCTTAGTACAATAAATGCCACACTTCTGTGACTTTGCTCATGGTGAAATTGTTCGGCTCCCAATAAAGCAAGGCCCGTCCTCTTTCGCCTATTGTCCACCTGTGCTGCATAGAAACTTAGAGGCAGAGTTTCCGGTGAAGGAGAAAAGGATAGCTCTTATTGGAGTTCCCATTGTGGCTCAGCAGTAACGAACACAACAAATATCCATGAGGATGCGGGTTCGACCCCTGGCCTCCCTCAAGGGGGTTGAGGATCCGGTGTTGCTGTGGCAGGCAGCTGCAGCTCCGATTCAACCCCTAGTGCCTGGGAACCTCCATATGTCGCAAACCCCAAAAGGCAATTAAAAAAAAAAAAAAAAAAAGGCTCTGTTGCTTGCTAATGCCTTAAAGAGTGTGTCCTCCTCTGGGAGAGACTAGGAGATGGTCTTAGAATTGGGGAGTGGGAAACTGGGCTGCAGATTGGGATCGGATAAGGTTAAGCTTGCCTTTCTCAAAGCTGGTATTTAGTGGCCCCAGGCCTGGTTACTTCTTTTTGGAATGAAGCCTAATGCTTCATCAGGTAATTAACATCTGTCGTTTGCTGGGGGGTTTTGATCTGCAGAAGAGCTCAGATTTTGTTCTGTGTATCCCTTGAGGGGGAACCAGGACCCTGCCCCAAGGCTGCACTGCTGTCTCTCGACTGCGCCTTCCTGGTCTCAGCATCCCTCCCTTCCTTGATTAGCACCTGTTTGAACCTGCCCTTTGGAAGCCTGGGAAGGTCGAGGAGGCAGAAGCTTATTCCCTACAAACAAGAGTCGGGGGACTCAAAGGCTTTTATGCCCAAGACCCCCACGGGGCCCTGCCCGGTTTCACCGTGTCTGACCATCACTTTAATAGTCTCTTAAGATACAGAATATTAGAGCTAGATTTATAATGATCTCGGTGCACTTGCTGTTACCAAATGCAAGTTTGTGTGCCTGACGATGCAGTGAGGCCAAAAAAATGGAAAGATTTGGAGCAGAGAAAGGTTTATGACCAGGCCAAGCAAGGAGAACAGGGGGCTCGTGCTAAAAATCCCAAACTCCCCGCAGGTTTTCCAGGAGAAACTTTTAATGGGCCAAATTTGGGGTGAGAGCTGCTGGGGGTGAGACCTTCTGCTGATGGGTGGGTGGTGAGGTAACAGTGCTCCAGGAATCTGGCGCTCAGCCTGAAGTTACCATCCCCCACCTGAGTAGTTCCTGCAGAGCTCAAAGGTACTGTTATGTATATTCCTCCTGCAGGAACCAGGACCCTGCCCCTTGGCTGCCTTTTTTTTTTTTTTTTTTTTTTTTTAGGGCAGCACCTTCTGCAAACGGAAGTTCCCAGGCTAGGGGTCACATCGGAGCTGGAGCTGTCATCCACGGCCACAGCAACGTGGGATATGAGCTGCATCTGCGACTTACACCACAGCTCACAGCAATGCCCCACTGAGCAGGGCCAGGGATCGAACTGGCATCCTCACAGATGCTAGTCAAGTTCATTACTGCTGAGCCACAAGGGGGAACTCCCCTGCGCTATTGTTTCTTGACTGCTCCTCCTTTGTTTCTGTATCCCCTCCCTTCCCAGATTAGCAACTGTTTGAATCTGCCCTTTGCTATTCTGGAAAGTGTAGGAAATGGGAAGGCTTTTTCCTGCAAATAAGAAACAGAGGGACCTGGAAAGCCTTTTGTGCCCAGGAGGATCCTGCAGGGTTCTGTTCAGTTTCATTGCCTCCTCATCAAATAGACATTGAAGTAACAGGAATTTAATTATATTCACTCTACTCAATGACTGTGCACCCTTGGGAGAATGAGACAGGAGTTTCATTCATTTGGCAAATATTTATCAAGGCCCTACAAGCTGTGAAAAAAAAAAAAAGGCACTAGACGGGGGCCCTCCAGGATGGAGACAGACAAATGAGTAGATGGAAAGTATTAGCTGGCTCATGACAAGTGCTCTGATGGTCAAGAGTGATGGGCATAACGGAGGCTCTGCTCTTTCTGCGGGCTGGTCAGAGAAACCCTCTGTGATAAGAGGGCATCGGCACAGAGGCTGAAGAATAAACCTGCCAAGTGTGTATGAGCAGGAGCAAGGAGGCCAGGGTGGATGGAGCTGAGTGGGAGGAGGGGAGGGAGTGGGAGGTGATGAGGCAGAGAGGCCATGGCGGCAGGTCTTGCAGAGCTTTGTGGGACATTATAAGAATCAGAATTTGACTCAGAGAGATGGAGAGTCATTGAGGGTTTGGGCATGGGAGCAACGGAGGTAGGGCTCAATTATAACAGGGTCCCAGGGGCTGCAGTGTGGAGAGTGGCCTCTAGGGGGCGAAGGGCAGAGACTGAGTTCCCGTGAGCAAGGTGCGGCAGTGGTCCAGGTGAGCAATGATGGAGTGTGTGCCTATGGCGTTTCCTGGGTGGATCCCAGTTCTCTTGAATAACGTGAATGAATCGTCGTTCTGTTGAGGATAATTCTGTCCCTTAAATAAATAATGGAACATATTTCCTTTGCTGTTTCCTGATCCATAAATGGAATAAAATGTGTTCATTTTTTGGAACTTAGAAAATAAAGAAAAGCATGAAAAAGTAAATCAAGAGTGCCATATTCTACAAGCCAAAGATTATGGATAAATCCTTCTACTGTGAGGCCTGAAGGTACATGAGCTAATTGACCTGCCCAGCCATGTAGCTGAAACCCAGCCTCTGTACACTGGCACCTGTTAAGTCTCAGAGACAGAGTTTGGGGTGAAGCAGCAAAGAACAGCTTTGTTGCTTGCCAGGCAAAGGAGGCACAGCAGGCTAACACCCTCGAAACTGTGTCCTCCTTTGAGAGGGGATAACAAAGGATTTTATAGCCTTACCTTGAAAAATACCCAGGGCTGTGGATAAGGGTTAGGGAGCCCACATTCTTCTCCTTCCATAGATTATTTCAAAGTCATTAAGGCTGGAGTCAGGCGGTCCGGTGATGGTTTCTGCTTGTCTTTGGGGTTATGGCACCTTGACCTTCTCTCTGCCGTGAAGATTTCTCACAAAAGGAAGGGGGTGTTAAAATTCACACAGTAGAACTCTCTAACTGGAAAATAATCATTAGTAAAAGAAAGCAATTCAGCAAGGACGAAATCACTTGTGAAGAGCTGGTTAGAGTAAGTTAGTGGGCCAGTAAGTTAGTAAGGCAGGGAATAACGTAGTGGAAACTGTTTTAACTGTTTTTGTTTTTGGTTTTTTTTTCAGCTGTAACAGTATGGCCTCTTTTTTTTTTCTTTTTTCTTTTTAGGGCCACACCCTAGGCATATGGAAGTTCCCAGGCTAGGGGTTGAATTGGAGCTGCAGCCACCAGCCTGTGCCACAGTCAAAGCAACGTGGGATCCAGGCTGCATCTGCCACTTACACCACAGCTCACTGCAACCCTGGATCCTTAACCCACCGATCTGGGCCAGGGATCGAATCAGCATCCTCAGGGATGCTGGTCAGGTTCATTACTGCTGAGCCACCACGGGAACTCCTGTAACAATATGTCCTAATCATTAACTCTTTTTTTTTTTGGTCTTTTTGATTTTTCTAGGGCCGCTCCTGCGGCATATGGAGGTTCCCAGGCTAGGGGTCGAATTGGAGCTGTAGCCACCAGCCTACACCAGAGCCACAGCAAGCAACACAGAATCCGAGCCGCGTCTTTGAACTACACCACAGGTCACGGCAATGCCAGATCCTTAACCCACAGAGCAAGGCCAGGGATCAAACCCTCAACCTCATGGTTCCTAGATGGATTCCTTAACCACTGCTTCATGATGGGAACTCCCTTAATCATTAACTCTTGAGTCAGCCTTTTTGAGACTGAGGGGAGGCCTGGGAGGCTAAAGGAAAAGTCTTTTATTTCTAAACACAAGGACATGGGGGGGGGCTTATATATACTTTCATCCAGAGATGGAAAGAACCAAGTAGCCCCAGGCAGAGCTGCCCAGCAGGTGGGTCTGGCTTCCAGAAGCACAGCTTCCCTTTCCTTTCTGCTCTGGGGTGCCCATCCTTCCCTCCCCTGGGCCCTGGGGTCGCCTAACCTAGGTGGCTATTAAATCACTCATCAGATCCAACTCCTCAGCCTCGAGGGAGGAAGTGCTCCACCCCCGTGGCAGGCTGAGTCCAGGGTGAGGCTGGGTGAGGCACTTGCCTTGAGCCCAGAATTCGAAGGGGAAGCTCAAAAACTTAATAATGCAGATAAATCATAGTTGCCTGCAATTGTGTAAAAACCCAAAATTAATGCAAAAATCCACCATGAACCTAACACGAACCTTTTAAATAAAAATAGGATGTAACCTTGCATTATCTTGACTGCCTCCCTTGCCTCACTGTAATCCTGGCTCTACGCTGTTGAGACCAAGAGCTTTCATTCAGACTTGAATGTGCATCATTCCAATTTCAAGGTCAAGTGAAAATGTTACCTTTGATACAATATAATTTTTCCACTTCAAAGAGGGAACTCTTTTGTTGTTAATTCCTTTTTAGTCACACCCATAGCATATGGAAGGTCCCCCCTGTGCAGTTAGTGCCAGGGATCCAATCCAAACCATATCTGCGACGGACGCCACAGCAGGAGCCCCAAGAAACTCTTCTTTTAATAGAGAATTGCCATTCCTTGTGTTTAAGAAAGCAACTTCCTAATCTATGGTTTTCTTTTTCTTCTTCTTCCTCTTCTTTTTTTTTTTTTTTTTTTTTGCTTTTTAGGGCTGCACCCACAGCATATGGAGGTTCCCAGGCTAGGGGGGTCACATGGGAGGTATAGCTGCCAGCTTACACTACAGCCACAGCAACGCAGGATCCAAGCCGGGTCTGTGACCTGCACCACAGCTCACAGCAACACCAGATCCTTAACCTACTGAGCAAGGCCAGGGATCGAACCTGTGTCCTCATGGATGCGAGCCAGATCTGTTTTCACTGAGCTGCAACGGGAACTCCGCAAAGGTTTTCTCATAATGAGAACTTCCCCTCTGCTCGCTGAACATTTTTGTGATATTTGTAGCCTTCGTTCCTCAGGATCATCTTTTTCCTGTTTATTTGATTGTTTGTTGTTTATTGAAGGGATCAGGAAGTCTGCGGCTGAATGAATATATTGAATAATTCAGAAACTTTTGAGTTCCCATCTTAAATGTTCAAGATAGTTTACATTTTAGCAGTTTATGTCTAAAATATGATATATAATTACGTTTCCAATTTCTGGACCAATACACATTATAAAACATTATATAGAATAAAACATATGTTCTTCTTCTTCCTCTTCCTCTTCTTCTTCCTCTTCCTCTTCTTCTTCCTCTTCTTCTTCTTTTCCTTTAGGGCCTCACCTGCAGCATATGGAAGTTCTCAGGCTAGGGGCTGAATTGGAGCCTCAGCTGCTGGTCTACAGCCCAGCCACAGCAATGTGGGATCCGAGCCACATCTGTGACGTATACTGAAGCTACCAGCTGGAATCCTTTCAACAGGTCCCCAAGGTTGGGATTGTTGTGCTCATTTCAATGAAGAGGCTGCTGTGGTTCCACGTGGTCACTTGTCTTACCCCTAAAGCCACACAGCCACTGAGTGGCTCCTCTCAGACCATCCAGGGGTCTGCACGAGATGCTCCTTGAGACTTGGAGAGATGGGAGGGTGGCCGCGGATGGGTAGTGAGAGGGCTGAGGATGAGGGACCACCCAATTTTCAGGTTACTTTTAATGTTTTCATTCGAAAGGGATCTGTTGCTAAAATTCATATCCTCATGGCAGGAGTTTGATTTTATTTAATTTATTTATTTATTTATTTATTTATTTAGGGCTGCACTTTCAGGAGATGGAAGTGCCCAGGCTAGGGGTCAAACCAGAGCTGCAGCTGCTGGCCTACACCACTGCCAGGGCAACTCTGGATCTGAGAGGTATCTGTGATCTATACTGCAGCTTGCAGCAATGCTGGATCCTTAACTCACTGAGTGAGGCCAGCGATCAAACCCACAACCTCATGGTTACTAGTTGGATTTGTTTCCCCTGTGCCACAAACAACTTTAATAACAATGTCTCAGAATGCAAGCCATCAGGAGTTCCCGTTGTGGCTCAGTGGGTTAAGAACCCAACAAAACAATTAACAATCAATTTTAAAACAAAACAAAACCATCAGAACTCGACATAGTGTCCGGGAGGATTTGGGTTCGATCTCTGGCCCCGAATCCTCACCGATCCCGAACTCAGTGGGTTAAGGATCCAGCATTGCTGTCAGCAGTGGTGTAGGCTGCCGATGCGGCTTGGATTTGATGTCACTGTGACTCCGGTCTAGACCGGCAGCTGTAGTTCTGACTCAACCCCAGTCCGGGAACTTTCATATCCCGCAGCTATGGCTCTGAAAAGAAAAAAAAAAAAAAAAGAAAGAAAGAAAAGAAAACAATGCAAGCCATAAAATGAAAGTTTTACATTTCAAGCTCCGCTCCCCCTGCCCCCATTTCAAGACGAACGAGTTGTTTGAGTTGCTGACCTTGTCGCTCGAGCAGGGATCCCATCCTCATCGCTGACCCGGAGCTCTCTTGCATTCTTGCAGCCGGGCCACCTGCCTTCTGCCGGGAGCCTCCCTACACGGGTCCCTGCAGGGCCCATTTCATCAGGTACTTCTACAACGCCACCACCGGGCTCTGCCAGACCTTTGTCTACGGTGGGTGCCGAGGCAAGCAGAACAACTTCATGGATGAGAAGGAATGCCTCCATACCTGCGATAGCTGTGCCAAGGCCCAGGGGTGAGACAGGGGGCAGGGCAGGCTGGGGAAGGGCTGGGGAAAGAGGGGGCGCTCAGGGGGCTCCACATCCCCCACCCTGCACGGTGTCTTTCTTCCTCCCTCCCTCCCTGGAGAAGTGGCAGCCGTGTCCTGTGACACCAAAGCATGGCAGAAGACACAGGTCAAATTGCCATCTAGATGATTTAACCCACTCACCTGCTCCCCTTTTTCAGATGGGAACACTGAGGCGGCATCCTGACACAGGGAGTCTGTAGAGCTCCCGAGGCCCCCACCTAGGCTTGGCAAACTGGCTTTTTTCTTGGTCATCCTGGTGTCAGAAATACCGTGGCTGCTCATTTCTGGGATGGTCGATGCTCCATCAATGTGCAGGATGTCAAGGTCATGGGCCTCCGTGATGACAAAAACAAGTTATTTTGTGTGTGTGTGTGTGTGTGTTTTTGCCTTTACTCCCGTGGCATATGGAGGTTCCCAGGCTAGGGGTCCAATCAGAGCTGTAGCTGCCGGTCTACACCAGAGCCACAGCCATGCAGGATCCGAGCTGCATCTGCAACCTACACCACAGCTCATGGCAACGCTGGATCCTTAACCCACTGAACAAGGCCAGGGATCGAACCTGCAACCTCATGGTTCCTAGTCAGATTCGTTAACCACTGAGCCACGATGGGAACTCCCAACAAGTTCTTTTCTTCTTGCAGAAAACGGGGTAACTGTGCTTCCTGAGATGCTGAAGTCCCACGAGGCCCCACAGGGCTGGGCTGCGGCTGCCTTCCAAATGGGTTGAGCCTCCTCCTCTGGCCCCCTCTCAAACCCACCCTCCTCAACAGAACCCTGCCTCTTTCCTCCCCCCCACATCCACCATCACTGTGCTCCTTGGAGGTGAACACAATGGCATTTCTCGCATCCCATTCTGAGTGGCCGTGGTGGCTGAGGCCTTTTCCCTAAAAATGTCCCTTTCCCTGCACTGATGTTGCATATTTCTCTGTCAGTGGCTTCAACCTCTGGCCTTCTATCTAATAAATTCATTTTCTGATTGAACTCACTGGAGTGGATTCTGTTGTTGCCACCTAAGGACCTTAACCAACACTATGTGTAGACATGGTGGTATGTCTCCCGGGGGGTACTTCCCCTTTCCTGCCTTCAGATGGGGCCCCACCAAGCATAGGAAGCAAACCTATTCCCGCCCTGCCTGCCTCTTCATGGCCGCTGCAAGCTACACAAAAGCCTGGGTGACAGTCATCTCACCTTGAAAGGGTTCGTTATTTACTCTTTGGACCAGAGTATTTGGGGGCAGAGTATTCTCCTGGACTCCCCAAAGGAGAAAGGCAGGAGCATGAAACTCAGCTGGAGAGTAGCGTGTAACTGCCTCGCTACAGATGAAATTGAGGCACAGAGATCTCGAAAAGCAGAGGTAGTAACCAAAGGAGACCACAGATAGAGCCGGTTCTGTTTTCACTGCCTTGTAGTCTCAACATCACATTTCTCAACGTCTCTGAGTCTTACTTTCTTTAGTTGTAAAATGAGGATAATGCTTATACTTGTTAATGTTTCTAGCCACAGACCACTAGAAACGCTCGTTCCTAGTTGATCGAGTTGGGTTTATCATTCCCTGCAGCATAGGAGAACACCCCTCTTGGGAAACCTCATGGCCTCATTAAGAGGATGTTGGAGAGTTCCTGCCGAGGCTCAGCGGTAACGAACCCCACTAGTAACCATGAGGACACGGGTTCAATCCCTGGCCTTGCTCAGTGGGTTAAAGATCCAGCATTGCCTTGAGCTTCAGTGTAGGTCACAGATGTGGCTCAGATCTGGCGTTTCTGTGACTGCTGCAGCTCCGATTTAACCCCTAGCCTGGAAACTTCCATATGCTGCAGGTGTGGCCCTAAAAAAACCCCCAAAAACAAAAGTAAAAAAAGAGGATGTTGGAAAGGACTTACAGGATTGGGCTTATGTTCGATGATTTGGGGGAGGCTTTTAGAGAAGACTGGCTTTGTGCTGGATGGATGCAGTCAAGAGGCGGGACACTTCTGTGATTGGCGATCTTAACTTTAATCTAAGAAGGGAAGACTAGAGAGAGGTTAGAGCTGTACTTGGTAAAGAAGCAGCAGTCACTCATAGTAGGCAGAATGGGGGATGCGTGGTCATTGGGTGGTTAGGATAATTTAGCTCATTTTGCCCAAGTTCACACCTAATTACGGAATGCTCTTTGTCTTGATCCAACACGGACACAGAATGGCCTGGTCTGATGTTGACAGTGTGAAATATTGATGTTCAGCAAAAGAACATAAGGCCAACTGTGAGGGTCAGGTCAGCTTCCAGACTTCAGGGGCTGCTGTTCTCTTTCTCATAACTTCTCCTAGAATTCAGGATATAATATTAGTAAAATGCTTGTATAAGTGTCTGGCAGAGTAACCCCGCAATGAATGCCAGCTATGATATATGTAGTAGAAATGCTATTAATAAATGTTATTTAATTAGCATTAATAACTATTAATTAATAACCATGTTATGGAAGATTACTTGGTTAGAAGAGATTGGTTTCAGTCATCTGGATGTTGCAGTGTGACCTTGGGCGAGTCGCTTCGCCTCACTGAACCACAGTCTCCCTGTTTGCAAAATAGGGTGATGATATCTGCCTTAAGAAATTCTCTCCATGGAGTTCCCGAATCCAACTAGGAACCATGAGGTTGGGGTTCGATCCCTGGTCTTGCTCAGTGGGTTAAGGATCTGGCATTGCTGTGAGCTGTGGAGTAGGTTGAAGATGTGGTTTGGATCTGGTGTTGCTGTGGCTGTGGTGTAGGCCTGTAGCGCCTGGGAACTTCCATGTGCCGCAGGTGTGGTTGTAAAAAAAAAAAAAAAAAAAAGAATCAGACTACAGTGACTTGGGTGGCTGCAGAGCCTCAGGTTCAATCCCCAGGCTGTGCGGTGGGTTAAAGGATCCAGCGTTGCTGCAGCTGTGGTGTCGGTCAGCTACAGCATAGGTCCGTCCCTGGTCTGAGAACTTCATATGTCCTGGGTGTGGCCATAAGAAAAACAATAAAAAAGTGGAAAAAAAGAAAAGGAAAAAAGAAAGCTCAGAATAGACTCCATGGCTGCAAACAGCCCCCTCCTCTTGCTGAGTAGCGAGGACCAAGAGGGTGAATCCATGTAAAGACTTTAGAACAGGGCCTGTACCCAGGAAGGATCAGTAACCATGTCATACCTGAGTGCCCACTGTGTGTCCTAGGCTCTGTCCTAGGCTCTGGGTCACAGCGGTGAACAGCACACAGCCCCACCCTCCTGGAACTGACACTGTAGCTGGAGGGCTACACGGTCAGTGATGATGAACAGGACACCTGTAATCACTAGAGGAAGAAAATCATGCAGAGTCCAGGTCACAGTGGCGGTAGACGAGGCAGGTGGTTCTGAATGGAGGGTGGCAAGGAGCTGTGTGCATGTGGGAGAAGGAAGAGCAAGTGCAAAGGCCCTGAGGCAGGTCCAGGAACCTCACCTAGGACTGCACGGTAGGAGAAAGTAGGAGGGATGCAGGCAGGGGTTTGCTCACAGGCCCCGGTAGGGCATCTAGGTTGTGATTCCAGGTGCAGTGGGAACCCTCGTGATGACTGGGAGCAAGGGAGTAGCGTGGTCTGATTTGATTTTTAAGAAGTCGCTGGCCAACAAAGAGAGAGTGTAACACCAAGACTGGTGAGAGGTCCACGTTGGAGACAGAGATCGGAGATTATTCACCTAATGGGAAATGGGGTAAAAGGGGTGGGCGACATAACTAGGGAGTGTGCAGGTAACAATAACAGGTAACAATAATAGGGAGAAGACCTCCTCTGGAGGTAGGATCATTTACAAGGATGGGGGTGCCTAGTACCACGTAATGACGGAGATGAAGAATAATCACTATAAAAATATGCTTTACATGGATGCTCTTTCCTTGGACAATTCTGTGCGGTGTGCCACCCCAATTCTTGGGGTGCCGGCTCTGTGTGCAGGACGGTGCCATGCTGCCTGGACTTGGGATACCAAGTATATGAAAATTTGGTCAGCATTTATGCCGTGAGGACCTTACCTGTGAATTAGAGAAGGATGAGGGCTGAGAAAAGGCTCTTGGATTAGGGACCCAGGAACTTGGTGGTGACCCCGGTAAAGACAGTCAGAGCTTCCTGGTTTTGCGCCACAGAAACTGACTCTGGCTATTGGAGGCAGAATTTTGAGAATGGGCTGGGGATGTCATGGGCATCCATTCTCCCTTCCTAAATACAACTTTAAGTGAGATGCCCTCGGAATCTTCTGTTGCCATAAGCACTCACGACTCAGTCCTCCATAGCACTGACTGATGTAATTTATCTCATGAAACTGAAGAGGATGCTAAGATCCCAGCTCGCAAACAATAGTAAACAAGGCGGAACTAAGGTCTAAAGGCCACCTTGGAATGAGCTCCAGACATTTTCAGGGCTTTGGTTATTCGTTGCTCAAGATTATTCATTCCAAGCTTATTCATTCCAAGGAGAGCATCTGATTGGCCACCCTTATAGGTTGGAGGAAAAGTCATTCCCCAAAGTGAAAGCAGGCTGCTGTTATCAGAGAAAGGACAAAAGGATGCCAGGTGACAAAACAACAAAACAGCCCATACACTCAGAGAGAGAGCTCTCCTTGGAGTGAAGGAAGTTTGAATGGGTCCAACAGTCCAAGGGGACAATGCCCCATTGTGTGGTTAAAGACACCTAGTTTGTTGCTGGGACTTTCTCAGATCTTCAGCGTCCACTTACTGTAGTCCCCTTAGACTGGGGACATCCACAGCCGACTCGTGTCACCTCCCATTTTAATGTTCATTCTTTCCTTTTTATTCCTTTTCTTCCTTGATAAATATGATTTTACACTCAGGAAGTCACACTTAACATTTTTTTGTGTGTGTGTGTCTTTTTGCCTTTTCTAGGGCCACGTGGCATGTGGAGGTTCCCAGGCTAGGGGTCTCATTGGAGCTGTGGCTGCCAGCCTACGCCAGAGTCACAACAATGCGGGATTCGAGCCGTGTCTGGGACCTACACCACAGCTCACAGCAACGCCAGATCCTTAACTCACTGAGCGAGGCCAGGGATCGAACCCACACCCTCGTGGTTCCTAGTTGGATTCGTTTTTGCTGCGCCACAATGGGAACTCCCCACACTCAACATTTTTGATGCATTGTCTATGTTAACGTCAGATAGATGTGTAACACTGAAATAACAACAGCCACATGGCCAAAAGGTTTTGCCGAGTGTCTTCCTTTTGATTTGCTGCTGTGTTTCCTTCAGCAAGTCCCTTTCCCTTAGCTGAATGTCCTTTTCTCCATCTGTAAAATGCGAATAACCGTAATGCCTAATTATTAAGATTGTTAAATAAAAACAAGCTACCTGGAGTTCCCGTCATGGCTCAGTGGTTAACGAATCGGACTAGGAACCATGAGGTTGCGGGTTCGATCCCTGGCCTTGCTCAGTGGATTAAGGATCCGGCGTTGCCATGAGCTGTGGTGTAGGTCACAGACGCGGCTTGGATCCCGCGTTGCTATGGCTCTGGCGTAGGCTGGCAGCCACAGCTCCGATTAGACCCCCTAGCCTGGGAACCTCCATATGCCATGGGAGCGGCCCAAGAAACGGCAAAAAGACCAAAAAAAAAAAAAAAAAAAAAAAAAAAAGCTACCTATTCCTGAGCACTCACTCTGCACCCACGCCAGAGGCCACATATTGAAATGCTCTCCAGGCCAGGAGAGAAATGTGGATGAAAGTATTTGGAGAGGGGCTGGGGGCAGGGGAGACAATGGGGAATGGTGGGAATTATGGAACAAGAGAGCTGCTCTATTTAGCTGAGTTCATTGTTTGCAAATTGTGGACCCTTGAGCAGCAGCATCTGCATCACCAGAAACCTGTTAGATGCAGAGTCTCAGGTTTCTCCCCAGGTCTTTTTCTCTTCCTCCTCCTCCTCCTTCTTCTTCTTTTTGCTTTTTAGGGCTACACCCTCAGCATATGGAAGTTCCCCGGAGCTACACCTGCCGGCCTATGCTACAGCCACAGAAACATGGGATCCGAGCTGCATCTTTGACCTACACTACTCATGGCAATGCCAGATCTCTGCCCCACTGAGTGAGGCCAGGGATAGAACCCGCCTTCTCATGGATATAGTCAGATTCATTTCTACTGAGCCACCATGGGAACTCCTTCTTCTTCTTCTTCTTCTTCTTTTTTTAAAAATTCTTTTTACAGCCACACCTGTGGCAAATGGAAGTTCCTGGGCCAGGGGTTGCATTGGAGCTGCAGCTGAAGCCTATACTACAGCTACAGCAACACCAGATCAGAGCCACATCTGCAACCTACACCTCAGCTTGTGGCAATGCTGGACACTTAACCCACTGAACAAGGCCAGGGATCTAACCTGTATCCTCATGGAGACCATGTCAGGTTCTTAACCTGCTGAGCCACAAAGGGAACTCTCTCAGTTCTAAATCAAAACTCTGGAGATAGAGATCTCAAGTCAGTGTTTTAACAAGCCCTCTAATCGATTTCTGATGCTTGCTCAGGTTTGAGTCCCACTGTTCTAGCTGATGGTTGCCATGCAATGTTGCAAGACTGTTCCCGGATTGTTTCCTTGTTCTAAAAGATGCTAACATTTTACTTTTATGTGAAATCCCCCACTTTATTTAAAAAAATTTTTTTTTGTCTTTTTGCCATTTTTTGGGCCGCTCCCGCAGCATATGGAGGTTCCCAGGCTAGGGGTCGAATCGGAGCTGCAGCCACCAGCCTATGCCACAGCCACAGCAACGCGGGGATCTGAGCCCCATCTGCAACCTACACCACAGCTCATGGCAACGCCGGATCCCTAACCCACTGAGCAAGGCCAGGGATCAAACTCTCAACCCCATGGTTCCCAGTCAGATTCATCAACCACTGAGCCACAACGGGAACTCCAAATCCCCCACCTTAAATCTTGGCAAAGAATTCAAACTTCTAAAATGTACTATGTGGGCTCACATTACAATATTCTAGCTAGATGTGCAACCTCTGGTTTATGTTTTTCCCTTTAAACTTTAAAATAATAATTGGAGTTCCTGTCGTGGCCCAGTGGTAACGAATCCAACTAGCATCCATGAGGATGCAGGTCAATCCCTGACCTTGCTCAGTGGGTTGATGATCCAGTGTGGCTGTGAGCTGTGGTGTAGGTCAAAGATCTGGCTTGGATCTGGTGTTGCTGTGGCTGTGGCGTAGGCCGGCAGCTGCAGCATCGATTTGACCCCTAGCCTGGGAATTTCCATATGCTGCAGGTGCAGCCCTAAAAACACCAAAACAACCTTTTTTTTTTTTTTTGGTCTTTTTCTAGGGCTGCTTCCCTCGGCCTATAGAGGTTCCCAGGCTGGGGGTCTAATCAGAGCTGTAGTCGCCGGCCTACGCCAAAGCCACAGTAATGTGGGATCCAAGTCACATCTGCAATCTACACCACACTCATGGCAACGCTGGATCCTTAACCCCCTGAGCAAGGCCAGGGATTGAACCTGCCACGACGGGAACTCCAAACACCTTTAAAATAATCCTACAAAACAGTTATCATGATATCTCTTTTAAGGAAGATGTCGTAGGTCTAAAAAGAGAGGTGCTGTTATAAGTCATATAGCCAGGAAGTGGCCAGCCCTTAATTGGGATCTGAATGTATTTAGTTTATTTATTTATTTTTTCGGCCCCATCTGAGGCATGTGTACTTTCCCAGGTCAGGGATGGAACTCACGCCACAGCGGTGACCCGCACCACTGCAGTGACAATGCCAGATCCTTAACCCAGGGCACTGCAAGGGAACTCTGAATGTATTCAGTTTTAGAGCCTCTGCCCCTTTTACTTTTTAGGCAGAAGTGGAATATATAAATACACCTAGCGCAGAGGCAATCATCGCAAAGGTAAACAGGTTTTGGTGCCACGGGCTGTTGGTCTCTGAAACTCTCTCCTCCGTTCCTGTGCGTTACCGCATTCCCTGGGCCTCAGACTAATCCTCATTCCTGTTAGAGAGAGTCAGTCCCCAGCAGGGCCCAGGGGGGCTGGGGAGGGGTGAGGCCAGGCAGTTTCCTGCCCGCGGAACTGAGCAGATCCCAGAAGAAAGCCGTGGGCAGCACTGCCCGAGGCTGAATGTCCAGTAGCCAGCTGGGTCCACAAGCTCAAACCCAGGTCTTCATCAAAGTGCCCTCTGCATGTCCCGGATTGTGTCCTGGAGCCGCCCTGTGCTCCCCCCCACCCCCCGACCCCCCGGCTCCTGCCTCATGGCTGTGGACTGTTCTCTGTGCTCGGAGTCAACAGCCCTGGTCCCTCCCTTCAAGGACAGGTCTCCATCCCCAGGCCGGAAGTGGGAAGTGGGGGAGGCGTTCTCAGTCTCTTTAGCCTGGATGCATCTGTGGGGACAGTAGCTGGATGTAGTTCCATCACCAAGTCCTACTCAACTGTTATCCCAATGGTCACTGACCCCGACCCCTTCTACCCCCCAGTAGCAAAGACCTGAGACTGAACAGACCTCAGACTGTCGAAGCAGGAAGGATGTCTCAAGGCACCTCTTGCTATAACTGTGTCTTGGCCTTTACCAGCCTGCAGGTTGAAGCTTGGGCTATACTTCAGTCTCCTTCCTAAGAGTTGGGGACACGATTTTTGGACCACTCGCAGGCCTTTGTAGATGACGACGTGGCCGTACAGAACAGGGAGGTGATTCATTCCAGAGGCCTCAGCTGGGACATGGTGGAGGTGAGAGTCAAAGCCAGACCCTGTCGCCCCGAGGCCAGGGCCGAGGGCTCCTTTAATTACTTTCTCTGCACCAGCTGGCTTCCCACAGTGTGTGTCTCATAGTTACACCTAGGAAATGTTTATGGTGAAAAGGAAAAAAACCAGGACTTGGGAGAAAGGAGATCTGTGGTCAAAACTTTCTACAGCTTCTCCTGGGACCTTGCTGGAGGAGGGGCTCCCCCTCACACATCCACCCGTGGGTCCTGCACCGCTGGCGATGACACCAACCCCTGTCTGTGCCCAGGGGTGCGGGAAGACCCACGACTCCAGGAGACACTGAACACAGAGCCCGCACACAGTCAGCCCTGAGAGGCTGATGGCATGGACAAGAGAGGCGAGAGAACCCCATCAAATGGCCCCAGATGTTTAGCAGGTGTTTCACCTCCTTTGGCCTCAGTTTCTTTCCTCCAGTGGGCTCATTTCGACATGACAGCTCTGCTTCCTGTGACAGCCCCCCACCCCTGTGGGCTCTGTACCAACCTCTCCACCTCCACCTTGGCTCCCTGAAGAGGGGACTGCCCTGGGATCCGGCTGAGCCCAAACCCAAGCCGCAGGCTCCTCCCTGGGGGTCCTGCCCTCCCCCTCCTTCCCGCTCAGCGGGCCTTCCAGGGAGGGCCCTGGGTCTTGGACTAGGCACCAGGAGTCCTGGGCTTGGCACTCAGCCCCAGGAGGGAGGTGGGAGGGAGGTGGGAGGGAGGTGGGAGGGAGGGGTGGACAAGGGTCCAGCTGCAGCTGGTCAGGCTGCGCTGGGGCTGGAAGGAGCTTAGGTTCCTGGTTCCCACTGGGGCCAGAGTGACACCTGATCCCGGGGGATTGTGAAATGGCTCACGGTGGCAGCCCGCCCGCCTGCCCGCCTGCCTGCGTTGTCTGCTAAGCCCTCGACCAGCGCGGTTTCGGCCCCGCCCACACCCCACGCCCCCCCAGGAACGCCGTTAAATCCCCTCTTCCGGACGGCGCTGCACTCCTGCACCCCGCCCTGGCCAGCACCATGCCTGCCTGCCGCCTGGGTCTGCTGGTCGCCTCCCTCCTCCTTGGCCTGCTGCTGGGCCTCCCCCCAGTCACAGGTGAGTGGGGCGGGGAGACGCCTGGCGCCCAGAGAGGCCGAACCAGGAGCGCCAGGATGGAGCCCGCCAGAGGCTTAGCCTCTCTTGGGACAGAGAAGTGAGGATCCGGGGGCAGAAGTGGGGAGATCCATAAAGACTAAAATGTGGGGAGCCCTCGTGTCTAGAGAGGGTGACCCTTGGAGCTCTGGGTGTGTGGTCCACGGTGCTGGAGGTGGGGAGACCACTGAAAGCTGACATTTGGCGGGGGTAGGAGGGGGACTCTTTGCTGATTGTGCAGACTGGGGGGGAGGGAGGAGCTGGGCATGGGGGGATGCCCTTTGCCTGGACATGGGAAGACCCTAGACGCTCAGCTGTGCGGGGGTCCCCTAAGGATTGCAGGCTTAGGATTGCCAATGGTTAGGTGACTCCTGTCCTCCCAGGTGTGGGGACCCTGTCCTGGAGGTGGGGCTCTCTGAAGGCGGCGGGGGCGGGGGGGGGGTGCCCAAGGGGGGAGCCCAGGGCCAGAATTGCAGAATTCCTGAGAGATGGAGGTTCGCCCCCCCCCAGCCCAGGACAGGAGGTGGGCCTCCTCTGGGAGGGGGGACTGGGCTCCTCCCGACCGTCCACCTCGCAGGCACAGGAGCAGAGAAAAGCGGCGTGTGCCCCGCGGTGGAGGTGGACATGAACTGTACGCAGGAGTGCCTCTCGGATGCGGACTGCGCCGACAACCTCAAGTGCTGCAAGGCCGGCTGCGTCACCATCTGCCAGATGCCCAATGGTAACCCCAGGGGACCCGCGCCGGGCGGGGCGGTGCAGCGGCGGTTGGGAGGAGGAGGGAGTGCCCAGTTCCCTTCCGGGAACCGGGGCGCGACCCACCCAAGGGTCCCTGGCCGGGTCGAGGTGGATGGAAGCAGATCAGCCTGTGCTTTGCCTCCCATGGCCTCCGTGAGATCTAGGTGCTAGGTATCGCCGAAGCGCAGACAGGGGGTGGGGTGGGGGTGGGGTGGGGGAGGGAAGTCCCCCACTCCTCCCTGGATTCATTACTCTGCTGTGTGAGAGACTTCCGGGAGGCACCGCGGGGCCGTTGTTCCGGAGCATTGCTTTCTGAGATCAGGGGACCCGGTTAGAAGTTTCCTCCTGGCTGACATTAGTCCTTGGACAGCCTGGGGCTGCGCCGGGGCTGGGTCCCAAAGCATAGGGCCCTCATCCCTATGGGAGTCCCTATCCTGGGGGCTCCCCCTGTCCTGGGGTTAGGACTGGACTCCTGGCCGGGCAAGACGCCTTGAATTCCTCGTCCAGGTGGAGATTTCCCAGGCTTAGAAGAGCAACCAGCCCATCAAAGTTGAATGTAAGGCTTCAGGGAGAGGAAGTTGCACCACCATCCTTGGCGGGACAGAAGCCATAGCATAGGGGGTTCCCTTTTCCCTGGGTGATGGGAAGAAATCAGGACCCCCTCCCTGAGTGCCCCTCCCCTTTCTTCATCTTTTTCTTTTGTCTTTTTAGGGCTGCACCCTCAGCATATGGAGGTTCCCAGGCTAGGGGTTGAATTAGAGCTGTGGCCGCTGGCCTATGCCACAACCACAGTGACTAGGGATCCGAGCCAAATCTGTGACCTACCCCACAGCTCACTGCACGCTGGATCTTTAAACCCACAGAGTGAGGCCAGGGATAGAACTTAAATCCTCATGGATGCTAGGCAAACTTGTTTCAGCTGAGCCACGATGGGAACTGCTCGCCCTTCTTCATCTTTAAAAGCCTCCCTTCCACTCTAAGGACTGAGTGAGAGGGAAAGTGTGTGCAGCTCGCCTGTCCTGTACAGGAACGGCTAGAGGTCAGCACTGTCCAGCAGGCTATGCGGCTCCCATCAGAGCAGGAAGTGGCCGGAGACAGCGTGGACCCCCAGCTTCTCATGTTCAGGGGGAAAAACTGAGGACAGGAAGCAGGGACAGGACCTGGGCCCCAAGGTGTTGGGCTCACTGGTCTTTACCCAGAATGTCGCCCCTGTGATGGTCCTGCCTGGTGATTCTTGTCGATGCCCCCAGGGGCTGGAAGGTGATAAGGACAGACTCAGACACTGCTGGGGGTTGGTGGGGGAAGGGCCCCTCAGGGGCTGTTCTGGGTCTGGAGGCCTCTAACCTGGACCCGAGGGAGGAGAACCAGAAGGAGAGGTGGCCCCTGGGCGAGAAAGCGAGAGGCAGACAGACAGATGAGAGAGGAGGGAGAAAAGAGGGGTCTCGGCTGTTGCGGGGGCGGGCGAGGGGCAGTCTCTGCTGTTCCCTGGTCTCAGATGGACAAACCGAGGGAGGAAGAGGGCCAGGGCCCGATGGCTCCTGAAGGCGAGTCCTAGTTGTGCCCTCTGCTAGCTGTGGGTCCTGAGCCGGTGGCTTGAGCTCTCTGAGCCTCTGCTTTCTCGTTGGCAAGAAGGGATGAGACGCTCAGGTGCTGCAGGCCTGACCTGAGGCTAAATGAACCCTCCGTGGAGATGTGTCCGCAGGGAGCAGCGCTGCACACACAGTGGCTTGTCTAGTGAGAACCCCGCCGCCAGTGCCCTTCTGTGCTGGGGCAGCTCGGGACTGAGAGCCCCTGCCCTTCTCTGGGGAGAGGGTGTCTGTGCAGGCGGGCAGCCCCTCCGGTCCTCTGCAGTGCCCCCCAGTTCTGTGCCTGTTTGACCTGGGGCTGGGCTTGCTCCTGGGGCTTCTGGGAAATGAGCCCAGCTCCCTTCTCTTTGACCCTGGGAGTGGAGCATGGGGTGTCCGTGTGTGTGTGTGTGTGGGTGGGTGGGTGTGGACATTGGAAGGCTGAGCTCAGGTGTTTGTTTTACTTCTGATCAGCAGTGTGGTGCTGGGCGATGCTTTCCTCTCTCTGGGCCCCCTCCCCTCCTGTGATGGGAACAGGGTAGAAACCTCGCCACGGAGGAGAAGAGATGAGCTGTGAGCATTAGAGGAGACAATAGGTTTACATAAAGGGTATTGTAATCGGCACAGCTTTGTAGTGGTAACTGTGTGTGTGTGTGTGTGTGTGTGTGCAGTCCTGGCTGTGTGTGTGGATGAGTGAATGTGTAACTGGGACTGAATATATAGGAGTGAAGAGATGGTGGGTGTGGAACTTCTCACCCATGCACTGGGCTTCACAGCTTACGATGCAGCAGTGCATGGTGCCCAGACTTGAAGCTAGATTCCTGGATTTAAATCCTGTCTCTACTCTGTACGACCTGAAGCAAATTACTTGATCTCCTGCTGCCTGAGTTTCCTCATCTGTAACATGAGGAAACAGTAACTGTTCCTTCCCCCTTCTTTCGGGATTTTTGTGAGGATTGGATGAGTTAATATGTCAAGTGGTAAGTGTTAACTGCTATAATAGCTCGTTATTATTATTATGACAAAGCACTTTAGCTTTGCAGGGAGAAATTATACATGCCTATTGCCTCCATGGCTTTCACAACAGCCCCATGATGTGGGCACCTTGGATCGCATGTGACACTTGAAGATATTGGGGCTCTGAGAGATTTCCAGTGCCAGGTCACCAAGTTCGGAAAAGGCAGCGCTGAGACTCAAAGTGAGGTCCTGCGATCCCAAACCACTGGGGGAGAGAGCAGAGGAGGGGGTGTTTTGGGCACTCTTCCAAGGTCCCCTGAGACCCACTCAGGCAGGCAGCTCTCCCGTTTGTGAGTCCAGGGGAAGGTCAAGTGTGGAGACACGTTCATCTCCCTGGGTCCCCTCTGCCCACTCTCCTGACTCCTTTTTCTTTGCAGAAAAGGAGGGCTCCTGCCCTCAGGTGGACATCGCCTTTCCCCAGCTCGGCCTCTGCCTGGACCAGTGCCAGGTGGACAGCCAGTGTCCCGGCCAGTTGAAATGCTGCCGCAATGGTTGCGGGAAGGTGTCCTGCGTCACACCTGTCTTCTGAGGTAGGTGCCCGGGTCGGGGGGTGGTGGTGGGGACCTGGATGCCCAGGTGTGCTGACACCTGCAGAAAGCTGAAAAGGAGGACCTGAGCTGACACACTGCTGTTCACTTAGCGTGCTGTGCTGTCCTTTGAGTTACTTTCATCCGCTTCATAGATACTCACCGAGCATCTATCCCGTGCCCTGCACTGCTCTAGGTGCTGGGGTCGCTCTGTGAGTGAACTCAGCGGACAACAATTTCTCTCTGATGGGTTTATGGGTTAATGAATGACAAGCAAAGTGACTAAGCAAGTATATTCTGTAGGAGGTTAGAAGGAGATCAATGCCCTGGAGAAAAAGAAAACTCAAGGCAGATAAGCAGCGGGGGCACAGCAGGGAGAAATATCGCAATTTTTTTCACGCCCCCTCCAAGAAGCCAGCGTTTGAACAGACTTGATGGAAATGATGGAGGGAGCCCTAAGCAAGGAGAAAGTTCCAGGCAGAGGGGGCAGCAGGTGTGAAGCGGTAGCATCCTTGCTGAGTTTCAGGAAAAGCCAGAAGGAGCCTGGTGATCAACCGGAGGGCAGTAGATGAGAGGGTCAGAGGGGTAAATGGTAACAGGAGGGACCTGATCCAGCACAGAAGGACTTTGGTCTTGACCCAGAGATGCTGGGTCCTTGGAAATGGACATGCCCTAACTTAGATTTAAAAGGACTCCTCTGGCTGCTGTGTGGACACCTTAGACCAGCCATAGAAGAAACAAGAGGGACCAGCTAGGAGGCTCCTGCCAGAGGCCAGGCGGGAGATGATGGACTGGGTGACCTGAGTGGCTGGGTTTGAGACATATGGGAGGGTAGGTGGGACAAGATTTGCTGATGAATTGGGCCATGAGAAGTTTTACTTCTTTTCCCCTTAACACCCGAGCAAATAAGGCAGCAGCTGGCAGAGCAGATCTGTCCTGGAAGGAGAAAGTGCCCAGAGGGCTTCAGGAAGTAGGAAGCTCTTTGCAAGGCCAATGCCAGGCAGCAGAGTTGACCTTTACCTTTGCAAGCGTGGCTTTTCAGGACAAACCTGGTAGAGATCCATTCATTTCAGGTCAATTTCACAAATGCCTCTTGGAGTGTGTGGAGCACTTGCTCTGTGGCAGGCAGGGCTCTGAGCTGCAAGGAGGATTATGGAGCCTCTCTTTCCCCACATCCAGTTGAAAATAAAACAATATTAAGTCGTAAAGCAAGCATAGGAATGTAAAGAGAGGGGAGGTCCCATTGTGGCACAGTGGAAACAAATCCGACTGGGAACCACAAGGTTTCAGGCTCGATCCCTGGCCTCGCTCAATGGGTTATAAGGATCCGGTGTTGCCATGAGCTGTGGTGTAGGTCAAAGATGCGGCTCAGATCTGGTATTGCTGTGGCTGTGGTGTAGGCTGGCAGCTGTAGCTCCAGTCGGACCCCTAGCCTGGGAACCTCCATATGCTGTGAGTGCAGCCCTCAAACCAAAAAAAAAAAAAAAAACTTAGAGAAACAAAACCCGAGGGACATGCTTCATCAGCCCACAGGGGGACCAACACAGTGCTGCCAGCTCTGTGCCAGGTGCTGGGACAGAAGGTGACCACTGTCCTTCCTCCCTGAGCTTGCAGCCCTGAGGCTGAAATGGACAGAGGGATGGACACTCCCAGAGCTTGTAGCCAGCACTGCAGTGGAGGGCAGGGGTGTGTGTGATGGGGACACAGGAGGAAAACCTCACCCCGGTGGGGATGGAAGAAGGAGGAAGCAGGCTTAGAAGGGACCCTGAGCCAGGCCTGAAGGATGAGTGAAAGGTCAGTAGTGGGGTCAAGTACAGAGGCGGGGAGGCTGTTTCAGGCATAGGGAACAGGACAAGCAGGAGCCTGAAGGGCCCTTTGGCTGAAATCTTACTGTTGATGGTGCTGCTTCTGACGAGTGCTCAGCCACAGGACTGGCGGCTCAGTGATGGAACCTGCTATTTCCAGGATGTGAGGACCGAGACCCAGGCCCCCAACTGGCTATTTCGGTGCCTAAGAGAGAACCACAGTCTCCCAGGGCCCAGAGCTCTTTGGTGATGCCAGCTGCCTCTCACCTCCCTGAGTGCTGGCAGCAGGGGCTGGGCTTGCAGTCTAGGAGACTTGGATTCATGTCTTTGGGGTTTTTTTTTCCTTTGGTGTTTTTGCTTTTGTGTTTTGCTTTTTAGGGCCACACCCACGGCATATGGAAGTTCCCAGGCTAGGGGTCCAGTCGGAACTTCAGCTTCCAACCTACACCACAGCCTCAGCAACGCAGGATCTGAGTCATGTCTGTGACCTACACCACAGCTTGTGGCAAAGCTGGATCCTTAACCCACTGGGCGAGGCCAGGGATTGAACCCTCATCCTCATGGATACTAGTGGGTTTCTTAACCTGCTGAGCCAGGATGGGAACTCCTAGAAGACCTAAATTCAACTTTCAGCTCTGACGCTTTTCTAGCCCTTTTCACCTCCCTGAGCTGCGAGTATTTTGCTTATAAAATGGGATAAATAGGAATTCCCTGGTGGCTCAGTGGGTTAAGGACCCAGCATTGTGCCATGGCATGGCTTTGACCCCTGGTCCAGGGACTTCTGAATGCTGTGGGCATGGCCAAAAAAAGCGGGGGCAGGGGGTATAAGTAAGATATTTTGATCAGCTAATCCCAGCTTAACCTAGGGAGTGGGGACATGGTGGAACTTTCTGATGGTAGAGGGATTCTTCAGGAGATAAGTGACAGTGGCCTCTCAGGAGTATTGCAATGGTCAGTGAGGACCATGGTATGCTCAGGTGTGTCCTGCGAATGGTCAGAAGCAGAAGTGAGTCTAGGACCTTCTGAGAAGTGTGGGCAGAGCCCCAGAGCCTGAAGAAGGTGAAAGCTTTGGGAGTCCCTGTTGTGGCTCAGCAGGTTAAGAAGCTGATTAGTATCCATGAGGATGTAGGTTGGATCATTAACCCCTTGCTCAGTGGGTTAATGATCCAACGTTGCTGTGGCTGTGGCGGCTGTAATTCCAATTCTACCCCTAGCCTGGGAACTTCCATATGCTGCAGGTGCACCGCCCCCCACCAAAAAAAAAGGTCAGGTTTTGCTGGGGTGGGGTACCATGGAGTGGGAGGAGCTTTGGTCCAGAATTTAAGGCACAGGACTCGTGTCTAGTATCATGGATATTGGGGTTTTTTTTGTTTGTTTGTTTTTTGTTTTTGTCTTTTCTAGAGCCGCACCCTCGGCATATGGAGGTTCCCAGGCTAGAGGTCGAATTGGAGCTGTAGCTACCTGCCTACGCCAGAGCCACAGCCATGTGGGATCCGAGCCGAGTCTGCGACCTACACCACAGCTCATGGCAACGCCGGATCCTTAACCCACTGAGCAAGGCCAGGGATCAAACCCGCAATCTCATGGTTCCTAGTCGGATTTGTTAACCACTGAGCCACGACAGGATCTCCATGGATATCGTTGCTGATGGTTTTATTACGATTTTCTTCCTCTAGCTCCAGCCGCCACAGCCCGAGGCATGGGGGAGTGGGAGATCCTGCCTGGCCCTGTCTCTCTGGCTCCAGCCAGCCCTCCTCTCTTTCTGGCCTCTGCGCTTGCTCCTGAGCTGACAGCAACTGCTTCTTTTACCAACCAATAAAGTGATCACTTCCAGCACTGGCGGGGCTGTGGCCTCTGTTCTTACTATCCTGGCCCATTCCACCAGAGACTCTGGGTTGAGATCGGGGAGGGGGAGGGGGGGGAGGGGAGGGGGAGGGGCAACCAGATCGGCCAGGCGCAGAGTCTGGCAAGAGGTCAGCTCTGACACAATGAACATGCATTCAGGGCACTTCTGTGGGCGGCAGTGCTTCCCCAGGTGAATCAGCCCTCAGCGGCTGTTGGAAGAGAGACCTGGGGCTCAGAGAGGGGACAGAATGCTTCCTAAGTTGCTGCGATTCCTTGCTGGGGGTTCTGATAACAATAGCAGCGTGTGTGCCAGACGCAGCCTGGCTTGCGAGATCTGGATCCATCAGATGACACAAATTCGTTGATGACAGTCTCATGGCAGACACTGGACTCCACTAAATTACCTGCCTGGGGCCATACAGAAAAAAAGATGGCAAAGCCCGGGTCCTTTGTTGTAGTTGCTTTTAAAAATCAAAATGTTGGAATTACCATTGTGACTCAGCAGGTTAAGAACCTGACTAGCTAGCATCCATGAAGACACAGGTTTGATCCCTGGCCTCGCTCAGTGGGCTAAGGATGGGGCATTGCTGTGAACTGTGGTGTAGGTTGCAGACAAACGCAGCTCGGATCCCTCGTTGCTGTGGCTGTGGTGTAGGCCAGCAGCTGTAGGTCCGATTCGACCCTAGGAACTTCCATATGCTGCGCGTATGGCCCTAAAAAGGAAAAGAAGAATCAGACTGTTATTTTACTATTTTGTATAAAGAATATATTACATGGGCCAAAATTCAAAAGATAAAAAAATGAATACATAACAAAAAGACTTTTCATCCTTGGCACTCTCCCTCCGCCCACAGCCACTCGCTTTCTCCTTCGTGGCTGTGATGTACAGTGCCTGATGTGGGATCTCAGTTCCTAGACCAGAGATTGAACCAGAGCTGCAGTGGTGAAAGCACCGAGTCCTAAACACTAGACCACCAGGAAACTCCCCAGTTCATTGTTTTCTGTGGAGGCCCCGAGGGCAACCAGTTTCTTGTGTCTTCCTTCCAAGACAGAGCTCCAGCTCACTCTCTCTCTTCTTTCTTCTCTCTCTACCCCCTCTTTATCCCCCATCCCTTCTTTCTTTTTTTGAGAGGTACCACATTCATTTAATTTACGCTGAGGTACACATGACAAACATCAGAACCTTGAGAGCAGATTTCTGAAGATAAGTGCCTTGTAAGCATATTTTATTTAAGAGCATTGGCAATGGCAATCACAAGCACCCTTCTTTCTATAGCTATTTTTCCTCTCCTTCTCTTCCTCTTAGCTCTGTAATCTCTCTCCATCTCTCTAGGGATATTTAGATAGAAAATTCTCCTCTACTACACCTTGTTACATGAAATATACACTACAGCCATTGTGTTGTTTTGGGCTTTCTTCACTTAATATGACTGGACAAGCACTCACAGCATAAAGGATTTCTTCTTGCTTTTCTATGGCTGTATAGTATTCCACTGTTTGGATGTGCACAATTTATTTCGGTGACTATTTAGGTTGCTGTCAACATTTTACACATCTAGATTTGCACCGGAGTCTGATGATACCAGAGTCCCATGCTGGTTCCACTGCAGTGATCTCTCACTTTAATCCCTGAGCCAGGAAGGAATAGTAATAACTCTGGAATCCCAGGGTATGGTTTATGTCCTCTGCTCCTCCACCCACTGTGGAATGTGAAAGATCGGAGCAGCAGGAGCAGGATGGCCTGGAGACAGAAAGCTTGGTGGCTTGGAGTTTGGCCACCTTATCTTTCTCATCCTCTTTTGGGTCCCTGCCCCAGGCTGTGAACCAAGGGCTTCTCCATCCATCCCCACGGGGCTACAGGTGAGCAAGTCTACTGGACAGGAGTGAAGGTGCTCAGTGCATAAGGCTGTTCTTGCCAATAGGTGGCAGTATAGCTTTTCTCCTAGCGGTCCCTGTTCTGGTTTCTATCCTTGTCCAGGGTCCCATCTCCCCAGCCCCTCTAGGCAGAAGCGAAAGCCGCCAGTGATGGGCTGTGTAGGTAGAGTCGTTAAGGACTACGTGTGGCTACCACCCCTTCCACTTTCCCCTTACTTCCCCCAACTTTGCACTCTGAAACAGAGCCCTGGGCAGGGTTTTGTCTAACTCAGGGATGGCAGAGGCGTGTGCCTTTTGTATGCCCACCGTCATTTTGTCCATCAGCACTCAAGCCACAAAACATGATCACTCGCGCTGCTCCTCGCCAGCGATGCTTAGCTTTGCCTGCGAGGAGAGCTCCCAGGGCCAGGAACCCTGGTAAACCGCCGTCCCTCCAGAGCTCAGGGCAGGGTCTGCCATCTCCAACAGCAGACTGCTTCGCTGTTGTCTCCAAACCTGATCTCTAGTCCAGAGGGCTGGGTACGGTAAAACCTGTGTAGAAACAAACATCTATTCTTCAGCCAAGTGCAGGTTGAGGGTTAGAAGGATAATAGAAAGTTGCACATGAGGGAGCAGAGCTTAAAAAATGAAGTTCTAAAGACAGACCAGTAGAGGGCAGCCCAGCCCGAGGACCAGCGTAAACAGAGTCCTCAGCTCATTCAGGAAATATTTATTGAGTACCTACTATGTGTTCTGTTCTAGGTGGTGGGGATTTGACATCAAGGAGGTGTGAGATGTGTGCATTTACGTGTGTGTGTTCGCACATGCACGTGTGTGTGTGTGTGCGTGTGTGTGTGTGTAGGGTGAGGGGAATAGTCAATAAATGAATGAGCCAACACGTGTAACATGTCAGGTGGCGGGAAGATCACGGCGAACTATAAAGTTGAGCAAGAGGTCTGGTGGGTCAAGGGGATGGGATAGAGGCCTTGCCTTAAAGAAGGTCTTCAGGGAAGGTCTTTCCTCCGTTGTCATTCAAGTCATGAGCTGAGTGAAGAAGGCCACGAGCCACGTGGAATCCATGGGCAGAGCGGTCCAGACAGAGGACACGTCCGGGGTTAAGAACCTGAGGTCAGAGGGTGTACGAGGTGCTTGAGGATCATGGCTGGAGTGATGAGTGGTTGGGAGCATGAGGGGTGACGGGGTCAGAGAGGAACTGTGGGCACAGACCACAGAGGGCTATGTGGTCCCTACGAGGACTTTGCCTTTTATTCGGAGGAATTTAGGAGCCCGGGGAGGGGTTTGAGCAGAGTGATGATGTTATCCGACTTACTTTTGAAAGACATCCTTCTGGGAGTTCCCAGGTGGTGCAGTGAGTTAAAGACCTGATGTTGTCACTGTGGTGGGTGGCTTGGCTCGGCGTGGGTTTGATCCCTGGCCCTGTAACTTCCGTCTGCTGTGGACGGGCCAAAAGAAAAGAAAGAGAAAAGAAAAAGGTCTCGGAGGTCCCATCTCTGTGCAGCGGAAACGAACCTGACTAGGAACCATGAGGTTGCGCGTTCGATCCCTGGACTCGCTCAGTGGGTTAAGGATCTGGTGTTGCCGTGAGCTGTGGTGTGGCTGGGATCCTGTGCTGCTGTGGCTGTGGCGCAGGCCTGCAGCTGTAGCTCCAATTGGATCCCTAGCCTGGGAACCTCCATATGCCACGGGTGTGGCCCTAAAAACCAATTTAAAAAAAAAAAAAAAAAAGGAAAAAGCTCCTCTGGCTGTTATGCTAAGAATGGACTCTGGGGGCGATGTGGAAGCAAGGATAGTAGTTAGGTTATCCAACAAAGCATGGAAGAAATGACTTCTTCTTCTTCTTCTTTTTTGCTTCACCTATTAATTTATATGATGCCCCCAAACTGCCAGCCTTACTGCCCTGGGAGCTAGGGCTGTACCAGCTATAGTGGCTCCCGAGGTTCCATTTGTCCTGTCCATTGATGCAGCTACCGGAAACCAACTCCTGAAATAATCATATCACGAGCACAATGCATACTCCCCTTGCTGTCCCATGACCGCATTTACCCAGCTGATAATTCTCCTACAAGGTCATGGCAAAAGTGAGAGGAGGAGGAAAACATAAACACAGAATGATGGCTGACAACTCTTCAGCCTTCCATTCGGTGCTGCCATCTGTTGGTAAGGGTCTGGTTTGTTTAGCTATTAAGGATGGTACCTGGGGGGAGCTGCAATATCCCTCTCAGCCATTCATAGATTCTGCCTGCAGAGTGCAGAAGTCCTAGACCCAGAAGTCTCCGTCTATCGCCCCAGCTGGGATATCAACCCCGAAGAAGCCCAGGGCCCAGCCAAACCAGGTCATTGAATGAAAAGATGGGGTCCCCTAGAGCCTAGAGCTACTGTATCCTGGTGTTTGTAGCCCTCACGCATTTTTTCTTTTCTTTTTTTTTTTAGTGTCTTTTTAGGGCCACACCTGTGGCATATGGAAGTTCCCAGGCTATAGGTTGAATCAGAGCTGCAGCCACCGGCCTACGCCACAGCCACAGCAACGCTGGATCCGAGGCGAGTCTGCAACCTACACCACAGCTCACGGCAATGCCAGATCCTTAACTCACTGAGCAGGGCCAGGGATCAAACCCGCAACCTCATGGTTCCTAGTCGGCTTCGTTAACCACTGCGCCACAATGGGAACTCCTGCCAGTTTGCTTTTTATTTTTTTGTTTTTTAGGGCCTCACTTGCAGCATGTGAAAATTCCCAGGCTAGGGGTCGAATCAGAGTTGCAGCTGCCAGCCACAGCCACAGCCACAGCCACAGCAATGCAGGATCTGAGCTGTGCCTTCAACCTACACCACAGCTCATGGCAACGCCAGATTCCCAACCTACTGAGCGAGGCCAGGGATTGAACCCATGTCCTCATGGATACTAGTCAGATTTGCTTCCACCGCGCCACAGCGGGAACTCTCAAGTTTGCTTTTTCCATCAAGGAACTTACTTTCCTGACTTCCAGTGTCCTCATTGGTAAGATACAGATATTAATAAAATCTTCCTCTTCGACTGTTGGAAATATTAAATGAGATAATGTACAGAAAGCACTTAATCTGGTTCCTGGCATATCATAAGTGTTTCCTAAGTGGCAATTATTAAAATTTTGCTAGAAGGTATTATGTGTTGAAAGCTTTAAAATGCATGTCCTCTTTGACTGAGAAATTTCACTTTTTAGAATCTATCCTGATGAAACAAATGCTCGGCCTTACTTGTAATATTGAGAAACCGTAGACAACCTTTGCTCATGGAAGCTTGCTTAAATGAATTATGATCTATCCATTCCGGGAAAGCTCTATACCTTTTAACGGTTATGCTGCAGAACATCTAATGACATAGGCAAATCTTCACTCACTATAGCTAACTGGTAAAAGCAGGTTATAAATCTGCTATAATGTATGCTCCTAAACTATGCTCGTCCATTCTTCCTGGAACGTTCCTCTTTTTTTTTTTTTTTTTTTTTTTCGGTCTTTTTGCCTTTTCTAGGACTGCTCCCGCAGCATATGGAAGTTCCCAGGCTAGGGGTCGAATCGGAGCTGTAGACACTGGCCTACGCCAGAGCCACAGCAACGCGGGATCCGAGCCGCGTCTGCGACCTACACCACAGCTCACGGCAACACCGGATCCTTAACCCACTGAGCAAGGCCAGGGATCAAACCCGCAGCCTCATGGTTCCTAGTCAGATTTGTTAACCACTGAGCCACTATAGGAACTCCCCTGGAACGTTCTTTTAAAGGCTTTAAGAAGCGTGCTCATTTGGAAGATTTTCCTCCAGCAGGATTAAGAAATCCAATGAGCTGTCAATACCACATTAAGAGTGTTAGTCTCGGCCCCCTTGTTGCTTATCGAGCACCCACTAGCCTTCTGGTAGTTTCTTCTTTCTGGCACTTTCTGTTTATCTTTTCATCTAAGCAACTTTCATAACATAGCAGTTCTCAGAATCCAGGTTTGGTGATGTAAGACTTTCTGGGTATTTGTACTCATAGGAACCAGGTCCTCTGAGTTTTGAGTTTTCACCTGTGAGCAAATGTCAGGAAAGAAGGACAATGAAATGGGGAGACCCAAGAATTGAGTCTTTATTTTTTCATTTAGTTTTTATTTTATTTTTTGTCTTTTCAGGGTCGCACCCACAGCATATGGAGGTTCCCAGGCTAGGGGTCTAATCGGAGCTACAGCTGCCAGCCCTAATGACAACAACAAATCCAAGCTGCGTCTGCAACCTACACCACAGCTCATGGCAATGTCAGATCCTTAACCCACTGAGCGAGGTCAGGGATCGAACCCACAGCCTCATGGCTCCTAGTCAGATTCTTTTCCACTGTGCCACAACGGGAACTCTGGGAAGTTATTTTAAAAAGGTGTTTTAAAACCATGCTTACTTTTAACCTTGTATTATTTCATAATAATGGAAAAATTGGAGGAGATCCTGTCGTGGCTCAGCGGGTTAAGGACAACTAGAATCCATGAGGATGTGGTTTCTATACCTGGCCTCGCTCAGTGGGTTAGGGATCCAGTGATGCCCCAAGTTTCAGTGTAGTTTGTAGATGTGGCTTGGATCTGGCATTGCCCTGGTTGTGGTGTAGGCTGGCCACTACACCATGACCCGGGAACTTCCACATGCCTCAATTGAAGCCATAAAAAGAAAAAAAAATTGAAACACACTTTCAACAATAGATGATTGATTGGCTAGGTAAATTACAATGCTTTGTAGGTTAGAATATAATATTGCCATTAACAATAAAACTGATGGGAGTTCCCATCGTGGCGCAGTGGTTAACGAATCCAACTAGGAACCATGAGGTTGCAGGTTCAATCCCTGGCCTTGCTCAGTGGGTTAAGGATCTGGCGTTGCTGTGAGCTGTGGTGTAGGTCGCAGACGCGGCTCAGATCCCACGTTGCTGTGGCTCTGGCGTAGGCTGGCGGCTACGGCTTCTGTGGCCCTAGAGAAATCCTGACTCCAGGGCTGTGTTCTTATTGGAAAATCAGATGTCCTGGCATATTTTCTCACGTATTTGTTTCCTTAAAAATTGTTGTCCTGGCCATTACAGCAGCTGTAATAAAAAGGTTCACATTCAAAAGTTCTCCCATTGTAAAACTATTGCAGGTGGGAGCCTCCACAAAGGCCATTTTCCGTAGGAAGTTTGCATATGTTTGCAGAGACATCTTTGCCTAAAAAGAGAAAGTGGTTGAGAGAGGCCAAACCCATCGCCTTGCCCTTGTTGGTCCCATATGCCGGGGGGCTGGCCACAATTGCAAGGCCGTCTGTAGTAGCTGAGGGCTGTGTTTCCCCACCCGTCCCACCTGGCCCATCCGGGCACAGCCTTCTCCATCCACAGAGAAGTGGAGGGTTTTCACTCTGGAAGAGGTGCCGTGAAAACCCAAGACTTGATGCTCCAACTCAAATGGATACAAACCCCAGCCCAGGCACTTACTACGGTGTGTGGTTGTATCCACCTAACTTCTCCAAATCACCCTCTCTTCACTTGTAAAATTAGGGAATTCAACTCCATGGTCTTGGAGGGCCCTTCCAGATCTGATTGTCTAGGATTTGATGAGAAGATCTCTCAGGCTTCCACCCCCTGTCTCACTGTCATTTTAGAACAGGTGTCTGAGAGTAAAAGGAGGGTGACCTGAATCTGAGAGCCAGGTTGCAGCTTGACTCAATCACTTTCTAGCCGTGTGAGCTTGGAGATCGCCTATATATATATATATATATATATATTTTTTTTTTTTCTTTTTATGGCTGCTGCTGCGGGCATATGGAAGTTGGAGTTCCTGGGCTAGAGGTGGAATTGGAGCGGCAACTGCAGGCCTATGCCACAACCACTGCAACTTGGGATCTGAGCCACCTCTGCGACCTACATTGCAGCTTGTGGCAGCGCCAGATCCTTAATCCACTGAGCAAGGCGAGGGATTGAACCTGTATCCTCATGGATACTAGTTGGGTTCTTAAACCACTGAGCCACAACCGGAATTCCAGATCACCTGTATCTTTGACACTCAGTTTCCTGCACTGCAAAACGGGCGTGTACCATCTGCATTGCAGGCTTACTGAAGGGCGGGGGATGACTAATGGAAAACAGTGGTAAATAAAAAGTATCAGTAGATCATAGCCGCTCTCACGACTCCTTCCTTAACCAAGAAGACTGAGAATGGGGAACTCGCCACCCTCTTTTCTGCAGCCTTCATGCTTAACCCAGGCCTGGCTCTGAGTTAGTATATGTTTGTTAACAGGGACGAAAAGCCACGAGAGCCTCTGGGACAGGGTAACAGTTTTCTTGGGTTTTCCTTTTAGGTTCTTTTCCTGTGAATGGCTTTCTCCTTGGAATTACTCTTTAAGGTAGATATCAGACCTTGCCACTTTATATGAAGAAACTAAGGTCAGAGAGGTGAGGTGTCTTTCCTAATTCATGCTAGAAGGTATTCGGGCCAAGACTAGAGCTGGGGGGCCCTGGCCCTCTTCCCTGGCTATTCTTGGAGCCCCCATGCTCCATGCCGACCTTGTCCTAATTCTGATCGAAGCTCTTGATGGAGGGTGAGGAGCAGAAGTGGGAGAGAGCCCCAGAGTTGCATGGTGGCACCCAGGTAGCCACCCAGCCTGGGGTTGGCATTTTAGGGAGAAAGGGGACCCAGGCGGAGGAGTCGGATCCCACATTTAGCCCATTCATCTCTAACTTCTTGAGGTCCATGAGGCTGGTCCATTCTTGGAACAGAGCATCCGTCCAAAGCACGATTCTGCCTTTTTCCTTTGGCTTTATCTCATCTGAATTGATCAAAGACCACTTTCTTTCACTTCACAGTGGGAGTCCCGTTAACAGTGATGAAACAGCAGCTAATGTTTGAGTGCCTTTACCTTTCCAGGCACCACATGAAATGCTTTTCTCTCACTACTTCTCTTGAAGCCACACAGGTTCTTGCAAGGCTAAGAACCCCCTTTTATGGAGTTCCGTCTTGGCTCAGTGGGTTAGGGATCTGGCATTGTCACTGCTGTGGCTCTGGGTACAGCTGTGGTGTGGGTTTAATCCCTGGCCAGGGAATTTCCACATGCTGTGGATGTGGCCCCCCGAAAGAGGAGCCCCCCCAATTGTAAGTGAGTTTAAGCTACTTGACCATTGTTACATGGATAGCGAATTTCAGGACCAGGACTGGGAACCTTGTCTGTTCAGCTCTAATAGCTTTTTTTCATTCATTCAACAAACACTGAGTTCCCACAGTGTGCCAGGCATAGATGTTGTCTCTCTCCCTGCTGGGGGCTCCCAAGGAATTGTGGGAACAATATACACACTGTTGTATAGAAAGGGGGCCCAACTTTGGTTTAGAGAGTCATTCTGTCTAGAGAATCACCCCAACTATCAGGGTCCAGCACGTTCCCCATCTACCTACTTTCCCAGATCCTCCAGAGATTCTGATCTTTTGGAAGACAAAGTCAGCATGCTTTAGTGGCACTTAGGGAGCCTCAGATCTGAAGTCCAAGGTTGAGCTTTTGAATCCAGGTGTTCCTGACCTTGAGTGAGTCATTTAACCTCTGTGAGCCTTAGTTTTCTCATCTATAAATTGAGATTAATAAAGCTGGTTTAGCCTTTTTTTCCAGAACTGGCACAGGTGTTCAAAGAATATACAAGTTCTTCATCCACTGTAAATGCACACACACGTGCCATGGTGCCTTTTTGGAAACGGGAGTACCACATTTTGTCTCTACACAAATGTGTTACCCATCTTTGCACATTAGTGGTAACTCTTCCTTCTCTAAATCCCTTGACACCATGTTACTCATTCTGTGGCCATTGCTTCTCCCAACCAGAGTTCACACAATGGTGGGCCAACCCTCTCAGCACCTGCAGATCTTCACTGTATTTCCTTGAAGGCTCCTCCCAAGCCTGTCTTTCCACGTCTCTCTGGTACATCTTCTTTAGCACTTTGGTGGGTCTACCAGCATTATTCCCGGTATCTCTTTCCTTAGCTCTCTTAGGCGGTCAAATCAGTTCATCAGAAACCAAAACAGGAGTTCCCATCGTGGTTCAGTGATAACGAACCTGACTAGTATCCATGAGGACGCAGGTTCAGTCCCTGGCCTCACTTAAGGTTAAGGATCCGGTGTTGCTGTGAGCTGTGGTGTAGGTTGCAGACAAGGCTTGGATCCCGAGTTGCTGTGGCTATGGTTATAGGCCAGCAGCTACAGCTCCGATTCGACCCCTAGCCTGGGAACATCCATATGCCACAGTGCAGCCCTAAAAAAAAAAGAAAGAAAAGAAGAAACAAAGAAAGAGAGAAAGAGAGGAAGGAAGGAAGGAAGAAACCAAAATAATGGGAGAAGGAGGGCCCCAGGGAGTGAAGAGATTGGCATTGGCCATTCAGGCAGAGGCATGGCAAGACTGCCTATGGGTGCCCTTGGCTGAGAGCTTACTAGCGAGCTCCCTGTCCTGGAATGAGAATTGACCTTTTGACACACAACTCAGAAGAGCAGTTTTCATCTGCACGGGGGGCAATTCTGCACCCCATCCCCATCAGTGTCTAGAGACATTTTTGAGTGACACAACTTGGGGATGGGGGCAGGGAAACTACTGGTAGAGGCCAGGGATGCTACTAATCATTCTTCAATGCACAGGACAGCCCCACAACGAAGAATTATCTGCCCCCAGTGCCAAAGTCAGGAAATCCTGCAGAAGAATTATGGATATAAATAATTTTTAATTTATAAAAGTATTTCCAACATTGGCAGCACGATATGGACTTCACGAAGTGAGAGCAGTGCTTAATGAGGTGTGCCTGTACTTATTTGGCTGAACAAGCCTTGTGGGTGGGTGTGGGAGGCACTGACCTTTCAAAAGTAGGCACTCTGTACCCGGTTGCCCTGGGGGATCTCTGGCCATGACTCAATGACTTGGCCTGTCCTCAGGTGATTTGGGTGTCATGGTTCCACTAATTCCCAAAGATAAGGGCTAGGGTGAGATTTAGTAAAGGCACATGAAAGAAGCTAGCAGGAAGCTCTTGCTAGCTATCCAGTACTTACACTCATCAAAGGAGTCTTGCTAACCCTATGTCAACCATGTGTGTGTGTGTGTGTGTGTGGAATGGATTAAATTACTTTTGACTGAGACCTAATGATTTTGCTGGTATAAGGATAGAGGAAGTCAATAAGGGTGGGATTTTGAAAATATATAGTCTCTCCATTTAGATTATAACCTCCATGTAAAGTTTATCTTTTCTAGAAGGGGGAAGGAGAAGAGTATCACTTGAGCACCGGCTACATGTCAGAGAATTTTTTGCCTTTTGACTCATTACATTCTCACAAAAAGTCCTTAGAAGAGATATAATTATCCTCCCAAGACAATAAACAGGGCAAAGAAACAGGCCTCGAGAGAAGACTTGCTTACACATATTTATCACACATACATACCAAGAGAGTCTATTTCTATTTTCACCTTATTTATGTTCAAAATAAATGTCCAGTGGGGAAAAAGAAGCTCAATCACTTTAATAGCAGAGTCAATTTATGTCTTCAGAAATACAAGTAGAATTTTTGGCAGAGGACAATTTTTAGCACTCTACGCCAAACAGCTTAAATATAAATAGGAACTTTAGAGTAGGGAGAAAAATGTCTCTAGAACTCAGAAGCCTGAAATTCTCCATAAGAAATAGGAAAGTCCCACCACGAGGCTCCAGGTTGACCCCTTTCCTGGGAGCTCTGCCCCTATAAATTTTGCCTCTGAAAGGTTGACTCATGAAGCTGTACCTACAGTTTATACTGTGTTTATTCTAATACGAATCTTTATTGTTTATGGAGTATCTCCTACATACCAGGCAGTATGCTACGCCCAATGCATAAATCATCTTGTGTGAGTGTCACAACAATTGGTTGGTACAGATTTTATTGTTTTTTATATTTCGTAGATGAGGAAACCATGACCCGGGGAAGTTAGGAGACATGCCCAAGTTTATTGGCCAGGCTGGGAGTGAATTTGCCTTTCTCTGACTCAGCCACCTGTTAAACCATTGTATGGTATCATTCTACCACCACCTTGCCAAGGAGCTCTGTCCTTCAGAAAGGCTTCTCCCTTCCATCACTTTTCCTACCCCAGAGAGGCCATCAAGTTTCCATGAACTCAATGCCTGTCCACTTCTAGGCTTTATTCCTTCTGGAAATGAAGTCCGGTAGAGGAAGGAAGGAACTCATAATATAGGAAGTAGTTTTTGGTGTGGCAGAGAGAGATCCTGGGCCTAGAATGGAGTTAGAATTGGAGTTCCCGTCATGGCTCAGTGGTAATGAACCCGACCAATATTCATGAGAACCTGGGTTTGATCCCTGGCCTTGCTCAGTGGGTTAAAGATCCAGAGTTACCATGAGCCATGAGCTGTGGTGTAGGTGGGCGGCTGCATGTCCCGATTTGACCCCTAGTCTGGGAACTTCCATATGCTGCGGCTGTGGCCCTAAAAAGACAAAAACAAACAAACAAACAAAAATAATTGGATGTGTATCTATTCACTTAGTTTCGGAAATATATGGTAATTTTGTTCCAGTATAGCCCCTTTTCCTGCCCCATCCTTTGTGCTCTTGCAATCTGTATTATATTTATATACGTCTTAGACCTGACAGTACAATGCTATAAATTGCTTTAAACAATCTTATCCTTTTTAAAGGAATTAAGAGAAGAGCACACACACGATTTTATATTTACCCACATATTTATCATTTCTGCTGTTCTTCATTCTTTCCTGCAGATCCAGATTATCATCTAGTGTCGTCTTGCGTCCTTAAGGATCAGGTCTGGTAGTATCAAATTCTCTCAGTTCTCCCATTGATGGGGGAAAGTCTTCATTTTGCCTTTATTTTCTTTAATTGAACTTTTTTCATTTTTTTAAAGTTTTATTGAAGTATACTTGGTTTACAAGGTTGTGTTTACTCGAAATTTGTATTGCACTGAACGCAGATTCACATGCAGTTGTAACACATATTACCCTTCACCGAGTTCTGGCAACAGTGATATTTTGAAAAACCGTAGTCTGATATCCGATATCACCACTGGGATACTGATTTGAAACAATCCACTGATCTCACTCTGATTTCCATTTCCTTGTATCCATTCATGGGGGGGGGGCACATGCACTTTTTTTTTTTTTGTCTTTTTGCCTTTTCTAGGGCCATTTCTGCGGCATATGGATGTTCCCAGGCTAGGGGTCCAATCGGAGCTGTAGCCGCCGGCCTACACCACAGCCACAGCAACACGGGATCCAAGCCACGTCTGCAACCTACACCACAGTTCACGGCAACACTGCATCTTTAACCCACTGAGCAAGGCCAGGGATCAAACCCGCAACCTCATGGTTCCTAGTCGGATTCGTTAATCACTGTGCCACGACGGGGACCCCTACATGTACTTAGTTCTATGCGATTTTTATAACATTTGTAGATCTGTACATGCACCACTACAGTCAAAATACTGCACGATTCTACTGCTACGAGGACCCCTCGTGTTCTCCTTCCCAGCTCCTCCCCTTCCCCAGTCCATTGCTCCTGGCAACTACTACTCTGTTCTCCATTTCTGAAATGTTGTCATTTCAACATGTGATGTAAATGGAATCACACATATTTAACACTTTGGATCGGCTTTCATTAAACCCCCATTCATCCCTGGAGACTCATCCAGGTTGTCACCTGCATTTCATTTCTTTGCGTTGTGGAGGACTTCTCTCTCCATGGAGGGACCATCGTTTGTTTAATGGAACACAGATCCTGCTGAAGGACACCTGGGCTCTCCTTGGCTGTTATGAATGAAGCTACTATTTTGTGTGAACATCAGTTTTCATTTCTTTTTTCTTGTTTTTTGTTTTTTTTTTTTTTTTTTTTTTTTTGTCTTTTGTCTTTTGTTGTTGTTGTTGTTGCTATTTCTTGGGCCGCATAGACCTTTCAACACATTCATGTCCAACTCAGGCACGGTCATGCTCATCACAGGGGCAGTTTTCCTTCCTGGGAAACCCCATTTAGCCGTGGAACTGAGTTGGATTTGCTTCCGCTGTGTCACGACGGGAACTCCCTTTTCAACTTTTTTTTTTTTTTTTTTTTTTTTTTTTTGCCATTTCTTGGGCTGCTCCCATGGCATATGGAGGTTCCCAGGCTAGGGGTTGAATCGGAGCTGTAGCCACCGGCCTACGCCAGAGCCACAGCAACGCGGGATCCGAGCCGTGTCTGCAACCTACACCACAGCTCACGGCAATGCAGGATCTTTAACCCACTGAGCAAGGGCAGGGACCGAACCCGCAACCTCATGGTTCCTAGTCAGATTCGTTAACCACTGCGCCAAGACGGGAACTCCCCTCTTTTTTCTTGTTGTTTTGTTTTGTTTTTGTTTTTTTAGGGCCGCACCTGTGGCATATGGAAGCTCCCAGGCTAGGGATCAAATTGGAGCTATAGCTGCTGGCTTCCGCCACAGCCACAGCAATGAGGGATCTGAGCTGCATCTGTGACCTACACAGCCGCTCACGGCAAGGCTGGATCCTTAATCCACTGAACGAGACCAGGGGTGGAACACAGATCCTCATGGATCCTAGTTGGATCCGATACTGCTGAACAGCAAGGGGAAGTCCCGATTTCTTATTATTAAATCCTCTCTGTTTGAAAGACTGTATATGGTTTCTGCGTCTTTTAATGAACTTGGGCTGATAGAAGGACAGTCTGGCCCTTTCAGCTTTTATAGTGGAATATTTCTCTTACCTTCTACCAAGACTCCCCTTCACAGGGAATTCTTCAGCTGTCAAAGTGAGATTAAGATGCTGAATATTAAAAGAGAAAATGACAAAGAGCCGTTATATCCCCCCTGATTTCCAGCTAGGCTGAGGGATCTGGCAATACCTTGCCTCCCTTCAAACCTGGATTTTAGTTCCAGTTTTGCTACTTTTTTGCTGTGTGATCTTGGTCAAGCCTATTTCCTACTAGAAGCTTTACACATGTGTAAAAAAGAGGGTGATTCTTAGGGCTGCTGGAGCCCTCTGCTCTCCTCAGCCCGCTCATTCCCTGAGTTTCCAAACCATCCACAGCTTCTTCTGGACATTTCTGGCTCTACAGGTGACTTTGAGGAGAGAATAAGAAGGAGGGGAAAGTGAGGGGTCCAAGGTCTTCATGGCACCACGAAGGTGTTACTTATGTAACACCTGAAGAGTCCACTCAAGGTCCCCTCGGGGCTCTAATGGGCAGAGCAATGAGCAAAGAATTGACAATGAAGAGACACAGCATCTTGCACTGAGACCTTTATAAGGAAGAGTGCTCCCTAGGCTCAGCCTCCAGGGCTCTGAGTTTCTTCTTGAGCACAAAAAGAGAGCAGACACTGTCAACTGCAAGGCACACTTTGCCATTTATAAGGACCTTTCTGGTCCATGGGTCCCTAGAACAGAACAATTCTGTTCCAGCCATTCATGTATGTCAACCTCAATCAAGGACTGAAAGGTACCCAGGGGATGGACAGGCACCCAGTTGCTTATGAGATTTGGCAGGGTTCCCGAGCTACCACAGTTCCTCCAATTTAGAGGTGCTCTTTGACCTTATCAGTCTACCACCTTTATCTTATGGCTGGGAAGCTGAGAGCTTGAGAGGGGCACCCCTCCTCCCTCCCTCTCCCAACCAGGTCATACATTCAACCAGGGGCAAAGCTGGACTCATAACATCAATCTCTTTATTCCCAGAGAAGCACGCTTCCCACAGGATGCAGACGGAAGATGGCTTGTTGGTACTTTGGGCTGGATCACAAAGATGCACAGGACTTGGGACAGCCTCCCCAGGAGAACAGAGGTGTGGACACAAGAGCAATGTAAATGTGAGAGATGCCACACGGAAGGACCACTGGGCTAGACGGTCACTCGGCAAAACTGCCCAGTTAGCGGTGTTTAGGGGTCTTCAGCCCAACCCTGGCCTCATTCACGCCTACTTTCAATGATTCGAGCATTGTCTCCTGATCTTCTTCTACACCAAGAACAGGCACCAATACATTTGTTAAGCCTTTGTTTTTTTTTTTTTCCTACTGATGAATCGGTCCAATCCACACATTCTGATAAAAATCATTTAGCAGTTCTTGTTAAAAATGCTGATTCCAGTAGTTCCCATTGTGACTCAGTGGCAATGAATCTGACTCGTATCCATGAGGATGCAGGTTCCATCCTGGCCTCACTCCGTGGGTTCAGGATCCGGCGTTGCTCTGAGCCGTGGTATAAGTCTCAGATGTGGCTCGGATGTGGTGATGCTGCAGCTGTGGTGTAGCTTGGCAGCTGTAGCTCTGATTTGACCCCAGCCAGGGAACTTCCATATGCCAGGGTATGGCCCTAAAAAAACCCCCAGATTTATTCCTGTGCTCTATTCCTAGAGATGGCAATTTCCTAGATCTGGAGGACCCGAATTTTAGACAAGACCCACCCTGCCCTAACGTAGGTGTTTGCTGACAGCATTTTCAGAAACAGTCATCAGTTTAACCAGCCCTTTGAAAGAGGGAGAAACTGAAAGATGAGGAGGAGAAAGGTCTTACTCAATAGTCAGTGGGCCCCCAACTCTCTTTCGAACCTCTCGAGGGAGGGCGATGGATGGGGGCTTTGGGGTTGGTAGAGGCAAACTATTCCATTTCGAATGGATAAGCAATGAGGTCCTACTGTTCAGCGCAGGGAACTCTATCCGATCTCTTGGGATAGACCATGATGGAAGCTAGTACGAGAAAAGGAATACACACACACACACACACACACACACACACACGCACACATATATGTATATAGCTACAGGATCACTATGCTATAGAGCAGAAATTGACACAACACTCTAAATCAACTATACTTTAAGAAAAGTAAAATGAAAAAATAAAACTAGAACCTCTTGATTCATGTCATACCAAACAATGAGTTTATTCAAAAGCGATGTCCAGGTTTGGGTGGGCTGTGGCGACTCAGCCTCTGGCTCGGGGGCTCCCTTCTCAAGCCTGGCGCCCTCTTATCCTGCCCAGTCCTCTCGGGATCCCTTTTTTCCTTCCCCTAGACTTCTCTACGTCTTTCCTTTCCCCCTTTCTCCCCCTCCTTTCCTCTTCCCTTCCAGCCACTTCCTTCCCATTGTTCCAATTACCTGCCTATGGGTGCAAATAAAATTTCCCCCAACTTAGCCATTTAAAGCAACCTTTTTCTTTTTCTCACTGTTTTGTGGGGGAGGACATGGGGGAGGAGTCAGCGTGGTGGTGCCCTTTTGGGGTCTTCACGTGGTTGCAGTCCCGTGTCTCCTGGGCTACCGTCATCCAAAGGCTCTCATGAGTTGGGAACTCAATCGGATGGATGCAAACTAGCCCTGGTTGTCAGGTAGAGCTTCTTTGGGGCTGCTGACCAGAGCACCTACACAGGCCTCCTTAGCATGTCTCAGACTGGTTGGTTCTCCCAGGTGGCAGCTGCACGAGCCCTTTCAGAGATGGGTCTACCACGAAGCTGATGAAGTTCAAGCGTCAAGGTCCCTCCCTTGAACAGGTCCCTTTTACGACTCTGGGCGAGGCCCAGGTAATATGTTCACATGATCAAATGCTTTGTATCCTTTGTAAATGTAAGATATTCTAACCGTAATCAAGCAGCCTCCCTTTCCCCTCCATCTTTCCCACTAACACACTTCTCCTGGATCAGAAGGTGTTGGAATGGCTGCTAGCATTCTTGGTAGTCCGCTAAAAGGAAGTTGAGTGGGGGAATCTGTTGAGTTTGGAGATAGCGGGATACAGTTAGGAAGTTCGCAGTTTTTCTACGTCATAAATCGCTGCCTTCTGTCCTGATGTAAGAACGGCTCTAAGCAATATTCCTACCACCCACTGGACCAGCTCTCTGATATCCTGACACTAAGGCATGGAGCTAGAAGTTGTGCTGTCATAGAATGTACCTGGCCCTAGAAGAGTATGGATAGTAGAGGAGAAACAAGGTTTGAAATTTATGGAGACAGAAAAATCATTCTGCAAAAAATTCTTTCAAATATCAGATGCATAAATTTATAAATAGAAAAACAGTTCTTAGGGAAGCCTGTTCAAACAGATGTTCTTTACTGGCAAGAATATATTCAGTAATTCAATATGTACAATTCTATTTTTTTTTTTTCTTTTTAGGGCCTCACTCATGGCATATAGAAGTTCCCAGGCTAGGGGTTGAGTTGGAGCTGCAGCTGCCAGCCTACGCCACAACACGGGATCCCCACCCCCGGAGCAAGGCCAGGATCGAACCCACATCCTCTTGGATACTAGTTGGGTTCTTAACCCACTGAGCCACAACAGGAACTCCCAATATGTACAATTTTAAATGTATCACGCATTTGTTTCTTTTTTGATGGATTTGTGCAAAAGAAAAATTATTAAAATCCCTGCATTTTTAGGACACAAACCTGTAGTAGAACTACAAATATCAAGTTTGGCTGTGCATTTATGCTTCCCAACCATAATCAAAATCAAACTATAATCATTATGTTGATCAACCATGTTGAATAAAAGGCTGAATTATCTTTCTTTCTTTCCTTTCTTTTTTTTTTTTTCTTTCTTTTCAGGGCTGCATCAGAGGCATGTGGAGGTTCCCAGGCTAGGGGTCCAATCAGAGCTACAGCTGCTAACCTACCACAGCCACAGCAACTCAGGATCCAAGCTGTGTCTGCGAACTATGCCGCAGCTCTTGGCAACGCCGGATCCTTAACCCACTGAGCAAGGCCAGAGGTCGAACCTGCCACCTCATGATTCCTAGCTGGATTCATTTTCACTGTGCCACGACGGGAACTCCCTGTAAGACTTTTTGATGACGGCCATTCTGACTAGTGTGAGGTGATACTTCGTTGTAGTTTTGATTTGCATTTCTCTAATAATTAGTGATGTTGAGCATATTTTCATGTGCTTTTTGGCTATCTGTCTGTCGTCTTTGAAGACGCGTCTATTTAGATCTTCTGCCCATTATTTGATGGGATTGTTTGTTTTTTGATATTGAGTTTCATGAGTTGTTGTGTATTTTGGAGCTGTATTCATTTTTTAAAGGAACCTGCTAACTCTATAAGCTTTAACCCATACAAAACCTGCATCTGCTCCAGTTCCACTCTTAAGCATCTTAGGACAACGGTGTCACCAGCGTTTTCAGTTTGTGAGATTTTTGAAGTCCTCTCTCCCTCTTTTAGCGTCGCCGGGAGACCCAATGACTTCTTGTTCTTGGCACAGAGGGCACAGATGTGCATCATTCAGACTCTGAGATCTCAGACCTCTCGGAACACTTTATTAGGAGAAACTGGAAGCTTCCGAAGGATAAACAGGGGCCCTGAAAGTTGAAAGGATAGGGTCACATACAGAGAAGGAGCCCAAGGGCAAAGGGCACTGTGTTTGAAGAGAAGCTGAGCTGGAGAAAAGGCAGTTGTCAGGAAATTGTGGCGGGGGAGGGGGGAGGTCCTTGGTGGGAACATCCAGGGTCTGGGCAGCTGAGGTTTGGCCAGCGGAAGCCAGGCTAGAGCATCAGTCAGGCACATCTGGAGAGATCCCTGGATTATGAGCCAAATCCTGGAGGTCGTGCCATCTCTCCTCATCCCAGCCAGCTAGATGTCTCTGCAAGAGAGCGGGACAGAAAATCATATCCGGGTGAGATGCTGGAGCCCTGCTCACTGTAGGGACCATATCTCGCAGTGAATGCTAAAAAGGAGATGGGACCATTTTTACATCTTTTCACACAGAGAGAAAACAGAAGTAGAGTGACTTTGGGGGCTCATAGAGGGATCACGTATTCTGGGTCTTCCAGTAGAGTCCCAGTTTGCGCCAGTTGTCCAAGGGCACTAATGAATGGCACTGCCTTTCACTTTAAAAGTGTCTTGGTTTGATCATAAAGCATGTGGTCATCCTGGCTATAATCACCCTTGAAAAAAAAAACTTGCTGATGAGGTTTGATGAGAAGGTGAGGCCTGGGGCGAGAGTGGCTGGTGCCTGATGCCCAGGGCTGGGCTGGCTCACTTCGTCTTCTTCTGACTTGGTCTCAGATACCCCATCACTTCTGCTTACTTTCTCTGCACCCCCAGTCATGGTCTCCAACATCCCTTTGACCACTGCTCCCCTCCCCCGCCTCCCCAAAACGTCCTCTACTTACTCCTCCGTGAGGTGCATGCGTACCTCCTAATTGGACTGGTTCCGTCAGCCCCAAGCCTGCCAAGCTTCTGGAATGGACCTGTCCATCAATACCCAGGGTGGTCCAGATGAGCAGGGGAGACTGGGGTCCCTGGAACTTACTTTTTTGGGAGCAGATATCCTTGCAGACATTTTCAGACTGGAAGTTGTTATTGTTCCCCTGGCAACCACCATAGATAAATCTGGAGCAAACCTTCTTTTCCTTATCATACCACCAGCGTGGAAGGTAGGCCAGGCAGGGGCCAGTCTTCTTTGGCAAACTGCACACGTCTGCAGGGAGATTAAAGGGCAGAGCTGTCTAGATGCCGGCCTCCCTCAAGAACATTCCAGGCCTGTGCAAAGGCATGAAGGAATGTGCTAAGGACGTGATATTTTCAGAGCATGATGTAGAAATCCTAACAGATAAGTTGGCACTGAGTGGTTGTAGGAGTATTTGCAATAAAAAAACCCCAAATATATCCTGAAGTTAAAGAATTTATTGAGCTACTCTTGTGCATAAATAGAACTCTTGCATATAAAGTTCTCTAGAAGCTCATAGTTTGAAGCACAAAACAATGCCACATCGATTAAAAGGACAGGCACTGTTCTTAGCTCTTGACATGTATTAACACATAATTTCACGAGCTAGGTCCTCTTATTGTCCTCATTTTGCACATGAGTTAACTGAGGCTCAGAGAGGCTGAGTAATTTCCCCAAGGTCACACACAAGGATGGTAAGGGATTTGAATGTAGATAATCTGCTGCTCTTAAGATCAAGACCAGACCTTTTCCTCTGGCTGGCAAGGCCCTGCCTTGTGGGAAAACCTTCTCCACCTACTCTAGCTTCATTTTTCTCATCTCTTACCACGCTCACGCTCATCTCTCTTCTCTGGCCTTTCTAGCCTAAGCATGGTTGTCTTCTCCCCCAGGACCTTTGCACATGCTGTTACCTGTGCCTTGAAAGCACTTTCCTCCAATTTTGTCCTATCCACCTTTCAGATCTTAAATCATGTCCTCCCCAGCTATACTAAGCAAGTAGAGCCCACCATGAGTGTCAGGGGCACCAGTAAATGTTTGTTGAATGAATGAATGAATAGTCTTTTTTTTTTTTTGGCTTTTTAGGGGCTGCATCCATGGCATATGGAGATTCCCAGGCTAGGGGTCCAATCAAAGCTACAGCTGCTGGCCTACACCACCGCCACAGCCACACCAGATCTGAGCCATGTCTGTGACTACACCACAGCTCACAGCAATGCCGGATCCTTAACCCACTGAGGGAGGCCAAGGATCGAACCCGCAACCTCATGGTTCCTAGTCGGATTCCTTAACCACTGCTCCATGACGGGAACTCCTGAATGAATAGTTCCTGATGCTCCTCTTTAGAGTTCAATAATATGGGCAGAGGAGCTCCTAAAAAATAATAATAATGATAATGTGGGCAGAGAAGAAAGAATGTAGGCAATCAAAGGTGGCTAGGGAAATGTCTGGGAGTTCTATAGACAGAGAAACCTAAAAAAAAGCCAGAAAATACAAACTATATACCAGCCTTTTTTTTAAATTTTTTAAATTAAAGTATATTTGATTTACCATGTTGTGCCAATTTCTGCTGTACAGCAAAGTGACCCAGTCATAGACATAGATATAGATATATAGATATATACATATTCCCTTTCTTTTTTCTTTATTTTTTATAGCTGCACCTATGGCAGATGAAGTTCCCAGGCTAGGAGCTGAATCAGAACTGCAGCTGAAGCCTATGCCACAGCAACAGCAACAGCCAATCTGAGCCATATGTGGACTTGCCCCACAGCTTGCAGCAACACTGGATATTTAACCCACTGAGCAAAGCCAGGAATCAAACCTGTGTCCTCACAGAGACTACATGGGGTCTTTAACTCACTGAGCCACAATGGAAATTACCCTTTTCTTTTCTTTTTTACATTTAAAAAATTAAAGTATAGCAAATTTACAATGTTGTGCCAATTTTGGCTGTACAGCAAAATGATTCAGATACACACACACACGTACACACACACATGCATTCTTTTTCCTATATTATCTCCCATCATGGTCTATCCCAAGAGATTGGATATAGTTCCCTGTGCTGTACAGCAGGACCTCATTGCTTATCCATTCTAAATGTAATAGTTTGCAGCTACCAACCCCAAACTCCCCGTCCATCCCACTCCCTCCCCTTCTCCCTTGGCAATCACAAGTCTGCTTTCTATGTCTGTGAGTCTGTTTCTGTTTTGTAGATAGGTTCACTTGTGCCATATTTTGGATTCCCCATATAAGTGATATCACATGGTATTTATATTTCTCTTTCTGACTTACTTCACTTAATATGTTAATCTCTAGTTGCATCTGTGTTGCTGCAAATGGCTTTATTTCATTCTTTTTTATGGCTGAGTAGTATTCCATTGATATACCTGTCTTCTATAGCTATCATATCACCTGACACCATGCTGGCATTCTATGAGACTTCAGTGGTTACTTGGCATATCAAAGGATCACAGAAGGGTAGCCATATGGTCTAATACCCATGTCTTTCTTACATGTGACAGGAATTAAGGCCCTTAAAGGAAAAACTGTGTTATGTGCATCCCATACCCAGAGGCAGAAATGAAATAAACATGTCTCCCGACACCCTCCCCAGCCTAGCACCCATAGGAGGTGTGTCGAGTAGAAGATACACCCAGGCTCTTGGTCAGACTCTGCCATGCAGGTGGCAGAAAGTGGAGGGAGAGATGTGGGCATAAGATAATTCAGGGGATTTGAGTTACCTTGTTTGATGTTTAAGCATTTCTTTCCACAGGCAAACTTGCAACAATTCATCTTATTTGGGCACTGTCTGTGCTTCGTACATTGGTCTCTTTCTTTCATTTCGCATCTTGCTCTGTTTGAGGGACACTTTTCTGAGGGAAGAAAACATATACTTCTCTGGAGCCTTGAAGGGACTGGAACCCTCCCTCCCCAGGCCCAAGGCACCGCTGCAGAAGTAGGGAAGTTTATTTTCACTTCACTGTCCCCAGAAGGTAGTGACCTTCAGGGGGCTCTGAATTTTCACAATGGGGCCTCCATCCCCACCCCCATGACAACGCACCATCAGATCCCAAGACCCACCACCCATAAGTTTCCAGCGAGAAAATGCTCTCCCCAGAACCACTCTAATCACTCCACCTTCCTGTATTTGGATGTTCCCTGGGTAGGGGCAAGGATGCTATAGTTTTCGGATCCAGAGTCAGATGGCTGGGTTGTTTTTTTTTTTTAAGCAGTTTTTTTTTGGGGGGGGGGCATCTCTTTAGGGCCATGAATGTGCCATATGGAAGTTTCCAGGCTAGGGGTTGAATCAGAGCTGCAGCTGCCAGCCTATAGCCATGCCAGATTTTAGCCATGTCTGTGACCTATGCCACAGCTCACAGCAACGCCAGATCTTAACCCACTGAGCGAGGCCAGGGATCAAACCCTCATCCTCGTGGATACCAGTTGGGTTCGTTACAGCTGGTACACGATGCGAACTCCAGATGACTGGGGTTTTGAATTCTGTGCAGTCCTTGGTATGGCAGGTACCACCTCTGAACCTTGACTCCCTCATCTGCCTATAGGGTTGTCTTGAGGATTCATGTGACAAAGCTTAAAAAGCCATTGTCAAGATCCTGGGACATAAGAATTATAATAATTAATATTGATGAAGTGCTTACTATGCAAATGTCCTTTTGTCCTTAGTCCTCATTACAACTCTCTGGGTCAGTCCAATCGATACTCACACTGCATAAACAGAGGCATCTGAAGCACAGGGAGATTATGTGAATTTGCCAAGTGCCCATGGCTACGAGGCAGTGGAGCAGGATTTGAACCTACGACGTTCCGTCCTGCCTGAGTGCTCAACTTAGCTGCTAGTAATGGGGGCCTTCAAGTGTCAACACTCCAGGGGAAGTTTAAAGACCATTCTTTTGGGGGAGTTCCCGTCGTGGCGCAGTGGTTAACGAATCCGACTAGGAACCATGAGGTTGCGGGTTCGGTCCCTGCCCTTGCTCAGTGGGTTAACGATCCGGCGTTGCCGTGAGCTGTGGTGTAGGTCGCAGACACAGCTCAGATCCCACGTTGCTGTGGCTCTGGCGTAGGCCGGTGGCTGCAGCTCAGATTAGACCCCTAGCCTGGGAACCTCCATATGCCACGGGAGTGGCCCCAAAAAAATAGCAAAAAGACAAAAAATAAAGACCATTCTTTTGGGAGTGCCAGTTGTGGTGCAGGGGAAAGGAATCAGACTAGTATCCATGAGGATGTGGGTTCAATCCCTGGCCTGGATCAGTGGGTTAAGGATCTGGCATTGCTGTGGCTGCTGCATAGGATGGCAGCTGCAACCCTGATTTGACCCCTGGCCTGGGAACTCCCATATGTGTGACCCTAAAAAGCCAAAAAAAAAAAAAAAAAAAAAAAGACCATCCTTTACCCTAAAGGCAAGGAGACCCTGTAGGTGTAGGTTATAGGTATGGGTGAGGGTGTGGAGTGACTTTGGAGGGCTGCAATGGGAAGGGCCACACTGGGAAGATTTGGAAGCTGATGAAGGTGGTGCCAGGGGAGTGGCCTCTCTATGGGAAAAGCCCGTAAGTTTCCCAGTTCCCTTAGTCTGTTTCAGGAGCTCCAGGACCAAGCCCTCTTAGGAAGACCTCCTGTCCTAATGATGGTGAGGAGTCCGTTGCCACAGACTCAGGATCCTGCATTCACCCAGGGTATCTTATCAGAAGGAAAGGGGCTGAGAACATCACTCCAACCATCTCTAGGATCTCAGACTGAGGTGGGGGAAATTATTATTATTATTATTTATTATTATTATTATTATTATTATTATTATTATTATCCTCCCAGCTAAGCCCCGTTTCTCCACTGACAGGACTGAGTTCCCCATACTTACTAACAATGAACGCCTCCACCAGCCCAGGTTCTTGAACACCCCCCAGGACGATGAGTGGTACCAGGATGAGCAGAAGTCCCGAGAACCCCATTTCAGGAGGGACTGGCCTGGCTGGTGACACTAAAACTAGGAACTCCTGCTCAGAAGCTCCTGCTTCTGAACTTTGGCTGCCCTGGCCTAGCCTGACACTCCAGGAACCACACATCACTGGAGACAAGCCAGCCACACCCCTCTGCTGGGGAACACCAAGTCCCAGAAGCCATCAGTGGGACAAGCTGACACCTTGGGCACCAAACCTAGGGAGGAGGGGCTCTTGATAGGCAGCTTCCCACCCTCAGCTCACTGAGGCGCTCCGGCTTTCTGGTCAACCAGGAAGAAGGGCAAAGGTTGGCAGGGGCTTCTAGATCCTCTTAGCAGAAGGGCACATTCAATTCCAGGGTCTTCTGTTTTCCGGAGCAGGGGGGAGAAGTTAAAGGCCAAGAGGATCCTTTGTCTAATTTTACTCTTCTCTCTCTCTCTCTCTTTTTTGGTTTTTAGGGCTGCACTTGCGGTATATGGAGGTTCCCAGGCTAGGGGTTGAATTGGAGCTGTAGGTGCCGGCCAATGCCACAGCCACAGCAACGCCAAATCTGAGCCAAATCTGTGACCTACACCACAGCTCACAGCAACATCAGATCCTTAACCCACTGAGGGAGGCCAGGGATCGAACCCACAACCTCATGGTTCCTAGTTGGGTTCATTTCCACTGTGCCACCACGGGAACTCCATAATTTTACTCTTCTCTTGATGTACTTATTTCTCTGTCTGTTTATTTTTCTCACACTGTTTTTTTCTTCTCTCTGCACCTTTCTTTTACTCTGCCCGTCCGTCTCTTTTCTGCGGGTCTCCCTCTGTCTGGTCTCTTTCCCCTTGCCCTTCATCTCCCTCTGTCTCTCTCTTCCTTCTCTTTGGGCGACCCCTTTTCTTTAAGCTTTGTCAAAGCGTAAGGATATTGCCATGAGAAGCACATGGGGAAGAAGATGGGTTCATCTGAGGTTGAACTAAATCTTCAGTTTAAGATTGTGGTGCTTTGCAATCAAGACAGAATGTTACAGTTGATGGAGAGTGTCCACCGTCAGCTGAAATTTGGAATAGGTGATGCAGGAGGGAAATAATAAATGTCAACAAACTATTTTATTTATTTATTTATTTATTTTTGTCTTTTTAGGGCTCCACCTGCGGCATATGGAGGTTCCCAGGCCTGCACCACAGCTCATGGCAACGTCATACCCTTTAACCCACTGAGAGAGGCCAGGGACCTTAACTTGCATCTTCATGGACATTAGTTGGGTTCTTAACCTCCTGAGCCACAATGGGAACTCCAAAATTAACAATTTTAAGGTAAAAGTTCAGTGGTTTTTTAGTCTCTTCATAAAATTGTGCAACCACCACCTTTATTAGTTCCAAAACATTTTCATCACCCCAAAAGGAAACCCTAGGAGTTCCCATCGTGGCTCAGTGGTTAACGAATCCGACTAGGAGCCATGAAGTTGCGGGTTCGACCCCTGGCCTCCCTCAGTCAGTTAAGGATCTGGCGTTGCTGTGAGCTTGTGGTGTAGGTCGCAGACACGGCTCGGATCCTGAGTTGCTGTGGCTCTGGTATAGGCCGGTGGCTACAGCTCCGATTGGACCCCTAGCCTGGGAACCTCTATATGCTGCTGGAAGAAGCCCTAGAAAAGACAAAAAGACAAAAAAAAAAAAAAAAAAAAAAAGGGAAACCCCATACCAGGAGTTCCTGGGTGGTCTAATGGTTAGGACTCAGCACTTTCGCTGCTGCAGCCCAGGTTCAATCCCTGGTCTGGGACCTGAGATCCCACCTCAAGCCACTTCATGCTGTGGCAAAAAAAAAAAGAGAGAGAGAGAGAAAAGAAAAAGAAAACCCCATTCCATTATCAGTCACTTTAGCCCCGCCCCTGGCCACCACTGTTCTACCTTTTTTTTTTTTTTTTTTTGGTCTTTTGTCTTTTTAGGGCCTCACCCACGGCATATGGAGGTTCCCAGGCTAGGAGTCCAATTGGAGCTGTAGCTGCCGGCCTACACCACAGCCACGGCAATGTCAGATCTGAGCTACACCACAGCTCATGGCAATGCCGGATCCTTAACCCACTGAGCGGGGCCAGGGATCGAACCCTCAACCTCATGGTTCCTAGTCAGATTCATTTCCACTGCACCATGACAGGAATGCAGGATTTACCTCTTCTGGATATTTCATGTAAATGGAATCCTACAGTATGTGACCTTTCCAGTGGTTTTCTCTCTCCTAGCAGAATGTTTTTGAGGTTCATCCACAGTGTAGCGTGTATTAGTGCTTCATTCTTCTTTAGGGTTGAATAATATCCAGTGCACGCTGATAGCTTCCCATAGCAAGGGTCAGAGTCTCTATTTCTCTGCTCTCAGCTTTCCTCTGGCTCCCAGGGAGCTTGCTCAGCTTGCATACAGAACAGTCTGGAAGAGGGAGGGATCTGACAACCCCATGCCTCCAGTAAGGGATGGGAATTGAAAAATAAGCACCTCAGCTTACCCATCACTGGATGAAGACAATTTGGAGGCGTGTACTTAGTGGTTCTTTAGAAGATCCCCAGCAGCTGGAGTTCCTGTTGTGGTTCAGTGGTTAACGAACTCGACAAACATCCACAAGGACACAGGTTCGATTCCTGGCCTTGCTCAGTGGGTCAATGCCGGTGGCCAGGGAGTGTATACTTTTCCCAAAGGAGAGGGACGGACATCAGCTTTTGCAATGGAGACAGCCTCTTTGTCCCTTCCTTGAGGGCACTGGACTGCTCAAATTTTATTGGCATAAGTGGTTGATTACATAGACAGCTTTTTACTACAGATTACATCATAGTGTTAAAAGTACATTGGTCAACTATTAGGCTTTGTTTTTTGATCACATGGTACAGTAGCAATACATCACATTCTAAAATCTTCAACTTAACTAAATTTAATGAGTACAATTCAAGGACAAACAGGTGCAGCATACGATGTGGGAAAGAGGAGACTCAGCACAAACCATCTCATGACCAGCCAATTCCACAAGCTGAAGAGGTTACAGACACAAAAATCTGGCATTTACGAATCTTGTTTTTAGACTAATGTATATCTTTAAGCGTTATGGCAGGAAGACAGTATGAGAAAACATAAATCAACTTAATCAGCTGCCGCTTAGAAGCTTCTAAAATCAAGGACAAAACTCACAACTGGGTTTCTTTTGATCAAGAATAACATATGCCTAACTTCTATGAACCTCATTAAAATCCTAACTCTAAAGTTTACTGTAACTAGTTAGTAGATAAACACTATGTTTTAATTAAGTTGGATATGAATAGGGAAAAGTCCTTCAGGATGAAATTCTTATTATACTATTGTTGTAATTTTGTTAAGTCACAAATCACCACAGGAAAATAAGGATGGAAAATAATAATAAGTAAATAATCAGGAAAGACTGAGGAAAACTGAATAGCAAGTGAATAACAGAAAAGACTAAGTCATCCATGGAACAATCCCCACTCAGCAACACAAAATGGAAATTATTTCCTGGGAAATTTAGTTTTCCACCCATGTCAGCGGGCGAGCCTTATTGTCTTCTGGGGCCTGTCCTCAGAATTGTGCCGTGCAGGCAGGCAGGCAGCCCCTTGTTTAGGAAGTTGCCCTCGGAACTGCACCGTTCAGGCAGGCCCCTTTTTCTGATTAGGAGCCTACCCTCAGAATTGCACCGTTCAGGCAAGCTACCTTCCTCGGCTCCTTGTATCTTCTCGGCTCCCCGCAGGTTAAGGATCTGGCATTGCTGTTAGGGGTGGCATAGGGCGCAGACACGGCTCAGATTCCAAGTTGCTCTGGCTCTGGCATAGGCCAGAGACTACCGCTCCAATTGGACCTCTAGCCTGGGAACTTCTATATGCCAGGGGTGCGGCCCTGAAAAAAAAAAGACAAGACAAAAAAAAAAAAAAAAAAAAAGGTCCCCAGTGGGATTAAGTTGCAGTTGCAGTTTCCCATGGTGGTAACCAATTCATAATCAACTCCTCTCTTCCTTGTAAGACTTTCCCCACTTCCCAACTTGTGTTTCTTGAAAAAATTCCCAAAGAAACTACTCTCGCCCATGCCCTTCTCCTGGTATTGGTTTCTAGGGGATCCAAACTAAAGCAATGCCCATGAACCCTTTTCTTTTCTTTTTCTTTTTTTTTTTTTTTTTTTTTTTTTTTTTTTTGTCTTTTTGCCTTTTCTTGGGCCGCTCTCGCGGCATATGGAGGTTCCCAGGCTAGGGATCCAATCCGAGCTGTAGCTATAGGCCTACACCACAGCCATAGCAACGCAGGATCCAAGCCGCCTCTGCAACCTACACCACAGCTCATGGCAACGCTGGATCCTTAACCCACTGAGCAAGGGCAGGGATCGAACCCGCAACCTCATGGTTCCTAGTCGGATTCGTTAACAACTGCGCCACGATGGGACTCCATGAACCCTTTTCTTTAAAGGCTCTTACGATGTTTTGAAGAAACAAAGGAGGATAATGACATCCTTGGAACTCTCAACTCTCAAGGTTCTGATTGTCTTCATTCCCTTTAGTGGTGTCACCAGAAACCTCAATGACTCTTTACTCTCTGCCAAGTGTAATGTACCAACAGGTGTGGATTATTCAGCCTCAGAAGCGCAAAACTAAACAGAGCACTTTATTGGGGAAAAAGAGGGAGCTATGCAGGTATTAAACAAGGGATTCTAGAAGTTAGGCATAAAGAAAAGAGGCATGAAGATGGGATCAAACCAGGATATACAGGATATTCTGTCTAAAAAGAGGCTGAGATGGAGGAAGTGAAGATTCAGATCCTGGGATTCAGTTTAGGGAAGAGTTGAGATCTTGGGATGCTGGGAGTGGACCGGAGGAAGCCAGCCTGGAGCATCTGTCAGGCCCATGGACAGAGTTTTGGATCATGAGCCAGATCCTGGTGGTTGTTCCAGTGTATTCTTATGCATTCAGGAGTTAGAGCCTGTTGAGAATGAAGAACAGGACCAGCTGAGCTTCTTGGGCTCAGCTCATCTTCAGAACCAGTCTGGAAGTTATGTTTGTACATCTTTCCACGGGGGATTAAAAGGAAGTGAGTCTGCTCTGGGGAGCTCCAGATCTCCTTAAAGAAAAATGGGATGTGGACGGGAGTGGATTGCTTGGAGAAGAGTTGCAAGAGGAAATTAATGGCCTGGAAGGGTGGTTGGTCAGCCTGTCCAACACCAGGCTGGATATCCTGTGACTTCCCTGAAGCTGGTCTCTGGGATTTCATCATGTCTGCATCCTCCCTCCACTTGTCATACTCACCAGCTTTGATTCACAACTGCGTCCCTTCCCAACCTCAGTTCCCAGAAAGCCACTGTCCAACCCTCTGCAAGACACCTTCTTCCCTCCTGATGGGAGTTGGTTCCCTCAAGGATGTAACCATCCCAGAAGGGACCAAGGGACACCAAGACCACCCCCCGCAGCACAACCCTGGCGAGGACAGGAGACTGGGGCCCCTGGGACTCACCTTTTTTGCGGCAGAACCTCTGGCACATGTCTTGGGATTGGAAGTTGTTATGGTTCCCTTTGCAGCCACCATAGATGAAGATGGAGCAGGTATTATTTGTCTTATCATACCACCAACGATGGAAAAAGGCAAGGCAGGGGCCAGGTTCTTTGGGCATGCTGCATATGTCTGCAGGGGGACCCCAAAGCTGAGAATTTAGAGTGCCCATATCAAAAAAGAAAAAGAAAAGAAAAAAAAAAAAAAGCAGCAGTTATTGTCCCCCGGCAACCATGACAGATGAAATTGAACAGGATCCTTTCATCTTTTCACACCTCGGGATCCCAGCTCCACTGATGTATCTACACACTTGCAGGGACACCCCAGAGTGGAGCTGGTCAGGTGTCTGCGTCCCCAGGGAACATCAGTCTCCCCCTGCCCTTCTGGTCACTGGACTCAACGTCTCCCCTGAGAGTGAGGAGGAGCCTTTGGTTTCACGGCTCTGCTCCTAATTCAGTATGTGCACGTTGACCTCCCACGTTACCTCTCTGGTCCTTGACTTCCCCTTCTGTAAAATGGGAAAGCAAAATCCCACCTTGTCTGTCCCACAAGGTGCCGGTAAGACCATCCTCATTCACGGCCGTCTAAGTTGTGAGCTCCTTGATTGTATCTGAAGGTACAGCTTCTAGGAGCGGTGACTACCGGAGAGTAGCTGCCCAATAAACACATCCTTATGGATAAAAGACCCGGCCAGGGGGTGGGGGCTGGAAAGTGACAAATTATAAGTCTCTTATCTTACCCACCAAACCATTCCAAGAAGAGAGGGTGGGATCAGAGTAAAGGGAAGGTCCCTGCGCGGAAGGCAGGGATAATTTTTCTGACGCTCATGCCCCCCTTTTTCCTGCAGTTGGCTTCGGTCCTGTTATGGGTTGAGTCCCCCTTCCCCACCAGGTCATCCGTTGAAGTCAACCCTCAGTGCCTTGGAATGGGACTCTACCAAGGGTCTTTTTTCCTTGCGCCATGCTCATCCTCACGCTTCCTCTCTGGCCTCCCTAAGCCCCAGCCTTGAGCCTTTATGCATGCTGTTCTCTGTGCCCAGAAAGCCCTTCCCCCCACTTTTCTCCCAAATTTGCTGCCCATCCTTCGGAACTCAACTCCAGGATCTGTGTTCTCAGAGAAACCTTCCTCAACCTCTCTGGTCAAATTCTACCGTGGTTTTCAGAGACAACCAACAAATATTTGTTGAGTAAACGAATAAAGAATATTTAGTAGGCTTCATAGACTCAGAGACAGAGAAAACAAACTTATGGCCACTAAAGGGGAAGGTGGGGGAGGGATAAATTAGGAATTTTGATGAACAGATACACATTACTATATATAAAATAGATAAACAACAAGGACCTACTGTGTAGCACATTTAGAACTATATTCAATATTTTTTCTTCCCCTTTTTTTGCCTTTTAAGGCCGCCCCCACAGCATATGGAAATTCCCAGGCTAGGGGTCAAATCAGAGCTGCAGCTGCTGGCCTATACCACAGCCACAGCAACGCCAGATCCTCAACCCACTGAGCAAGGCCAGGGACTGAACCCCCATCTTCATGGACACTAGTCAGTTTTATTGCCAGTGAGCCATGACAGGAACTCCCTATATTCAACATCTTATAATGACATATAATGGAAAAGAATCTGCAAAAGGATATATACATATATATACATACATATGTTCAAATATAAATCAACCATACTCTTTTTTTTAAAAGAATCTTTTATAGTCTTTTTGGAGCCCACAGAGATGGGCACGGAGTTATGATGGCATCAGCAACAGACAACCCCTCCGATCTGGAGTGGTAAGGGGAACTTGCCTGGTGCTAAGCTGGATGGGTGTAGACAGAGAGGCAGTCACTCTGGAACAAAAAGCTAGGAAATACAAGTCTGTTAATTATTACTTGTGGCAAAAATGTTGGTATGCGGTGGGCCAAAATTAGCCACCAGAAAATCACGAGTTGAAAGAAAGAAAGAGAAAGAAAGAAAGAAGGAAAGAAGGAAGGAAGGGAGGAAGGAAGGAAGGAAGGGGGAGAGAGAGAGAGAGAGAGAGAGAGAGAGAGAGAGAGAGAGAGAAAGAAAGAAAGAAAGAAAGAAAGAAAGAAAGAAAGAAAGAAAGAAAGAAAGAAAGAAAGAAAGAAAGAAAGAAAGAAAGAAAGAAAGAAAGAAAGAAAGAAAGAAAGAAAGAAAGAAAGAAAGAAAGAAAGAAAGAAAGAAAGAAAGAAAGAAAGAAAGGGAAAGAAACCTGTTATGGCTCAGCGGGTTACAAACCCAACTAGTAACCATAAGGATGCGGGTATGATCCCTCGCCTCACTCAGTGGGTTAAGAATCTGGCATGTGAACTGTGGTGTAGGTGGCAGAGGAGGCTCGGATCCCACGTTGCTGTGACTGTCATGTAGGCCGGCAGTTGCAGTTCTGATTCGACCCCTCGCCTGGAACTTCCATACACTGCAAGTGTGGCCTTAAAAATCGGAAAAAGAAAAAGAAAATCATAAGTGTGAAAAGGAACCAAGAGTCACTCTGATTCAATCCTACCCCTACATCTATCTTTTGTTTGAGGAAACTGAGGCTCACACAGAATGAAGATAATACTTAAGGTCATGTATCATATTGGATGCAGTGAGGAAGCTAAAATTTCAGGTTTCCCAAGTCCAGCCATCTTGCTCAGAGACCCACCCTTCGTGGACCAGGGACGATGTCAGCCCAGACGGGCAGACGTGAGGGTATGGCCGGGGGGGTAGGGGGGGAGGCTGGTTATTCCGAGGCTCTCAATATTACCTTGATGGAGTTTTAAACATTTCCGTCCACAGCTGAAGACACAACACTTCTCGCCGATCTGGCATTTTCTGTCCTTCGAACATTGGTCCCTTTCCCTGAATTCACAATTCTCTTGGACTCTGGGGCATCTCTCTAGGGAAAGGACTTGTAACCATGAGTCTTGGAGGTCGTGGCACCTACTCTTCCCCAGACCCGAGGCAGTTCTGGGGAGTCAGGGCAGTCGGCTTTCACTTTGCTCATCCTCAGGAGTGCTTTTCCTCAGGGACTTCCATGCATTTCCCAGCACTGCCCACACCACCCTCTCTCCTGAGCGCCCCTCCCTCTCAGCTCCTTCCCCTCGTCCCACCCTGTAGCCCCATCCCTCCTAAGGAAGGATTTCTCAACCTTGGCCCCAGTGGCATTCAGGCCAGATAATCATTTGATGGGAAGGGAGGGCTGTCCTGTGCATAGTAGGGGGTTAACAGCATCCCTGGCCTCTACCCCCTCGATGCCAGTAGCACACCCCAGTTATCACAACTAAAAAGGATTTCGGGCATTGAAAATGTCCCCTGGAAGGCAAAACCGTCCGTTGAAAGCCACCCGTCTAAGCCAATTGGGCCATTTTGGACTGGTTGAGGAGTCAGTGCTTTGGAGTTCCTCTGGGGGCGCTATTGCACAGCGATTGCTATTGCTTAGCCCAGACAGTTGGGTTTTTAAATTCTGATTCTTGGTGTACCCCGTACCCTCTCTGAACGATAGTTTCTTCATTTGTAAAAATCATTTTAGCCTTACAAGAGTGATGAGACAAACATCTCCTCAGAAAAGAAAATCATGGACTTGGAGAAGAGACCTGTGGTTGCCTGATGGGAGGGGGAGGGAGTGGGAGGGATCGGGAACTTGGGCTTATCAGACACAACCTAGAATAGATTTACAAGGAGATCCTGCTGAATAGCATTGAGAACTATGTCTAGATACTCATGTTGCAACAGAAGAAAGGGTGGGGGGAAAACTGTAATTGCAATGTATACATGTAAGGATAACCTGACCCCCTTGCTGTACAGTGGGAAAATAAAAAAAAAAAAAAAAAAAAAGAGTGATGAGACAAAGTGTGTAAAGATACAATCACAGTCGCTGACGCACAGTAATATTAACTAACAGTTGTTAAGTGTTGACCATAAGACAAGCATTCTTCTGAGCATTTTACATAGGTTGTCTCATTTCATCTCCGTAATTGCTCCATGAGATAAGTTCTCTCAACGTCTCCATTTTTCAGATGAGGAAACTGAGGCACATGGAATTTAGGTAATGTGCCTACTAAGTGGTGAAACCAGAATTTGGGCCTACTGAGTCTGACTCCAACACCCTCTCTTTAAATCCCACCATTCTGAATGTTCAGTGAATGGTAGCAATTATCATTATTACCTTACAGTCTTAGAATATCATTGTCTTAAGTGCAAAAGAACATCTAGATACTGTCTTTAGCCCAAAATCAAGGAACCGCTGGGGAGACAGGGATACTTTAGAGGACTACATTTGAAAGAACCAGGAGTAAAAGAGACGGGGTCCCAAGAAAGGGGGCTATTTTTGTTGTGGGAAGAGGGGGAGGTTCGCTTAGGCTTCCCAGAATCCCATAGCCCCTCCCAGAAATGCTAGATCCTGTGACTTCCCCCACCCCTGACCCCGCTCTGCCAAGAAAGACCTTCCACTTCAAAGGAGCTGCAAATAGGGATTGCCCCAAGTCTAGATTCTTGCATTCACAGAAGGGCTCTTCCACGGGGAAATGGGAAGAAATACCCCAAATATCTCCTTCCTCTCCCTCCCAGGGCCAGGGTAAGGTGGCGGGAAGCACCTCCAGTTGGAGGTGCTTTTTCCCCCCCAGCAATATCCCTTCTCTCCAGGGCAAGGGCTGGGGCCCCAGTACTTACTGGGAAAGGACCTGTCGGTCAGACCAGGTCCCTGGACAGTCACTAGAAGGATGGATAGCACCAGGATGCTCAAAAGCCCAGTAGACTCCATCCTGAAGGAAAGCTCTCCTGTCTGGTGGCTCCAGAACACAAACATGTCTGGCTGCCTTTGTCCAGCCTCGTCCTTCAACAGCCAGTATCTTGGATATACAAGCTGGCGTCAAGCCAGCCACCCCCTTTCTGATGAGAACGCCAAGTTCCTGAGATCATCCATGTGACTTGCTGGCATCTACAGCCCACAGCTCTGGGCAAGGGTCTCTTATGGGATGGCTCTTGATCCTCAGCCCCCTTGGCTGAGGTGGGACTTCTGGTCAACCAGGGGAAGTAGGCAAAGCGTATTTCAATTTCCAGGCCACTTTCGGAGTGAATGCCACCATCAGAGGTCCTCAGCATGATAACTTTGAGGGTTTGGAATGTCCTCATTCTCCATTCATTTTCTATTTTATCTGCACACTCACTGGCACACCCATTATTGTCTCTGATCAATGTGTGTATATTGATCTCTTGGTATCTCTGTTTCTGTGGGTCTCTCACGGTCTCTGTGTCTCTTATTCATGGTCTCTGTGTCTCTCTCTTTCTCCCTCTCCCATATTTGCACCCATCCTCATCTTGCTCTTTGGGTCACACATATTCTTTGACTAAGACCAAAGAGTAAAGGTGTTGCCACAGAGTGGGGTGGGGAGGAGGAAGCAGGCTGATGGCAGAGTTTCAGATAGTGTTTGTCAAGGTTGTATTGTTCTGAGAGCAGGAGAGGATGTCAGCGCTTAAGGGAGTGTCTCCCATCTGGTACAAACTCCCTGCTGTCTGAGGAGCAACTGTGAAGGGAGGAGACCCGCCTGAGAGACTCCGTAAAGGTCAATGACCCAGCAGAGTTGCTGATTTCTAACTGGGCTCGTGGAGGGGCTGTGGGAGAATCCTTCAAGCTGGAGGACCTAGCAGCTTTCCTCCAGCCACAGAATCCAGGACAGCAGCCAGTTAACCAGTCCTGGTAGAGGAAGCCCCTATGGGAATCTGCTGTGTAGGTCTCAGCCCGTGGATAGTGATGCTCTTGGCCAGGAATGCCTGAGGCCCTCAACACAGCCCATGTTTACTCATAGAGAGCCCCGCAGCCATTCCTTCCACCACCACAGGGGCCAGTGCGGTGGCTGGACCAGCCCTTGTGGTTCTGATGATGATGGCAGGACTCATCTCAGCCACACCATCAGGGAACAGTTGAGGAGAAAAACCACAGGCCCCAAATGGCAGCGCTTATGCCAAAGCCCATGATACCAAGCCTAGATTTAATACCTAACCTAACTGCAGTTTCGACCTTCGCCAGAAATAGAATACTAGTTAGCCAGTCTGGAATTCTCTGGTCAGCACCAATGAGGTCATCTGTCCCATGGGCCCTCTCCACCCCCCCCACCCCCCAAGAAGAGGCCATCTGCATGATAAGACCCTTGGTTCTCTCCCCTCCAAAAAAGATGGCTGGGGGCTAAAAATAATCCTTTCTTATCTTGGCTGATGGCTCCGGTGCCCCACTCTTTTTCCGATAAAACTCTTCCTTTTTATACGACTCCTCAGAGTGCCTTCTGATCCTTTGACGGATGCTGCCCAATTCATCGACCGCCTAATAAAGCCAATGCAGTCTTCAAATCTACTCAGTTGAATTTGGCTTTTTAACAGAACTTTGAAGAGCAAGATTAATTACTCACAAGTCCTGGAGTGTACTGGAGTGTACCAAGTCTAGATTTAATACCTAACCTAACTGCAGTTTCAAATCTTCGAAAGAGATTCGAGAGAGGGGAAGAAAGTGTGGACCTAGGGCTGTGCCTCTTCGTTTTTTCATGGCTGTACCCACAGCATATAGAAGTTCCCAGGCCAGGGGTTGAATCCAAGCCACAGCTATGGCAACGCAGGATCTTTATTAACCCACTGCACCAGGCCAGGAATCAAGCCTGCGCCTCCACGGCAACCCAAGCTGCTGCATTTGATTCTTAACCCACTGTGCTGCAGTGCAAACACCTCTGCCTTTATTAGGATCCAAGGTGAGGTCTCTAGGGCTCCTCCCGTTATTGGTGAGTTTATTTATTTATTTATTTTTGTCTTTTTAGGGGCATACCTGCGACATATGGAAGATCCTAGGCTAGGGGTCGAATCGGAGCTACAGCTACCGGCCTACACCACAGTCCTTAACCCACTGAGCAAGGTCAGGGATCGAACCCACGTTCTCATGGATACTAGTCAGATTCGTTGCCGCTGAGCCACGACAGGAACTCCCAGTGGTGAGTTTAAAGCATCAAAGCGGAAATGAGGGCATGGTAGGAAGAAGCAGGGCCACTCAAGTGGTCAGTCATCTAGGTTGCTCGGAGCTTTCCAAAAGCAGAAATTCATGGATGAGGGCAGCGTGGTTCTTTGTCTCGTGGTTTTATTAGAAGCTGTATCACAGAGCTGTTCATTCAGGAGGATGTCTTTGAAACGGATGCCTCGGCACTCAAAAGCTTAATGTCTGGCACTTATACTACAGAATCCTTTCCCACCGACGTCTCAGTCACCCTGGATCCCACAAAGAGACTAGGGAACAGAATTTCTAATGAACAACCAAGATGCCTTAAGCAGCATTATCCCTCTTATTCTGCTACTTGTATTCTCCTAAACTCAGCCCAGAGGAGTGGATATAGTATATATACCATATTATATTTACAATCAAATCACTTTCCTCTACACCTGAAACTAGCACATTCTAAATCAACTATATTTCAATTTAAAAAAAATTTAGCCTACCCCCCCAACAACCCATTATAGAAGGAACCAAAAGTAGGCAAGTTTCCCAAATCGTTTTCCATGCTAGTTTTTTGAGGTAGTGTGACTCAAGCAGCAGAGGAAACAAAAATCATAGACCTATTTTTCTTTTCACTATAGATATGAAGATTCTCAAACTATTTGCTAAAAGAATCAGCGGTGTATTGATTCAGCTATACTTTCAACATGAATAAGGTCATTCCAGGAATATGAGGATGGGTCAAATTATGAAAATTTATATAAGTTATTTTATACCGACAAATTAGAAGAAAAAAATTTAGGAGTTCTCTTGTGGCATGGCAGGTTAAGGATCCAGCATTGTCCCTTAGGGTGCTGCTGTGGCATGGGTTCGATCCCTGGCCTGAGAATTTCCATGTGTCACAGGTATGGCCAAAAAAAAAAAAACAAACAAACAAAAACCAAACCATTAAATGACTAGATGCTGAAAAGATATTTGAGGAGTTCCCTGGTGGCCTAGCGGTTAAGGATCTCACGTCACTGCTGTGGTTCAGGCCACCGCTATGGCACAGGTTGGATCCTTGACCTGGGAACTTCAGCATGCCATGGGTGTGGCCAAAAGATATTTGACAAAATTCAGCAGTAATTTTCCAACAGCAGCTATAAATGAATAAAGAGGAAACAACGCAAGGGTGATAAAACTTACATCCCAGACCCAACAACGAATGTCATTTTATATAGACATTGACTCTAAAATAAAGAACTGGAGTTCCCATTGTCGTGGCAAAGCGGAAACGAATCCAGCTAGGAACTGTGAGGTTGTCGCTTCGATCCCTGGCCTTGCTCAGTGGGTTAAGGATCTGGCGTTGCCGTGAGCTGTGGTGTAGGTTGCAGATGAGGCTTGGATCCCATGTTGCTGTGGCTATGGTGTAGGCTGGCAGCTACAGCTCCTATTAGACCCCTAGCCTGGGAACCTCCATATGCCACAGGTGCGGCCCTAAAAAAGACAAAAGACCAAAATAATAATAATAATAATAAAATAAAATAAAGAACCGGACAGGGATTGATACCATTGCCTTTATTTTCAACATTATTTCAGAGGTTCTACACAGTATAAAAAGACCCAAAGATGTTTAAAAGTAAGTTATTTAATGGGAAAAAAGAAAAGTCACATTTATTCTCATTTTTCAGATGATGTGATTATCTATAAGATCAAAATAACCCTATTGAGTATTGTTATACATAAGACGACAATTTGGCAAAGCAGTTGGATGCAGGACGATATGGATAGCTTTTTATTGTACTACTCATAATTAAGTACTTTGATGATAACACTTTAAACTTACTCTTCATTTCAGGGAATCCAGGCACTTCAGTCCACAGCGCGAACAGCACTTCGCTGTCGATGGGCAGTCAGCATCCTGCAGGCACATGGGTTTTTCAATCCTGGAACATGTCGGTGGCTTGTTTGGGCAGAAACCTGCTTTGACTTTATGGGAGTAAAACAGGACACTTGACCTTGAAATACTTGACCATAGGTTGAGACAAATTTGGGGAATCTTGGGAACCCTAAACAAGGTTTTCTTCTGGTTAAACCTCTTAATTCTTCCCTCTTAGAGTAATAATGGAGTGGAATAGGCAGAGCATCAACTTTCTCTTTGATAAATAATTTTAATAATTATCTGAAAGCATCAAAAGTTATTGTCATAAAATCTGAGAGGATTCCTGACTGCCCCTACAAAATTAATAGGTTTGGGTTGTCTAATCCCAGAGTATGAGAAATTAGAGAATTAAGAGAGCGCCCAGAATCTCCTTGTCTGATCAACTGTGGACAGCGAGGACCATAGCGGGGAAGCGAGTTGCCTAACAGCGCACAGAAAACCAGTGGGAAAGTTGAACGCAGTTGAAAAGTCTTTGCTTCCCGCCACCATTCCATGCTATTCCTCAACACCCTGGGACAAGACCCCAGTCTCTTAGCACCACATGGGGAAATGAAAGGGGTTCTTAAAAGCTGGAGCGTTCACTTCTACCCCAACAGCATCTTGCTACCCGTCTTTTCCCCAGCACGCCTTACGTGAAATTCTGCGCAGGCCTAAGGACTCATTAGGAGCGTACTTAATGGTTATAAATTCTGTTGTATGCCTACATGGCTACTGTCACCTTGTAGGCCATTGAAGAATGAGGCTCAGAATAAATAAGTGTTCATTGAGAAAAACAAGGAGGGATACCATGCACGATGGCTTGGAAGAACTGCACGACCGTCTCCCAAGATTAGGAGCGTGACATGAGGGCCCTGGTTGGGCATTACATGGGGCAATAGTCCCAAGAGACCTCTAAGGTTAACCTAAGGGGCATCCCCCACTTCACGGGACAGCATGACCTTCTTAGCATAGGCCCAGCAGACTTTGGGCGGTCTCTTCGTGGTGCTCACCTGTCCAGGCCATGGCACAATCAAAGCCACACATGGATTCACAGCATTTTTCTTTTAGGGGGCAATCGAAGTCACCCCTACATGAAGTTGAACACCTCATACGGTCCTTGAAAGGGAAGAGTGGGCACTGTCCAGCCTTGACTGAAACGAGAGCAGATGTGAGCACCTTCAAAGCCCACCCCATCCCACCACCCTTCAAACAGCTGCAAAACTAGCATCTTTCTGTGACACCATTCATTCTGCCCTGCCCAGAGTCACCTCACCTCTAGTAGCCCGTGGAGGGATGAAATGCCTCCCTGTATCATGAGATGCCATAGAAAGAGAGTTAAGCTTGGAGTTTGAAGCCCCAAGGTAAAGTCGCTGGCCTGCCATTTAATGAGTGTCTTTAGTTTCCTTCTCTGTAAGACAGGAGTAATTATATGAAATCCACCCAAATCAATGTAAGCTACTTTAGGGGCTGTGCTTGCTCTGCTTCGGATAAGGAGTGACAAGATCTGACTCATATTTTGAAAGAATCATTGTGAGGAGCTCCCGTGGTGGCTCAGTGAAAATGAACCAACCAGTATCCGTGAAGATGTGGGTTTGATTCCTGGCCTCAATTCCACTCAGTAGGTTAAGGATCTGGCATTGCCCTGAGCTGTGGCATAGGCTGGTGGCTGTAGCTCTGATTAGACCCCTAGCCTGGGAACTTTCATATGTCATAGGAGAGGCCCTAAAATAAATGAATAAATTAAAATTCTTAAAAAAGAAAGAATCATTGTGGCCACTGTGCTCCTAATAGACTGTAAGAAGGGAAGGACAGAAACAAGATCTGCTGGGAGACTGTTGAAGGGAATCCAAGTGAAAAGATGGCACCTCAGGTTGGGGTGGCAGCTGTGGAGGGGGTAAGAACTGGACAGATTCTGGATCTATTTTTCAGGTAGATCTAAAATGATTTTTTAACAACGGATGTTGATTGAGAGAGCCATCAGGGGTGATTTAGACTTTTTTCCCCCCAACAAAGATGGACAAAGCGGAGTTCCTGTCGTGCTGCAGCAGAAACGAATCCTACTAGGAATCATGAGGTTGAGGGTTCGATCCCTGGCCTCGCTCAGTGGGTTAAGGATCCGGCGTTGCTGTGAGCTATGATGTAGGTCGAAGACAAGGCTCGGATCCGGTGTTGCTGTGGCTCTGGCGTAGGCAGGCAGCTGTAGCTCCAATTAGACCCCTAGCCTGGGAACCTCCATGTGCTGTGGGTGCGACCCTAAAAAGACAAAAGACAAAAAAAAAAAAAAAGAAAGAAAAGAAAAAGAAAAGATGGACAAAGCTATGGATAGAGCAGGTTTGAAGAGGGAGAACAAAGATAAGAGGTTCGGTTTTATTCATTTAATTATGTGTTTGTTTATTCATTCATTCGGGCCACCCCCTCGGCATAAGGAAGTTCCTGGGCCAGGGATTGACTCTGAGCTGTAGTCCAGGAGTTCAGTTTTGGGGAAGTGAAGTGTGAGGTATTTGTGAGATCCAGATGGACGTGCAAGGTAGGCAGGTGGAGCACAGAGTCAGATTTGGGCTGAAGCTACACCTCTGTGGGTCACTAGCACGTTGATGGTATTTAAACCGGTCCTTCAGGATCTTGTGCGTGTTTCCTGCTCAAATTCAATGACAGCAGGAAGCGTTTCTTTCCTTTTCATTCTCCTCCTTCCTCTTCCTCTCCTCCTCCTCTTCCTCCACACCCACCTCCTCCTCCTCCTTCTTCTTGCCCCAAACCTAAATTTCCCACACACCAGCCCAAGCTCCTTTCCCTGGCCTCTTCTTTCTACTGGTTCCTGAGAGAAAGCCAAGGTCTCGCCCACAGCACCACGAATGAGTCTTTATAGGCTTCCACAAAGGGAAGCTTCTTAGTCCTCACTTCATATGAGGTCAGGCCAGGGCACAGGATTTCCTTGGCCATCCAGGCTCCCTGGGCTCGTGGAATGAAAATGCCAGCTCTACTCCTGACCCACTGGGACTCCTCGGGCAGCTAACGTCACCTCCCTGACTCTGTTTCCTGGTCTGTAAATTGGTGGTGCTGGTCCATTTTTCAGCCCGCCTCACACGGCATCTGAGGCCGACCTTCTCATGCTGCCTTGGAAGGCACACTGTGCTGCATCTTGACAATCCCCATCTCGGCTATGACCCTTTTGGAAGCCCACCCTACTGGGCGGCCGCCTCGTTAACTCTGTGTGGGCTGGATCGCATAGAACCCTATCAACCTCTCCGTGAGGTATTTGCTATTATGCCAGTGTTACAGGGCGGGGGCGGGGGGTGCTGACACTCAAAGGGGTGAAGACGTTTGCAGTAAGTGGGAAAAAGAGCCTTTTGACCCAAGTCATTTGGCTCCTAAGCTCTGTAGCACACTGTCACCCAGGATTACTGATGAGGATGGTCCCGGGACGAAGGCCTTAACCCACAGCCTTGAAGTTTGCTCCATTCCACTCCTCGCCTGCTCCATGCTCCACTCCCCTTCCGTGGAATTCCAGGGCTGGCCTGTCTCTGCTTCGCTCTTGGGTGAGTCCTCAGGTAATAATCAGCAGGTAAATATGATGAGGAATGACCTATTTCCAAACGGTAGACCTGACTCTGGGTCCCACTGGTCAAACTCTTTTTTTTTTTGCTATTTCAGGCCACACCCGAGACATATGGAGGTTCCCAGGCTAGGGGTCAAATTGGAGCTACAGCTGCCGACCTGCGCCACAGCCACAGCCACATCAGATCCAAGCTGTGTCTGCGACCTACACCACAGCTCATGACTTCACCAGATCCCCAACCCGCTGAGCGAGGCCAGGGATCAAACCCTGCATCTTCATGGAGGGCTGGAGATTTCTGCTGCACCACAATGGGAACACCTTGGCCAAACTTTATTAACCAGCTGATGTGCACCATCTCATTTGGAGGGCACCAAAACTCCATCAGGTAAATGCTATTACTAGCTCCATTGTATAGATAAAAAAACACAAACTCATAAAAGGCAGATGACTGATCTAAGACCACCTAGCCAGTGAATGACAGAGCCGAGACTTGAACCAAGGCAGTTTAACCTCAAAGCCTGAGTCTATAACTAGGCTGGTGCTATTTCTAGTTAGAATAAACCCTCCGATGGCCAAGGGGATACATCTCACCCGTGGATGAGCAAGCCTTCATGCAGTCCTCCTTCTTGGAGAAGTTGTTGGCATTCCCAAGGCAGCCTTGATAGATAAAGGTTTTGCATATACGATGTTTACTATGAAAATACCAGTGCGTGGTTTTATTCTTACACTTTCCACGGTTTACGGGTAGCATGCAGGGTTCTGAGGGCAGGAGGCAAAGAGAGAACATGAGGGGTAGCGAAAAGGGAAGGGGTCAAGCCCTCAGCTTGTGTATAGTTCATGGCGTTATTATCCAAATCATAGAAAGAGCCATGGCCAGTGACAGTTCTGGCTCCAGCTCTATGTGACTAGTCTACGTTGCATGACATCTATGAGCATCGTTTCTGCCTTGCAAAAGATGTAATGAAGAGCACAGAAGAACGATTTGGGAGGCTCCCCTGCGGTGCAGTGTGTTAAGGATTGGGTGTCACCACAGCTGTGGCACAGGTTGCAACTGCGGCACAAGTTTGATCCCTGGTCTGGGAACTTCCACATGCTATGAGTGCAGCCAAAAAATAATAATAATAAATATTGGAGTTCCCGTCGTGGCACAGTGGTTAACAAATCTGACTAGGAACCATGAGGTTGCAGGTTCAGTCCCTGGCCTAGTTCAGTGGGTTAAGGATCCGGTGTTGCCGTGAACTGCGGTGCAGGTTGCAGACGTGGCTCGGATCCCACGTTGCTTTGGCTCTGGTGTAGGCCGGTGACTACAGCTCCGATTCAACCCCTAGCCTGGGAACCTCCATATGCCGCAGGTGCGGCTCAAGAAAAAAAGGCAAAAAACCAATCAATCAATAAATAAAATATTAAACAAAAATTTTAGAAAGGGAATGATTTGGAGCTGGTCTTTCTTCTCCACTGATCTGATGGTCGAAACTTGCTCAGGAACTATATCCAAAATGCCTAACAAAGTGCCTGGCACAGGAGTTCCTGTTGTGGCTCAGTGGGTGAAGGATCTGGCATTGCCATGAGCTGTGGGGTAGGTCGCAGACATGGCTCGGGTCTGGTGTGGCCGTGACTGTGGTGTAGGCCGGCCGCTGCAGCTCTGATTGAACCCCTAGGCTGGGAACTTCCACAGGTCACAGGTTCAGCTCTAAAAACAAAGAAAGAAAGGAAGGAGGGAAGGAAGGCCCTGGCATGTAGGAGGAATGATATTCTGAGAAAGAAAAAAAGCAGCTCCTTCCGTCTGAAAATTGACCGGATGCTCACAGCTAAGCCATGTTGTTCTCCTGTCGGATATAATCTCACAGGACCCCCACATCAAACGTCACTTTGAGACACCACAGTGGAACCCAAAAAAATCCCCCTGAAACTCACAAAATACCAAACACCTAGGGGTGACTCAGGCTTCTCTAGCAATTACAGCTTTAGCCTCGCCTGTTCCCTCTGTAGATTAGATTCACCAAGCTACTCAGTCACAGAATCGCCCCCACTTTCTGACAGCACTCAATCTGGGACAAACCCCCACTGCCTTAGCTCCTCCCCCCAATGACCCAATCAAACCTCAATCCTGCAGTAGATTCTTCACCAGGTTCTTACTGAGATGGCTCAGACTGTCGGTGGTGAACCTTCTCCCTCACTGTGACAAGTAATCAACTCAACTTGTTCAACTGCAGGCCTGCTCCTCATGGTCTTTGGCCAAAGGGCCTTGATAATAGTTGTCAAAAGAATGAACGCATCTATATAAAATGCGCAGTTCCCTATTATTACGTACTTTGAGTTACCAGGAAACCTCCGTGAAGACCAAAGAATCAGGAAATAACCCCAGTCTCTGAGCTGACTGAGGTTTATACTTGCTGCAGTGCCAACAATATTCTTTGTTTTTTGTCTTTTTTTTTGCCATTTCTTGGGCCACTCCTGCAGCATATGGAGGTTCCCAGGCTAGGGGTCTAATCAGAGCTGTAGCTGCTGGCCTACGCCAGAGCCACAGCAACGTGGGATCCGAGCCGCGTCTGCAACCTACATCACAGCTCATGGCAACATCAGATCCTTAACCCACTGAGCAAGGCCAGGGGTCGAACCTGCAACCTCATGGTTCCTTGTCGGATTCGTTAACCACTGAGCCACGACGGGAACTCCCAATATTTTTGACACATAGTGAACACGCAGGAAGTAGGAGTTATTTGTGAATGATTGAATCTGGGACCAAAGGTGACTGCCATCAACAACAGCAGTTGATGTCCACCAGGCCTCGACTCACTCTTTGTATTTGATGGTTGGGAGTCCAACTCCAGAAGGAGGAAAGCTTGAACCCTGGCCTCTCTGTCCTACCGTCCAAGGGAATGGTTCGGCCAGTTTTGGACAGAGCAGCACAGAGGACAAGTCACAAAGCACCTCTGTTCTCAGCCTGGATGCCGATACCTGCATATGGATCCATGCACTTCTTCCCACAGGCGAAGGCGCAGCACTTCATGTGCTTCTTGCAATTGTAATCTGTTTGGCACAAGTCTGGGACTCTAGCATCACAGGTGAGCCTTTCTTGGGGGCACTTTCCTGGTTTCTCTGTAAGAAAGAAGTGTCCAGGAGTTCCCGCTGTGGCTCCATGGGTTAAGAATCTGACTAGTATTCATGAGGATGCAGGTTCGATTCCCAGCCTTGCTCAGGGGGTTGAAGGATCCGGCACTGCCGCAAGCTGCAGCATAGGTCACGGAGGTGGCTCGGATCTGGTGTTGCTAAGGCTGGGGCATAGGCTGGCAGCTGCAACTCCAATTCGACCCCTAGCCTGGGGACTTCCATATGCTGCTGGCACAGCTGTAAAAAGAAAAGAAAAAAAGAAAAAAGAGTAAACTTGGAAAAGACACCTACCAGGAAAAGTTTAGGAAATAAGTTTGGGGAGTAATTTTGGGCAGAGCAGGTGAGGGAAGGATTGGAAGGGCTCAGGGTCAGTGAGCAGGGCTAGTTCTCTGAAGCCACAGTAGAAGCGGCCTCATCCGACAGGAGTCCCTGCCTTGCATCTAACCCTTGGTCGCCAAGAACACCTCCCAAAGAAGAACGGCTGCAGCTTTTCTGAACCCACCTTTGACTCTGCGGTATAGCGATGCAGATGTCTGCTCCAAAGAGAGGAAGAGAAGCAGCAGGAGGGCGCCATTCCTCCAGGAGCAGGTGGAGCTGCGTGGAGGAGGGTGCCTGTGGGAACCAGAAGAGCGCAGGGATGAGGCGCAAACCGGAGAGAGGCACGAGCGTGTGCAGAGGAACCGTAGAGCCCACCCACCCATTCCCTTAGTTCGCAGATGAGAAAACCAAGGTGCATCATGGGGAGGGGGTCTGTCTGATGTCACATGGCAAGGAGGGCAGGACCTTCCGTCCCAGCACCCTCTGCCATGGTGCTACACCTTATCTATCCAGACACCTGCCTGCCGGTTGCCTTGCTCCTGAGTGAGAGGTCACGGGTGAATGATCACAGCGATTTTTCTGGAACAGTTGCAGGGCTGGTTTGCCCGTAGTCACTCCTGGGGCAACCCCAGGCACTGGTGAGAACCTTTCCTTTGCTCCACTGATGACAAGAAAATGATGGTATGAGATTTTCAGGAGGGTCTGGGTTTATCCCACTGGGTTTTAGTGCCAGGACATCAAAAACGATCCCATTTGACCTTGGGGTAACAAAGGGATCCTTCATTCCTTCTGGTGGACTCAAGCCTAGGAGATTATGAAACTCCCAGGCAACTGAATAAACAGATGCATTCCCCCACTTGCTCAGGCCTCCATTTCCTTCCTGACTCTTATGTATTTTTTAAAAATAATGTGAAGAACTGATAATGTCTTACTGTATTACCTGTTTTGGAGTAAATGCATTTCAAAAACAGCAAGGGAGGGAGGAAGGAAGAATGGGAGGAAGACAGAAAAGAAGCCGGGGAAGAAGGATAAAGAAAGAGACAGAGAGTATTAATGCAGAGTATTAATGCCATACTATGCATCTGTATGACTGGGGGCACTTTAGACACTGAGAAAGAAGCAGTCTTTTCCAGATCTTCTAAAGCCATACTATGTGACTGCCTAAAAGTAAAGATTTGTGTCCATTTATATCCCCCCATCTTTTTTTTTTTTTTTCAGAATTCTAATCCTACATCCTCCCCAAATTTTCCAACTGGGCCTGGACCGTTCAGGGATGGGAATTCTAGCTCCAAACACAGTGATCTTGACTTTGGTCCTGGCTGGGTCACTTGTAGCCAAAGCTATGTCTTGGATCCTCAGTTTCCCCATCTAGAAAATGGGAAAATACAATCTACCTATCAGCTTTGTTGTCATCGTGAGCATTAGATGAGATGGCGTAACAATTATTCACCAAGTCGTATGGAATGGCCAAAAATTTAGTGTTCGTGGCTGGACCTGAATTCAGTTCGTGGATCCCCCACTTACCAACTGTGTGTGGCCCTGGCTCAGTCACCTAACCTCACTGAGCCTCAGTTTTTCTTGTTTCTTTTCTTTCTTTCTTTCTTTTTTTTTTTTTTTTTTTTTTTTTTTGCTGCACCTAAGGCATGTGGAAGTTCCTGGGCCAGGGATCAAATTCGTGCCACAGCAGTGACCCAAACTGCTGTAGTGACAATGCCAGATCCTTAACCCGCTGTGCCACAAGAGAACTACAAACCCCAGTTTTTCTTAAGGGGAACAATAATAACACCTACTTCACAGACACGAGAATTCCTTGAACTCTTGTGTAAAGCAGGATGACTGGCATAAAATAAAAGCTGAATATATTTAGTCAGTAAACAGGCAGATCCTGTCATGGCTCAGGGGTTAACGAATCTGACTAGCATCCATGAGGACGCAGGTTCGATCCCTAGCCTCGCTCAGTGGGTTAAGGATCTGGCACTGCTGTGGCTGTGGTGTAGGCCAGCAGCTACAGCTCTGATTCGACTCCTAGCCTGGGAACTTCCATATGCCGTGGATATGGAGCAAAAAAAAAAAAAAAAAAAAAAAAGCAATCCAGTAGAAAACATCTTATTCCTAGAACCTCATGGTCACAGTAAGTGAAATAATTAAATTTTAATTACTATACATGTTCTTATTACAAAACAGTATAAAAATATCATGAATAAAAGGCTTTGAGCATAAGATTATATTTCATCAGATTAATAGTCTGGGGGTAAGAGGAATGGAAATAGGAGTCTGAGGAGAAGAAAAGATGTTTTAAACTTTCCAACTGTTAAAGTGCTTTTCCCCTATTTTTTAACTGAATGATGCTGGGTATCAAATTCATAAGGTGTTTTGCCCCGATCCATGTTTTAAAGTTATGTAGCAGCTTTTAAAAAAATACTAATATTTACATATTTGCATAATGCATTTCAGATTCATTCGTGTTGTTGTGTGTTGTTTGTACCATTTTATTGCTGATTCATAGTCCATTATATGGATGTACCACAGGTTGTTTATCCATTCAATAGCGAATGGAGGAGTTCCCGTCATGGCGCAGTGGTTAACGAATCCGACTAGGAACCATGAGGTTGCAGGTTCGGTCCCTGCCCTTGCTCAGTGGGTTAAGGATCTAGTGTTGCCGTGAGCTGTGGTGTAGGTTGCAGACGTGGCTCGGATCCCACGTTACTGTGGCTCTGGGTAGGCTGGCGGGTACAGCTCCGATTCGACCCCTAGCCTGGGAACCTCCGTATGCCACAGGAGCAGCCCAAGAAATGGCAAAAAGACAAAAAAAAAAAAATATATATATATATATAGCGAGTGGACATTTCCAGTTTGGGGTGATGATGAGTAAACACCCTACAAACATTTGTATACAGGTTTTTGCATGAAATAAGCTGTCTCTTGGGTGGGATCTCTGGGGTACATGACAAGTATGTTTATAAGAAACTGCCAAAATGTTTTCCAAAGTGGCTGTGCCATTTTGCATTTGGACCACTTGCTCCACGGACTTGCTAAACCTTCGTACTGTAAACTTTTTGACTTTAATCACTTTAATAGATGCATAGTGGTAGACTGCAAGACATTTTAAGAGATTAAAGTAATTAGCTTAAATTTCTGGAACCCTAAGAATCTAAGTCACCCAGAATGATGGCAGGGAGATTTCTCCTATTTCCAGACTTTCCTCAGGACAATTTCAAACCCAGTGGGCTCCTTGGTTCCTGAGCCTGGGTGGTCAGGACTTTCCCCAGAACCCTATCATTGAACCTACCTCTTTGCCCAGCCTTTCCACGTGGCAGAAGTTGCTCTTTGCACTAAACTGAGGAGCATTTTGCAATTGAATGGTCTACAGATGGTCAAGAGCTGGGGAGACAAGTGAATTTCCAGGTTACAACCTTTGGGAACTACAGGTAAAGACCCCACTATGACTCGACTACACTTCACTATGTTACTGCCCCTGTCTCGTGTCTCTCCCCTGCCATGTCACCACTGGTAACCGCTACTTTGTTCTCTAGATCTGTGAGTCTATTTCTTTTTTGGCCACATTCACTAGTTTGATTTATTTATTTATTTTTTGTCTTTTTGCTATTTCTTTGGGCTGCTCCTGCGGCATATGGAGGTTCCCAGGCTAGGGGTCGAATCGGAGCTGTGGACACTGGCCTACGCCAGAGCCACAGCAATGCGGGATCCGAGCCTTGTCTGCAACCTGCACCACAGCTCACAGCAACACCGGATGGTTAACCCACTGAGCAAGGGCAGGGACCAAACCCGCAACCTCATGGTTCCTAGTCGGATTCATTAACCACTGAGCCAAAATGGGAACTCCTAGTTTGATTTATTTTTTAGATTCCACATAAAAGCGATATCATATAGTATTTGTCTTTCTCTGACTTTTTTCACTAAGCATAATATATTCTTTAGGTGCATCCACATTGCTGCAAAAGGCAGAATTTCATTCCTTTTCACAGCTTCTTTATCTATTCCTTTGTTGATGGACACATAAGTTGCTGCCATATCTTGCTATTGTAAATAATACTGCTATGAACATTGAAATGCATGTATCTTCTCAAATCAGAGTTTTCACTTTTTTCCAAATATATACCCAGAAGTGTAATTGCTGGATCATATGGTACTTCTATTTTCAGTTTTCCGAGGAATCTCCATATGGTTTTCCATAGTGGTTGCGCCAATTTACATTCCCACCAAGGTAGGAGGGTTCTAAGAGAGTATATATTTTTTATTATCATTGTTATTTGGCTGCACCCATGGCATGCAGAAGTTCCTGGATGAGAGACTGAACCTACACCACAGCAGCGACCTGAACTATAGCGGTGACAATGCCAGATCCTTAACCCACTGAGCCACCAGGGAACTCCATAAGGGAGCATCTTTAAAATTCATTCATTTTCCATATTATCCTAAAAACTCACTGTTTTGATTTAAATCCATTTCTTCAAATTTCTCAGATGATACACTTGTGCTTATTCAAGCTTTACTGTCTTATAGGAAACTAGTTTGTAGTTATGAATTCTTGGAGGGGTCTTTTTTCACACTCTACTGAATGGATAAATAAAATGCGGAATACAAGAGTTCCCATTGTGGCTCAGTGGGTTAAAAATCCAACTAGTATCCATGAGGCTGAGGGTTTGATCCTTGGCCTCGCTCAGTTGTTTGAGGATCTGATGTTGCCGTGAGCTGCTGCTGTAGAGCTGGTGTTGCTGTGGCTGAGGCATAGGCCAACAGCTGCAGCTCCGATGTGACCCCTAGCCTGGCAACTTCCATATGCCGCAGGTGTAGCTATAAAAAGAAAAAAAAATGTGGAATGAATATAATGGATAAAAGGAAGGGAATTCTGACACAGGCTACAACATGAGTGATCCCTGAGGCCATTATGCCAAGTGAAATAAGCCAGTTACCAAAAGACAAATATTCAAGGATTCCACTTACAGGAACTACCTAGAGTAGTCAAATTCTTAGACTGAAAGTAGGCTTGTGGCTTCCAGGAGCAGAGGGAGGGGGAAATGGGGAGTCATTGATTAATGGGTACAGAGTTTCATTTTTGTAAGATGAAAAGTGTTAACGAAGATGGGTGATGGTTAATAGTTGTTCAACAAGATGAAGGTACTTAAAACCACTGAACTATGTAGCTAATACCTGTATATAACTTTTATATACTTTTATATACATGTATGTATATGTATTTTACCACAATTACAAATAATAATGTAATAGAGCAGGACCCTATGGGGTCGTCCTGGGGCAGGCTGCTCCCCCCATCCCCTGCTTTAGCTCCGCTCCAAAGTATCTAGATAACAGTATCTGATGCACATTTCCTAAGTCGTTTTACAGAAGCTAAACCCACCACCAAATGGAAGAAATTAACTACTTGATGACCCTGAACACATAGCCCCCAGGTCCCCTGGCCCCTAAGGATTCATAAGGCGAATTCCTGCGACACCACCCTGGTACCCCACCATCAACCAATCAGTGAATTGTGCACAAGCAGAACACTTAGCCTGAGACACCCCCCCAACCCCACCCCCCCTAACTGGGCCTTTAAAATGCTTTGCAATTTTAGTTTGGGGATTTCAGGCTTCTGGGGGCGGGGGGGTGGGAGTTGGGGGTGCACAAGCCACCCATCTCCTTGCCTGGCCTGCCATAAACATGCCTCTGCTCCAAACTCCGGCATTTCCATTGGTTTGGCCTCCCTGGGCATCGGGCACTGGAACTTGTGCTAATGATGATAATAATACAGGGAAAGAGGCTGGATTTCTGCTCAGAGATGTAGAGAACGGAACAAACCTCCCAAGCTTACACTGAAAAAAATAGCTGGACAGCTTTTCTTGAACTCACCGGCGCGCTGAGATCACAGGGCAACCAACTCGTCCAGAATCTAGAGAAAGACAGGCACCTGCAGGGAGAGATCCGTAACGAGCATTGATCACCTGGGGGGCAGGCAGCCGGGCACCAGTACCGGGCTGGCAAATGGCTGGAGGCTGAGTGGCACTGGCACAACAGAACCAAGTCCGTGGAGTCCACATCCTCTTATAGACTTTTCTCCAGGAAGACCACTGGGTCCTCGGAAAAGATTTTCAGAGTTTTCTTTGTTGTTGTTGTTTGTTTGTTTGTTTGGGGGAGGGTGGCCACCCCATGGCATATGGAGTTTCTGAGCCTGGGATCAGATCCAAGCCGCTGTGGCGACCTAAGCCGCAGTTGCAGCAATGCTAGTTCCTTAATCCCCTGTGCCCGGCGGGAGATCGAACCTGCGTCCCAGCGCTCCCAAGATGCTGTTCATCCCATTGCGCCGCAGCGGGACCTCCAAGATTTTTCAGAGTTCTGATAACATCTCTTTGGTGGGGCAGCACTGGGAAAGGGAGAGAAGGCAGCCACCACCGTGGAAGGGGCAAGAAATTCCACCTGGAAGCTTTCCTTTCTTTCCTCCTGAGAGAAAGCTTCAGTCTTAGGAGAGAGAAGCAGCACTGTTGCCCTAAGGGCACAAGGGAAATCTAGCAGCTTGAGGAGGGGCAGAAATACTGGCCAGGTTCAGAAACCCCTGGCGGGGGAGGGGGTGGGCAGGATCACTAAGACCACTTCTGTGAGGCCCCAGGACACCGCCTCTGCCCAAGACTGAGAATGGACCCCAAGCACACCCACTCCCGCCCCATCTGGTTAAAAACAGTAATGAGTAACTTGCAAGAGAGTCATCTCAGAGACACAGCACAAAGCTGAAATCTGAGCAGTGATCCAGGGGGAAAAAAAATCTTCTAATTAACCTGGCTCCGCTCCAAACCCAGATACCATTTCTGTTTTGAAGATGGGCTTTTTTTGGGGGGGGGGGTGCACCTGAGGCACATGGAGGTTCCCAGGCTAGGGGTGGAATCCGAGCTGTAGCTGCCAGGCTACATCACAGCTCACAGCAACGCCGGATCCTCAACCCACTGAGCAAGGCCAGGGATCGAACCTGCATCCTCATGGATGCTGGTCAGATCTGTTTCCGCTGAGCCACGATGGAAACTCCTGAAAACAGAATTTGGAGTCTGTGGTGCACTCAAGGTAACCACAGTGACAATAAATCAATAACCACCAACTCAGCCCCTCTCCGAATCAGGTCAACACAAATTAAAGCCTAGGAGAAGGAAAGGCGAGCCCATTTCCAGGAGTAGAAAACTATCTGCTGGGTCTGGTTCCTTGTCTCTCCCACAGAACAGAGCTATAAAAACCAGAAAGTAAGTCAGAGCAGGCAGATTGGGAAAGCCCATAATTCAAGTATCACATTGCCAATGATGAGTTTCCTGGCATGTTTTCCCATCAGGTGTCCATGGTCAACCTGGAAACAAGCACTGAAGTGCTGATAGAGCTGCAGAAGGAACTTTCTAATTTGGGCTTGATGCATGATACAGGGAACTTGTAATGCTCAGAAGGGGTGCAGAAATCCCCCAGATTTTTTTCCTCCTCTTTTTCTTCTTTGTTCTTCTGCATCCTGGGCCCTAAGAAATTCTATGGTAGTGATGGCTGCAATGGATGCCTGGGAGCTGGAAGGAGCCAAAACTCGGAGGGAAGGGAAATCTTCCTCCGTTGGATGCAGCTGTAATTCTAAGAGAGTGGGTGGCCCTCTGTTGTCCTCCGTTTCTTTTTTCTCTCTTCGTTTCTTCTGCCACTTGGTCCCAGATGTGGATGCAGTTGTGGAAGTGCCCAGCAGAGCAGGGTAACCAGAGCCCCAGCTTTTTGGAGTTTTGGAGAAATAGAAGGTACTGGGGAGATGACAGGAAAAGGGCCTCAGGAGAAAGAACCGATAAAGTTATTTATTTATGCCTAGGTTCACCTCCAAGTGTGCATACGTGTATGTAACCCCGTCTGATATTGAGAATTGAACTAACAAATACACCCCCTCCGTAGGTCCCAGACCAGCTACTAGGGGGTGCCCAGGCAGGGACGTTCCTAAATGAACTGCAAAGCCTTCGAAACTGAACTGACATTGAAAACACAACCCACAGAGGAGAATCTGAACGTTTCAGCCTGAACCTAACCGCATCAATGCCCTTTGAAAACAAAATATCAACCTTCTCTGTTAGACTTGAACAAGATTCAGAGTCTTATAACACAACGGTCAATATATCTGATATATATATATATTCCCAAATATATATATATATATATCTGATATATATATTCCCAAATCCAAAATTATATAACAGATGAAGGAAAAGGAAAATATCAACTCATATGAAAAAAGACTATCAACAGACTCCAGTTCTAAGACGGAGTAAATGGAATTATCCAACAAACTCTTTTTTTTTTTTTTTTTTTTTTTTTTGTCTTTTTGCTATTTCTTGGGCCGCTCCCGCGGCATATGGAGGTTCCCAGGCTAGGGGTCCAATCGGAGCTGTAGCCACCGGCCTACGCCAGAGCCACAGCAACGCGGGATCCGAGCCTTGTCTGCAACCTACACCACAGCTCAGGGCAACACCGGATCGTTAACCCACTGAGCAAGGCCAGGGACCGAACCTGCAACCTCATGGTTCCTAATCGGATTCGTTAACCACTGCGCCATGACGGGAACTCCTATCCAACAAAGTCTTTAAAGGGGCTGTTAGGGAAATTGTTCAGCAAACAATCAGGAACATTCTTGAAACTGATGGAAAAATAGAAAGTCTCAGCAAATAAATAGAAGATATAGACAAGAATGAAGTGGAAACTTTGTAAGGGAAGAACATAATAACTAAAGTAGAAAACTCACTGGATGGGCTTATTATCAGAATGAAGATGGCAGAGACCCGAGCAGTAAACTTAATGATGGAGCAATTGAAATGATCTAACATGAACAATAGGAAAATAGGTATATTTACCGAAGAATGTGTACAGAACCTCAGGGACAGTGATAAAAGTTCTGACACTTGTTGTCAGTCATGGAATGAGAGGAGAAAGAATAAAATGCAGAAAAAATATTTGAGGAAATAATGGCTGAAAACTTCTAATTTTGTTGGAAGACATAAGCCTATAGACCCAAGAAGTTTGTGGAGCATTTAAGATTTACTTTCATAGCAACTTACAAGTATATAATTCCATGAGGCTTACATAAAACATCTTATAGCTATGACAGCCTATTTTATGCTGATTTAATATTTAACTTCAATATGGTACATATATGCAATGAAATACTACTCAGCCATAAAAAAGAACAAAATAATGCCATTTGCAATAATGTGGATGCAACTAGAGATGATTATACTAAGTGAAGTAAGTCAGAAAGAGAAAGGCAAATACCATATGATATCATGTATATTTGGAAACTAAAATATAACATAAATGAATTTATGCAGGAAACAGAAAATGGATTCACAGACATAGACAACAGACTTGTGGTTGCCAAGGGGGGAAGGGGTGGGGAAGAGGTAGTGGGAGATTGGGGTTAGCAGATGTAAACAATTATTGTAAATAAAATGCACAACAAAAAAGTCCTACCATATAGCACGGGGAACTCTATATTCAATATCCAGTGATAAACCATAATGGAAAAGATATTCAAAAAAAGAATGTTTACACTTATGATGGAGCATGATGGAGGATAATGTGAGAAAAAGAATGAATATGTGTATGTGTGACTGGGTCAGTTTGCTGTACAGTCGAAAATTGACAGAACACTGTAAACCAGCTGTAATGGAAAAAATAAAAATCATTTAAAAATAAATAAATATGTAAAAAAGAATGTTTAAAAAGAGGCTAAAAATTTTAACTTCAATCACATATAAATTTCTACCCTTTCACTCCCCCCTTTTTAATTTTTGGATGTCACAACTGACATTTTTTATGTTGCATATTCACTACTAAATTATCATAGCTAGAGTTATCTTTAATAGTTTCATCTTTCAGAGTTCCCATTGTGGCTCAGCAGATTAAGAACCTGACTGGTATTCATGAGGATGCGGGTTCGATCCCTGGCTTCACTCAGTGAGTTCAGGATCCCGTGTTGCCAAAAGTTGCAGCATAGGTGGCAGATGCTGCAGCTCTGATTGGATCGCTAGCTCAGGAACTTCCATATGCCAAATGTGTGGCCCTAAAAAAAACCCAAAACATGATTTTGTCTTTCAACTTTTATTTAGACTAGAGTTAAGTGGTAACACTTTTCCATATTACTGTAGCAGAGTATTCTGAATCTGACCATATACTTTAAAAAAAGAGAGAGAGATCAGTTAATTTTTTCTACCACTTTTCATTTTTGTTTTGTTTTTTGCTTTTGGGGACCACACACACAGCATATGGAAATTCCCAGGCCAGGGGTGGAATTGGAGCTGCAGCTGCCAGCCTACCCCACAGACACAGCAACCTGGGACCTGAGCCTTGTCTGCAACCTGCACCACAGGTCACAGCAATGCCAGATCCTCCACCCACTGAGGGAGGCCAGGGATCAAACCCGAATCCTCAAGGATACCAGTCGGGTTTGTAACCTGCTAAGCCACAATGGGAACTCTGCTTCATTTTTTTTCTTTTTGCTCCTCTAAGTGGATAATCTCAGTTGACCTTTGCATTCTAGCTAATTTCTGCTTGGCCAAATGTGCTTTTGAAGCTTTCTACTGAATGCTTCAATTCCACCACTGTATTCTTCAGCTCCAAAATGTGTTTGGTTCTTCTTATCTTTTCCACTTCTTTGTTGAACTTTTCATTTTGTTCTTGTTTGTTTTTCTCATGCTGTTAAATTATCTGTGTTCTCTTGTGGCTCTCCAAGCATCGTTAGAACACATTTTTAAATTCTTCGTTGGCCAGTTTCTGGATCTCCATTTCTTTGGGGCCATTTATTGGAGTTACACTGTGTCCTTTGGTGGAGTCATGACTCTTCATGATCTCTTGAAGCCTTGCTTAGGCATCTGAGCATTTAAAGAAGCAGTCACCTCACAGACTTTGAAAAACTTATGGTTTCCATTTGATATCGCTTATATCTGGAATCTAATATACGGTACAAATGAACCTTTCTGCAGAAAAGAAACTCATGGACATGGAGAACAGACTTGTGGTTGCCAAGAAAGAGGGGGAGGCAGTGGGATGGACTGGGAATTTGAGGTTAATAGATGCAAACTAACGCCTTTGGAATGACATCCTGCTGTGTAGCACTGGAAACAGTATCTAGTCCCTTATGATGGCGCATGATCATGTGAGAAAAAAGAATGTATATATGTATGTGTGACTGGGTCACCTTGCTGTACAGAAGAAAATTGGAAGAACACTATAAACCAGCTATAGTGGAAAAAATAAAAATCATTATTAAAAAAGATACTTTGTCAAGTTAAATGAATAAAAAATAAAAGTTAAAAAAAAAAAGAAAAGAAAAATTTATGGTTTCCAAAGGAGACCGGTTGGGGGGCGGGGAGGGATGGGCTGGAGGTTTGGGTTGGAAAGGCTAGAAAATTGGGTTGTGATGATTGTTGCACAATTATAAATGCAATAAAAATTCACTGCACTGAGTTAAAAAAAAAAAACAGGAAAATAAAGAAACAGTCACCACTTGCAGACTTTATTGACTGACTTCCATAAGAGAAGATTTTGCCTGCAAGTAGGGGCATGCTGGAGCATGCTGTGACCCTAGGTCTAGTCGTACAGGGTGCCATAGGCAGGGGAAGGTGGCAGCTTCAGGTGCAAAGGGGCATGATATGTCTTTGGCTCAGGCTGCTGGGGTTCACAGCACCAATAGCTGTATGGTCCTTGGCAACCTTAGCAGGAGTCTACAGTGGCTGCAAGGGCTGTTGGACTCCCCAGCCTCACCTCCAAGTCCAGCACCCCAAGACCAGGGCAGGCAGAGGTGATGGCCAGAGCTGGTGGTGTGCACACACTTGCCTTTGGGGGCCAGGTGCAGGTGCTTGTGTAGTGTGCAGGCACACACATAGCGGTGGGGACCAGAACGTGCAGCAAGAGCTGGGGCCACCTGTGGGCTCACTGGCAGTTGCAGGGATCCTGGCTGTCGGCCTGCACTACCATCACGGCTGGACCTTACCACAGGCACGTGGCAGTGACAGCTCATGGTGGGGGTCAGGCTGGGGGTGTGCAGTTGCCTAGCTGGAGGCTCCATCTAGGGATGACTGCAGTGTTGCAGACCCGTGATGGAGACAGACCCGATCTGGGACCACAAGCAGCTGCAGGGGCCCTGGCTGGCAGCTTGTTCTCCTGTGGCTTCAGTGTCCCCTGGCATGTGCCCAATGCCGTGGAGGCCTGTCAAGCCAGCAGCGTGCAAATGCGCAGCTGGAGGGCCAGCCCTGCGCATGCACACTGAGGTCTAGGTTGGCATCTTACAATTGTGAAGCTACAGGGGTCTGGACTGGCTACCCGGGCAGTTTCTGGGCTCCAGTGTGGGGACAGGGGATAAGGAGTGGGGAGGGACTTGGGTGGCTGGTGTCAGTGAATGCAATACTCGTGGGGCAACAGCTAGTGAAATCTACAGGGGGCTGTGGCAGCTATGCTGGCCGCTGGTTTCTCTCTTGGTGAAATTGTCTCGGTTTGTCTACAGGCCACCATTTATCAAGATCACTTCTGCTATGTGGCTGTTCCTGGCAGTGCCTGCTTTCTTCTTTGTTTCTAACTGTATCGAGATGGCTCCACTTTGCCAGTCTGGGTGGAGTGAAACCAAAGCTGGACCTTTGTGTGGTGCCCTAAAAGGCTGAAGCTGGTTTTCACCCTGCCTTCCTTTTCTGGGGAGGAGAACTCTCTCTGGCTGGGGTGTTTCCTCTTGGTACTGAGCCATGCCAGCTTGGGGGATGGGGTGATGCAGGCAAAATGAGGTCTTCTCCCTTCTTTTTCTTAGATGGTTATTCTTGAGGTTTTTTTGTTCTGCTGTGTTGCTGTAGTTTTTTTGTTGTTGTTTTGTTTTTGTTTTTGTTTGTTTGTTTGTTTGTTTGCTCTTTTTAGGACAGCATCCACAGCATATGGAAGTTCCCAGGCTAGGAGGTTGAATCGGAGCTGCAGCTGCCAGCCTTCACTACAGCCACAGCGACTCAGGATCCAAGCCACATCTGCATCCTACACCACAGCTCATGGCAAAGCCGGATCCTTAACCCACTGAGCGAGGCCAGGGATCGAACCCGTGTCCTCATGGGGACCAGAACGTGGGTTTATTTCCACTGAACCATGATGGGAACTCCTGCTGTAGTGCCTTAAGTGGAATTCTCCCTGAGCTGTTTTTATTCAAGGGTACCTGTCTAATTGCTCTTTGCTGGGGGAACAGAGGCTGAGGTCTCCTATGTCACCATTTTATTGATATCATTCTGTACCCATATCTTTTGATATATCATATTTTCACTTTTCAAAATATTGAAATATTTTATTCAAAATATTTTGTTTCCTATCATGATTTCATTGTGACCCAGGGTTCCTTAGACTTGCCTCACTTAATTTTTAATCATATGGAGAATTTTCTAGCTATTTTGTTTTCTTTATTTCTAGATTATTTCCACTGTATTTTAATTTATTGACATTTGTAGAGACTTTTTTTTAATGGTCTACATGCTCTGGGAAAGAAAAAATATTTCACAACAATCTGAATTTTTTTTTTTTTTTTTTTTTGCCATGCTCAAGACATGCAGAAGTTCTGGGACCAGGGATTGAACCCCTGCCACAGCAGTAACCCGAGCCACAGCAGTGACAATGCTGGATCCTCAATCTGCTTAGGCTTCTGGGAATCCCCTGAATTCTTTTTGATATAAGTTGATTAGCCACTTTTAAATTTATGTTGCTCAAATCTATATCCTTGCTGATTTGCATCGGGGTGTGGGAGAGCAATTCCTCTTTTCTCAATTACTGAGAGAAATATGTTAAAAATGCCTGCTGGTTAATCATGCTTTTGGCCACAGCAACCTAGTTTACTTGGGACCAATCCTTCCAGTAAAGACAAAATGAGATCCTGAGGCCGGGGATGGGGGTGTGGGGGGCTGCTCCCACACCTTTGAATACCAATCACCTCCCACTACCAAGTGCAAAGGCTCAGTGTGTTCCTAGTGCACCTGCAGGTGACTGAGAGTATCCTACTGCTAAGTGGTTCCAGAGATTTCTCCTAACTGCTTCTTTCTATTTGATCAGCAGGGAACAGTTCATTGGTTTTGTCCCGAGGCAATTCCCCCGCTGCTGCTCCAGGAGAACACAAAGGACCTGTCTTACCTGCCCTCCGTCACCCATCACTTAAAGCTCTTTCTGCACAGTGCCCTCCCCTCCCCTAATCCCCACCAGACCCCTTCCTTTAAGCACATCGCTGGCCCCTGACATAGATGTACTTCAGGAAACTCAAGTACAGAAAATGGGGTTTGTATATCCGTTTGTCATCCGCTTGCCGAGTGAATTTGGGTAGGTTCAGTCACTTGTCTGTGCCTATTTGTTCACCTTTGCTAATTCTTAAAAATGTTTCCTTTGTTTTTCGGGGGGGGGGGAATAATCTTTTTATTTTTATTTTTTGCCACAGCGTGCAGTGGCTTGATGTGACATCTCAGTTCCTAGGCAGGGATTGAACCTGAGATGCAATGATGAAAGCACTGAGTCTTAACCACTAGACCCCCAGGGAACTCCCCTCCTTTGCTAATTTTGGCAAGCAATACTTATTCTCTGGAGGTCTAATGGGTATAAAAACACAGACTAAAAAGAGAAAGATGGCTAATCAGAACACGCTAGAGTCGTAGGGCTTAATGCCAAATTCACGATCCAACATTTTCTGCAACTTCCTCTCTTGCTGTTGGAGGCAGAGGAAGGAATGAGTATCAGCTCATCATGTCCTTCAGGTTCACTTCTGCTCCCCTCGATTCTATATTTAATCCTGACTAGGAGGAATTTTCCTTCTGAGGTATTCCAGTTCCCCCCAATCCTTCAAGGTAGGACCAAGCATCTCTTCTTGAGGAAACCCAATACCACAACTCATGCCAAATCCTCTGTCTCCTATACCGTAAATGCATGACCTATCTGTCCATTGGTATCTTCTTGTCATGTCCCATCCTAGTGTCTATCCATTTGGCTCATAAGACTGAACCCCTTCTTTGGCCTATATGCCAACAGATAGACTTAGTAACACCCCCATTTCTGTGGAGTGGCCCTTGCCACCATCTTGGGCATATGGGTAGGCTCAAAACCCCTGAAGTTTGCTTCTTTTTTGCTGGGAGCATTTGCATGTGAAAATATCTCTATAGATCCCAAATGATTGAATATCTAATGGTAACAGATGAGGCATTGTCCGGGAAGCAAACTTCAAGGGACTAGTGTCATTTCCTTTTCATTCTAAACCATGGGTGCTGTCAACTCTAGGTAAGACTATACCTCCATGGATCAGTGAAAGGAGGAGGCAGGCCTGAGATGACGGGAGAAAGGCTGCACCAGGTTATGGGGATGTCAGAGGATCATGTGTTCCGTGGCTGTAAGAACATCCCACACATAAGCAGTTTTCCCCAGGGATGTGAGTCCATGGACAAAGAGGAGTAGAATCCAGAAGTCTTGGCTAAGAGCACCAAGCCCCTAAAGGGTGAGTAGGCAGGGAGATCCAAAGGGAGAAGCAGGAGTTGAGAGCTTGGGTCAAGTGGGGTGGGGGGTAGTTAGCAAATGGTACTGAGACTATAGAAGAAGAAACAGATGCCGGGTGTTCCATCACAGCTTATTTGTCAAGGAATTGAAGCTGACAATATGACAGCTTAGGGAAGGGGGCTGGCAGGTGGGAAAGCCCACTCCCTCACCCATAGCTGTGGCAAGGTGATTCTACTGGAGGTTCTGGAACATTCTTCCAAGGCCCCCCGGGTGTCCTCTGATTCTCACTGCTGCTTTATGGGCTCAGCCGTAAACAGGAAGTTGCTGATTTTGTGGCTTGAACGGCGGTTCCCTGGAAGAGAAAAGGGGTACGAACTCCATAACCACACAGTCCAGAGAAACATTTCTTTTCAGTGTAACAGAGCCTCCACAACCTGGGGCGGTGGGGGGAGACACGTTTCCTGTGGCATTGGGAATACCCCCCCCTAGGGCTTCCCCTGGGATACTTCAAGTCAACCATGAGCAAAAAGACAGAAAGGTCAGACCTCCTGAGGTCCGGATAAATCAGGTAAAGCCCGAAAGAGGAGAGTGGGTCTCTGAGATGGATGAAGAGGTGGGGGGGGCGAAGGGGGAGCCCAGGCTGGGTTGGCTCTTGGAACGGGCCAGGCTGAGTCTCCTGCTGTCTACCTCCCCACAATTTGGGACCCCCCAGTCTTGGAGAACCGAATGACAAGGAAAAGGTGCTTCTCAAATCCTACCATGTCCCTTGGGAGGCATGCAGACATTTCCACAGGAGGCACTGCAGCAGAGAAGACCCGTCGGACACGCTCTGGGAAGATCGCAGAAATAGGTACACTGCTCCTTGGTGGGAATCGTTTTGCAGGGTTTCATTCCCGGTATTAGTTTACCTTGGAAGGAACACATGAGCACTGACTCCCAGAAGAAAGGTTTTTCTCAGTATTCTCATCCCCTCCAAGGCTCCAGGACCCACTCCACTGATTTCTCTTCTTCCTTTCCCTGCCTGGGAATCTGGGTGGGCTTTTTGGTGCCTGGAGTCAAGATCCTGCTCCCACCCCCCAACCCCCCGCCCCAACAAACCCAGCCACCCCGAATCACTCTTATGGAATTTAAACTCACAGAACCTGAATCCTGAAACCCAATTCTCAGAACAAAGAGTCAACTGTTCTTCCAGTTCCCAAATCTTGTTTTACAGGGTAGGAGGAACTGGGTCCCAGAGCAGGGAAAGAACCTGCCTTGGTCCTCCACCAGTGCCCCCTAGCTGAAACAGCCCTCAGCAGCTGGTTCTTCCCTAGAAACATTTTCTCCACTCTGCACCCACTGCATATGAAAGTTCCCAGGCAAGGGATCAAATCTGAGCCGAAGCCGTGACATACACCACAGCTGTGGCAATGCTGGATCCTTAACCCACTGCACCACAGCAGGAACTCATTGCCTAGAAACTTTTATCAGTCGTTATTTATCCACTATTCTCCCCCTCAATTCTGCTGATTTCAATTTTTTTACACCAGTGGTTCCAATTTTCTTTTCATCAAGCTGTGTTGGTTTTTTGTTTGTTTGTTTGTTTTGTTTGTTGTCTTTTGTTCCTTTTCTAGGGCCACTCCCATGGCATATGGAGGTTTCCAGGCTAGGGGCCTAATCAGAGCTGTAGAAGCTGGCCTATGCCAGAGCCACAGCAATGGGGGATCCGAGCCGCATCTGTGACCTACACCACAGCTCACGGCAACGCTGGATCCTTAACCCGCTGAGCAAGGCCAGGGATCGAACCCACACCCTCATGGTTCCTAGTCAGATTCGTTAACCACTGAGCCATGAAAGGAACTCCCTCATCGAGCTTGTGTTTCATTTCTCCTCTTCATGCCCTGGATTCTAAATATCAGGTCCATAAACAGAAGGCACATTTCCAGAAAGAACTGATGCTCTTACTGCACAGCCCAGGGAACTGTATCCAGTCTCTTGGGATAGAACATGATGGAAGATGATATGAGAAAAAGAATGTGTGTTTGATATCCATATATATCCGTAAATTGTAAATATATATGTATGTATATATATATATGTATCTGTAAATTGACAGACCTTTGTAAATGAACTATAATAAAAATGTTTTTAAAAAGAATGTATGTACATATATAATATATATGTGACTGGGTCACTCTGTTGTACAGCAGAAATCGACACAACACTGTAAATCGACTATGCTCTAATAAAAATAAATTAAAAAAGAAAGAATGGATGTGTGTATGTGTATAATGACTTCACCATATAGCAGAAATTATCACAACATTGTAAATCAACTGTACTGACATAAAACTTTAAAATAAAAAAATGCAATAAATCCACCCACCAAAAAAGAAATAATCAATAGTACTTTTCCAGGTTTCTGCTCATCCTTGGAACGCCTGAAGACATAAACAGCTGGTAACTCAAGCTAGGCTCTGGAGCTTTTCACTGCCAAGGGTCCTTCAGGACAAAAAACCCACCATATACGCACATAAAAAGCAATGCGTTGCTTGTAGCATCAAGAAGCCCTCCAGCTTGAGAACTAACCATTCAGTTTTCCTCAGGTTTCCTGGCTTTCAAAAGGTGTCAGTGCTTTTGCACATTCCAGCCCCTGGTTCCTCTCCACAAGGGGACTGGGAAAGGTTCTTTGGTTTTCTACTCAGCTGCATTTTGAAGCCCAGCCAGAATACCTACTCTGAGTTAGAGCTTCAAGAGAAGCACTGATTCTTTCTTGCCAGTTTCCTGAAGCTGGCAGGATGGCCAGGCAGGAGAGCATCAGCCACTGGAGACCCCACCACTTCATACTGTTGATCGTGGATATCTGAAGGCGAGCCTGGCGGGAGACTCAGGATGTGGCCAGATTCTGCAGGGGCCCGACAAGGGTTTCAGGTGGGGAGTTGGGAGAACACGTGACTGGTGTCTCTCTGCCCTATCTCGTTCTACTTCCTCTTTTTCTCCAGCCAGCACTCCTTTGCTGGGCGTTGACATCTCCTGAGATAAGTTCTTCCTCTTATATTTTAAACGTTCCTCTCTGCAGAAACAAATGCTTTGTAACTTTATCATTTTTTATTTTAGCCATTTGAAAAACACAGAAAAGTATGAAGAAAAGTAATGAGATGGTAATGAGATACTATCAGGTATCCATTAACTAGATAGATAGATACTAGGGTCATTTATCTTTCATAAAAGATGGCTTTAAACTCCCAAATTTTTAAAAAATCACACCTATCTACCACATAAATATTTTATCCTATTTTTAAAGCCATTTAACAATATCAGTAAATACAAGTACATAAAAATTTTTGAATCATCAGAGACTTTTTTGGCTCTGCCTGTAGCATGTGGAAGTTCTCAGGGCCAGGGATCAAACCTCCACTGCGATGACACTGCAGTGAAAACACCAGATCCTTAACTCACTAGGCCACCAGGGAACTCCCATCAGAGACTTAAAAATCGATCACAGAGTTTGAAATGGAACATCTTTTTCAAAATCTGAATTTCCCCAACACGTTCTGTGTTTTACCATAATGTAACTGCTAAACGATACCAGCACATTTCATTGTTTTAAGCATACTTAATTTGCAACTTTTGTACATCTCTTAACTTTATATTGAGGAGTGACAGCAGCAGGATGTCTGAATAAGACTCCTCCGCTTGGATCTCCTCCCTCCACACCAACACTCTGGCATCCATCCGCAGTTAAAAGTGGCTCTGTGGGAGCTGTGTGATCCAGCATCATATGCCGAGGGACCTGGGAGGACCCTCAGGGACTGGTTAATAGGTGTGAAGACCCTTGATTACTCTGCTCTCTAAGGCACTAACCAGTGTTCTCTTAGGACTTAGTCCCTGGCCTGACCTTGGCCTTTGCTATTTCACATTCCTGAGCCTTTCTTTGGGCTATAAATTGATAGAGGTTACCTAATTATCAACTTACACTGACTCATCCTTTTTCTTTCTCTCTCTCTCTCTCTTTTTTTTTTTTTTTTTTTTGTCTTTTTGGGGCCACACCCAAAGCATGTGGAAGTTCCTGGGCTGGTGATTGAATCAGAGCTGTAGCCTCTGGCCTATACCACAACCACAGCAATGCTGATCCTACCTGTGTCTGAGACCTACACCACAGCTCATGGCAACCCCAGATCCCTAACCCACTGAGCGAGGCCAGGGATCAGACCTGGGTCCTCATAGATTCTAGTCGGGTTCCTTACCCCTGAGCCACCATGGGAACTCCTGACTCATCCTTCTAAGTGAGCACATCTTGTCCTCTGAGCAGGAAGAGGCACAAACCTGCATATTTAGTAGATACTCCTCATCTAAGAGAAGGTATATTTTTGTACATGATCTAGAAGATACTGATGTCAAGTGGTGGAAATTCAAGTATATTTTAGGGAAACAATATGGGCAGGAAAGCCTGCCCTTAAACCTCAGGACTTGAGTGATATTACCCGGGTAAGACTGCCAGGCAGACAAAGCTGACCTGGAATAAGAGGGTACCAGGAATAAGAGGGTACCAGGGATGGCAGAAGGAGGAACCTTTCTGGAAGCTCAGAGGACCCACCCTGAAGGCAGGAACACTTTCCCTAATGACAAGAGATGCCAGCCTCTGCCCCAGGGGTTGCTTGTTCCTTGGGACAGAGTGGTGTGGAGGCCAGGGGTCTTGGGTCTTACCTAAGGAGTCTGGCTTTGCATAAACAGGCAGGTCAGAGACTGCCATGTATTCACCAAATCTCGTTTCCTGTTCTTATTGAGCGTATGGCTAGACTGTATTTCTTAGTCTTCTTTGCAAATAGGTGAGACCATATAACTATGTTATGGCAAATAGAATGTAATAAACCCACTTCCGGGCTTGGTCCTTAAAAATCTTCTGTGCGAGTCTCCATGCTAACTTCCTTCTCTTATCTGCTGCCTGGATGCAGAAGAGGTCCCCAAAGATGGAGGAGCTATAAACAGGAAGAGCCAGGGTCCCCGAATCATGGCTGTTCGTTCTTCACTCTCAGGGAAATGTGTCGTGAATGAGGATGAACTTTTAGTGTGTTTACCCCATGAGATTTCTGCACGTCTCTATTTTGGCTACAGCCTGACCTGACTCATACACAAGTCCAACTAGAAAGCAGAGTTGGGTGCCCACGCCCATAATGGGATGGGGACAACTTTTTGAAGGCTCTTGGGGATTATAATGAGTGAAGACCAAAAAAAAAAAAAAAAAAATACAGAGCCCTCAGGTTGGAGGATCTGTTTATTTGGCAAAGACGTGGACTTTCTCCAGACAGAGAGGTCCTCAGCTGGAGCAGGTGGATATCCCAACAGAGAACCAGGCGGCACTTTTCTTAGACCGCAGTCAACCTCCAGCCCACACTAGTGGTGTGTCAGCTAAAATCTAGGGTTTTAGCATGAATTTTAAGGGTTCTCTGGAAGAGAAAAATTAAGTGGTTAAAAGTCAGGAAACCCAGTTGGGGAGGGGGGCATCCATTCCCAAACTTAATAGCATCTTTAGCCCCAGTCAATGGAAACAGAAATTCTTCCTATAAGATCAGGAGTTACCTACTTTTAAGCAGTTTCTCTCAAAATGTTTGTCAGTTGAGGAGTTCCCGTCTTGGCGCAGTGGTTAACGAATCCGACTAGGAACCATGAGGTTGCGGGTTCGGTCCCTGCCCTTGCTCAGTGGGTTAACGATCCGGCGTTGCCGTGAGCTGTGGTGTAGGTTGCAGACGCGGCTCGGATCCCGCGTTGCTGTGGCTCTGGCGTAGGCCGGTGGCTACAGCTCCGATTCGACCCCTAGCCTGGGAACCTCCATGTGCCGCGGGAGCGGCCCAAGAAATAGCAACAACAACAACAACAACAATAACAACAACAACAACAACAAAAAAAAGACAAAAGATTAAAAAAAAAAATGTTTGCCAGTTGAGCAGATAGGTAGAGTCTGGGTCTCCTTGGGTCTGGCTGAGATAAGGGGCCAATGGAGAGACCAGACTAAGGAGGCAATAACTGGGGCCTTGGGCAAGGGAGGGATGAAGCATTTGATGGGTGATGTCTGGGGGGAACTGAATGAGAGTGGAAGAGAAAATGTGGAGGCCGCCATGCTGGTATCTTGGTTTATTTTGCAGTGAGTGGCAATGCAGGTGTGGCGGAAGGAGGGTGTTACCCTGTGTTGCCTATTGCTTTGACAGGATTTGGGTGACTCTGCCTTCTGTTAGAGGTCACGGCTTCTTAAGGAAAGCAAGGCACAGGGAGCAACCAGACCCAGACCCAACCTTCCCATGCCAACCCACTCACTCATTGTCCAAGCAGATGTATCCACAGAAGGTCCAGCAGCACGTGTGATTTGGGAAGGAACATGTCTGCGAGAAAGTGCACCTTTTTACACAATACTTTAATGATGGAGGCTGCACCCAGCACTGCTCAACATCTCTTAGTTCAGCTGGAATGGAGATGGTAGAAGTTGGCGGCATCTGTCCACTCGCGCTTGGAGAAGAAACTTCTCAAGCCTAGAAACCCCTGCGTTCTGACACCTGAGCTCTCAGCCACAAAGGGTTTCTCTGCCTTTAAGAGAATCCCTTCTGTGAACTCTAGCCAGTGGTTTTTCACAGAAGGCTATTCTTACATGGGGTGACGTCCCTCTTACCACGTGTTACCCCAGCATAGCACGTGGGTTCTCTCCACGTTTCCTAATGATGGGCCCCAGGACAACCCCCATCGTGGACAGCACCACCTCGCCAAGTCTGTTCCCATGTAACTTTAGATTTCGGGGCCTGCATTGTTCTCCAGCTCCAACATCCGTACCCAATTTTCAGATTGGAAAACTGAGCCAGGGGAGAAGAGGAACCTGCTTTTCCTTCTTTCTTGTCACTTCCCTGATGAAACCACCAAGGCGCTCTCCCCCAGATTCCCTGTCTTTCTCTGGCCCACAGCCCTCCCCTGTGGTCCCTCATTAGCCCATTTCTTATCATATGATCTCAAACTTTGACTCATAGACACCCTTTATTTGTTTTTCCCACTTTTTCATATTCTAAAAGAGGATTCCTTGGAGTTTCTATTGTGGCTCAGCAGGTTAAGAACCTAACCAGTGTCCATGAGGATGTGGGTTCTATCCCTGGCCTCACTCAGTGGGTAAGCATCTGGCATTGCCACAAGCTTCAGGGTGGGTTGCAGATGCAGCTCGGATCTGGTGTTGCTATGGCTGTGGGGTAGGCTGGCAGCTGCAGCTCCGATTCCACCTCTGGCTCAGGAACGTCCATATGCCACAGGTGCAGCCCTAAAACAAACAAGCAAACAAACAAACAAATAAATAAAATAAAAGATGCTTCCCCTCATTCAGATCAGGCACAGAGATTCCAAAAATATGGGCCCAGAAGGAAGCTCTGCGTTGGTGTCTCCTCTATTCAGGGTGGTTTGACATTGGCAGATATGATTTCCTGCCAGCTATGGAACGTGGGCAAAAACTACATTCCCCTTCCATGTGCCTACTATTGCTTTCAGAGATGGGAGAGGAAGCTTGAAGAGATGCCAGACTGGGAACATCCAACCTAATCAATCTTTCTTTCCTTCCTTCCTTCTTTCTTTCTTTTTTTCTTTTTAGGCATATGGAGGTTCCCAGGCCAGCCTACGCCACAGCCACAGCAACATCAGATCTGAGCCACATCTGTGAACTACACCACAGTTCATGGCAACGCCAGATCCTTAACCCACTGAGAGAGGCCAGGGATCAAACTCGAAACCTCAAGGTTTCTAGTTGGATTCGTTTCTGCTGAGACATGACAGGAACTCCTAACCTAATCTTTCTTTTTTTTTTTTTTTTTTTTTTTCTTTCTTTGGTCTTTTTGTCTTTTCTAGGGCAGTACCCACGGCATATGGAGGTTCCCAGACTAGGGGTCGAATCGGACCTGTAACTGCTGGCCTACGCCACAGCCACAGCAACACCAGATCCGAGCTGTGTGCGACCTGCACCACAGCTCACAGCAATACCAGATCCTTAACTCATTGAACGAGGCCAGGGATCGAACCTGCAACCTCATGGCTCCTAGTCAGATTCATTAACCACTGAGCCACGACGGAATTCCCCAACCTAATCTTTCTTGAAGGAAGCTTCTGGTCCTTTAAAGGGTTGATCCGAGAAATGTGGACCCTGATTCAGTTGTGCCTGACCTCCCAGGCCCGGGCACAGCACCCTCCTCCCTCGCCTTACCACCTACGGAAAGGTTTGAACCTGAAGCCTCCCAACACAGGCAGCATCACAACCTCGTAGACGAGCATGATGAGCAGGAGAAGCCAGGGCTTCATGATAGTTTCTATGTGGGTTAAGTTTTGGCAGAAGACAGGTCTTTTCCAGATGCTGCCAGAGGTAGAAAAGGAACTAAGGAGAATACGGTAAGAAAGAAAGAGAAAGTGCTTGTAAATACTGTGTCATTTTTTTTATACAAAGTATCACTGATCTTTTATTTTTATTTATTTATTTATTTGTCTTTTTGCCGTTTCTAGGGCCACGCCCGCGGCATATGGAGGTTCCCAGGCTAGGGGTCCAATCGGAGCTATAGAAGCTGGCCTACGCCAGAGCCACAGCAACGCAGGATCCGAGCCGCATCTGCAACCTACACCACAGCTCACGGCAATGCCAGATCCTTAACCCACTGAGCAAGGCCAGGGACCGAACCTGCAACCTCATGGTTCCTAGTCAGATTCGTTAACCACTGAGCCACAACGGGAACTCCTGTGTCATTTTTTTCTCCTACTTTTCCTTTGCATTTGCATGCCCTTAACAACATATCAAGATAGCCACTGGCTTCCCCAGGCTTATTCTCCATCTCACATTTCAAAATTTTACAAAAATTATTTCTTTTAAAAATGCATTGCTTTTTGCTGATCAAAAAGCAATAAATCCTGGAGTTTGCGGCTCTCAATGGTAATGAACCTGACTAGAATCCATGAGGATTCAGGTTTGATCCCTGGCCTTGCTCACTGGGTAAGGATCCCACGTTGCTGTGAGCTGTGGTGTAGGTCACAGATGATGCTCAGACCCCCTGTTGCTGCAGCTGCAGGGAAGGCTGGCAGTGGCAGCTCCAATTCGACCCCTAGCCTGGGAACTTCCATAGGCCCTGGGTGCACCCCCCGAAAAACAAAGACCAAAAGAAAAGCAATAAATCTTCAGATTGCAACATTTAAAAAAAAATACAGAGAGAAGGGGAAGAAAGGGAGGAAATGGATAGGCATTTATAGTCCACCACCCAGATAACTAGTTTAAGTATATACTTTCGTGTTGTAGTCATTATTTTTATGAAATTGGAAGAATAAAAACCTGTGAAGTATCCTGATTTTTTTATTTAAGAACCTATGTAACGGGGAGTTCCCGTCATGGCTCAGTGGTTAACGAATCCAACTAGGAACCATGAGGTTACGGGTTCAATCCCTGGCCCTGCCCAATGGGTTAAGGATCTGGCATTGCCGTGAACTGTGGTGCAGGTTGCAGACGAGGCTTGGATCCCGAATTGCTGTGGCTCTGGTGGAGGCTGGTGCTACAGCTCTGATTCGACCCCTAGACTGGGAACCTCCATATGCCGCGGGAGCGGCCCTAGAAAAGGCAAAAAAACAAAAAGCCAAAAAAAAAAAAAAAAAAAGAACCTATGTAAGGGGATGGTAAAATGGAAGTTTAAGTTGAGACCCTAACGACTGATTACTCAGTAGGACTTGAGAAAAGTTTTTGACCAAACTTAAAACTTTCATCTACATAGATGATCCAACATTGAAGGAGTTAATAAGAGAGGATTTGGGAGTTCCCTTGTGGTGCAGCGGGTTAAGGATCTGGTATTGTCACTGCTGCAGGTCAGGTCGCTGCTGTGGCACGGGTTCAATCCACAGGCTGAAGATGTGGCCAAAAAGAAAAAGTGCAATACCGGAGATCACTTAAAAGGCACAGAATTCTTCAAAGGGATCTTTGTAAGCGTCTTCTCCTCTCAGAGTACATGAAATTTGGAAGCTGGAAAAATGCAAGTTTGGGGCATGTGAATTACCAGATGCATTGACTTTGAGGCAAACTGGATTTAGGAGACGTGTGGAGAGAAAAAAAGAGGAGAGGGAGTTCCCTTGTGGAGCCTCGGGTTAAGTATCCAGCCCTGTGGCTGCAGTGGCCCCATCACTGCTGTGGCTCAGGTGAGATCCCTGTGGCCCGGGAACTTCCACATGCTCTGGCTGCAGACAAAAGAAGGAAGGAAGGAAGGAAGGAAGGAAGGAAGGAAGGAAGGAAGGAAGGAAGGAAGGAAGGAAGAAAGGGGAAAAAGAAAAGAAGAGAAAAGGGGAAGAGAGGCGCTTTAAAAGGTAAAAGGTCAGATGTTTGGGAGCTTCCACTCGTAGCTGCTTAAATCTGCTCTCCGACCTTCTCCGCTCAGAACCCACACTTTTGCCAGCTTGTTCCAGCCTCATTTGGTGAAAGAAAATAACGAAGTTGAGGTATTGAGACACAATTACCATCGGGCCATGTTTATACCAATGGACACAACTTAACTGGTGAGGCTCCAGGTCAGAGGAGAACCATGTTTGAGCAGGTCAGGCTTCCAGAAATCCTGTAAACCACTCCCATTTTTTGCGTGGTGGTGGGATTCCCAGTCCTTGAGCCGGGCTCAGAAGGTTCTGGTCCTCTGAAGGTTCCAGCACACAGCCAGACAGATGTGTCAGGCAGATGCTCTGTTATCCACTTACAGGCGGGGGTGTGAGGAAGGAGGTGAGAGGTGAAGGTGGGCACGGACTGGGATGGGTCCCTGGATTCCTGACACCTGCCTTTTGCACACAGAAGGAGGAAGACCCGCACCCAGTGAGAGAAGCACGAGAAAGCCAAAGCAATGGGTTCTGTGAAGCTGTTTCTTTGTACTTAAAACTAGCATTCTAGACCAGATTTCCCAGAGCGCTGGAATCTGTTCATCTAAAAGGTCTCACTCTTAGTCCAGTTTCTTACTTTCCCCCGAAGGGCGTTCAGGATCCTGGGACACCCAGTTTCCCTCTTTGCACACCTCAGGGGCATTAAATGATCCCGGGGAAGGAAAACAGCATCACACCCAGGCTGGGTACCCCTCTCATACAGAACTCGGGGTGAATTCTCTGGCATCCTAAGATAGGGTGCAGGACAATGAAAAGATGGCTGGGGGGCACAGAGACACAGAACTGCTGCCGCCCCTTCCCTCACTTCGGGATCCTGGGCTTTGGGAATGTTACAGGGGAAAGCAGTGGTTAAGAGTCAGGGATCTCTGTCCCTTTTACCTAAGGCACTTGAGACAGCTCGTGTCACCTCTCGATTTTCTCATGTGAATAACAGGCAATAATCCCTGTCTCCCAAACACAGGAACAGTGTGGACACTGCCTGAGCAGGGAACTCATCCACGCAAAAGCCCCAAGTCAGTGCTCTCGCCTCAAGAGCTACCCCCCCTACCTGTGAAGGTGTCTGAGTGGAGTGTCTGCAGCAGCGGGCCCACAGCTCTCTTATCTGGTCTCTCCTTCCTTGGGAAGCTGGGGGATCTGGGGGTGACCTGGAACAAGGGGCAGAAGAGGAGAAACGCCAAGTTCAAAGGCCGAGAACTTCATGGTGGTTTTGGTTGCGACGGATTTTTTCATTTCCACCCGGGAACACACTGTCCCTACTGCAGCTTCTTTCCTTTGATGCTCACCCACCCAGAAGTCCTGAATTTTCTTTGACATGAGCAGTAGCTCCTGCTAAGCAAGGAGGAACTTTGTGTTCCTGGGTGGAAGTTCTGGCCACCGGCAACTGACTCAACTCGAGTCTCCAGACTGACTTTAGGTTGATACATCTTCATTCATGCAAAGGTAGGGGGTGGCGGAGAGTCTGCATACCTCTTTTCCTTGGACTTGTTGTGTGTGCTATTTAAGGTCCCATTCTTCTCTGGATTGATTCTCTCCTTTGCTAATTAAGGCATACTGTCATCTCCCACCAAACGCCCTAAGGCTTTGGTGTCGATGAAAAGAGCTGAATAAGAAAAACTCTAGGCGTTCCTGCTGCAGTGCAGTGGGTTCATGGTCCAGCTTGTCTCTGGAGGCGCTGTGTCAATTCCCGGCCCAGCACGGTGGGCTAAGGATCCGGTGCTGCCACAGCTGGGACATGGATGGCAGCTGTGGCTCAGACTCCATCCCTGGCCCAGGAACTTCCATATGCCCTGATGCAGCCAAAAGAGAAAAGCAAATCAATCAATCAATACGGTTTTGTTTTGTTTTGTTTTTTTTAAGAAAAACTTTAGAAGAGATCGATTTGAAGCAGTGAGATCTCATGCTGAGCCCTAGGCACAGATCTGTGAGTTGCAGGCTGGGGAGATTTGCCCACAGACGTCAGAGAGGGGCATTGTGCTGGGCACATGCTGCCACTTGGAGCTCATTAGAAACCAGAAGACTCAAGTGGGCAAGGGCCGGGGACTCCCGAGGACAAGCCCTCCTTCTCCCAAACCCTGTCTTCAGGAATATTCTATACAGTGACAGCAGGTGTCCATATACAAGTGATCTTCCCCAGGACCTGTCGGTGCACTGAGCCGTGGAAAACGCATGCCAAGATTCTGGTGACGTGGATGAGAACAGTGAACCAGTGTAGAGACAAAAGGCAGAACTGGGGGAGCCGGGAAAGGTATGAGACCCAGCGGAAGGAAAGCTGAGTGGAGACTACAAATGCTGCCTCACCTACAGTGATCCGGTGAGGGGTTCCCAAGACATTTGTTTACATGGCAGGAAAATGCTGCTTCCTGCAGGGTAATCGCAGCCTCGTGCTCTGGATCTAGCCCAGATATTGGGCATCCTCAGTGGTCTATGTAAGAAGGACTGTCTCTGCTGAGTGCCGAGGAGGCTCTGCTCAGGGTTCCTGAGACTTTTGCTCTTGGTTCGGGATCATGCAGAAGTGTCTGATGTGTGTGTGTGTGTGTGTGTGTGTGTGAGTGTGTGCGTATTCCTTTATTTCTGGGGCTAGCTGTGTGTGTGTAATTAAATTAGCTACCTCATTTTTCACCAAAAATTCCAGCTCTCTTACTTTACTCTGTAACTGGGTCACCGTGCTGCACAGTAGAAAAACACTGTATTGGGGAAATAACAATAAAAAAATTAGAATACTGAACAAATTTTTAAAAATTAAAAATACATAAAGAAAGAAATTGAGGTTTATGAATAAAAATGTCCAACAGGATATTGTCTAGATAATCAGTAATTGGTATAATACAGATGCTTGACAATAGGCTTTTAAGTGACGGCTGTGCAATTACAAAAAATCATGTTTTGTGAAATATTTACAGGGTTAAATGAGGGCGGACAAGATGGGTAACAAAACGTGGATGATTCAAAATGTGAGAACACAGAACTGTGCGCAGGGAAACAAGGAAGATAATGCAGTGGGGCTCATGTTAATAGCACATAGCACGATTATCATCTCTTTTCTCTTTTTCTTTTCTTTTTTTCTTTTTTCTTTTTTTTTTTTTTTTTTTTTTTTTTTTTAGGACTGAGCCTGTAGCACACTGAAGTTCCCAGGTTAGGGGTTGAATCAGAGCTACAGCTGTCAGCCTACACCACAGCCACAGCAACTCGGGACCTGATTCACATCTGCGACCTACGTCACAGCTCGTGGCAACCCCCGATCCTTAACCTACTGAGTGGGGCTAGGGATCGAACCTTCAATCCTCATGGATACCAGTTGGGCTCTTAACCTGCTGAGCCACAATGGGAACTCCTCTCTCCTCCTTTTTCTCTAAAGAATTTTGGTTTGGTTTGGCTTGGGCCACTCCTGAGGCATGTGGAAATTCCTGGGCCAAGGATTGAACCTGTGCCACAGCAGCGCCCTGAGCCATATCCTTAACCCACAGTACCACGCGAGAATGCCTCTATAAATTATTTTGGAATTAGGCAAGAGAACTATATTACATCTTCCAGCAAACAAAAGCCGTGTTTGCAGGAGGGGAGGGTTAGCTGTATGAGAGGAGGAGTCCTCTGGGAGGGGCGGGCCAGGGGAGGGAGCAGGGACTGCTTGCTCTGCCCCCACGGGGCCAGCAGAGGCGGGGAGGGGCCCAGCATAACCTCCTCTTTCCTTCCTTGCCTCGCTCTCCACACCCAGCTCTCCAGGGGAGGCCGTGCCAGGTTGAGAGTTCACCACTCTGCTCAGAACCATGCAATCCCAGGCTCTGCTGCCCATCCTGCTTCTCTGTGTTCTGCTGCTGCAGATCCAGGGAGGGCCCCATATCAAGAAGAAGCCGAGTAGGTGACGGACGAGGGGGGGGAGGTGGGGGCGGGGCGTGGAGAGAAGGAGAGGGCTGTGTCCAGTCCAAGCAGAACCTGGAATTGGAACGTGTATGCACATGCTAGTGTGACCTCTGCACTAGGAGGACTCTGGTTCTTCTCAGACCATGGCCCTCCAGCCCCGTGGCCCCTCTGGGAAGGGTGATGGGGTGGAGGGGGCGACAACATCTTTTTATTCTCCATCCCCCAAACCCAGAGACACACGGTATCTATAATAGTGAAAGATGCACCAGAGCTGCGAATCAGATCGGAAAACAAAACAGCTCTTCTTTGACTTGTGCATATGTGGGACCGGGAACCATCAGAGATGCTTCTGGGGTGGGGTGCAGAATGAAAGGACCTCCAAGGAGCAAATTTGGTCAAGTTAAAGTTATCGGCAGAGGAAGCAGGATGGTGGCAGTGAAAGGAACTATCCAAGGTGGTGTTTCCTGGGACGGGGGCAGGGATACTGCACCCAAGAGACAGGATGAGAGGAGAGAGAGGATGAAGAGGCACGTTCAGCTTGGTCTCTGGGGCCTGCAGATTCTGGCGAGTGGGGGAGGGATGGCAGGATGTGCCAGCCTGGGCTAAGTTGTCAGGGTTAGGGTGTAGATGCTCTGGGGGCGACTTGGCCAAAGTGGTGACTACACGGGGAGACGGGGGCCTGATTGCAGGAGCATGGACAGGGTCCGGGTAGCCTGGGCATCGAGGTCTGTTAGGGAAGAAGAGGAGGACTAGGATGTGGGGTCATAGAAATCACCAGAATTCGATGAAGGGAAAGGGTGCATTCTCTGATGAGTCCAAGACTCCCAGGAATGGGATTGCGTCCGGGGTCTTGGAGGACGCTCTAAGCTTCAGAGAGGGGTTCTCTAGGGACCTGGTTCACCGACCCTCCTCCTGCTCTGCTTCAGCCATGCAGCTGTCCCCAGAAATCAAGCCGTGTGAGAAGAGACCCAAAGTATACCTGTGCAGGCACCCCTGCACACATCATCAAGAGTGTCAAGCAAATAATATATGCTGTTCGACCTTCTGCGGGAACGTGTGCATGAGCCTCCTGTGAGTCAGAGAGCAGACTGGGCTGGCACACTGCTCCCCCAGCCCTCTCTACCCAGAGACCATGCCTCCAGCTGAAGACAAGGACCTCACACCCGGGATCAAGGATGTCAACGGGAAGGCCAGGCTCCCCACTGTGTGAACAGCTTAGTCCTGTCAAATAAACCAGAACAAATGCCCAGGGACCTGCTTCGTTCACTCGCAGTGCTTGAGCATCGGGCACAGACCCCAGAGGGCCCCGCCTGTCTGGATCTGGGTCCCTGATGTCTCTCCCCTTGTCACGTTTCTCTCCTCTTGCTCCCTCTGGCCTCCTGCCAGGCCCCTGCGGGCTCAGCCCACTTGGTGCTCTGCTCACTGAACCGGTTCTGCCAGGGGGAGCAGCTGCATGTGTGTGGTGGCTCTGAGGGCTAAGAAGACCCTTCCTCCCCCAGGAGTCACAAGGGCCACGTTCAACAGGAGATGCTCAGAGGCTGGCTAGACCCTGGGGGGCCCAGAGTGAGAGCCCCCCCCCCCCGCCCCGGGAGGACCCTTCTTCCTCTGGTCCAGCCCCTCCCATTCTCCTCATGCTCCTTGAGAGATTCAGGTTACAGTGTCTTTACAATGAAGAAAATGAATCCCAAGGAAGTGAGGGCACCTGTCCAAGGCCAAGAGAGAGGGAGGTGGCATGGTGCGGCTGGAGGAGGGTGCTCCCCTGCTCCCTCTGTGTGCTCCCTTCTTCTGCACGGTTGTGAGCCCATCCACATGGGAGTGAGGGCCTGGGCTAGCCCTGACCACCCCCACTCCGTCATCCCCAAGAAGGTCCCTCTTGAAATGGGGCCTGGAATGGGACCCCAGGACCTGGGACTCTGGTGCCTTCCTGTAACTGAGTGCTCCCCACCGTCCTTTCCCCAGTCCTCTTCCTATGGTCTCATCCTTCCTTCCTTTCCTTCTTTCTTTCTTTCCTTCTTTCTTTCTTCCTCTCTATCTCTTCCTTCCTTCCTTTCTTTTTTCCTTCCTTCCTCCCCTCCCTCCTTCCCTCTCTCTCTATTCCTCTCTTGCTTTCTTCCTTTCTTTTTTTTATCTTTTGTCTTCTTAGGTCCCCACCTTTTATGGAGGTCCCCAGGCTAGGGGTCTAATCGGAGCTGTAGCTGCGGGCCTACGCCACAGCCACAGCAATGCCAGATCTGAGCCACGTCTGTGACCTACACCATAGTTCATGGCAACACCCGATCCTTAACCCACTGAGCAAGGCCAGGGATCGAACCCACAACCTCATGGTTCCTAGTCAGATTCGTTTCCACTGTGCTGCAAGGGAACTCCCCTTTATTTCTTTATTTCTGTTTTAGTCCAGAAGGATGCCACCGACTGGAGGAATAAATGGTTCTTTATTTTTTCTTTCTTTCTTTCTTTCTTTCTTTCTTTCTTTCTTTCTTTCTTTCTTTTTTTTTTTTCCCTAGGGCTGCACCTGTGGCTTATGGAAGTTCCCAGGCTAGGGGTTGAATTGGAGGTACAACTGCTGGCCTATGCCACAACCATAGCAACGCCAGATCCAAGCCACATCTGCAAACTACACCACAATTCACGGCAACACCCGATCCTGAACCCACTGATTGAGGCCAGGGATCGAACCCAAAACCTCATAGATACTACCTGGATTCTTAACCTGCTTACTCACAAGGGGAGCTCCCACGTCTAGATGTTCTATACTGCATGATTTAGTCTTGGGAGGGTTTTGCGTTTCCAGGAATTTATCCATTTCTTTTGGGTTACCCTACTTGTTGGCAGTCCCTTCTCTCTCTTTAGAATCAGGAATCGACGCCACACCTTCATTTCTGATGTTAGTGGTTTGAGTATCTCCCTTCTTTTCTTAGTCCATCTGACTAAATGTTTGTTAATCTTGTGGATCTTTTCAAAGAACCAACTTTTGGTTTCATCGATTTTTCTCTATTATTTTTCTATTTTGTTTATCTCTGCTTAAACTTTTAATTTCTTTCTTTCTGCTAGCTTTGGATTTACTTTGCTCTTCTTTTTCTAGTTCAAGTTGTAAAGTTAGGTTGTTCATTTGAGATCTTTCCAGTGTTTTTTGTTTTTGTTTCTGTTTTTTGTCTTTTTGCCATTTCTTGGGCCGCTCCCACGGCATATGGAGGTTCCCAGGTTAGGGGTCCAATCGGAGCTGTAGCCGCTGGCCTACGCCAGAGCCACAGCAACACAGGATCCGAGCCGCGTCTGCGACCTACACCACAGCTCATAGCAACGCTGGATCCCCAACCCACTGAGTAAGGCCAGGGATCGAACCCGCAACCTCATGGTTCCTAGTCAGATTCATTAACCACTGAGCCACGACAGGAACTCCAGCCACGACGGGAACTCCCTTTCTAGTTTTTAAATGTAAGCCTTAAAGCTAACAATTTCCTTGTTAGCACTGCTTTTGCTGTCACATAAATTTCCATATGTTGTATTTTTGTTTTTATTGATCTCTAAGTATTTGCCTAGTTCCCTTTGGTCCACTGATTGTTTAAGAGTGTGTTGCTGAATGTCCATGGATTTGTGAGTTTTCCAGTTTTACTGCTGTTATTGGTTTCTGTTGTGGTTGGATAATATCTATCTCTTAAATCTATTGAGGAGTTCCCGTCATGGCTCAACAGTAATAAATCCCAACTACTATACATGAGGATGTAGGCTTGATCCCGTGCCTTGCTCAGTGGGTTAAGGATCCAGGGTTGCCATAAGCTGTGGGGTAGGTCGCAGATGATTCTCGGATCCCCTGTTGCTGTGGCTATGGTGTAGACTGGCAGCGGCAGCTCTGATTTGACCCCTAGCCTGGGAACTTATATATTTTGCAAGTGTGGCCCTGAAAAGACTAAATAAATAAATAAATAAAATCTATTGAGACTTTATTTGCAGTTTAAACTATGGTCTTTAATGGAAAATGTCCTGTGTGCCCTTGAGACGAATGTCTGTGATGGTGTTGCTGGGTTGAGTGCTCTGTCTATGTCTGTTAGAGCTAGTTATTTTATTGTGTTGTGTTTAAGTCGTCTATTTTCTGAACTTATCTTTTTAAAAATAACTTCTTTATTATTTTATTTTTTAAATTAAAGTATAGTTGACTTACTATGTTGTGCCAATTTCTGCTGCACAGCGTAGTGTATGACCCATTCATAAATATATATACATATTCTTTTTCTTGTGTCATCTTCCATCATGTTCTATCCCAAGAGTTTGGATATAGTTCTCTGTGCTATACAGTAGGATCTCATTGCTTATCTATACCAAATGTAATAGTTTGCATCTACGAACCCCAAACTCTCAGTCTACCTAGTCGTTTTATTATTGAGACTGGGGGGTGAACGTCTCCAATTTTATTGGAGAATTGTTTCTATTTCTCACATCGATTCTGACAGTTTTTGCGTCATGTATTTTGATGATTATCATTAGGTGCACAATGTTTATAACGGTTATATATTTTGCTGTATTGAACCATTTATTAATATAGAGTGTCCTTTGTCTCCTGCGACATTTTTTGATTTAAGCTCTTATTACAGCCACCCTGTTCTATTTTCATTACTATTTGAATGGAACACCTTTCCCCATCTTTTCACCTTCAATCTGTTTGGCTCTCAAGTGAATCTTTTGTAGACAGCAGATGGTTGGATCATGTGTTTTTATCTATTCTTCCAAACTCTATGTTTTGATTGGCGAGTGTAATCTGTTACATTTAAAGAAATTACCGAGGAGGAGGGATTTACTTCTGTCATTTTCCATTTGTTTTCTATGTGCCTTATAAAGATTTTTGGTCATATCTATTATCTCCCTATCTCCCTAACTATCTATCTATCTATCTATCTAGATATACACAAAAATGTTAGCACGGGGTGCCACAATAAAAATTTTTAAATTTCTTTGTCATTTTCACAGATTCCAAGATTTATGCACTAATCCTGGGATGTTCTTTTAATAGCGTGAAAGCAACAGATTGTATTTTAGAAAGAAATCTTTTTTTTTTCTATAGAGAGTAGTTAAATGGGATGCAGTGATGAGGGGTCCCTTAAAGAGGTTAATGCCAAGGATGTGTTGGAAAGTGGGAAGAGACAAGAGAAGAAAATGTTCACACAGGGAGTTCCCTTCATGGCGCAGTGGTTAACGAATCCAACTAGGAACCATGAGGTTGTGGGTTCGATCCCTGACCTTGCTCAGTGGGTTGGGGATCCGGCGTTGCCGTGAGCTATGGTGTAGGTCGCAGACATGGCTTGGATCCTGAGTTGCTGTGGCTGTGATGTAAGCCAGTGGCTACAGCTCTGATTAGACCCCTGGCCTGGGAACGTCCATATGCCGAGGGAGTGGCCCTAGAAAAGGCAAAAAGACAAAAAAAAAAAAAAAAAGAGGAAAGAAAGAAAGAAAATGTTCACACAATTCATAAAGTTTCACTTCCCTCCTGCTCCCCATCCGCCCCATTCTAGCCAAGCAACTCTGGGAATACTGATGCAGAACCCTCCACAGTCAGCCTGGCCCCTGGCATTCCTCTTCCTGTTACGCTCCTCTGCTAGTATTGGAAGGGCAACTGGAGAGGGTATCTTGATGATGGGAAGTGGGTCCAAGGAGCATCATGGCTCCCAGTTCCAAGAGAACTGGGGGTTACACCGTCTGGGATACATGGCTCTAGACTCACTCCTGTTTATATCCTGTACCTGGCACTTACTAGCTGTGTGGCTTTGGGCAAGTTGCTTAACTCCTCTGTGCTTCAGTTTCTGCATCTGTAAAATAGGAATTCTAATAGTACTAAACTCATAGCATCATTGAGAATATGACTTAATACATGTTAAATATCTGGCTCATAGTGAATTTGATATTAAACTGGGTGATGCTTGGGAGTGCCCGTCACGGCTCAGCAGTAACCACCCCAACTGGTAACCATGAGGACAAGGGTTAGATCCCCTGCCTCGCTCAGTGGATCAGGGATCCAGCTTTGCTGTGAGCTGTGGTATAGATCACAGATGTGGCTCGGATCCAGCACTGCTATGGCTATGGTGTAGGGCAGCAGCTGTAGCTCAAATTCAACTCCTAGCCTGGGAACTTCCATGTGCAGCAGATGGGGTCCTAAAAATCAAAAAAAGAAGAAGAAAAAAAAAAGAATGATGCTTGATACTTCATTGGGTAAATATCTAATCTGTTTTGGGGAGGTTCCCAGGTTAGGGATTGAATCAGAGCCATAGACACCAGCCTAAGCCACGGCCACAGCAATACCAAATCCGAGCTGTACGCTCGACCTCTGCGGCAGCTCAGGGCAACCCCAGATCCTTTAACCTACTGAGCGAGGTGAGGGATCGAACCTGCATCCTCATAACCCGCTGAGCTACAACAGGAACCCGCTGAGCTACAACGGGAACTCGCTTCATTTGTTTATTTAACAAATCTTACATGGCACTGCCTATATGCCAGGCATGGGCTGGCTCTACATATTTAACAAATAATCACTCAGGGAGCCCTCAGAACAACCCCGTGGGGCAAGTACTGTTATTATCTCCACTTGGCAAATGAGAAAACTGATGCACAGAGGGGATTAGCAACTTGCTCAAAGTAAGTGGGATCTAGGATTTGAATCCAGGTTGAATCCGTGTTTTAAATCTCCATGTTCTGTGGCCTTTCCAAGCTCTCTGGGTAGAGCTGTGTATTTTTTTTATTAACTCAAAACCCCCAAGACATTATGATAAGTAGCTTTAGGCTGATGCTAGCCATGGAAAAATTAATATGGAGACGGACAGGGCTTTACAAAAATGCCATCCCACAAACGCTGGAGAAAAATAAATAGGCAGACCCTCCTCTACCTCCAGGAAACGTGTGTGTTGCCGGGAGGGGAGGCCTCTGCAATTCTACGGGGTTCTGCTTCTACCTGCATTACATGAAGTGGAAAGGAAGAAAAAGTACTCCTTGAACAGGAATTCAGTGGCAATGTGCTGCATGTACCCAGCTGATGGGCAGAACTCCCAGATCTGCCACAGCCAGAACCAAGATCACGTCATGAGCCTTTGACCTCTGTTCTGCTCATCACCTTCCCGCAGTGCAAGGGCTCTGTGGTTCCCAGAGACCAGGAAGAAGAACCATCCGTCAAACAAATACCGACACTTCCAACCTGAACATCTTCCGAGGTAGGTGGAGGTCGGAGGCTTGGGGTTGGAAACATGAGCCTGCAAATGCTTTCCCCGGTGGTTTGGGAAGATAATCTCTCTGTGGAAATCGTGCCCCAGGTCAAGCCGATACTATCCCTCGATAAAAGAAATGATTGTCCTTGTGGTTCAGATGGAGAAACGGAGCCAGAAAGATGACACGGATGGACACTATGTCCCTTCACACATGATGCCCCGGGGACGCTATTATGTGTTGCCTACAGAGTATTTCCACCAAGAATCATAACCTGAGTCTGATCATGAAGAAATTTCAGATAAACCCCAAGGGAGGAACGTCTCATGAAAAGAAAAGATTGGCTATCTCCTTCACAAAATTTCGGAGTCGTAAAACACAAGGGCAGTATTGGGTGAATTTATAAACTAAGGTACTAATGGTAGATGAGATGAATGTGTGTTTTATAAATGTAAAAGTTGATGACATTGATAGTTATACTGGGATCTTGGGAGAGAATGTCCCTATTGTTAATACTTACTGAAGTATTATTCCTAAATAAGGATCATGATATATGACACTTCTCAAATAGCTCAGTATCATATATCATATCATGATATATGAGACTTCTCAAATAGCTCAGTATCATGATATATGAGACTTCTCAAATAGCTCAGTATCATGATATGATATATGACACTTCTCAAATACGCAGAGACAGAGAGAAGAAGGAATTAGGAGTAAATTCTTAAAACAGGTGGCTCTGAGCCAATGGTATGCAGCTGCTCTTAGTACTATTCTTACTCTTTTAACTTTGAAATTATTTACAAATAACAGATTTTAAAAAGCTAAAGGCAGCTCATCTCATGGTCTATATGCCTCAAATTTTATTTTCCTGTTTTCTATTTTTAACATATGCCAAAAGGAGAACAAGCTGGAGAGTTTTGCAAGGTTTAAAATGTCTCCAGGTATCGTGCCCGCTTTTGAGCATTTGAGGGAATTTCAACCAATGTGGGTAGGTTATCTTCTGCTTGGTTAAAAAAGTTGAAGCAAAAATAAAGACTTTGGGGGACAGTTGGCTACTCGTAGGGAAAGAGACAATTACACCATGGTGACTGTGTCATGCACAGTATCCAGACTTTGTTTTGGCCTCTTCTGTCTTCCTGTTTGGCTTCAGGAGCCTGGTGCAGCAGGTAGGGAGTGAGAGGGAAGTGGGGAGAGGGCAGGGGATTTTTTTGGACAGTACTTAACCTCTCCCTCTAGATCCCCAAATCTCACCACTGCTGAGCCGGCACTTATTTTGCATATCCTGTGTTCCAGGTGTTGGCTCCACTCTGATTTTTCTCTCCTACACATTGAGCCCCATCAATTGCTATGCGTTTCTTTTATGTGTCTTGTTGATGGTCTGACCCCCCTACTAGGATTCAGTTTATCAGGGCAGGGATTTTTACCAGTTTTGTTTATAACTGAATCCTCAGGATTTAGAATAATGCCTGGCTCATAGTAGTCACTTCATTTTTTTTTTTTTCTTTTTTGGCCTCCTCTCAGTATATGGATTCCCAGGCCAGGGATCAGATCCGAGCCACAGTTGCAACCTACATTGCCGCTGTGGCAACGCCAGATCCTAAAAAGGAAAGTATGTATATATATAAAATCATATTATAAATTTAGGTGGTGGCTAGAAAAGTCAAGTTCTATACCCAAGCTCTCATACTGAAGCAGCGTAAGAAGTAGCTCTTCTGGAGTTCCCGTCGTGGCTCAGTGGTTAACGAATCCAACTAGGAACCGTGAGATCACGGGTTCAATCCCTGGCCTTGCTCAGTGGGTTAAGGATCCGGTGTTGCCATGAGCTGTGGTGTAGGTCGAAGACATGGTTCGGATCCCGTGTTGCTGTGGCTCTGGCGTAGGCCGGTGGCTACAGCTCTGATTAGACCCGTAGCCTGGGAACTTCCATATGCCGCGGGAGTGGCCCTAGAAATGGCAAAAAGACCCAAAAAAAAGTAGCTCTTTTGAATACATTTAAATGAGACAAAGGACAAGCCTTTCAACATATTACTAGTAACATTCCCTTTTTTTTTTTTTTTTTTTTTTTTATGGCTGTACCTGTGGCACACGGACATTCCATGTGTTGGTCTGATTCAGACCAGGGGTGGAATTGGAGCTGCAGCTGCCAGCCTCTACCACAGCCATGGCAACACAGGAACCTAACTGCATCTGTGACCACATGCATCTTGTGTAATGCTGGATCCTCAACCCACTGAACAAGGCCAGGGATGGAACCCATAGTCACAGAAACTATGCCAGGTTCTTAACCTGCTGAGCCACAATGGGAACTCCCTCGCTACAAATTTTCAAATAAAAAGTCATGATATATAACAACAAGCCTGATGATTTCTTTTTTATAAAGACAATTAGTGTTCATGTATCCGCACCTACAAAAGACAGGATAACATAACACATCTGCTGTAGGATTACTAGAAATACTTCATTGTCTACTTTGTACTTTTTATGTTTTAAGAATTTTGTGGAGTTCCCATCGTGGCTCAAAGGTTAATGAATCCGAGTAGGAATCATGAGGTTGCGGGTTCAATCCCTCACGTCAATCAGTGGGTTAAGGATCTGGCGTTGCTTTGAGCTGTGGTGTAGGTCACAGACGTGGCTCCGATCCAGCGTTGCTGTGGCTGTGGTGTAGGCTGGCGGCTACAACTCCGATTAGACCCCTAGCCTGGGAACCTCCATATGCCATGGGTGCAGCCCTAGAAAAGAGAAAAAGACAAAAAAAAAAAAAAAGTATTTTGCATGGTGATGGGTGAAAACTAAAGTTTTGGTGGCGAGCACACTGTTGTGAATATGGAAGTAAAAATATAAGGTTGTACATGTGAAACTTATAAAATGCTGTAAACCAATGTTACCCCCCAAAAAAGAATAGTGAAAACAATTTTATAAACTGAATTTGAATTTTTAAATTTTTAAAAATTTTTTACTTTTTTTGCTTTTTAGGACCACCTCTGAGGCATATGGAAGTCCCCAGGCTAGGGGTCGAATCAGAGCTACAGCTACTGGCTTACGCCACAGCCACAGAAACACAGGATCTGAGCCACACCTGCGACCTACACCACAGCTCATGGCAATGCCAGATCGCCAACCCACTGAGTGAGGCCAGGGATCGTACCTATATCCTCATGGATACTAGTCAGATTCGTTTCCACTGAGCCACAATGGGAACTCCAATTTTTTTTATTATTATTTTAACTTAAAAGAATTAAAATTTGTTTTCTCTTTTGGGTTCACCACGGCATAAGGAGTTCCCAGATCCGAGCTGCAGTTTCAACCTACACCACCGCTTCGGCAATGCCGGATCCTTTAATCCACCGTGCTAAGCTGGGGATCAAACCTGCATCCTCAGCACTGCAGAGCTGCCGCCGATCCTGTCGTGCCACAGCAGGAACTCCTCAATTATTTTTTCATCAAGGGAAGGTAATACATTTAAAAAAAATAGTTTTCCTGCAAAGGGAAAACATGAAGCCTGAGATGGAGAGATACCTTTGAGCAAAGTCAATGTCCAGTTTTGGCGTGTGCCTGTTGTTGGGTAGGGGAGGGCAAGGACAAAGACAAAATATAAAGAAAAATAAAGTATAAAGAAATTCCATAAGAATTTCCTCTTGTTTTGTAACTCTCTTTATTTATGATTTTGATCTCTAGCAGCAATTGGGAAGGAAAAAAATCCTGGCAACACCTGTTCAGAAGTTTATGGTCAACGTCATGAAGCTCTGGACACCTCTACTCATGACATTGCTCTGTGTGGTGCTACTGTCTGCGCGGGGAGCAATAAAGGAAAAACATAGCAACAGGTGATGAGGCTGATTGGAGCCAAAAGGAATGATGGGGCTGTGCTTGTTTCTGGAAAAATGACGAGGTCTCCTACCTGGCACACCTGACCCAGGACCCACCTTCCCTGGATCACCTACTGAAGAATCAGATTCCTTTCTATACCTAGAGATCCAAGACATTCCCAGGCTGAAGTCCTTCAATGCGTCTCCTTCCTACCTTGAAAGTAGCCACGAGTATCTTGCTTTTAGATGCATTTCATCCCACATCGAGCTATCTTTGTGGGGTGGGGGCACCAGTCCAGAGCTGCCATATTTTCCCATTCTTCCAGGAGCTCTGTGTCAACCTGTATGCACTTGGATGGGTATCTAAGGCATTTCTTAATATATATCCTTAATTTAGTGGTAGGATTCTTTCAGAATGTGAAAAGATAGAAAAGAGACATGAGATGGTCCTTCCTGGGGCCACGTTGGGGGTCATATGATGACAGAATGAAATCAATGGAAGAGGCTAAGAAAATTAGGTGAGAGAGGTAAGAATTTGGAGAGAGGCTGAGGTGGTTTTTATGCTTGTTTATCTTTTTTTGTTTTGGGTTTTTTGTTTGTTTGTTTGTTTTTGCTTTTTTAGGGCATACCTGTGGCATATGGAAGTTCCCTGGCTAGGGATCTAATCGGAGCTGCAGCTGCCAGCCTACACCACAGCTCACAATAATACCAGATCCTTAATGCACTGAGCGAGGCCAGGGATCGAACCCACATCTTCATGATGGATACTAGTCAGATTCTTAACCCGCTGAGCCACAATGGGAACTTTTTTTTTTTCATTTCTTTTCTTTCTTTCTTTCTTTTTTTTTTTTTTTTTTTGGCTGAAATTTTAAAGGCAGGGTCAGGGGAAGTCCCATCGTGGCACAGCGAAAACGAATCCAACTAGGAACAATGAGGGCCTAAAAAGCAAAAAATAACAATAAATAAATAAATAAAGGCAGGGTCTGTAAGGAAGGGAAGAAAAAGAGAGAAAATCTATTCCTTCCTCTCTCTGGTCTAGCCTCCCAAGCTCTGAAATCCATGTGGTAATGAGGCTGGAGGATTTCTCTGCCTCTGATCTCTCCCACTGTGAAAATGTAAATTTTATAGGAAGGCACATGAATGCTGGGGATATAAGGAGTCCTATCTCTGGGATGCTCAAAGAGGACCCAGAAGCCTGCCACACATAGGGACTGGAGAGTAGAAAAGGCAAAGAGGTCAGTGAAGATGCAATGGGGTCAGTGAAAATGCAGCAAGGAGGCTTAGGAAGGGGATTTTTTTTTTTTTAGGGCTGCATCCATGGCATATGGAAGTTCCCAGGCCAGGGGTCGAATCAGAGCTGCGGCCGGCAGCCTATACCACAGCCACAGCAACACTGGATCCTTCACCCACTGAGCAAGGCCAGGGATCAAACCCGTGTCTTCATGGACACTAGTCAGGTTCATTGCAGCTGAGCCACAATGGGAACTCCCACAAAGGGGATTTTTCTTAGCAAGCAGATTAGATACCTTGGTGGGGACTTGGGGCTGGGTTTCTAGGAGGGGCTGCCAAACTTCTGAAGGGCTTCTTTTCCTCCACTTGTCCATGTGGCCCCTGTCAGCTTCTTACCATCTTGTCTCGATTTCAGGGAGAAATCGTTACTTCAGGAGTGCTGGGGACTGCCAAATGTCCATGAATGTGACAAGAGGTGTTCGAGAACCTTTAGATGTGTCGACATCAATCACACATGCTGCTGGACCTACTGTGGAAACATCTGCTGGAAGAACACTGTGAGTTTGGAGATGTGTGCTTGGGTGTATGTCTCCACTGATTCTCATCTTCTCAGATACTGTTGTCCCTACACAGAGGAGTGGGGTACCCCAAATCCTAGGCACAGAAAGAGCAAAAGACAGTGTCCCCTAACTCTGGAAGGTAATTATCTGGCAAATAGACCAAGATACCAGCTTGGGGGCACCTTGCTTCTTTCATTATATAATAACGCCTATGTTGTCTTCAGTGTATTTTGCAGCAGTGCGCTCTATTCCCATTTTTTCAGTCCAGATTTCTAGCCATTGCTTCCATAATCAGACTGTTCCATGAGCCCTTTGAGCTCATCCAGGCTCCACATCTCTGCCTTTCTCTGTTCAATGAACCAGTACCCGTCTAGTCAGAAGTGGACAAGTCCTGTTACGACAGGAAGTATTCCTGTTGTCTGATGAGAATGAGTAATATTGGGCTTGGGAAGGAATTCTCACATCTCAGAGGGCCCTAGCCTCTAAGCATCTAACTTTTTCTCTTATAGGTAATCACTGAAAGACAACTAAAACCTTAACTTCCCCCTGGGACACCAGTCTATTCTCATCGAGGGCTGGGCAGCAGTAAATCCTTGGGAAATAAACTCATTTGCCAACAGTGGTCTTTGGCTACTTTCCACTCCGTTCCACCACCCTTGAATGCCGATATGACACCCCCCAATATTTTTTCCATCTTATAGTGTATGTAAGTTTCCAACTCTTGCTTCCCCGTTTGATTACCTTAGAACTAGTAGGCAAACTCATGGGCTTCACAGACTAGAAGTTTATTTCTCGGAGTTCCCATCATCATGGCACAGTGGAAACAAATCCAATTAGGAACAATGAGGTTGCAGGTTCGATCCCTGGCCTTGCTCAGTGGGTTAAGGATCCAGCGTTGTCATGAGTTGTGGTGTAGGTCAAAGATGTGGTGTGGATCCAGCATTGCTGTGGCTGTGGTGTAGGCCAGCAGCTGCAGCTCCAATTTGACCCCTGGCCTGGGAACTTCCGTATGCCGCACACTGGGCCCCAAAAAGTGTGTGTGCGCACACACACAAATAATAATAATTTTAAAAATGAAAAAAAATTCTTTAATGTTTTAAATTGTCCAAAGAATTGACAAAGAAGGCCTTCTACTCAGTATATTCTAGATCAGTGTAAACTTGCTATAGCACCAAGCAAGGATGGTATGAGAAAGGTCACAGGTCAGTTCCCTTGTGAATATATATGTAAAATCTTGTAAAAATAGCACACTGAACCAAGCAGTATAAAAATAATAATATGCAATGATCAAATTAGATTACTGGAGAAACACAAGAATGGTTCAATGTTAGAAAATCTGAAATGTAATTCAATACAGGAACAGATTAAAGGAGAAAAATAATGCTATCAATTCAACATGTATAAAATATAACTAAAATCTCATGTAACAATAAAATTTTTCTTTTCATTTTCTGGAATGAAAGAGAATTTTCTATACCTGATAAAATATGTGAGAAACGTTAAAACAGACACTATCACACAACCTAAATATCCATGACAGATGAATGATTAAAGAAGAAGTGGTTCTATTTGCAACAGCCAAGACATTGGAAACAACCTAAATGTCCATCAACAAGAGGAGTGGATCAAGAAGATGTGGTACATACACACAATGGAATATTACTCAGCCATTAAAAGGAACGAAATACTGGCATTTTTAGCAACATGGATGGACCTAGAAATTATCATGCTAAGTGAAGTCAGCCAGACAATGAGACACCAACATCAAATGCCTTCACTGACATGTGGAACCTGAAAAAAGGACAGACTGAACTTCTTTGCAGAACAGATACTGACTCACAGACTTTGAAAAACATGGTTTCCAAAGGAGACAGTTTGTGGAGTGGGGGGATACACTGGGATGTGGGATGGAAATCCTATAAAATTGGATTGTGATGATCATTGTACAACTATAAATGTAATAAATTCATTGAGTAATTAAAAAAAGGTGTGGTACATATATATAAAATGGAATACTATTGAGTCTTTAAAAAGAATGAAATAATACCATTTGCAGCAACATGGAAGGACCTGGAGATTATCATACTAAGAAAGTTAAGTCAGACAAAGAAAGACAAACATCATATGATATCACTTATATGTGGAATTTAAAATATGGCACAAATGGGAGTTCTTGCTGTGGCTCAGTGGTAACGAACCTGACAAGTATCCATGAAGATACGGGTTCCCTCTGGCCCCGCTCTATGGGTTAAGGATCCGGCATTGCCACGAACTCTGGTATAGTGTGCAGATGTGGCTTGAAACTGACTTTGCTGTGGCTGTGGTGTAGGCCAGCAGCTGCAGCTCCAATTCAGCCTCTAACCTGGGAACGTCCATGTGCCACGGATAGAGCACTAAAAAGAAATATATATATATATATACAGCACAAATGAATCTATCTACAAAACAGAAACAGACTCACAGCCATGGAAAACAAACTTACTGTTACCAAAGGGGAAAGGTCGGGGAGGGATTGGGATTGGCAGATACAAACTACTATAGATAAAATAGATAAGCAACAAGGTCCTGCTGTACAGCACAGGAAAATATTTTAATATCCTATAATAAACCATAATGGAAAACAATGTGAAAAAGAATATATATACACACACACACACATAGTTTATATACACCAGAAATTAACACAACATTGTAAATCAACTTCAATTAAAAAAAAAGACACTATCTAAAAGCGGAAACTTAAGAAGCTTCCATTTAAAATCAGGGAGTTCCCGTCGTGGCTCAGTGGTTAACGGATCCAACTAGGAACCATGAGGTTGAGGGTTCAATCCCTGGCCTTGCTCAGTGGGTTAAGGATCCAGAGTTGCCGTGAGCTGTGGTGTAGGTTGCAGACTCGGCTTGGATCCCGCGTTGCTATGGCTCTGGCGTAGGCCGGCGGCGACAGCTCTGATTAGACCCCTAGCCTGGGAACCTCCAAATGCCGCGGGAGCGACCCAAGAAATGGCAAAAAGACAAAAATAATATTAATAAAATAAAATAAAATCAGGAATAAGACAAGAACATTATCACCATGCCTACGCAATCCCATGCGGAGGTCCTGGTCTGCTCAACCAAGCATTAACAATGGCACAAATTTCAAAAAGGGAAAATACAGCCGTCATTATTTGCAGATGATGTTAACCACATAGAGCACTGAAGACACCAAGAAATTATGATACACACGGGAGAGTTTAGCAAGGTACCAGCTACCAATCAGCATACAAAAGTCATTCATCTACACTAGCAACAAACAAAAACAAATGTAGAAAGTACCATACTATTTACAATTTTATACTAAAATTCACACCTCTAGGAATAACTATAACAGAGACATGCCAGAAATTCTCATGAAAAAAATTATGAAAATTTTGTGAAAGGAGGAGTCTTGTTGTGGCTCAGACAATGGACCTGACTTTGTCTCTATGAGGATGTGGGTTCGACCCCTGGCCTCACTTAGTGGGTTAAGGACCCGAAGTTGCTGCGAGCTGCAGCATAGGTCACAGATGCAGCTCGGATCCCGAGTTGCTGTGGCTGTGGTGCAGGCCAGCAGCTGCAGCTCCAATGCAGCCCCTAGCCTGGGAACTTCCATATACCATGAGTGCAGCCATAAAAAGAAAAAAAGGGGGGGGGATTGTGAAAGGATATTAACAAGATCTAGGTAGATGAGAGACATAACAAGGTCAAGATTAGGGGGATGGCGGGGTATGGATTTGAAAAGAACCTGGCCTTGGAGTGGGCGTGGTTGGGAGGTGATCGGATTTCCACCAAACTCTCCTGGCTGGAGCGCACAGTGACAGGCCAGTCCCAGCTCGCCTTCACTGTGCCTTCTCCTCCAAGCTGTGTTGGTCACAGCTCCGGCCAGGACTTACCCGCCCGTCTCACCGGCAGCATGAAACCTGCGCTGCTTCTCCAGCTTCTGCTGTTGACTCGATTAGCACCTCAGCTGGTGTCTGGGAGTCCCAAGCAACATTTTACCAGTAGGTGCTGGATTGGGCCCAGGGGAGGGAAGAAGCATCCAGAGACATGAGAGAATCTGAGGTCTGGGCACGTCTCATGAAAAAAATACAGTGTCACATTCAAGAGTCCAAGTTTCATTGTCCATAAGATCTAGGTTCGAAGCCCTGATCTTCTGCTTACTGGGTGATCTTGGGCAACGTGTCCGGACCTTGGATTTTATCTTCATGATGATTATAATGAGAGTGGGATGGTCGGGAGGAGAAACGGAGTTGAATCACACAGACAGAGAGTGCCTTACTGGACCACGGTAAATGCTCACTCGATGTCAAACTTGGTAAATGTTATCGGCTTCATTATCCAGCTTGTTCTTGCTGCCCCTTGTTCCTTCATGGATGCTTAGGCCAATTTTTCAAGCATGAAAAGAGAGGGAAATTAAATTGGGAGAACTTAAGCTGGAACCTACGTAATCTCTGCCTTGGAGGATGTAGGAGGAAAGGAAACAAAGTCTTGCATTTCATTTCACATGTTAAAAATGCAGGAGTTCCCGTCGTGGCGCAGTGGTTAACGAATCCGACTAGGAACCATGAGGTTGCGGGTTCGATCCCCGCCCTTGCTCAGTGGGTTAACGATCCGGCATTGCCATGAGCTGTGGTGTAGGTTGCAGACGCGGCTCGGATCCCATGTTGCTGTGGCTCTGGCATAGGCTGGCAGCTACAGCTCCGATTAGACCCCTAGCCTGGGAACCTCCATATGCCTCGGGTGTGGCCCTAAAAAGACAAAAAAAGAATACTGGCGGCTCAGAAGAGGACTATGTGTAGTAGCTCATGTGTCTAGGGAGGCAAGGGCTGGTTTAGGGGTTCTCAAAGATGGGGTACAGGTCTGTAAGACTGAGGAAGGCTAGCTGCAAGAGAGTGGGAATATCCAGGGTAGAGTTAATTGAGAAGCAAGGACTAAAATTTGAGGAGAGACACAAGAGATATAGAAGACTGGCCAGAACCATCATGAGATTGGAACCAGATACCCAGAAGAAGAGGCAAAATCGAGACGGCCAACTTCTCTAAGATCCTGGCCAGTGGGCTCCTTCCCCACACTGTTCCATGGAGCCCCAAGCTCGCCAAAGTGGTGATCAGTTCCAATTTCTTGCCCTGGTCCAATGAGCTGTGGGATGTCTAGGATGCCCAAGGTGAGTGCTGAGTGCTGGTCTCTGCCAGGAGCTCAGGCCTTGGCTTCTCACCCACCAGCTCCAGTGCCATTTGCTGTTATAATTATAGCCCCAACTTCATTCATCACATATTCCTTTCAGATCAGCACAATATCCTGCGAGTCCCTTATAATCGCAAATATCTGTGGGGCAATAAATCAACAAGGGCTTATAGAATGCGCCTCCTATGACATTTGCCCCAAAGAAAAGGTGAGTCAGAAGGTACGAAAATTAGGATCTGGCTGAGCCTGGATAAAGGGGTTAGTGGGGTTCATCCTTAGTTGCCTTAGAATTCGAGAACAGAGAGGAGGTGTTCCCATCATGGCTCAGTGGTAATGAACCCGACTAGTAGCCATGAGAACGGGAGTTCCATCTCTGGCCTCCATCAGTGGGTTAAGGATCCATTGTTGCCATGAGCTGTGGTGTAGGTCACAGGCGAGTCTCAGATCCCATGTTGCTATGACTGTGTTGTAGGCCAGCAGCTACAGCTCCAATTCAACCCCTAGCCTGGGAACCTCCATATGCTGAGAGTGTGGCTCTAAAAAGACAAAAAAAAAAAAAGAAAGAAAGAAAGAAAGAAAGAAAGAAAGAAAGAAAGAAAGAAAGAAAGAAAGAAAGAAAGAAAAAGAAAGAAAGAAAAGAAAAGAAAGAAAGAATGGAGAGAAAATTGTGAGCTGGAGTCTTGGGGCGGGATCCCCTCAGATGCACTCTCAGCTTTGACCTGACTACCTGGTGGATGAGGGTAATGGGATGTCAACAAGAAATCTGATGCTTCTCTATCAGTGCAAAGTGGGGGATCTGGTGCTCTGGCCTCCTAAGGCCTCCTAGAGACCTAAGAAGAAGGAACAGCTGATCTTTGCATCCCATTCTGAAATACCCATCCTTCTCCCCATGAAAGAAGCCACCCCCACCCCCGCCAAACTCATTTGCGGTTTGGGGTCTAGCATTCCAATCCCAATAACTTTACTGTGCTGTGTGGTTTCATCCTTTCCAAAAATCAGCCCTTTTGCTCATTCTTCCTGAACGCAAATAGCACGTGGTAAATCAAACTCTAGGATAAACTACATTGTTAGCAAGAGACTGTATGACTTGCTGGAGACCCAGAGCAAATGGGCCACACATCCCTCCCTAGCTCACCACACACACCATTCACTCCCTTGAACTGGACCCAGCTAGGGTCTCTGGGGACCTGGCATCTCATCTGCAAAAAGATGATGAATAACCAGTGGGTGCAGGATTCTGCCAAACTCTGTCTTCTGAGGGTGGGGGCGTGTCCACAGCAGACAGAAGTTCCTGGGCCAGGGATTGAACCCGAGCCACAACAGTGACAATGCCAGGGAACTCTCAAACTAGTCCCCAGGGAACTCTCAAACTCTCTTTTTCATCAAATATCCAAGCGCTGGTTTTCCCCGCTGAGAAGTCAGAGGAAGGCAGCAATGAAAGGCAAAGCCCTACTCCACATCTTTGTGACCACATGAGGGCCATCCGTCCTCTGGCAGTTCCTTGGGCTTCTGAATGTCACTCCAGCCTGTTTGTTCAAGCCCTTCTCTTTCCTGTTCTGTGTTCCAGGGTATATCCTGGAACCTCCACCCTGCAAATCGGTTCCTGAAAACTGTACTCATTTCTGCACATTGCAGGAAGATTGCCATGAAGGATTTCAGTGCTGTTCTGCCTTCTGTGGCATAATCTGTACATTGAACAAAAAGGGTAGACAATGAAAG